>NC_058082.1:138256034-139544419 GCF_014858855.1 Bufo gargarizans | reverse complement strand
TTGGGTCCAATCCGTGACCCCTAGATGAGTGTGGATTTCTCCCTTCACGCACCGCAGCAAAGGATGGGGCTAGACCGAGGTTGCAGCTTCGGCAATGCGGGGTGGATCGGACACTGGAGAGGCGGGACTGTGATGTCATCAGGGCCGGGTTTCGGCTGATGACGTGATGACACCGCCTCCTTTGTGGACGTCCCCCATCGTTGCCTTAAGCTGTGAAGGGAATGCAGAACAGCATTGTAGCCTAATCCGATCTAGGTTTGGATCGTGAATACTGCGGATGCGGTGGGGTGGAGTTATCGCACCCGTCTTGTGGGGTAGGGGCGGACCAGCCCGGAGGCGTCCCTGACAACGGCGCGCACGACGGGGGAGATAGGATGACGTGAGATCGGGTGGGCGGAGCCGCACTGCGAGCAGCTGATCCTAAGGAAACAGGCAGTGACGTGACCCTCTCTTTCCTGTCATGCGCGCCTGGCGCTTGTGAACGCCGAGGCACATGTGTGCCTGTCAGGTATGTGGGCGATAAGGATCTAATATGTATGATTGGTTGACACATGTAGTAGGAGCACCTGAGGACGCATCTGTGATGACCTCAGCACTTTAGTCACACTATCATTGGCCACTCTCTTATGAGTGGGTGTGTTTTAAGATATTTAAACAGGCACTTGTTAATGGCATTTTGTGTTTGATAAAGGCTGTGAAGCAGCCGAAACGTCACAACCCCTGCACGCTGTTCACTTGGCGGTTCCCCTAATAAAGGGATGTTTTACCGGTCATGCTGCCTCCATCTTCTTTCTTTGGACTGTTCATGAAGGAGCCCTGATGAATCTTGGA
Source organism: Bufo gargarizans (assembly GCF_014858855.1). Taxonomy (NCBI): domain Eukaryota; kingdom Metazoa; phylum Chordata; class Amphibia; order Anura; family Bufonidae; genus Bufo; species Bufo gargarizans. The sequence goes on along the minus strand of NC_058082.1, from coordinate 139,543,588 downwards.
CTCCAGGTAGGCTGCTGCATACCGGATGACCTCAAGCTCTGGTGAGTGCGATTCCAATACTAATTTTTCTGTTCCCACCCCACAAAAACAGTTCATCCTTGAATCCATCAATTTCATCTTATGTCACAACTACTTCTTATACAGTAACAAATTTTATATTCAGGAAAAAGAACAGCCATGGGCACCAAATTTGCACCATCATACGCCAACCTTTTTATGGGAACTTTTGAATCCAAACTCAACATACGTAACCACCCCAATGTCGTTTTTTACAAAAGATACATAGACAATATTATTTTAATCTGGCAGGGAGACAACATTGACCTCCACACATACATCCAAAAACTTAACCAAAACAAATGGAACTTACACTTCACTTCAGAGTCCCATCCCACAGAAGCCATTTTCCTCGACCTACACCTCATCAGCAGCAATAACACCATCTCCACACGTACACACTTCAAAAAAGTAGATGCCAACAGTTTCCTAGACTTCAAAAGCAGCCACTACCACTAAGACAAACATACTGTTCAGCCAAATGAAAAGAATCAGACGCAACTGCACAGACAACACCACAATGCATCAACAACTAGATACCCTCAGCAAAAGATTCATCGATAAAGGTTACCCTCCCCAGCTCATCAAAGACACAGGATCTCAAAAATGGATCAAAAAACGAGTTTACAACCAAAAAACACCACTAAGCCCCCCCAAAAAACAGAATTCACACCCTGTCTAATAACTCGATACAACCAGAACCACAAATTGATCTGATCAATTATCACAAAACACTGGCCCGTATTACTCAAGGACCCAATTTTAGGAAAAATAATACCCACACAACCGAAACTAACCTTCCGCAGGGCAAAAACACGCAAAAGTTAGCCCCATCCTGCCCAAAAATTCCAAACTCCACCATGCCCACAAACCACAATATACAGACAGGACCTAGGGGTTCTTTCAAATGTGGTGTTCGGAAGTGCAAATGCTGCCACGTGATCTACACATCAACAGACGAAAAAAATGCTCTCCCACAACCCATAGGAACACTGAACCCTAAACAATCCATGAACTGCGGCAGAAGAAACATAATATATCTGCTCCAATGCCCCTGCACCAACTATTACGTCGGCCGCACCACACAAACCCTTCGTGAACGTATGAATGAACACCAATCCAACATTACCAGGAAAATTCAAACACACAGCATATCACGACACTTCTCTATAGCACATGAAGGCAACCCCACCGGCCTTAGAGTTACCCCCCTGGAACAAGTGACATCATCATTCCAGCATCTCTGTCAAAAAGAGATGTTCTGGATTTATCGCCTCAACACCCTCACTCCTTTCGGCCTCAACGAAATGCTTGAACACTCCAACTATTAATCACCACCTCGACCCACTAACAAAGTAATCAACAACATGCAGAGCTGACAGACTAGAGATGTTCTGCAGAGCATTGCACAAGAACAGGTAGAGGGAATATCCTGTGGGTATCAGCAGTGTCATGTACAGCTGGGACTTATAGAACAGCAGTCAGACATTTCAGGGCAGCACTTTTATTCACCCCCTTTGCAGAGCAGGGGGAGGGGCAGTCTTTATTTACGCCTACAAATATTTTTGAGGAAACTGTCAGAGATTGCTGTTATTGCAGGTAAACAAAGGGCCAGAAGAGAAATAGGGAAAAATGAGGAAATAGATTTTTTTTGCCTAAAACTTGCTTAGTTTAGTTATATATTGCTTACCACCAGATTTACAGTGCAATATTTTTTTCAGAACTCAGACAACTCCTTTAAAGGGAACCTGTCATCAAATTTATGCTGACCGTAGTGATGGCAGTATAAAATAGTGACAGAAATGCTGATTTCAGCGGTGTGTCACACGTCAGCTAAAAGTATCAGCATCATATTCATTGCAGCCCAGGCCTTGAAAAGAGTCAAATCTACCTGAGAAGAGTCCTGGTTATTCATAATCTCTTGCACTCTCACCCATCTACTGATGATTGGCAGTTTTCTCCTAGAGAGAAAGGGAGAAAACTAGGTAGAAGACTGTTGATCATCAGCAGGTGGGCAGGGAGAGCAGGAATTCATGAATGACCATGACTCTTCTCAGGTAGATTTGACTCTTTTCAAGGCGTGTGCTGGAATGATTATGATGCTGGTTCTCGCCAACCATTTACTTTAAGTGATGTGTGACACACTGCTGAAATCAGCATTTCTGTCACTACTTTATACTGCCCTCAGTGCTGTCATAAACTTGATGACAGGTTCACTTTAAGTTCGATTCGCTCAACACTAAATACAGCCTTTATTAAACTGAACTACAAACTCTGTGACCCCCTGCCTTTTGCTAACCTACTAAATGTACTGTATATTAGCAAGAGGTAGAGGAGGGATGGAAGGCAGTGTGCTGCACATCAGACTACACAGAGTATGTTTGTTGTCTGTTACTGTGAATTGGGTTGATTTAACCCCTTCGGCCAATTGTCACCTTCCTAATGAGTTGCTATCATCATTGATTCTATTTTGCCATACATACAGGGAGTGCAGAATTATTAGGCAAGTTGTATTTTTGAGGATTAATTTTATTATTGAACAACAACCATGTTCTCAATGAACCCAAAAAACTCATTAATATCAAAGCTGAATATTTTTGGAAGTAGTTTTTAGTTTGTTTTTAGTTTTAGCTATTTTAGGGGGATATCTGTGTGTGCAGGTGACTATTACTGTGCATAATTATTAGGCAACTTAACAAAAAACAAATATATACCCATTTCAATTATTTATTTTTACCAGTGAAACCAATATAACATCTCAACATTCACAAACATACATTTCTGACATTCAAAAACAAAACAAAAACAAATCAGTGACCAATATAGCCACCTTTCTTTGCAAGGACACTCAAAAGCCTGCCATCCATGGATTCTGTCAGTGTTTTGATCTGTTCACCATCAACATTGCGTGCAGCAGCAACCACAGCCTCCCAGACACTGTTCAGAGAGGTGTACTGTTTTCCCTCCTTGTAAATCTCACATTTGATGATGGACCACAGGTTCTCAATGGGGTTCAGATCAGGTGAACAAGGAGGCCATGTCATTAGATTTTCTTCTTTTATACCCTTTCTTGCCAGCCACGTTTTTCTTGAAGGATGCAGACTTCTTCCTGTACCACTGCTTGAAGAAGGTGTCTTCCAGAAACTGGCAGTAGGACTGGGAGTTGAGCTTGACTCCATCCTCAACCCGAAAAGGCCCCGCAAGCTCATCTTTGATGATACCAGCCCAAACCAGTACTCCACCTCCACCTTGCTGGCGTCTGAGTCGGACTGGAGCCCTCTGCCCTTTACCAATCCAGCCACGGGCCCATCCATCTGGCCCATCAAGACTCACTCTCATTTCATCAGTCCATAAAACCTTAGAAAAATCAGTCTTGAGATATTTCTTGGCCCAGTCTTGACGTTTCAGCTTGTGTGTCTTGTTCAGTGGTGGTCGTCTTTCAGCCTTTCTTACCTTGGCCATGTCTCTGAGTATTGCACACCTTGTGCTTTTGGGCACTCCAGTGATGTTGCAGCTCTGAAATATGGCCAAACTGGTGGCAAGTGGCATCTTGGCAGCTGCACGCTTGACTTTTCTCAGTTCATGGGCAGTTATTTTGCACCTTGGTTTTTCCACACGCTTCTTGCGACCCTGTTGACTATTTTGAATGAAACGCTTGATTGTTCGATGATCACGCTTCAGAAGCTTTGCTTTGCAATTTTAAGAGTGCTGCATCCCTCTGCAAGATATCTCACTATTTTTGACTTTTCTGAGCCTGTCAAGTCCTTCTTTTGACCCATTTTGCCAAAGGAAAGGAAGTTGCCTAATAATTATGCACACCTGATATAGGGTGTTGATGTCATTAGACCACACCCCTTCTCATTACAGAGATGCACATCACCTAATATGCTTAATTGGTAGTAGGCTTTCGAGCCTATACAGCTTGGAGTAAGACAACATGCATAAAGAGGATGATGTGGTCAAAATACTAATTTGCCTAATAATTCTGCACTCCCTGTACAACTTTTTGATCACTTTTCATTTTGCCTTTTTGGAAGCAAGATAATGAAGTTAAATTCTGCCATTTATTTTTGGGTTTTCTTATTGTTATGTACATCATGCGTGAAAAATGACACATTATTTTTATTCTGCTGGTCAGTGCGGATACTAGAACTAAAGATACCAATTTTATATATATTTTTTTTTTTACCACTTTTATACAAAGCTTTTTAATAAAGAGAAATCATGTTTTTGCAATTCACTATTTTCTGAAAGCCAATAGTCTTGTTTGGTCTTGTTTTTAGCAGGGTGACGGCTTGATTGGTGCCATTTTTGGGTACATACATCTTTTTGATCACTCAATATTACATATTTTGCAAGGTGACCAAAAATGTTTCTTTTTTTTCTTTGACAGCGTTCACCTGAAGGGGTAGACCATGTGATATTTTTATAGAGCAGGTCGTAATGGATGCAGCGATGCCTAATCCTAATATATATTTTATTTTTGTTAAGTTTTACACAGTAAGGCCCGTTTCACACGAGCGAGTTTTCACGTTTTCACGCATAGCACCCGCACTGAATCCTGACCCATTCATTTCGGGTCTGTGTACATTAGCAGTTCTGCGTTGTATGAGAATTTCCGAATGTTCTATATTCAGCGTTTTTTACAAAGCTCTGGCCCCATAAAAGTGAATGGGGCTTCAATGAAAAACGCATTGCATCCGGATATATGCTGCATGTGGTCCGGATGCAATAAAACTTTTACTGATGGTTGCTATGAGATGTTATTTGTTATTTTTTTTTTTAACACTCGTGAAAAATGCATCAAAACTGAAACCCTGAACGCAAATACAGACAAAACTGACTGAACTTGCTTGTGAAATGGTGCAAGTTTCACTGAAAGCATCCTGAACTTATCCTGAAACAATCCATGTTGTTCTTGTGAAAGGGGCCTAAAAATATTTTTGAAAATATTTTTTTTGTTTAATATGTCTATTTTTCTTTTTATTTCTATTTTTTTACAATTTGATATGACTTCATTGTGGAAAAGGGACATTTCTTTTTACTTAAAACTTTTTTATTTTGTAAAACACTTTATTTTTTTTATTTTTGTCCCACTATGGGATTTCAACTTTTGGGGGTCTGATCCCCTCTACAATCCATTACAGCAGCAAGCACAGTATTGGGGGAAGCAGTGGTATAGTGGTGTTAAAGTAGCTGTAGGATGGGTACTTCTACTTAGGGAGTGGGAAATACATACAGTGGATATAAAAAGTCTACAAGTCTACTGGTAAAATGTCAGGTTTCTGTGATGTAAAAAAATAAGACAAAGATAAATCATATCAGAACTTTTTCCACCTTTAATGTGACCTATAAACTTTACCACTCAATTGAAAAACAAACTGAAATCTTTTAGGTTGAGGAAAGAAAAAGTAAAATAAAATAATGTTGTTGCATAAGTGTGCACACCCTCTTATAACTGGGGATGTAGCTGTGTTCAGAATTAAGCAATCATTCAAAATCATGTTAAATAGGAGTCAGCATACACCTGCCATTATTTAAAGTGCCTCTGTTTAACCCCAAATAAAGTTCAGCTGCTCTAGTTGGTCTTTCCTGAAGGCCATGGTCCACAGAGAGCTTCCAAAGCATCAGAGGGATCTGATTGTTAAAAGGGATCATTCAGGAGAAGGGTACAAAATAATTTCCAAGGCATTAGATATAACCATGGAACATAGTGAAGACAGTAATCATCAAGTGGAGAAGATATGGCACAACAGTGACATTACCAAGAACTGGACATCCCTCCAAAATTGATGAAAAGACGAGAAAAAAACTGGTCTGAGAGGCTACGAAGAGGCCTACAGCAACAATAAAGGAGCTGCAGGAATATCTGGCAAGTACTGGCTGTGTGGTACATGTGACAACAATCTCCCATATTCTTCAAATATCTGGGCTATGGGGTACAGTGGCAAGGCTAAAGCCCTTTCTTACAAAGAAAAACATCCAAGCCAGGCTACATTTTGCAAAAACACATCTAAAGTCTCCCATAAGCAGGGAAAAGGTGGTATGGTCTAATAAAACCAAGGTTGAACTTTTTGGACATAATTCCAAAAGATATGTTTGGGGCAAAAACAACACTGCACATCACCAAAAGGACACCACACCACAGTGAAGCATGGTGGTGGCAGCTTCATACTTTGGGGCTGTTTTTCTTCAGCTGGAACTGGGGCCTTAGTTAAGCTAGAGGGAATTATGAACAGTTCTAAATACCAGTCAATATTGGCACAAAACCTTCAGGCTTCTGCTAGAAAGCTGAACATGAAGAGGAACGTCATCTTTCAGCATGACAATGACCCAAAGCTTTCATCCAAATCAACAAAAGAATGGTGTCACCAGAAGAAGATTAAAGTTTTGGAATGTACCAGCCAGAGCCCATGCCTGAATCCGATTGAAAATCTGTGGGGTGATCTAAAGAGGGCTGTGCACAGCAGATGCCCTTGCAATCTGACAGAGTGTTTTTTCCAAAGAAGAGTGGGCGAATCTTGCCAAGTCAAAATGTGCCATGCTGATACTCATACCCAAAAAGACTGAGTGCTGTAATAAAATCAAAAGGTGATTTAACAAAGTATTAGCTTAAGGGAGTGCACAATTATGCAACCATATTATTTTATTTTTATATATTTTTTTCCCTCTACCTAAAAGATTTCAGTTTGTTTTTCAATTGAGTTGTACAGTTGTACAGTTTATAGGTCACATTAAAGGTGGAAAAAGTTCTGAAATGATTTATCTTTGGGGTGTAACAGGGGCGTGCCTTTTTATATCCACTGTAAGTGGAGATGTGCTAGGAAAGATATCTTCATGGTAGTCTGACTGGATAAAGAAGAATAGGAAAAGAGAATGACTCCAAAGAGAGAAGACATCACCTGCAAGTCAAAATATTTCCTATTAATATGTTTAGATAAAATAGATTTTATGTTTGACTCTGAAGACCTTGGAAGATAATGAACTATATAGAGGAGGAGGGCCTACTCATGAAATGGGCCCATTAATGTGGAATGACCATCTGCACAGAAAATGTAGACATGGAATGGTAGTAAATTTTTATCAATACCTAATGCAAAGTTTCTTTATTATTTTTATTTTAGGCGCATAGAGACAATAAAAATTCTATAGTGTAGGTGGACATAGCCATTAAATATATTTTCCAGGAATACAAAATTGATGGCCTATACTACTTTTTGTAGTTGCTTTGCCTGGCATTACAGCTCTGTAACATTCAAATATGACACTATGAAAAGTCTGGACTTGGAGCTCTCTCTGGTAAACATTGACCAAGAATAGAGTTTCGGCAGCCGAAGTTCGCCAAGGAATTCGATTTGTTCTTAAATAATTTGTCACAAATCACTATAAATCTGGTATACCCAGCCTGATCTGCTGAATCATTCTTCCAACTTGGTGGCCCAATCTCAATGTGAGGGCTTGGAAGTGAAACTGCAGGGAGAGTGCAGGGAGACTACAGGGAGAGTGTATCACTGTGTACATCAGTGTGCAGTGCACCAAGATTCATAGCTAATCCCTTCTGTTAGCTGTAGATTTACTGTGCGTCAGTATTAGCTACTTTCACACTGGCGTTTTGGCTTTCCGTTTGTGAGATCCGTTCAGGGCTCTCACAAGCGGTCCAAAAAGGATCATTTTTGCCCTAATGCATTCTGAATGGAAAAGGATCCGCTCAGAATGCATCAGTTTGCCGCCGTTCAGTCTCCATTCCACTCTGGAGGCGGACACCAAAACCGTGCTTGCAGCGTTTTGGTGTACTCCTGACAATGCAGAGCCAAACAGATCCATCCTGACACATAATTGAAATAAATGGGGACGGATCAGTCTGTAATGGCTCTGTCTGAGGCGGATCCGTTTTAATTCATTTTGATCATCTGAGCATGTTCTATAAATGTCCCCTCCCCCAGCAGCCACATTGGCCATCTTGGATGAACTTCACAGCATACAGGTATGTATAGAAAGTTAGATCTTTCTTTCTTTCTTTCTTTCTTTCATCTATCTTTACTCGCTGGCATGGGGGCAGATTATGGCACTGGGGGCTTGGGCACATAGCACAGAGGGGAAGATGGCATTGAATGGGGGCAGATAGGTGTGGCTGATGGCAGGGCGGGGAAAGAAGCACTGTTAGGGGGTCTTGTAATTGGGGGCAGATTATTGTACTGGGGGGGCTTGGGCAGATGGCACCGAGGTGGGGCTGATGGCAAGGTGGGGGGGGGAGAGGCACTGTTGGTGGGTCATGGAATAGGAGGCAGATTATTCCACTGGGGGGGGGCAATATGGCACTGAATGGGTGTGGCTGATGGCAGGGGGTGGAAGTGGCACTGTTGGGGGCTCAAGGCATGTGGGCAGATTATGGCATGGGGGGTTCAATTGATGGTACTGGTGGGGGCAAATGGCACTGAGGGAGGGCAGATGGCACTGAGGGGGGCATATGGCAATGGGGGCTGTTGGCATGTGGGCAGAATCTGGTATGGGGGGAGTTGATGGCACTGGTAGGGGGCAGATGGCTTTGAGGGGGGGCAAGATGATGGGAATATTAACATATATATATATATATATATATATATATATATATTTTAGCATCTGCACTGAAAAAACAACAACAAAAAAGAATTACTGTGGTGTCCAAGCCCAAAATATTTCTAATTAAAAGTAAGTTCTTCAAATAAATATTTTAGAAATGTGATATCTCTGCCAATGTTGGTGTAAACTTGGTCATATAGCGTGTTTAATCTAGATTTTTGAATTACAGATGTCTGAAGCATCAGAATCACAATGGTCGGGGACGTGTAAGTATCGAATACCTAGTTTTAATGTGCATTTCTTTTTTGTACTTTTGATAATTTTTCTTTTCCTTTTTATGCCAGTGATCCAGAGTCTTCATCGGGAGAAGATAATGAGTTCGTTGTCCCTCAAATAGACAACAAACTCCTTATCCAACTGGTGGAGGCGCGTCCCGCTTTATGGGACCACACCGACCGCCACCATGCCGACCGTCATCACACCCAGCAGCTCTGGAGGCAAATCAGTGATTCCTTATTAACTGGCTGTGGGGATCTCACTGCAGCGGCTCAGAAACAATGTGGTAAGTATATCTGTAAAGAATAAACCAAGGCAACTGGACGTACTGTAGATTTCTTGAAAACGTTTCACTCGTTCTTCCAACGAGCTTTCTCAATGTGGTAAGTACAGCAATATGTATTTTTATCACATGTATAATGTTAACCTAACACCATGCTAATATTTTAATATACATTTTAAGTTTTTTTTATCACAGTTGACAAGGTTATCATTCGGTGGTGGTCATTCCGGGACCGCTTCAAGAGAGATTACAACAAGAAGGTTCAGGCCCCGAGAGGATCCGGAGAAACCTCAAGGCCACCATATATGGGTATGCATACTACGGCCTTGGGGTTCCTACGACAGACGCTGGCGCTTAGAAGGTATTTTTTTGTTTTTGCTTTTGAAAATAAATATAAAATGTTTTTGCTTTCCTCTCCCTCTGAATGCAAGGGGCTATCTGAGACAGAGAAGCATTTGGCCCATATGTTTCTGGCAGCCCCCTACAGTAAGAGGGACAATTGTTCCCTCCCTCTGACTGCAAGGGTCTGTGTGAGACAGAGAAGCATTTGGCCCCTCTGTTTCTAGCGGCCCCCTACGATCGGAGGGACAACTGTTCTCTCCTGACTGAAAGGGGCTGTCCGAGACAGAGGAGCATTTGGCCCATCTGTTTCTGGCAGCCCCCTATGGTCAGAGGGACAATTGTCCCCTCCCTCTGACTGCAAGGGACTGTGTGAGACAGAGAAGCATTTGGCCCCTGTTTCTGGCAGCCCCCTACGGTCAGAGGGACAATTGTTCTCTCCTGAATGCAAGGGGCTGTCTGAGACAGAGGAGTATTTGGCCCCTCTTTTTCTGGCATCCCCCTATGGTCAGAGGGACAACTGTTCTCTACCTCTGAGTGCAAGGGGCTGTCTCAGATAAAGGAGCATTTGGCCCCTCTGTTTCTGGCAGCCCCATACAGTCAGAGGGACAACTGTTCTCTTTCTTTGACTGCAAGGGGCTGTCTGAGACAGAGGAGCGTTTGGCCCCTCTGTTTCTGGCATTCCCCTACGGTCGGGGGTACAACTGTTCTCTCCCTCTAAGTGCAAGGGGCTGTCTGAGACAGAGGAGCGTTTGGCCCCTCTGTTTCTGGCAGCCCCCTACAGTAAGAGGTAGGTATAGCATAGAACCTGGACGCAGTTATTCATGGCCTTTTTTTTCCCACAGAACTGCCAGCAGCACTCAGGCACCTGACCCAGCTCTTGAAGCGGACCCGGAAGCAACCGCCACCCCCAGCCCTCCTGTCCATCATGCCCCTGTTCAGGACAATCCTGGTCCCCTACTAGGTCTCTCTTTTCAACATACACTCTCTAATTGGAGACAAAATGTGAGAGCTATGTTGAATAGTAGGAGATCTGGTAGCGGCCGCCATGAGGATTATTGGAACCTTGTAGAGATCGTTTCTGATAAAAGGCGAAGGTTAGATGACTTGGCACGTCTCCTGGAGGGAGCGGAGGCGGCGCATCAACTCAACCCTCACCATCATTACGTGCAAACCTTAATCCCCATGATGGACAAAATGATGCCTGAGCAGGTGCATGATTTAAAAAATTTGGTGGAGAACGGGTCATGGAAAATTTTGCACCGCTCCCCCCCACCAACCCCCCCATCCCACACCTACCCCCCTCCCACTTCCGTCAACCATCCCATTCCCGCCATCCATCCCTTTCCCAACCACCATCCCATTCCCCCCCCCCCCCGAGCATCTGTACAATCTTCCTTCTTTTTCTTCTACTCCTTGTCCTCCTCAATATATCGCTCCCACTTCCTTCCAAACCCCATCTTCGACACATGCTCAGGAACACTCCTCTCTCCACACTCCTCAAATCCTGCATCTTTTCCTGCAGCCAGTCGATTTTATCCCGCCACCGAAGACTGGGGGCTAACGCAAAAAGTGTCCACCCGGCAACGGTCCACCTCCCCTCCACATTTTCAAAATGTATTGCTTTATTTTGTTAATATTTATTTTCAATATTAAAAAATGATTTTGGTAATATTTGTAAAATAAATACGTTAACTGTACTTCAGTGTGCGTGTGTTTTTTATTTTCTGGTACAGGCTATCCTCAACTTTGGCCACTCCAGCTGTTGGGAAAGTAGAACTCCCAGCAACACATAACTTTGCGTTTATTATAACATTCATACAATAAAAAATAGGTTTCTAGGAGTTTTATTTTCTGAACCCATGTAGTGCCAAAGTTGTCTGAATCTTTGATGTTGCATGATCAATAACAGGCCTTCTTATAGCTCCTTATTGATCATATTCCTGCTGATTGGCACATGAAAAAGCAAATGCTTGGTCATCAGTCAATCTTGTGCAAATTCACATGAGCCCTTGTGGAAGTCACGGTACACGTGAATCTTCCTAATCAATAATTCATTTACTAGAGAGTGCCAAATATTTATTTCACTCTTTAGTGCAGATGAAGCTGTCACATAAAGTAGCATCATTACCACAAGGGACAGGAAAGGGACATGATGCTGTTAAAGGTGTTGTCCGGGTTCACAGCCGAAGATGGACCTGCACCCAGCAAGCCACACGGATGTTAATAACGGAGCAGTTCAAGCTCTAATGCTCTCCCTTGCCCTGCGCAGTATCAGCCAGAACAAGGGCTGACAATAACACACTGCTAAGCAGAGAATTCCACCAAACAGTGTGTTTGAGAGAAGATACGAGCGGCACTTCTGCTTGCAGTGGTGCGGTGCGCGCGTCCAGGGAAGAAGATCCACAGATAATGGTATAGTAAGGACCGGCACTCAGTGCCGGTCCTTACTATACCAAACAGTGTGTTTGGTCACGTCACCATCTCTAATGGTCAGGATTTTGCGATGTCCCAGCCATTTTACAGGCTATGGCAGGGCTACATGCAGCCCAATAGTGCTAGTAATGCCAGGGGACTCACTAACGGGCACAAGCCTTCCCCTGTCAGCGCTATGGAGACCCCAGTACGTCAATGAATCTCCTTAAAATGCCTCTGCAAGATTCAGTGGGGTAGTTGGGTTCAAGATATGACTACCTCCGTGTTCAGTTCTGAACCCGGATGTAGTCAAAGCAGTGTAGCAGAACCATTCTTGGGGCTTAGTAAAAAAGAAGAAAAAAGGTGTATACATTTTTTTTTAATTTAATATAAGAGAAAACAGTTAAAACAATTAAACAACATTATCCTGCCAAGTCACTCTGCCTACTTCAGAAACAAAGTAATCAGCAAAACTGTCCCTCATTATTTATTTTTTACGGTATTCATCTGAGGTCATGTGATATTTTTATAGAGCTGGTCGATACGGATGCGGCGATACCTAATATGTATACTTTTTTTATTTATGTAAGTTTTACACAATAATATCATAAAAAAAAAAAAAACTGTGTTTTAGTCTCTCCATAATCTAAGAGCCATAGTTTTTTCACTTTTTGGCGATTATCTTGGGTAGGGTATGATTTTTGCGGGATGAGATGACGGTTTGATTGGCACTATTTTGGGGTGCATATGACTTTTTGATCACTTTTTGATCGCTTGCTATTACAGTTTTTGTGATGTAAGGTGACAAAAAATTATTTATTTAGCACAGTTTTATTTTTTTTACGGTGTTCACCTGAGGGGTTAGGTCATGTGATATTTTTATAGAGCCGGTTGATACAGACGCGGCTATACCTAATATGTATACGTTTTTATTTATTTATGTAAGTTTTTCACAATAACAGCTTTTTTAAAACAAAAAAAATATGTTTTAGTGTCTCCATATTCTGTGCCATATTTTTTTTATTTTCTGGGTGATTGTCTCAGGTAGGGGCTCATCTTTTATGGGATGAGGTGACTGTTAGATTGGTACTATTTTGGTTGGGACAGGGTCTGATCCTTGTTTCAATACAGCACAATATATCTGTATTGTGCTGTATTGAACTGTTAGTGTCTTACACTGTAAGACGATAACAGTTGCCTAGGAGACCCAGCCTGGGGGCTGGGCCTCTTAGACTTCCGTACATGACAGGCCCCAAGCCTTGGAATGGCTTGGGGCTGCCATGGCAACCATCTAGTCCCCGCCACAGCAGCGCGGGGACCCAATGTATGAGGTGATGTAGCGCAAACTTCCCATATGCCGCGGTCAGCGCTGACCGCGGCATATGAGGGGTTAATCCACCTCCATCGGCGTTATCGCCGATGCTGGTGGATGCAGCAGGGATCCGGCTGTCTGTAACTGACGGATCTCTGCTGCTGATCAGGGGGACCGCACGCGGGGGGAGGAACGACTGCAGGACGAGAACGCTTGTCCTCAAGCGCTAAGTGCCGGCGATTGAGGACGAGCATTCTCGTCCTGGGTCATTAAGGGGTTAAACAAAAATAAATTCAGCACCCTTCAGTAAAGCAAAAAACCCTGCGCCCTTGCAGGAGCTGTGTTAAAATGGCTCCTTAGTGGAACACAATAAAGAAATGGAGAGCCAATAAGGTAGTGGCAATGGTCTAGATCAAGCTAGTTTTCACCGTAATGACCAAGCCATATTTTGCAAAACTAACGTTTCACTTTATGTGGTAACACTGGAATGCTTTTACTTATCCGAACTGAGATTGTTTTCTAGTGATATATTGTACTTCACGTTAGCGGTAAATTTCAGTCAATATGCTTTACCTAAATTTGAAAAAATTAACTATTTTCTAAATTTTAATTTCTCTGCTTTTAAGAGAGATAGTAATACCTTATAAGATAGTAATTACTTAACATTTCCAATATGTCTACTTTATGTTGGCATCATTTTGTAAATGTCATTTGCCAAATTTTTCCCTTTATAAGACTGCTTTATAAGTGGGGGGAAAATGGCCGTGGGTCTTATAAAGCAGATACTTCGCTGGCCGCTATGCTGCACAGCGCGGCCAGCGAAGTATCAGTGTGGAGGAAGGAGTCGGGGACACTCATGGCGGGGCCCGGTGCAGTGATTCTACTCTAATACACCAGGCCCCGCAGCTGTTAAGTACATTCAATCCGAATGGGTTCGCAATTACTGTACTGTACTTACTGTAGTACCTTATGTATAGCATTAATACGGCGCAGACCGGCAGCTCCCTCGGTCATGCGCCGCCTGCCCCAGCTCCCTCCTCATGCGCAACCTGCCCCGTCTGCCTGTTCATTCAAAAAGTGAGATAAGCAGGCTGGCGGTCAGGCGGCGCATGAGGAGGGAGCTGCTGCAGGCGGGGCAGGCGGCACATGACTGAGGGAGTCGCAGGTCTGCGCCGTATTAATGCTATACATAAGGTACTACAGTAAGTACAGTACAGTAATTGCGGACCCATTCGGATTGAATGTACTTAACAGCTGCGGGACCCGGTGTATTAAAGTAGAATCACTGCACCGAGCCCCGCCATGAGTGTCTCCGCCTCCTCCCTCCACACTGATGCATCTGATGGGGGATCTGTAGATGACACTTATGGGGATCTGTGGATGACATAAGTGTCATCCACAGAGCCCCATAAGTGTCATCCACAGATCCCCCATCAGTGTAATCCACAGATCCCCATAACAGTGGATCATCCACAGATCCCTCCCATAACAGTGCGTCATCTACAGATCCTCCTATAACAGTGCTTCATTCACAGAATCCCCCCAAAACAGTGCATCATCCACAGATCCCCCATAACAGTGCGTCATCCACAGATCCCCCATAACAGTGCGTCATCCACAGATCCTCCCATAACAGTGCGTCATCCACAGATCCTCCCATAACAGTGCGTCATCCACAGATTCCCCATAACAGTGCGTCATCCACAGATCCCCCATAACAGTGCATCATCCATAGATCCCCCATAACAGTGCGGCATCCACAGATCCCTCATAACAGTGCGGCTTCCACAGACCACCATTAGTTCAAAACCTACCAAAAGCACACCTTTTGGTTCAAAATATTTTTTCTTATTTTCCTCCTCAAAAACCTAGGTGCATCTTATAAAGCGAAAAATATGGTATTTTTAGGACGTTAGAAGGCTTAGAATTTTAGAAGCCATTTTAACATTAACCACTTCACACCCGGGCCATTTGCCCCCTTCCTGACCAGGCCTAATTTTGCAAATCTGACATATCACACTTTATGTGGTAATAACTTTGGAACACTTTTACTTAGCCAAGCCATTTAGAGATTGTTTTCTCGTTACACATTGTACTTCATGATAGTCATAAATTTGAGTCAATATATTTCACCTTTATTTATGAAAAAATCCCAAATTTACCCAAAATTTGGAAAAATTAGCAATTTCTCTGCTTTTAAAACATAAAGTGACACCTTATAAAATATGTATTACTTAACATTTCCCATATGTCTACTTTATGTTGGCATCATTTTGGAAATGTATAGGTAAACTGAACTTGCTCGAAACGTGTTGGAAGGTTTTTTGGTGCTACTAACGACAAGTATCTTTTAGTAGTGACGTCACCCGCTCCTCTATGAGCGCGAGCAATAGGTTAGCAGAGTTTTCGCCACCAGCTGGGGCAAACTCCTAGCTAGCAGCCTTATATCTGCAGACAGCCCCTGCGCACGAGAACTGAAAAGACCTGCGCCTCGTATGACGTGACCTGCGCCTTGGACAACGAGAAGTCCCGTGACAGTATCCAAATCAAGGTAATCTTGATCATTAAATGGAGATACCTATCGGCATTACCGGATCAGAGAAAGGTAGCAGCAGGGGGTATTTGGATTGATTGGCTGTGTGCGGTGTCTAGTTTTGTTTTTATCCTTTTGGAAATGTCATTTTAATTTTTTAGGACGTTAGAAGGCTTAGCATTTTAGAAGCAATTCTTAAAACTTTTAAGAAAATTGCCAATTTTTTTTCTTTAACACATTGAGGGTTAACAGCCAAACAAAACTCAATATTTATTACTCTGATTCTGCAGTTTACAGAAACACCCCACATGTGGTTGTAAACTGATATAAGGTCGCACGGCAGAGAGCAGAAGAAAAGGAGCACCACATGGTTTTTGGAAGGCAGATTTTGCTGAACTGGTTTTTAGATGCCATGTCCCATTTGAAGCCCCCTTGATGCACCCTTTCCATTTTGGAAACTAGGGGATAAGGTGCCAGTTTTATTTGTACTATTTTTGGGTACATATGATTTTTTGATCATTCATTATAACACTTTACGGGGCAAGGTGACCCAAAAATTTGTTATTTTAGCACAGTTTTTATTTATTTCTTTTTACAGCGTTCACCTGAGGGGTTAGGTCTTGTGACATTTTTATAGAGTAGATCGTTACGGACCTGGTCATATCTAATATGTATACTTTTTCTTATTTATTTAAGTTTTACACTATAATAGCATTTTTGAAACAAAACAAAATGTTTTAATGTGTCCATGTTCTGAGAGCTATAGTTTTTTTTTATTTTTTTCGCGATTTTCTTATGTAGGGGCTAATTTTTTGTGGGATGAGGTGATGGTTTTATTTGTACCATTTTGTGAAACATACGCCTTTTTGATAACTTGGTGTTGCACTTTTTGTGATGTAAGGTGACAAAAATAGCTTTTTTGACAATTTTTTTAATTTTATTTTTCTTACGATGTTCACCCGAGGGGTTAGATCATGTGATATTTTTATAGAGCTGGTTGTTACGGACGTGACGATACATAATATGTATACTTTTTCATTTTTATTTCACTTTATCTTATTTATTTAAGTTTTACACAATAATAGCATTTTTGAAACAAAAAAAAAATTTTTAATGGGTCCATACTCTGAGAGCTATAGTTTTTTTTATTTTTATTTCATGAACGATTTTCTTATGTAGGGGCTCATTTTTTGTGTAATGAGGTGATGGTTTTATTGGTAAATTTTTTGGGGACATACGCCTTTTTTATCACTTGGTATTGCACTTTTTTGTGATGTAAGGTGACAAAAATGGCTTTTTTGACAGTTTTTTTTATGGTGTTTATCAGACTGGGTGGATCATGTAATATATTTATAGAGCTAACCGTCATGGACGCGGCAATACCAAATATGTCTATTTTATTTTTTCTATATTAAATTTTTTTATTTTTACTTGGGAATTTTTTTTTTTTTACATGTGAAACTTTTTTTTATTTTTTTATTTTAACACTTTATTTTTACACTTTTCGTCCCCCATAAGATCATACAAGACCTCTGGGGGACAGTTAACTTCACTTTTTTTTTTCCTTTCACTATTGATTTCTCCTGTAACGTGGGCTGACATAGTAGCCCCAGTTACAGGGGAAATATACCCCCCAGAGAGGCTGTACAGCCTCAGTGCAGGGCTGATCGAGTACTGTGAAAGACCCGTCAGCTCCTGCACTCTCCGGCCCCGACTGTCTCATATCCCTATATCAGTGTCATCCATAGATCCCCCTCCCATAACAGTGCCATCCACAGAAACTCCTCCCCGCCGCTCACAGGAGTATATATTTATAAACTGTAATCCGTATCCTGCAGTAACTTTAGCTTTAAATCAGCGCTCATCTCTTGCACTACCTTGCACTCAGCTCCTGTAACAGGCAGTGCAGGTGGCAGCGCTCACTCACTGACGTCACGCGCCTGGGCCGCCTAGTGGAAGGCTGTAACAGGAACAATAGTGGCCCCATGACAGAGTAGAGACTGGGGAAGCAGCGGCAGTAAGGCAGTGTTCACATCACCGTTTAATTTTCCGTTCTGCTGATCCATCAGAAGAACAACAAAAAACGGATCCTATTCTTTCAGCATCTTTAACTCCTTAAGGGCACAGCCATATTTCACCTTAAGGACCAGGCCATTTTTTGCAAATCTGACCAGTGTCAATTTAAGTGGTGATAACTTTAAAACACTTTGAATTATCCAGGCCATTCTTTTTTCGTCACATATTGTACTTCATGACACTGGTAAAATGAAGTAAAAAAAATCATTTTTATTTATAAAAAAAATACCAAATTTTCCCAAATTTTTGAAAAAATTTCAAATTTCCAAGTTTCAATTTCTCTACTTCTATAATACATAGTAATACCTCTAAAAATAGTTAATACTTTACATTCCCCATATGTCTACTTCATGTTTGGATCATTTTGGGAATGACATTTTAGTTATTGGGGATGTTACAAGGCTTAGAAGTTTAGAAGCAAATCTTGAAATTTTTCAGAACCTAATTTTTAGAGACCAGTTCAGGTCTGAAGTCACTTTATGAGGCTTACATAATAGAAACCACCCAAAAATGACCACATTCTAGAAATGACACCCTTCAAGGTATTCAAAACTGATTTTACAAAGTTTTTAACCCTTTAGGTGTTCCACGAGAGTTAATGGCAAATGGAGATCAAATTTCAGAATTTAGATTTTTTGGCAAATTTTCCATTTGAATCCATTTTTTCCAGTAACAAAGCAAGGTTTAACAGCCAAACAAAAAGCTATATTTATTGCCCTGATTCTTTAGTTTGCAGAAACACCCCATATGTGACCGTAAACTACTATACGGGTACACAGTAGGGCGTAGAGGGAAAGCTGTGCCGTGTGGTTTTTGGAAGGCAGATTTTGCTGGACTGGTTTATTTACACCATGTCCCATTTGAAGCCCCCCTGATGCACCCTTAGAGTAGAAACTCCATAAAAGTGACTCCATCTAAGAAACTATACCTCTCAAGGTATTCAAAACTGATTTTACAAACTTTGTTAACCCTTTAGGTGTTGCACAAGAGTTATTGGAAAATGGAGATGGAAAATTTGCCAACATTTTTTTAATTCTCAAATTTCATTTTGATCCATTTTTTCCAGTAACTAAGCAAGGGTTAACAGCCAAACAAAATGCTGTATTTGTTTCCCCGATTCTGTAGTTTGCAGAAACACCCCATATGTGGCCGTAAACTATTGTACGGGCACACGGTAGGGCGTAGAGGGAAAGGTGCGCAATGTGGTTTTTGGAATGCAGATTTTGCTGGACTGGTTTATTTATACCATGTCCCATTTGAAGCCCCCCTGATGTACCCTTTGAGTAGAAACTCCATAAAAGTGACCCCAGTTTTTGAAACTATGGGATAATGTGCAGTTTTGCTGGGACTATTTTTAGGGTACATATGATTTTTGGTTTATCTATATTACATTTTTGTGGGGCAAGGTTACCAAAAATATAAATTCTGAAATTTCATCTCCATTTGCCATGAACTGTTGAAGAACACCTAAATGGTTAATAAAGTTTGTAAAACAAATTTTGAATACTTTGAGGGGTTTAGTTTCTTAGATGGGGTCTCTTTTATGGAGTTTCTACTCTAGGGGTGCATCAGAGGGGCAAAGGCCATCAAAATCTGCCTTTCAGAAACCATATACGGCGTTCCTTTCCTTCTGCGCCTTGCCGTTTGGTCATAGAGCAGTTTACGACCACATATGGGGTGTTTCTATAAACTGCAGAATCAGTGTAATAAATATTACGTTTTGTTTGGCTGTTAACCCTTGCTTTGTTACTGGAAAAAACTGATTAAAATTGAAAATTTGCCCAAAAAAATTCTGTTTTGGCACCGTTTTTTTATTTTTTTTATTTTACCATGTTCATCTGAAAGGTTAAGTCATGGGGTAGTTTTATAGAGCAAATTCTTATGGACGCGGCAATACCTAATATGTATGTTTATTAATATTTTACACTATTTTATCTTTTTATAAAAATAAAAAAAATTATTTATTTTTTAGCCGTTTATCTTAGGTAGGGGCTAATTTTTTGCGGGATGAGAGGACGGTTTTATTGGCACTATTTTGGGGGGCATATGACTTTTTGATCGCTTGTTATTACAATTTTTGTGACGTAAGGTGACAAAAAAATACCTTTTTTTGCACCATTTTATTTTTTTCTGAGGGGTTAGGTCATGGGGTATTTTTATAGAGCAGATTCTTACGGACGTGGCGATACCTAATATACCTTTTTTTTTTTTTTTTAGTTTTACTAAATAATATTTTTTTTTTTATGTTTTAGTTTTAGTGTCTCAAGTCTGAGAACCATAGTTTTTTTATCCGATTGTCAGTGGCTAAATTGGGATATAAATTTAGTACTCCATGGAAGTGTGGTACTCCCTGAAGCAACCGTCAATGCAGAGGCCTGGATGATCGGGGCACGTGTCACACTGAGTAGTGGTGTGCTTCCGTATCCCCCTCCTGTGACACACTCTGCACTTTCTTTCCAGTTTGGGGGACCACAAGTGTTGGCCAGTGTTGGCCAGGGACGATCCGGGTGCCTCCAGTTCCCGAGGTACTCCGGCCTGCTCTTTCCCGGTCAGAAAAGATCAGGGCCTTAAGAACTGCCTCATAGAACTGAAGGAATGTCCCTGTGTTGCCAGCGCTCCGGGACAGCACAAAAGAGTTGAACAAGGCAACCTGTACCAAGTACACCGCAACAATTTTGTACCATGCCCAGGTTTTGCGCATGTCATTATATGGCTTGAGGACTTGATCAGAGAGATTAACTCCTCCCATATACCGATTGTAGTCGAAGATACAATCGGGCTTGAGGACCGTTGCCGCGGTACCTTGCACAGGGACAGGTGTGATGCCATTACCATGAATTGTGGACAGTATAAGGACATCCATCTTGTCCTTATATCTGACCAGCAACAGGTTTCCACTGGTAAGGGCATGGGTCGCACCCCTGGGGATAGGTACCTAGAGGGGGTGGGTAGGGAGGCCGTGTTAATTTTTCCGGTCCCACAAGCGGATGTGGATCTGGCAGCGAGGGACTGGAACAAGGGGATACTAGTATAAAAGTTATCCACGTACAGGTGGTAACTCTTTTTTAGCAGTGGGTGCATAAGGTCCAACACAAGTTTCCCAGCTAACACCCAGAGTGGGGGGACATTCTGGGGGTTGAATATGGGAATCTTGCCCCTCGTACACACGAAACTCCCTTCCAGGTACATAGGCCTGTACAAATTTGGCCCCAAAGTGATCGATGACCGGCCTGATTTTGTACAGGCGGTCATAGGCAGGATCACCTTGGGGGGGACATGCTGCATTATCTGCATAATGCAGGCATTTCCGGATGGCCTCAAACCAGGAGCCTTTCATCGCCGTACTGTAAAGTGGGGTCTGGTAGAGGACGTCCCCACTTCAGTAATGCCCGACACTAGGTTTCTTGACTATGCCCATGTGCAGCACTAGGCCCCAAAATGTCCTCATCTCGGCTGCACTGACTGGAGTCCAGCCACTGGGCCTAGCCAAAAAGGAACCTGGGTTTTGAGCAACAAACTGTTGGGCGTACAGGTTTGTTTGCTCCACCATTAGATTTACAAAGTGGTCACTGAAAAAAAGACTAAAGTAGTCGTATTCAGTGAAGCCCACTGTGGAAATCTGGATTCCTGTTTGGCCTACAAAATCAGGAATCACAGGCTCAAAACGCTCTGGGGTATACCATGCAAGTTCACTGGCAGGGGGCTCCGGTGGACTTAACTGGTGGGCCTGAAAACGAGTACGAGCCCCAGAGCTGCTCATACTAGGGTGGGCCCCAGGGTCCCTAGCAAGGCGGTCCCCTTGTTCAGCCTGGCGGCGTCTCCACCGCCTTGGTGGCTCGTCATCATCGCTAGATGATGAGGAGGATGCGGATGACAAAAGTGGGGTCAACCTCGTCCGCACTGGGACTCTCGGAGTCGGAGGCAAGCTGGGCGTATGCCCAGTGTGTGTGTGCGTGATAAACTTTATTTGGTGTGCGTGTGTGTGGGGGCACGGGTGTTCGCGAACTTACCCTAAACCTAACAGACCAAAATAAATAAAAAATAAATAAAAAAAGGGCAAAACATTTGAAAAAAAATTCAAAATCGCTGACCAACCGTCTGAAGTTGATCAGCGGTGGGGTGTGCGATGCGCTAACAGTGGCCGGACGCTAAGCGTGTCGGCCACAGTCAGCGTATGCACACCAAAAAAAACCTGCTTGCACCCCAAAAAAAGTTGTTGGGGGGAGGGTGGTCAGGGGGGGAAGCTGCAGCACCCCTGGGGGTCTAGGGTCACACAGCTGTGCTGTGGACCCCAGACACCCGATTTAGGGTGATTAAATCAGAAACGTTTTTTTTTTTCCTTCCACTAACTTTCCCTGAATATCCCTGCCTAACCTAACCCTTCCCTAACCTTTCCCTAAATACCTGGGTGCACAGATGGTGGTGCTGGGACACAGATGTGGTGCTGGATGATGATCTCTGGATCCTGAGCTCTGAACAGATGGGGGTGCTGGCTGGAGATCCAATGCAGCGCTCCTCTCTCCTTGGCTCCCAGACTGAAAAGGAGGAGGAGAGGAGAGCTGCAGTAATTTGAACTGCCCGCCCCTACAGCCGACCAATGAGAGGAGATCCTCTCAGGATTGCAGGATGGTGATTGGTGGTGTATTATCACACCATCGATCACCATCATGTTCCAGGTTATCGGGTCCCCAGAGACCCGAATAACCCAGAAACGCAGCAAACCGCAGGTCTGAATTGACCTGTGGTTTGCTGCGATCGCCTACACGGGGGGAGTCACAGGACCCCCCGGCGCGTTGTCCCCGGGTGCCTGCTCAATGATTTGAGCAGGTTCCGGGTTCCGATCACCGCCCACCGCACGGCGGTGATCGGAAATACATAGGACGTACAGGTACGCCCTGTGTCCTTAAGTACCCGGACATCAGGGCGTACCTGTACGCCCTATGTCCGGAAGAGGTTAAGGCCGCTTTCACATGGTCAGTATTTGGTCAGTATTTTGCACCAGTATTTGATCATTATTTGTAAGCTTAAACCAGGAATGGGTCCAAAACAGAGGTAAAATATAATGGAAATATTTGCATCTCTTCTTTGTTTTGGACCCACTCTTGCTTTTCGCTAATAAATACGGACCAAATACTGACCCCATAAAATAGACCTTACGGATGCTCAAAATACAGGTTACAGGCCCCATAACAGAGTTGGAGGGGGGCGGGCAGCAGCGGTGGCGTACAGCCCTAGATGGTGGCAGATCACAGTAGTAGCAGAACCCAACAACAACAGAGTGATAGCAAGGGCCAGTGGAATGCATATCCTTGCAAAAATTTTACATAAACATATTAGTAGCCCAAGAAGCCCCTTTGTAGGGATGGCAGTAGATGCAGCAGGTGAGTGGCATCAGGGGTCTGACAGCATCAGAATAGTGGCAACAGCATGTGACCAGAAGAAACTGACCATTTAGCTGAATATTCCAGTGTGCCAGCACACCAAAGTATGACCATTAGTGGCAGAATTATCGATTCTGTTGCATCAGGCACCGGTGTCTGGAAATCCTGGTTGATCCACACCGGAA
This sequence comes from Bufo gargarizans, assembly GCF_014858855.1. Taxonomy (NCBI): domain Eukaryota; kingdom Metazoa; phylum Chordata; class Amphibia; order Anura; family Bufonidae; genus Bufo; species Bufo gargarizans. The sequence continues at coordinate 139,520,172 of NC_058082.1, read as the reverse complement.
AGTTAGTCTCTCAACACTTTCGGAGAAAAGGTGAGTTCTCTTATGGGCAACTATAAACACCCGCTTTGATGTCACACTACTGGCTGGGAAGGAAAGCTTTCCCATGGCAAACCCAGCCAGTTGCGGCTACACTTCAAGTTTGCATGCCCAGTAGTAGAGGGGATCTTGGATCGTGGGTGCAGTCCAAATACGCAAGATTCTGCTGCATGTCTCACTGCTGCAGCTGCTGCTGGTTGGTTTCTTCAGGTGGTGGCTGAGCATCAGAAACTCCAGGCTTAAGTTGCTGCTGGTCAGACCTTCCTGAGGCAGGCAATGGTTCTTGTAGGCAGCGAACAACTGACTATACAGCATGTCTCTATTGTAGTCCATTTTTGCATCCCATTTTTGACTGGTAGCGATGTTCTAACAATGTGGATGGCCAGTAGTCATACCTCTGCAGAATCCTGACAATGCAGCTGTCAAGATAACATGAATCTGGCCATCTGTCTCCATCTCCACTGCATAATGCAATGGTCTGTGGGGTCATCTGCATCGTCCTTGTCATCGCCCTCTAGCTCCTCATGCTCCTCTTGCTCCCCTATGTCGCTTGGGCAGATAAACCAACTAGATATGTATAAAATTCCTGGGCATTTATGTCCTCTTCCTCTTCATCCTCCTCAGGGCTCAGGTGGCCATGAGAGGTCGGCGCCACATGTTCTGTCCCCTTGCCAATGATATTTCTCTGCATCCCCTCCAGAATGTGAAGGAATGGAATAACATCATTCATCCTGTAGTTCTACCGCCTGACAAATAAAGTCGCCTCCTCAAAAGGCCTGAGCAAACAGCACGTGTCGCGCATGAGCTGGCACTGGCTAACGTGGAACTTACACCATAGAGTAACTCTGTCCACCTATTGCATTAAGAAATCGTTGACCACCTTCCTCTGCTCGTACAGTCGGTCTAACATATGGAGCGTGGAGTTCCTACGGGTTGAAACATCGCAAATCAGAAGATGTTGGGGAAGAGAATTTTGTCTTTGCGGCTCTAACATGACTTTGTGAAACTGCCAAGTATCGCATTTTCCCTCCACCACTGTGTGATGTATGCCTGTTGCTGCATTTATGAACCCCTGCACTGCCAGTATGTTCCTAACAGGTAGTCTCCCGACTAGCAGATGGTGTACCCCTCCCTCATTTGGCTCCAGATCTCCTACTGCTTCAACTGCGGTGCCGCACCCTCTCCCGCTGATGATGATGATGCCCTCTCTTCACACAGCTCCCATGTGCGATTGGCTACAAATAAAAATACAAATGTTTGGTCATCATTTGTGTCACCCTCACCTGTCTATTGGGCATGTCCCTGACCTGTCACAACATGTGCTCCCACCCAATTGTCATCATTGTTAGTTGCATGCCTACAGAAGTCCACAGCAGACCTCTCCTCCAAGTTTGGGCTGGCTTGTAACTACTAACTGTCCTCACAAAGCTCATTGGCCCAGATTCAAGAAGCACTTGCGCGGGAACAAGTGTGATTTGCGCCGCGCAAGTACTGATTTGCTCCTATGCAAATTTGCGGCTGATTCTGTAAACCAGTTAAGCCTGAAAAGCGGCCATTTTCCCGCGCACGCAGCCTAGCTGTTCCTGCGCAATTTTCGTGCAATTTTGCACGGGGTGTAAGTTGCGCCTTCATGGAATTCCCTCAGCGAATATGCAAATTAGGCACTGCCGATGATTCAGAAACATGCGCGTGTGATGTGCATCTTGCGCTGGAAGCGTGCAAGCTTTTTTCCCTGGGCAAACTTGCTCCTGTTAAAAGCAGGGGCAAGTTAGCAAAAGATGGCCAAATGTCTCATATCATTTAATTTCTTCTGGATGTCATCCCAGGTACGCACTTCATTACCCAGGGCATTGATGTCCAGGGCAATGGCTTCATATATAGCCCTCCTTTGGGCAATGGTGGTGTTTGCCCGCTGGGCACCATATAGGACTTCCTTATGCTGCTGGAGTGCAGCAATCAGGATGTCCATCTCTGCAGCCACAAAGTTGGCCTTCCTTATTTTGGTCCCTTTGGGAGGTGCCATGTCTTGCAAAAGGGCTGAATTTCCTTGCTCAGGGGGGGGTAGGAAAAAGCAGGATGAAATTCAGCAAAGAACCTGCGCAAGTCTGCTCCTATTTATTTGCTCAGTGCAAGCAGCTGAGCAGGATTTGCCCTGAAATTATGCTAGCAAACCTCTGCTGAGCCGAAAATTCCTCATTTACATAGGGGCACACCCACTTTGACTTGCACGGCCTTGCGCCCTCAGCTTTGCCTTAAACAGGAGCAAATTAAATGAACAAACGATTCCTGAATCAGGTGGCAATTTGGCAAAATTGCTCCAGCGCAGAGAAATTCAGCTGAGCGGCTCAGGTGTAAGTAATGGGCAAATCTACCTGAATCTGGGCCATTGTCGCTGAAAATCAGAGCAGAGTCGACAGCTTTCTTTACTTGGCTAGCAGAGGGAGAAGCAAAAGCAAGAGGCAGTTTCAGGACAGACAAAGGCATAGAGGCAGTTCCTGGGCTATGCCAACTAACTGTGGTGTCAGAAGAAGCCACTGATTCCTGTCTGTGTGTATCTGTTGTCACTTGAGATGATGGTGAAGAGTGAGTCAACCATTCCAGTACAGCTGGACTGTTAGTCAAAACAAGACCGCTGGATGATAGTGGCAGCTCTGGCATGTTGCTGCAGCTGCTACCGCCCTCCTTTCTTCTGCTGCCAGCTACAGCATAATTTTTGCCCCTGCTCGTTCTTTTGGAGAGCCCAGGCAACTGTCTTTTGGCCACAGTGTTTAACAACTGTATCGCTAACAGAATGGACTATGAATGCCGGGGCACTTGACAGTGATGCACACAGAGATATATTGCACCTGCCTTTAAATACTGAGGCACAGTAACTGTATCGTTAACAGAATGGATTAACTATGAATTTTGGTGGACTGCACAGTGATGCACATGGCAATACAGTGGGGAAAATAAGTATTTGATATACTCACAATGCAAGTTTTCCCACCTACAAAGAATAGATATGTCTGTAATTTTTATCGTAGATACACTTCAACTGTGAGACAGAATCTAAAAAAAAATAAAAGAAAATCTCATTGTATGATTTTTTAATAATTAATTTGCATTTTATTTCATGAAATAAGTATTTGATCACCTACCAACCATCAAGAATTTTTCCTCTCACAGACCTGTTAGTTTTTCTTTAAGAAACCCTCCTACTCTGCACTCACCTGTATTAATTGCACCTGTTTGAACTTGTTACCTGTCTACACACTCAATCAATCACACGCCAACCTCTTCACCATGGCCAAGTCCAAAGAACTGTCCAAGGACACCAGGGACAAAATTTTAGACCTGGCAAGGCTGGGATGGGCTACAGGACAATAGGCAAGCAGCTAGGTGAGAAGGCAGCAACTATTGGTGCAATTATTAGAAAATGGAATAAACACAAGATCACTGTCAATCTTCCTCAGTCTGGGGCTCCATGCAAGATTTTGTTTTGTGGGGTAAGGATGATTCTGAGAAAGGTCAGGAATACGCACAGAACTACACAGGAGAACCTGGTCAATGACCTGAAGAGAGCTGGGACCACAGTCTCAAAGATTACTGTTAGTAACACTCTATGCATTCATGGATTAAAATCCTTCAGAGCATGCAAGCTCCCCCTGCTCATGCCAGCACATGTCCAGGTCTGTCTGAAGTTCGCCAATGACCATCTGGATGATCCAGCGAAGACATGGTAGAAGGTCATGTGGTCAGATGAGATCAAAATATAACTTTTTGGTATCAACTCAACTCAACGTGTTTGGAGGAAGAAGAAGGATGAGTACAACCCCAAGAACACTTTCCCAACCGTGAAGCATGGCGGTGGAAACATCATACTTTGGGGGTGATTTTCTGCAAAGGGGACATGACGACTCCACTGTATTGAAGGGAGGATGGATGGGGCCATGTATCGCAAGATTTTGGCAAACAACCTTCTTCCCTCAGTAAGAGCATTAAAGATGGGTCGTGACTGGGTCTTCCAGCATAACAATGAACCGAAACACACAGCCAGGGCAACTAAGGAGTGGCTTCTTAAGAAGCATTTCAAGGTGCTGGCGTGGCCTAGCCAGTCTCCAGACATTAACCCAATTAAAAATCTTTGAAGGGAGCTGAAACTCAATGAAGCCAAGCAACAGCCCCGAAACCCGAAAGATCTGGAGAAGATCTGAATGAAGGAGTGGGCTGCAGTGTGTGTAAGGGCCGCTTCACACGAGCGGATACCGTGCGTGGCATCCGCTCCGTGACAGAGTGCCAAGACCCGCTGCAGACTGCAGAGGCACGGGGCAGTAACATGACTGTTAATGCTCCGTGCCTCTCTGTGATCTCTTTACTACGAAATCACAGTGACAACTGTGATTTCGTAGTAAAGAGATCACAGAGAGGCACGGAGCATTAACAGTCATGTTACTGCCCCGTGCCTCTGCAGTCTGCAGCGGGTCTTGGCACTCTGTCACGGAGCGGATGCCACGCAAGGCATCCGCTCGTGTGAAGCGGCCCTAAAGTGTGTGCAGTGTGTGCAAACTTGGTCAAGAACTACAAGAAACGTCTGAGCTCTGTAATTGAAAATAAAGGTTTCTGTACCAAATATTAAGTTCTGTTTTCTATTGTATGAAATACTTATTTGATGCAACACAATTCAAATTAATTATTTAGAAATCATACAATGTGATTTCTCACAGTTGGAGTGTACCTATGATAAAAATTACAGATCTCTCCATTCTTTGTTGGTGGGAAGACTTGCAAAATCGCCAGTGTATCAAATACTTATTTTCTCCACTGTATATTACACCTGAAAAATAACTGAAATAAAGTGGCATAAATGGGAGGAAATGTTCAAAAAAACCAAACACTGTGGCTTGTTGTTTATAACCGGGGGAGCAATTCCTCCACGTGTGATCGATTGCTAACCCCGATCCCCAGCAAAAATGCATACAATGGAGGATGTCGGCAGCGGATCACATGGCATCCTAGATGGGATAATGTGTGGATGAAAATGTAAAAATACATAAATCACTGCGAAAGGTTCACCACAATGATATGCAACTGACAACACTGGCTAATCCCTCAAGCTGATGATAAGAACACACCGTAGGTAGTCTAGTGGTAGGAACCCATACCACACTGAGATACCTTGACAGTGGTGCAAAAGGGCTCCGAAGTGTTCTTATATTACACCTGCTTTTTACCCCTTCAAGGCCAAGCTAGTTTTTACCTTCAGGACCAGGCCATTTTTAGCAAATCTGACATGTGTCACTTTATGTGGTAACTTTATGGTTCAATCTCTTTTATTTTATCGTTTTAGCAAAATAGCATTACAATATTTTATGTATCAGGAAATTATATAATACAATAAACTTCCAGGATAGTATATGTATATGCAAAGTCACAATCTGGAGAGTCGGAAAGTAAGGTATAATATATTGCAATTATATGAAAGAGAGATACTTTTATTAGTCAAATATAGCTATCTCCTAACACTTTGTATGTTACAGAGGCATTCACGACCAGGTAGGTAAATGACAAATCCCATCTCAGGCAAGCCTTAAAGCAAATGATAATAGAGGACTAGTAGCTTGGATATATTCTAGCAATGCTAGTGACAATAAATGTCTCCCCTTAAAGAGACAAAAAACACAAACAAAAGAACCGGGAGGGATCCCGGGTAACAACTGTATAAAACAGCATGTACACATGATAGGGGGAAGACAACACACAAGGGCAGGGAGGGGTGAGATGGGGGGGGGGGGGTCTGTAGGTCTAATCAAACAGCTCTGGCTGTGTCCGAGGGTAAAGTACCCAAAGCTACCTAAACCGAGAACAAGGCTGAAGAGCGAAATTGATTCAAAGGATCCCAGATCTGGAAAAAGGACTGAGAAGCGTTGCGATCCACAGCGTCCAACTCCTCAATATGCATCAGGGAGTCAAGAGCAGTAACCCAATGGGACCTCTCTAAGCTCTCAGCCGATCTCCATTTGTTTTGGAATTATTTGTTTTGCGGCAAGCACAAACAGGCACAAGGGCCCCTTTTTAACCTGAGCTACACGTCCTGGGAAAATCGACTGTAGAGCTATGGAAGGCGAAGCAACCACATTAGTTCTATAGATATGATTGTGTAGGGAGAACACGTCATCCCATAGGTGCGCAACGCCCGGACATTCCCACCAGATATGCAGCATGGTGCCATCACCCGATGAGCGCCTCCAACATGTAGTAGGTACTGTCGGGTAAAATTGGTGAAGTTTAACCGGGGTCCTGTACCATCGCATCAGAACTTTGCAATTGAGTTCTTGTAAATTGCAGGATATTGACGTAGCGTGGGAAAAAAGCAAAGACCTTTTCCACTGATCAATAGTGTACAAGTAACCCAGCTCAGCCTCCCAATCTGTCATATATTTAAGCTTGGCGTGGAGCGGATCTGAAGCAGAGCCCCCAGACTCCTCGGTGCTCAACATAGCATATAGCAGTGAAATGGTATGCCTGGATACACTGCCCATTACACAAAGTTTCTCATAGTCGAATAACCCGAGGCGTTTCTGCACATCAGGTAACAGGGAGGAGACAAAGCTACGAAGCTGGAAATATAGGAACCATAGCCCAGGAGCAGAAGGAATGATGTGTGAAATATTGTTTAAGGGCAGAATACCCTGTTGGTTGCTAATATCTCGTATCCTAACAGGACAAGCATTGTAGGGGCCTAAGGAAGGGATGGTCTGGGGACCATGAGGTAGGTCTAGATGATCAGACAGCGTAGTGAGAGGGCCTGGTATGTGTGCTAGACGAAGTTTAAAGGGAGTCTGTCAGCACATTTGCCCCATTTTAACAGTTCCAATAGCGCTGTAGCCGCACCACAGATGATTAAAACGGTACCTTTATATGCTTTTGTGAACTTTTGAAACTGCCAAAAACGAACTTTGATGTATATGTAAATGAGGGCTCGCAAGTGCCCAGGGTGGCGTCCACCGCGTTGGAGCCCAGGCAGCTCTGCCTCTTCGGCTCTTATCCCCGCCCAGCCTCTTCCTCTGCCCGCCCATCTGTTTTCTCTCCCCCTCAGCGAGATCCCGCGCCTACGCGATAACTTCCTTGGCCGGGGCATGCACACTGCGATGCCCATTGCTGGCACGGCATCGCAGTAGCTTATGCGCATGCCCCGACCAAGGAAGTCATCGCGTAGGCGCGGGATATCGCTGACGGGGAGTGAAAACAGATGGGCGGGCAGAGGAAGAGGCTGGGCGGGGATAAGAGCCGAAGAGGCAGAGGTGCCTGAGCTCCAACGCGATGGACGCCGCCCTGGGCACTTGCGAGCCCTCATTTACATATGCATCAAAGTTCGGTTTTGACAGTTTTAAAAGTCCACAAAAGCATATAAAGGTACCGTTTTAATCATCTGTGTTGCGGCTACAGCGCTATGGGAACTGTTAAAAAGGGGTAAATGTGCTGACAGACTCCCTTTAACTGCAAATCTAAACCATGTCCTGGCCAAAGAATAAATAAGCTGGTTGGAGTTGCTGAATGGCAGTTTATAGAATGCCAATTTTGGTAGCCAGAATATTCCAGTGGCCAGACTGGGAGCGTCCTCAAGTTCAAGTTCAACCCACAGTTTTGACACACGGTTATTGTGCAGTTTAGATCTCGTGAGAGTCGTATAGCTTAATCTAGCCTTAGAATTATGCCAAATGAAGCGGGAAATCAGGCTTTTTAGTCTATTAAAGTATGTGAGGGGGACTTCACAGGGTATTGTTTGAAATATATACAGGAGCCAAGGTAAAATATCCATCTTGATGGTGTTGATTTTACCAAACCAGGATATATGGAGGAGAGACCATTTCTGGAGATCAGCCTCCACCATTTTAAGCATGGGTTGGTAGTTTAATTTAAATAGGTGAGTGAGGTTAGCTGGGATATGAACCCCCAAATGTTTGATAGTATGGGGAGCTGTCACAACCAGACATCTGAGAAGCTCTGACAGATGCCTTTCAGAACCTCCTCCTTGAGCTTTTGTTTGTTTCGGTTTTCAGTTCCTTATCTCGTTAGTCTCTCTCAGCTGTCTTGTAGTTGGACTGATTGCATCCCTTTAAATTCCTCCCCATAATGCATTAGTGTGCGGTTTATACAACTTCCTGGAGTGTGTGTGCATGCTGATCCTATTTCCCAGTCTTCTACAAGATAAGTGTTGTACATTCATTTGTGATTTTATGTTTGCTGGATCCCAGGTGACCCTGACTCCCTCCGTGTCTAGTGTAGGGAGCCGGTGGTCGTGTCCCCTCACTATTGTAGGGTGTTCAGGTGTTATATAGTCGAGGTACGTGGATATGCGATCATCCACCATTGGGGTGTTTGCATAGGCTGAGCAGAGTCAGGGAGAGTGCCAGGTCTAATGCAGGGGTCTCCCTTTTGTTCCTTAGTTTTGGATCCAGTGAGTCATATATTCATTTTGCATTGTCTTGTTTGCTGTACACCTTCCGTGACAGGAGCCCATCTGAAGGAAAAAGAGTCTTTAAGAGACGTCTCCTCCAGTGTAGGTAGCAAAACATTTAGTATCTCAGACTTTTGTACGTTAACCTTACCTACTTTAAAACCGCTGATGGAAGGGTTCGCTCGGAGGGAGTTTGCAAGGGAATCCATCACTAAGATGTACAAGAATGGCGATAAGGGGCATCCCTGACGAGTCCTGTTCCGTATCTGAAAAGGGGGTGATAGCAAACTGTCTGCACGCAGGCTGAGGGTGCGGCATATAACGCCAGGATTTTTTGTAGCATGTTGTTACCCAGACCCATGTGCTTCAGTGTCTCTTCTAAAAATCGCCAGTTGACCCTATCGAATGCCTTCTCGGCATCAACCGTAAGGAGGCATAAGGGAATTTTGAGTGATTTCGCCCTAGCTTTTAGGCTTAGAGATTTAAGGGTAGTATCACGGGCTTCGCGGCCTGGGACAAATCCCACCTGCTCCCTCTGAATACACTCTGGGACAAAGGAATATAGTCTGAGGGCAAGGAGTTTGGCATAGTTTGAGGTCTATATTCAGAATAGAGATAGGTCTGTAATTTGAACAAGCTGTATGGTCCCGTCCTGGCTTAGGGATAACTGTAATATGCGCTTGCAGGGCCTGGGGCGGAAAGGGGCAATCCCTCGAGATAGAGGCATTCGCAAGGGTCTGGGTGAGGTTGTCAGTTAAAACTATGTGGTAACTTTAAAACGCTTTTACTTATCCAGGCCATTCTGAGAATGTTTTCTCATCACAAAAAGCTACTTTATGACAATGGTAAAATTGAGTAAAAAAAGTTATTTTTATTTATAAATAATACAAAATTTACAATTTTTTTTTTAATTAGCAAATTAAATAGTTAAAATCCAAAATAGTTATTACTTTACATTCCACATATGTCTACTTCATGTTTGGATGATTTTGTGAATGTCATTTTATTTTTTGGGGAAGTTAGGAGGCTTAGAAGTTTGGAAGCAAATCTTGAAATTTTTCCGAAAATTTCAAAAACCCACTTTTTAAGGACCAGTTCAGGTCTAGAGTCACTTTGTGAGGCTTACATCTTAGAAACCACCCAAAATAACCCCATTTTAAAAACTACACCACTCAAGGTATTCAAAACTGATTTTACAAACTTTGTTAACCCTTTAGGTGTCCCACAACAATTAAAGGAAAGAGGAGATTAAATTTCAGAAATGCACTTTTTTGGCAGAGTTTCCATTTTAAATTTTTGTCCAGTAATAAAGCAAGGGTTAACAGCCAAACAAAACTCATATTTATTACCCTGATTATGTAGATTATTTGGTTGCTCTATATTACAAATTGCTGTTTTGGCACAATTTTTATTTTTTGTTATTTACAATGTTCATCCGACAGGTTAGATAATGTGGTATTTTTATAGAGCAGGTTGTTACGAATGCGACAATACCAAATATCACAACTTTTTTAGTTTGTTTGTTTCAGTTTTACATAATAAAGCTTTGCTGAAAATGATTTTTAGTGTCTCCATAATCTGAAAACCATGTATTTTTTTTATTTGTAGGTGACTGTCTTATGTAGGGTTTCATTTTTTGCGGGGAGAGATGGTACAATTTTGGAGTGTGTATGACTTTTTGATAGCTTGGTATTACACTTTTATTATTATTATTTTAATTTTAGTTTTTTACAGTGTTAATCTAAGGGGTTAAATCATGTGATATTTTTATAGAGCAGGTCATTATGGACGTGGAAATACCTAATATGTCTACTTTTATACACTAATATTTTAAAAAATAAATAAATCATGTTTTAGTGTCTCCATAGTCATTTTTTTTTCGGGCGATTGTTTAAGGTAGGGGCTAATTTTTTGCAGGATGAGGTGATGGTTAGATTGGTACTATTTTGTGGGCATACACCTTTTTGATCGCTTGGTGTTGCACTTTTAGTGATGTAAGGTAACAATTTACATAGCACTGTTTTTATTAAACATTTTTGACAGTGTTCACCTGAGGGGTTAGGTCTTGTGATATTTTTATAGAGCCGGTCTATACGGACGCGGCGATACATAATATGTCTACTTTTCTTTTTTACCTATTTAAAAAATATTTTTACTTTATTTGGGAAAAATGACACTTTTTTTTACTTGAAACTTTAATTTTTTTTCACTTTAATTTACTTTTTATATTTGTCCCACTGTGGGACTTTTCAGGGTTCGATCCCTGTTTCAGGTTAGTACAATACATTTTGTATTGTACTGATTTGAACTGTCATCGCCTCACACAGTGAGACGCTGATAGTTTCCTAGGAGACCCAGCACTCAGGCTGGATCTCCTGGGTTTCCGTACGCTGTCAACTCCGATGCCTGTGTAATCGGAATTAGTTGTCCAATAGTCACTTTTATCCCGGCGCTGGCGTGAACGCTGCCTTGCCTGTGTCAAAGTCTTGTTTATCTCTCAAGAATTTGTCTCTCTTTTTCTTGTTTATTTCTCCTTGGATCACTATTAATTTCTTATCAAGGCGTTTGGTATGCACTTGCAGTTGGTTTTCCGTTAACCGGGTCTGTAACACTTTCTTTGCTTTCAATAATTCTTCACTTATTATTGCTTACTCTTTCTCATTTTTTTTGAGCACCGTCTCTAGGATCTTCAAAGAAAACTGCAGGTGTATCTGTAGCCATTTATTCATAAATTCCATGTCTTCCTGATACTGTGACATTTCTTTGTATATACCTAAGCCACATGGTACTCGGTTGCTATCCCTATAAGACTTAAGGAAGCTGACCGTCCAGTACAGGCGTACCTGCTTTTCCGCCAATTGGGTCACCCTTGTGTCGAGTGCTTTAGTGCTGAGTGTTTCCAATATGTCCTTCTGATTGCACAGCAAAAATTACATGTCTGCACCTTCTCTGGCGTGCGATACACTCTGATGCACTTCTTCTGCTGTTGTGACCTCCTTTGTAAGGGTCAGTTCGTGTGTGCTCTACTTATGATACGTGATAGCGACATTTCATGTACAAAATGACAAGGGGAATAGTTAAAGTGGCAATACACACTGATTTCCTCTGCTCCCATATGGGTATACTGACGGTCACTCGATTGGCCACAAGAGTGCATAAGTTCACAACCTGGCGGTGACATGAACATGGTGTTTACATATAAGTTTGGAGGCCTACAGCTCAAATTTTTGGACGTACTTATATCTGCTAGGGACGGCGAGCTGGTGACTGAGGGATATCGTTAACCTACAGCCACCAACTCGCTGTTACATTAATCCAGTTACCATCCACTAAGCGTGAAGAAAGCAGTCCCTTATGGACAATTTATCAGGTTGAGACGCATCAACAAAAGGGACGAGGATTACAGGAAGCAGGCTTTGGACTTGAGAAATCGTCTATTGTCTAGAGCAGTGATGCCCAACCTACAGCCCTCCAGCTGTTGTAAAACTACAACTCCCACCATGCTTTGCTGTAGGCTGACAGCAGTAGGTTGTCTGGGAATGCTGGGAGTTGTAGTTTTGCAACAGCTGGAGCGCCGCAGGTTATGCATCCCTGGTCTAGAGGGTACCCTAGTAGTCTATTGATTGACGCAATTATGAGAGTCACTCATTTAAACTTTAAAAAGAAACCAAAAATAGAACAGGCTGAAGAAAAGATGACGGTACAGAGGAATAAAAATCCTTTTGTGTTTTGTTTTAAGTTTAGCCCTTTAGCTGACCAAATAAGGAAGATTATAAAGGACAACTGGGATTTGTTGGAGAGTGACGAGAGTCTAAGTGACATCAGAGGCACTCGTCCCATAATAACATTCAGAAAGTGCCATACATTAAAAGACAGACTTTTTAGAGAAAAAAACTGAAACCTGGTTGGTGGTGGCATCCCACGGGAAATCACCGTTGTGGAAATTGCCCCTGCTGCAGGTTTAATCCACAATGGGAAACCTTGGTATTCGGGGGTCAACAACATATGGTGGACACCCTGATTAGCTGTAAAAGTGAATTCGTAGTCTCATATTGTGCATATGTGGCAGGTTCTATATTGGTAAAACAATAAGGAGTCTCAATGAGAGAATAAAAGAACATCTGATCTCACTCACCTCTGTGAAGAGCTGCCCGCGCCTGATACATCATGTAGAACATGATCATGGAAGAAGAAGTGAAGTACTTAGGTTTGCAGATATTCAGATTGTCAAGAACCCGCCCCAGGGTGGAGATAGGCATCAGGAACTACTTAGAAGTGAGAGCAGGTGGATACTGGGCACCGATGTCATAGGCTCCTTGGGACAAAACGAGAAGATAGATATGGGAGTGTTTCTGCAAAAGTATTCTTTGTATGTCTTTATGTTTTATGTATATGCAGACAGTCTCTATATGGTGAGCACACCTTTGACCCCAGGATGACCTCACCGATGAGCTTCGCGGTTGAGGTCCGCCCAGTGATGTCAGACAAGGGGTGTGCACACAGGTATGTAAGCAGGCATCTTTTTGCCGCTGCTATGTTGGCCCGACGAAGCGCTGAATGCGCAAAACGGCCGTCGCCGCAAATCCCTCTGCACTGCAAGTACGTTTGTCCACCTACTGCCGTCTGTGTTCTCATATATTTTATCTAAGCTGTGGAATTAATAAAGAAGAACTGCAACTAATGGTGAGTGCCACAGTTTTTTTTTTTGTTGCTTTTTCTCAAGCCACACATACCTGATATGTCTCTTCCTATGCTCAGTTCACAGAACAATGGCGGAGACCGTGCGGGATGAAGGTTTTATAGGGCTATGACATCACAGGGGACATCTGCGGATTGGCTGGCTGTACGGCATTATGGGTGGTGTTGCATTCACGGGCTTCTTACTTTCACTTTCTAACACATGCAGCCTTCATTTTAGTTAAACAGATTTTTTTCCAGGAAGCGCAAGGAAATTCGGATTAGTTTAGAATTGAAGTTTTCCTTAACTTTGGACCAAATTCCACTTTGAAAGCTTCTCTTCTCTCAACACTAAACAGGAAACTTTAGTCAGATTATTTGCAGGGGTTCCGAGATTCAACCTCCACCAAATTGATATTAATTGGATAAGGATAGGTATCTTTTTTGCAGTCCCAGTAAACATCTTTAACCACTTAAGGACCACAGGTTTATACCCCCTAGTGACCAGGCCCTTTTTTACAAATCGGCACTCCACAACTTTAGCGGTTTATTGCTCGGTCATGCAACTTACCACCCAAATTAATTTTACCTCCTTTTCTTCTCACTAATAGAGCTTTCATTTGGTGGTATTTCATTGCTGCTGACATTTTTACTTTTTTTGTTATTAATCGAAATTTAACGTTTTTTTTGCAAAAAAATGACATTTTTCACTTTCAGTTGTAAAATTTTGCAAAAAAAACGACATCCATATATAAATTTTTCACTAAATTTATTGTTCTACATGTCTTTGATTAAAAAAAAATGTTTGGGTAAAAAAAAAAAATGGTTTGGGTAAAAGTTATAGCGATTACAAACTATGGTACAAAAATGTGAATTTCCGCTTTTTGAAGCAGCTCTGACTTTCTGAGCACCTGTCATGTTTCCTGAGGTTCTACAATGCCCAGACAGTAGAAACCCCCCACAAATGACCCCATTTCGGAAAGTAGACACCCTAAGGTATTCGCTGATGGGCATAGTGAGTTCATAGAACTTTTTATTTTTTGTCACAAGTTAGCGGAAAATGATGATTTATTTTTTTTTTATTTTTTTTTCTTACAAAGTCTCATATTCCACTAACTTGTGACAAAAAATAAAAACTTGCATGAACTCACTATGCCCATCACGAAATACCTTGGGGTGTCTTCTTTCCAAAATGGGGTCACTTGTGGGGAAGTTATACTGCCCTGGCATTATAGGGCCCCTAATGTGTGGTTAGTAGTTTGAAATAAAAATGTGTAAAAAATGGCCTGTGAAATCCGAAAGGTGCTCTTTGGAATGTGTGCCCCTTTGCCCACCTAGGCGGCAAAAAAGTGACACACATCTGGTATCACCGTATTCAGGAGAAGTTGGGGAATGTGTTTTGGGGTGTCATTTTACATATACCCATGCTGGGTGAGAGAAATATCTTGGCAAAAGACAACTTTTCCCATTTTTTATACAAAGTTGGCATTTGACCAAGATATTTATCTCACCCAGCATGGGTATATGTAAAATGACACCCCAAAACACATTGCCCAACTTCTCCTGAGTACGTCGATACCAGATGTGTGACACTTTTTTGCAGCCTAGGTGGGCAAAGGGGCCAACATTCCAAAGAGCACCTTTAGGATTTCACCGGCCATTTTTTACAGATTTTGATTTCAAACTACTTCGCACACATTAGGGCCCCTAAATTGCCAGGACAGTATAACTACCCCACAAGTGACCCCATTTTGGAAAGAAGACACCCCAAGGTATTCCGTGAGGGGCATGGCAAGTTCCTGGAATTTTTTATTTTTTGTCACAAGTTAGTGGAATATGAGACTTTGTAAGAAAAAAATAAAAAATAAAAAAAATCATCATTTTCCGCTAACTTGTGACAAAAAATAAAAAATTATAGGAACTCGCCATGCCCCTCACGGAATACCTTGGGGTGTCTTCTTTCCAAAATGGGGTCACTTGTGGGGTAGTTATACTGCCCTGGCATTCTAGGGGCCCTAATGTGTGGTAAGTAGTTTGAAATCAAAATGTGTAAAAAATCACCTGTGAAATCCGAAAGGTGCTCTTTGGAATGTGTGCCCCTTTGCCCACCTAGGCGGCAAAAAAGTGACACACATCTGGTATCGCCGTACTCAGGAGAAGTTGGGGAATGTGTTTTGGGGTGTCATTTTACATATACCCATGCTGGGTGAGAGAAATATCTCTGCAAAAGACAACTTTTCCCATTTTTTTTATACAAAGTTGGCATTTGACCAAGATATTTATCTCACCCAGCATGGGTATATGTAAAATGACACCTCAAAACACATTGCCCAACTTCTCCCGAGTACGGCGATACCAGATGTGTGACACTTTTTTGCAGCCTAGATGCGCAAAGGGGCCCAAATTCATTTTAGGGGGGCATTTTTAGACATTTGGATCCCAGACTTCTTCTCACGGTTTCAGGCCCCTAAAATGCCAGGGCAGTATAAATACCCCACATGTGACCCCATTTTGGAAAGAAGACACCCCAAGGTATTCAATGAGGGGCCTGGTGAGTTCATAGAATTTTTTTTTTTTTGCATAAGTTAGCGGAAATTGATTTTTTTTTTGTTTTTTTCTCACAAAGTCTCACTTTCTGCTAACTTAGGACAAAAATTTCAATCTTTCATGGACTCAATATGCCCCTCACGGAATACCTTGGGGTGTCTTCTTTCCGAAATGGGGTCACATGTGGGGTATTTATACTGCCCTGGCTTTTTAGGGGCCCTAAAGCGTGAGAAGAAGTCTGGAATATAAATGTCTAAAAATGTTACGCATTTGGATTCCGTGAGGGGTATGGTGAGTTCATGTGAGATTTTATTTTTTGACACAAGTTAGTGGAATATGAGACTTTGTAAGAAAAAAATTAATACAAATATTTCCGCTAACTTCGGCCAAAAAAAATTCTGAATGGAGCCTTACAGGGGGGCGATCAATGACAGGGGGGTGATCAGGGAGTGTATATGGGGTGATCACCCCCCTGTCACTGATCACCCCTCTGTCATTGATCACCTCTCTGAAAGGCTCCATTCAGACGTCCATATGTTTTTTACGGATCCACGGATACATAGATCGGAACCGCAAAACACATACGGACGTCTGAATGGAGCCTTACATGGGGGTAATCAATGACAGGGGGGTGATCAGGGACTGTATATGGGGTGATCACCCCCCTGTCATTGATCACCCCCTGTAAGGCTCCATTCAGACGTCCGTATGCGTTTTGCGGATCCGATCCATGGATGCGTGGATCCGTAAAACACATGCAGACGTCTGAATGGAGCCTTACAGGGGGGTGATCAATAACAGGGGGGTGATCAATGACAGGGGGTGATCAGGGAGTGTATATGAGGTGATCACCCCCCTGTCACTGATCATCCCCCTGTAAGGCTCCATTCAGACGTCCGTATGCGTTTTGAGGATCCGATCCATGGATGCGTGGATCCGTAAAACACATGCAGACGTCTGAATGGAGCCTTACAGGGGGGTGATCAATGACAGGGGGGTGATCAATGACAGGGGGTGATCAGGGAGTGTATATGAGGTGATCCCCCCCCTGTCACTGATCACCCCCATGTAAGGCTCCATTCAGACGTCCGTATGCGTTTTGCGGATCCGATCCATGGATGCGTGAATCCGTAAAACACATGCAGACGTCTGAATGGAGCCTTACAGGGGGGTGATCATCCCATATAGACTCCCTGATCACCCCCCTGTAAGGCTCCATTCAGACGTCCGTATGCGTTTTACGGATCCGATCCATGGATGCGTGGATCCGTAAAACACATACGGGCGTCTGAATGGAGCCTTACAGGGGGGTGATCAATGACAGGGGGGTGATCAGGAAGTCTATATGGGGTGATCACCCCCCTGTCACTGATCACCCCCCTGTAAGGCTCCATTCAGATGTCCGTATGTGTTTTGCGGATCAGATCCATGTATCCGTGGATCCGTAAAAATCATACGGACGTCTGAATGGAGCCTTACAGGGGGGTGATCAATGACGGAGGTGATCAGGGAGTCTATATGGGTGATCACTCCTCTGTCATTTATCATTCCCCTGTAAGGCTCCATTCAGACGTCCGCATGTGTTTTGCGGATCCGATCCATGTATCAGTGGATCCGTAAAAATCATACGGACGTCTGAATGGAGCCTTACAGGGGGGTGATCAATGACAGGGGGGTGATCAATGGCAGGGAAGTGATCAGGAAGTCTATATGCGTGATCACCCCCTTGTCATTGATCACCCCCCTGTAAGGCTCCATTCAGACGTCCGTATGCGTTTTGCGGATCCTATCCATGTATCCGTGGATCCGTAAAAATCATACGGACCTCTGAATGGAGCCTTACAGGGGGTGATCAATGACAGGGGGGTGATCAATGACAGGGGGGTGATCAGGGAGTCTCTATGGGCTGATCAGTGGTTTATAAAGGGTTAATAAGTGACAGGGGGGGGTGTAGTGTAGTGTAGTAGTGTTTGGTGCTACTTTACTGAGCTGCCTGTGTCCTCTGGTGGTCGATCCTAACAAAAGGGACCACCAGAGGACCAGGTAGTAGGTATATTAGACGCTGTTATCAAAACAGCGTCTAATATACCTGTTAGGGGTTAAAAAAATCACATCTCCAGCCTGCCAGCGTGCGATCGCTGCTGGCAGGCTGGAGATCCACTCGCTTACCTTCCGTTCCTGTGAGCGCGCGCGCCTGCGTGCGCGCGTTCACAGGAAATCTCGGCTCACGCGAGATGACGCCTATTGGCGTTAGCGTAGCCTGGGAGCGCCGCAGAGATGACGCCTTTCGGCGTTAGCGTAGCGGTAAGTGGTTAAGACATTTTGTGCTATCTAGTCTCATCTGTTAGTCTTTCTCCATTGACGCGTGACCGCCTATAAACCTGGCTTTGAGCTATATGTTCACCTTTTACTGTAGGTGATCAAAACCTCCTACCTTCTACATGAGCTTTTGGTCAGCTTGTCAGTAGCACCCATATTTTGTAGACACCAACTCTATTGCTTGGTCATATTTAAAGCATGCTTAAAATGAGCGGTAAAAATAGAATTTATTCTTTGTCTGCTGCATACATATTGCGTATTTTTGTACTCAGTATTTCACATTTGCAGTCATGTTGCTCAGCAGGAGAAAGCCCACACAAAATATCATTGGGGAGCCTTCACACCCGGTACATTTTGTGACAGAAAATTCTGCGACTGAAAATCGGTTCCATTCACCTTAACGGGACTTGCAGAAATCCATGTGCTTGTTACCCCATTCAAATGCATGGAACTGATTTTCAGTCGCTAAATTTTCTACCGCAAAATTTGCTGTGTGTCAAGGCTAGGAATTAATTTATAACGAATCTAATTTAAAAAAGGCTATTCCCGGGCTGCATATAGCCTTTATATTGATGTAGAGCACTGTGCATTGCAGTAGCATGCATAGGGAGTGTGCTGGGGTAGCGAAATAACACAGTCAGTATGGCATGCAGATGACAGGTGTTGCTATTAGAATCACTGCACACTTATTTGAGCAATCACGGGGCCAAAACCGACCAAATAACTCAAGTATGAACTCAGCCTTACAGGTCGATGTTAGTGTAAAGAAGAAGCATATTCCTTTTACACCGTCGTCAACTGATTCCACATAGATGTTATCAGAACATGTTCTAGTAAACGCTTATACAAGTAGAGCAGTAAGTTTGTGTTGATGTCACTGATTATTTTGCCCTTCCTCTGATCCGTCAAAACAATAACCCACAAAAAACGGATCCTGTGTGGAGCATCCGCCTTCACTTGGTCAGCATTTTCTCAATAATCCATCAGTATTGCTAAAGCACAAAATAATAATGTAATACTGTAAAATCCGGTGTCTCCATGATAAATCTGCGAGAAAAAAAGACAATGCAGCAGCACCCTGCAATCAGATAAAGTACAATAATGCCATAGTCACAACAAATATTATAGTGCTAATGCTACGCTTATTTATAAAGTGAGATGCTTGGCAAATGCATTTTGTACAAAACCATTTGAGCCCGTCTGCCGAACGTCAAGGCGATCTCTGTGAGATGGGTCCTAACACTAAATACTACCTGTTATGCACCATAATGGCCACCATAAAGTTCAGGAAGTGTTGGATCCACATGCATGCTGGGTCCACTCTGCCTTTTACCATTTTTGGTGCAAAAATGGCCTCCATTACTTACAAGGCGAGCCCAGCTCACTTCTCTGAATCCTTATTATGCTATCTATCTTCTGTACCTTTTTTTTATAGTTTTTATTTTACATATCATTAGTAAACTTATTATAAGTATTATTTTACCTACCATTAATTATTTATTTTTATAGATGCTATATCATTACCTAGGCTATAACATACAATAGACAACATATAATCACACTGTATGCCAAAAGTTGGGTATGTACAAGCCAACAATTTATCCATAAAACAGGTAGTTAGCATACCTTACAATGGCAGCCTTGTGTGCAATCAGACATTCAAGCCCATTTTTTTTATTGAAAACACCTTTATTACAATCAATCGTTATACATACCATACATATAGTACTTTGTCTGTGAAGGTTCTCATTTATCCAGGTCATGGTATATCTGTAAAGAATAAATCAAGGCAACTGGACATACTGTAGATTTCTTGAAAACATTTCACTTGTTCTTCCAACGAGCTTTCTCAATTCTGAGTGACTGTACAAGAATTCTCTGGGAATAAATATGTAACTGAATCCACATCTGGTAATTATACCCAGCATGGGGTCAGAGGTCATTATACCCAGCATGGGGTCAAAGGTGTTGATTCCATTATCCTAATTTGAGTCAGTAGGTGATAAAGACTTCCCAGAAAAAGGTGTCAAGACATTGTATGTGGCAGACAATAGATGTCTAACCCCCCTGCCTCTATTTAAGCTTGGCTTCTCCATTTTTACGTAGATGGCCTCCTTCACACCTCGTTTGTACCAATCGGCCTCCTTATCCAAAACACGTATTTGACTGTCTTCAAAGGTGTGACTTGTTTCTTTTAGATGTAAGTACACGGCTGAATCTTGACCAGAGGTTTTGACTCTTCTATGCTGAGCCATACGCTGATGTAGTTGTTGTTTTGTTTCGTCGATATACAGTTCTAAGCATTCCTCATTGCACTGGACTGCGCCAAAACCTCTGGTCAAGATTCAGCCGTGTACTTACATCTAAAAGAAACAGGTCACACCTTTGAAGACAGTCAAGTACCTGTTTTGGATAAGGAGGCCGATTGGTACAAACAAGGTGTGAAGGAGGCCATCTACGTAAAAATGGAGAAGCCAAGCTTAAATAGAGGCGGGGGGGGGGGGGGGTAGACATCTATTGTCTGCCACATACAATGCTATCTTGACACCTTTTTCAGGGAAGTCTTTATAACCTACTGACTCCAATTAGGATAATGGAATTAACACCTTTGACTCCATGCTGGGTATAATGACCTCTGACCCCATGCTGGGTATAATTACCAGATGTTGATTAAGTTACATATTTATTCCCAGAGAATTCTTGTACAGTCACTCAGAATTGACAAAGCTCGTTGGAAGAACAAGTGAAACGTTTTCAAGAAATTTACAGTACGTCCAGTTGCCTTGATTTATTCTTTACAGACATACATACAATAGTACTGTGATTCAGCACAGGCCATGAGGCAGCACTTAATAAATTACATACAGTCGTCTTTGCGAGCATGGCATTGTTATGTAAAGCACAGGATAACCTACACTATACATCACAATGCATGCTACACTAGCATACCTATTCAAACACAAAACCATCCAACAAAAGTCTTTAGACAGTGATGAGGGGAGGGGGGTGAGAAGGAGAAGGTAGGGAAATCACATGCCCTCAGCTTTATTGAGAAGACAGAAACAAACGGGGGGAGATGGGGAAGGAGAGGGGTTTAGTCCTCTTCTTCGTCGTCGACGTCCAAGATGTTGTAATCCCGCAGCAGACTGTGGATAAGTCTGCGGCAGTCCAGGACGGACATGTTCTCCCTCCTGAGAATGAGCCGGTTCCTGGATAGCCATATAGCGTCCTTAAAACAGTTCATAAGGCGCCAGGTCTCCTGGATGGCTCCAACAGTATGAATCCCAGGAAATAGTCTGTACAGCACCGAAGTGCATTGCAGACTGTCACTGGGCACAGAGTCTTTGAGTTCATGTTCTAGGGCATCTAACAGGCCCTGCGCAAAGTGGCACTCCCAAAACAGGTGGTACGATGTTTCCTCCTCAAAAGTTTTGCACAGGTTGTGGGCATGCATGAATGACCGGATGGGCAAGCCACCCTGGATGGCCTTCCATGACAGGTCTTTCTGCCTGTTGGTTAACTTGTCTGATGACGCATTAGTCCAAACTGTCTCTACGGTGTCGTCATGGATCCCTGGAATTGACTCAACCACATCCGTTGCTCTGATGAGCTTGAGGATAGTCTTTGGTTTCCACAAGTCGGGCTTGAGGCCCTCCAGTTGGTGTTCCCTCACGAACTTGACAACATCTCCATAATACCAGGGAGCGTGCCAGTTGTAAGGGATGGAGCTGTACCACTTGTCCTAGCCCAGACCCCTCCAGAGGGGCAGGAGGAAAAAGTGAGACATAGCCTTGTCCGCAGAGCCGTTAGCTGTTCCCAGAGTCCGATGAACACTGTCACAAACAAAGGCGATCCACAGTAAAATAGGCAGGTCCGGAATGCCTTTTCCGCCCTTGCAAGGCTCTTTGTACATGATGGCTCACTTCACTCAGTCCATCTCGGACCCCCAAGCAAAGCAAAACACTGTCCTGGTGATAGCCCTGGAAACGGTAGCATGAGGGGGCCATGCCTGTGCGGTGTACTGTAGCACAGGCCGAATTTTGTTACGCAGGACGAGTGCTTTACACTCAATCGTGAGTTGTCTGAGGCTCCACAGTCCAATTCTTTGGTTGACTTTGGCCAAGCATTCTTTCCAACACTTGAGGGTTGTGCCTTACTCCCAGAACCTTGATGAAGTCCGATTTGATGGCAAATGGGAAGGGAGCAGTAGAAGCCAGTTTCCAGTCCCCGAAGAGCATGGCTTCCAACTTCCCACAGTTGACTTTGGTCCCTGAAGCTTGTCCAAACTCCTTGCAGGTCTGGACGAGTGCAGTCACCGAATGTCGATCAGTGCAGAAGACGGCCACTTTGTCAATGTCCAGCAAGCACTTGACCTCGTAGTGTCCTGGTCCTGGTGCAGTGATCACTCTAATCTCTCCAGTCTGCCAGATAGACTCCGCAAAGAGTTCTATAACACAAACAAAAAGAGAGGTAAAAGAGGGCAGCCTTGTCTAACACCAGAGAGGACAGGAAAGGGGTCAGTCTTCCAGCCATTCACCAGCACCATGCTAAGTCAAGGTACATCAGATTAACAAATGAACAGAACCTCCTGCCTAGACCCAGCTTGCGCAAAGCCTTGCCCATGAATTCATGAGACACTCAGTCAAAGGCATTCTCCTGATCAAGGCTGACCAGGTACACTGCAGTCTTTGATGTATTGTACTGTGTCTCTCATGAGAGCAAAGCTGTCTGCGACCCTGCAGCCAGGAATGCCGCAGGTCTGATCCGGGTGAACGATTCTGCTGATGACAACCTTCATCCGGTGGTATAGCACCTTGATGAGGATCTTGTAGTCCCCGTTCAGGAGAGAGATGGGATACAAGTTTTTCAAGTCACATCTCTCCCCCTTCTGCTTATAAAAGATCATGCTCATTCCTTACCTCAATGATGGGGGCATTCTACCCTCCACCACCATCTCCTTATAGAGTTCCAGCAGGTCTAGACAGATCAGATCCCCCAGCGCTACATAGAGCTCCGCTGGGAGGCCTTCACTGCCCGGGGTCCTGCTGGACCTAAAGGATCTAGCGGTAGAGAGCACCTCCCCCCCATCAGAGGGTCATCCATGGCCTCCTCACCTGCCGGGCCAAGATGGTTAGAGATACCTGACAGGAGTTTATCGGCAGCTTTCAGGTCAGTGTTCTTCAGGGAGTAGAGGTCGCTGTAGTAGTCTGTGACGACTCCCATCACTTCCTCCTTTCCTGACTGTATGTTGCCATCCTTGTCTTGAAGTTCATTCAGGGGCGTGTGGCCGGCGTGGAGTTTCCTGAAAAAGAACGAGTTACACTTCTCACCCTTCTCCAGGTTCTCCACTTTGGAGTGGAATATGATTCGCTTGGATTCCTCCTCAAAGTCTCCTCCAGCTCATCTCTAACACTCCAGCCGCACCGATGAAGGTCTTGCAGGGACCACAGCTCATGCTGAAGCTCTCTGAGGGCCCTCTTCTTTTTACGCCTGTTGTTGTTGTTTGGCCTGAAAGAAAGAACGAAACTGGAATTTAACATATTCCCACCAGTCACTAGTCCGTTCAAACAAGCATTTGTCATTCTGCCAAGCTATGTAGACCTCTCTAAGCTCCGCAAGCAAGTCCTCCAGATTCAACAGAGCGCAGTTCAGTTTCAAGGATCCAGGGCTGGGGTGAACCCATTCCCAAGGATGCACTGGACCTGAATGGCTCTGTGATCGGAGAAGAAGCAAGGGATCATAGAGTGCCTACACCGCCTGACTGCCCGAGAGGTAAACACAAAGTCTGTCTGAGAATGGAGTGAGCCATTGGGTCGGCTCCACGTATAATTAATGGAGCCTTTCCCCATGTAGCCCACAACGTCCGGCAAGGACTAGAGTTGATCGAGCACCGTAGTGCTCGGGTGCTGGGAGGCTCGGGCCGAACACATCGTGATATTCGGGTGCTCGACCGAGTATAATGGAATTCAATGGGAGATCCCGATCATTAATTCAGGTGCCTCGTTCATAAGACAATATCAGAAATTGTTGGTATAATATCAGAAATTGTTGGTAACAGTTGCCAAAACTGACCTCCCGACCATATAACCAGTGGTTTCATAGTTCCCACCCTACCTCAGCCTCAAAGGGCGTCTCCATAGACATTCATCAGTCCATACCTTTCTCACTCTCTCATCAACTTTCTGATGAGGAAGGGAGACTCTTGATAGCAAAAGGAGAAATTGCATCCAGGAAATATACTCTAGCTAACTTTTATGCTCCAAACACAGCCACGGTACAATGGCTTCTTAAAGCTCTAGACACTCTCAAACATTTTGCTGAAGGACAAGTGATTCTGGGGGCGGACCTTAACCTGGTTCTAAACCCAGTCCTTGATTCCTCCAAATCTAAGTCCCATATTGCACAGAAACATATCAGTAGATTACATAGGAAGCTCCATGACCTCAAACTGATAGATGTTTGGAGAAACAGCAACCCAACTGTCAAAGACTACTCATTCTTCTCTAACCCACACGGTTCATACCAGAGACTTGATCACATCTTAACATCCTCTTCTCTCTTGCCTGTTTCCAGCAACGCCAAAATTGGGAGCATCACCATTTCCGATCACGCACCATGTCATCTGACCCTCGCCCTGGCCTCCCTACCAAGGAAGGAATGGACGTGGAGACTCAATGAATCTCTGCTGAACAACAAACTGCATCGGGAACAGGTCAGATCTCACTTGGAGTTGTATTTCGGTATCAATTCAACTGCACACAGCACCTCCCCTATGGAATGGGAGGCACACAAGGCGTATGTAAGGGGATGCCTCATCTCAATTGGTTCAAAAGTAAAAAGGGAACATCAGAAAAAAGTGGACTCCATATTAACTCAAATAGTGTCTCTAGAGAAAATAGACAAACTATCCACTTGCAAACAGAAGCAGGGGGAGTTGACAGACCTTAGACTCCAACTTAAAGACCTCTTAGTACAGAAAGTCAAAAAACAAATGCTAAATTTTCAGCATAAAGTATATGCACATGGGGACAAGGGGGGCAAGCTGATGACCTCTCTTCTAAAAAAAGACAAAAAATGTAACCTACATCCCCAAAATAAAACGCCCCAATGGAGAACTAACCCAAGATACACCAGAAATAGCAAAAGCTTTTCAGCAATTTTATGAGGGTTTATATAATCTAAACAAGTCAATGTCCCCGGGCCAATCTGACGCTAGACAGTCACACACCAGAGAATTCCTAAACTCCCTCAAACTCCCAACAGTTCAACAAACGGACAGGGACCTCCTTACTGCTTCAATCGCTCTAGAGGAAGTAGCCACCATCATACGCAGTTTCCCCCCGGGAAAGAGCCCGGGACCAGATGGTTTTCCTTTACTTTATTATAAAAGCTTCCAAGACATCCTAACCCCCCGACTCACGGACGTATGTAAGGCCCTTCTACAAGGAGGGTCATTGCCTAGACAGACGCAGGGGTCGCATGTAACATTAATCCCTAAAGAGGGCAAGGACCCCCAGAACTGTGGAAGTTATAGGCCAATTTCCCTCCTGAATCTGGACTTAAAAATTTGGGCCAAAATCCTCGCCACCAGACTAAACAGATTATTGCCTAACCTGATTGGCTCAGAACAATCGGGGTTCATACGTGGCAGAGAGGGATGAGATAACACGCACAGGATCTTCCATGCGATTCAGGCAGCCAGGGCCACGGGATCCCCGTTGACCCTCTTGAGCATTGATGCCGAAAAGGCGTTCGACAGGGTCAACTGGGATTTCATGAGGCTAACGCTAGAAAGATTTGCCATCCCAGACCCCTTCATACACTCAGTATTTACACTTTATAGACAACCGCATGCTAGACTGAAAGTAAATGGAACACTATCCCCAGTCTTTGAGATTTCCAATGGAACAAGACAGGGATGTCCGCTGTCCCCCTCATTATTTATTCTGGTAGTAGAGACACTTATCCAGCTGGTTAGACAGACCCGAGAAATTGAAGGAGTTAAACATGACAGGGGAGAGCTCAAATGCACTGATTTTGCAAATGACCTTCTCTTCCTAGTGACCAATCCGGAAACAGGGCTAGACCAATTAGCCCAAAAGATCGAGATATTTAGCCAAATATCAGACTTTAAGGTAAATCACTCTAAGTCTGAAATATTGAACATCTCGCTCTCAGAGTCTAAAGCTTCCTCCCTGCAGAAACGCCTTCCCTTCCACTGGACCAAGGGCCCAAAAAAATATCTAGGGATAAAGATTCCGAGGAACCTGGACGACCTGTTCAATTGCAATTATGCTCCCCTTAAAAAAGACATAACACAGCTTCTACTGAAATACAACTTGCCTTACCTATCTTGGATGGGCAGGAAAAATGTGATTAAGGCCTATGTCTTTCCCAAGATCTTCTACATCTTGCAACTGGTCCCGATACACCTACCAAAAACGTTCTTTCAAGAGATTAGAAAACTCGGGGCGGAGCTAGCCGCGAGCCGGGATGGAAGCTTGATCTCAGAGCTCCACACAGACTCTGCTGCAGCTTCGGTTTAGCGGGTGACAGAAGCCCCTAAGATGGTGAAAACTAATAAAGAAAGGAGCGATACCGTACAGGGCACTCAGAAATCGTGCCAGACGCAGTCTGAAATGGATCGCTTTCTCAAAAAACGAAGTTTCTCGCCAGCCCACAGATCCAAGATGGCGCCGGAAGGAGCCAGAGCCGCCGCGCCACCAGAGGAATCCGATGGGGAAAGTTCCTGCACCATGTCAGAAGGTACAGAGCCTGCAGATCTACCCCTGTCCAGAGCCTTCTTTAAGAAGACGCTTTACAAGGCGCTACAGCCCCTGCACAGAGACATCTCTGATATCAAGACAGACGTTAAGCAGATTGGGGGACGGGTGGTATCCCTGGAGGAGACGCAGGCGGCCATAATTCAACATGGAGAGGCTGTTAAAAAGGCCATGCAGGGCCATAATGAGTTACTTACCTCTACGATCCTACACCTGGAAGACCAGGAAAATAGAAGTAGGAGGAAAAATGTCCGCATTAGAGGAGTACCGGAAGATGTCCCTCCTGGAGAAATTACAGCAGCAGTCACCGCTATATTTGCCTCACTTGTTGGGGAAGACAGGGCTGCGCAGATAATAATCGAGAGGGCCCACAGAGCCCTAAGGCCTAAGCCACAGGAGAACGGCCCACCCAGAGATATTATATGCGGATTACTAAACTTTCTGGACACTGCCTCCATATTGAAAGCTGCAAGAGAAGCCAAGAATATTTCATATAATGGAGCGCGCATCCAATTTTTTCAGGACTTAGCATCTAGTACCTTGGCTAAACGCAGAGCGCTGAAGCCGGTTACAGAAGCTCTTAGAGCCCACAAGTTGCCAGTGAGATGGCTATTTCCATTTGGCCTTGCGACCTTTAAAGAGGGCCGACAGATCATCATCAGAACACCGCAAGACTTAACCGATGCTTGGGATAAGCTAGGTATAGCTCCTGTGGAAGTCCAACCGTGGATGCCAGTTCCAGAAGATCTGGGCTTGCCTGACCTGCCAGAGATTCCTACATGGCAGGTGGTAAAAAAGCCGAAATCACCAAAGACCAGGAAGACAACATGAAAGTTCATAGGAACTGTGTATCTCCTTTTTTGCTCCTTTCTTTATAGCAATCCCTTATAGGAGCACTCTAACTCCATCATAGAAGGTGTTTGTAAGTTTGATGCGGTTAGACGATATGTATTACCATCACCAGAGGGCAGGAGTTTATGTTGTATTACTGATAGGTTGTTATCTCTACACAGCAGAGAAATACTTAGTGCCTCCTCTGAGTGAAAAATTATAGTGCAGTTATTAATGCCTTTTCACCACCTTAGGATAATATAATGTCGTAATACGTTGCTTAGACAACGTTATAGGTTTTTCACCCGTTACACAATAAGGTGTTATTCACTTTGTTTATGATAGAGCAGTTAGTCTTGATGTCAAAGGCTTTCCTACCTCCCAGGCAGAGTTGGGGTGTTGCGCCGGGCCTGGCCTGCCCTTCCTACCCGTTTGGTGGGGATGGCGGGTTGGGGCCGGGTGGAACGCCGTCAACCCCTTTACTGCTCAGATCAAAGTCAGCTGACAATTGTTTGTTCACAATTATGATTCACTGTACAATATGTTTTTCCCCAGTTCTTTACCTGTTTAAGGCTCTTGATAGCTCAATACTCACGCTTCTAATAAGGTATGGCTAACTTAAATATATTGTCACACAATGTGAACGGAATTAACATCCCTCAAAAAAGACGTCAGATATTTAACCTGCTCTTAAACAAAAAAGCGGACATTGTCCTTTGGCAAGAAACCCACTTTCGTCATGATCATATCCCCAAACTGCCCACGACAAAGTACTCGCAGTGGTTCCATGCAACACACTCATCTGCTTCTAGAGGGGTATCCATTGCCATAAGTTCTTCTATTCCATTTAAACTGGTTAAATCCTTTATTGATCCAGGGGGACGCATGATTATTATTCAAGGTACCATCTTTAATTTTAAAGTTACAATAGCCAACATGTACTCTCCTAATACAGGTCAAATTACTTGGTTGACTAAGGCCCTAAAGAAACTTAAGGAATTTTCAGAAGGTATGTTAGTAGTGGGGGGGGACTTTAATGTTTCACTGGACATTAGTACACAAAAGTCTCATAACATCACTAGCAAACAAATGGGGAAACTAATGATGTCATTAGCAGAACTGCGTCTATTGGACGTGTGGAGGACCATTCATCCATCAGAAAAAGATTTCACATATTTTTCCCATGTTCATAATTCATACAGTAGGATAGATTATTTTTTCTTGCCTGATACATATTTAACGTGTGTGAAAAATGTGGAAATAGGGAATATAGTGATCTCAGACCATGCACCCGTAACAATGGCGCTTTCTCTCCAATGTCTCCCACATAGAGCTTGGTCATGGAGGTTGAACACCACACTTTTAGAGTCAAAATCTCATGTGGACACTTTGGCAGATAAACTAGATAACTACTTCAAAACTAATGCCACTCCGGAGATCTCTCCCCCAATGTTATGGGAGGCTCACAAGGCGTATATAAGGGGGGAATTGATAGGACTAGGATCTTATATTAAGAAGAAATCTACAAAGGAATTGATGTCCTTACTTTCCCAGATTCAAACACAGGAGAAATTACATAAACTAACACGCTCTGACTCACATAAAGAGGCCTTGGTTACATTGAGACGTAAAGTCAAAGATCTTCTTAATATTAAGAGTGCCAAATCACTAATGAATCTGAAAAGTAGAATATATGAACATGGGGACAAGGGAAATAAGATGATGTCTTACTTAATCAAAAAAAGAAGGGAAAAGACCTTTGTTTCATCAATAAAGACTAGCCCAACACTGAGAACGACCTCGACCCCTCTCATAGCTAAAGCCTTTCAGTCATTTTACTCTAAACTTTACAACCTGCCAGAACCAGAGATACCTTCAGGGGAGGGAGACAAAACAAGGGCATCTCTGATTGAGGAATTTCTTGCCTCAATTAGGGCACCCTCGCTATCAGAAGAGGAAAATGAAAGCCTCCTCAGACCCTTCTCCACAATGGAAGTAGAGAAAGTCCTCAATTCTATCCCCATAGGGAAGAGCCCTGGTCCTGATGGGCTCCCTATCATTTATTTTAAAAAATTTAAAAAGATTTTGCTCCCTCATTTTACTGATTTTTGCAACTCGTTGCTGGGAGGGATGTCTCTAGCTCCCCAGGCCTTGAGGGCGCATATCACAATCCTACACAAAGAAGGGAAGGATCCGGAGGACTGTGGGAGCTACAGGCCTATATCCCTTCTCAACTGCGACTTGAAATGGTGGTCCAAGTTGTTAGCATCTAGAATTTCCCCCATGTTAAGTAGGCTCATAGATCCTGAACAGGTAGGGTTTGTGCCTGGGAGGGAGGGAAAACACAATATCTGGAGAGTAATTCACTTGATCCATAAACACCCTTGCTGCTGCTGGGAACTGATGCGGAGAAGGCATTCGACAGGGTTAGCTGGGATTTCATGAGAGCCTCTTTATTGAAATTTGGTTTTCCGCCTACCTTTATCTCAGCTATTTTTTCATTATATTCCTGTCCTATGGCTCAGGTTTTGGTTAATGGTGCCCTGTCGGATGCCTTCCCCATCAGGAATGGTACTAGGCAGGGTTGCCCCCTCTTGCCCACCCTCTTTATTTTATGTTTGGAGATGTTTCTCCTTAAGATACGACAGTCTGACAAAATTCAGGGTGTTTCTCTGGGTCAGTACCAGCATAGAACTGCAGCCTTTGCAGATGACCTGTTGATTGTCATTTCCAACCCTGAAGAGGCCCTCCCCACAGTCATGTCCCTATTTGACCAATATAGTTTAGTTTCTAATTTTAAAATTAACTTTTCCAAATTGGAAGCCCTACAAGTTAATATACCAAACAAGATTCTGGATACTCTTCGATGCACATCTTCGTTCAAATGGCCAACAACAGCAATCAAATTTTTGGGGGTTAATATCCCGACAGATTTGAGTCTGCTATTTAAATTAAATTATACCCCGCTACTTACAAAAGCCAAATCCTTCATCTCTTCATTAAAGGTGCCATACATGTCTTGGTTTGGTAGGAAGAACTTGCTGGCCACGTTTGTCCTTCCCCAATTTTTGTATGTGTTCCAAGCCCTTCCGTTACATATACCTACCTCCTTTCTAACAAATATTAGAAGAACATTTACTTCATTTTTGTGGAATTCGAGACGGCCTAGATTGGCTTACTCGCTTCTCTCACAGAAGAAGCACAAAGGTGGCATATCATTACCAGATATGTCTCTTTATAATAAGGCCATTCAATTAGCTAGATGGGCACTTCTAGCGAATGAAAAACTACAAACTCCCTTTCTAGACATTGAGAGGACTCTTTTAGGTACACATAAGCATGCCCTGATGTGGCTTCCAGAGACCCCTCTCTCTCTCTGTCGAGACATGTGCACACTGACGAAGAGTATGCTGATATGTTATCGTAATTCTAAGATGGCTTTGGTAAGGGGAAAGTTGATCTCTAAAATAGCCCCACTGGATGTCCTTCCTTATCTGGTAGATAGAATGGGAGGAGATGACAAGAGCTGGTGGCATTCATGGGGAGATGTGAGGATAGGAGAAGTTATAGACAAGAATCGCTTTCTGTCATTGGAAGAAGCATATCACAAATTGGACAGAGGGCCTCCGGCCCTAATACATAGTTGGGATTTCAAAAACATATGCAAAAAATATATGAAAGGATCGGGTCACACATTTTTGGAGCCCACATGGCTCGAAAATTTCACGGCTCTACCCACTATCTTAAAAAAATCACTTTCGGTGACATATAATAACCTTTTATCCGATATTAGCACCCCCAAGCCATATTATTTACACCAATGGGAGAGAGACCTGGGCAAGATCCTCTCAGATGCGGATTCCAAATATATTTTATCCCATGCACAAGGTTTTTCATCGTGTGTTCGTTATCAAGAGAACTCATATAAAACCATTACCAGGTGGTACAGAACACCTGAATATCTACACTCTATCGGCCTCTCACCCACAGAACAGTGTTGGAGATGTCAATCAGGGGTAGGATCTATGATACATATTTTGTGGTCATGTCCCAGAGTCCAACAATTTTGGAAGGAAGTCGAACAGAGCATAAATTCTATATGTGCAACCGATATAAAGTTAACCCCTGAGCTGGTGCTTTTGTGGATACCTGTCCCCAACTTTAAACCATCAAAAGCAGATTTAGTTACGCATATGATTGCCACAGCTAAGTTACTTATCCCCACGAAGTGGAGAGACTCCTCCCCGCCAGATTTGAAGATGTGGTTAAACAAGATGCATCAACTACATAGAATGGAGGAGACAGTAGGATGGATTCAGGGTAACAGGTCTAGATAATTAAAGACTTGGCTTCCCTGGAAACAGTCTCAGGAAGCTAGGGATGCGGAGGACCTTGACGGGCTGGGGGTGATATCCTAGTAGGAATATCTGTATCTGGAATGGTTTTAAGTTCTCATTGTGTGTATTTTTTGTGTCGAGCTCTGCCATGAGCTGGCCTAACTCATTATGTAGTGGCAGTATAGTGAGTGTTTAGCTACTTCATATGTTATCCGTGACTCAACAGATAATAGAGTATTAGCTAATTGTAAACAGAGAGCCTTTTTGTTTGTTCGTTTACCTTTATATTATTTTGTTCCCTATTTTTGACTTTATGTTTTTTCCTTATTCCCCTACCTCTCTTCCCGTAACTGTTACTTGTACGCATTGAAAGTGTACCTGAACATGGATGTATACTTTAGTGCATTCTGTATTACAATGTGGAAATATGCTTTTATGTTCTTAACAATCTGAAATAATAAAAAGAGATTTACAAAAAAAAACAGAGATTAGAAAACTCTTCCAGAAGTTCCTATGGAATGGGAAGAAACCTAGACTAGCACATGACCTCCTGGTTAGGAATAAACAGAGCGGCGGATTGGGATTCCTGGATGTCCTGAGATATTATCAGGCAATACAGCTAAATAGATGGCTGGAGTCGGTAGACCCCCAGAGACAACCTGACGTAGCAAATCTTATGCGACACAGTGTAGGGCCTACGCTCCAACAGCTTCTTTGGTTGCCTGAACCGAGTCATTCCAGGGGCAAGACAGATGACCCTCTATTGAAAGGGATAAGAGAGACTTGGAAAGTATTGAGCAAAAAACTAGCACCAGAACCGTCCCCTCTTTTGCCTGCAAATCTTATTCCGGGCCTACTAGGGAAAAATGGGGACATACACCAGGAAGTGTGGTCATCACTAGCCCAAGCCAGACTAGGGGAACTAGCTCCGGACGCAGAAACATCTATTATGAATAGATTACCGGACCGAATAAAAAACTCCACAAGCTTCTTTCTGACAAGGGCTTACATAGGTGCTGTGTGCGGGGAGTTGAGAGAGAGGTCTAACCCGGTGACTGACAGAGTTTGAAAAAACCCTTCTGTCCCAACTACGTAAACAGAGAAAAATTTCAGCATTGTATTCCTTGGTGGGAGCTGACAGTGAGGCCGGGAAACCTCTATATATCAGAGACTGGGAGAAGGAGCTTGACATGGTTTTCCCAGATCAGGGCCTCAAAAAGCTATTGGCCTTCTCACATGGACCATCTCCTTGTATACGGCTACAGGAGAATCATTTTAAGCTCCTCACCAGATGGTATAGAACCCCAGAGTTCTTACACAAATGCGGTCTGTCTCCCGATCGGCTTTGCTGGAGATGTGGCGATGGGGAAGGGTCTCTGTCCCATATTTGGTGGACATGCCCTCTGATTGTCCCATTCTGGGAAAACGTCAACAAGACAATTAACAAAGTCCTGGCCAAAGACCAAAAGATCACCATGGAAATGGTGCTTTTTTCACTCCCCTCTGACCTTTACAGACCGTCAAAGCATAACTTGGTGACCCATCTGATAGCAGCGGCCAAGTCTATCATTCCTCTCCACTGGAGAGACACCCAGGCCCCCTCACTGAACGAATGGATAGCCAAAGTATAACAAATATGTATTTTTGAGGAAATGTCAAGCTGGATCAAAAGATGTCACGACAAGTACTTGAAAACTTGGTGCCCCTGGAAGATATGGATCGGGACACAGGGATAAGTGACATGTATGCATTCACGGGTAGTTATTAGGCGTACATGGTCTTATGCAACCTGGAGGTTTTCTTATCCTCTCTTGGTCTTAACTCTCTGACATACCTCGCCACCTCACATTTCAATTGCAATGAGAGACGAGGTGACTCAACCTGTCCCTCCTCCCCCCCCCTTCCCTCCCTTCTTTCCTCTCTCGTTTCCTTCTTCCTCTCTTCTTCCTCGTCTTTCTCTCTTCTCACTCTTTTATCTCTTTCCTTTTCCTCTGTGTTACACTGAAAGGGTATATGTTCTAATTTGCCATTGTCTCCCTGAAGTGTCTTGCTTTATTTTATAAAACTTCTCAATGCTTTCGACGTCACCTAGGAGAAGGTGGCTCTCCTGCGCCATGAGTTACTGGACATGGACTAGACATAGCGCGTCCTCCACCTGTTAATTGATGTGCCCATGATCTGTGACACTCTCAATGTATACCTATGATCTCTGGTCATTTGACCATTGTTTGTTCATTCTTGATGAAAAAATAAAGAATTTATAAAAAAAAAAAAAAAGAAATTGTTGGTAACACCACCAAAATGGCTTTGTAACAGTATGGGGAGGATGTATGGATGCACCTTGGACTTGCTGGTCGCTGCTAGGAACTATTTTGTCCAAATAGTACTCCACTTTTACAAAATGACAATAATACACACAAAACCAAAGAAAGGAAATCAATTTTAGAGAAAAAATGTATAGAAAACATTTTTTCCTGAATATTTACTTGTATATAAAGTGCATGTGCTGCCAAAAATTGCAAGGAAGAGGCACTCTGATACACCCTTAGTTATACATAAAGGAGGGCATCATACACACCCTTTAAAAATTATAATTGATGGCCTGCTGGTGACTCTCAAAAACATTAGAAGCAAGGGCCTGCTGATCTGACCATCTAAAACATGATGGGCGGTGGCCTACTGCCGCTTTGGTGACTCTAGTTAACCTGGGGCCCATGGCAGGTCCCAGTGACGGTGACGATCCATTCGGATGTCTGGCCTTTCAACTTTCAATGTAATTGTCAGCTCAAAACCATTGTAAACTACGGGTAACGGGGAATCAGTGTTTGATTCCAGAGAGGGAGCCTGAGAAATGGCTACCACAGGTGGCGCGCAAATCACACACTCCCAACTCGTGGAGGTAGTGACGATAAATAACAATGCAGGACTCTTAAGATGCCCTGTTATTGGAATGAGTAATAAAAAATTACAGG
Organism: Bufo gargarizans; assembly: GCF_014858855.1. NCBI lineage: Eukaryota > Metazoa > Chordata > Amphibia > Anura > Bufonidae > Bufo > Bufo gargarizans. The sequence continues at coordinate 139,485,230 of NC_058082.1, read as the reverse complement.
GAATGTCATTGCGGTATGTTGCTTTAGATAACTTCTGCCTGATTGCACGTCCCCGTGACGTCCATGATCCATTTTGATATCTTCCCTATCAACTTTCGATGTTCTTTTATGCGCCTAACATGGTGACCACCAGTAACGGGGAATCATTGTTCGATTTCGGAGAGGGAGCCTGATAAATGGCTACGGCTACTACTTCAAAGCAAGGCAGCATGAGTTACGGGCCTGCAGGTGAGCTGACCCTGTAAAAGATTTAAGTTGTGGGCCTGCAGGTGAGCTGACCCTGTAAAAGATTTTAGGTGCGGGCCTGCTGGTTAGCTGACCCTGTAAAACATTATATGCGAGTGCCTGCAGGTGAGCTGACCCTGTAAAAGATTTGAGTTGAGAGCCTGCATGTAAGCTGACCCAGTAAAATATTTGAGTTGCGGGCCTGCAGGTGAGCTGACCCAGTAAAATATTTTAGGTGCGGGCCTGCAGGTGAGCTGAGGTGGAACCGACAAACCCAACTTGATTTTGATGGCTGAATTAATCTGCAGGTGACCGTCAAACAGCTCTACAGATTTGTTTCCATCTGAATCTTTCTCATGCTGCCATCTCCACACCATGTCACCTTGCCACTCATTTTTATCACCATGCTGCTGCCGATGCTGCTTAAAAGACCTTAAACTGATCACCAGGCCCACAATCTAATTAAGGTTTTACACACAAAACCAAAGTAAAAAAATCAATTTTATAGGAAAAATTGATTGAAAACATTCTTTCCTGTATATTTACTTGTCTATAAAGTGTAACTGCTGCAAACAATTTCAAGGAAGAGGCACTCCGATACTACCTGTATATCACATAAAGGAGGGCCTCATTCACATTGAGTTGCGGGCCTGCAGGTGAGTTGACCCTGTAAAAGATTTGAGTTGCGGGCCTGCAGGTGGGCTGAGTCTGTAAAAGATTTTAGGTTTGGGCCTGCAGATGAGCTGACCCTGTAAAAGATTTGAGTTGCGGGCCTGCAGGTGAGCTGACCCTGTAAAAGATTTGAGTTGCGGGCCTGTAGGTGAGATTACCCTGTAAAAGATTTTAGGTTTGGGCCTGCAGGTGAGCTGACCCTGTAAAATATTTGCGTTACGGGCCTGTAGGTGAGCAGACCCTCTAAAAAAGTATATGTGAGCGCCTGCTAGTGAGCGGACCCTGTAAAAAATTATATGTGAGGGCCTGCTGGTGAGCGGATCATGTAATAAATTAAATGAGAGGGCCTGGTGGTGAGCGGACAATCTAAGAAAATTGATGTGAGGTTCTGCTGGTGAGCGGACCCTCTAAAATATTGGATGTAAGGGCCTACTGGTGAGCAGACCCTCTAAAAAATTATATTCGGAGGCCATATATGAGAGGGCATTATGTGTGACGAATAAGCAATGCATGTTGATATGACGGAAGAGGATGAGAAAAGGAAGGTTCAACTATATACCCTTGTTTGTGGTGAAGTGGTGAAAGGGGTGCTGTCACGCCCTGCCCTGTGAGTAATCTGAAAACATCTGTCAGACTTGCTGCACCTAAATCTATCTGACAGATTGCTTTGTTGTGGCTTTGGGCAGGATCCCAACCCCTTACAGCTTCTGCTCATTAGTGATGCTATTTATAGCTGCCTCTCACTATAGCCCTTGCAGTTTATAGTTTCTCCTGGAGTTCTCTGTTGGTGTTTGGTGGATCTCCTGCTCCCAGTTCATCTTCAGTTAAGTCCTCCTTCCTTCCCTTCTGTTGTTTGTACTGGCTAGGTCTTAAGTAGACCTTGGTTCCTTCATCTTGCAAGGAACCGGTTGTCTTTTTGCCTGCTCCCTAGCTGAGGGTTTGTGTCATATGCAGCAGGGCTTAGGTTGGAGTGCATGAACACTTCTACCATTGTGATTTGTTCATGTTGGTAGCAGTCAGGGAAAGGCTCGGGGTTGTCAGGAGGTGACCTTTCCCTGTTCTCTAGCTGTGGGGGCTAGCCTGCTGTTTTGTTTAATATTGTTGTGTTTGGTTTGTTTCCCTTCCCTCACCTTCCGTGACAGGTGCATGGGAATACAGTCCATTAAGTACACTAGAAACAGCACATGTAAAGTGCCTTTATGTTCATCAGCATTCCTCTGGTGGAGTCAAGAAGTCATGGTCAATCCAGGCCTTGTTCATTTTTATATAAGTCAACCTGTCATCATTATCAGTTGACATATACACGTATATGTGTATATGTCACCAGCAGCACAAAATATACGCTAAGACAAAATGCTGGCGGCAGGGCAGGCCAGCACCTCTAAAGCGTAGAGCACCAGTTCGTGCCACGTGTCCAGCTTGGACTACCAGTAGTTGTAAGGCACTAAGGGATCATTGAGGACGCTGACACGGTCTGCTATGTACTCCTTCACCATCTTCCCAAAAATGTATCTCCTTGTGGAAGCAGGCCGCACATCAAGGTGAGGGAGCTGGCGGGGTGTCATTAAACTGTCCCAGGCTTTGGAGATTGTTGCCCTGCCTCTGTTGGAACTGCTGTGTGTTTCCCTTGTCTCCCTCCTCTGTTGGACAAGGAAGTACGGACTCTGCCGCCAGCATTGTCAAATGGAAAAATTTGGTGCAATTTTTCAACAAGGATATTCTGGTTTTGCACCATTTTGCTCATCCTCTCCACCAAAATAATGAGAGACGAGGATTTCTCTTTGTAGCAGGGGTCAAGAAGGGTGAACAAACAGTAATCTGTGCTGTTTAAAATGCATATAATGCGTGGGTCACGGGAAAGGCAGCCTCACATGAAGTCAGCCATGTGTGCCAGAGTACCAACAGGCGAGACTTCGCTGTCGTCATCAGGAGAATAACTTCCAATCTCCTTATCCTCTTCGTCCTCTTCTGCCCACCCATGCTGAACAGATGGAATTAAACTTCCATGGGTACTACCGCCTGTAGAGGAGGCAACTGTCTCCTGCTTCTCCTCCTCCTCCTCTTCAGCCTCCAATTCACACTGAAAAGACAAACTGAGGGTGGTCTGGCTATCATCAACCTGTGTAATGTCTTCCCCAATTTCCACCTCTTCCACATGCAAAGCGTCGTCCTTAATTGTGAGCAGCGAGCGTTTGAGAATACAGAGAAGTGGGATGGTGACGCTGATAATAGCGTTATCGCCGCTCACCATCTGTGTTGATTCCTTAAAGTTGCAGAAAACCTCACAGAGGTCAGACATCAATCTAAAATCTTACAAGTCTGCAATACTGTTGTGCCTATCAGTAGCACAACCCTAGAAGGTGAGCACCTTTGTCTTTCAATCATTTTATATTTGTGCTGGACGTACTATACTATTGTGCGCCCCCCCCCCCCACCCCCTCTTTTTGTCTTCATTCCCCTCATTATCGAGTAGGATCTAGATACGCCCGTGTTTGAAGAATATGTGGGCAAGGCATGGGGTGTGTCTAAGGTTGCTCAGCTCCAAAGCCGCCACCAAGTTACGGCCATTATCAGACACAACCATGCCTGGTTGTAGGTAAAGTGGCGAGAGCCACAGCTCAGTCTCGTCTCTTATCCCCTGCCATAGCTCTGCGGTGCTGTTTGTCACGTAAGCAAACCAGTTTAAGCATAGCCTGTTGCCGATTCCCCACTGGAGTGCTAAACTGATTCCAGCTACTGACTGTTGTCTGACCGGTGCTGCAAGATGATAATTCAGAGGTGGAAGTGGAGGAGGAGGCAGAGGAGGAGAAGGGGGGAGATTGCAGCCACTAACGTAGGTGGTGGCGGAAATCCTGATGGAAGTAGGGCCCGCAATCCTTGGCGTCGGAAGCACCTGTGCAATCCCAGGGTACGACTCGATCCTGGCCTCCACAAGGTTCACCCAGTGTGCCGTCAGGGAAATGTAGCATCCCTGGCCAAAAGAACTTCCATGTGTCAGTCGTTAAGTGGACATTCCCAATAACTGTGTTGGAGAGGGCACGGGTGATGTTTCGGGACACATGCTGGTGTAAGACTGGCATGGCACACTTTGAATAATAGTGGCGGCTGGGGACTGCGTAATGAGGGACGGCCGCCAACATCAGGCTGCGGAAGGCCTCAGTGTCCACAAGCCTAAATGGCAACATTTCCAGGGTCAGTAATTTGGAAAGCTGCGCATTTAATGCTATGGCCTGTGGGTGGGTGGCTGGGTATTTGCGCTTGCGTTCGAATGCCTGGGGTAATGACATTTGGATGCTGCACTGGGACAGGGAAGTGGATGTGGTCGCTGATGGTGCTTGTGAAGGTCCAGGTGCAGGATGGGAGGCATCCGGGTCTGTGTCTTGGACAGGGGATTGGCCAGCATGTAACACAGGGGAAGAGGAGGCAGTGGTGTTACCCACAGACACAGATTGTGGACCCAGGCGTTCGGCCCATATTAGGGTGCTTTGATGACATGTGGCGGATCATGCTGGTGGGGGTAAGGTTGCTAGTGTTCACGCCTGGGCTCATTTTGGTGTGGCACAGGTTGCAATCTATTATTCTTTTGTCGTCCTCACTTTCCTCAAAAAAGCGCTATACTGCCAAACACCTACCCCTTGGCAAGGGAAATCTACGCAAGGTGGTGCTCCGTGGAACAGTTGCGGTCCTGTTTGGTGGTGCCCAACTTCTACCTTTTTGCCACCTCTGTACTGCTCTCCTCGCTCGGCTTGTTGCCACCTTCCCAGGTTGGGTCAGTGACCTGTTGGGTCAGTGACCTCTTCAACTTCCTCACTCTGATCTTCCTCCTGCTTTGTTGAGCTAACCACAACATCAGTGATTGACAACTGTGTGTCATCCTCTTCCTCAACCTCTTGAGACAGTAATTGCGGTGGAGTCATTGGCAACTGTGTCTTATCATCATCCACCTCATTAAACACTAATTGCCGTTCCCCAGCATCATGTTCTTGTGACTCTGGATGCTCAAGAGGTTCGTAATTGGGGCACAAGATCTCAGGTCCCTCTTCAAGCGTGCTTGGCGAGAGGGCCAAATCAATTAATGGTGATGCAAAGAGGCCCTCGGAAAACCTGAGTGTGGGATCACTTGTTTGGCCAGACTGTAAATGCTGGGAGGAAGGAGGATCAGGGTGAGGATTGAATTTACCAGACTCCTAGCTACTGAGACTGGACTTGGTGGAAGACAGGGTGGTGCTTAACTGACTGGAAGCACTATCTGCTGCAATCCAACCGACCACCTACTCGTACTGGGCTGACTTCAAGAGTGGTCTCCTGCGCCGCCCTGCAAACTGGGACATGAAGCTAGGTATCTTGGATGATTGTTTTTCTTGTGCTCTGGCAGCAGGCACAGTTTCAACGCGCCCAGGGCCACAGCCTCTTTGTGCACCATCAGCATCACAGCCACTTCCCCATCCCTTAATGCTCGCCTTCTTCATATTAAATGTTAGATGCACGCTTGACACACAACATGTGGCACGGATGTCACAGTTCACAGCAAGCACAGTATATAGAAAAAGTACATAAAAGTATGGAAAAAGGAAAATTGATTTCACTTATATTTTTACTAACTCTTGTCCTGACACACACACGCTATTGCAGCGCAGATGTGACAATTCACTGCAGACACTGTTTATAGGCAAAGTGTGGATAAATTATAGAAAAAATTGTTTTCGCTAATATTTTTCCCAATATCTGGGCCTGACACACACACGCTATTGCAGCGCAGATGTGACAATTCACTGCCGAGACCGTTTATAGGAAAATTATGGATAAATAATGGAAAAAATATAATTGTTTTAGATAATATTTTTCATAATATCTGGCCCTGACACACACACGCTATTGCAGCACAGATGTGACAATTCACTGCAGGGACCGTTTATAGGAAAAACGTGGATAAATTATGGAAAAAATATAATTGTTTTTGTAAATATTTTTCCCAATATCTGGCCTTGACACACACACGCTATTGCAGCACAGATGTGACAATTCACTGCAGGGACCGTTTATAGGAAAATTATGGATAAATTATGGAAAGAATATATTTGTTGTCGCTAATATTTTTCACAATATCTGGGCCTGACACAGAGACGCTATTGCAGCGCAGATGTGACAATTCACTGCAGGGACTGTTTACAGGAAAAATGTGGATACATTATGGAAAAAATATAATTGTTTTAGATAATATTTTTCATAATATCTGGCCCTGACACACACACGCTATTGCAGCACAGATGTGACAATTCACTGCAGGGACCGTTTATAGGAAAAACGTGGATAAATTATGGAAAAAATATAATTGTTTTTGCTAATATTTTTCCAAATATCTGGCCTTGACACACACACGCTATTGCAGCACAGATGTGACAATTCACTGCAGGGACTGTTTATAGGAAAATTATGGATAAATTATGGAAAAAATATATTTGTTGTCGCTAATATTTTTCACAATATTTGGGCCTGACACAGAGACGCTATTGCAGCACAGATGTGACAATTCACTGCAGGGACCGTTTATAGGAAAAATGTGGATAAATTATGGAAAAAATATAATTGTTTTAGATAATATTTTTTCTAATATCTGGCACTGACATACACACGCTATTGCAGCACAGATGTGACAATTCACTGCAGGGACCGTTTATAGGAAAAATGTAGATAAATTATGGAAAAATATAAATTATTTCGCTAATATTTTTTACAATATCTGGGCCTGACACACAGACGCTATTGCAGCACAGATGTGACAATTCACTGCGGGGACCGTTTATAGGAAAAACGTGGATAAATTATGGAAAAAATCTAATTGTTTTTGTAATGGACCGTTTCAGCAGACAAGGGGTTAAAATCTGTTTAGGCGATATGCCCCTTTCTGAGAGACAGGCACAGCTACTGCAGAACACAAAACTCCCGAACTGGAAACAAAATAGCACTCCAAACTGGAACCTCGCGAATAGCTGCTAGCAGACGAACAGGAAAAGCATACAATCAGCTTACACTCCTGGCAATCAGTCTCTAACAGCATACAGGGAATCCCCCCAATAACGAGACAAGGCTCCGTGTTGAGGGTCAAGCAGTGGTCTGACGTGCTGGCACACCCAGCCTGGTTTTTATTACAGTTGTTGCAAATACAGGTCCGCCCACAGGGTTTTGAAATACAACCAATCAGTATATTACAACACATACAATGTAAGTACAGCAACCAATCGTTCACGCCCCCAGAGGACCAGAAGGGAGACTGCGACACAGGACAGATACAACATATCCCCACAATGCATCATGGTTTCCTCCTCTCTGTCCCGGAGACAACCGAGGAGCAATCCAATTATCTCTCAGGACAAAGGGAAATCGCCAATACACATGTTGAGACAGCAGGACAGACATCCCCATTTTAAACACACAATGGCACAATGGGACAATAGAAACACACCCAGCATATTCCTCCCAAGCTGACAAGTTACACTTATTATAAATTGTTACAACTTTGTGAGTTTACATTGTCCATACGTATAACTTACATCAATTTAAACAGTATAACTTGGGGACAAACCTATCCAAAATTCACTTGAATAGGTTCAGGGGTTTAAAAGTTAGTATGGGCCATAATCCTGAGGCAAGAGGCTTTTAAACAGGCCTCTCCAAAACCCAGTGGCGAGGTTGGTTTCGCCACAGTTTTCAATAATATTCTTCCTATCTCTGCCCCTGACACACACAAGATATTGCTGAACAGATGTCCCAAGTCACTGCAGGCACCCTCTATAGAAAAAGAATCGCAAAGTATGGAAAGAAACTCAAAGACTACTTTGCAAGATTAAATTGCTGCCACCACACACAATAGTCCTTAAAAGGACTTTTGAGTCTTAGAAACGTTTTAAAATTGAATAATTTGTGATCACAAACTCCCTACACTATCTGTCCCTTCCTAAGCGCAGCTCTCCCTTACTCGCAATGAGCCAAACCCACGTCATCGGGTGCTATATAGCACCCGATGACATGTTCCGGCCAGCCAATCACTGTAATGCCAGTAGCCAACATGGCTACTTGCATTACAGTGATGGCAGTACTTATCTGCGCATTTATTGGCTGCTTAGCAGCTGCTAAACATGCGGGAAGGAGACTCTAGCATGTTGCTCAAGCACATGCGGTACTCGGCCAAGTATCAAGTATCTCTATGTGCCGAGCATATCGATCCTCGAGCCAAACAGGTATTCAGCCGAGCATGCTCAGCAGACGGGCTCCTGTATGGAGTCAGCTGTAAAAGCGCTTCCCCTGAGGAGGATGGCAAACCCAGCTGACTTACAGTCGCCACCACCAGACCAGTAGAAGGAGCCATGGGACCACCGCCTGGCCAGATGGTTGGAGGACCTACAGTGGGGAAAGGCTCACTCCTGCAGCATGTACACATAGGCAACCTGAGAAGAAAGAAAGGCTAGTATTGTCACCTGGTCCCATCCCTAATGCCCCTAACATTAATGGAAAAAAGATTAAAATTTGCCATCATGTAAGAGAGAGAAATAGGTTAGCGGAAAGTATGCAACTCAGTTACCACTCCGGTCATCCGGCGGCTTTTCTTCTTGTTGCCCGCTGTCTGTGGGTGGCCTCTGCAACAGCTTGAACTGGGCTTCAATCTCTGCTATGGTCATCTGGAGTTTTTGCGAATCTGTGATTATGTGATTGCCCCGCTGGCCACTATTTCCTCCACGTTGATCTCGTTAAGGCTTTCAGTGGTCTGGAGGTTTTGCTGGCCGGGTGCCTTGTTTGTGGCCACCGGTTCTTTCACCTGCTGCTCCATTTCTTCTTCTTCTTAGTGACTGTTCCGCTACCTCGACCATCTTCTTTTTGGAGTGGTAAGCGATGGGGCTGTCCCTCTCCTTTCTCTTCCCTTTTCTTTGGCTGACACCTGGGGATGCAAGAGGGGGAAATTCATGTTCCAGGACCATCTTCTTGCCAAACACATCCTGGCTCATGTCCGGCACTTTCCCGTCCACCTCTTTTAGCTTCAGCACAACTGTCTGCCTCATCCACGGCTCCAGGGGTGGGGAGCAGGGGCTGTGGTTCCTGCCATTCTGTCGCTTCGGATGGGTGGTTGCCACCGGGTCAGAAGCCCATGATGTGGAGGCTGAAGCATCCTGGTGGGTCTCTTCTGCCGCCTTCTTCTTTTCTGAATCATTATTCTTGGTCTTGGTGGGCTCGAAGGTTGAGGCCATGTCTTCTTCCTTCTCGCCTTCCTCTCCCTTAAGGTGCTTCGCAAAGCAGCCCTTTTGCCACAAGGGGTGGGGCTATGCAGATTCCTTCTTGCTGGGCAGAGCTTCTTCCAGGGGAGATCTTCGCCGGGCTTCTTTTCTTCGTCAGGGTCCCCCAAGGCCGAAGTCTTCAGTCCTCGTCGGGGTTCCTTGTCGAGTCTTCGCAAAGTCTTCTCTGTGATCGCAGTCGGAGGAAATCTTCCAATAGTCGTCTTTAGCTGTCGAGATCCAAGTAAGCAGTGCTTAATGTCGTACACCAAGACTATTAAGCCACAGGCCAAGAGGAGGTCGAAGACCAGAACACTATTTTTCCCTGGGTAATAGCTCTACACTCAATAGCAGAAGTGAGCTGAAGCTGAATTTAATCAACGATGCTCAAAGGCAGAGTGCAGGGGGCACCCACAAAGAACAGATACTACACATGATCTTAGCCATAAAGGCAGAGAAGCAATTTGCTTAAACATGGGCATATGGGAAAGACATGCAAATTAGCAGAATCTGTTTTTAAGCTGAAACACTATTTGTCTTTCCCATATGCCCATGTTTATCCAAATTGGTTTACATGACAAAACAGCATAGAAAGGTTATTGAATATAAATGTTAGGACAATTAGAAAACGGAAAATTTGTATGCACCCCACCTAAGCAGTGAGAGAAGAGTTAGCTGGCATCTAAAAAAACATTAAAAATTTTCTCACCATAATCATAATCGTCTAGGTGTGCAGGTCCCCCAAGCTATCCACCTCATATTAGGCAACTTTGAGGCTTACCAGCTCTCAGTCAGATGAGAGATGAGCTTGAATGTCTCATTGTACACAAGGCTGCCTTTGCAAGGTATTCTGACTACCTGTCTTCTGGATAGACTGTTGGCTTACATATACTCAGCTGTTGGCATACAGCCTTTGTGTGATCATATGTTGTCTATTGTATCTATAAAAATAAATTATTAATTGTAGGTAAAATATTTATAATAAAAAATCATGAATATTTCAGTGGTGTTTCCATCCATTTCTGACCTTTTCCTGTAAGCCAGACACCCTCCCCTCTTCAGAGCAGGGGGTGCCTGGTTTAATGTTTGGGTTCTCACATTGATTTACATTGTGCTTGGCTGCTCTGTAGAGCACCTGACCATCCCAAAGTGTTCTACTCAAGCACCAGTGCACCCAGAGCACTTTGGTGCTCGATCAACACTAGGGATTTTTGTTAGTAAATTCATTAAATATTTAATATTAAATTAAACAAAAACTTGATTAAAATTATAAGAAAGTGTACTTAAGGCTACTTTCACACTAGCGTTCGGGTTTCCGTTCGTGAGCTCCGTTTGAAGGAGCTCACGAGCGGACCCGAACGCAGCCGTCCAGCCCTGATGCAGTCTGAATGGAGGCGGATCCGCTCAGACTGCATCAGTCTGGCGGCGTTCAGCCTCCGCTCCGCTCGCCTCCGCACGGACAGGCGGACAGCTGAACGCTGCTTGCAGCGTTCGGGTGTCCGCCTGGCCGTTCGGAGGCGTGCGGATCCGTGCGGATCCGTCCAGACTTTCAATGTAAGTCAATGGGGACGGATCCATTTGAAGATGCCACAATGTGGCTCAATCTTCAAGCGGATCCGTCCCCCATTGACTTTACATTGAAAGTCTGGACGGATCCGTACTAGGCTATTTTCACACTTAGCTTTTTTTTGCTAAAATAATGCAGACGGATCCGTACTGAACGGAGCCTCCGTCTGCATTATTATGATCGGATCCGTTCAGAACGGATCCGATCGAACGCTAGCCGAACGCTAGTGTGAAAGTAGCCTAAAGTCGTCAAAACTGACCAAATAACTCAAGTATGAACTCAGCCTTACAGGTCCATGTTAGTGTCAAGAAGAAGTGCACTTCTTTTAAACCCTCGCCAGCTGATTCCACATAGATGTCTATAGAACCTGTTTTATTTAACGGTTATACAAGTAGAGCCCCCCGACAGAGTGGAGAGGGTGTCAGCAGTAAATTTGTGTTGACGTCAATAAATGTTTTCACCGCAAATAACACCAAATGTGAACAGTGTCTATTTTTCTCGTATTGTACGGAACTAACAATAATTGTTTTTACCGTAAATAACACCAAATGTGAACAGCGTCTATTTTTCTCCTATTGTACTGAACTGACAATAAATGTTTTTAGTGCAAATACCACCAAATCTGAATGGAGTCTATTTTTCTCTTTTTTTCTTGAAGTATGACAAGAAACGCTTTTAGCGCAAATAACACCAAATGTGAACAGCGTCTATTTTTCTCGTTTTGTACTGAACTGACAATAAATGTTTTTACCGCAAATAAAACCAAATGTGAGCAGCGTCTTTTTTTCTCGTATTGTACTGAACTGACAATAAATGTTTTTAGCGCAAATAACACCAAATGTGAACCGCGTTTATTTTTCTCGTATTGTACTGAACTGACAATAAATGTTTTTAGTGCAAATAACACCAAATGTCAACGGCGTCTGTTTTTCTCGTATTGTACTATATTAGGGCACTAAATGCTTTCACTATATATAGCTGCAGAAGTGAACAGAGTATATATGTTTCTTTTTTCACAGATATAAGCCACTAAAGGCTTTTCAACATAACACTTGCACCCCAACAACAAATTGCTGGAATGACAGAGCTGTATAATGGCTATTTGGATCCCCAATCTTTCCCTACACTTGTAAATCATATTTTTTTCCCAATTATGTTTTCTGTATGACTCTCCCTAGCCTCTGCAAAGTCTGTCCCTGCACAAAGATGCTGTGAAATTATTCCTCCCTATCCTTATTGTGCACTTATAAAAAAGGCATTTTTTTCACAATGAGGTTTTCTTTCACTCCCCCTAGCGCCTGCATAAACGTCTGTCTCTGAACAAAGTACGATGGTGAATGACAGAATCTAAGATGGCCGCCGTATTTAAAGGGCTGTGACATCACCGGGCTGGCTGGCTGCTGATTAGCTGCATGCATGGCATTATGGGTCATCCCGCCTTCCCAGAGTTCCTTGCCCCAAAAATTGTGATTTGTTAGCACAAAGAACGAGGAAATTCACATTAGTTCACAATCAAATTTTTCCTGAAATTCAGAACTAATTCGACTTCGTCAGCTCCGATTCTTTCATCTCTAGTCACAGTGCTCACTGGAGCTCTGGTGAGTGCAGTGGCCTTTTTAAATAGCTGATTGAAAGGGGTTGCCAGAAATTGATCCCCCACCAATCTAATACAGTTGCAAGAACAAGTATGTGAACCCTTTGGAATGATATGGATTTCTGCACAAATTGGTCATAAAATGTGCTCTGATCTTCATCTAAGTCACAACAATAGACAATCACAGTCTGCTTAAACTAATAGCACACAAAGAATTAAATGTTACCATGTTTTTATTGAACACACCATGTCAACATTTACAGTGCAGTTCGAAAAAGTATGTGAACCCTTGGATTTAATAACTGGTTGAACCTCCTTTGGCAGCAATAACTTCAACCAAACGTTTCCTGTAGTTGCAGATCAGACGTGCACAACGGTCAGTAGTAATTCTTGACCATTCCTCTTTACAGAACTGTTTCAGTTCAGCAATATTCTTGGGATGTCTGGTGTTAATCGCTTTCTTGAGGTGATGCCACAGCATCTCAATCGGGTTGAGGTCAGGACTCTGACTGGGCCACTCCAGAAGGCGTATTTTCTTCTGCTTAAGCCATTCTGTTGTTGATTTACTTCTATGCTTTGGGTCGTTGTCCTGTTGCAACACCCATCTTATGTTGAGCTTCTGCTGGTGGACAGATGGCCTTGAGTGCAAAATGTCTTGATAAACTTGGGAATTCATTTTTCCTTCGATGATAGCACTCCGTCCACCCCCTGATACAGCAAAGCAGCCCCAAACCATGATGCCCCCACCACCATACTTCACAGTTGGGATGAGGTTTTGATGTTGGTGTGCTGTGCCTCTTTTTCTCCACACATAGTGTTGTGTGTTTCTTCCAAACAAATCAACTTTGGTTTCATCTGTCCACAGAATATTTTGCCAGTACTGCTGGGGAACATCCAGGTGCTCTTGTGCAAACTGTAAACGTGCAGCAATGGTTTTTTTTGGACAGCAGTGGCTTCCTCTGTGGCATCCTCCCATGAAATCCATTCTTGTTTAGTGTTTTACGTATCGTAGATTCGCTAACAGGAATGTTAGCATATGTCAGAGACTTTTGTAAGTCTTTAGCTGACACTCCAGGATTCTTCTTTACCTCATTGAGCAGTCTGCGCTGTGCTCTTGCAGTCATCTTTACAGGATGGCCACTCCTAGGGAGAGTAGCAGCAGTGCTGAACTTTCTCCATTTAAAGACAATTTGTCTTAATGTGGACTGATGAACAGCAAGGCTTTTGGAGATACTTTTATAACCCTTTCCAGCTTTATGTAAGTCAACAATTCTTATTCGTAGGTCTTCTGAGAGCTCTTTTGTGCGAGGCATCAGTCACATAGAGCAATGCTTCTTGTGAAAAGCAAACCCAGAACTGGTGTGTGTTTTTGATAGGGCAGGGCAGATATAACCAACACCTCCAATCTCATTTCATTGATTGGACTCCAGTTGGCTGACACCTCACTCCAATTAGCTCTTGGAGATGTCATTAGTCTAGGGGTTCACATAGTTTTTCCACCTACACTGTGAATGTTTACATGGTGTGTTCAATAAAAACATGGTAACATTTAATTCTTTGTGTGTTATTAGTTTAAGTTATTGTGACTTAGATGAAGATCAGATCACATTTTATGACCAATTTGTGCAGAAATCCATATCATTACAAAGGGTTCACATATTTTTTCTTGCAACTGTATGTTTGACCTATTATGAGTAGAGTTGAGCGAACACCTGGATGTTCGGGTTCGAGAAGTTCGGCCGAACTTCCCGAAAATGTTCGGGTTCGGGATCCGAACCCGATCCGAACTTCGTCCCGAACCCGAACCCCATTGAAGTCAATGGGGACCCGAACTTTTCGGCACTAAAAAGGCTGTAAAACAGCCCAGGAAAGGGCTAGAGGGCTGCAAAAGGCAGCAACATGTAGGTAAATCCCCTGCAAACAAATGTGGATAGGGAAATGAATTAAAATAAAAATTAAATAAATAAAAATTAACCAAAATCAATTGGAGAGAGGTCCCATAGCAGAGAATCTGGCTTCCCGTCACCCACCACTGGAACAGTCCATTCTCAGATATTTAGGCCCCGGAACCCAGGCAGAGGAGAGAGGTCCCGTAACAGAGAATCTGGCTTCATGTCAGCAGAGAATTAGTCTGCATGTCATAGCAGAGAATGAGGCTTCACGTCACCCACCACTGCAACAGTCCATTGTCATAATTTAGGCCCAGCACCCAGGCAGAGGAGAGAGGTCCTGTAACAGAGGATCTGGCTTCATGTCAGCAGAGAATTAGTCTGCATGTCATAGCAGAGAATGAGGCTTCACGTCAGCCACCACTGCAACAGTCCATTGGCATATATTTAGGCCCAGCACCCAGGCAGAGGAGAGAGGTCCCGTAACAGACAATCTGGCTTCATGTCAGCAGAGAATCAGTCTGCATGTCATAGCAGAGAATGAGGCTTCACGTCACCCACCACTGCAACAGTCCATTGTCATAAATTTAGGCCCAGCACCCAGGCAGAGGAGAGAGGTCCTGTAACAGAGGATCTGGCTTCATGTCAGGAGAGAATTAGTCTGCATGTCATAGCAGAGAATGAGGCTTCACGTCAGCCACCACTGCAACAGTCCATTGGCATATATTTAGGCCCAGCACCCAGGCAGAGGAGAGAGGTCCCGTAACAGACAATCTGGCTTCATGTCAGCAGAGAATCAGTCTGCATGTCATAGCAGAGAATGAGGCTTCACGTCACCCACCACTGCAACAGTCCATTTTCATAAATTTAGGCCCAGCACCCAGGCAGAGGAGAGAGGTCCCGTAACAGAGGATCTGGCTTCATGTCAGCAGAGAATTAGTCTGCATGTCATAGCAGAGAATGAGGCTTCACGTCAGCCACCACTGCAACAGTCCATTGGCATATATTTAGGCCCAGCACCCAGGCAGAGGAGAGAGGTCCCGTAACAGACAATCTGGCTTCATGTCAGCAGAGAATCAGTCTGCATGTCATAGCAGAGAATGAGGCTTCACGTCACCCACCACTGCAACAGTCCATTGTCATAAATTTAGGCCCAGCACCCAGGCAGAGGAGAGAGGTCCCGTAACAGAAAATCTGGCTTCATGTCAGCAGAGAATTAGTCTGCATGTCATAGCAGAGAATGAGGCTTCACGTCAGCCACCACTGCAACAGTCCATTGGCATATATTTAGGCCTAGCACCCAGGCAGAGGAGAGAGGTCCCGTAACAGACAATCTGGCTTCATGTCAGCAGAGAATCAGTCTTCATATCATAGCAGAGAATCAGTCTTCACGTCACCCACCACTGCAACAGTCCATTGTCATAAATTTAGGCCCAGCACCCAGGCAGAGGAGAGAGGTCCCGTAACAGAAAATCTGGCTTCATGTCAGCAGAGAATTAGTCTGCATGTCATAGCAGAGAATGAGGCTTCACGTCAGCCACCACTGCAACAGTCCATTGGCATATATTTAGGCCTAGCACCCAGGCAGAGGAGAGAGGTCCCGTAACAGACAATCTGGCTTCATGTCAGCAGAGAATCAGTCTTCATGTCATAGCAGAGAATCAGGCTTCACGTCAACCACCACTGTAAGAGTCCATTTTCAGAAATTTAGGCCCAGCACCCAGGTAGAGGAGAGAGGTCCCGTAACAGAGGATCTGGCTTCATGTCAGCAGAGAATTAGTCTGCATGTCATAGCAGAGAATGAGGCTTCACGTCAGCCACCACTGCAACAGTCCATTGGCATATATTTAGGCCCAGCACCCAGGCAGAGGAGAGAGGTCCCGTAACAGACAATCTGGCTTCATGTCAGCAGAGAATCAGTCTTCATGTCATAGCAGAGAATCAGGCTTCACGTCACCCACCACTGTAAGAGTCCATTTTCATAAATTTAGGCCCAGCACCCAGGCAGAGGAGAGAGGTCCCGTAACAGAGGATCTGGCTTCATGTCAGCAGAGAATTAGTCTGCATGTCATAGCAGAGAATGAGGCTTCACGTCAGCCACCACTGCAACAGTCCATTGGCATATATTTAGGCCCAGCACCCAGGCAGAGTAGAGAGGTCCGGTAACAGACAATCTGGCTTCATGTCAGCAAAGAATTAGTCTGCATGTCATAGCAGAGAATGAGGCTTCACGTCAGCCACCACTGCAACAGTCCATTGGCATATATTTAGGCCCAGCACCCAGGCAGAGGAGAGAGGTCCCGTAACAGACAATCTGGCTTCATGTCAGCAGAGAATCAGTCTTCATGTCATAGCAGAGAATCAGGCTTCACGTCACCCACCACTGTAAGAGTCCATTTTCATAAATTTAGGCCCAGCACCCAGGCAGAGGAGAGAGGTCCCGTAACAGAGGATCTGGCTTCATGTCAGCAGAGAATTAGTCTGCATGTCATAGCAGAGAATGAGGCTTCACGTCAGCCACCACTGCAACAGTCCATTGGCATATATTTAGGCCCAGCACCCAGGCAGAGGAGAGAGGTCCCGTAACAGACAATCTGGCTTCATGTCAGCAGAGAATCAGTCTTCATGTCATAGCAGAGAATCAGGCTTCACGTCAGCCACCACTGCAACAGTCCATTGGCATATATTTAGGCCCAGCACCCAGGCAGAGGAGAGAGGTCCCGTAACAGACAATCTGGCTTCATGTCAGCAGAGAATCAGTCTTCATGTCATAGCAGAGAATCAGGCTTCACGTCAGCCACCACTGCAACAGTCCATTGGCATATATTTAGGCCCAGCACCCAGGCAGAGGAGAGAGGTCCCGTAACAGACAATCTGGCTTCATGTCAGCAGAGAATCAGTCTTCATATCATAGCAGAGAATCAGGCTTCACGTCACCCACCACTGTAAGAGTCCATTTTCATAAATTTAGGCCCAGCACCCAGGCAGAGGAGAGAGGTCCCGTAACAGAGGATCTGGCTTCATGTCAGCAGAGAATCAGTCTGCATGTCATAGCAGAGAATCAGGCTGCACGTCACCCAACATTGGAACAGTCCATTGGCATATATTTAGGCTCCGGCACCCAGACAGAGGAGAGGTTCATTCAACTTTGGGTAGCCTCGCAATATAATGGTAAAATGAAAATAAAAATAGGATTGAATGAGGAAGTGCCCTGGAGTCCAATAATATATGGTTAAGGGGAGGTAGTTAATGTCTAATCTGGACAAGGGACGGACAGATCCTGTGGGATCCATGCCTGGTTCATTTTTATGAACGTCAGCTTGTCCACATTGGCTGTAGACAGGCGGCTGCGTTTGTCTGTAATGACGCCCCCTGCCGTGCTGAATACACGTTCAGACAAAACGCTGGCCGCCGGGCAGGCCAGCACCTCCAAGGCATAAAAGGCTAGCTCTGGCCACGTGGACAATTTAGAGACCCAGAAGTTGAATGGGGCCGAACCATCAGTCAGTACGTGGAGGGGTGTGCACATGTACTGTTCCACCATGTTAGTGAAATGTTGCCTCCTGCTAACACGTTGCGTATCAGGTGGTGGTGCAGTTAGCTGTGGCGTGTTGACAAAAGTTTTCCACATCTCTGCCATGCTAACCCTGCCCTCAGAGGAGCTGGCATTGACACAGCTGCCTTGGCGACCTCTTGCTCCTCCTCTGCCTTGGCCTTGGGCTTCCACTTGTTCCCCTGTGACATTTGGGAATGCTCTCAGTAGCGCGTCTACCAACGTGCGCTTGTACTCGCGCATCTTCCTATCACGCTCCAGTGCAGGAAGTAAGGTGGGCACATTGTCTTTGTAGCGTGGATCCAGCAGGGTGGCAACCCAGTAGTCCGCACAGGTTAAAATGTGGGCAACTCTGCTGTCGTTGCGCAGGCACTGCAGCATGTAGTCGCTCATGTGTGCCAGGCTGCCCAGGGGTAAGGACAAGCTGTCCTCTGTGGGAGGCGTATCGTCATCGTCCTGCCTTTCCCCCGAGCCACGCACCAGTGATGGACCCGAGCTGCGTTGGGTGCCACCTCGCTGTGACCATGCTTCATCCTCATCCTCCTCCACCTCCTCCTCATCCTCGTCCTCCTCGTCCTCCAGTAGTGGGCCCTGGCTGGCCACATTTGTACATGGCCTCTGCTGTTGCCAAAAACCTCCCTCAGAGTCACTTCGAAGAGACTGGCCTGAAAGTGCTAAAAATGACCCCTCTTCCTCCTCCTCCTCTTCCTGGGCCACCTCCTCTTCCATCATCGCCCTAAGTGTTTTCTCAAGGAGACATAGAAGTGGTATTGTAACGCTGATAACGGCGTCATCGCCACTGGCCATGTTGGTGGAGTACTCGAAACAGCGCAACAGGGCACACAGGTCTCGCATGGAGGCCCAGTCATTGGTGGTGAAGTGGTGCTGTTCCGCAGTGCGACTGACCCGTGCGTGCTGCAGCTGAAACTCCACTATGGCCTGCTGCTGCTCGCACAGTCTGTCCAGCATGTGCAAGGTGGAGTTCCACCTGGTGGGCACGTCGCATATGAGGCGGTGAGCGGGAAGGCCGAAGTTACGCTGTAGCGCAGACAGGCGAGCAGCAGCAGGATGTGAACGCCGGAAGCGCGAACAGATGGCCCGCACTTTATGCAGCAGCTCTGACATGTCGGGGTAGTTGTGTATGAACTTCTGCACCACCAAATTCAGCACATGCGCCAAGCAACGGATGTGCGTCAAATTGGCTAGTCCCAGAGCTGCAACGAGATTTCGCCCATTATCACACACCACCAGGCTCACCGGCAGCAACCACTCGTCGGTCTGTTGTTCTATACCCCGCCACAACTCCTGTGCGGTGTGGGGCCTGTCCCCCAAACATATGAGTTTCAGAATGGCCTGCTGACGTTTACCCCGGGCTGTGCTGAAGTTGGTGGTGAAGGTGTGTGGCTGACTGGATGAGCAGGTGGAAGAAGAGGAGGAGGAAGCCGAGAAGGAGGAGGTGGCAACAGGAGGCAAAGAATGTTGCCCTGCGATCCTTGGCGGCGGAAGGACGTGCGCCAAACAGCTCTCCGCCTGGGGCCCAGGTGCCACTACATTTACCCAGTGTGCAGTTAGGGAGATATAGCGTCCCTGGCCGTGCTTACTGGTCCACGTATCTGTGGTTAGGTGGACCTTGCTACAGATGGCGTTGCGCAGTGCACACTTGATTTTATCGGATACTTGGTTGTGCAGGGAAGGCACGGCTCTCTTGGAGAAGTAGTGGCGGCTGGGAACAACATACTGTGGGACAGCAAGCGACATGAGCTGTTTGAAGCTGTCTGTGTCCACCAGCCTAAATGACAGCATTTCATAGGCCAGTAGTTTAGAAATGCTGGCATTCAGGGCCAGGGATCGAGGGTGGCTAGGTGGGAATTTACGCTTTCTCTCAAATGTTTGTGAGATGGAGAGCTGAACACTGCCGTGTGACATGGTTGAGACGCTTGGTGACGGAGGTGGTGGTGGTGTTGGTGGTACATCCCCTGTTTGCTGGGCGGCAGGTGCCAACTGTTCCTCCAGAGGCGGAGGAAGAGGCCGAGGCGGCAGCAGCAGAAGAGGTAGCAGGGGGAGCCTGAGTGACTTCCTTGGTTTTAAGGTGTTTACTCCACTGCAGTTCATGCTTTGCATGCAGGTGCCTGGTCATGCAGGTTGTGCTCAGGTTCAGAACGTTAATGCCTCGCTTCAGGCTCTGATGGCACAGCGTGCAAACCACTCGGGTCTTGTCGTCAGCACATTGTTTGAAGAAGTGCCATGCCAGGGAACTCCTTGAAGCTGCCTTTGGGGTGCTCGGTCCCAGATGGCGGCGGTCAGTAGCAGGCGGAGTCTCTTGGCGGCGGGTGTTCTGCTTTTGCCCACTGCTCCCTCTTTTGCTACGCTGTTGGCTCGGTCTCACCACTGCCTCTTCCTCCGAACTGTGAAAGTCAGTGGTACGACCTTCATTCCATGTGGGGTCTAGGACCTCATCGTCCCCTGCATCGTCTTCCACCCAGTCTTGATCCCTGACCTCCTGTTCAGTCTGCACACTGCAGAAAGACGCAGCAGTTGGCACCTGTGTTTCGTCATCATCAGAGACATGCTGAGGTGGTATTCCCATGTCCTCATCATCAGGAAACATAAGTGGTTGTGCGTCAGTGCATTCTATGTCTTTCACCGCTGGGGAAGGGCTAGGTGGATGTCCCTTGGGAAACCCTGCCAGCGGAGTCTTCAAACAGCATAAGAGACTGCTGCATAACTTGAGGCTGAGACAGTTTCCCTGGTATGCATGGGGGTGATGTGACAGACTGATGGGGTTGGTTTTCAGGCGCCATCTGTGCGCTTTCTGCAGAAGACTGGGTGGGAGATAATGTGAACGTGCTGGATCCACTGTCGGCCACCCAATTGACTAATGCCTGTACCTGCTCAGGCCTTACCATCCTTAGAACGGCATTGGGCCCCACCATATATCGCTGTAAATTCTGGCGGCTACTGGGACCTGAGGTAGTTGGTACACTAGGACGTGTGGATGTGGCAGAACGGCCACGTCCTCTCCCAGCAACAGAGGGTCCACTAACACCACCACGACCATGTCCACGTCCGCATCCCTTACTAGATGTTTTCTTCATTGTTATGGTTCACCACAACAACAAAAATATTATTTGGCCCAATGTATTGTATTCAAATTCAGCGGGATATAAATTTGAGGCCTAGTATTTAGGCGCTGGGTGACCGGTATGGATTTAGTGACAGAATTAGACTTGGAAATGCACAGTAGTGTGTGTGTGAAGTTTTTCTGAATGACCCTATGTGCACCTTGAATATTATATACCCTTTTAGGGATAGATTTCAAATAGCTCTGATATAGCACAAACCACTAAATTATGAAATTGCTAAATTGGGAATTGTATTTCAACCCAGAACAAAAAATGTGCTTTGACGGACACTAAATAACTTTCCCAGCCACAACAGTACAGCGGTAACGAGAGATTTAGCGGGATATAAATTTGAGGCCTAGTATTTAGGCGCTGGGTGACCGGTATGGATTTAGTGACAGAATTAGACTTGGAAATGCACAGTAGCGTGTGTGTGAAGTTATTCTGAATGACCCTATGTGCACCTTGAATATTATATACCCTTTTAGGGATAGATTTCAAATAGCTCTGATATAGCAGAAACCACTAAATTATGAAATTGCTAAATTGGGAATTGTATTTCAACCCTGAACAAAAAATGTGCTTTGACGGACACTAAATAACTTTCCCATCCACAACAGGACAGCGGTAACGAGAGATTTAGCGGGATATAAATTTGAGGCCTAGTATTTAGGCGCTGGGTGACCGGTATGGATTTACTAACGGAATTAGACTTGGAAATGCACAGTAGCGTGTGTGTGAAGTTATTCAGAATGACCCTATGTGCACCTTGAATATTATATACCCTTTTAGGGATAGATTTCAAATAGCTCTGATATAGCAGAAACCACTAAATTATGAAATTGCTAAATTGGGAATTGTATTTCAACCCAGAACAAAAAATGTGCTTTGACGGACACTAAATAACTTTCCCAGCCACAACAGGACAGCGGTAACGAGAGATTTAGCGGGATATAAATTTGAGGCCTAGTATTTAGGCGCTAGGTGACTGGTATGGATTTAGTGACAGAATTAGACTTGGAAATGCACAGTAGCGTGTGTGTGAAGTTATTCTGAATGACCCTATGTGCACCTTGAATATTATATACCCTTTTAGGGATAGATTTCAAATAGCTCTGACATAGCAGAAACCACTAAATTATGAAATTGCTAAATTGGGAATTGTATTTCAACCCAGAACAAAAAATGTGCTTTGACGGACACTAAATAACTTGCCCAGCCACAACAGTACAGCGGTAACAACAGATATAGCGGGATATAAATTTGAGGCCTAGTATTTAGGCGCTGGGTGACCGGTATGGATTTAGTGACAGAATTAGACTGGGATATGGCCAAAAAATAACCACACTATTGCTGGTTAAATGCACTTGGTGTGATAGCTTGACCAACCACACTACTGAGGGTTAAATGCACTTGGTGACGGGCGCAGCTTGCCCCTGATGTAGTATATGGCCAAAAAATGAACAGACTATTGCTGGTTAAATGCACTTGGTGACGGGCGCAGCTTGCCCCTGATTTAGTATATGGCCAAAAAATGAACAGACTATTGCTGGTTAAATGCACTTGGTGTGATAGCTTGACCAACCACACTACTGAGGGTTAAATGCACTTGGTGACGGGCGCAGCTTGCCCCTGATGTAGTATATGGCCAAAAAATGAACAGACTATTGCTGGTTAAATGCACTTGGTGACAGGCGCAGCTTGCCCCTGATTTAGTATATGGCCAAAAAATGAACAGACTATTGCTGGTTAAATACACTTGGTGTGATAGCTTGACCAACCACACTACTGAGGGTTAAATGCACTTGGTGACGGGCGCAGCTTGCCCCTGATGTAGTATATGGCCAAAAAATGAACAGACTATTGCTGGTTAAATGCACTTGGTGACGGGCGCAGCTTGCCCCTGATTTAGTATATGGCCAAAAAATGAACAGACTATTGCTGGTTAAATGCACTTGGTGTGATAGCTTGACCAACCACACTACTGAGGGTTAAATGCACTTGGTGACGGGCGCAGCTTGCCCCTGATGTAGTATATGGCCAAAAAATAAACAGACTATTGCTGGTTAAATGCACTTGGTGTGACAGCTTCACCCTGATGTAGGCTTTAGCCAAAAAACAACCACACCATTGAGGGTTAAATGCACTTGGTCGCAGCTTGTGCTGGTGCACCACAAGACACAAAATGGCCGCCGATCACCCCAGAAAAATGTGACTGACAAACGGTCTGGGCAGCCTAAAAACAGTGAGCAATTGAGTATCAGCAGCTCAATGACCCACAGCTGCAGATCGATCAATAATCAAGTCCTTTGGAGGAGTTAATCTGCCTAATCTCGCCCTACTGTCGCAGCCGCAACCTCTCCCTACGCTAATCAGAGCAGAGTGACGGGCGGCGCTATGTGACTCCAGCTTAAATAGAGGCTGGGTCACATGGTGCTCTGGCCAATCACAGCCATGCCAATAGTAGGCATGGCTGTGATGGCCTCTTGGGGCAAGCAGTATGACGCTTGTTGATTGGCTGCTTTGCAGCCTTTCAAAAAGCGCCAAGAAAGCGTCACAAAAGCGCCAAGAAAGCGACGAACACCGAACCCAGACTTTTACGAAAATGTCCGGGTTCGGGTCCGTGTCACGGACACCCCAAAATTCGGTACGAACCCGAACTATACAGTTCGAGTTCGCTCATCCCTAATTATGAGCATAGGCAGTAAATAACAAAATCCTGAATAACCCTCCTGATTAAATTTTATTCTTTATGCCAGACACTCCCCTTTTCTGTTGGAAATGTACTTTTAGTAT
The DNA here is from genome assembly GCF_014858855.1 of Bufo gargarizans. NCBI lineage: Eukaryota > Metazoa > Chordata > Amphibia > Anura > Bufonidae > Bufo > Bufo gargarizans. The sequence goes on along the minus strand of NC_058082.1, from coordinate 139,461,548 downwards.
TTGTGTTATGTCACTAAAAGGTATTGTTTTAATAAATCAAATACAGAGTCCTAGTGTTTTTCTAGTTATGAAACCATGAACTAGTTCTCTTCCTAAAGAAATTTCCATAGTAATAATATTTTTTCAGTCATTTTAGCCTTCTTATACAGTACATATATAATGGCATGGTGACCCTCAAAATTATCTGATTTACTCCATTAAGAGTTAAGAATATGTCAATCTTTTCAGGCACTGAGAATGTGTCAGGTGTGAATCTGGCTATACATAGTGCACACATAAATTAACTGGCACACAAAACGAAGCTCTGACTAGGTGCCAGGCAAATAGTAGCTATCAATGCGATCCATATAAATATCCTGTTGTGCCAGTTCCTCCGCAAGAAAACTACTCTAGAAATCACAGAAGCTGAAAACTCTGCGTCCTGCCAAACCTCCGGAATATAAAGTAACCTGGTGCTGGTACATTGGCGGTACACAGAGACCAGAATGTCTTGCTTGAAGAAGTGTTCTTCAAACATCGCCTTAAAGATAAGCATCGCTATTTCAGGGTCAATTTAGTTCCAACAGAATAAGAAATACCAACATAATGTTGCATAAATTTAGCGGCATGAGACATTCATCCTCCCCTGAAATGAAGTAGTCTATCTAGTTTTAAAGCAAATGTTCTACATTTCAAACCTGGTTTGTTCTCACTTTATTCATGAATGTTCAGTTAAGCAATAAGCATGACTTCTATAGCCCATTGAGACAACCTTTATTCTGCTACTTTTCACTTGATAATTTGCTTGCTTTACTAGTATCAGCCATTGACTATAATAACACAGCGCTAATAATGGCTAAAATATTGTGAAATCAAGTGTAAGATACATATGGGGTGACTGGGCAATAAAATGGCGGCAGTACAGTACGTCACACTATACCGCAACATTGTAAAATTCTGTGTTTATTCATTATAATATCCAATTAAAATAATTAGGCTGAACTCAGATGTGTAATTCATTAGAAAAATAAGAAGCTTTTCTGCTCTACAGCATAAACATTGGTAAAACTGGCAACAGCTTCATTACAGATATTATAACCTTCAAGAAACATCTTTACAAACCTTCATACTTTATTATTTAGTTGAAAAAATATGTGAAGCATATTTCATGCAAATGTCTAACCAGCTTTCACTATATCGTCGCCAGCTGTTTTATCAGCCAGTTGGGATTTGTAAGATGTAACAGTCCCTGTTACTTTACCATCAGGTGCTTGTCTGTTAGACTGTAACACAAACATTTTTGAAGTCTCGTAGGTTCTCCGATCACTTGAGATGATCAATCCTTCACTTGAAACACAAAGAAGAAAAATGTTCCAGCATTTAGGGTAAAAACCTAGATATTTGTGATGGTCACAATTCACATACATGGACAGCTTCTCCCTCCACCGCTAGGTTGACATGTTTCAGACTTGTTAGTCCTTACTCATAACAAGTAAGGACTAACAACTTCCGAAACATGTCAACCTAGCGGTGGAGGGAGAAGCTGTCCATGTATGTGAAGTGTGACCTTCACGAATAAAGAAAATATCTAGGTATTTACCCTAAATGTTGGAACATTTTCCTTCTTTGTGTTTCAAGTGAAGACTGGTCTGGTCTGTTCCATGCATGGAAAAGATATGGTGAGCTGGAAAAATGTGTTTTGCATAGGCTGATCAATCCTTCAGTTCTCTTATCATTTAGTTTAAACAAAGAATACAGCCCTTACTTCAACAAGGTCTTTCTCTCTTCATGATCTGTCTCAGTCACTGTTTAACTGCATGATGTCTAGCTTGTAGCGGCAGTTTAATGTACCTACAACTGCTCACCACTTTCACTTGTATGAGAGCAGTTGTAATTACACTGCACCGCCACTACAAGCTAAATGTCACGCTGTGAAACAGTAAAGGGGACACAGTGTTTGCAGAAGCGATGTGACCTCTCCAAACAACTGATCAGCAGGGGTCCCAGGCATCGGACTCCTACTGATCTAATATTGATGAACCTATCCTGAGGATTGAACAACCTCTTTAAAGGAAAAATGTCATAAAAATGACCTATTGTTAAAGGGGTTGCGTCATCTCAGACTTTAATGCCATATCACTAGGATATGCCATCAAAGTCAGATAGGTCCAGGTCCCACCTCTGAGACCCAGACATATCTCCAGATTGGACCCCTAAAAGTGAAGGAGAGTGCACAGCGCATGCGCAACTTACTCTCTATTAATTAACTTGGCTATTTTCAGGTGTCCCATAGAAATGAATAGCGAGTGCACCGTGTAAGTGCAGCCACCAATCCACTTCTAATGGGCTGCCAGAGATAGACAAGCCAGCTATTTTCTTTAATCCCAGAAATGAATGGAGAGCTGACGCGCATGTGAGGCCGCTCTCTGTTCATTTTGTGGGTCCTGTCTGGAAATAGGTTCGGGTCCCAGAGGTGGGACCTGCAACCATCTAATATTGGTGTTACAGTATATCCTAGCGATATGCCTAAATGTCTAAGATAGGGAAATCCCTTTAAATCAAGCTTTGATATTAAACATATGTTTTAAGAATTTTTGTGATACTTTTTTAGAGTTCTTTATAGTTAGAGTAACCAATCTATGGAATGTCCAAGCCCACGAGGTAATGGTGGCAGATAGCGATGAGTGAAGTTTTTAAACATTCAATTCAGCTGCTTCACCAAACTTTGACAAGAAATTCAATTCATTACAAATTGCTTCATAACGAATCACATTCCATTGTATGGAGTGGGTGCAATTACAGGGAACGGCGATCGTGCAGCCCCCCATCATCGAACCCCTCATATGCCACATTTAACGCTGATTGCGGCATCTAACAGTACAAAGTGTCATGAGAAAAGCAAAGCCAGCAATGTCATTTAAAAAGGGAAAGTCAGAAGGCAACAGTGACTCCTTTCTGACATATGATATCAATATTGAAGAGAAATTACCAGCATTCACTCTAAAATTGTATATTTTAGTTCTAGCTTATCCACAGGAGCAATATTTTCCTTTTAACTTTCCAGTTCAGAAAAACAAATTTTATATGCCCGATTTTAATTAATGATATCCTCAGGGATTCTGTTTTCTTATTCACAGCAATATTGACTAGAACAGAGAAGGAAACTAGATATGTATATTTATATGGATATTTGGAAGTAGAAATGGCCTTGCGAGCCGGCAGTCGTTTCGTGGCGAACTTTGCGTGTTCGCAATTCCCCGAAAATATGGAGATATTCGCACGTGCCATATTCTTTTACATTGTGAAGAACTTTGACCCATGACACATCTATCAGGTGGTACAGGCTCTAAGAAGTGTATAAAGTACTCAGTTAAGAGACCCCCTTTAAGAAAATAAGAGATTTTTAAAACATTAGGACTGAGTCCTCCAGTTAGGGTATATGCAGTTTACATGCAGGCTGGGACGGTTAGTACACACTGTGGTGACACAGACTGCTTAAGAAAGGGTGCAGTACAACAGTACCTCAGCTGAAGAGACAATCTGCAGAATCGGAGGTCTCTTTAAGAAGCAGTTCAGCTCCCCTTCAGTTCAGACTGAGGGATTCAGGGTCCAACGGCCGGATGGATTTCTCCTCTGGCAGCTGTTGCGGGCACCTTTGGGTTGAGGGGTGGCTCCCAAGATGGCGCCCTCTCCACTTAGGGTTCACGCGCACCCCAGGAGAAACGGCTGAGCCGAGGCCCACTTATTAGACTCCTCTGCTTTTTTTCATCAGCGGCCCACAGCACGAAATATCTCCGTATCACTTCTTCTCCCTCCAACTGTCAGCTGGGAGGTCCGGTAAGTCACACTGGCGGAAACTGAGCCCGAGGCACTCTGGCAGAGATTAGGCTGCAATTCTCCCCCATGCCTCTTTTGATCAGCCCCCAGTCTCATATTAGCCCCCAGTCTCATATTAGCCTCCATGCCTCATTTGATCAGTCCCCAGCCTCATATCAGCCCCCATGACTCTTTTGACTAGTAATCCTTCACAGTCGACATCCGAGGACCAGGAAGCGGTGAGTACAGAGCCTTCACTGCTTCCTGGTACTCCGGTACTAATGAGCGCTTCCATAATGGAAGCGCTCATTAGTATTCACCCCATAAGACGCAGAGACTGAGTCTTATTGGGTGAAAAATATGGGATATTTGCCGTTCAGCAGTGCAGTTATATGTTCTAAAGTGCTTTTTGTCATGTATTAGTGGCACAAAACAAAGTATTTGCCGTTGTGTGGTGGAGTGAGGAAATTACAGCCCTTTTTGGCGTGTATCCTTTCAGTGGTGCAGTTATACAGTATGTTCTAAAGCACTATTTTGCATGTATTAGTGGCACAAAAAAATTATTTGCCTAGTGTGGTGAAGCAAGAAAATTACAGCTCTTTTTGGCTTGTATTAGTGGCAAAAAAAATAAGTGTTTGCCATTGTATGGTGAAGTGAGAAAATTACAGCCCTTTTTGACATGTGTTAGTGGCAAAAATATATATATTATTTTCTGTTTAGCGGTGCAGTTATATGTTCTAAAGCCTTTTGTGGCGTGTTTAAGTGAAGAAAAGTAAGGTCCTATTTTCCATTCAGCGATGCACTTATATGTTCTAAAGCCTTTTTTGGCATATATTAGTCGCAAAAAAATATATACAATTTGCCGTTCTGCGGTGCAGTTATATGTTCTAAAGCCTTTTGTGGCGTGTATAAGTGGAAACAAGTAAGGGCCTATTTGCCGTTCAGCAGTGCAATTATATGTTCTAAAGCCTACTTTATTGTGTATTAGTGGGGGGAAAAAAGGGCTTATTAGCCGTTGTGTGGTGAAGTGAGAAAATTGCTGACGTTTTTGGGGTGTTTTCATTTTGTTTTTATTTATTTATTTGATCTAAGAATATGTCAGACAGAGAAGTGCCAGGCCCTGCACTGGGGAGTGGCAGGGGCCTAAATGTTTCTGGCGACTTGAGCTCATGGTGTCATTTAGCGTTGGGACTTGACCAGCAACCCAGCAGTTCTTGAATAGTTGACTCGATCATCCACCTCGCCCCAAGTGACATCAGACACCCCCAGCCAAGGGTCTTGGGTTCGTCAGACACAACCCTTAGTTGGCATGGCCTGGGAGCAGGCCCTGTGCCATCACATGTCCTCAACCTGCCTCTGTCCTTTTCTGTTCCCTTAGCCTGACAAATATTATATGCTGTGGGCTCAGCTCCACTGTACAGCGAGGACGAGCTACTAGAGGACAATTGCAGAGACAATTCACAGTGCCCCTCCAGCATACCACATGTGCAGGGCATCGCGATGTTATGCTGTTCTGCACCTCATTTGCCTGGGCGAACGGAGTCACACAGGAGAAGAACTGCTCCGTGACCTTCATCAATAAATCAAATCCTAATTTTCTCTGCGACAACTCAAAATCGGACCCATGGTAAACGACAATGGGAAGAACATGGTGTCGGCGTAGCATCAAAGAGGACTGAGCCATGCTGGTTGTCAAGCAGTTCCTGAAGTCTTCCACCCATCTGCAAGACATCCTAAAAATCACCAAGAAAGTTTGCATGCAATTCCGCCACTCGCACAGCACACCCTCCTTGAGCTGCAGCAGCAGAACAGCATCCCCCAACATAGGCTGATATGCAACATTTCCACCTGTTGGAATTCCACCCTCCATATGTTGGACCGACGATGCAAACAGAGAAAGGCCATAGACTATTTCTTGATGATCGAAGCGGACAGGAGTACTCCCCTGTGTAACTTTGATGTTAGCCAGTGGCAGCTCATGCGTGACACCTGCCGTTTGCTCAGGCCCTATGAGGAGGCCACGTTATTTGTCAGTCACCAGGACTACTGGATGAACAACGTCATTCCACTGCTTCATGTCCTGGAAAAGATGCTGGAAAATCTGGCTGGTCAGGGGACATGAGATGTGGCACCTACATCTCACGGCCACATGAGCTCCATCAGCAGCAGCCTGAGTCTAGAGTCGCTGATGAGCATCTTTCTTCACCTGCCTAGTGAAGAAACTACTCACCAGCAGCTAGACATAGAGCAGAACATGAACAAGCAGGTGGTAGCATACTTGGAGTGCACCCTGCCAACCATCATTGAAGATCCGCTAGACTACTTGACAGCCAAACTGGATTTGTGTCAGCAACTGGCCGAGTTTGCCCTGGAAAAGCTGTCCTGACCAGCCAGTAGTGTGGAATCAGAGCGGGGGTTTAGTGCGGCAGGGGCCATAGTTACCTCAAGAAGAACTCGTCTGTCCACTCAAAATGTGGAGAGACTAATCTTTGTCAAGATGAATCAGGCGTGGATCAGCCAGGATTTCCACCCACCAATGCCTGATACATCAGACTAGATCATCCATGGTGCCACACCAACACTTTGACAAAAGAGACCGGTTTCTTCTAGCTACCTGCCTAAGCTATTATTCTCATGCTGCCACCCACCTGATGCCACACTTCTCATGTCAAGTGCTCCTTCTTTCACCCACCCTCTTCAGCTGGTATTGGTAGTGTATTAGATAATAAGGGGTGAGTCTGCTGGAGTGTGCACCTTAACCGTGCCAGGAAGTGTGGTAGAGTCTCTGGAAGACTGTTTTTAGCATTGGTATTGCCACCAACTTCCCCACTCTGTCAACGGGTCACTTTGTGATCTCCCGATGCTGCTGCCACCTCACTACTGTCATTATGTCACCCTGTGGCCTCCTCTTGATGCTGCTGCTGCCGCCATCTCCACATTCTGTCATTGTGCCACTCTGTAGCCTCCTGATACTGCTGCTGTTACTGCCACCTCCACGCTCTGTCATTGTGCCACTCTGTGGTCTCCTGATGCTGCTGCTGCCACCACCACACGGTCATTGTGCCACTCTATGGCCTCCCGATGCTGCTGCTGCCACCTCCTTATTCTCATTGTGCCACTCTGTGGCCTCTTCCTGATGCTGCTGCCGCCTCCGGACTCGGTCAATGGGCCACTCTGTGGTCTACTCATCCTGCTTCAACCTCACCACTATATCTCATGCTGTTATTACCCTCACCACTTCATGACTGTGCCACTATTTTGCCTTTTGGCCTGGCTGACATCATCATTTATTTGACTCTTCTGATCTGTCAGAAGGAAGGAAAAATGAGACTCACAACGGATCCTGTCTATGTAACAGCTGTAAGGGCTGCATGACATGGTTCTTATTTTGCATCAGAATTGGCTTATGATATGGTAGCTAAAAGCTGGAGTCATCTCTGTTTTGGATCCACTCCTGTTTTTTGGCTTTAGCAATACTGATGGATTACTGACCAAATGCTGACCGGGTGATGGCTGATGCTCTATAGACAGGATCCGTTTTTTGGGGGTTATTGTTCTGATGGATCAGAGGAAGGGCAAAATAATCAGTGACGTCAACACAAACTTACTGCTGATGCCCTCTCCAATCTGTCGGGGGGGGGGGGGCTCTACTTGTATAAGCATTTAATAGAACAGGTTCTGTAGAAATCTATGTGGAATCAGTGAATTGGTGCAAAAGGAGTGCGCTCTTTCATGCTATAGTAGGATCTTGGGCCTCTGCCTGGTTCTTATACATGGTGCTAGCATTGACCTGTTAGGCTGAGTTTTGGCCCCCTAACTGCCCAAATAAGTGAAGTGTGCAGTGATTCTAAGAGCGACACCTGTCATCTACAGTTGCAAGAAAAAGTATGTGAACCCTTTGGAATGATATGGATTTCTGCACAAATTGGTCATAAAATGTGATCTGATCTTCATCTAAGTCACAATAGACAATCACAGTCTGCTTAAACTAATAACACACAAATAATTAAATGTTACCATGTTTTTATTGAACACACCATGTAAACATTCACAGTGCAGGTGGAAGATGTATGTGAACCCCTAGACTAATGACATTTCCAAGAGCTAATTGGAGTGAGGTGTCAGCCAACTGGAGTCCAATCAATGAGATGAGATTGGAGGTGTTGGTTGCCCTATAAAAAACACACACCAGTTCTGGGTTTGCTTTTCACAAGAAGCATTGCCTGATGTGAATGATGCCTCACACAAAAGAGCTCTCAGAAGACCTACGATTAAGAATTGTTGACATGCATAAAGCTGGATAGGGTTATAAAAGTATCTCCAAAAGCCTTGCTGTTTATCAGTCCATGGTAAGACAAATTGTCTATAAATGGCGAAAGTTCAGCACTGCTGCTACTCTCCCTAGGAGTGGCCGTCTTGTAAAGATGACTGCAAGAGCACAGCGCAGACTGCTCAATGAGGTGAAGAAGAATCCTAGAGTGTCAGCTAAAGACTTACAAAAGTCTCTGGCATATGCTAACATCCCTGTTAGCGAATCTACGATATGTAAAACACTAAACAAGAATGGATTTCATGGGAGGATACCACAGAGGAAGCCACTGCTGTCCAAAAAAACATTGCTGCACATGTACAGTTTGCACAAGAGCACCTGGATGTTCCACAGCAGTACTGGCAAAATATTCTGTGTACAGATGTAACCAAAGTTTAGTTGTTTGGAAGAAACACACAACACTATGTGTGGAGAAAAAGAGGCACAGCACACCAACATCAAAACCTCATCCCAACTGTGAAGTATGGTGGTGGGGGCATCATGGTTTGGGGCTGCTTTGCTGCGTCAGGCCCTGGACGGATTGCTATCATCGAAGGAAACATGAATTCCCAAGTTTATCAAGACATTTTGCAGCAGAACTTAAGGCCATCTGTCCACCAGCTAAAGCTCAACAGAAGATGGGTGTTGCAACAGGACAATGACCCAAAGCATAGAAGTAAATCAACAAAAGAATGGCTTAAACAGAAGAAAATACGCCTTCTGGAGTGGCCCAGTCAGAGTCCTGACCTCAACCCAATTGAGATGCAGTGGCATGACCTCAGGAAAGTGATTCTCACCAGACAGCCCAAGAATATTGCTGAACTAAAATAGTTCTGTAAAGAGGAATGGTCAAGAATTACCCCTGACCGTTGTGCACGTCTGATCTGCAAATACAGGAAACGTTTGGTTGAAGTTATTGCTGCCAAAGGAGGTTCAACCAGTTATTAAATCCAAGGGTTCACATACTTTTTCCAACTGCACTGTGAATATTTACATGGTGTGTTCAATAAAAACATGGTAACATTAAATTTTTCGTGTGTTATTAGTTTAAGCAGACTGTGATTGTCTATTGTTGTGACTTAGATGAAGATCAGATCACATTTTATGACCAATTTGTGCAGAAATCCATATCATTTTAAAGGATTCACATACTTTTTCTTGCAACTGTATGTCATACTGACTCACAGTATTGTTTCACTACCACAGTAGACTCCTTATGCATGTCACTGCAAGGCATAGTGTTCTACAGCACTATACAGGCGCTCTGCAGCCCTTAATTAGACATTTTTTTAACGCCATTAGCCACAAATACATTTGAATCAAACCAAATCTTTGCAGAAAATTCGGCGAACCTGCTGAATCAAATTTTTGAGTAATTCGCTCAACTCTAGTTTTGACCATTGCCTTACAGTATCTGCAATGTACTGTATGTCTCAGTTCCTGAACTTTGTGTGCATGGGTTCCTGAACTGTTTATCTACTAGTGCGCCATGTTTTGTGCCATGCCTGTGTCTCTGATGTTTTCATCAGTGTATCTGACCTCAGTAGGTTAGCTGCCAAGTACAGTGGGCTATTCCAGGAGGTAGAGGTTCTACAACCATTGTATGTACGCCTGTCCATAACAAGTACCACTTTCTATGGAAAGTAATAGAAAAAAATGGCTTCATTAGGGTACTGTCATTCTAGCATTAGAAGAATCCGGCATGCAGTTCCGTTGCCGGAACTGCCTGCCGGATCCGGAAATCCGTATGCAAACGGCAGATACCATTTGTTTCCGGATCCTGATGCGGATCCATCTGACAAATGCATTGAAATACCGGATACGTCTCTCCGATGTCATCCAGAAAAACGGATCCGGTATATATATATATTTCATATTTTTAAAGGTCTGCGTGGATCCGTCAATGTAGCTATTTCGTAAACACTTGGTACTAGATCCGGCATTAAAACACTTCAATGGAAATTGATGCTGCATCCAGCATTCCGGCAAGTGCTGCAGTATTTTCTCCGGCAAAATACCATAAGAGGGACGGAACGGAAACATCTTGATTCATACTGAACAGAATGCTTTCCATTCAGAATGCATTAGGACAAAACTGATGCATTTTTTTCTGGTATTGAGCCCCTATGACGGAACAACTTGCGTACATACAAGTTTTGCAGTTGCGACCAGGCCTGGCACTCCAGGGGGCACGGCCGCCTGTGGACCCCCAAGCCACTGGAATGGGCCCTGCTGTATTCACATGTAATGGAGCTCTCTGATGGGGCCCGGCATGACATACAGTGGCAATTTCGGACCCCATCAGAGCGCTTCATGTCTCCATTACATGTATAATATGGGGGGTGAAGGAAGGGGGGGGGGCGCGCACTCACTCACTCACTCACACCTAGCCAGGTAGTTCCGTTTCCATAGTGAAGCAGCGAAACCTCTCTGCTCCCTGCTTCACTGATCTTCAGAGCTCAGGAGGCACAACTAGAGTGAGGGGGCACAAAAGTGGGCATCTCTACTGAGGGGCACCTAATCTGCCATAACTAATTTGAGGGGGCACCTAATCTGCCATAACTACTGTGAGGGGGGCACATATGAAGGCATAACTATGAGGTGGCACATATGAAGGCATAACTACTGTGAGGGGGCACGTAATCTGGCATGACCATCTGGCATGACCACTGTGACGGGCACATATGTGGGCATATCTAATGTGAGGGGCACATAATCTAGCATAGCCACTCTGAGGAGGCACATATCAGGGCATATCTACTTTGAGGGGGCACATAACCGAGCATAAATACTGTGAAGGGGCACATAATCAGGCATTACTACTGTGAGGGGACACATAATCTGGCATAACCACTCTGAAGGGGCATATATCTGGGCATATCTACTTTGAGGGGGCACATAGTTGGGCATACATACTGTAAAGAGGCACATAATCTGGCATAACTATGGTGAGGGGCACATACTCTGGCATTACTACTATGAGGGGCACATAATCTGGCATTACTACTGTAAGCAGGCACATAATATGGCATTACTACTATGAGGGGACACATAATCTGGCATTACTACTGTGAGGGGCACATAATCTGGGCATTACTACTGTGAGGGGGCACATAACTGGGCATTACTACTGTGAGGGGACATATAATCTGGCATTACTACTGTGAGGGAGCCACATATCTTTGCATAACTACTGTAAGGGGACACATATTTGGCATAACTACTGTAAGGGGGCACATATCTAGGCATAACTACTGTGACAGGAACAAAGGTGGGCATAACTACTGTGAGGGGCCACAATGTGGGCATTAGTACTGTGTTGTTGCACTTAGGTGAAATGTCCTAGATCAGGGATGGCCAACCTGCGGCTCTCCAGCTGTTGTAACTACAATTCCCACCATGCCCTGCTGTAGGCTGATAGTAGTAAACAGTCTAGGCATGCTGGGAGTTGTAGTTTTGCAACAGCTGGAGAGACACAGGTTGGCCATCCCTGTCCTAGATTACCCTGCTATACATTGGCATGGCTCAGTCTTACAGGGCAGCACAGCGCCCCCTGCTGGTGATTTCACAGGGGCAGTCACCATCACTTCCTTATGTAAGTATTATTTTTTTCTCACCACAGGGACCTTGTTCTGGATCCAGCGGACATTACGCCGACACCAGTGACACCCTGGATGAGGTAGGACCAGATTTTAATAGGATTGGGTGAGTGTAGCCATGCATTGGGCTTAGGGCTCTTTAGCACAGTGGTAATCCACTGTGTGAAAGAGATCCAAGCCCCGTTCCGGACAGAAGAGATGTGAGATTGTGGAACAGCAATGCCTGTATAATGTTTATGCCTAAATTGTATTGTAACTGTCATTTGGCATTCCAGACACTAGAGGCCACTGTTTTGCAGCTACAGCCAGCACACTCTGGGATTTGCATATGCAAAGCACATGATGACTCGTGCAGGCTGCTTCTGAGTAAACCAGGAAGTCTGAGCTGATCTGACATGGTGGAAGGATTGTGCTGTGAGAGACTGGATCCGATTCCATCCTGGCTTGCGGATGTCCGGCAGTGATTGGACACTCAGAAGAAGTAGAGTAGCTGTCGTCCCCTTACTGGGTCCAGCTCTTTGTAAGAGAGATTGTCCCAGGAAGACTACAGTGTGTGGACAGAAGCCTTATTACCAAGCAAGGCCGCACGGTTGCTGAGAGATTGGTGGCCATCCCAGGTAAGCGGCATGCTCTTGCCCAGAATGGATGCAGGTCAGTACACCTGGTTACCAATTGTACTATACTGTGTGGCGCCTAAAGTAACAGAGACTAGCCTAGGCCTTGTATTAGCTAGATAGTTAGGGTTATATCTTTGTTAGGCCTTACTGTACTGGACTGCAGCACTGTAATTGACTTGCAGGTTCTGCTGCATCTGCCGCCGGTTAGGTGTGTCCTCTGTAGTGGCACAGCATGACTTGTAGGCTCTGCTGTGTGTGCCAACGGGCTAGGCCTGTCCCTCGGACAGGGACGGTGACTGTGGGCCTGGGGTATTACTTATTCTGTTTATACAATTTCCAAAGTAAAGTTTCTGTTCTTGCATATAAAGCTGGTGTCAGTGTCGCTTCCCTTGTCTGTGACTTCGCTGTATCCTGGGGAGCCCACCCCGGTACACGGCTTACAGAGACACGGAGCATTAGCATGATTGATAATGCTCCGTGCCTCTCTGTGATCTTTTTACGACAAAATCACAGTGATATAAAGTTGTCACCGTGATTTTGTAGTAAAAAGATCACAGTCAATCATGTTACTGCTCCGTGTCTCTGCTGTCCAGAATGGGGCTTGGCACTTATTCACGCAGTGGATTAGCCACACGGAAAGAGCCCTTAGTAAGAAAATCTGCTGCTTCTTTGTAAAAATGGGAGGGTCTGGGGCCCATAACACTATAGTTACACCACTGCTTGGGGAGGTAGTGGGGGGCAGAGGGTGGAGGCAGGTTGGGAGGGCGACAGGGAGGGGGCCCCATGGATCAGTTTTTCACTGGGGCCCCATGGATTGTGTGTATGCCACTGGACGGAACTTAATACCGGAAAACCTGAACGCTAGTGTGCAAGTACCCTTCGATGGATAAAACGTCTTTATTCCAATCTTTGTGCATTTATTAATATCAATGGAAACTAAATTGACTGTTTTCCTCTAACAAGGGTCTGTCCCTAGAGGTGTCCTCTTTACCATTATTATTTGCCTTAAAACCAAACTACAAGCCGCTATGGTTAGAGAAGATTAAGGGATTCAGATCTACGGGGAAAAGAGATAAAAAAAATATCTAGTATTAATTGATCCAAATTGGTACTGATGATCCCAGACAATTTCATTTTGCATTTGGCAATAAATATGAAATCTGTTAAAATCTCCTTTGAGTATTTAGGTATACAGGTATCAAGAAACTCATTGGAATATAGTGATCTTAATTTAAATGTCCTCATTATATAGAACCAAAGTTGAAATTAACATGTGTCTGAAATTGTCTAAAGCCGATTTCACTGGTAAAAATGATTATTCTGTCTCAGTTTCTTTATTGCTCCTCATGTCTAGACTGGATATATCCACAGTCTTTCAAGGTCATTAAGACATTGATAAGTGATTTGGTTTAGGGAAGGGGAGAGTCAGGATTAAGCAGAATTTTTTGTGCATTCTAGAGGAACAAAGTGGACTATTTCTGCCAGTGAAGTAGCGTGGGGAGGATTGCCCTGGGCGCCAGTCTGCATATAGGCTGCTGCTGTTACAATGTCTGCAACAAAATGAATGGCATTCACGAAGGATGGTTGAAGCCCACGGAGGTTGCAGGCCTTCACCAGGCTGTGACTTACGTGGGCACCGAATGTGGGTGCTGTGATGAGAGCACTGATGAGTCATCAGATTGCGCACACTTAGCTCTTTTGTGGGCTGAACCACCGTTGTCACCTCAAGGCTTAGGCTAAACCAGGCTGTGTGCAATTGTGATATTGTCCAATGTGGAGTACTGGCGGTACTGCCCAGAGGGAGAATTTTATTAGGTTTTGCTGCCAAAGCCCACTGTCAGTGCCCACTACCCAGCTATGGGAATTTTACTGTAATAATCCACCTATTTGGGCTCCACGCTCCCTCTGCCAGCCCCAGTGATAATTATCATGTAAAAATTATACAAGATATGTATCAGTAGGGCTATCAGGGAGCTGTATGGGGCCCAAATAGAGATTGAGAATGAATAATGGAGGCTTATTACTGTGGGGGCTCAAGGGCAGTCTGCAGGAGCAAGCAGTACCAGTACAATTGCCAAGGGCCAGTTGTGCAGACTGCATATAGGCCCCCCACAGTACTAAGCCTCCTTACTAAGACATTCCCAATCCCCGCAGCCAGCCTCACGGGGAATTTTACCTGTACTGTTTTCACTGGGGCTGGTTCTGGTCATGGAGCCTAAATGGGATTGGGAATGGAATTGAGAGGTGTATGGAGCCGTGTCTTCCACTGATCTTTGTCCATACACGGCTTGTACTGGTTGTGTAATACAGCCGGCCCCTGGCCCCAATGGTCCTGGTCAGGGATAATGCCAAACCCCTCAGTAACAGCAGACAATAGCGACTGTCGCATTCATGCAGAGCCTCCGCTGCGAAAATACTGTGGTATACTGTGGTGCGAGGATATATAAAAAAAATTGGTATTTGCACAGGTTAGAGGGTACAATACTTGGCTTGCCTCAGGAGTTGGTGACACATGCTATGCCAATGATCTCTGCCAAACGTGAATCTACAAAATGTCATTGCATCACACATTTATGATTGGATGGTGTGAATCCAGCTATTTGAACTTTTTGTGAGAAAAAGTAATAAACAGGTTGAAAATATGCAGTTTTAAAGGCAAGTTTGATTAATAATGCTTTGAATAGATGTTGGATTAAAGGGGTTATGCCATGACTAATATTAAAAATGAAAATCAGATATCATATAGAACATGACACCCTCTTTCTAACAAAGCCAGAACCAGCCCTGTACCTCACATGAAACCAGAGATCTCCCCATACATTGCTCTTCTAGATTTATATAAAGATGGCAGCTCAAGGGAGTGTCTTTTCTGCTGCAGATAAGGGAGCTTTTCTCATCTTTCCCTATCACAGCTCAGGAGGCAGTTGAAGAATGAAATTGAGCATTTGCGGCCTTCTCAGGGAGCAGGTCAAAGAAATAATAAAAACAACAGATGGAGTTATACAGATGCATTTAATTGAATAACTCAGTAGTAGAGTTGAGGGGACACCTGGATGTTCGGGTTCGACGGGTTTGGCCGAACTTCCCCAAAAAAATTTAGTTCGGGACCCGAACTTTTAAGCACTAAAATGGCTATAAAAATGTCATGGAAAGGGATAAAGGGCTGCAAATGGCATCAAAATGTGGTCAAGAGCATGGCAAGTGCTCTGCAAACAAACGTGGATAGAGAAATGACTTTAAATAACATAAAATACGTAAACATTTTAAATAATAATCTTGATCTAGGAGGACATGGTCCATATAGAGTAGGAGGTTGAGGAGGCGGTGGATGTGGAGGTGTAGGTGGAAGCAGCAGTGGAGGAGGAGGAGGAGGTAGCCCACACTGCTTATTGGTTTTAAATTTATTTTTATTTTTTTAAATTAGGGTACACCAGTCGTGCTAAACACACGTTCAGACAATACACTGGTTGCAGGGCAGGCAGCACCTCCAAGGCGTAAAAAGGGCAACCTCAGGCCATGTGCCCAATTTGGAGACCCAGAAGTTGCAGGGGGCAGACCTATCAGTCAGTTCGTGTAGGCGTGTTCACACATACTTCCCCACCATGTTGCATGTCCCCGTGATGTTCACGGTCCAATTGAATATCTGCTCTATCAACTTTCAATGTTCTTTTCTGCGCCTACCATGTTGATCACGGTTAGCGGCGAATCAGGGTTCCACGCCAGAGAGAGAGCGTGAAAAAGAGAGAATACATCCAAGGGAGATCAATGGTTGAAATTTAATTGTGATCAAGCGGAAATGTGGGAAAAGTTATTAAAGTGGAAGAATCGAAGGAAAGGAGGGGGCACACGGCAATTACCCACTCCCGACTTGGGGAGGGAGTGACGATAAATAACAATACAGGACTCTTAAGATGCCCTGTTATTGGAATGATTTAAAAAAATTCTAGGGAATGTCACTCGGGTATTTAGGATTTGGAAACGTTAGACAGGAGAGGCCCTGCTGCCGCTTTGTTGACTCTAGATAACTTCCGCCTTAACGCACGTCACCGTCCACGATCCATTTGGATATCTTCTCTATCAACTTTCGATGTTCTTTTCTGAGCCTACCATGTTGATCACGGTTATCAGCGAATCAGGGTTCCACGCCGGAGAGGGAGCGTGAGAAAAAGAGACCACATCCAAGGGAGGTTAATTTTTTTAAATTAAATATGATCGAGTGGAAAAGTGGGACAAATTACTGAAGCTCAAATGTGGGACAAGTTGTTAAAGTTTAAGCATTGAATGAAAGGAGGGGGCGCGCATCAATTAAAGAAGAGCAGGGGTTTGTATACAGCAAAAATGGTAAAATGTCACCTTGTAACAGATAATTTTTTTTAATGTACAGTCGTGGCCAAAAGTTTTGAGAATTACATAAATATTGGAAATTGGAAAAGTTGCTGCTTAAGTTATAATAGCAATTTGCATATACTCTAGAATGTTATGAAGAGTGATCAGATGAATTGCATAGTCTTTCTTTGCCATGAAAATTAACTTAATCCCAAAAAAACCTTTCCATTGCATTTCATTGCTGTCATTAAAGGACCTGCTGAGATCATTTCAGTAATTGTAACTCAGGAGAAAATGTTGACGAGCACAAGGCTGGAGATCATTATGTCAGGCTGATTGAGTAAAAATGGCAGACTTGACCTGTTAAAAGGAGGATGATGCTTGAAATCATTGTTCTTCCATTGTTAACCATGGTGACCTGCAAAGAAACACGTGCAGCCATCATTGCGTTGCATAAAAATGGCTTCACAGGCAAGGATATTGTGGCTACTAAGATTGCACCTCAATCAACAATTTATAGGATCATCAAGAACTTCAAGGAAAGAGGTTCAATTCTTGTTAAGAAGGCTTTAAGGCGTCCAACAAAGTCCAGCAAGCGCCAGGATCGTCTCCTAAAGAGGATTCAGCTGCGGGATCGGAGTGCCACCAGTGTAGAGCTCGCTCAGGAATGGCAGCAGGCAGGTGTGAGCGCATCTACACGCACAGTGAGGCAAAGACTTTTGGAAGATGGCCTGGTATCAAGAAGGGCAGCAAAGAAGCCACCTCTCTCCAAAAAAAACATCAGGGACAGATTGATTTTCTGCAGAAAATATGGTGAATAGACTGCTGAGGACTGGGGCAAAGTCATATTCTCCGATGAATCCTCTTTCCGATTATTTGGGGCATCAGGAAAAAGGCTTGTCCGGAGAAGAAAAGGTGAGCGCTACCATCAGTCCTGTGTCATGTCAACAGTAAAGCATCCTGAGACCATTCATGTGTGGGGTTGCTTCTTATCCAAGGGAGTGGGCTCACTCACAATTTTGCCCAAAAACACAGCCCTGAATAAAGAATGGTACCAAAACACCCTCCAACAGCAGTGTCTTCCAACAATCCAACAACAGTTTGGTGAAGAACAATGCATTTTTCAGCACGATGGAGCACCTGCCATAAGGCAAAAGTGATAACTAAGTGGCTCGGGGACCAAAACGTTGACATTTTGGGTCCATGGCCTGGAAACTCCCCAAATCTTAATCCCATTGAGAACTTGTGGTCAATCCTCAAGAGGCGGGTCGACAAACAAAAACCCACTAATTCTGACAAACTCCAAGAAGTGATTATGAAAGAATGGGTTGCTATCAGTCAGGAATTGGCCCAGAAGTTGATTGATAGCATGCCCAGTCGAATTGCAGAAGTCCTGAAAAAGGAGGGCCAACACTGCAAATACTGACTTTGCATAAATGTCATGTAATTGTCGATAAAAGCCTTTGAAACGTATAAAGTGCGTGTAATAATATTTCACTACATCACAGAAACAACTGAAACAAAGATCTAAAAGCAGTTTAGCAGCAAACTTTGTGAAAACTAATATTTGTGTCATTCTCAAAATTTTGGGCCACGACTGTATGTCCCTATTACCTATGCAGAGCCTGGGGTTTAATCACTGCAAAAATTGTCAAATGTCACCCAAGAATGTAATAGACAAATTAGTGAAATGTTTTTACCTGTCTACTAGGTATAGAAAGGGTATATCACAGCCAAAAATTTGAGAATTTCACTCGAATATGTAACAGTCAAATTAGTGAAATGTTACCTGTCTACTAGGTATAGCCAGGGGTATATCACACCCAATAATTGGTGAATTTTACCCGAATATGTAACAGACAAATTAGTTAAATGTTACCTGTCTACTAGGTAGAGCAGGGGTATGTCACACCCAAAAATTGGTGAATTTCAACCCGAATATGTAACAGACAAATTAATGATTTTTTTTTACCTGTCTACTAGGTACGGCAGTGGTATATCACACCCAAAAATTTGTGAATTTCACCAGAAAATGTAACAGACAAATTAGTTAAATGTTTTTACCTGTCTATTAGGTACAGCAAGGGTATATCACACCCAAAAAGTGGTGAATTTCACCCAAATATATAACAGACAAATTAGTGAAATGTTACCTGTCTACTGGGTAGAGCAGGAGTATATCACATCCAAAAATTGGTGAATTTCACCTAAATATATGACAGACAAATTAAATTATTTTTTTTACCTGTCTACTATGTACAGCAGTGGTATATCACACCCAAAAATTGTAGATTTATACCCGAAAATGTAACAAATAGTTAAATGACATAAAATAAAATACGTAAAAAAAAAACACTCCAGTCGCTGCCAACAGACACTCCTACCCAGCACACAGCCGGAACACTAACGGAATGCTGCCAGCAGACGACCAGAGATAGGAACATAGAGAGGGACGAGTGATCACCAACACGGAAGGTAAGGTGGCGGGGAATAAGCCACCAACCGCGCCGTTAACGGTGATCCCTAAAACGCTCTCCCTCCGGAGAACGCGCATGCAGGCCGAAAGCAGATGGCGCTGCATGCTATTAGCGGCCAACTCAGGACGGATGTTTTCCGGAAAGAGACGGCCGTTAATGCATATCTACACGCAACCTCTCTACATCCCAAAAGTACCATCTCTGCAATTCCGGTGGGTCAATTCTTGCGCATTCGCAGGATATGTTCCGACGATGCAACGTTTGAGAGACAGGCCAGTGACCTGAAAGACCGGTTCCTCAGGAGAGGATATAGCCATCGGTCCATCAAAAAGGCCTATTGGCGGGCAAAAAATCAGTGCCAGTCCCAATTGCTACTGACCAAAAAAGAACGAGTACCGGATGGAAAAATAGGATTCATCAGTACCTATCATTCGTACTGGGATGAAATGAGGACCTGCTTGGCCACGCAATGGCCTATCCTACGCACTGACCCAATCCTGGAGAAATTATTGCCCACACGTCCCCTTGTCACGGCGTATTAGCCCTGCGTGACAATTTGGTAAGAGGCTATTTACAGCCGACTCCTCCTCAACTTTTTGCCGGACAGGGTGGCCCCAGGATTGGTTTTAGACCATGTGGCAGGTGCGCTGCGTGTCCAAACATGGAGCGTTCTTTCTAATTTTGTAAATTCATCTGGCACGAGGACTTTCAGAATCAACCAGCCCCTCACGTGCTCCAGCACCCAGGTGGTATACTATGCCCAGTGCCCATGTCCCATGATCTATGTGGGGCTGACCACACGGGAACTGCGGGTCCGCGTGCGGGAGCACGTGAGGGACATCCTGAAGGCGCAGGAATTGGAGGAGGCTGAGGTTACCAAACCCATTGCTAGACATTTTAAGGCATTCCATTCTTGTAACCCGAGGTTTCTCAGAGTGAGGGGAATTGACTGTATCTAAGTAGATTTGCGTGCTGGCAACACATCCAAGCGGCTAGCCCAACGGGAGAGCCGCTGGATTTGGACCCTGGGGACGCTACGTCCCAGGGGCCTTAATGAAAATCTGGGTTTCTCCGCTTTCTTGTAGTCGCTGGGTCCACGACTGTGGATTCCATCTTTTCTTTTAACAGTTTGTATGTAACTTCTATGTATACATGTTATTGATTCATTCTTTCTTATTCATCTTTCTCCCCAGCACTTTTTTAGTTAATTACAGGACACCGCTTCTATTGATTCCTCGTTTTATCTATTTTCTGATCTTCATATTCTGGTCCTCTTCAATGGCGTTTGGAATATCTGCAATATACTTTGGACTCACAGAATGTACATCTGTATTTGTGTTAATATACTTTCATGCTGTTTTAGGTATATCCATATTCTTTCTTGCTTTTCCCATTCCCCTCCCCTTTTCCTTCCTTTCCTCCCTTCTTTTTCCCTCCCTCCTCTGTTTTTTCCATCCTTCCCACCCCCTTCCTCCCATCTTCCTTCCCCCTCTTTCCCCCCCCCCTCCCCTCCCCCCCTCCCCCTTTTTTCTTCACTTGAGCACTGTCTCCCCTCCCCTTTTTTTCAGGAGGGTGTCTACATTTTTCACACATCTTTTCACACATTTTTGTGTATATACATTTCTTAGGTTGGTAACACGCTCCAGTGACCTAAATAAGGACGGTACGTTGTCCTTGTAATGGGGATCCAGCAGAGTGGCCACCCAGTAATCAGCACAAGTTAGAATGTGGGCAACTCGGTGGTCGTTGAGGAGACACTGCAGCATGTAATCGCTCATGTGTGCCAGGCTTCCCAGAGGCAGCGAAAACTGTCCTCTGTGGGAGGTGTATCGTCTGTGTCCTCTGTATCCCCCCAGCCATGCACCAGTGATGGCCATGAGCTGGTTTGGGTGTCACCCTGCTGTGAACACGGTTCCTCCTCCTCCATCTCCTCATCCTCCACCTTGTCTTCCTCCAGAACTGTGCCCTGGCTGGACAATTGTGTACCTGGTGTTTGTGGGTGCAGCAACCCACCCTCGGAGCCACTTGTGAATGACTGGCCAGAAACCCTATGAAATGATTCCTCTTCCTCCTCCTGTGCCACATCCTCTTCCATCAGTGCCAGCAGCGTTTTTTCAAGGAGGCATAAAAGTGGGATAGAAACGCTGAGAACAGCGTTATCGGCACTGGCCATGTTGGTGGAGTACTCGAAACAGCGCAACAAGGAACACATGTCTCTCATGGAAGCCCAGTCATTGGTGATGAAGTGGTGCTGTTACGCAGAGCGACTCACCCGTGCTTGCTGCAGCTAAAACTCCACTATCGCTTGCTGCTGCTCGCACAGCCTGTGCAGCATGTGCCAGGTGGAGTTCCACCTTGAGGGCACGTCGCATATGAGGCGGTGAGCGGGAAGGCCAAAGTTATGCTGCAGCGCTGACAGGCGAGCAGCAGACGGCTCGCACTTTATGCAGTAGCTCTGACATATCGGGGTAATTTTTAAGGAGCCTCTGCACCACCAAATTCAGCACATGTGCCAGGCAAGGGATGTGCGTCAAACTGGCACCAACCACTCATTGGTCTGTTGTTCAAGGCCCATCCACAGCTCCTGCACGGTGTGGGGTTTGTCCCCCAAACAGATAAGTTTTAAAACTGCCTGCTGTCGTTTACCACTGCCTATGCTGAAGTTGGTGGTGAAGGTGTTACGCTGACTGGATGACGAGCTGGTAGAGGATGAGGAAGCAGAGTAGGAGGAGGAAGCAACAGGAGGCAAACTGAAGCACCCTGCAATCCTCGGTGGTGGAATGACATGTACCAAACTGCTATCCACCTCAGGCCCAGCTGCCACTGCATTTACCCAGTGTGCTGATATGGAGATATAATGTCCCTGACCGTGCTTACTGGTCCACGTATCCGTAGTAAGGCTACTTTCACACTTGCGTTCAGAGTGGATCCGTCTGAGACGGATCCGCTCATATAATGCAGACGGTGGATCCGTTCAGACGGATCCGTCTGCATTATATTGTAAAAAAAATTCTAAGTGTCAAAGTAGCCTCAGATCCGTCCAGACTTTACATTGAAAGTCAATGGGGGACGGATCCGTTTGAAAATTGAGCCATAGTGTGTCATATTCAAATGGATCCGTCCCCATTGACTTACATTGTAAGTCTGGACGGATCCGTTTGCCTCCGCACGGCCAGGCGGACACCCGAACGCTGCCAGCAGCGTTCAGGTGTCCGCCTGCTGAGCGGAGCGGAGGCTGAACGCTGCCAGACTGATGCATTCTGAGCAGATCCGCATCCACTCAGAATGCATTAGGGCTAGACGGAAGCGTTCGGGGCCGCTTGTGAGAGCCTTTGAACGGAATTCACAAGCGGAGCCCCGAACGCTAGTGTGAAAGTAGCCTAAGGAGGACCTTGCCACAGATGGTGTTGCACAGTGCACACATGATTTTGTCCCCCACTTGGTTGTGCAGGGAAGGGATGGCTCGCCTGTAAAAGTAGTGGAGGCTGGGCACGACGTATTGTGAGACAGCCACAACCATAATGCTTTTAAAAAGGACAGTAATTTTGAAATGCTGGCATTCATGGCTAGGGATCGCGGGTGGGTAGGGGGGTACTTCCTCTTCCGCTCCAGTGTTTGGGAGATGGAGAGCTGAACGCTTCCGTGGGACATTGTGGAGATGCTTGGTGACCCAGGTGGTGATGTTGCTGGCAGATCCTCTGTCACTCTAGAGGTGGATGAAGAGGCCGAGACTGCAGCAGAAGAGGAAGCAGGAGGAGCCAGAGACCTTTCTTGATTTTTGAGGTGTCTACTTTGCACTTAGATGCCTGGTCATGCAGGTTGTGCTCAGGTTGAGAACGTCTATGCCTCGCTTCAGGCTCTGATTGCACAGCATGAAAACCACTCGCGTCTTGTCATCAGCACATTGTCTGAAGAACTGCCACACCAGGGAACTCCTTGGAGCTGGCTTTGGTGTGCTCGGTCCCTTGCTGCGGTGGGCAGTAGCAGGCGTACTGTCTAGGGGAGGCCGCTCCGCTTTTACACCCTGCTCCCTCTTCTGCTGTGCGACCACCGCCTCTTCCTCCAAACTACATAGGTCACTCGCATGACCTTGTTTCCATGTGGGGTCAAGGACCTCATCGTCCTCCACATCATCTTTTACCCAGTCTTCACCCCTGCCCTCCTTATCGGTTTGCACACTTTTGAAAGCCACAGCAGTTGGCACCTGTGTTTCATCATCATCCGAGACGTGCTGCGGTGATCCTTCCGTGTACTCATCTTGAAACATAAGTGGTTCGGCATCGGGGCACTCAATCTCTTCCACTTCTGGGGCAGGGCTAGGTGGATAGCCCTGGGAAACCCTGCTAGCAGAGTCATCAAAAAGCAGAAGAGACTGCTGTATGACTGCTTGGCTGATTTGCAAGGGGGTGAGGTGAAAGACTGATAGACATCGGCTACAGGTGCCAATTCTGATCTTTCAGCAGGAGACTGGGTGGGAGACAATGTAAAGGAACTGGAGGCACTGTCAGCAACCCAATCTACTATCGCCTGTACTTGTTCTGGCCTCACCATTCCTAGAGCCGCATTAGGCCTGACCAAATACCACTGAAGGTTCTGTCGCCTACTCGCACCTGAGGAAGGTGTTTCACTTGTGCGTGTAACTGGCACAGATCGAGCACGTCCTCTCCCTGCAACAGGAGCTATACCAGCAGCACCACGACCGGGGCCACGTCCCTTATTAGACGCTCTCCTCATATTTCTCAAATTTAGGATCTTGCCCAAAATTGGTGTTTTTTTAATAACCGAATAGAACAACAGAATCTAAAGGGTGTATCTCACAATAAGAGATGCAGCAAAGGCTGCAAAATTAAGAGTTTTGCCCTGACTAGGTGTTTTTTCAATAACAGAATAGAGCAACAGTATCGAATTTGTGTATCTCACAATGACAGATGCAGCAAAGGCTCCAAAATTAAGATTTTCACCCTAAATAGGTGTTTTTTTTATAGCAGAATAGAACAACAGTATCTAAAGGGTGTATCTCATACTGACAGATGCAGACAAGGCCACAAATATAGTTTTCGGCCCACAAAGAATAGAACAGCAGTATCTAACGCATGTATCTCACACTGACAGATGCAGCAAAGGCTGCAAATTAGGATTTTTGCCCAAAATGGGTGTTTTTTTTAAATAACAGAATAGAACACCAGTCTCTAACACGTGTATCTCACAATGACAAATGCAGCAAAAGTACGTTTTTTAAACCCAGAATATTATTTCTGTATTTCAAGATTGTATCTCACACTGACAGATGCAGACAAGGCCGCAAATTTATTTTGTTGCCCAAAATGGGTGAATTTTTAATAACAGAATATGACAGCAGTATATAACGCTTGAATTTCACACGTACGGATGCAGCAAGGGCTGTAAAATTTTGTATTTTGCCCAAAAAGGGTGTTTTTTAAAACCCAGAAAATTATAGCTGTATTTCTAGCTTAAATTGCACACTGACTAATGCGGCAGAGGCCCCAGATAAAGGGTATTGCCAAAAATGGGTGTTTTTTAAAACCCATAAAATTATTGAATTATTTCAAGCTTGTTTTTAACAATCACAGATGTAGCAAAGGCTGCGATATTAGGTACTTTGCCCAAAAAGGGTATTTTTTAATAACAGAATATGACAGCAGTATACAACGCTTGAATTTCACACTGACAGATGCAGACAAGGCTGCAAATTAAGTATTTTGCCCAAAATGGGTGTTTTTTTTAAATACCAGAATAGCACAGCAGTATCTAAAGCATGTATCTCACACTGACAGATACAGACAAGGCCGCAAATTAAGTATTTTGTCCAAAATGGTTTTTTTTAATAACAGAATATGACAGCAGTATATAACGCTTAAATTTGACACGTACAGCTGCAGCAAGGGCTGTAAAATTGAGTATTTTGCCCAAAAAGGGTGTTTTTAAAAGCTAGAAAATTATAGCTGTATTTCTAGCTTAAATTGCACACTGACTAATGCGGCAGAGGCCCCAGATGGAGGGTATTGCCAAAAATGGGTGTTTTCTAAAACCCAGAAAATGATTTAAGTATTTCAAACTTGTTTTTAACAATAACAGATGCAGCAAAGGCTGCAATATTACTGTAAGTACTTTGCCTAAAAAGGGTGTTTAATAACAGAATATGACAGCAGTATATAACGCTTGAATTTCACGCTGACAGATGCAGACAAGGCTGCAAATTGATAATTTTACCCCAAATGGGTGTTTTTTTATAACAGAATAGCACAGCAGTATCTAAAGCATGTATCTTACACTGACAGATGCAGACAAGGCCGCAAATTAAGTATTTTGCCCAAAATGGGTGTTTTTTTTATAACAGATCAAATCAAAATACAGAGAACATGGCAGTTGCAGAGAGAGCTGTGACTCTGTGTCACACCCCTTTTCCTCCTAGAGGCTCATTTGCGTATATTAAAACATCATTTTTCTCAGCATTGTGGGCACATATAAACATGGGACCAACACAGATGTCTTCAGCTGCCAAGCCCACATGCAACGGGTCTTCCAGTTTCCTAGGTAGGAATCTGCCGACAGATCCCTTTTAATAGTAAACAAAAATGAGAAAATACATATGGCAAAAGGGACACCATGGATGCTAATTTTGAAAAACTATAGAATGGTCTCAAGAAATATAAATCACCATATAGTACAATTTAATATTATATACAAGCTTCATTATACAAAACTTTTTCTGTATAGAATAGGTGTTGAGGGCAATTTGAACTGCCCAAGGTGTACGGTACTTGAAGTAAATTCAGACTTTCTGCATATTATTTGAAGTTGTCATAAAATTCAGGAACATATTTTGGAAACTAGGGGCTCATTTATAAAGACCGGCGATTTACACGCCAGTCTTAAGTGTCTCTGTACTGCTGGAGGAAGCGAGGTGCAGGCCTCTACATAACTTTGACGCTTCCAGCAGGATGCATGACAAACATAAATCTACACCAGCTCCCATGCTGGCGTAGATATAAGACATTTTTTATGCCAAAACTGGTGCAGAAAATTATGAATAAGATGAGCCCGCGCTCTTCCCCACTCCCTTTTCTCAACCTGTCAGAAAAGTAGAGTGAGACGGGAAAAGTGGCATATTATGTCGCAAAATGGCGTGAGACAAAATCTGTGACTGATATACCCAAAAAATTAGCCCCCTAGGGCTAAATGTAATAGAAGATAAGTAAAAGTTGATTGGTCCTGTCCCCCCGGAATGCACAATCTTAGGTGACACATCTCAATTTGGCCTCCTTTTCATGAGCAATACTGTATGTATTGTGCCAGGATCTGCTCAGGAAAAAACTAATGGTTTTGCATGCAAATACTGCCTGTTTATGTCTGCAATTGCGTTCAGTGTTTCAGTTTTGTCTGTGCGGGTGCAATACATTTTTGATGGATTTTTCAGGTGCATGAAAAAAATTAAGAATAACAATCTACATCTCCTAGCAACCATCAGTGAAAAACACATTGCATCTGGATTGTATTTTAATTAAAATAAGTATAATTAATGGAAAAAAAACATCTCTACAAAACTTCATACTTTATTGTTTAGATGGGCAGTAATATGTGAAGCATATTTCTTGCAAATGTCTAACCAGCTTTCTCTATATTGTCGCCAGCTGTTTTGTCAGCCAGTTGGGATTTCTAAGATGTAACAGTTGCTGTTACTTTACTATCCTGTGCTTTTCTGTTTGCAATGTTAGACGTGATACAAACATTTCTGAAATCTCGTAGGTGTTCTGATGACTTGAGATGATCAATTCTTTAGTTCTATTATCATTCAGTTTAAAGATAAATAGGGGGAAATTGATCATTCCCCCTACGCCTTTTGTCACTTAAAAAAAAAAAAATTTAGTGACTTTTTTAATGCCATTGTATATATTTTTTTTTTTGGGGGGGGGGGGGGGCATTTTAGGCTGTATTTGCTGGGTTTACGAAAAGAGAGCATGGGGGGGGGGGGCAGGGCACATTCATCATTATTTATGCCAAAAGCTGGTGTATTTAACTGAAATCTACTGCAGCTCTGAGCTGACGGATATTTCATTCTGGCACACAAATTGCCAGAGGAGGTACAGTAGGTAATTCATGACCAGGCTTGCACCTTGTCATAATTACGCACCTCCTTTGTTAATATAGGTTCTATTAAGACCAGCTAAGCAGACTCTGGTCTTGATAAATCAGGGTCATAGCATTTCCTTAAAAAAATGCCATACTTAGATAAAGCCTAAATTTGAGCAAATTTACAATTCTGCAGAGACATATCGTTCAAGTGGGTGTGACTCTTGATTAGAGTTGAGAAGACACCTGGATGTTCGGGTTCGAGAAGTTCGGCCGAACTTCCCGAAAATGTTCGGGTTCGGGATCCGAACCCGATCCGAACTTCGTCCCGAACCCGAACCCCATTGAAGTCAATGGGGACCCGAACTTTTCGGCACTAAAAAGGCTGTAAAACAGCCCAGGAAAGGGCTAGAGGGCTGCAAAAGGCAGCAACATGTAGGTAAATCCCCTGCAAACAAATGTGGATAGGGAAATGAATAAAAATTAAAATTAAATAAATAAAAATTAACCAAAATCAATTGGAGAGAGGTCCCATAGCAGAGAATCTGGCTTCACGTCACCCACCACTGGAACAGTCCATTCTCAGATATTTAGGCCCCGGCACCCAGGCAGAGGAGAGAGGTCCCGTAACAGACAATCTGGCTTCATGTCAGCAGAGAATCAGTCTTCATGTCATAGCAGAGAATCAGGCTTTACGTCACCCACCACTGCAACAGTCCATTTTCATAAATTTAGGCCCAGCACCCAGGCAGAGGAGAGAGGTCCCGTAACAGACAATCTGGCTTCATGTCAGCAGAGAATCAGTCTTCATATCATAGCAGAGAATCAGGCTTCACGTCACCCACCACTGTAACAGTCCATTTTCATAAATTTAGGCCCAGCACCCAGGCAGAGGAGAGAGGTCCCGTAACAGACAATCTGGCTTCATGTCAGCAGAGAATCAGTCTGCATGTCATAGCAGAGAATCAGGCTTCACGTCAGCCACCAATGCAACAGTCAATTATCAGATATTTAGGCCCAGCACCCAGGCAGAGGAGAGAGGTCCCATAACAGACAATCTGGCTTCATGTCAGCAGAGAATCAGTCTTCATATCATAGCAGAGAATCAGGCTTCACGTCACCCACCACTGCAACAGTCCATTTTCATAAATTTAGGCCCAGCACCCAGGCAGAGGAGAGAGGTCCCGTAACAGACAATATGGCTTCATGTCAGCAGAGAATCAGTCTTCATGTCATAGCAGAGAATCAGGCTTCACGTCAGCCACCAATGCAACAGTCCATTGTCAGATATTTAGGCCCAGCACCCAGGCAGAGGAGAGAGGTCCCGTAACAGACAATCTGGCTTCATGTCAGCAGAGAATCAGTCTTCATATCATAGCAGAGAATCAGGCTTCACGTCAGCCACCAATGCAACAGTCCATTGTCAGATATTTAGGCCCAGCACCCAGGCAGAGGAGAGAGGTCCCGTAACAGACAATCTGGCTTCATGTCAGCAGAGAATCAGTCTTCATATCATAGCAGAGAATCAGGCTTCACGTCAGCCACCACTGCAACAGTCCATTTCATAATTTAGGCCCAGCACCCAGGCAGAGGAGAGAGGTCCCGTAACAGACAATCTGGCTTCATGTCAGCAGAGAATCAGTCTTCATATCATAGCAGAGAATCAGGCTTCACGTCAGCCACCAATGCAACAGTCCATTGTCAGATAATTTAGGCCCAGCACCCAGGCAGAGGAGAGAGGTCCCGTAACAGACAATCTGGCTTCATGTCAGCAGAGAATCAGTCTTCATATCATAGCAGAGAATCAGGCTTCACGTCAGCCACCAATGCAACAGTCCATTTTCATAAATTTAGGCCCAGCACCCAGGCAGAGGAGAGAGGTCCCGTAACAGACAATCTGGCTTCATGTCAGCAGAGAATCAGTCTTCATGTCATAGCAGAGAATCAGGCTTCACGTCAGCCACCAATGCAACAGTCCATTGTCAGAATTTAGGCCCAGCACCCAGGCAGAGGAGAGAGGTCCCGTAACAGACAATCTGGCTTCATGTCAGCAGAGAATCAGTCTTCATATCATAGCAGAGAATCAGGCTTCACGTCAGCCACCACTGCAACAGTCCATTGTCAGATAATTTAGGCCCAGCACCCAGGCAGAGGAGAGAGGTCCCGTAACAGACAATCTGGCTTCATGTCAGCAGAGAATCAGTCTTCATATCATAGCAGAGAATCAGGCTTCACGTCAGCCACCAATGCAACAGTCCATTGTCATATATTTAGGCCCAGCACCCAGGCAGAGGAGAGAGGTCCCGTAACAGACAATCTGGCTTCATGTCAGCAGAGAATCAGTCTTCATATCATAGCAGAGAATCAGGCTTCACGTCAGCCACCAATGCAACAGTCCATTGTCATAAATTTAGGCCCAGCACCCAGGCAGAGGAGAGAGGTCCCGTAACAGACAATCTGGCTTCATGTCAGCAGAGAATCAGTCTTCATATCATAGCAGAGAATCAGGCTTCACGTCAGCCACCAATGCAACAGTCCATTTCATAATTTAGGCCCAGCACCCAGGCAGAGGAGAGAGGTCCCGTAACAGACAATCTGCTTCATGTCAGCAGAGAATCAGTCTTCATATCATAGCAGAGAATCAGGCTTCACGTCAGCCACCAATGCAACAGTCCATTGTCAGATATTTAGGCCCAGCACCCAGGCAGAGGAGAGAGGTCCCGTAACAGACAATCTGGCTTCATGTCAGCAGAGAATCAGTCTTCATATCATAGCAGAGAATCAGGCTTCACGTCAGCCACCAATGCAACAGTCCATTGTCATAATTTAGGCCCAGCACCCAGGCAGAGGAGAGAGGTCCCGTAACAGACAATCTGGCTTCATGTCAGCAGAGAATCAGTCTTCATATCATAGCAGAGAATCAGGCTTCACGTCAGCCACCAATGCAACAGTCCATTGTCATAATTTAGGCCCAGCACCCAGGCAGAGGAGAGAGGTCCCGTAACAGACAATCTGGCTTCATGTCAGCAGAGAATCAGTCTTCATAGTCATAGCAGAGAATCAGGCTTCACGTCAGCCACCAATGCAACAGTCCATTGTCAGATATTTAGGCCCAGCACCCAGGCAGAGGAGAGAGGTCCCGTAACAGACAATCTGGCTTCATGTCAGCAGAGAATCAGTCTTCATATCATAGCAGAGAATCAGGCTTCACGTCAGCCACCAATGCAACAGTCCATTGTCAGATATTTAGGCCCAGCACCCAGGCAGAGGAGAGAGGTCCCGTAACAGACAATCTGGCTTCATGTCAGCAGAGAATCAGTCATTCATATCATAGCAGAGAATCAGGCTTCACGTCAGCCACCAATGTAACAGTCCATTGTCATAATTTAGGCCCAGCACCCAGGCAGAGGAGAGAGGTCCCGTAACAGACAATCTGGCTTCATGTCAGCAGAGAATCAGTCTTCATATCATAGCAGAGAATCAGGCTTCACGTCAGCCACCAATGCAACAGTCCATTGTCAGATATTTAGGCCCAGCACCCAGGCAGAGGAGAGAGGTCCCGTAACAGACAATCTGGCTTCATGTCAGCAGAGAATCAGTCTTCATGTCATAGCAGAGAATCAGGCTTCACGTCAGCCCACCACTGCAACAGTCCATTGTCAGATAATTTAGGCCCAGCACCCAGGCAGAGGAGAGAGGTCCCGTAACAGACAATCTGGCTTCATGTCAGCAGAGAATCAGTCTTCATATCATAGCAGAGAATCAGGCTTCACGTCAGCCACCAATGCAACAGTCCATTGTCATAATTTAGGCCCAGCACCCAGGCAGAGGAGAGAGGTCCCGTAACAGACAATCTGGCTTCATGTCAGCAGAGAATCAGTCTTCATATCATAGCAGAGAATCAGGCTTCACGTCACCACCACTGCAACAGTCCATTTTCATAAATTTAGGCCCAGCACCCAGGCAGAGGAGAGAGGTCCCGTAACAGACAATCTGGCTTCATGTCAGCAGAGAATCAGTCTTCATGTCATAGCAGAGAATCAGGCTTCACGTCAGCCACCAATGCAACAGTCCATTTTCATAATTTAGGCCCAGCACCCAGGCAGAGGAGAGAGGTCCCGTAACAGACAATCTGGCTTCATG
Organism: Bufo gargarizans; assembly: GCF_014858855.1. Taxonomy (NCBI): domain Eukaryota; kingdom Metazoa; phylum Chordata; class Amphibia; order Anura; family Bufonidae; genus Bufo; species Bufo gargarizans. Next base: position 139,430,191 of record NC_058082.1, on the reverse strand, counting down.
TCAGCAGAGAATCAGTCTTCATATCATAGCAGAGAATCAGGCTTCACGTCAGCCACCACTGCAACAGTCCATTGTCATATATTTAGGCCCAGCACCCAGGCAGAGGAGAGAGGTCCCGTAACAGACAATCTGGCTTCATGTCAGCAGAGAATCAGTCTTCATATCATAGCAGAGAATCAGGCTTCACGTCAGCCACCAATGCAACAGTCCATTGTCAGATATTTAGGCCCAGCACCCAGGCAGAGGAGAGAGGTCCCGTAACAGACAATCTGGCTTCATGTCAGCAGAGAATCAGTCTTCATATCATAGCAGAGAATCAGGCTTCACGTCAGCCACCAATGCAACAGTCCATTGTCAGATAATTTAGGCCCAGCACCCAGGCAGAGGAGAGAGGTCCCGTAACAGACAATCTGGCTTCATGTCAGCAGAGAATCAGTCTTCATATCATAGCAGAGAATCAGGCTTCACGTCAGCCACCAATGCAACAGTCCATTTTCATAAATTTAGGCCCAGCACCCAGGCAGAGGAGAGAGGTCCCGTAACAGACAATCTGGCTTCATGTCAGCAGAGAATCAGTCTTCATGTCATAGCAGAGAATCAGGCTTCACGTCACCCACCACTGCAACAGTCCATTTTCATAAATTTAGGCCCAGCACCCAGGCAGAGGAGAGAGGTCCCGTAACAGACAATCTGGCTTCATGTCAGCAGAGAATCAGTCTTCATATCATAGCAGAGAATCAGGCTTCACGTCACCACCACTGCAACAGTCCATTTTCATAAATTTAGGCCCAGCACCCAGGCAGAGGAGAGAGGTCCCGTAACAGACAATCTGGCTTCATGTCAGCAGAGAATCAGTCTTCATGTCATAGCAGAGAATCAGGCTTCACGTCAGCCACCAATGCAACAGTCCATTGTCAGATATTTAGGCCCAGCACCCAGGCAGAGGAGAGAGGTCCCGTAACAGACAATCTGGCTTCATGTCAGCAGAGATCAGTCTTCATGTCATAGCAGAAAATCAGGCTTCACGTCACCCACCACTGCAACAGTCCATTTTCATAAATTTAGGCCCAGCACCCAGGCAGAGGAGAGAGGTCCCGTAACAGACAATCTGGCTTCATGTCAGCAGAGAATCAGTCTTCATGTCATAGCAGAGAATCAGGCTTCACGTCAGCCACCAATGCAACAGTCCATTGTCAGATATTTAGGCCCAGCACCCAGGCAGAGGAGAGAGGTCCCGTAACAGACAATCTGGCTTCATGTCAGCAGAGAATCAGTCTTCATATCATAGCAGAGAATCAGGCTTCACGTCACCCACCACTGCAACAGTCCATTTTCATAAATTTAGGCCCAGCACCCAGGCAGAGGAGAGAGGTCCCGTAACAGACAATCTGGCTTCATGTCAGCAGAGAATCAGTCTTCATGTCATAGCAGAGAATCAGGCTTCACGTCATCCACCAATGCAACAGTCCATTGTCAGATATTTAGGCCCAGCACCCAGGCAGAGGAGAGAGGTCCCGTAACAGACAATCTGGCTTCATGTCAGCAGAGAATCAGTCTTCATATCATAGCAGAGAATCAGGCTTCACGTCAGCCACCAATGCAACAGTCCATTGTCAGATATTTAGGCCCAGCACCCAGGCAGAGGAGAGAGGTCCCGTAACAGACAATCTGGCTTCATGTCAGCAGAGAATCAGTCTTCATATCATAGCAGAGAATCAGGCTTCACGTCAGCCACCAATGCAACAGTCCATTGTCAGATATTTAGGCCCAGCACCCAGGCAGAGGAGAGAGGTCCCGTAACAGACAATCTGGCTTCATGTCAGCAGAGAATCAGTCTTCATATCATAGCAGAGAATCAGGCTTCACGTCAGCCACCAATGCAACAGTCCATTTTCATAAATTTAGGCCCAGCACCCAGGCAGAGGAGAGAGGTCCCGTAACAGACAATCTGGCTTCATGTCAGCAGAGAATCAGTCTTCATGTCATAGCAGAGAATCAGGCTTCACGTCACCCACCACTGCAACAGTCCATTTTCATAAATTTAGGCCCAACACCCAGGCAGAGGAGAGAGGTCCCGTAACAGACAATCTGGCTTCATGTCAGCAGAGAATCAGTCTTCATGTCATAGCAGAGAATCAGGCTTCACGTCACCCACCACTGCAACAGTCCATTTTCATAAATTTAGGCCCAGCACCCAGGCAGAGGAGAGAGGTCCCGTAACAGACAATCTGACTTCATGTCAGCAGAGAATCAGTATTCATATCATAGCAGAGAATCAGGCTTCACGTCACCCACCACTGTAACAGTCCATTTTCATAAATTTAGGCCCAGCACCCAGGCAGAGGAGAGAGTTCCCGTAACAGACAATCTGGCTTCATGTCAGCAGAGAATCAGTCTTCATGTCATAGCAGAGAATCAGGCTTCACGTCACCCACCACTGCAACAGTCTATTTCCATAAATTTAGGCCCAGCACCCAGGCAGAGTAGAGAGGTCCCGTAACAGACAATCTGACTTCATGTCAGCAGAGAATCAGTCTTCATGTCATAGCAGAGAATCAGGCTTCACGTCAGCCACCAATGCAACAGTCCATTGTCAGATATTTAGGCCCAGCACCCAGGCAGAGGAGAGAGGTCCCGTAACAGACAATCTGGCTTCATGTCAGCAGAGAATCAGTTTTCATGTCATAGCAGAGAATCAGGCTTCACGTCACCCACCACTGCAACAGTCCATTTCCATAAATTTAGGCCCAGCACCCAGGCAGAGGAGAGAGGTCCCGTAACAGACAATCTGACTTCATGTCAGCAGAGAATCAGTCTTCATATTATAGCAGAGAATCAGGCTTCACGTCACCCACCACTGTAACAGTTCATTTTCATAAATTTAGGCCCAGCACCCAGGCAGAGGAGAGAGGTCCCGTAACAGACAATCTGGCTTCATGTCAGCAGAGAATCAGTCTTCATGTCATAGCAGAGAATCAGGCTTCACGTCACCCACCACTGCAACAGTCCATTTTCATAAATTTAGGCCCAGCACCCAGGCAGAGGAGAGAGGTCCCGTAACAGATAATCTGGCTTCATGTCAGCAGAGAATCAGTCTTTATATCATAGCAGAGAATCAGGCTTCACGTCACCCACCACTGCAACAGTCCATTTTCATAAATTTAGGCCCAGCACCCAGGCAGAGGAGAGAGGTCCCGTAACAGACAATCTGACTTCATGTCAGCAGAGAATCAGTCTTCATATCATAGCAGAGAATCAGGCTTCACGTCAGCCACCAATGCAACAGTCCATTGTCAGATATTTAGGCCCAGCACCCAGGCAGAGGAGAGAGGTCCCGTAACAGACAATCTGGCTTCATGTCAGCAGAGAATCAGTCTTCATATCATAGCAGAGAATCAGGCTTCACGTCAGCCACCAATGCAACAGTCCATTGTCAGATATTTAGGCCCAGCACCCAGGCAGAGGAGAGAGGTCCCGTAACAGACAATCTGGCTTCATGTCAGCAGAGAATTAGTCTTCATATCATAGCAGAGAATCAGGCTTTATGTCAGCCACCAATGCAACAGTCCATTTTCATAAATTTAGGCCCAGCACCCAGGCAGAGGAGAGAGGTCCCGTAACAGACAATCTGGCTTCATGTCAGCAGAGAATCAGTCTTCATGTCATAGCACAGAATCAGGCTTCACGTCACCCACCACTGCAACAGTCCATTTTCATAAATTTAGGCCCAACACCCAGGCAGAGGAGAGAGGTCCCGTAACAGATAATCTGGCTTCATGTCAGCAGAGAATCAGTCTTCATATCATAGCAGAGAATCAGGCTTCACGTCACCCACCACTGCAACAGTCCATTTTCATAAATTTAGGCCCAGCACCCAGGCAGAGGAGAGAGGTCCCGTAACAGACAATCTGGCTTCATGTCAGCAGAGAATCAGTCTTCATGTCATAGCAGAGAATCAGGCTTCACGTCATCCACCAATGCAACAGTCCATTGTCAGATATTTAGGCCCAGCACCCAGGCAGAGGAGAGAGGTCCCGTAACAGACAATCTGGCTTCATGTCAGCAGAGAATCAGTCTTCATGTCATAGCAGAGAATCAGGCTTCACGTCACCCACCACTGCAACAGTCCATTTCCATAAATTTAGGCCCAGCACCCAGGCAGAGTAGAGAGGTCCCGTAACAGACAATCTGACTTCATGTCAGCAGAGAATCAGTCTTCATGTCATAGCAGAGAATCAGGCTTCACGTCAGCCACCAATGCAACAGTCCATTGTCAGATATTTAGGCCCAGCACCCAGGCAGAGGAGAGAGGTCCCGTAACAGACAATCTGGCTTCATGTCAGCAGAGAATCAGTCTTCATGTCATAGCAGAGAATCAGGCTTCACGTCACCCACCACTGCAACAGTCCATTTCCATAAATTTAGGCCCAGCACCCAGGCAGAGGAGAGAGGTCCCGTAACAGACAATCTGACTTCATGTCAGCAGAGAATCAGTCTTCATATCATAGCAGAGAATCAGGCTTCACGTCACCCACCACTGTAACAGTCCATTTTCATAAATTTAGGCCCAGCACCCAGGCAGAGGAGAGAGGTCCCGTAACAGACAATCTGGCTTCATGTCAGCAGAGAATCAGTCTTCATGTCATAGCAGAGAATCAGGCTTCACGTCACCCACCACTGCAACAGTCCATTTCCATAAATTTAGGCCCAGCACCCAGGCAGAGTAGAGAGGTCCCGTAACAGACAATCTGACTTCATGTCAGCAGAGAATCAGTCTTCATGTCATAGCAGAGAATCAGGCTTCACGTCAGCCACCAATGCAACAGTCCATTGTCAGATATTTAGGCCCAGCACCCAGGCAGAGGAGAGAGGTCCCGTAACAGACAATCTGGCATCATGTCAGCAGAGAATCAGTTTTCATGTCATAGCAGAGAATCAGGCTTCACGTCACCCACCACTGCAACAGTCCATTTCATAAATTTAGGCCCAGCACCCAGGCAGAGGAGAGAGGTCTCGTAACAGACAATCTGACTTCATGTCAGCAGAGAATCAGTCTTCATATTTTAGCAGAGAATCAGGCTTCACGTCACCCACCACTGTAACAGTTCATTTTCATAAATTTAGGCCCAGCACCCAGGCAGAGGAGAGAGGTCCCGTAACAGACAATCTGGCTTTATGTCAGCAGAGAATCAGTCTTCATGTCATAGCAGAGAATCAGGCTTCACGTCACCCACCACTGCAACAGTCCATTTTCATAAATATAGGCCCAGCACCCAGGCAGAGGAGAGAGGTCCCGTAACAGATAATCTGGCTTCATGTCAGCAGAGAATCAGTCTTCATATCATAGCAGAGAATCAGGCTTCACGTCACCCACCACTGCAACAGTCCATTTTCATAAATTTAGGCCCAGCACCCAGGCAGAGGAGAGAGGTCCCGTAACAGACAATCTGACTTCATGTCAGCAGAGAATCAGTCTTCATATCATAGCAGAGAATCAGGCTTCACGTCAGCCACCAATGCAACAGTCCATTGTCAGATATTTAGGCCCAGCACCCAGGCAGAGGAGAGAGGTCCCGTAACAGACAATCTGGCTTCATGTCAGCAGAGAATCAGTCTTCATATCATAGCAGAGAATCAGGCTTCACGTCAGCCACCAATGCAACAGTCCATTGTCAGATATTTAGGCCCAGCACCCAGGCAGAGGAGAGAGGTCCCGTAACAGACAATCTGGCTTCATGTCAGCAGAGAATTAGTCTTCATATCATAGCAGAGAATCAGGCTTTACGTCAGCCACCAATGCAGCAGTCCATTTTCATAAATTTAGGCCCAGCTCCCAGGCAGAGGAGAGAGGTCCCGTAACAGACAATCTGGCTTCATGTCAGCAGAGAATCAGTCTTCATGTCATAGCACAGAATCAGGCTTCACGTCACCCACCACTGCAACAGTCCATTTTCATAAATTTAGGCCCAACACCCAGGCAGATGAGAGAGGTCCCGTAACAGATAATCTGGCTTCATGTAAGCAGAGAATCAGTCTTCATATCATAGAAGAGAATCAGGCTTCACGTCACCCACCACTGCAACAGTCCATTTTCATAAATTTAGGCCCAGCACCCAGGCAGAGGAGAGAGGTCCCGTAACAGACAATCTGGCTTCATGTCAGCAGAGAATCAGTCTTCATGTCATAGCAGAGAATCAGGCTTCACGTCATCCACCAATGCAACAGTCCATTGTCAGATATTTAGGCCCAGCACCCAGGCAGAGGAGAGAGGTCCCGTAACAGACAATCTGGCTTCATGTCAGCAGAGAATCAGTCTTCATGTCATAGCAGAGAATCAGGCTTCACGTCACCCACCACTGCAACAGTCCATTTCCATAAATTTAGGCCCAGCACCCAGGCAGAGTAGAGAGGTCCCGTAACAGACAATCTGACTTCATGTCAGCAGAGAATCAGTCTTCATGTCATAGCAGAGAATCAGGCTTCACGTCAGCCACCAATGCAACAGTCCATTGTCAGATATTTAGGCCCAGCACCCAGGCAGAGGAGAGAGGTCCCGTAACAGACAATCTGGCTTCATGTCAGCAGAGAATCAGTCTTCATGTCATAGCAGAGAATCAGGCTTCACGTCACCCACCACTGCAACAGTCCATTTCCATAAATTTAGGCCCAGCACCCAGGCAGAGGAGAGAGGTCCCGTAACAGACAATCTGACTTCATGTCAGCAGAGAATCAGTATTCATATCATAGCAGAGAATCAGGCTTCACGTCACCCACCACTGTAACAGTCCATTTTCATAAATTTAGGCCCAGCACCCAGGCAGAGGAGAGAGGTCCCGTAACAGACAATCTGACTTCATGTCAGCAGAGAATCAGTCTTCATATCATAGCAGAGAATCAGGCTTCACGTCAGCCACCAATGCAACAGTCCATTGTCAGATATTTAGGCCCAGCACCCAGGCAGAGGAGAGAGGTCCCGTAACAGACAATCTGGCTTCATGTCAGCAGAGAATCAGTCTTCATATCATAGCAGAGAATCAGGCTTCACGTCAGCCACCAATGCAACAGTCCATTGTCAGATATTTAGGCCCAGCACCCAGGCAGAGGAGAGAGGTCCCGTAACAGACAATCTGGCTTCATGTCAGCAGAGAATTAGTCTTCATATAATAGCAGAGAATCAGGCTTTACGTCAGCCACCAATGCAACAGTCCATTTTCATAAATTTAGGCCCAGCTCCCAGGCAGAGGAGAGAGGTCCCGTAACAGACAATCTGGCTTCATGTCAGCAGAGAATCAGTCTTCATGTCATAGCACAGAATCAGGCTTCACGTCACCCACCACTGCAACAGTCCATTTTCATAAATTTAGGCCCAACACCCAGGCAGAGGAGAGAGGTCCCGTAACAGATAATCTGGCTTCATGTAAGCAGAGAATCAGTCTTCATATCATAGAAGAGAATCAGGCTTCACGTCACCCACCACTGCAACAGTCCATTTTCATAAATTTAGGCCCAGCACCCAGGCAGAGGAGAGAGGTCCCGTAACAGACAATCTGGCTTCATGTCAGCAGAGAATCAGTCTTCATGTCATAGCAGAGAATCAGGCTTCACGTCATCCACCAATGCAACAGTCCATTGTCAGATATTTAGGCCCAGCACCCAGGCAGAGGAGAGAGGTCCCGTAACAGACAATCTGGCTTCATGTCAGCAAAGAATCAGTCTTCATGTCATAGCAGAGAATCAGGCTTCACGTCACCCACCACTGCAACAGTCCATTTCCATAAATTTAGGCCCAGCACCCAGGCAGAGTAGAGAGGTCCCGTAACAGACAATCTGACTTCATGTCAGCAGAGAATCAGTCTTCATGTCATAGCAGAGAATCAGGCTTCACGTCAGCCACCAATGCAACAGTCCATTGTCAGATATTTAGGCCCAGCACCCAGGCAGAGGAGAGAGGTCCCGTAACAGACAATCTGGCTTCATGTCAGCAGAGAATCAGTCTTCATGTCATAGCAGAGAATCAGGCTTCACGTCACCCACCACTGCAACAGTCCATTTCCATAAATTTAGGCCCAGCACCCAGGCAGAGGAGAGAGGTCCCGTAACAGACAATCTGACTTCATGTCAGCAGAGAATCAGTATTCATATCATAGCAGAGAATCAGGCTTCACGTCACCCACCACTGTAACAGTCCATTTTCATAAATTTAGGCCCAGCACCCAGGCAGAGGAGAGAGGTCCCGTAACAGACAATCTGGCTTCATGTCAGCAGAGAATCAGTCTTCATGTCACAGCAGAGAATCAGGCTTCACGTCACCCACCACTGCAACAGTCCATTTCCATAAATTTAGGCCCAGCACCCAGGCAGAGTAGAGAGGTCCCGTAACAGACAATCTGACTTCATGTCAGCAGAGAATCAGTCTTCATGTCATAGCAGAGAATCAGGCTTCACGTCAGCCACCAATGCAACAGTCCATTGTCAGATATTTAGGCCCAGCACCCAGGCAGAGGAGAGAGGTCCCGTAACAGACAATCTGGCTTCATGTCAGCAGAGAATCAGTTTTCATGTCATAGCAGAGAATCAGGCTTCACGTCACCCACCACTGCAACAGTCCATTTTCATAAATTTAGGCCCAGCACCCAGGCAGAGGAGAGAAGTCCCGTAACAGACAATCTGACTTCATGTCAGCAGAGAATCAGTCTTCATATCATAGCAGAGAATCAGGCTTCACGTCAGCCACCAATGCAACAGTCCATTGTCAGATATTTAGGCCCAGCACCCAGGCAGAGGAGAGAGGTCCCGTAACAGACAATCTGGCTTCATGTCAGCAGAGAATCAGTCTTCATATCATAGCAGAGAATCAGGCTTCACGTCAGCCACCAATGCAACAGTCCATTGTCAGATATTTAGGCCCAGCACCCAGGCAGAGGAGAGAGGTCCCGTAACAGACAATCTGGCTTCATGTCAGCAGAGAATTAGTCTTCATATCATAGCAGAGAATCAGGCTTTACGTCAGCCACCAATGCAACAGTCCATTTTCATAAATTTAGGCCCAGCACCCAGGCAGAGGAGAGAGGTCCCGTAACAGACAATCTGGCTTCATGTCAGCAGAGAATCAGTCTTCATGTCATAGCACAGAATCAGGCTTCACGTCACCCACCACTGCAACAGTCCATTTTCATAAATTTAGGCCCAACACCCAGGCAGAGGAGAGAGGTCCCGTAACAGATAATCTGGCTTCATGTGAGCAGAGAATCAGTCTTCATATCATAGAAGAGAATCAGGCTTCACGTCACCCACCACTGCAACAGTCCATTTTCATAAATTTAGGCCCAGCACCCAGGCAGAGGAGAGAGGTCCCGTAACAGACAATCTGGCTTCATGTCAGCAGAGAATCAGTCTTCATGTCATATCAGAGAATCAGGCTTCACGTCATCCACCAATGCAACAGTCCATTGTCAGATATTTAGGCCCAGCACCCAGGCAGAGGAGAGAGGTCCCGTAACAGACAATCTGGCTTCATGTCAGCAGAGAATCAGTCTTCATGTCATAGCAGAGAATCAGGCTTCACGTCACCCACCACTGCAACAGTCCATTTCCATAAATTTAGGCCCAGCACCCAGGCAGAGTAGAGAGGTCCCGTAACAGACAATCTGACTTCATGTCAGCAGAGAATCAGTCTTCATATCATAGCAGAGAATCAGGCTTCACGTCAGCCACCAATGCAACAGTCCATTGTCAGATATTTAGACCCAGCACCCAGGCAGAGGAGAGAGGTCCCGTAACAGACAATCTGGCTTCATGTCAGCAGAGAATCAGTCTTCATATCATAGCAGAGAATCAGGCTTCACATCAGCCACCAATGCAACAGTCCATTGTCAGATATTTAGACCCAGCACCCAAGCAGTGGAGAGAGGTCCCGTAACAGACAATCTGGCTTCATGTCAGCAGAGAATCAGTCTTCATATCATAGCAGAGAATCAGGCTTCACGTCAGCCACCAATGCAACAGTCCATTTTCATAAATTTAGGCCCAGCACCCAGGCAGAGGAGAGAGGTCCCGTAACAGACAATCTGGCTTCATGTCAGCAGAGAATCAGTCTTCATGTCATAGCAGAGAATCAGGCTTCAGGTCACCCACCACTGCAACAGTCCATTTTCATAAATTTAGGCCCAGCACCAAGGCAGAGGAGAGAGGTCCCGTAACAGACAATCTGGCTTCATGTCAGCAGAGAATCAGTCTTCATATCATAGCAGAGAATCAGGCTTCACGTCAGCCACCAATGCAACAGTCCATTGTCAGATATTTAGGCCCAGCACCCAGGCAGAGGAGAGAGGTCCCGTAACAGACAATTTGGCTTCATGTCAGCAGAGAATCAGTCTTCATGTCATAGCACAGAATCAGGCTTCACGTCACCCACCACTGCAACAGTCCATTTTCATAAATTTAGGCCCAGCACCCAGGCAGAGGAGAGAGGTCCCGTAACAGAGGATCTGGCTTCATGTCAGCAGAGAATTAGTTTGCATGTCATAGCAGAAAATCAGGCTTCACGTCAGCCACCACTGCAACAGTCCATTGTCAGATATTTAGGCCCAGCACCCAGGCAGAGGAGATAGGTCCCGTAACAGAGGATCTGGCTTCATGTCAGCAGAGAATTAGTCTGCATGTCATAGCAGAGAATCAGGCTTCACGTCACCCAACATTGGAACAGTCCATTGGCATATATTTAGGCCCCGGCACCCAGACAGAGGAGAGGTTCATTCAACTTTGGGTAGCCTCGCAATATAATGGTAAAATGAAAATAAAAATAGGATTGAATGAGGAAGTGCCCTGGAGTACAATAATATATGGTTAAGGGGAGGTAGTTAATGTCTAATCTGGACAAGGGACGGACATGTCCTGTGGGATCCATGCCTGGTTCATTTTTATGAACGTCAGCTTGTCCACATTGGCTGTAGACAGGCGGCTGCGTTTGTCTGTAATGACGCCCCCTGCCGTGCTGAATACACGTTCAGACAAAACGCTGGCCGCCGGGCAGGCCAGCACCTCCAAGGCATAAAAGGCTTGCTCTGGCCACGTGGACAATTTAGAGACCCAGAAGTTGAATGGGGCTGAACCATCAGTCAGTACGTGGAGGGGTGTGCACACGTACTGTTCCACCATGTTAGTGAAATGTTGCCTCCTGCTAACACGTTGCGTATCAGGTGGTGGTGCAGTTAGCTGTGGCGTGTTGACAAAACTTTTCCACATCTCTGCCATGCTAACCCTGCCCTCAGAGGAGCTGGCCGTGACACAGCTGCCTTGGCGACCTCTTGCTCCTCCTCTGCCTTGGCCTTGGGCTTCCACTTGTTCCCCTGTGACATTTGGGAATGCTCTAAGTAGCGCGTCTACCAACGTGCGCTTGTACTCGCGCATCTTCCTATCACGTTCTAGTGCAGGAAGTAAGGTGGGCACATTGTCTTTGTAGCGTGGATCCAGCAGGGTGGCAACCCAGTAGTCCGCACAGGTTAAAATGTGGGCAACTCTGCTGTCGTTGCGCAGGCACTGCAGCATGTAGTCGCTCATGTGTGCCAGGCTGCCCAGGGGTAAGGACAAGCTGTCCTCTGTAGGAGGCGTATCGTCATCGTCCTGCCTTTCCCCCCAGCCACGCACCAGTGATGGGCCCGAGCTGCGTTGGGTGCCACCCCACTGTGACCATGCTTCATCCTCATCCTCCTCCACCTCCTCCTCATCCTCATCCTCCTCGTCCTCCAGTAGTGGGCCCTGGCTGGCCACATTTGTACCTGGCCTCTGCTGTTGCAAAAAACCTCCCTCTGAGTCACTTTGAAGAGACTGGCCTTAAAGTGCTAAAAATGACCCCTCTTCCTCCTCCTCCTCCTGGGCCACCTCCTCTTCCATCATCGCCCTAAGTGTTTTCTCAAGGAGACATAGAAGTGGTATTGTAACGCTGATAACGGCGTCATCGCCACTGGCCATGTTGGTGGAGTACTCGAAACAGCGCAACAGGGCACACAGGTCTCGCATGGAGGCCCAGTCATTGGTGGTGAAGTGGTGCTGTTCCGCAGTGCGACTGACCCGTGCGTGCTGCAGCTGAAACTCCACTATGGCCTGCTGCTGCTCGCACAGTCTGTCCAGCATGTGCAAGGTGGAGTTCCACCTGGTGGGCACGTCGCATATGAGGCGGTGAGCGGGAAGGCCGAAGTTACTCTGTAGCGCAGACAGGCGAGCAGCGTCAGGATGTGAACGCCGGAAGCGCGAACAGACGGCCCGCACTTTATGCAGCAGCTCTGACATGTCGGGGTAGTTGTGAATGAACTTCTGCACCACCAAATTCAGCACATGCGCCAGGCAAGGGATGTGCGTCAAACCGGCTAGTCCCAGAGCTGCAACGAGATTTTGCCCATTATCGCACACCACCAGGCCGGGCTTGAGGCTCACTGGCAGCAACCACTCGTCGGTCTGTTGTTCTATACCCCGCCACAACTCCTGTGCCGTGTGGGGCCTGTCCCCCAAACATATGAGTTTCAGAATGGCCTGCTGACGTTTACCCCGGGCTGTGCTGAAGTTGGTGGTGAAGGTGTGTGGCTGACTGGATGAGCAGGTGGAAGAAGAGGAGGAGGAAGCCGAGATGGAGGAGGTGGCAACAGGAGGCAAAGAATGTTGCCCTGCGATCCTTGGCGGCGGAAGGACGTGCGCCAAACAGCTCTCCGCCTGGGGCCCAGCTGCCACTACATTTACCCAGTGTGCAGTTAGGGAGATATAGCGTCCCTGGCCGTGCTTACTGGTCCACGTATCTGTGGTTAGGTGGACCTTGCTACAGATGGCGTTGCGCAGTGTACACTTGATTTTATCGGATACTTGGTTGTGCAGGGAAGGCACGGCTCTCTTGGAGTAGTAGTGGCGGCTGGGAACAACATACTGTGGGACAGCAAGCGACATGAGCTGTTTGAAGCTGTCTGTGTCCACCAGCCTAAATGACAGCATTTCATAGGCCAGTAGTTTAGAAATGCTGGCATTCAGGGCCAGGGATCGAGGGTGGCTAGGTGGGAATTTACGCTTTCTCTCAAATGTTTGTGAGATGGAGAGCTGAACGCTGCCGTGTGACATGGTTGAGACGCTTGGTGACTGAGGTGGTGGTGGTGTTGGTGGTACATCCCCTGTTTGCTGGGCGGCAGGTGCCAACGTTCCTCCAGAGGCGGAGGAAGAGGCCGAGGCGGCAGCAGCAGAAGAGGCCGAGGCGGCAGCAGCAGAAGAGGTAGCAGGGGGAGCCTAAGCGACTTCCTTGTTTTTAAGGTGTTTACTCCACTGCAGTTCATGCTTTGCATGCAGGTGCCTGGTCATGCAGGTTGTGCTAAGGATCAGAACGTTAATGCCTCGCTTCAGGCTCTGATGGCACAGCGTGCAAACCACTCGGGTCTTGTCGTCAGCACATTGTTTGAAGAAGTGCCATGCCAGGGAACTCCTTGAAGCTGCCTTTGGGGTGCTCGGTCCCAGATGGCGGCGGTCAGTAGCAGGCGGAGTTTCTTGGCGGCTGGTGTTCTGCTTTTGCCCACTGCTCCCTCTTTTGCTACGCTGTTGGCTCGGTCTCACCACTGCCTCTTCCTCCGAACTGTGAAAGTCAGTGGCACGACCTTCATTCCATGTGGGGTCTAGGACCTCATCGTCCCCTGCATCGTCTTCCACCCAGTCTTGATCCCTGACCTCCTGTTCAGTCTGCACACTGCAGAAAGACGCAGCAGTTGGCACCTGTGTTTCGTCATCATCAGAGACATGCTGAGGTGGTATTCCCATGTCCTCATCATCAGGAAACATAAGTGGTTGTGCGTCAGTGCAGTCTATGTCTTCCACCGCTGGGGAAGGGCTAGGTGGATGCCCTTGGGAAACCCTGCCAGCAGAGTCTTCAAACAGCATAAGAGACTGCTGCATAACTTGAGGCTCAGACAGTTTCCCTGATATGCATGGGGGTGATGTGACAGACTGATGGGGTTGGTTTTCAGGCGCCATCTGTGCGCTTTCTGCAGAAGACTGGGTGGGAGATAATGTGAACGTGCTGGATCCACTGTCGGCCACCCAATTGACTAATGCCTGTACCTGCTCAGGCCTTACCATCCTTAGAACGGCATTGGGCCCCACCATATATCGCTGTAAATTCTGGCGGCTACTGGGACCTGAGGTAGTTGGTACACTAGGACGTGTGGATGTGGCAGAACGGCCACGTCCTCTCCCAGCACCAGAGGGTCCACTAAGACCACCACGACCATGTCCACGTCCGCGTCCCTTACTAGATGTTTTCCTCATTGTTATCGTTCACCACAACAACAAAAATATTATTTGGCCCAATGTATTGTATTCAAATTCAGCTGAATATAAATTTGAGGCCTAGTATTTAGGCGCTGGGTGACAGGTATAGATTTACTGACAGAATTAGACTTGGAAATGCACAGTAGCGTGTGTGTGAAGTTATTCTGAATGACCCTATGTGCACCTTGAATATTATATACCCTTTTAGGGATGTATTTAAAGTAGGCCTAAAACAGCAGAAACCACTAAATTAGGAAATTGCTAAATTGGGAATTGTATTTCAACCCAGAACAAAAAATGTGCTTTGACGGACACTAAATAACTTGCCCAGCCAGAACAGTACAGCAGTAACGACAGATTTAGCGGGATATAAATTTGAGGCCAGGTATTTAGGCGCTGGGTGACAGGTATAGATTTACTGACAGAATTAGACTTGGAAATGCACAGTAGCGTGTGTGTGAAGTTATTCTGAATGACCCTATGTGCACCTTGAATATTATATACCCTTTTAGGGATAGATTTCAAATAGCTCTGATACAGCAGAAACCACTAAATTAGGAAATTGCTAAATTGGGAATTGTATTTCAACCCAGAACAAAAAATGTGCTTTGACGGACACTAAATAACTTGCCCAGCCAGAACAGTACAGCAGTAACGACAGATTTAGCGGGATATAAATTTGAGGCCTAGTATTTAGGCGCTGGGTGACAGGTATAGATTTACTGACAGAATTAGACTGGGATATGGCCAAAAAATAACCACACTATTGCTGGTTAAATGCACTTGGTGTGACAGCTTGACCAACCACACTACTGAGGGTTAAATGCACTTGGTGACAGGCGCAGCTTGCCCCTGATGTAGTATATGGCCAAAAAATGAACAGACTATTGCTGGTTAAATGCACTTGGTGTGACAGCTTGACCAACTTCACTACTGAGGGTTAAATGCACTTGGTGACGGGCGCAGCTTGCCCCTGATGTAGTATATGGCCAAAAAATAAACAGACTATTGCTGGTTAAATGCACTTGGTGTGACAGCTTGACCAACCACACTACTGAGGGTTAAATGCACTTGGTGACAGGCGCAGCTTGCCCCTGATGTAGTATATGGCCAAAAAATAAACAGACTATTGCTGGTTAAATGCACTTGGTGTGACGGCTTGACCAACCACACTACTGAGGGTTAAATGCACTTGGTGACAGGCGCAGCTTGCCCCTGATGTAGTATATGGCCAAAAAATAAACAGACTATAGCTGGTTAAATGCACTTGGTGTGACAGCTTCACCCTGATGTAGGCTTTAGCCAAAAAACAACCACACCATTGAGGGTTAAATGCACTTGGTGACAGGCGAAGCTTGCCCCTGATGTAGTATATGGCCAAAAAATAAACAGACTATTGCTGGTTAAATGCACTTGGTGTGACAGCTTCACCCTGATGTAGGCTTTAGCCAAAAAACAACCACACCATTGAGGGTTAAATGCACTTGGTGACAGGCTCAGCTTGCCCCTAATGTAGTATATGGCCAAAAAATAAACAGACTATTGCTGGTTAAATGCACTTGGTGTGACAGCTTCACCCTGATGTAGGCTTTAGCCAAAAAACAAACACACCATTGAGGGTTAAATGCACTTGGTGACAGGCGCAGCTTGCCCCTGATGTAGTATATGGCCAAAAAAATAAACAGACTATTGCTGGTTAAATGCACTTGGTGTGACAGCTTCACCCTGATGTAGGCTTTAGCCAAAAAACAACCACACCATTGAGGGTTAAATGCACTTGGTCGCAGCTTGTGCTGGCGCACCACAAGACACAAAATGGCCGCCGATCACCCCAGAAAAAAGTGACTGACAAACGGTCTGGGCAGCCTAAAAACAGTGAGCAATTGAGTATCAGCAGCTCAATGATACACAGCTGCAGATCGATCACTGGATGGAGTCTTTTGGAGGAGTTAATCAGCCTAATCTCGCCCTACTGTCGCAGCTGCAACCTCTCCCTAATGCTAATCAGAGCAGAGTGACGGGCGGCGCTATGTGACTCCAGCTTAAATAGAGGTTGGGTCACATGGTGCTCTGGCCAATCACAGCCATGCCAATAGTAGGCATGGCTGTGACGGCCTCTTGGGGCAAGTAGTATGACGCTTGTTAATTGGCTGCTTTGCAGCCTTTCAAAAAGCGCCAAGAAAGCGACGAACACCGAACCCGAACCCGGACTTTTACGAAAATGTCCGGGTTCGGGTCCGTGTCACGGACACCCCAAAATTCGGTACGAACCCGAACTATACAGTTCGGGTTCGCTCATCCCTAAAAATGACACCCCAAAACACATTCCCCAACTTCTCCTGAGTACGGCGATACCACATGTGTGACACTTTTTTGCAGCCAAGGTGGGCAAAGGGGCACACATTCCAAAGAGCACCTTTCGGATTTCACCGGCCATTTTTTACACATTTTGATTGCAAACTACTTCTCACGCATATGGGCCCCTAAAATGCCAGGGCAGTATAACTACCCCACAAGTGACCCCATTTTGGAAAGAAGACACCCCAAGGTATTCCGTGAGGGGCATGGTGAGTTCCTAGAAGTTTTTATTCTAGTATTGCCATCTGCAGCCTGTGTTGTCAACGCATAAGTCGAGGTAAGTCCAACACTACAGTTGAGCGGACACCTGGATGTTCGGGTTTGACGGGTTCAGCCGAACTTCACAAAAAAGTTCGACTTCGGGACCCAAACTTGACCCGAACTTGACCCCGAACCCCATTGAAGTCAATGGGGACCTGAACTTTTGAGCATTAAAATGGCTGCAAAAATGTCATGGAAAGGGCTAGAGGGCAGCAAATGGCATAACAATGTGGTTAAGAGCATGGAAAGTGCTCTCAAACAAATGTGGATAGGGAAATGACTTTAACCCCTTAACGATTCAGGACGAATCGCCGGCACTTAGCACTAGAGGACGAGCGTTCTCGTCCTGCAGTCGTTCCTCACCCCGCGTGCGGTGCAGCGATAAGCAGCAGAGATCCGGCTGTTACTGACAGCCGGATCCCTGCTGCATCCACCAGCATCGGCGATAACGGCGATAAAAAAGCGTCCTTTTCAAAAATTAAGTAAAAAATAATTGTAAAAAAACAGGGAAGACATATAGACATATTAGGTATCATTGCATCCGTATCGACCCAGTCTATAAGAATATCACATGATCTAACCCCTCAGATGAACACCGTAAAAATAAAAAAATAAAAACTGTGCTAAATAAACAATTTTTTTGTCACCTTACATCACAAAAAGTACAACAGCAAGCGATCAAAAAGCCGTACGCCTACCAAAATAGTCACAATCTAACAGTTACCTCATCCCGCAATAAATGAGCCCCTATCGACAATCGGCCAAAAATTAAAAAACACTACATTTTTTTTGTTTTAAAAAAGCTGTTATTGTGTAAAACTTACATAAATAAAAAAAGTATACATATTAGCTATCACTGTATCGACCGTCTCTATGAAAATATCACATGACATAACCCCTCAGATGAACACTGTAAGAAATAAAAAATAAAAACTGTGCTAAATAAACCAATTTTTGTCACCTTACATCCCAGAAAGTGTAATAGCAAGCAATCAAAACGTCATATGCACCCCAAAATAGTGCCAATCAAACCGTCATCTCATCCCGCAAAAAATTAGACCCTACCTAAGATAATCGCCCAAAAACTGAAAAAACTATGGCTCTCAGAATATGGAGACACTAAAACATGATTTTTTTTTTGTTTCAAAAATGATATTATTGTGTAAAACTTACATAAATAAAAAAAAAGTATACATATTAGGTAGCACCGCGTCCATATCGACCGGCTCTATAAAAATATCACATGACCTAACCCCTCAGATGTACACCATAAAAAATAAAAAAATAAAACTGTGCTAAATAAACCATTTATTTTTTGTCATATTACATCACAAAAAGTGTAATAGCAAGCGATCGAAAAGTCATATGCACCCCAAAATAGTGCCAATCAAACCGTCATCTCATCCCACAAAAAATTAGACCCTGCCTAAGACAATCGCCCAAAAACTGAAAAAACGATGGCTCTCAGACTATGGAGACTATTCGAGAATTCGCAAATTCCTAATCTCCAGGCATTATTTTCTTGATTGCGAAAATTCGCATAAAAATTTGCATGAACTGGTATTTTTAAAACAAATCGAATATTTGCAATTACGAATATAATTAGAAATATTCTAAATATTCGCGAATTCTCGAAGTGCCGATATTCGCGATTAAAATTCGCAATTTGAATATTCGTGATCAACACTAGTGCGGCAATTACCCACTCCCGAACCGGGGAGGTAGTGGCGATAAATAACAATACAGGACTCTTAAGATGCCCTGTTATTTGAATGATTAATTAAAAATTACAGGGAATGTCACTGTGGTATTTTGGATTAGGAAACGTTAGACAGGAGAGGCTCTGCTGCCGCTTTGTTAAATCTAGATAACTTTTGCCTGATTGCACGATCCTGTGACGTCCACCATCCATTTTGATAGCTTCTCTCTCAACTTTTGATATTCTTTTCTGAGCCTACCATGTTGATCACGGTTATCAGCGAATCAGGGTTCCACGCTGTAGAGAAGCGTGAGAAAGAGAGAGCACATCCAAGGGAGGTTAATTGTTTCAAATTAAATATGACAGAGTGGAAATGTGGGACAAACTTTTGAAGCGCAAATGTGGGACAACTTGTTAAAGTTTAAGCATTGAATGAAAGATGGTGGCGCACATCAATTACAGAAGAATTTCATATCTATTAACTTTTGATGTTCTTTTCTGAGCCTACCATGCTGATCACGGTTATCGGCAAATCAGGGTTCCATGCCAGAGAGGGAGCTTGAGAAAGAGAGACCACATCCAAGGGAGATAAATGGATGAAATTTTATTTTGATCGAGTGGAAACCAGAAGGAAAGGGCCAATTAAAGACGAATTTTAGAAATTTAAGTCCCTGTCGCCTATGCAGAGTAGGAGATTTTCATCGCCAGAAATGGGTTAATGTCACCCACCAATGCAACAGATTATTTTTAAAAATTTCTGTCCCTGTCACCTATGCAGAGCAGGGGTTTATTCACGTCAAAAATTGTATAATGTCAACCCAAGAATGTAACAGAAAAATTTGTGAAATTTATTAACCTGTCTACTAGGTAGAGCAGGGGTCTATCATAGACAAAAATAGTTTATTGTCACCCAAAATTGTAAAAGAATTAGTGAAATTTATTAAGCTGTTAATTAGGTAGATGAGCGGTATATCACACCCAAAAATGTATGAATTTCACCCAAAAATGTAACAGAATTTTTTAACCTGTCTCCTAAGTAGAGCAGTGGTATATCACAACCAAAAATTGGTGAATTTCACCCGAAAATGTAACAGACAAATTAGTGAATTTTTTTAACCTGTCTACTAGGTATAGCAGTGGTATATCACACCCAAAAATTTGTGAATCTCACTCGAAAATGAAACTAGTGAAATGACATAAAATAAAATAAAACGTACATATAAAAAAAAAAAAAATATTTATGAGGTGGAGGTCCATATGGAGTAGGAGTTTGAGGAGGCGGTTGATGTAGCGGTGTAGGTGTAAGCAGCAATGGACGAGGAGGAGGTAGCCAACACTGGTTTTTGGTTTAAATACAAGAATGTTCAATTGCGCTGTAGTATAAGAATGGCTGGTTAAGGCCGGTATACATGTCTATTCTGCACAAGGTACTGACCTACCATGCCTGGGATCCATGCCTGGTTCATTTTAATGAACGTGAGCTTATCCATATTTGCTGTGGATAGGCGGCTGCGCTTGTCTGTGATAACGCCCCCTGCCGTGCTAAACACACGTTCAGATAATACACTGGCTGCAGGGCAGGCCAGCACCTCCAAGGCATAAAGAGCAAGCTCAGGCCATGTGCCCAATTTGGTGATCCATCAGTTGAAGGGGACAGACCCATTATTCAGTACGTGTAGGCGTGTGCACACATACGGCTCCACCAGGTGAAATGCTGCCTCCTGCTAAGATGTTCAATATCAGCTGGTTGTGCTGGTTGTTGTGGCGTGCTGACAAAGCTTTTCCACATTTTGGACATGCTAACCCGGCCTTCTGAGGTGCTGGCGGTGCACCAGCTGCGTTGGCAACCTCTTCCTCCTTCTCTGCCTTCGCTCTGTGCTTCCACTGTGCCCCCGCTGTCAGGTGGGAATGCCACTAGCAGCGCGTCTACCAGTGTGCGCTTGTTCTCGTGCATCTTACGATCACACACCAGTGACTGAATTAGGGACGGTACGTTGTCCTTGTAACGGTGATCCAGCAGCGTAACCTTCCAGTAATCAGCACAAGTTAGAATGTGGGCAACTCTGCGGTCGTTGTGGAGACACTGCAGCAATGAAAAGACACTGCAGCAATGAAAATACACTGCGGCAATGAAAAGCTGTCCTCTGTGGGAAGTGCATTGTCTGTATCCTCTGTATCCCCCCAGCCATGTGCCAGTGATGACCATGAGCTTGTCTGGGTGCCACCCTGCTGTGAACAAGGTTCTTCCTCCTCCATCTCCTCATCCTCCACCTCGTCATCCTCCAGAACTGTGCCCTGGCATTTGTGGGTGAAAGAACCCACCCTCGGACACACTTGTGAATGACTGGCCAGAAACCCTATGAAATGACCCCTCTTCCTCCTCCTCCTCCTGTGCCACATCCTCTTCCATTATCGCCAGCAGCGTTTTTTCAAGGAGGCATAGAAGTGGGATAGTAACGCTGAGAACGTCTCTATCGGCACTGGCCATGTTGGTGGAGTACTTGAAACAGCGCAACAAAGAACAGAGGTCTCGTATGGAGGCCATGTCAATGTGGTGAAGTGATGGTGTTCCACAGAGAAACTCACCCGTACGTGCTGCAGCTGAAACTCCACAATCACCTTCTGCTGCTCACACAGTCTGGCCAGCATGTGCAAGGTGGAGTTCCACCTTGTGGGCAAGTCGCATATGAGGCGGTGAGCGGGAAGGCCGAAGTTACGCTGCAGCGCTGAAAGGCGAGGAGCAGCAGGGTGAGAACGCCGAAAGCGCGCACAGATGGCCTGCACTTTATGCAGCAGCTCTAACATATCGGGTTAATTTTTAAGAAATCTCTGCACCACCAAATTCAGCACAAGATCCGGGAAATGGATGTGCGTCAAAACGGCTAGTCCCAGAGTTGCTACGAGATTTCGCCCATTATCGCACATCACCAGGTCGGGCTTGAGGCTCACTGGCAACAACCACTCACTGATCTGTTATCCAAGGCCCGTCCACAGCTCCTGCGCGGTGTGTCCCCCAAACAGATAAGTTTTAAAACTGCCTGCTGTCGTTTACCCCTGACTGTGCTGAAATTGGTGGCAAAGGTGTTACGCTGACTGGATGAGGAGGTGGTAAAGGATGAGGAAGCGAAGTAGGAGGAGGAAGCAACAGGAGGCAAACTGAAGCGCCCTGCAATCCTTGACATGCGGCAAACTACTATCAGCCTCAGGCCCATCCACCACTGCATTTACCCAGTGTGCTGTTATGGAGCTATAACGTCTCTGAATGTGCTTACTGGTCCACGTATCCGTAGTGAGGTGCACCTTGCCACAAATGGCATTGCACAGTGAACACCTGATTTGTCCCCCACTTGGTTGTGCAGGGAAGGGATAACTCACCTGGAAAAGTAGTGGCGTCTGGGCACGACGTACTGTTGAACAGCCACTGCCATAAGGCCTTTAAAACTCTCTATCCCCACCAGACGGAATGACAGCATTTCAAAGGCCAGTAATTTTGAAATGCTGGCATTCAGGGCCAGGGATCGCGGGTGGGTACTTCCTCTTCCGCACCAGTGTTTGGGAAATGGAGAGCTGAACGCTTCCACATCGTGGAGATGCTTGGTGAACTAGATGGTGGTGTTGCTGACAGATCCTCTGTTTGCGGGGTGGCAGGTGGCACTGTCACTCCAGAGGTGGATTAAGAGGGCAAGACTTCAGCAGAAGAGGAAGCAGGAGGATTCAGAGACCTTTCTTGGTATTTGAGGTGTCTACTCCTTTGCAACTTGTGCTTTGCACTTAGATGCATGGTCATGAAGGTTGTCCTCAGGTTGAGAACGTTTATGCCTCGCTTAAGGGTCTGATTGCACAGCGTGCAAACCACTTGTGTCTTGTCATCAGCACATTGCCTGAAGAACTGCCACGCCAGGGAACTCCTTGGAGCTGGCTTTGGTGTGCTCGGTCCCTTGCTGCGGTGGGCAGTAGGAGGAGTACTGTCTAGAGGATGGCCGCTCCGCTTTTGCACCCTGCTCCCTCTTCTGCTGTGCTAGTGGCTCTGTGTGACCACCGCCTCTTCCTCCGAACTACATAGGTCACTCGCATGACCTTGATTCCATGCGGGGTCTAGGACCTCATCGTCCTTCACATCATCTTACACCCAGTCTTCACCCCTGACTTCCTTGTCGGTCTGCACACTTTCGAAAGTCCCAGCAGTTGGCACCTGTGTTTCGTCATCATCCAAAACGTGCTGCGATGGTCCTCCTATGTACTCATCTTGAACGATAAGTGGTTGGGCATCGGTGCACTCAATCTCTTCCACTTCTGGGGCAGGGCTAGGTGGATGGACCTGGGAAACCCTGCTAACAGAGTCATCAAAAAGCAGAAGAGACTGTTGCATTACTTGGGGCTCAGACTGCTTGGCTTATTTGCAAGGGGGTGAGGTGAAAGACTGATGGATATCGACTGCAGGTGCCAACTCTGATCTTTCAACAGGAGACTGGGTGGGAGACAATGTGAAGGAACTGGAGGCACTGTCAGCAACCCAATCTACTATCGCCTGTACTTGTTCTGGCCTCACCATTCGTAGAGCCGCATTAGGCCCGACCAAATACCGCTGCAGGTTCTATCACCTCCTCGCACCTAAGGAACTGGTCTCACTTGTGCATTTAGCTAGCACAGATCGACCACATCCTTTCCCTGCAACAGGAGCTCCACCAACAGCACCACAACGGTGGCCACGTCCCTTATTTGACGCTTTCCTCATATTTCTCAAATTTAGGATCTTGCCCAAAATGGATGTTTTATTAATAGCAGAATAGAACGACAGTATGTAAAGGCTGTATCTCTAGCAGAAATAAATGACCCAGTGAAGTGCGTATATTTTTCTTTCTGTACTGAAATAGACCACAAAACGCTTTTGCCACAAATAACTGCACCAATAAAGTGCGTATATTCTTTTCTTTCTATAATAAAATAGGCTACTAAACCCTGTTGCCACAAATAACTGCACCAATGAAGTGCATATATGTTTTTCTTTCTATAATGAAATAGGCCACTAAACGCTTTTGCCACAAATAAGTGCGCCAGTGAAGTGCATATATTTTCTTTCTGTACATTTTCAACACATATAACTGCAGAAGTGAACTGCATATATTTTTTTCTCGTTTGAAAAGTGTTCTGCCCATATTGTTAAAGCAAATGTATTCAATTTACTGTTATAGATTATACTGTTATGTTAATTTGACGTTGCTGCCATCTAGTGGTCTAAGTTAGTTATTATTATGCCAGGACTTGACAGGAAGTGGTAATTTTCACAGAGAGAGAGACAGTAAACTTTAACCTGGAACTTTCTATCCTCCAGCATTCAGTGGAGCTCTGAGCTATTCCTGGACTTTTGGTGGAATTGTCCGTGAGTACTCTCACTGATGCAATGAGGCTGTTGTATGATATTTAATGTGCTGATACATATGTTTTGTTTGTGCTTATGTTGTCGTTTTACAAAGTTATTCAGAACAAAGAATACATACAGAACTGATGTCTTACATTTCTTGACTTCTGAATTATTGTTTGACTGTCTCACTAGTGTTATACAGCAGTTCAATAACACGAAGCAGAACAGTAAAAGGACACCCATGTGGCGGTCTGGAATAAAAAGAGATGCGATTACTGCACCATGAGTCTAAGATCAGGAGCAAAGTACCAAGCTGATGACACATTACCGCCGACACAGCAAGGCAGGGAGAACATCCCCAGTGCCCAGCAAGAAGATGCACAATTGCAGGTGTCCAGATTTTTGCGACTTAGTAAGATGTCCTCAGCAAGTTTCTCAGAATTTAGAGCTCGTGCCAAGGCAGAAGCTGCCCATGTCCAGCTACAGTACTCAGAAAAGAAGCCATGATGATGCAGGAGGTAGCAGCAAAGAAAGCTGCCTTAGCACAAGAGAGAGCTAAGGATGCTGCCATAGTACAAGAGAGAGCAGCTAAGGAAGCTGCCATAGAACAAGAGAGAGCAGCTAAGAAAGCTGCCATAACACAAGAGAGAGCAGCTAAGGAAGCTGCCATAGTACAAGAAGAAGCGGAATTAGAATCAAAATTGCTCATCCTGCAGCGACAGTTGCTGAAGCAGAGACCGCTGCCTACATGGGAACAAGTCGGTCAGGAAGTGAAAAATCATATAAATACCAAACGGTTCCAGAAAAACCTCTATCCCCTGCAGATCGTACAGGCAAGTACATCCAGAACCTTACTGATGCGCATACAAAGGAGCAGTCTCTTAAACCTGAAACAAAGGAATTCAGGCTGAGATCGGCAGTCTCCCTTGGCTGGCCCAATCAAACACATGAGGTCAGCGGCTGCCTGCAAACCAAGAATAAAGCACCAGAACCTCCTAGGAACAAAAAACAGTGTTCCCATCACCTCAACCTAAAGATTATATGTGCGAACAACAATGTGCAGTGGATGTCACCAAATATCTTATCCGCAAAGAAATGGTTAGCTCAGGCTTTCTCCAATTTGACGACCGTCCTGAAAACTATTGGGCATGAAAGTCTTCCTTTCTGAATGCCACTGGAAGACTGAACTTATCAGCAGCTGAGATGCCCGATTTAAGTAAAAAAATGGCTTGGTACTGAGTAGAGCATGCTAAGAGGATGAGAAGAGCAAGCCTGTTCAACCCTGCAGCAGGGGTCAACATGACCTGGAAAAGACTAGAAGAAACGTATGGAGAGTGCACAATCATGCTCTAAAATCTGTTTAGTGACTGTGTATCCCACTGGCAAGAGAGAAAGGGCAGTGAAAATTTATGCACTGCTAGATGAACCCAGCAATAGATCCCTTGCAAAGTCAGACCTCTTTGATATTTTTAACCTTAAGGCAAGTGCAGTTACATAGACTCTAAGGCCATGTGCTGGGACAATTGAAACCACAGGTAGAAGAGCTACTGACTTTACCATTGAATCCTTCAATAAGAAAGTACAGTTCCCACTTCTTACCCTAATAGAGTTTGGCATGATACCTGACGATAAAACTGAGATTTCCTCTCCAGAAGTAGCCCATCATCAGCCTCACCTCCGTTCAATTGCTCACCTTATCCCAGATGTTGAGCCAGATGTTTCTATCCTTCTACTTCTTGGAAGAGACATCCTTCAGGTACACAAGGTGCGCCAGCAAATCAATGGACCTTATAATGCCCCCTATGCACAGAGACTGGACCTGGGGTGGGTCATTCTAGGAGAAGTTTGCCTGTGGACAGTGCACCAGCCTGACAACATTAACACTTTTTGAAGACATCTGTGTTAACAAATGGACGCACATCTCTTCTCAGTCCCTGTTACAACAGCTTTGTTGTCAAAAAAAAGTTTTGGCAGCTCAACACAACACTGGGACTCTTCTACACTATAAGGCAAGCAAGAAGTCAATTCCAACGTTGAGACAGACAATCTAGGGATTACAATGTTCCAGAAAAGATGATTATAAACATCTATAGAGGATCAGACCTTCTTGCAGATTATGGATAGAGAGGCCTACCAAAATGACAATCACAGTTGGGTGGCCCTTCTCCCCTTTCACATACCCAGATGTGTTTTGCCTTGTAACAGGGAGCAAGCCATGAAGCGTTTGCATTCACTCATTGTCCCAAGTCACTGCAGACACCCTCTATAGAAAAAGCATTGAAAATGCTGGGGAAAAAAATTTGGTGACTATATTATATTGCTTCCAGCCTGCCACCACACACAGTAGTCCTTAAAAGAACTTTTGGGTCTTTGAAACGTTTTTTCTACTAAATAGATTGCGTTCACACTCCATACACTCTCTGTCCTTTCCGAAGCGCAGCTCTCCCTGACAACAAATGAGACAAACATGTGTCATCGGTTGCTATATATAGCACCCGATGACATGTTCCGGCCAGCCAATCACTGTAATCCCAGTAGTCAACATGGCTACTGGCATTACAGTGAGTGCAGTACTTACCTGCACGTTTTTTGGCTGCAACATGGCGCTCAAGGACATGGCGCTCAAGGACATGTGGTACTCGGCCGAGTACCACCATGTGCTGAGCATAGTGATGCTCGAGCCGAACAGCAGTTAGGCCGAGCATGCTCACTCAACACTAATTGTTAAGTGCTTGGTCTTTCTTGACATCATCATAATTTTGTCTTCTGTGTAGTGGTCCTTCAAATTGGAAATAGTGCAGCTAGTGAGAATGGAAGCCCTGGCAGACATGCAGTGTTCATACACGATGACATTTAGGCCTTTTGCACACGACCGTATGGCTTTTTCAGTATTTTGCAGTCTGCAAAAAATGGATCCGCAAAAAATACAGATGACGTCCGTGTGCATTCCGCTTTTTGCAGAATGGAACAGCTGGCCCTTGATAGAACAGTACTATCCTTGTCCGTTATGAGGAAAATAGGACATGTTATATCTTTGAACGGAACGAAAAAACGGAAATATGGAAGCGGAAGACATATGGAGTACCTTTGTATTTTTGGGCGGATCCATTAAAATGAATGGTTCCGTATGTGGTCCGTATACGGAATGCAAAAAACAAAACGGAAAAAAAAAGTGCGTGTGCGAGAGTCCTTAGTCTAAATAGTCCATGAACGGGCAGAAAAAAAGGCTACAAAACGAATAATTCTTGTGACATAAACTCCACATATATTTTAAAATGCTGGAATAGTAACAAAACAGATATAGAATATTTATAAAAGTGTGCTTAACACATTTAAATCTTGCCAAGGGCAACATTTGGCTGTATGTTCTTTTAAAGTTGTGCAACATGTTTATTTAGCTTTTTGGAAGTGTTTGAATTAATGTGTTATTTCACTAAATGGTGAAAAAATGATGGCAGCAGAGATGTTAAATTGCATTTTAAAGTAAGACAGGATTAAAAGCTGATATACTGTATCTTATAAGGATTTTCTTAAATACTATCCTTTTCCCATAAGTACTAGGCCCATGGGCATAAGATACACAGCACATATCAAGGCTAGTAGGAAATTGCAGATATTTGGTTCCAGTGGGATGTAAACAGAAACTGCATTAACATTTAGGGTCCTTTAAAGTCATACATTTTATATGTTTTACCTTCCGTTTTCCCATGGTTATTTACTATGGTTTTATTTTTTTACTCTAATCATTAGATGAATGCATTCTTATTAACTTACATCCAAGTATTAGTGTATTATTATGACTGTGCAAATGGCAAGTTGAAGAGAAAACGTAATTGTTTGGATGTTTATTAGTATTATCAAACCCTGATCTGCCTGTTTTGGCCCTTACTGACCAAGCATTTTTTCTCCCTTTTTCATCGTCACCTTCCTACAGCTATAATCTTTTTATTTTTCAATCTATGTAGCCATATAAGGGTTTGTTTTTTGCAGGACAAGTTGTAATTTTTAATAGTGCTATTTTGGGGTACACTTAGCTTTCTGATTAACTTTTATTAACTTTCTGGAAGTGACATGGGAAAAAACAGCAATACTGCCACAATTTTTCGGCAAAAATAACATGATTATTCTTATACATGTATTGTTTTTATGTTTTACTGATGTCAATAAAAAGTCCCAGGAGTGGGAATATGAACCACTCACAAACAC
This sequence comes from Bufo gargarizans, assembly GCF_014858855.1. Taxonomy (NCBI): domain Eukaryota; kingdom Metazoa; phylum Chordata; class Amphibia; order Anura; family Bufonidae; genus Bufo; species Bufo gargarizans. Next base: position 139,402,010 of record NC_058082.1, on the reverse strand, counting down.
AAAATACACACAGAAAACAGAGGATCTGGAGTGCGTATAACATACCAGGTCACCTTTGATGTGGTCCCCAGCGGGTTGGTGTGGGTCTGACAGGACAAATCAAAGGTAGGTAAATACAAGACCACAGATGTGTACTCAAAGATGCTCATAGTACACTACTAGGTCTGGTAGCATAATCCAAACACCAAAAGAGAGAGAGGCTAGCACAAATGGCAATGAATATAAACTTTATTATAGTCTCAAGACGAGACAAAAAATCCAATAAAATACAGTAAAACACACTCCTCCCCCCCTTGAAGAAGCTTACGCGAAACGTGTGTCGGGGCTCCTTGGTTCACCACTCAGGTATTTACTCTATGGCTCTTCAGCAAACAGTTCAGTATACTTTATCCATGTACGGTACTTTATATTTGTTGCACTTTGCACCTTATACATTCATGTACTGTATTTGATCCCTATACTGTTCTGACAGCCCTGGCTGGATCTATATACTAGATACCCACTTTGGGTTATTTATATACTATGTTGTACTTCTATGACCTTGCCAGTATTGATATGTTGATTGTCTAGTGGTATCCCATTTTTTATCCTGTGTGTTCTCCATTCACCATTGTATTGTCTTTTACTGCATTTTATTGGATTTTATGTCTCATCTTGAGACTATAATAAAGTTTATATTCATTGCTATTTGTGCTAGCCTCTCTCTCTTTTGGTGTTTGGACTTTGCGTGCAGGCTTGGCACGGGTACTCACGTTCGTGAGTCATTTATCATTGGTGTATATATAGGTCTGGTAGCATGCCAAACAGGCAGAAAAGAAGGGTAGGTGTTACTGGGAGGAGGACAATCAAGACTGGCACACAGGTTCACATTCAGATGTGATTCTTTAACTTGAGGAGGTCTTCGGGTAAGCAGTCTATATATAAGGGCGGGCCTCAGGGATAGGATCTACTTGATCTGTTGTACCCTGAAATAGCCTCCTAACACACGGTCCTTGCCCCGCAAGTGGTGGCCCCGTCCGGAACCTAACTCTAAACTTGTATCCCTAATTGGCCGTGCCAGAGACAAAGCCTAGAGACCAAGGGTAGAACAGAAAATATAGTGATGGATATAGAAAGCCAAGGTAGTGATATATTCATGTGTCCCCATATATGAATATATCTAAAGGGAGGTACCTGTGACTATAAAGACCCCATCAAGGGAAACAGGTCTTAAAATAGAATACCCCAACTACTAAAACAGCTATGGAGATTAAGATGGGAGGGGGGAAGAGATGTATGTTGGCACAGACTGTACAGGGCGTATGGCCCTATTCCACATTGACACCTAAAAACTGAACACTAAAACAGAATCCTGTCAGGGCAATGGTCTAGCTACAACACAGTTCGTTGGCATGTCTAAGTGGTAGTTACTTACAATGTCCTAGGAAAGCATGTGGCCTACTTCCAGGAACCCCAGCAGAGGAAGGGAAACGTACTGCCGGTCTGCTGAGGTCTGGCAGCGCGATAAAGCGCGCCAGTGTTATTTAAAGAGAAGAGTAGGGGGGTACTGGCCTACGCAAGCGCACAGTCGGGCGCCGCCGTCCACGTGACTATTGATGCATCACGTAGTACGGCGCGCTCCGTAAAAGTGTGCGCATGCGTCCCAGCAAGTAAACCAGCCTGCCCATACTGTGCGCAGCCTCACCGACATCACGACGTTAGGGCGTCCTCTGGCTTTTGTGCAACTCAGGCGGTCTGTACAGCATTGCAAGGAGTGGGAGGAGCTGGTGGCTAAAAGATACAAGCTACTGCATCTAAACTCCTGCCAGTGCTAGAGGGGACATAGTAACATCCCCCTCCAGAATGAGACCGTTGTGGGGGACATTATAGGCAGTGTGGACCTATAGACCTAGATAAGGAAAGAGTTATTTGCGGACCGGGAAGCCAGTACTAACTACTGGCAAAGGGAAATATTAGTATCCCTTGAGAAAGTAACCGCGAAACACGTGTCAGGATTCAGGACTGCTTTGGTCTGTATACTTTACCGCATTGTCTCCTATATTTGTATCATACAATTGCTGTCCTGTTCTTTAGTTGTTTTGGGTGTATCATTGATGCTTTGACGGGCAGCGTTATACCAGGCATTTTTTGCTCTGTGTTTTGGGTGAGAATATGTGTAGTGGGAAGCAGGAATAAAAAATCCCAAATCGGGTGGAATTGGGAAAGCAAAGCAATTCGGCCACAGTTTTACATTAATTTTTTTATTTACGATGTTTGATATCCGATGATACTGACCAGTTAATTTCATTCTCCAGGTCAGTATGAATCCAGAGATACATTATACGTGTAGTTTTTCTTGTGTTTTGATACTGATAAAATAAAAACCTTGAAAAAAAAATCTGTTTTATTTTTTTTATCGCCATATTCTGACCCCTATAACTTTTTTGTAGTTATATGTATGGAGCTTTGTGAGGGCTATTTTTGTGGGGTGATCTGTACTTTTTATTAATACCATTCTGGGGTGTGTACAACTTTTTGGTCACTTTTTATTAAAGTTTTTTGTGGAAGATGAAGTGACCAAAAACAGCAAAACGACCATTTTGACCATTTCGGTTTTACAGTATGGGGAAAATATTTATATATATATATAGTGATGGACGAACATCGGCCGGGATGGTTCGCGAACGCGATCGCGATCAAATGTTTGCGAACCTCAAGTTTGCTGCGGGCCCTATTCAATTTAATAGCAGGCGAACCTGAAAAACCTTCAGGTCATAATTGCAGCCACCAAATACTTACTAGAAGTGCACAAATGGTCCCACAACATGGACAGTGACATACCAAAGTGGGATTAATGGCAAAAATTCCCACAAAAAATATGGAATTTAATCAGGGGCCATTTTTATGCATCTTAAAGAAAAACTGTCAAAAATGTGCCCTGGTGGAGCCTAGAGAAATTTTATTTTAGGCCACGGGAGTACGGGCCTTAAAAATTGGATATTAATTCATTGGCTATCAATTTTACAGCAGGCCAGTGTACTACAGGCCCAAAAAATTATGCATTCAGCATACAGAAAAGAACAAGTAAGTATGTGGCTGGAGGTAGATTACACGGTCATTGGATATCAATTTTACAGCTGGCCAGTGGACTACTGGCCCCAAAAATTATGCATTCAGCGGACAGAAAAGAACAAGTGATTATGTGGCTGGAGGTCTATTAGACGGTCAATGAATATGAATTTTTTTGCAGGCCAGTACAAATTCAGGTCAAATATATATGTTTCAAAGAACTAAAAATATAAAATTGGATTAAAAACATGGCTAACTAAATCCCCCCTCTTGAAAAAACTGATAATAGTTGAAACACATGGTCGTAACAGGTGTTAAATTCCTCCAAGGCCCAAAACATTAGGCATTCAACAGACAGAAAAAGGCCTTTTTTGCCACTGTATTTACCTAAGACAGGGACCATTATTTGTTCTGTGTGGTGGTGGATATTTGTGGGCTGTTATGAGGAAATTCAATTAAACGTGAGCGACTCGTCACATGTGTTGAATTCGTGAGCTAGACGAATGTGCTTATCGGTCGGTCATGATCCCCCCTGCTGTGCTGAACGTCCTTTTGGACAAGACACTGGACGAGGGGCAAACCAAAAGTTCCATGGCAAATTGTGCCAGCTCTGGCCACAAGTCAAGCCTGCACACCCAGTAGTCCAGGGGTTCCTCGCTTCTCAGAGCGTCCACATCGGCCGTTAACCCAATGTAGTCGGACACCTGTCGGTCTAGGCGTTCCCCGAGGCTGGATCCGGAGGGGACTGCTGATGGGTTGGCTGCAAGAATGATCTCATATCTGAAGTGACCAACACATCCTTAAACCGCCTTCTTCTTGCATGCGCTGTTGGATTGGTACCCGCAACTGTTTCTCTGTGAGTGGAAATTCCTCTGCCAGTGCCGCAAAAGCAGAATGCAGCATTTCTCGAAGAAAGGCATGGAAGAGCTGCATTCTGACAGCTCTCTGTGATGCTGGTAACGTCCGCCATTTTGTGTTTGCATCGGGGGTCTAAGTATGTTGCCACCCAGTACTGATCCTTGCCCTTTATTCTTTTTATACAGGGTCCCTCTTCAAACACTGGAGCATGAAGGCCCCATTTGCACTAAACTGGAAGCGGTGGAGTGGCCTGGCTCCTGCTCATCGTCCAGGATCATGTCGTCCTCGTTCTCCTCCCCACAGCCACGGACAACACCAGGGATTACCATAAATGTTTAAAAGCCTCCCTTGGAATTCATCCAGTTGTGCGACTTTCTCATCTTCCTGCTTCTGCTCCTCGACGGCTTGATCAATGACACGACGCAATGCATGCTCCAGAAAGAAGGAGTAAGATACGATGTCACTGATGGTGCCCTTGCTGCGACTGATCAGTTTGGTGATCTCATCAAATGGACGCAGAAGTCTGCATGCATCGCGCATGAGCAGCCACTTGTGCGGTAAAAAAAACAAGCTCCCCAGAACCTGTCCTGCCACAGATTTTGTACAGGTAGTCGTTAACTTCACGTTTCCGCTGGAGCAGCCAGAGGCAGGCCTACATGCAATCCGTGGCAGTAACACCAAAACCACACAGGTGTCACGGGTTGCATGCTTGACGGCCGTTGCATGCTTGACGGCCGTCAGTAGGTTCACCCAGTGGGCAGTAAAAGTTATGTACCTTCCCTGCCCGTGTTTGCTAGATCACATGTCTGTGGTCAGATGTATCTTGGCAACTACACTGTGTGCCAGAGATACATCAACTTGCTGCTGAATGTGGCCATATAGCTTTTGGGAGAAGTATTTGCTTCCGGGGAACTTTGATTGCGGTGTGCCAAAGGCCACAAATTTTCAAAAGGCCTCCGAGTCCACCAGTTTATATGGCAGTAGTTGGCGGGCTAGCAGTTCCGACAAGCCAGCGGTCACTTGTTGGGCAAGAGGGTTATCCAGCGTCATCATCTTTTTTTTTTCTCTTTGGGCCACGGAAGCCTGCGACGGCGCGGTGGAGTGGAGGACAAATGGGAGGAGAGAGGAGAAGGAGAAGAGGCAGGACGTGGATGACCAGTAGTGTGTCTTTGTGGGTTCTGACGGTGTTGCTCCCACTGGGCTCGGTGATGGGAGGATAGGTGCCTTCTTAAGGCTGTCATCCCTAGGTGAGTGTTGGGCTTACCTCAACTTATGAGTTGACAGCACAGGCTGCAGATGGCAGCATTATTGTCAGCAACGGACACGTTAAAAAAAGCCCACACTGTGGAGCTATGTGCCAGCGTCCTGGGAGAGCGAGATGTGACCGCGCATGGCTCGTTCCAGATATATTAGCAGTCTGTTTTTTGCCTCCTGTGCACTGTAGGTTCTGCGTTCTTCTCCTCCCTATCTGCTGCTCCGTCTGTCCCTCTGAAACCCCTCCTCTTCCTTTCTTGTGGGCACCCACGTGACATCCATAGACACGTCATTATCGTTCCCTTCACCACCACTGACATTAGAGATCTTGGAGTAGGCAGCAACAGCGGGGACCACCCTTCTTGGGCTAATCTGGGTACTGTCGTCAGACCGCTGGATGGCTGCCGTTGCTACCTCTTCTTCTTCATCTGATGCCAAGAATGGCCGCACATTGGGAAGGTCTGCAAATGGATGGGAAAATAATTCCTCTGATGGGCTATGGTGGTGGTGTCTTTGGGGGTGCACACAATAGAAAGTGAAGAGGGTGCAGATAGAGAGGATGAGGAAGGTGCAGAAGCGGAAGGCTGAGTGAGCCACGCAATCAAGTCTGGTGCGTCCTTTGACGTAATCACACGCACCTTCTGCAACTTACATCTTAGGCTCCGGCCTGGTGCACCTGCCCGACCCTACCACACCTGCGGAATGGCCTGTCTCTTCCTCTGCCTGTCATTTTCAAAATGACCCTGTGACAAAAGTCCCTATAGAAGAGCACTATTTGTGGACGAAGGTATATAACACCCCTGCTTCAATCCGTATTTTTGGGGGGCAACTGGTAAATCACACCAATAAAAATGATTTTTTCCAATAGCATTTGGCACTGCGACGGTCACGTACACTACACACAGGGGGGAGGATAGTGACCACTGCACTCCACCCTCACCCCTGGCCCTGCCTACTTGCCTCGCAAGTCCTAATGACAGGGGACAACTAGGCGGCAGTCCCTAACTTAGGATACGTGCTGGGAAGACAGACAAGACAAATAACGGAACGTGAACAGACCGGGTCAATACCTAGAGAGCTACTCAGTACTAAGGAATGAGCAGAGAATAGTCAGGAAAAGCCGAGGTCAAATACCAGGAGAGAAACGAAGTACAACAGGAGTCCGCAAAGAATCGTCAGGTGGAAGACGGGGTCAGGATACCAGGAGAGATGCGCAATACAGGAGGAGCAGGCAAAGGATTGTCAGGGAACAGGATTAGGTAGTATTCAGTAGTCCAACATATAGCCAGAAACCTAAAATTAACAGGCAACCTGTGGCCAGACAGACAAGTCGAGCACCGAGTGATCAGCTCGGCCCTCAAGGCAGACCTAGGAGCTGGGAGCCTCCCAGCTAGCAAAGCTGCCCTGGGAACGAGGTCAAACACAGATCCTCGCACCTGAAGCTAAGCAGCAGATCTGCGGCTGATGGGAGACTGAGTGTCCCTTTGGCGCCCCATGACAGGCACTCTGTGTAGCAGAGGTAACGCAGCAAAATGCAAACAAATGCTGCACTATATAGAAAGTATATTATAGGTATATAACACCCCTGCTTCAATCAGTTTTTTCGGGTGGCAACTGGTAAATCCAACTAGTAAAAATTATTTGTTCCAATAGTGTTTGTCACTCTGTGTAGATACGGTAACACAGCAAAACCGCAAACAAATGCTGCACTACCTAAATGCACTATATAGAAAATATATTATTGGTATATAACACCCCTCCTTCGATCAGTTTTTTTTGGGGTGGCAACAGGTAAATAACACCATAAGAAATTATTTTTTCCAATAGCGTTTGTCCCTTTGTGTAGATCCTGTAACGCAGCAAAACCACAAACAACTGCTGCACTACCTAAATAGAAAGTATATTATTGGTATATAACACCCCTGCTTAAATGCATTTTTTTGGGGGGGCAACTATTAAATCACACCAGTAGAAATTATTGGTTCAATAGCGTTTGGCACTCTGTGTAGCAGAGGTAACGCAGCAAAACCCCAAACAAATGCTGCACTACCTAAAAGCACTATATAGAAAGTATATTATTGGTATATAACACCCCTGCATCAATCATTTTTTTTTGGGGGGGCAACTGGTAAATCATACCAGTAGAAATGATTTGTTCCAACAGCGTTTGGCACTCTGTGTAGCTGCGTTAATTCAGCAAAACTGCAAACAAATGCTGCAATACCTAAATGCACTATGTAGAAAGTACATTATTGGTATATAACACCCCTGCTTCAATCATTTTTTTTTGGGGGGGCAACTCGTAAATCACACCATAAGAAATTATTTGTTCCAATAGCGTTCGTCACTCTAGAAATAGATGCTGAAACGCAGCAAAACCCCAAACAAATGCTGCACTACCTAAATGCACTATATAGAAAGTATATTATTGGTATATAACACCCCTGCCTTAATCAGTTTATTTGGGAGGCAACTGGTAAATCACACTAATTAGAAATTCTTTGTTCCAATAGCGTTTGGCACTCTGTATGGCTGCAGTATCGCAGCAAAACCGCAAACAAATGCTGCACTACCTAAATGCACTATATAGAACTTATATTATTGGTATATAACACTCCTGCCTCAATCAGTTTATTTGGGAGGCAACTGGTAAATCACACCAGTAGAAATTATTTGTTCCAATGGTGTTTGGCACTCTCTGTGGCTGCAGTATCGCAGGATAACCGCACACAACTGCTGCACAACACAATTGCACTATAATATACTTTCTATGTTAGAAAGTATATTATAAGTATATTACATCCCTCAGTAAGTCACACCTATCGTTAGCACACCTATACCAGTCCTTAAAAGGACTTTTGTGGCCCTAATAGCTAGTGATTTGGGTCCCTAACAGCCTGTCCCTGCTCCACACAGAAACTTCTCCCTACACTGGCAAAAGACTGAATGTAAAATGTCTGCCAGCTTTTTTTTTTTTTTTTGAGGGTGAGGGTGTGTCCATTTGCTAAAATGTCTCAATTGGCTGTCCTGTACCACCTGATGGATGTGTCATGCATTAAATTTCTTCACAATGTAAAAGAATATGGTGGTTGCGAATATTGCCATATGTTTGCATGTTCGGCGAATCGTGAACGTGCAAATTTTGCAGTGAAACGACCTCCGGGTGAACCGCAAGGCCATCTCTACTCGCATATAATGTTTTACAGGGTCAGCTCAACTGCAGGCTCTCGCATATAATGTTTTACAGGGTCAGCTCACCAGCAGGCCCTCACATATAATTTTTTTAAGGGTCAGCTCACCGGCAGGCCCTCGCATATAATGTTTTACAGGGTCAGCTCACCTGCAGGCCCTCACCTACAATCTTTTACAGGGTCAGCTCACCTTCTGATGATGACAGCGAAGTCTTGCCTGTTGGTACTCTGGCACACATGGCTGACTTCCAGTTAGGCTGACTTTGCCATGACCCAAGTGCCATATGGATTTTGGAGGCAGGTTTTGCTAGAATGTTTTTTTAGGCACCATTTTATATTTGAAGAGACCCTGTTGTAAGCCTTCAATGGAATCCCTCAAAAGTGACCCCATTTTGGAAACTTCACCCTTTAAAGAATATATTAAGTAGGGTACTGAGCACTTTGACTCCCTCGATGGACACCCACACCTGGCAGGATAACGGACGGCACTGGTATCTTACGGGTTAAAGACACCAGTCCTGTATTGAAATTTGCTGGAAGAACTCCATGGTATGAAGACTTATTGGCAATGCTCCATGGGAAATGAATATACAAAGAGGTATCTCCCAAGAAAGTCAATCATCTTGTCTGGGACACTGCTGGGAAGTGGCTGTCTATTAGTCAAAAGCTGACATTCCACCAAGACTTGGGATTTGTTTGACACAGGAATATGGCTAAGTCAGATTTCCATCCATAGACATCTGCATTTGACGTGCATTCCCCTTATCAGTAACGAGTAGGATTTTGGCTGGCTGGGATATTCAGTATCCTGCCTAAGCCACATTCAAGGCACCTTGCCAAAATCCTACTCCATACTAATGATGGGCAAGCACCCCAAAGAAATCTTTCTATCGATGGAAATCTGGTTTGACTATATTCCCTTGTCAAAAAGTCAGCTTTTGACTGATAGGAAGCCACTTCCAAGAGTCGATGCTAGCAGGATGTTGTTCTCTTGTTCTCTTCCTTGGGCAATAACTATTTCATGCCTTTAGTATATGCAAAAAGGTAATCAATAAAAGATGTAACAAATTACGCATTTAGTTATGTTTTGGAGGGAGTGATAGAATGGTCAATGTGTTTCCTACACAAGTTAAGCCAAGGGGTCTATACTTTTAAATATGCACAGTGTGAATGGTTGGTTATGTCAGCTAAACATTTCTTCAAAATTACACCTTTATTGCACTTTTTGTGTGCACTCTTGATGGCATGCGGTTCTGATTTAAGCCATTGGAGGGGTATTACCCCTTCTCCCTGGCACATACTCCTGATCCCTGCACAGCCACCGTTGCATCTTCCCGCTTCAAACCATCTGGCGATGAGGAAGTTTGGAGGTCAGCCATGAGCAGGCCACAACGTGGACAAGCCTCCCTAGCATTGCGGGTGATGCTAGGAAGGCTTGTCCCCATTGCGAACTGCTATTGGCTGCCCTGACCCCCCTCCCACCGTGTCCCATGAGATGCAACAGCGGCCGTGTTGGGGTCAGGGATCAAAAGAGTCGCAGGTGCAGGGGAGCAGAGTAAGTATAAGGAGGTCATTTTAGGGGTTGGATAACCCCTTTAATTGGGGAAGCTGTAACTCTGAGAGAAATCATTTCATCTAGTGAATTCTGAACTTGTTTGAGGTTACTTAGATTGTCACAAAATGTTCTGAACTTTTGCTGTGTTTACAAGAAGCATGAAAAAAAAAAATCTGCAGATCACTCTTGTGTGTGTTGCCTGCAGTAATTATTTATATACACATTAATAACTTATTTAAAGTGGACCTTTCACCGATTATGACATTGTGAACTAAGTATACAGACATGGAGAGCGGCAACCGGGGATCTCACTGCACTTACTATTATCCCTGGGCGCCCCTCCGTTCTCCTACTATGCCCTCAGGTATCTCCGGTCACAAAGTTGTGGTAGGCGGAGTCTGCCCTTGTTATGCTGTAGCGCTGGCCAATCGCATTGCAGAGCTCACAGCCTGGGAGAAAATAACCTCCCAGGCTGTGAGCTCTGCGCTGCGATTGGCCAGCGCTACAGCAGAACAAGGGCAGACTCCGCCTACCATAACTTAGTGACTGAAATCTCTGCCTACTATAACTTAGTGACCGAAGATACCGAAGGGCATAGCAGGAGAACGGAGCAGCGCCCGGGGATAATACTAAGTGCAGTGAGATCCCCGGGCGCCGCTCTCCATGTCTGTATACTTATTTCACAATGTCAGGACCGGCGAAAGGTAAGGTAAGGTTTCTTTATTTCTACTATTTGGTGTGTATATTGCCCTCAAGGTTTCAAAAGTTTAGTGAGTTATACAGTGTAACAACTACACTATTCACTTGAAGAGCTATTATGATTTCAGTCTGTAATGAAGTTGGTTGTGCACAAGATTGCAGAACTGGACTTCTATAGCAGTCATACTTCTTTGGTCATCAAAGAAGAAGACAGAAGAGAAGCCGAGCTGCGCGAACAAGTGGATGAGTTGAGTTAAATTATTTATTTATTTATTTATTTTAACCCCTCCAGCCCTATTTTATTAAGCATTCTGTATTAAGAATGCTATTATGTTCCCTTATAACCATGTTATAAGGGCAAATAATAATGATCGGGTCCCTATCTCGATCATCTCATAGCAACCATGCGTGAAAATCGCACCGCACCTGCACTTGCTTGCGGATGCTTGCGATTTTAACACAGTCCCATTCACTTCTATGGGGCCTGCGTTGTGTGAAAAAGGCACAATATAGAACATGCTGCGATTTTCGTGCAACGCACAAATAATGCGTGAAAATCACCGCTCATGTGCACAACCCCAGAGAAATGAATGGGTCCGGATTCAGTGGGGGTGCAATGCGTTCCCCTCACGCATTGCACCTGCATGGAAATGTTGCCCATGTGAAAGAAGCCTGTCTTGACTTAGCCATTAGATCCCTAGGTCTCAACACTCAGAATTGTTAGAGGTTGTCAGCAGGAAGTAGAAGCCAAGATGGCGTGACCAACCTCCCTGACAAATTTATCTTCATTATTGCCAGTTTTCTAGTATAAATGAAGTCAGAAATCCACAGCAGCTCTGAGCTTTTGTAGATATCTGGTTAGGTGCATGGACCGCAGGAGGATGCGCCTACTTTATTACGAGGTATTCACCTTGTCATAAGTTAGGTGCATTCTCTGAAAGTGTAGGGGATATCAAGACTGGTTTAGAAAGCTCCAGTCTTGATTAATCTCCCCCTAAGGGCTCATGCACCGGACCGTATGTATTTTGTGGTCCACACAAATGGATCCACAAAAAATACCGATGACGTCCGTGTGCATTACGTATTTAGCGGAATCAAACAGCTGGCCCCTAAAAGAACAGTACTATCCTTGTCCGTAATGCGGACAAAAATAGGGCATTAACTATATTTTGCAAAACAGACATATGAACATACGGAAATGTAATGCATACAGAGTAACTTCGTTTTTTTTTTTTTGTGGACCCATTGAAATGAGTGGTTCCGCATACTGTCCACAAAAAAACAGAATGGACACAGAAAAAAAATACTTTTGTGTGCATGAGCCCTAAATATAAGCTGGAATGTTACTGCGGGATTGAAGCTGTTCACTGCTTGCTTCCTCTTTCTTTTTTATACCTTGGGTTGTGTTTGTGCAAGGGCACTGTCATGAGCTGGGTGCAACAATCCTGAACGAGTGAGAATTCAGGTCAAGAGACAAAAGCATGAAATACTGTACAAGGAAGGATCACAATCCTAATGGCAAGGTAATAGGCAAAATCCAGGGAAAGCAAAAACTGACATTCAATATAGATATATAATTGGCTAGAGGCATTATCTGGGTGGGTTTAAATAGTAGGTCTTTATGACCTCATCGACAGCCGAACCAAAAGCATTTTGTTGTATAGCAACTAAGCATGGCCATAGAAAAAGCAATAGAGTGTGGTCATGCAACAGGAACAGAGCGATTTTGAAGTAAGATTCTGGTTAGTGACAGGTGAGTGACATTCTGTATCTAAATGTGAGAAGTAGCTGCATAGCACTCGATATATAAAAAAAACTGCCTAAATCAATGTACAATTATTTCTTATTTGTAATTTTAGTTAGTCGCTATGGAAAATGTATAATGTACTGATGGCTGCTCTTTCTGAAGGTTTTAGAATCTTTTGGGAAATAAGTTAATCAAAATAATCCACATATTTTATTTAATACTTTTGAAGAACAAGCTATGCCTGTGGCAACACATAAAAAATTAAAAAGACGTTTAATTGTCAACAACTTGTGAACTGCATTTGGTCTGGCAGTGTAGTTAATTCTTTAATTCTGGAAATAACAGCTCATGCCATTTAAATATATGCAGGTGTGAATGTACTTCACAAAAAAAATAAAAAATCTAGGCCCAGAGAGTGACGAGTGTATCATCCTAGCTATGGCTTTACTCACTGCTTCCTGGTCTTCTTCTCTGGGTGCCTGCGCTGCACTACACCCTGACAGTATACAGCTTCAGGAAGTAGTGAGCGCAGACATGCTCTATGACCTGACATTATGTGATATCTGGTCAGAGGGTAGTGTGGGTGCCTGGAGGATCAGAGTGGACCATGAGTGGTGGCTCAACAAGAGGAGAGGTTAGTATTATTATTTTTTTTACATTTAACTCTGGTCTGCATTAAGTGGACCATGGGATGGGAGTTATAGGGGTGACAGGGGTTTAAACTAATTTGGGTCAGGATCTGGGGTTTGAATTAATTTAGTGCTCTGATCTATATCAATTTGGGGTCTGATTTAGGGCCTGTATATAGTTGGGGTCTAATCTCCGGTTTGTAAGAAATTGGGGAGTGATGTGGGGTCTAATCTGTGGGTTGTATAAATTTGGGGTATAATTGAGGCTCTGGATGAATTTAGGGGTTGATCTGGAGTCTTTATGAATCTGGGATCTGATCTGAGGGCTTATATGGGGTCCTAATGAATTTTGGGCTGATTTGGGGTGTAATCTATGCTCTGTATGAATTTTCATCTGTTTGAGTCTGTCTAGAGGCCTGTATTAATTTTGGGGTCTGTCTGGAGATCTGTATTCATTTTGATGTTCGGTCTGGAATCTATTCTGGGGACTGGGGGTCTGTTAATGTTGGGGTCTAGGGGTCTGTATTAATTTTGAGGTCTGTCTTGTATCACTTTGGGGTTGGGGGGCTGTATTTATTTTGGGGTTTGTCTGGGTGTCTTTATTAATTCTAGGGTCTAATCTTGGGTTCTGTATTAATTTTGAAGTCTAGTCTAGGACATTGTAATAGGTTGAAGTTTGTATGGGGGTCTGTATTAATTTTGAGGGTCTGGAAGTTTGTATTAATTTTGGGGTCTCATCTAGGGTCTATATTAAGAAGGGGTTGTCAAGCAATCTATCATGTGTTTTTGAAAACTGATTAGAATGTTATAAAATTAAAGTAGTGAAACCCATCTGATTCTCTATCATTCTTCTTCTGCTGCTCCCTGTATCCTTGCTGGTCTCTGTTCTTACAAGTCCCTCTCCACCCCTGACCAATCATTGGGAAGCGAGAAGCAGAGGATCAGTAAGGTATCACTACCCAAATCTTCTGGGCCCTAATGCAAAATTTGTAACAGGCCTGTATCTATTATGTGCCATTTGTTCATACTGGTGTTTCCTTATATATAGCAAAAGGGGCTGAACACCCTGGCCAAAGATGTCTGTGCAGTAAATTGTGAAGTATTCAGCAGAAATCGTTATGATGGTCTGGACCAAACAGAGAAGAAAAGTAGAGTGAAAAACTCAAATCTGTGGAAATTTCACCTGTGAGTTACTGTTTTTACATTTGTTATGAAAACAAAGTCTTGTCGACAGGACTTTGTTTTCTGTCTTGCATAACGGGACCCAGACAGATCCGTTTTCCCATAGACTTCTAAGATGGAGAAAAACGTTTTGCATTCCATCCTATGGATTCCGTTATAACGGAAAGCCATAACAGACTCCTTAACGCTAGTGTGGACCCACTCTTACCTGTCCAAAAAACTGCGTACCTACGGTTAGGCTTGACACTAGCTGAGTGATTCAACAAGAACTAGTGAACTTGCCATGCAACCATTCTGTAACTACAAGAGCCCTGCCTACAGTGGATTAGCTGTCACAATAAGGGCAATCCCACTTAGAAACCTATTAAGAATGAGTAGACCCTGCAGGAGATATGGAATCCTGCCTTTCACTCATGGTGTAGCTGTTAGTATTTGGAGCAGAGAGGTTGATTAGTAGTACTAGCTGGGTGATCAAAGACAAACCAGCAGCACCACAGCAATAACAATAGCAATAAAAGAAGCCAGCCAAAACAGATCCAAGAGAGACAAAGGTGCAGAGACGCAAAGGCAGGAGAATAGTCACTACGGTCCAAGGTCAAATATAGTAACAAGCAAGAAGGCAAACTTGTTTAAACAAGCCGGGCAAAAAAAACCACAAGAATATTCACAATATGTATACATCAATCTAACACACAGGAATCAGGTTGAATATGCAATAACTGGCATATAGCAGAACCACTGCAGGATAAGAGTAGAGCAAAGATCTCATTGTTTGATTCTCAAGCCAAGCCTCCTTGGTTTTCTCAGTTTTTCCAGAACAGGTGAACTTGTCATGCTATGCCCTCTCCTACTTGACATCAGCAGCAGAGATAGTTACACTGAAGACATTTCTTTTTTGTTTAAATAGGTTAAAAACACTTTGCTAACCCCCCCTTCACTCCCTTTCAAACTCTTTGGCCTCTTTCACACAACCGTTTTTTGTTTGTTTTGTTTTTCGTTTACGGGTCATTTTTTGCGTGCCCTATACGGGCCGTATACGGAACCATTCATTTCAATGGTTCCACAAAAAAACTGAATGTACTCCGTATGCATTCTGTTTCCGTATTTCCGTTCCGTTGAAAGATAGAACATGTCCTATTATTGCCCACAAATCACATTCCGTGGCTCCATTCAAGTCAATGGGTCCGCAAATAAAACGGAACACATACTGAAATGCATCCATATGCCTTCCGTATCCATTCCGTTTTTGCGGAACCATTTATTGAAAATGTTATGCCCAGCCCAATTATTTCTATGTAATTACTGTATACTGTATATTCCATACGGAAAAACGGAAGGGAAAAACAGAACAGAAACGGAAACACAACGAAAACAAACATACGGAACAACGGATCTGTGAAAAATGGACCGCAAAACACTGAAAAAGCCATACGGTCATGTGAAAGAGGCCTTCTTGAGATTGGCTGAGCTGTCACAGTTCTGTGTAGATTATGAGCTCCATTGAGGACAGTGAGTGATGATAACGTCTATGAAATATGTCAGCGCTATATAGAGTAAAATAAAATAAGGGTTAAGTTATTTTTCGTTTTTCACTTCCTGCCTTTTTGGGGCCATAACTTTTTATTTTTCTGTTCACATAGCCATATCAAGGATTGTATTTTGTGGGGCAAATTATTCTTGGCATCATTTAATTTTGCATACAATGTAGCGGGATGGGAAGCTAGAAAAAAGTTCCAAATAGAGTGGAATTGAAAAAAAATGTTTTGTTTTTACTGTTTTCCCTATGAAGTAAAACTGACCTGTTACTTTCATTCTATTTGTATAGTTTTTCTTGCTTTTTAATACTGAAAATAAAAAAATTCTTTTCATCCCTATATTCTGACCCCAACTTTTTTGTAGTCATGTGTATGGAGTTACGCGAAGGCTCATTTTTTGTCGAGCAATCAGTACTTTTCATTGATACATTTTAGGGTATTTATGAATTTTTGATCACTTTTATAAAATAAAATAAATTGGGGGAGGTGAATAAACCAAACAACGGCAAATTGTTTTTTTTTTGTTTTTTTTTCCTGTTTCACTGTTTTCCACATGGGATAAATACTTTTTATTTTAAAGGGAGTCTGTCACCACATTTTAGCATGTTAGACCGTTAAAATAGGGTTATGTGATCCACCCAGAACATAAAAACGGTACCTTTCTTGTAGAAAACAGACTTTTCTTTTTGCCGAAAATGAACTTATAAGATTATGTTCTGAGCCCTCTCAAGTGCCCAGGGCGGTCTCTCAATCCTCGGAGCCCCAGGCAGCACCTCCTAAACGGCTCATAACCCTGCCCTCCGTGCGCCTCTGCCCGCCCGTTTACTCCCCTCCCCTGTCCTTTTCCACTGTGGCTGTGCGGTCCAAATCGTAGCGGGCGCATGCGCAATGCGATGCCCGCTCCTGGCAGGGCATCGCAATACCTACTGCGCATGCGCCCGCTATGATTTGGACCGCACAGCCACAGTGGAAAAGGACAGGGGAGGGGAGTAAACGGGCGGGCAGAGGCGCACGGAGGGCAGGGTTATGAGCCGTTTAGGAGGTGCTGCCTGGGGCTCCGAGGATTGAGAGACCGCCCTGGGCACTTGAGAGGGCTCAGAACATAATCTTATAAGTTCATTTTCGGCAAAAAGAAAAGTCTGTTTTCTACAAGAAAGGTACCGTTTTTATGTTCTGGGTGGATCACATAACCCTATTTTAACGGTCTAACATGCTAAAATGTGGTGACAGACTCCCTTTAATAGAACCAGCATTTTCACACATGGTGATGCTCATGATGCTTATATTTAATTATCTATTTTAATTTTCCTTCTGGGAAAGGTTGGTGATTAGAATAGAAGTTTAGAGGAGACATGTCTGGGAATGCAAGATCACCCATTATTCCGTGCAGCCAGCCAATCAGCAGATAGACATTCCCTGTGCTCCTGGGCCCGGTAGCGACTACTACCTCTGCACCCCCTATAGCTACGCCCCTGCACAGCCCTATAAAAACCTCATCCTGTGCGGTCTCCGCCATTGTCCTGTGGGCTGAACATAGGGAAAGCTATGGTAAGAGCTCATGCACTAGGGAAAGTGTTGTTGAAAATAATTAATAGAAGAATATTGGAGAGGGAAAGTACAGGGATAGTGCAGGGAGACTTACTCTGCATCAGTTTTATTTATTTTTTCCTACATTTACTTATTCCTACATCAGCCATAAACATAATTTAATACTAATAAGATGGAAGCCTTTATTATTCCAGTGCCAGTGTGCCAACCAATACCATCCAGTCTGATGCCCTTAGAGGTCTAATCCATATCTTTTTCTGGTCTTAATTCTTCCAAATCATACTTTAAAGTCTCCATTTCCTAGAAAAGTCAGCAAGATGCAGAGAGAGGAGGAGCTGGATGTCCCTGATAACATATTCTCATTGATAGGGATGAGCGGACCTGTGGATGTTTGGGTTCGCCGGGTTCGGCCAAACTTCGGGTCAAAGTTTGGGTTCAGGTTCCTGAACTTTGGTGCGCTAAAATGGCTCTAAAATAGTCATAGTAAGGGCTAGAGGGCTGAAAAAGGAAGGGGATAAGAGCGGGGCAGTTGCCCTGCAAACAAATGTGGATAGTGAAATGACTTAAAATAACATAGAATAGAAAAAAAAAAAAATAATAATCTTGAACTAGGAGGAAGTGGTCAAAGTGGAGTAGGAGTTTGAGGAGGCAATGGACGTGGCAGTGTAGGTGGAAGCGGCGGTGGAGGAGGAGGAGGTAGCCAACACTGTTTTTGTTGTTTTTGAATTTTAATTTTTTCTTCTTAATTTTTTTTATAAATTTGGGAAGACCCCAAAACATTAGGAAATTAAAAAGAGAATGCAAAGAGAAAGTGTGCTGAAGTGGCTGGGTACGGACGGTATATTTGTCTACTCAGCAGAAGGTATGGACAAGTCCTGTGGGATCTATGCCTGGTTCATTTTAATGAACGTAAGCTTGTCCATGTTGGCTGTGGACAGGCGGCTGCGCTTGTCTGTGATTACCCCCCCTGCTGTGCTAAACACACGTCTGGACAATACACTTGCTGCAGGGCAGGCCAGCAATTTCAAGCTGTAAAGGCAAGCTCAGGCCATGTGCCCAATTTGGAGACCCAGAAGTGGAATGGGGCAGACCTGTCAGTCAGTAGGCATGTGCACACGTACTGTTCCACCATGTTGCTGAAATGCTGCCTCCTGCTAAGACATTCTGTATCAGCTGGTGGTGCTGGTTGTTGTGGCATGCTGACAAAGCTTTTCCACCTTTTGGCCATGCTAACCCTGCCTTCTGAGGTGCTGGCGGTGCCCCAGCTGCATTGGCGACTTCTTCCTCCTCCTCCTCTGCCTTCGCCTTTTGCTTCCACTGAGCCCCCTCGGTCAGGTGTAAATGTCATCAGCAGCGCATCTATCAACATGCGCTTGTACTCACGCATCTTCCGATCACGCCTCAGTGACGGAACTAAGGACAGCATGTTGTCCTTGTAGCGGAGATCCAGCAGGGTGGCCACCCAGTAGTCAGCACTGGTTAGAATGTGGCCAACTTGGCAGCTGTTGAGCAGGCATTGTAGCATGTAGTTGCTCATGTGTGCCAGGCTGCCCAGAGGAAACAAGCTGTCCACTGTGGGAGGTTTATTGTCTGTGTCCTTTGTATCCCCCCAGCCACGCTCCATTGATGCCCATAAGTTGCATTGGGTGCCACCCTGCTGTGAACACGATTACTTCTCCTCATCATCCTCCTCGTTCTGCCAGATTGTGCCCTGGCTGGACAGTTGTGTACCTGGCCACTTGTGAATGACTGCACTGATAACCTTGGAAATTATCCCTCTTCCTCCTCCTCCTGTACCAGATCCTCTTCCATCATCGCCCGAAGTGTTTTTTTCAAGGAGACATAGAATTGGCATAGTAAAGCTGAGGACTGCGTCATTGGCACTGGCCATGTTGGTGGAGTACTTGAAACAGCGCAACATGGCACACACGTCCCGCATGGAGGCCCACTCATTGTTGGTAAAGTAGTTCTCTTCAACAGAGCGACTCACCCATGCGTGCTGCACCTAAAACTCCACTATCGTCTGCTGCTGCTCGCACAGTCTCTCCAGCATGTGCAAGGTGGAGTTCTACCTTGTGGGTACGTTGCATATAAGGCAGTGAGTGGGAAGGCCAAAGTTACGCTGCAGCGCAAACAGGTGTGCGGCAGCAGGGTGTAAACAATAAAAGTGCGCACAGACGGCCTGCACTTTCTGCAGCAGCTCTGACATATTGGGGTAATTTTTCAGGAACCTCTGCACCACCAAATTCAGAACATGCGCCAGGCAAGGGATGTGTATCAAACCGGCTTGCCCCAGAGCTGCTACGAAATTTTGCACATTATCACACACCACCAGGCCAGGCTTGAGGCTCAAGCACCAACCACTCATCGGTTTGTTGTTCCATGCCTGTCCACAGCTCCTGCGCAGTGTGGGTTTTTCCCCCCAAACAGATGAGTTTCAAAATAGCCTGCTGTGGTTTCCCCCTGGCTGTGCTGAAGTTGGTGGTGAAGGTGTTACGTTGACCGGATGAGGAGGAGGTAGAGGAAGAAGCGGAGTGGAAGGAGGAGGAGACAACAAGAAATGTCCTGCAATGGCGGTGACGGTAGGACATGCGCCAAATTGCTATCCACCTCAGGCCCAGCCACCACTGCATTTACCCAATGTGCAGTTAGGGAGTTATAACATCCCTGCCCGTGCTTACTGGTCCACGTATCGGTGGTTATTTGGACCTTGCCACAGATGGTGTTGAGCAGTACACACCTGATTTTGTCCACCACTTGGTTGTGCAGGGCAGGGATAGCTCGCCTTGAAAAGTAGTGGCGGCTGGGAACCACATACTGTGGGACAGCCACTGTCATAAGGATTTTAAAAGTCTCTGTCTCCACCAGACAGAATTTCAAAGGCCAGAAATTTTGAAATGCTGGCATTCAGGGCCAGGGATCGTGGGTGGGTAGTGGGGTACTTCCTCTCCAGTTGAACGCTTCCATATGACAGTGTGGAGGTGGTGGTGTTGCTGCCACATCCTCTGTTTGTGGGGTGGCAGGTTCCACTGTCTCTATAGAGAGGGATGAAGAGGTCGAGACCGCAGCAGAAGAGGGAGCAAGAGGAGCCTCAGATCTTTTCTGGTTTTTCAGGTGTGTAGTCCACTGCAGCTCGTGCTTTGCATTTATATGCCTGGTCATGCAGGTGGTGCTCAAGTTTAGAACATGTGTTTTCAGGTCGGCTATAAGACATGAACCTACTCTCCCGCCACTATGATAGCAGTAAAGTTATGCCGGAACAGCTGAACGGCAGGTAGGCTGAAGAGGCCCACCCCATTGAGGTATTAAAATAAAGAGGGTTTAGGTAGGCTGGGGCAAAATGAGCTGTCGGCACCCTGCTAGTGCCGTTCCGAACTTAAATAGCGATTGCCCCGCCTCCTCTCACACAAATGCGGCAAAATACTTTGCCTAAAACTTATGTTCAGGTCGGCTATGAGACATGAACCTACCTACCTCCCTCCACTATGATAGCAGCAGAGTTATGTCAGAACTGCTGAATGGAGGGTAGGTTGAAGAGGCCAAAATACAACAAAGCATAGATTCAGATGATTATATCTTTAATAACCTTATTTATTACACCAGATTTCAGAAAGTTTTAGACATTTCACATTGTGGATCAGGTATGTATCGCGTATAGCATGCTGACTTCCATCTGGCCAACTGCTTAATAATATGCACCAGAACGTTATGTTTGGAGGCCGCAGAGGCTTCTCCAATGTGGAAAGAGTGCCCTATAATCGAGCTGGGAACAACCCTGACATTCCTCAGTAATATGCAAACAAATCTCAGAAAATTCTGGCTACTCAAAGGTGCCGCCCGAGCTTTAACAGAGGAGAATCGCCAGGAGCAACCCCAAAGAAAAGCAACCATTCCTGTATGGCCTTAACTGGACACCATCTGTTACCGGTGTGGAAATATCTAACTTCCATCTGTTGTCCCACTTGGGCAGTCTTTGAAGAGGCCAAGGTAAGAATGTAACAAGCACCATCCCATGCCAACTGATTCTTCCTTAAATAGTTCTTACGATTTGCTTCACAGGTAAATTCACCTAGTCTCAGAAAACCGTAAAAGGCTAGATACATTGCGGTCTTGATTAATAAGCTAACATATTTACCAAACTGATTCTTCTGTAGCTTATCAGAAAGTAATCTAAACATAGCCCCTGTAAATGGCTGACTTGAAGGACGCACCACAACAGCCCCCTTCTGGATACCCTTCAATAGCATTCTTATCGGATGTGCTGAGAACAGGGAGGGTTGATCGGGGTGCAGCATATATAAATGATGTTTTATGCCAGCTAAGTACAATTTAATCGTGCTGTATGCCAACTTACGATGAGAGTGGCAAAATGCGGCAAAGGCCAATAGGTAAACTATGTTATCCACCCCTACTGGTAAATAGGACTTTTTGAAGTCCTTGAATAACACCCAGGCCATCTGATATGTCTTCCGGGTATTACTGGACAGAGCTTTAGACATGAGAGACCTGGCGGTAGAAAGATGAGTTGCTAGTCCATTACTAACTGGTCGAGTCGGGGGGCAAGTGACGGTATTCGGTCCACCGTGGACAAAACTGGAAAAAGAGTGACAAATTACGCCTGGACAAGGCATCAGCAGCCACGTTGCTATGCCCCCTAATATGTTTACACCTGTGAAAATTGCGCTGTAGGTACAGCCAGACAAGCCTCCTGACAAAAGACATAATCTGCCTGGAGTCTGTCTTAATTCTTAAGAATTTCTACTAGTGCCTCGTTATCTCTGGGGAAAAGAACCGTCGGATTTTTCCACAGTATTCCCCAAACCTGGGCAGCCCCCACTAAGGGGTAGATCTCGAATAAGGGGGAACACCTGGAAAAACCCGCCATATTAACAATCTCCAGTGGCCATAGATCAGCAAACAAGTGGGTACCATAGATAGCCGCAAAACCCACGGTGGATAATGCATCCGTATGGACCACCGGAGAGTCATTAGATACCGTCGGAATAAATAAAAAAATGCC
This sequence comes from Bufo gargarizans, assembly GCF_014858855.1. Classification (NCBI taxonomy): domain Eukaryota; kingdom Metazoa; phylum Chordata; class Amphibia; order Anura; family Bufonidae; genus Bufo; species Bufo gargarizans. The sequence continues at coordinate 139,379,744 of NC_058082.1, read as the reverse complement.
ATCACAATGAGCCAAGAACATATCCCACATAACCATATCGGCCATAGCTTCTTGGTCCAGCTGCACTGGACTATCCTGACCTAGAGTATGAGGGAGTAAATTTAACAGTCTGCCTTGGGGTATGATACGCATGGTGAAGTTGAGCATTCCAAGAAGGGACTGGAGGTCGGTTTTGGTGGTAACTCTGGCTAGTCTGTGCACCACCTCTTTGACCCTCAGTAACTTATCTTGAGGGAGACTAACTTCCATCTTAACTGTGTCCAGACATATGCCCAGGAACGTGATTGAGGTATTGGGTCCCTGCACCTTATGTGGAGCAATTTTAACTCTAACTGTAAATCTTGCGGTGCTTGCGTTGGGGGTTCGATCAACAAACAATCATCCATGTAATGAATAACATGATTAACACAAAATAAATCTTGTAAAATCCAATGTAAAGCCTGGGCGAATTGATTAAAAATCCAAGGGCTAGACTTTAATCCGAACGTCAATTTGTTCGCAAAGTAATATTGACCTAACCACTTCAGACCATGCCATTGCCACAATTCAGGTTGAATTGGAAGCAACTTGAAAGCGTCTGTAATGTTTGCTTTGGATAACTAGGTCCCCATACCTAAACTCAGTATCAACTGAATGGCTTCATCAACTGAAGCATATTTCATAGCAAATTCCTCGGACGGAATTAAGAAATTAAGGCTGGGTATTGGTAAAGAATGCGGGGCCGACAATTCATATATTATTCTTTTTTTCTTATTACATTTCCCAGAGACTACTCCGACAGGGTTGATCCTCCAACATTCAAAGGGGGAATGCTTCAAAGGACCAATCAGTAGTGATGAGCGGCAGGGGTCAGATTTCGCGAATATTTTGTAGAACATTCGTCGAATATTCGCAAATTCGAAAATTCACGTTTTTTTTTTACTCAAAAAATCGGAAAGGTAATGATTGTGTAATATGCAAATTTTCGTAATTTGAATTTTCATATTCGAATTTTTCAACTTGCAGCTATTAGACAAAGAAGATTATAGCACTATATTAGCTAAATTGCTCTATATTCAATTTTTTCCGAATATTCGCTATATTGCTATAACTTTGTTTTTTCGAATATTCGTAATATTCTAAAATGAGAATATATAACAATATAGCGAATATTCGAAAAAAACAAATATAGAGCAATTTAGCTAAGGCTACTTTCACACCTGCGTTTAGGTGCGGATCCGTCTGGTATCTGCACAGACGGATCCGCACCTATAATGCAAACGCTTAGATCCATTCAGAACGGATCCGTTTGCATTACCATGAACAAAAAACGATAATGCAAACGAAAATTGAGCCATATTGTGTCAACTTCAAATGGATCCGTCCCCATTGACTTACATTGTAAGTCTGGACGGATCTATTTGCCTCTGCACGGCCAGGTGGACCCCCGAACGCTGCAAGCAGCGTTCAGGTGTCCGCCTGCTGAGCGGAGAACAAACGGTGCCAGACTGATGCATTCTGAGCTGATCCGCATCCACTCAGAATGCATTAGGGCAGTACGGATCCATTCGGGGCCGCTTGTGAGAGCCTTCAAACGGAACTCACAAGCGGAGACCCGAACGCTAGTGTGAAAGTAGCCTAATATAGTGCTATAATCTTTTTTTTTTATAGTTGTAATTTTTTTCCAACCCAAAAAAATTACAACTATTAGACAAAGAAGATTATAGCACTATATTAGCTTAATTGCTCTATATTTTTTTTTTCGAATATTCGCTATATTGCTATAACTTTGTTTTTTCGAATATTCGTAATATTCTAAAACAAGAATATATAGCAATATAGCGGATATTTAAAAAAATTTATATAGAGCAAAATTCGCAAACACTACTACTCCTAAAGTCAAGTATATTGCAGCCTTCTTATTGTCCCACAAGCTAGAAGCAGGGATGGATCATGTGTACTGATTTAAAAAAAAAATCGAGTAAAAAAAAAAATATATATCCGAAATTACGAATATATATAACTATATTCGAAATATTCGCGAATTTTCGAAGTACCTATATTTGCGATAAAAATTCGAAATTCGAATATTCGTGATCAACACTACCAATCAGATACCCCTTGTCCAATTCAGCCTGAATGAGCTGCGATATGGCCACAGGCCTCTGGAAGCCGACTGCAAATTCTTACACTCATAAGTAGATTGCAGAAGAGCCACCAGACCTTTATGAAAACCATTGGTCAAGCCACTAATGATGTATTGGACCCAATCAGAATCAGGATGAGTGTTTAGCAATAAACTAAGGAGATCAACATTCACTTCGCCTAGTCATGCTAAATACAGATTTTTTTGCGTACAAGCTACGCGGGGATCTGCTCTGAAGCAGATAGAGCATAAATGCAATAAGCGGCATTGACTGTAATGACATGCTGAATAGTTGAAGTTCTCCAAATGCTTGATAGGCTGCCCCAACTTGTCGACCCTCTGGACCGCTTTGCTGACTGATGTACCTGGGGCATTACTAGCTAGCACCTGAGCTGGATTATTAGAAAACGAACACCAGTCTGTCGTGTGGGAATAATAATTATACCTAGCACATGAAGGAGCTTTAATGCCCTCAAAATGCCTACAAAATAATTCTGTATCAATGTTGGACCAATCTACTATGTGCTGAAACTGAACCAGCACTGCCGCTGCTTTAGCTGTAAAGGAACGGTGATAATGATAGAAGGCGGATCCAACATATTTATTGGCCAGGTCCACCACCTTATACAGGTACAAATCTAGTTCTTCCCTGTGCTGCGGGTTAATAGTGCAGATCACATCTCTGTATAGACTGAAGGCTAAAACGAATTCAGCTATACTAAGTTTCCTATTTAACCTTAAATCTTTGGATTTCAATATGACCTATACTTCACCGCAGACTATTGTCTTATTGTTGGGTGCTTCATGGGTCGCTATGAGCAGGGAAGCAAGATTTACATCTTTGCCTTCATTTATATCCTGATGTATATTGACTGGGATGAAATGGAATGGAGCGATTGAAGGAGTCGGACCTGACCCACCAGAAACACTAGCCTGAGACCTGGGTGACCCTGCCAGACTCTGACCGGCCAGACGAGATCCTGTAGCACCTGCTTCAACTGATTCTAGCTGGGCCTGAAAGTCTGATATTGATGTTGCCATGGAATTAATAACTGCATGTAGTTGAGTGAGAGAGGTATGGATGGTATCCATGGATACCCCCACCTGGCCCGGACCCACCTAATCTGATAAGAGCAAACAAAATAGATCCGCCTTCCTAGCTGAGGCTGGGAATGGAATTCCTCTTCTGGTGAGTTCTGCTGTCAATTTGGTCACCGTCCAAGATCTTAAAGACGGTCTTGCGTCTCCTCCTGAATGAGAGATGACACACCTGAGATGAAGATGTATCTCCAACAAGGGATTCTTGAGACATACTTCTAAACAAAAATATGACATGATTAATGCCCTAGACATGATATACCTGGCTTGTGCAACCAACACCAACATTCCAAGAAACGCCTCAGATGAGTAAGTATGTGTGGTGGCCACCCGAAACTGCCCTCGTGTGTGAAAAGTATCAACAACGACCCAAAACATGAATATACCAGAGATACCTGTGACCGCATGCTGCCATAAACGTAACAGGACTCACATGTGACTTAACATGACAGACATGATAACTACAACCTATGGTTGTGAGACTTGATGACTGTAGATGTAACAGACGTAATAATTACTGCTTGTTGCTACCAGAATCTAAACACATCTGTAAACGTGACATATTACTACAGGACTTAAACATGTCTGAAGACATGACAGACGTATTATTGCCTGTAGTTGTGACAGGACTTAAACATGTCTGTAGACGTAACAGACGTATTACTGTCTGTAGTCGTGACAGGACTTAAACATGTCTGAAGACATGACAGACGTATTATTGCCTGTAGTTGTGACAGGACTTAAACATGTCTGTAGACGTAACAGACGTATTACTGTCTGTAGTCGTGACAGGACTTAAACATGACTGTGGATGTGACAGCTGTAATACTGCCTGTAGATCTGACAGTATATAAACGTGTGTTTTTTGTTTGTTTTTTTTGAGACAGACCTACTAACATGCAGAAAACATTAGCGTCTGATAACGTGGCAGACCCCACAATGTATCTATATAGGGATGGCTGAATACTCAGCCTGCAATTGTGGGAGGGGCTTAAGGGCTTTATATTCTCCTCTAACCTATTCACCTGTGCACGTGCAGTTCTGGTCATTGAGTTGCCTCAAGCCTTCAGGAGCTCGCTTGGGTAAGTTCCCTTCCTCTTCACAGCACGGCTGGTAAGTATGGCTACACTCGCCGCCAGCTCATCCCACGCGGTGCGGCCCAAACAGCGCGGCCACGCACCACAGTCTGCCCCCTGTTGCTGAATGCCGGCCCAGTCCCTCTCCACCTTTTCTGCGTCGCACAAAGACACAGTGGTTGGAACCAAAGATCTCAAATTTGGACTCATCAGACCAAAGCACAGATTTCCACTGGTCTAATGTCCATTTCTTGTGTTCTTTAGCCCAAACAAGTCTCTTCTGCTTGTTGCCTGTCCTTAGCAGTGGTTTCCTAGCAGATATTCTACCATGAAGGCCTGATTCACACAGTCTCCTCTTAACAGTTGTTCTAGAGATGTGTCTGCTGCTAGAACTCTGTGTGGCATTGACCTGGTCTCTAATCTGAGCTGCTGTTAGCCTGTGATTTCTGAGGCTGGTGACTCGGATGAACTTATTCTCCGCAGCAGAGGTGACTCTTGGTCTTCCTTTCCTGGGGCGGTCCGCATGTTAGACAGTTTCTTTGTAGTGCTTGATGGTTTTTGTGACTGCACTTGGGGACACTTTCAAAGTTTTCCCAATTGTTTGGACTGACTGACCTTCATTTCTTAAAGTAATGATGGCCACTCGTTTTTCTTTACTTAGCCGCTTTTTTCTTGCCATAATACAGTATACATTCTAACAGTCTATTCAGTAGGACTATCAGCTGTGCAGCCACCTGACTTCTCCACAACACAACTGATGATCCCAACCACATTTATAAGGCAAGAAATCTCACTTATTAAACCTGACAGGGCACACCTGTGAAAACCATTTCAGGTGACTACCTCTTGAAGCTCATCAAGAGAATGCCAAGAGTGTGCAAAGCAGTAATCAAAGCAAAAGGTGGCTACTTTGAAGAACCTAGAATATGACATATTTTCACTTGTTTCACACTTTTTTGTTATGTATATAATTCCACATGTGTTAATTCATAGTTTTGATGCCTTCAGTGTGAATCTATAATTTTCATAGTCATGAAAATAAAGAAAACTCTTTGAATGAGAAGGTGGGTCCAAACTTTTGGTCTGTACTGTATATCATTTTTTATTTTTATTTTTATCCGCCACCACTGCGCAATGTATGTGGAACGTGCCTTAGCCTACCACCGCATATCTGACCATACCTGACTACCATCTGCCTGCTGATTCCCAGAAGAAATTCCGTAGCTAATCGGAAGGAGAACAGCATATTTAGAAGTTTTACCCTTTCCTACATTAATGCCCATGACCCCACTATGATCCACCCAAAACGGCTTACTTTTCCCCTGATGCCAAAATCGTATTAGAATTGTAAAAGTAATGAGGGGTACTCCAAATTCGGGAAATGATAGACAGCGCTGTGCAAATAAGTAAAACATTTAATATAATAGACCAATAAATACACATATAGGCAGTAAAATCATACAAACAATAAAACAATGGAATCTGTACACTGGATGAGCGTAGTCCCAGTATACCATCTGTTAGCGAGGGATATTGGCAATGCCTGGATGTGGATCCCAATCTGTGGCCCAGCGGCAGGCTCCGATGGAACCGGATCAAGGGACAACATCTTTCAGTCTCTTGCCGGCAGTGCTATTGCGGCACTATAATAACACAACTACCGTGGAAGTGTCCCGCTTTCCCAGCAGGATAGACAGGTAATATTAATAGTGGCAGATATACTTTACCACACTCTGTCACATGCTGGACACTCTGCTCGCTTCTCGTGCCGTTCTTACCCAACGCTGCGTTCCACGTGGTATGGAGTCTCCAACGTGACGTGTCACGTGACTCCTTGGCTTCACAGCGGTATGGTGTCAAGCGATCAATGCAGTCCTGGATTGTATGTACCAGTGCCTCCACTTAGAGAATCATGCAACATAGAAGTTGACTTGATTAGTCCATATAGGCACAATAATCGCAGAAATAAATGCTTGCAGGTAGAAGAAGCTCTGACGCGTTTCAGGGTATACACCCCTTCCTCAGTGGTGGTAACATTGAGCACTTAGTATCCTTTTATATCATTCCAAAGGCAAAGTTCGGGTGGGACTGGACTAATTGGAGCAATGAAAAACTTGGTCCGGAATCCTGATCTCATTCTAATCCAAACTATCCCCTTATAGGAATAGACTTGGGAAAAGACGCCACTTGCATTTTCATATATTTCTCTGTAGCCGACTTCCATACTTAGATCAAATAGTCATCATTCTAAAATTAATATATAACTATAATTCGTAATAGAAATATATATAAAACATAAAAAAGTATAAAAACATAAAAAACGTGTATGCAGTGTGGATGCGTTTTCACTGCGTTTTTTATGCGTTTTCTATTGAAATCATCCAAATAGCACCTGGGAGGCATGATAATCATGTTTACAGTTGGAAAACCCCAAACGTCATCCGCCATAATGGAATTAGCCTCAAATAACAGAATTAGCAAATTTTTAAAACTTTGCTCATCTCTAGTCATAACCCAGTTGTGGTGGTGGCTCACTCCTTATTACCTATGGTATGGTGCTGCCAGCCCAATGGAGAGGACACCCTACCTCTCAAAGGTATTGAATTTGAGAAAAAAGATGTGTTAGGCGAGCACTCTAACACACATTTATTCTATAAAATGATATCAAACATATAAAATCAGTGGGAAAATAAAACAATTAAATCAAATCCCAATAACCACAGCGGGGCAACTGCTGTGTGCCACTGTGAAAGTCCCTGGTATAGATGGAGATCTCTTTTACCATATGATTATAGTACTTTTTATTCCTTATGTAGCTTCGGGAATTAATATCATATCCTCAACGTAATCGGCAATGATCAACAAAAATAATCGACAAAATTATCGCAGTTGCTGTGAATGTTATTCCTGCTTTCTGTTGCCTTGTGAGGCTAAGGAGATTTGTCTTATATCACCAGGAAACAATCGCAGTTCACTGCACGTAATGATGTTACTTTCGATTATTTTTGACGCGTTTCGGGATATGTCACTACCCCTTCCGAAGGGGTAGCGACATATCCCGAAACGCGTCTGGTAATGCCACACACCTGTCGAAATATCTTCAGTTGCATGGCCATGCAGACATCATCATAAAAGACTTTGGAAGATTGGACTTTTAATCTATATACCAGAGACGTCACTTCTGGATGAAAGAGGAACTTGTTCAAGCGTGATCCCGCGAGAGTTTGTGAGTACAGCAATCGAGGAGTGCGATGCAAGACGCCGGTGTTTCCCGCATTGCTTGCCCCCCGACAACATCAGCGGAGACACCTGAATAATCCTTGGAGGAAGGAGGTAAGCGGCTGAACAGCCAAGATTACCGTCAGCTACAATTTGATTAAATATTGCTAATACCGATAGCACGAACTTTCGGACTGCATTCAAACATAATCGAAAGTAACATCATTACGCGCAGTGAACTGCGATTGTTTCCTGGTGATATAAGACCAACCTCCTTAGCCTCACAAGGCAACAGAAAGCAGGAATAACATTCACAGCAACTGCAATCATTCTGTCGATTATTTTTGTTGATTATTTTTGTCGATCATTGCCGATTACGTTGAGGATATGATATTAATTCCCGAAGCTACATAAGGAATAAAAAGTACTATAATCATATGGTAGAAGAGATCTCCATTGATACCACGGACTCTCAGAGTGGCACACAGCAGTTGTCCCGCTGTGGTTATTGTGATTTGATTTAATCGTTTTATTTTCCCACTGATTTTATATGTTTGATATCCTTTTATAGAATAAATGTGTGTTTTATGTTAGAGTGCTCGGCTAATACATATTTTTTCTCTACTCATAACCCCTTGATTCAACCTGTGGATAATGTAATGGATAAATGAATGAAGCTAGCAAAAAAAGCAACATGTACAATGACAATACATTAGTAAGTTCCTGGTATTAACTTTCCCTACGTGATAAATGTCATTTTCTGAAGTGAGACAACCCCTTTACACCTTATAGAACTCCTACTGTCATTAAAAATATCAATAAAGCTGAGATATGGGGAATGTTCACTGGTGGTTCTCTATAGCATACCATAAAACAGAATTAGCTGTCTGTGTGATTCAGTGACACGATAGGAAGATTTTAACCATTCACTAACAAAATAATAGCTATGTACTGCAATTTTGTTACACAGGCAGGCACTGGGGAGGCTAAAGGATTTTTTGAAACCTACTGAACTTGGAAGACTGAGTTTAAATGTAGTTACCCATAATATTTAAAGGAGTTATCCCATGATTAATGTAAAAAAATGAAAATTAACTCCTTAAGGACCAGGCTCATTTTCATCTTCAGGACCAGGCCATTTTTTGCAAATCTGACCAGTGTCAATTTATGTGGTGATCACTTTAAAATGCCTTTACTTAGCCAGGCCATTCTGAGATTGTTTTTTCGTCACATATTGTACTTTATGACACTGGTAAAATGGAGTAAAAAAAAAAATCATTTTTATTTATTAAAAAATACCAAATTTGTCAAATTTGAAAAATTTGAAAAATTTCCAAGTGTCAATTTCTCTACTTCTATAATACATAATAATACCAACAAACATTGTTATTACTTTACATTCCCCATAGACTTCATGTTTGGATTATTTTGGGAATGACATTTTATTTTTTGGGGATGTTACAAGGCTTAGAAGTTTAGAAGCAAATCTTGAATTTTTTTTTTTACATTTTCAAAAACCCACTTTTCAAGGACCAGTTCAGGTCTGAAGTCACTTTGAGAGGCTTACATAATAGAAACCACCCAAAAATGATGCCATTCTAGAAACTACACCCCTCAAGGTATTCAAAACTTATTTTACAAACTTTGTTAACCCTTTAGTTGTTCCACAAGAATTAATGGAAAATAGAGATGCAATTTCAAAATGTCACTTTTTAGGAAGATTTTCCATTTTTATAAATCTTTTCCAGTTACAAAGCAAGGGTTAACAGCCAAACAAAACTCAATATTTATGGCTCTGATTCTGTAGTTTACAGAAACACCCCATATGTGGTCGTAAACCGCTGTACGGGCACACGGAAGGGCGCAGAAGTAAAGGAATGCCATACGGTTTTTGGAAGGCAGATTTTGCTGGACTGCTTTTTTACACCATGTCCCATTTGAAGCCCCCCTGATGCACCCCTAGAGTAGAAACTCAAAAAAGTGACCACATTCTACAAACTACACCCCTCAAGGTAGTCAAAACTGATTTTACAAACGTCGTTAACCCTTTAGGTGTTCCACAAGAATTAATGGGAATTAGAGATACAATTTCAAAATTTCACTTCTTTGGCAGATTTTCCATTTTAATAGTTTTTTTCCAGTTACAAAGCAAGGGTTAAAAGCCATACAAAACTCAATATTTATGGCTCTGATTCTGTAGTTTATATGTGGTTGTAAACCGCTGTACGGGAACAAGGCAGGACGCAGAAGGAAAGGAATGCCATACGGTTTTTGGAAGGCAGATTTTGCTGGACAGTTTTTTTTTGACACCATGTCACATTTGAAGACCCCCTGATGCATTCCTAGAATAGAAACTCCAAAAAAGTGACCCTATTTTAGAACCAACGGGATAGGGTGACAGTTTTGTTGGTATATTATACTTTTTTTTATACTATCATTTTTGAAACAAAAAAAATCATGTTTTAGTGTCTCCAAATTCTGAGAGCCATAGTTTTTTTTTAAGTTTTTGGGAGATTATCTTATGTAGGGTCTAATTATTTGTGGGATGAGATGATGGTTTGATTGGCACTATTTTGTGGTGCATATGACTTTTTGATTGCTTGCTATTACAATTTTTGTGATGCAAGGTGACAAAAAATGGTTTATTTAGAACAGTTTTTATTTTTTATCGTGTTCATATTAGGGGTTAGGTCATATGATATTTTTATAGAGCCAGTCGATACGATATCTGTATTGGAATGCATTGGCTGTATGAGTAACATTGAAAAGCCACAAACCACAGGTCTTAATTGACCTGCGGTTTGCAGCGATCGCTGACACGTGGGGGTCACGGGACATCCCCGCGCATTTAGCCAAGGTGCCTGCTCAATGAGGTGCTGGCAAATGCTGATTGGCAGCCCCCAACTGCAGCCGCACCAGTAGTTCCCCCTTTCACCGCCCAGTCTGGAGTTTGGGTTGAGGCAGCTCAGATCGGATCGGCACTGTTTTTTTTTTAGCTGTTCTTGACTGCGGAGCTCTTGGACTTAGTCGTGGCAGAAACAAACCGGTATGCCACTCAATTTATAGCCGCCGCCCCGGGAAGCTTTTATGCCCAGTCTTTCCGGGGGAAACCCGTCCAAGTTTCCGAATTTAAAACTTTTCTGGGCCTTCTCCTCAACATGGGCCTGGCAAAAAAGCATGAATTGCGGTCATATTGGTCCACGAACCCAATTCATCACATGCCCATGTTCTCTGCTGCCATGTCCAGGACACGATTTGAGACCATCCTGCGTTTCCTGCACTTTAGTGACAACAGCACCTCTCGTCCCAGAGGCCACCCAGCTTTTGACCGGCTCCACAAAATTTGGCCCCTCATAGACCACTTTAACACCAAATTTGCAGATTTATATACCCCTGAGCAAAACATCTGCATAGACGAGTCCCTGATACATTTTACCAGGCGCCTTGGCTTCAAACAATACATCCCAAGCAAGCGCGCCCGGTATGGGGTCAAATTGTATAAGCTCTGTGAAAGGGCCACAGGCTATACACAAAAATTCCAATGAGTACTTTCAGGATTTCACAGGGCATTTTTACGCATTTGGATTCCAAACTACTTCTCACGCTTTAGCTCCCCTAAAATGCAAGTGCAGTATAAATACCCCACATGTGTCCCCATTTTAAGAAGAAGACACCCCAAGGTATTCCGTGAGGGGTATGGTGAGTTTATGTAAAATTTTATTTTTTGTCACAAGTTAGTGGAATATGAGACTTTGTAAGGAAAAAAAAAATCATTTTCCGCTAACTTGTGCCCAAAAAAAAGAAAAAATTCTAGGAACTCACCATGCCCCTCACGGAATACCTTGGGGTGTCTTCTTTCCAAAATGTGGTCACATGTGGGGCATTTATACAGGAGAAGTAGGGCAAAGTGTTTTGGGGTGTATTTTTACATATACCCATGCTGGGTGAGAGAAATATCTCTATCAAATGACAACTTTGTATAAAAAAATGGGAAAAGTTGTCATTTAGAGAGACATTTCTCTCACCCATCATGTGTATGTGTAAAAAGACACCCCAAAACACATTGCCCTACTTCTCCTGAGTACGGCGATACTACATGTGTGACATTTTTTTGCAGCCAAAATGTGCAAAGGAGCCCAAATTCCATTGAGTACTTTCAGGATTTCACAGGGCATTTTTACGCATTTGGATTCCAAACTACTTGTCACGCTTTAGGGCCCCTAAAATGCAAGGGCAGTATAAATACCCCACATGTGACACCATTTTGGAAAGAAGACACCCCAAGGTATTCCATGAGGGGTATGGTGAGTTTATGTAAAATTTTATTTTTTGTCACCAGTTAGTGGAATATGAGACTTTGCAAGAAAAAATTAAAAATAACCATTTTCCGCTAACTTGTGCCCAAAAAAAAAAAATTCGAGGAACTCGCCATGCCCCTCACGGAATACCTTGGGGTGTCTTCTTTCCAAAATGTGGTCACATGTGGGGTATTTATACTGCCCTGGCATTTTAGGGGCCCTTAAGCGTGAGAAGCAGTTTGGAATCCAAATGTGTGAAAAATGCCCTGTGAAATCCTCAAGATACTATTTGGAATTTGGGCCTCTTTGTGCACCTAGGCTGCAAAAAAGTGTCACACATGTGGTATCGCCGTACTCAGGAGAAGTAGTGCAATGTGTTTTGGGGTGTATTTTTACATATACCCATGCTGGGTGAGAGAAATATCTCTATCAATTGACAACTTTGTATAAAAAAATGGGAAAAGTTGTCATTTAGAGAGACATTTCTCTCACCCATCATGTGTATGTGTAAAAAGACACCTCAAAACACATTGCCCTACGATACCACATGTGTGACACTTTTTTGCAGCTAAGATGCGCAAAGGGGCCCAAATTCCAATGAGTACTTTCCGGATTTCACAGGGCATTTTTACGCATTTGGATTCCAAACTACTTCTCACGCTTTAGGGCCCCTAAAATGCCAGGGCAGTATAAATACCCCACATGTGACCCCATTTTGGAAATAAGACACCTCAAGGTATTCCGTGGTGGGTATGGTTAGTTCATGTAAAATTTAATTTTTTGTCACAAGTTAGTGGAATATGAGACTTTATTATTATTTTTTTTCTTACAATCATATTCCGCTAACTTGTGACAAAAAATAAAAACTTCCATGAACTCACTATGCCATCAGCGAATACCTTAGGGTGTCTACTTTCCGAAATGAGGTCATTTGTGGGGTGTTTCTACTGTCTGGGCATTGTAGAACCTCAGGAAACATGACAGGTGCTCAGAAAGTCAGAGCTGCTTCAAAATGCGGAAATTCACACTATAACTTTTGCACAAACCAATAAATATACACTTATTGCATTTTTTTTATCAAAGCCATGTAGAACAATAAATTTAGAGAAAACTTTATATAGAAATGTAGTTTTATTTGAAAAATTTTACAACTGAAAGTGAAAAATGTCATTTTTTTGCAAAAATGTTGGTCAATTTCGATTAATAACAAAAAAAGTAAAAATGTCAGCAGCAATAAAATACCACCAAATGAAAGCTCTATTAGTTAGAAGAAAAGGAGGTAAAATTCATTTGGGTGGTAAGTTGTATGACCGAGCAATAAACCGTGAAAGTAGTGTAGTGCAGAATTGTAAAAAGTTGTCATGGGGCACCAAAGGCGCACTCGGTCTCGCATTAGCCGCAGACCTGATGCTTTGCTTCAGGAGCGTGGATCTGTGTTTGGCCTCGTTCCCAGGGCGGCTTTACTAGCTGGGAGGCTCCCTGCTCCTAGGTCTGCCTTGAGCGCCGAGCTGATCACTCTGTGCTCGACTTGTCTGTCTGTTGGTCATGTGACGCTGGTCACGTCATATGACCCTCAGACCCCACTATACATACTGGCAGCCTGCTGGCCACAGGTTGCCTGTTAATTCTAGGTTCCTGGCTATTTGCTGGACTACTGAATACTCACCTGATCCTGTTCACTGACGATCCTTTGCCTGCTCCTCCGGTACTGCGCATCCGTCCTGGTATTGTGACCTCGGCTCCCACCTGACTACTCTTTACGGACTCCTCTGGTACTCCTCTACTCTCCTGGTATTTGACCCAGGCTTCTCCTGACCATTCTTTGCTTAACCCTTTGTACTGCGTAGCTCTCTTGGTTCTGACCCGGTCCGTTCACGTTCCGTATTTTGTCTTGTCTGTCTTCCCTGCACATATCCTAAGTAAAGGACTGTCGTCCAGTTGTCCCCTGTCATCAGGACTCGTGAGGCAAGTAAGCAGGGCCAGGGGTGAGGGTGGAGTGCAGTGGTCACTATCCTTCCCCCTGTGTGTGTGTGGACGTGACCGTTACAAAAGTGGTCTGGTCATTAAAGGGGTTTAAGCTAGGGGAGCTGAGGTGGTTAAAAATAAAAACACCCATTTTTTGCAATACCCTACATCTGTGGTCTTTGCTGCATTTCTGACAGTCCAATACAAGCGTGATATACCGCTGTTATATTCTGGTATTAAAAAAACACCTATTTTGGGCAAGATAATACATTTGTGGCCTTTGTTGCATTTGTGACAGTCAAATGCAGTTTAAATACTGCAGCTATTTTCTTGGTTTAAAAAAACACCAATTTTAGGCAAGACTCTACATCTGGGGCCTTTGCTGTATTTGCCACAGTCAAATACAACTAGTCAATACTGCAGTTGCATTTTTGGTTGAAAAATTACAATTTTTTGGGACCGTATAGTAATTGTACAAAATGTGACTGTCACACTGTTGTGTGACCTCAAGAATTTTTTCCTCTTTATGACACGGTCACTGTCTTATTCTCAGTGAACATAATTGTTGACTATTGGTGGTTACATTGTAGCCTGACAAAAAACATCTGTTAGTTTGGTGGGTGAACGCAGAGAATGAGGAGAGTGTTGATCACGGCCAAAGTGGAACAACTGTACAGATAAAAATGAAAAAGACAAATATTCTAAAAAACAAATATATTTGTTTTTTAGAATATTCATAATATTCTAAAACAAGAATATATAGCAATATAGCAAATATTCAGAAAAAAAACAATTTAGAGCAATGTAGCTAATATAGTGCTATAATCTTTTTTTTTAATAGTTGTAATTTTTTTACAATCTGAATTTCAGATGAGAAAAAATTACAACTATTAGACAAAGAAGATTATAGCACTATATTAGCTAAATTGCTCTAAATTGTTTTTTTTTAGAATATTCGCTATATTGCTATATATTCATTTTTTAGAATATCCGTAATATTCTAAAAGAAGAATATATATAGCAATATAGCAAATTATAATATTACAGAAATTCGCATTACAAAAATTCTCATTTTGAAAATTCGCATTACGAAAATTTGCAATCAACACTACTCCTAACAAATATTCGAATTTGCAAATATTCTACAAATATTCTATGGAATTTTAGTGAAATATTGCGAATTTGAATATTACCTCTACCGCTCATCACTAACAAATAAGGGACGTGTCCCCGGTCGGAACACTGCTGGTGGAGCTCCTGTTGCAGGGAGAGGACGTGGTCGATCTGTGCAAGCTACACGCACAAGTGAAACATCTTCCTCAGGTGCGAGTAGGTGACAGAACCTTCAGCGTTATTTGGTAGGGCCAAATGCGGCTCTACAAATGGTGAGTCTAGAACAAGTACAGGCGATAGTAGATCGGTTGGCTGACAGTGCCTCCAGTTCCTTTACATTGTCTCCCACCCAGTCTCCTGCTGAAAGATCAGAGTTGGCACCTGCAGCCCATGTCCATCAGTGGTTCACCTCACCCCCTTGCAAATCATCCAAGCAGTCTGAGCTCCAAGTCATGCAGCAGTCTCTTCTGCTTTTTAATGACTCTTTTAACAGGGTTTCCCAGGGCCATCCCCATAGCCCTGCCCCAGAAGTGGAAGAGATTGAGTGCACCGATACCCAACCACTTATGTTTTAGAATGAGTACATGGGAGGACCACCGCTGCTCGTCTCGGATGATGACCAAACACAGGTGCCAACTGCTGTGGCTTTCTGCAGTGTTCAGGCCGACAAGGAGGGCAGGAGTGAAGACTGGGTGGAGGACGATGAGTACCTCAACCCCACATGGAATCAAGGTCATGCGAGTGACCTGTGTAGTTCGGAGGAAGAGGTGGTGGTCGCACAGAGCCACCAGCACAGAAGAAGAGGGAGCAGGGTGCAAAAGCGGAGTGGCCGTCCCCTAGACAGCATGACTGCTACTGCCCACCACAGCAAGGGACCGAGCACACCGAAGCCAGCTCCAAGGTGTTCTTCAATGTGCTGATGACAAGACACAAGTGGTTTGCACGCTGTGCAATCAGAGCCTGAAGCGAGGCATAAACGTTCTCAACCTGAGCCACAACCTGCATGACCAGGCATCTAAGTGCAAAGCACGAGCTGCAGTGGTGTAGACACCTCAAAAACAAAGAAAGGTCTCTGGCTTCTTCTGCTTCCTCTTCTGCTGCAGTCTCTGCCTTTTAATCCACCTCTGGAGTGACATGGGCACCTGCCCACCCCGCAAACAGAGAATCTGCCAGCAACGCCACCACCTGGGTCACCAAGCATCTCCACAATGTCCCATGGAAGCATTCAGCTCTCTATCTCCCAAACACTGGAGAGAAAGAGGAAGTACCTCCCTACCGAACCGCGATCCCTGGCCCTGAATGCCAGCATTTCAAAATTACTATCCTTTGAAATGCTGTCATTCCGTTTGGTGGAGACAGAGAGTTTTAAAAGCCTTATGGCGGTGGCTGTCCCACAGTACGTCATGCCCAACTGCCACAAATTTTCCAGGTGAGCCATCCCTTCCCTGCAAAGCCAAGTGGGGGACAAAATCCGATGTGCACTGCGCAACGCCATCTGTGGCAAGGTCCACCTAACTATGGATACGTGGACCAGTAAGCACATTCAGGGACGTTATATCTCTCTAACAGCACACTGGGTAAATGCATTGGCGGCTGGGCCTGAGGCAGATAGCAGTTTGGCCCATGTCCTTCCACCGCCACCGAGTATTGCAGGGCACTGCAGTTTGCTTCCTGTTGCTTCCTCCTCCTACCCCGCTTCCTCATCCTCTACCGCCTCTTCATTTAGTCAGCTTAACACATTCACCACCAACTTCAGCACAGCCAGGAGTAAACGGCAGCAGGCAGTTTTAAAACGTATCTGTTTGGGGGACAAACCCCACACCACGCAGGAGCTTTGGATGGGCATGGAACAATAGACTGATGAGTGGTTGGTGCCAGTGAGCCTCAAGCCCGGCCTGGTGTTGTGCGATAATGGTCGAAATCTCGTAGCAGCTCTGGGACTAACCGGTTTGATGCACATCCCTTGCCTGGCGCATGTGCTGAATTTGGTGCTGCCGAGGTTCCTTAAAAATTACCCCGATATGTCAGAGCTGCTACAAAAAGTTCGAGCTGTCTGTGCGCGCTTTCGGCGTTCTCATCCTGTTGATGCTCGCCTGTCAGTGCTGCACCGTAACTTCGGCCTTCCCTCTCACCGCCTCTTATGCAACGTGCCCACAAGGTGAAACTCCACCTTGCACATGCTGACCAGATTGTGCGAGCAGCAGTAGTTGATAGTGGAGTTTGAGCTGCAGCACGCACGGGTGAGTGGCTCTGCAGAACAGCACCACTTCACCACCAATGACTAGGCTTCCATGTGAGATCTGTGTGCCGTGTTGTGCTATTTAGAGTACTCCACCAAGATGGCCAGTGCCGATGACGCCGTTCTCAGTGTTACTATGCCGCTTCTATGCCTCCTTGAAAAAATGCTTTGGGCGATGATGGAAGAGGATGTGGCACAGGAAGAGGAGAAGGAAGAGGGATCATTCCCAAGGGTTTCAGGCCAGTCATTCACAAGTAGCTCCGAGGGTGGGTTCCTGCACCCACAAACACCAGGTACACAATTGTCCAGCCAGGACAAAGTTCTGGAGGATAACGAGGTGGAGGATGATGAGGAGATGGAGGAGGAGGAACCATGTTCACAGCAGGGTGGCGCTCAAACCAGCTCATGCCCATCACTAGTGCATGGTTGGGGGGATACAGAAGACATAGATGATACACCTCCCACAGAGAACAGCTTTTTGTTGCCTCTGGGCAGCCTGGCACACATAAGCGATTACATGCTTGAGTGTCTCCGCAATGACCGCTGAGTTGCCCACATTCTAACCTGTGTTGATTACTGAGTGGCCACGCTGCTGGATCTCTGTTACAAGGACAACGTACCGTCCTTAATTCCGTCATTGGAGCGTGATCGTAGGATGCGCGAGTACAAGTCAATGCTGGTAGATCTGCTGCTGGTGGCATTCCCACCTGACAGCGGGGGCACAGTGGAAGCACAAGGTGAAGGCAGAGAACGAGGAAGAGGTTGCCAACGCAGCTGGGGCACCACCAGCACCTCAGAAGGCAGGATTAGCATGGCCAAAATGTGGAAAAGCTTTGTCAGCACGCCACAGCAATAAGCACCACCAGCTGATATGGAACGTCTTAGCAGGGGGCAGCTTTTCAGCAACATGGTGGAGCAGTATGTGTGCACACGCCTAAACGTACTGGATGATGTGTCTGCCCCCTTAAACTTCTACTTCTCCAAATTGGGTACCTGGCCTGGGCTTGCCCTTTACGCCTTGGAGTGTCTGGCCTGCCCTGCAGCCAGTCTATTGTCTGAATGTCTGTTTAGCGCGGCAGGGGGCGTTATCACAGACTAGCGCAGCTGCCTGTCCACAGCCATAGTGGAGAAGCTTACGTTCATTAAAATGAACCAGGCATGGATTCCACAGGACTTGTCCGTACCTTGTGCAGAATAGACATGTATACTGGCCTTACCCAGCCTATGTTATACTTCAGCGCAATTGCTTATTGTTGTATTTTATTATATTTCCCACTCTTTTGGGGTGTACCCTAATAAAAAAAATATATAATGTAACACCAAAAACCAATGTTGGCTACCTCGTCCTCCTCCACCGCCGCTTCCACCTACACCGCCACGTCCACCGCCTCCTCAACCTCCTTCTCCATATGAACCTCCACCTCCAAGATTATTTTTTGTTCATTTTTATGTATTTTATTTTTATTTTAAGTCAATTCACTCATTTGTCTGATACATTGTTGGGTTACATATCACAAATTTTGGGCTGTGATATACCCCTACTCTACCAAGTGTACAGGTTAATAATTTTCACTAATTTGTATGTTACAGTGTTGGGTGAAATTCACCAATCTTTGACCGTGATATACCCCTGCTCTACCTAGTGGACAGGTTAATAAATTTCACAAAATTTTCTGTTACATAGTTGGGTGACATTCACAAATTTTTTGATTTTATAAACCCATGCTCCACCTAGTGGACAGGTTAGTAACTTTCACTAATTTTTCTGTTACATTGTCGGGTGAAATTCCCCAAATTTTGGCTGTGATATACCCCTGCTCTACCTAGTGAACA
This sequence comes from Bufo gargarizans, assembly GCF_014858855.1. Taxonomy (NCBI): domain Eukaryota; kingdom Metazoa; phylum Chordata; class Amphibia; order Anura; family Bufonidae; genus Bufo; species Bufo gargarizans. The sequence continues at coordinate 139,360,778 of NC_058082.1, read as the reverse complement.
GGTTAACTTAATACATTTCACTAATTTGTCTGTTAAATTGTCGGGTGAAATTCACCAATGTTTGGCTGTGATATACCCCTGCTCTACCTAGTGGACAAGGAAATACATTTCACTAATTCATCTGTTATATTCTTGGGTGATATTTTACCATTTTTGCCATGAATAAACCCCTGCTCTGCATAGGTGAAAGGGACCTAAATTGCAAAAAATCATCTGTCACATTGTCAGGTGACATTTTACCAATTTTGCCGTATACAAACCCCTGCTCTGCATAGGTGACTGGGACCTTATTTTTTGTAAAATCGTCTGTTGAATTTTTGGGTGACATGAACACAGTTTTGCCGTGAATAAACCCCTGCTCTACATAGTTGACAGGGCTCAAAATTTTTAAAAATCGTCTGTTCAATTGGTGGGTGACATTAACCCATTCTTGCCGATGAAAAACCCCTGCTCTGCATAGGTGACAGGGACTTTAATTTGTGAAATTCGTCTTTAATTGGCACTTTCATTCAATTTTTCCACTTTAATAACTTGTCCCACATTTCAGCTTGATCACATTGCAGCCATTGACCTCCCTTGGATGTGGTATCCCTTTCTCACACTCCCTCTCTGGCGTTAAACCCTGATTTGCCGCTAACCGTGATCAACATGGTAGGCGCAGAAAAGAACATCAAAAGTTGATAGAGCAGATATCCAATTGGATCGTGGACATCACGGGGACGTGCGACATGGTGGAGCAGTATGTGTGCACACGCCTACATGTACTGACTGATGGGTCTGCCCCCTTCAACTCCCGGGCCTCCAAATTGGGCACATGGCATGAGCTTGCCCTTTACGGCTTGAGGTGCTGGCCTGGACTGCAGCCAGTGTATTGTCTGAACGTTTGTTTAGCATGGCTGGTGGGGGTTATCACAGGTTATATTTCCCAATGTTTTGGGGTGTACCCTAATTTAAACAAAAAAAATAAAAAATAAAAATTAAAACCGAAAACCAGTGTAAGCTACCTCCTCATCCTCCACCGCCGCTTCCACTTACACCGTCACATCCACTGCCTCCTTAACCTCCTACTCCATATGGACCTCATAGATCAAGATTATAATTTTACTGCCATTTTAGTGCTCTAAAGTTTGGGTCCTCATTGGGGGCGTTCGGGGTCAAGTTCGGGTCCCGAACTCAAACTTTTTTCTGAAGTTTGGTCGAACCCGTCGAACTCAAACATCCAGGTGTCCGCTCAACTCTACACATGACAATCTCCTTCTAGCTAGAACCAGCTGAGTACCTCACATGGATCCAGAGATTTCCACATTCATTGCTCTGCTAGATTTATATCAAGCTCAGGGGGAGTGATAAAGCTTTTCTGCTAAAGCTCAGGGGACGTGTCCTTTCTGTAGGAGCTCTCTCCCTTTCACAGCTTAGGAGGCAGTTGAAGGATGAAACAGAGCATGTGCGGCCATCTCAGTGAGCAGGACAAAGAAATAAGAGAAAAATAAACAGCAGGTAGCACTATACAGATACTTTTTTTTTTAATAACTCAGTGGCTATGGTAAATGTTTAATTACATGCAATTACAAAAGTTTTCAAAACCAGGTGCTGGTTTGAAATCTGTAGAGTATTTTTCATGGGACAACCCCTTTAAACGTCTTTAGTGGAAGTAGGTGACAACATCCAAGGTTAAATAAACAGCTGAATGCATCAATGTGGAGTGACAGTCCACCACTTATCCCACATAGGATTCCAAGAAACAAGCAGATTTGCCCCCTATTTATGTAATAGAGTGCAAAGCAAAGCAGGTTACATGGCTGCATGGAAAATAAAGGGGGTTTGCTTTTAATATTATCATTATTTTTGGGAGCCATATTTTTGTTCCTCATCAGGTGTCTATATAAAGCTGTACTGTACCAATATAAAAATAATGTCAAATGCTCTTTTGCATGATGAGATAGCTCTGTATAGCTTCATTACATCACAATCATCATAATGTCATCTTTCTTCCATATTATATAAACTCTCAGGTGGCAACAATTACTTTGGCACCTATAAAGTCATGTCACTTTTGAGTTCATCCAGTTTTCTGACGATTTATGCCAGTGCCAAGTTTCCTAGCCAGTTCACATGATGAGCTCTGACAATATTACCATAGAGGAAATTATATAGGTGTATCAGTCCTTCACGCCACAGATTTTTACTGGAATAAATGGCTGCTTGTAATCAGTGCTAAAAAGCAAATTATGATGGTAGTAAATTTTGGGGGGAGGCAGCGTGAGAGATATTGGCAACATGCTGGAGACAATCCTTTATTTTAAAATAATGTTTCTTCCTTTAAGATTCATCTTTATCATCACTGAGCTATTTTCTGCAGCACGCTATAAAAGTGAAATAAAATATGTACTTAAATAACATTGCTGGAATCAGAAGTAATTAGAAACCTATAAACATTTTAATCAGATAAATCTTTTTTTAATATAATGTATTATAAATTCCCACATCTTTGGCAGCAACACGACTTTTCACAGTAGGGAAACAGTTACAAAGAGGCAATATTGCATTCTATAAAGCACACAAAACTGAAAACACTGCCTCGTTTGACATATGTATTTCATTGTGAAAATACATATAATTTTTTTCTATAATTCTGCTACAATTAATTTTACACACACTGTTGCTTGAACCTCACAGCACGAAGTTGTTGGAGACTAATTAGAAATATTTTCTTTAACTAAAAATGATGCTATAGAAAATATTTTTATCAGCTCCCTCCAGGAACACAAAACCATGCAAATGCAAAGCTAGGCAGGCACGTAGACATTTTTGTGTTTTGTTCCTTGAAACAGACACAGAATAATACCCACTTCACATGTAGAAGGCGTCGCTTGTATTTTATACTTTCATTATGATGCTTTGTCTGACATAAAGATTAACATATTCATTACCCATATGCTGCCTGCTACATCAAATTTGACCTTTGATTTAGTTGAAAAAGATCTCCAGGAGATTACGAAAGAAAATGTGAAAAACAAAATAGTAGAGGACAAAGCTTAGTCTTATGCCTCATTCACATTTCAGTGTTTGATCAGTGATTTCCATCAGTGATTTTGAGCCAAAACCAGGACTGGAGCCTCCACAGAGAAAAGCTATAAGGAAAAGATCTGCACCTGTTCTGTGTTTAGAGCTGCACCTCATTTCGGCTCACAGTCAGTGATAAATAACTTACCAAAACACTGACAAGTGCATGAGGCCTTAACATAAGCAAAATAGCACAGTGAAAACATTGTAGAAGAATGCCCATTAGTGTAGTGCCTGGGGGGTGATCAGAATCTACAGAGTGTAAATGAGTGGATCACAGGTCTGCCAAACCCCACAAAGTTCCATTCCCTAATCAATCTTCAACACACCTACTAGAAGCAGTACATTGGACCTCTGCAGGAAGTGAATGTACCAAGTCAAAAGGCAAAACTTTGACTTCTGCATAGGGCAATCGCGTATCTACTTGCCCTTTATATGGTTTAGAACTTCTTCTAGAGGAAGGGAAGCAAGGAGCAGCAACGGGATTGATGGAAATAAAAGGACAGACATCTTTACTACTAAAAAACAGGAGTAATCGGGGCACAGTACAGGCCAAGATGCTCTTGAAAAAAAAAACTAAGGGGCATTTGTGACTGATATAATACTATGTGGGAATCTATGGCTAGCATACTATTAGTGGTCATACTGTAGGTACCTGGCATACAGTTATGTAGCATCTATGATTCACACATGCTGTTATAAAGACATCTGTCCATGGTCCATGGCACAAGCTTTTATAATGGTGCATGTGACTAGTATATTATGGGGGGGTGGGGGGTCCGTGGCTAGTGTAAACTGTTATATACAAATCAATGATTGAAATGCATGCACCTCGCCGACGCTAAGCTCCTCCTCCCTCCCTTGTGCTTGTTGCCTGATACAGAGGCAGCAGGCTATGTGAGGCGCTCAGCCCGCTGAGATGCCGGGCACGTGTTGGAGCGCAGCAGGGAGGATGACCAGTCCCACTCAGCCCATTTAAAATTCCTTTGTCCCCACTTTGAATGAAAAGCACGAAGGCAAGGTGGTAACCCTGGACGTTGTGGTGAGAGAGACAGGACAACTGCCGGCAGTGAGCAGGCTAGTGTGGGTTGTCAGTGGTGGAAACTCTTACCCTGGAAATAGGAGGAGAGTAAGTTCCGCTGGAGGAGCGGGCTAGAAGCTAGAGGGAGCTTCTCCTTTGCCGGGACTGACTGGGGGAGAGGGGGTTGTGGATTGACTTTTGGATGAACTAACAGTATGCCCACCCCCCCCCCCCCCTTACTACCATTGCTCTTAGAGGGACTTTCCCCCATGAAAGACTGAAGAAAAGGGAGATATGGATTTTATTTGTTGTCATCGATAAACTACTATTCCTCACAAACAAGCTAATCTTAAGGGGACTTCCCCGCAAATGGCTGAGAAAAAGGGGGTTTGTCTGTTTTATTAACTGCTACTGATGGACAAACATCGGCCGGGACGGTTCAAATGTTTGCGAACCACGTGTTCGTGGCGGGCCCATTCACTTTAATGGCAGGCGAACCTGAAAAACCTTCAGGTCATATTTGCAGTCACCAAATAAAAACTATGAGTGCAAAAATAGTCCCATAACATGGACAGTGATATACCAGAGGGGGATCATTGGCAAAAATTCCCACACAAAATATGTATTTTAATCAAGGGCCATTTTTATATGTCTTAAAGGGAGACTCTCAAAAATGTGCCCTGCTGGAGCCTAGAAAGATTTTATTTCCTATCGGTTTGATATATACAAATATGCAGCACTCTACGTTTTTGTATCCTGCAGAGTCCATTAAATAATACGTCCACATCTGAGAAATTTCAGATTCAAGGGATAAAAACAATTTTTTTTCCAGATTATTGAGAGGCCACTTATGAACGTAGGAAATAATATGCAGATATAAAAATGAGATTTAGAATGACCGGTTTAAAGTATAGTCTATTATTTCCTGCTAAGTTTCGGGTGGATTATCAGGATTGGACTTAGTTTTTTCAGTCACCTAAAGAAGCTAAGGACTGGGCAGACTCAAAGGGCCTGTAAGAAATGTTTTGTTATTGATAAAGGCGAGGGGGGATATAGTGAGTAATATGCTTAGTTTTGGAGCTATCTCTCAATTCTTTTTGGAGGTGATCTGCTTGGGGGATGGGAGGGGGAGGGGCTTTTTGTGGAGGGAGAGAGAGAGAGACATAGGCAAAAGGAGGTTGTTGCTTTATTTTTTTCCCTGTTATATTTAAATGTTGAGAGTAATATCATTTAATGTATGAGGGTTAAGAGAGAGAGTAAAGAGATTTGCTATTTTTGAATGGCTGAGGAGATACATGCCAGCCATCATCTGCCTGCAAGAAACTCACTTAGATAGGGACTCTATGAGGTGGGTGTAGAAAATATGTATAGAGGGTGGATATCATTCTATATATACATCATATTCTAGAGGAGTGTCTATTTTAGTCCATAATAAAGTCAACTATGTGTCACGCTTTGGTGTGGGAGGGAAACCCACACTGAATGTAGGAGGGAAAGGGGTGAGGGAAAAAGGCCTGGAAACTAGGGAAAGGAGCAGGTCACATCCTAGAGAAACCCTAATCAAAGTTCTGACTGACTGCAAGTATGAACTGACCCCAGAGGTAGGTGAGTTCATGCACAGGAACCTAAAGTACTAAATCACACTGTAGGACCCTGGAAAGACTGGGCGGGGGAAGCGACGATAAGGCAGAGCTGCCTGGGCCCCTACGAGGTTGACGCTGCCCCTGGGCACTTACGAGCCCTCATTTGCATATCCTACTAAGATGATTTTTGCCAGTTTTATAAGTCCACAATTGCTTATAAAGGTAAAGTTTTTATCAACTGTAATGCTGCTAGAAAGCTATGGGAAGGGTTAAAAAGGTGAAACTGTGATGACAGTCTCCCTTTAAATGACCACATAAGCAACACCTGAGGCAAGAGGTGTGGCCATTACCAGAAACAACACAGACACGAATTGATCCACAAGGAACCTGTCACATCAAACCACGGGTTTCCAGTCTCACTGATCTCCTGGCACCTGTCACAGAAACATGCACACTAAGAATATGTGGCATGTAAGGCGGATGACTGCGGAAGGTATCTATTCTTACAGTGTAATATAAATGATGTACAAATGGTTATAGCAAATGTTTATATTCCTCCAACATATAAACCTGATGTGCTATATGACTTACAAAAGTATATGTTAGACAGACAAGATTGTGTTTTGATAGCAGTAGGAGATTATAACACAGCATTGGATTCTACCAAGGATAGATTATTTAATAGTAAAACTGCATTTCATAATACAAGCGAGTTTGATTGGGTAGATGTTTGGCGATTATTGAATCTGGAAGAAAATACTTACTCCTGCTATTCAAAAACACATCAAACCTGGTCAAGTATTGATACGGTCATTGAAAATAAGAACTTGTTGGAATAAATTTATCAAAAATAAAGTATGTCCCCATGGCCTTATAAGATCATTGTTCACTTTTAATGGAGGTTGAATCTTCCTTTAGGCAGGGCCCTTTATTGCTGAAGCTAATTCCCATTGGTCAACTTTGTTAAAAGACAAGAAAGATATTAAGGCAGAACTTGAGATTTTTTTTCATTTAAATAAAGATTCAACTAATAAGCAAATAATCTGGGATGCTGCGAAAGCCTTTTTAACCCTTAGGATACCAGAAGTTTTTCAGTTTTTATGTTTTTATTTTTCTTCCCCATTTTCCATGAGCCATAACTTTTTTATATTTCTGGTCACATAGCTGTATGAGGGCTTATTTTTTTCGAGACAGGTTGTAATTTCAAATGCCACCATTAATTATGGTATAAAATGTAGTGGGAAGCGGTAAAAAAAAATAATCAAAATTTGGTGGAATTGATCAAAAAAAGCAATTCCTCCACCGTTTTACGGGTTTGTTTCCCACAGTGTTTTGTTTACAACAAAACTGACCCATGCTTTTCATCCTCTGGGTCAGTATGATCACAACTATACCCCATATGTGTAGTTTTTTATGTCTAAATAGTGTAAAAATAAATGTAAACGTTGCTAAAAAATTTTCTTTTACATTGTCATATTCTGACCCCTATAACTTTTTTATACTTATGTCTACTGAGCTGTTTAGGGGCTCATTTTTTGTAGAGCAATCTGTAGTTTTTATTAATACCATTTTGGAGTGTGCGTGACTTTTTGATCACTTTCTATTACATTTTTTTGGTTAAGAGAAGCAATGGAAAAATGGCAAATTGTCCATTTTGACCCTTTTTTCATTACGCTGTATTGGAATAAAAAAAATATATTTTAATAGTACGGACATTTTCGGTCGCGATGATACCCATGATGTTTATATTTATTGTTATTTAGGTATTTATTTTTTAATTATATGGAAATGTAGGGTTATTTATACATGTATTTTTCTTATTCTTTTAAAAAAAAATTTAACTTTTTGTGATAATTTTGAAGGTCATATATGAGTCTATAAATAATGTTTTTTAATTTTTAATTTTGTTCTATCAGGGATTTTAAAATTGACATTTAAACCCTAATTTGCTCATTTCTTATCCTGCCCTGCCATCTGGTGGCCAAAATAACAATTGCAGCAAGAATACTATCAGCCTCACTGGCTTACAGTGTTAAAGGGATTCTGTCAGCAAGATTTTTGACATGGAGCTGCTCATATCATCCTCTCAGTCTCCATTTTCTAATAAAAAAATATACTAGTTTTACGCCCACCTGTCCTTTAATTTTTGATAAAAATCGGTTTTATTAATATGCTAATTACCTTACTAACGTGCCCAAGGGGCTGTCCATTCGTGCCATTTGTGCCCAGCCGCACCCCTTATCTCATAGCCCAGCGCCGCCCCACTGCTAATTATGCTCTACTCTCATCGCAGATGGTGCGCCGTAATCTCACGCATGCACCCAAAATCCACTGGTCAGCGCCTGCGCGGTGTCCTGGCAGCAGCCTCAGCGAATGAAGCGCCCATGCACCAGCTGTCTGCGCACTTCGCTCGCGGGCGCTGACCAGTGGATTTAGGGCACATGCGCGAGATTACGGCGCACCATCGGCGATGAGAGTAGTGCATAATTAGCAGTGGGGTGGCGCTGGGCTACAAGATAAGGGGCGCAGCTGGGCACAAACGGCCGGGGGACAGCCCCTTGGGCACGTTAGTAAGGTAATTAGCATATTAATAAAACCGATTTTTATCAAAAATGAAAGGACAGGTGGGGGTAAAACTAGTATATTTTTAATTAGATAATGGAGACTGAGAGGATGACATGAACAGCTCCATATCGAAAATCTTGCTGACAGAATCCCTTTGAGCGCAACTATCTATGCCAGAATTGGTCATACGGGGCATTAGTAGCAAGCCCGGAAGCTTCCGCTTTTTGGGCATTTAGATGCCGTGATCTCGCTTGATCACGGCATCTAAAGCCTTTAATTACCGCGATCGGCATTATTGATGGTCACGGTAATTAGCCGTAGGTCTCTGCTGTATGACACAGTAGAGATCTGCCGGCCATGACCCCTGATGCACGTGCGAGCGGGCACCATGTTTACACATCGCTCCAGCGCCGTACATGTTTGGTGCTGGTAGCGAAGGGGTTAAGAGGAATTTTGTTAAATAAGGTCAAATATTGGAAGAAAAAAGTAAAAGAAAAAAACGAAAATCACAGATCAGAAGTTAGAAGAGGCAAAAAGGATATACATACTAGATCCCTCAAAAGATAGGTTGAATAAATTGGAGGAGGAACAAGAGAATGTTAGAGGTATATATATTGAAAAATCTCAAACAGCTCTGTTTTTTTTTAGGGGCTAAGTTTCTTTCAGAGGGTGAAAAAGTGGGTAAGATCATGGATGGGGGTCATAAGAAATGATAAGTGTCAGATTGTAAAAACCCCGGAACAGTTAAAGGGAACCTGTCACCTGGATTTTGGGTATAGAGCTGAGGACATGGGTTGCTAGATGGCCACTAGCACATCCGCAACATCCAGTCCCCATAGCGTTGTGTGGTTTTATTGTGTAAAAAAACCGATTTGATACATATGCAAATTAGCATAAAAGAGTCATATCTTACTTGTGTGACCAGAGAAGAGTCATATTTTCAAGCTCTGACTCATCTTAGGTTAATTTGCATATGTATCAAATCTTTTTTTTTTACACAATAAAAGCACACAGAGCTATGAGGACTGGGTATTGCAGATGTGCTAGCGGCCATCTAGCAACCCATGTCCTCAGCTCTATACCCAAAATCCAGGTGACAGGTTCCCTTTAAGTGTGGTTTTTAGGACATACTATTAGGATTTATATAGATCAAAAACACTCTATAAAAAGGCTGCCTTATGTCAATATCTGAAATGTTCTCTTTTAAAAGTTGACATTGAATCGGAGAGATCAATTGGAGAGAGAGATACAATTGGAAGAATTAGAAAGGGCATTGAGTTCTGTTATGGATAGGAAAGCGCCAGGAGGAGATGGACTACCATTTGAAATCTATAAGGATTTCAGTCAAACACTTTTACCAGAATTAAAGGAAACCCTGTGTGATATTTTTTGGGTTTGAAAATAAATTGGGATAAATCACATTTGAGACTATTGGGGAGGGAGATTTGAGTAGGAAGTTAGATGTAAACATAATTGATAAAGTAGGTAGCTTTAAAAATTTTGGGATAAATATCTCAAGAAATTTGGAGGACTATGTAGAATTAAATGTAGTTCCGCTTTTAAAGGAAGTAAGAAAGAAAATTCACATTTGGAAGATTATCATTATCAATGATGGTGCGAATTAACTTTATAAAGATGGTTTTCCTCCCCAAGATATTGTATGTATTGCAAAATGCCCCAATTTGGTTGCCAAATAATGTTTTTAAGATGGTGGACAGGTTAATGTGGGAATTTATTTGGAAAGGAAGAACACCTAGGATAAAAAAAAGAAACTTCAGTTTTCTAGTAAAGAGGGGTGTTCTCTTCCAAATTGGTATCTGTACTTTTTGGTGGCACAATTTGAACATATGAAGGTGAGTGAAGAAAGATCTTTGTTGAGATGGAAGTTATTGAACAGGGGGTTTAAGAGTAGAGATGGCCTTGCGGTTCGCCCGGCTGTTTCGCAGCGAACTTTGCTCGTTCGATATTCGCCACCTTTTACATTGTGAAGAACTTTGACCCATGACACATCCATCAGGTGGTACAGAACAGCCAATTGAGACGTTTCATTACATGGACATACCCCCTACCTTATAATTAAACCTGATCGGGCCACCATTTTACATTCAGTATTTTGCCAGTGTAGGGAGAGGTTGCTCTGTGGAGCAGGGACAGACTGTTAGGGACACCAAACACTAGCTAATAGGGCCACAAAAGTACTTTTAATAACCTGGTATAGGTGTGCTATTGATAGGTGTGATACACAGAGGGGTGTAATATACTTATAATATACTTTCTAACATAGAAAGTATATTATAGTGGATTTGTATTGTGAAGCAGTTCTATGCGGTTCTGCTGCGATACTGCAGCTACTAAGAGTGCAAAACGCTATAGTCATTTCAACTGGTGTGATATACCAGTTGACCCCCCAAAAAACTGATTGAAGCAGGGGTGTTATATACCAACAATATACTTTCTATAAAGTGCATTTAGGTAGTGCAGCATTTTTTTGTGGTTTTGCTGCGTTACCGCAGCTGCAGATAGTGATAAATGACATTGGAAAAAAATATTTCTACTGGTGTGATATACCAGTTGCCCCCCCCCCCCAAAAAAAAAAGGATTGAAGCAGGGGTGTTAATTACCAATAATATACTTTCTATATAGTGCATTTAGGCAGTACAGCATTTGTTTGTAGTTTTGCTGCGTTACCTCAGCTACAGATAGTGACAAACGACATTGGAACAACAAATACATTCTACTGGTGTGATATACCAGTTGCCCCCCCCAAAAAACTGATTGAAGCAGGGGTGTTAAATACTAATAATATACTTTCTATATAGTGCATTTGGGTAGTGCAGCATTTGTTTGCGGTTTTGCTGTGTTGCCTCAGCTACAGATAGTGACAAACAACATTGGAACAAATATATTCTACTGGTATTGAAATGAAACAAACAATATGTGCTTTAACTGCAGACTGTCAGCTTTAATTTGAGGGGATTTACATCGAAATCAGGTGAGCGGTGTAGGAATTACATATACCAGTGGCCCCCCAAAAACTTGAAGCAGGGGTGTTATATACCAATAATATACTTTCTATATAGTGCATTTGGGAAGTGCAGCATTTGTTTGCGGTTTTGCTCCTGTAAAATTGATATCCAATGACTGTGTAATCTACCTCCAACCACATAGTTACTTGTTCTTTTCTCTCTGGTGAATGCCTAATACTTGGGGCCTCGAAGGAATTCAACACCAGTGACGACCACATGTTATCGAATTTCAACTATTATCATTAAGGTTTTTTTCAAGAGGGGGGATTTTGTTAGCCATGTTTTTAATACAATTTTTAATTTTTAGTTATTTTAAACATATGTATTTGACCTTTATTTGTACTGGCCTGCAGTAAAATATACCTACGACAACCTAATCAATTGATCTTTTCTGTCCAATGAATGCCTACTGTTTGGAGCCTGTAATCCAGTGCCCTACAGTAAAATTTTTATCCATTGACCGTGCCTCGAGCCACATAATCTGAATTTATTTGAATGCCTAATTTTTAAGGCCCGTACTCCTATGGCCTAAAACAAAAATTTCTAGGTTCCAACAGGGCACATTTCGGAGAATTTCCCTTTAAGTCGCATAATAATGTCCCCTGATTAAGATACATATTTTTTGTTGGAATTTTTGTCATTTATCCCCCTCTAGTATGTCACTGTCAATGTTGTGGGACTATTTGTACACTTCTACTAAGTATTTGGTGGCTGCAAATATGAGCTGAAGGTTTTTCAGGTTCGCCTGCCATTAAAGTGAATTGGGCCCTGCCGCCAACTTGTGGTTTGCAAACATTTTATCGCGTTCACGAACCGTCCCGGCTGATGTTCGTCCATCACTATTTAAGAATAAGAGTTTAGTTTTTTAGAGGTTTTAAAAACAGGCACTTTGGGTAACACAAGCACTAATAATTAATTATTGAATTTAATGGATTAATCTTGGAGACAAATGTAAACAATAATGGGTATAAAAGGATATTTATAATGCACCCCAATATGGAATAATGTTAATTTAAGTGAGATTCAGAACAATAAGCAGTATGTAAATTGGGAGACTAGAGATGTTAGTTTGCTTTGTCACATTTTTGAGGGAAATAAATTGAAGGATTTTGAAAGTTAATGTTTGCTAAAGGCAGTATTCCAAGGAGATATAGGATGCTAATGAAATTAATACAAACAGAGAGCAAAATTCCAGTAAAAGAAAAATAGAAGAAAAGATATTGATGGTCTGACAGATGAGAAATGGCAAGATATTCTGAGTAGTAGACCCTTGGTCTCAATAAGGGCCTTCTCAGTTTTTCTTTATTCACAGGTTACATCGTAGACCTCTAATCTTAAAAAAAATGGGTTTAAGAGTTACATATGAATCTCCAAGATGTGTTGGAGAACAGGCAGGCCTTATACATTTAATATGGAGATATCCTAAGGTACTGGTCTGAAATAGCACATATTATTGATAGAGTTTTAGGAGTACAGATATATGATGATCCTGTAGCTTGTATTTTGGGAAGTATAATTCAGTTAAAGCTTTGAAATTCGGTAAAACAGGTTCTCTGTAAGTTGCTCATTCGGGCAAGATTGCTTATCTTGAAAAAATGGATTGAAAAAGATCAACCCTCTGTTTGTGAATGGAAAAAATCTGTAAATAATACGATAAAAATGGAAAGGATTATTTGTGATAAAAAGGGGAGGAAGGATTGTCTTAAACAAATATGGAATCAATGGCTTAATAATACATAAGTGTTTTTTTTTTTTTTCTCTCTCTCTCTCTCTTCATGGGGTGTGGGTGTGTTGGGTTATCAGATGTCAATAATATGTATGAAATTTTGTGGAATTGTCCTTGTTTTTTATGATGTTTTTGAAAATTAATAAATAAAAAATGCATGCAAGGCTAACATGGTCATGGCCATGGTTTTCTAAAAAAAAATGCTGCACAACTTTACACATACAAACAATAGAGCTGAGAAATAGGAATCATTCTAAATTAAAGTGGTATTATGCCTACTATAAATGGAAGCTCTTAGCGCACATTTATGATAAAACTTGTGTAGCTTCAAGGTCAAGGTAGCTTCAGCAGGTCTGACACACGTTTGATCAAAAATGTGTGCTAAGAGCTTCCATTTTTACATTTATAGTAGGTATATTACCACTTTAATTGATCCCCATTTCTCAGCTCTATTGTTTGTATGTGTAAAGTTGTGCAGTCATTTTTTTTATCAACCATGTTTGCTTGATGGATACCGTATGAATGTGCTAGTCTAAATTTTCTTGTAGTAGTCTGTTTTACATTATGCCCTGCCTCCCAATTTACTGTACTTTATAACATTTTTTTTTTATTTTTATTTATCGGTCGCAGGGCAAATCTGAAAGTTGTTATAAAAATCTATTGACTGAAACAACAACAAAGAAATCTCTCTTTCTAGATATATGTGGGTGCTCTAGTCTTAATGATAGCCCACTATCAGATAATTCAATATTCAATATATGTAATACAGTACATATGCCTATATACAGTCAGGTCCATAAATATTAGGACATCAACACAATTCTAACATTTGTGGCTCTAGATTTGAACTGAAACAAACAAGATGTGCTTTAACTGCAGACTGTCAGCTTTAATTTGAGGGGATTTACATACAAATCAGGTGAGCGGTGTAGGAATTACAACAGTTTGCATATGTGCCTCCCACTTGTTAAGGAACCAAAAGTAATGGGACATAATAATAATCATAAATCAAACTTTCACTTTTTAATACTTGGTTGCAAATCCTTTGCAGTCAATTGCAGCCTGAAGTCTGGAACACATAGACATCACCAGACGCTGGGTTTCATCCCTAGTGATGCTCTGCCAGGCCTATACTGCAACTGTCTTCAGTTCCTGCTTGTTATTGGGGCATTTCCCCTTCAGTTTTGTCTTCAGCAAGTGAAATGCATGCTTAATCAGATTCAGGTCAGTGATTGACTTGGCCTCTACATAACATTCCACTTCTTTCCCTTAAAAACTCTTTGGTTGCTTTTGCAGTATGCTTTGGGTCATTGTCTGCACTGTGAAGCGCCGTCCAATGAGTTTGGCTGAATATGAACAGATAATATTGCCCAAAACACTTCAGAATTAACCCTGCTGCTTTTGTCATCAGTCACGTAATCAATAAATACAAGAGAACCAGTTCCATTGGCAGCCATACATGCCCACGCCATGACACTACCACCACTATGCTTCACTGAGGAGGTGGTATGCTTAGGATCATGAACAGTTCCTTTCCTTCTCCATACTGTTCTCTTCCCATCACTCTGGTACAAGTTGATCTTGGTCTCATATGTCCATAGGATGTTGTTCCAGACCTGAGCTTTTTAGATGTTGTTTGGCAAACTCTAATCTGGCCTTCCTGTTTTTGAGTCTCACCAATGGTTTACATCTTGTGGTGAACCCTCTGTATTCACTCTGGTGAAGTCTTCTCTTGATTGTTGACCTTTACAAACATACACCTATCTCCTGGAGAGTGTTCTTGATCTGCCCAACTGTTGTGAAGGATGTTTTTTTCACCAGGGAAAGAATTCTTTGGTCATCCACCACAGTTGTTTTCCGTAGTCTTCCGGGTCTTTTGGTGTTGCTGAGCTCACCGGTGCGTTCCTTCTTTTTAAGAATGTTCCAAATGGTTGTTTTGGCCACACCTAATGTTTTTGCTATCTCTCTGATGGGTTTGTTTTGTTTTTTCAGCCTAATGATGGCTTTCTTCACTGATAGTGGATCTCATCTTGAGAAACTTATATAGAAAGAAGACCTCCGTCAATGCACTACTGCATGTCTTCCCACCCAGGTAATCTGATATCAGTATACCAGTCAGCCAGTTCCTGCGGGCCCGTAGGATCTGCTCGACTGATGAATCCTTTGCATTGCAGACTGAGGATCTTCGTGGTAGATTCCAGCAGAGAGGAACACGGTTCATAGAGAGGGCATATTGGAGAGCACGGCTGTAGAAGAGATGGGACCTCTTACATAAGGAAACAAAAAGACAGGATTCTGAAGAAATAAGATTCCTCACAAGATTCAATACAAAGTGGAAAGAGGTACGCACTGCCCTTGCCAAATATTGGGAAATATTGAGGATTGATCCCCAATTACAATATATAATCTCTCCATACCCATCAATAACTTACCGGAAAGCTAAGAATCTTAGGGACCATTTGGTCCAGAGCCATTATGTCCAGAAAGAGTCAGGGCTTTTTGGAACAAAGGGAATTTCCTGGGGTAGTAAGGAATGCGGTAAATGTGTGGCCTGTGTCAACATGGATAGAGAAAAAAACTTCTGGAACTATGTACATGACAGGGAGTACAGAATTACACATCCAATTAAATGCACAATAGTGGGTGTAATTTATTGGGCTTGTTGTGGTCATGTAACTTAATCTACGTTGGAATGACATCGAGACAACTAAGGAGGCTGATTAGGGAACATGTACTATCCATTGAATCAGCTAAAGATGAGGAAGATTTGACACAATTACAGACTTTAGCGAGACATTTCACGGATAAACATAATTCCGAGGGATATCTCCTGCAACTTAGGGGTATAGATCGGGTTCTGATCTCTCCCAGAGGAGGAAACTGGAAAAAACTATTAAGCCAAAAGGAGACAATGTGGATTTTAGTTTTGAATATGGTAACACCATTTGGTTTAGATGAGGGCTATAGTTTACCCCATTCCTTTAGGAAATGAATGTGTGCTTCAGTTGTACTCTGTGGTGATCCTCTGACCCGGGTCCAAGCCCAAGAGATATGTTATTAACAGATGTGGTTTTATAATGTTTACTTTATGTTTTTAAAAGTTGTTCATTTTTGGACCCTTTCATCTAACTACCTTGGTATGTTTTCAGAAATACACCCCTTGGCTGACTTCCGATTTTTATTGTGATACTGACCTTTGACCATCGATGACAAGTCAGGAGATTCCTGATAATGAGATAATGAAAAAAAATTCTGATAATGAAGAACCATTCTCATGAAGAACCCATTAATTTGGGACTGGGGTGCATATTGGGGTTCTTATAAATGACGGTGTGATATGTGATATAGGGTTTTAATGCCTAGGTTGTGGATACATTTTGGAATTTTTGCAAGTCACTTTAGCACGGAGCACTTGCACAAGCACTGTTTTATTTTAATGCTATTTATGAATTTTGTGTGTGACATTCACTTTTCATTTTATTAATTGACAATTTTATTAATTGATAATGGCCACTGATTTTATTATTATTTAATAATTATTGCAGCTATAATCATTCACTACAAGTGATAATGATAGGAGCAGTGGTGTATCTTGGTTTTGTGCTGCCCTAGGCGAGACTAAACTCGGGCACCCCCCTAATATAAATTTGACCCACCCCTTCCTGTCAAGGCCAAACCCCTTTCTCTCTAAACCCCACCCCTTCCTATGTGCCATCCACAGATCCCCCTCCCCTAAATAGTGCCATTCACGGATCCCCCTCCCCTAAACGGTGCCATCCACAGATTCCCCCCCCTCCCCTAAACGGTGCCATCCACAGATTCCCCCCCTCCCCTAAACGGTGCCATCCACAGATTCCCCCCCCTCCCCTAAACGGTGCCATCCACAGACTCCCCCCCCTCCCCTAAACGGTGCCATCCACAGACTCCCCCCCTCCCCTAAACGGTGCCATCCACAGATTCCCCCCCTCCCCTAAACGGTGCCATCCACAGATTCCCCCCCTCCCCTAAACGGTGCCATCCACAGATTTCCCCCCTCCCCTAAACGGTGCCATCCACAGATTCCCCCCCTCCCCTAAACGGTGCCATCCACAGATTTCCCCCCCTCCCCTAAACGGTGCCATCCACAGATTTCCCCCCCCTCCCCTAAACGGTGCCATCCACAGATTCCCCCCCCCTCCCCTAAACGGTGCCATCCACAGATTCCCCCCCCTCCTCTAAACGGTGCCATCCACAGATTCCCCCCCTCCTCTAAACGGTGCCATCCACAGATTCCCCCCCCTCCCCTAAACGGTGCCATCCACAGATTCCCCCCCCCTCCCCTAAACGGTGCCATCCACAGATTCCCCCCCCCTCCCCTAAACGGTGCCATCCACAGATTCCCCCCCCCTCCCCTCCCCTAAACGGTGCCATCCACAGATTCCCCCCCTCCCCTAAACGGTGCCATCCACAGATTCCCCCCCCTCCCCTAAACGGTGCCATCCACAGATTCCCCCCCCTCCCCTAAACGGTGCCATCCACAGATTCCCCCCCCCTCTCCCCTAAACGGTGCCATCCACAGATTCCCCCCCCTCCCCTAAACGGTGCCATCCACAGATTCCCCCCCTCCCCTAAACAGTGCCATCCACAGATTCCCCCCCCCCTCCCCTAAACGGTGCCATCCACAGACCCCCCCTCCCCTAAACGGTGCCATCCACAGACCCTCCCCTAAACGGTGCCATCCACAGATTCCCCCCCTCCCCTAAACGGTGCCATCCACAGATTCCCCCCCCCCTAAACGGTGCCATCCACAGATTCCCCCCCCTCCCCTAAACAGTGCCATCCACAGATTCCCCCCCCCCTCCCCTAAACAGTGCCATCCACAGATTTCCCCCCCCCCTCCCCTAAACAGTGCCATCCACAGATTCCCCCCCTCCCCTAAACAGTGCCATCCACAGATTCCCCCGCTCCCCTAAACAGTGCCATCCACAGATTCCCCCCCTCCCCTAAACGGTGCCATCCACAGATTCCCCCTCCCCTCCCCTAAACGGTGCCATCCACAGATTCCTCCTCCCCTCCCCTCCCCTAAACGGTGCCATGCACAGATTCCCCCCCCTCCCCTAAACAGTGCCATCCACAGATTCCCCCCCCTCCCCTAAACAGTGCCATCCACAGATTCCCCCCCTCCCCTAAACGGTGCCATTCACAGATTCCTCCTCCCCCTGACGCTCACAGGAAAACATTTAAAAACAAATCAGTAGCCTAAACTTTATTCATTAGTGATGTCTTACTGTATACCTTACTCTGTCTTTCAGCTTCGGTAACAGCAGGCAGTGCGGGCAGGCGGCGCTCACTCACTGACGTCATGCGCCTGCTCCTCCCACTAGGCGGCGCAGGAGCGTGACGTCAGTGAGTGAGCGCCGCCCGCCCGCACTGCCTGCTGTTACCGGAGCTGAAAGACAGAGTAAGGTATACAGTAAGACATCACTAATGAATAAAGTTTAGGTTACTGATTCGTTTTTAAATGTTTTCCTGTGAGCGGCGGGGCCCTGTATATTCTAACCCCCAGGCAAGCGTCCCTGTCACCATGGGAACGCCTGGGGGTTAGAATATACCATCGGATTTGTGTTTTCACGCTCTCACTGAGAGCGTGAAAACTCAGATCAGATGGTATATTCTAACCCCCAGGCAAGCGTCCCCGTCACCATGGGAACGCCTGGGGGTTAGAATATACCATCGGATCTTCTGAATATACCGGAGGCAGATGAGACTGATGGGACAAGGGGCAAACAAGGCATTTTGCCGCCCCATTGGCAAGTGCCGCCCTAGGCAAATGCCTTGTTTGCCTCGTGATAGATACGCCCCTGGATAGGAGCATGTTATATGAAGTTATATAAAGTTATATATATGTTTCTATCCTTTTAATTAGTATTGAGCACGTTTCAAGCACTGAGTAATCATATGGTGTGGTTTTAATAGGTTCATTGACAGGGCATGAGCCCTGGAATATATATTTGGTATATTTTTACAGTCAATATATTCCCCTAAATATCTAGTTTATGACGCTTATCTAACATGTTTTCCTTTGAGAAGGTGAGACTCTCAGTTAGCCCTCCACCAAAATGGCGCCTATGTTGCATCCATGTGACTGTTTGACTTTGTGGATATTGCGGGTCACGTGACTTGACTTGACAGCATGATATCGCGTGACTTGTTCGAGATCATCTGTGGCACTGTTGTTTTAAATCAGGACTCTTCTGTTGATCCTCAGGTGTGTGTTATAATAATTAAATAGGGAAGGATGTACCAATGAGACGGGGTATAAATAGTAGGTGGTTGTGACGGCAGGGCACGTCCCCCAAACAGAATCGAGGCGAAACGTTCATCGGGGTTGGTGTTCCCTCCAGGTCCCTGGTCTGTATTTGATCTTCTTGCGAGTTTGCATTATTGTTTACAGCCTTGCACCATGTTGCACAATGTTTTAGTGGTTTAGAGCCTATTTAGGGATATCTTTCATTGGTATTCTTTATAATACATGGGTACTTACCTTATGGTGATTTGTAGCTCTTCTGGCAGGGTTAGGGTACTCTATTGGAATAATAATCAAGATATTTACATTTTTGGTCTAATTGTATATTTAGCATATTGCGTACCCTTTTGAGATCCAAATAAATATGTGACCTTGTAGAGTTGGGGGGCATACCTTTGTCACAGCATTTCTTGTTGCTAATTTTAATCATGATATTTATTATGTATTATATGAATTTCTATTAATAAACAATGACCTTACATTATATGTGTGTGTTTAAGTGTTTGGTGAACTTTGGTATAGTGTCACACATATTGAAATATTTGTGGTTTACTAATATTGGATGTTTTAGCTCCTATTCATCAACACGGCTGCTCGTGATGATGCAAAATTGTGAATTCTGCTTGTAGTATGTGGAGTAGTGGCAACTTGTGTTAGATTAAAAACCACTCCAGTGGAGTAGTGGCAACTTGTGTTAGATTAAAAACCACTCCAGTGTGGTTAATGTCGCAGCCAGATGCATTTCAGGACCCTCTGAGTCTGTTCCTCAGTGGCTGTTTTATACTATGGACATTTTTCAGTTGTAAGTACAGTTGTATGTACAGTATATATGCTTATACATATACACATGATATATTTTATTTTTCGATTTATAAGACTTTTTTCCTCCCAAAAGTTGTGAATAATAGTAAGCACTTTCATTATAGAAGAACTCACCAGTATGCAGTAGGTAAGGTTAGAGGTGAGTGAAGCGCTGCTAATGTTGGCTGTACTCTCCTCTCCCTGGTATTCTCCTAGATGTAGTGTACGCTGATGGGGTCTGATATTGGCGTCTGATATGAGGGCATGGTCTGAGGTCTGATCAGAGCTCTGATATGGGGGTATGATCTAAAGTTTTATACAGGGATCTAATCTGAGGTCTGATGAGGATTGGGGGTCTATTTTTCTTATTTTCCTCCTCTGAAACCTAGGTGCATCTGATAATCTGATGTGTTTTATAAAGCAGGGGGAAAAAATCATATGGATCACCGTCGGACCCCATTGCACTACATCTGGCAGTGGAATAGAGGATCGGGCAATGCTGGATCTGTCAGATCTGGTAGGGTGCCCTGGGCCAGAACAGCCTGCCGGATCTCAAAACGGAGATGTGACTGAAGCCTTAATTCAATGGTACCATGGTCTGCATTTGTGGTCAAGAATAGGACATGCTCTATATTTTGCGTAAGGGACATATGCATGCAGAAAGTTCATGGAGGGCATCCTTGTGCTTTCCGCATCTGTATGTCCATTCTGCAAAAGGTCCCACGGTATTCTTGACCACAAATGCATATCATGGACCCACTGAAGTCAATGTGTCCTCCAAAAAAATAGATGCAACACGAACATCACACCGTCATTATTTGTATTTTGTAATCCGTGTCAAATTTGCGGGACGCAAAATACATACAGTCGTGTGAATGCACCCTTAGCATGACCATATATCCCCTTTTTTCCAGACATGTTTTGTTTTGTTCTGGGACCTAAAATAATTGTCCGTCCTTGATTTATAAGTTACCAAAAATATCTGGGATTCTCAAGGGCGATGGGGTGGCCACTGGGCAGGCTTCCATTGTGGACGGCTCATAAGTATAGTCTAAGAGGACAGGAGACCGAGCCTCACTGCTCTAGGAACCTCTTCTGCACTTGCCAGCACTGCCTATGTCCTCAATGCATACAGCGTCAGGATGTAGTGCAGTTTTGGCACCAGGGCATAGAATGCTGGCCTGAGCTACAGGAAGAGCCGAAGTGGCATCGCCCAGCGGTTTGAAGGAGAGGTGATGTTTTTTCTGCCAAATGCAGTTGTCCCCATGCCACGATCCTGCCTCATGTCCTCCTTTTCTAAAACCAACATATAATGACCCTTGTTTTATTGATATCACAAAAGTCAGATACTGTATATGGTCATCTCAGGTATAAGGCTGCATTCACATATGTGCTTATTATTTTTGTTCTGATCCGTTATAGGAGCAGAAGAACAAAAACAATTAAAGTGCCGGATTCAGCACATAACAGCCAGGAATGGAGCATAACAGACCTCCTTGACTATAATGGGATCCATCAGGTTTCCTTTCATTTTTTGTGGAGAAACAAGTCCTGCATGCAGGACTTTTCTCTCTGCTACTTTTGACAAATTCTATTACAGAAGCCGCAATTGGAGCTTCCAACGGAGATGGGAAAGCAGCCTAGGGCTTACTTCACGCTTCAGTTATTTGACCAGTTATTTCCATCAGTTATTATGAGCCAAAAGCTATAGTGAAACCTACTCAGAGATAAGGTATAATGGAAAGATTTCCTCCTGTTCTGTGTCAGTTTTGGCTCACAATAATTGATGGAAATAAATGACCAAATAACTGAAGTGTAAACTCAGTCTAACATTGTTTTCCTCAGCTACAGTATGTTGATTTTTTTTATTGTCTGATACACACTTGACTCTGCTATAAAGATTTTTAACACACTAATCTGGATGTCCAAATGGTGTGATGTGCACGTTTGACTCTGTGAAAACAGTGACAGCTTGTATAAATTATTGTGAAGGTCAGAACAGTAACATACACACAAGTTGATATCAGGGGAGGGTTGGACATAGACCCTACAGGGAAATTTTCTGATGGTCTAATGCCTAGGAGGGTCACCAAGCCCTTCTCTCGGCTGTTTGCCAGTTACATAATGATCAGATTGTTTCTTACGCAGCTAGCCATTCATCTGCAGGTGCCATTCTGATTTCAACTGTATTGACATCCTCAGTGATACAGTTGAATACTTTGGCACAGGTGGAAGTATTTTGTCCTGCACTGTGGTATTTCATTCAGCTGAGGTGGTATATTGTTCTGAACTATGGTATTGCTGGCCCTGCTTACATCTGTCTATCCTGCCTCCATACTACTGTATCTTGGCCCTGCCTAATTATGTCACCCTGCCTTCTGTCAATTTGGATCCACTTGCAACATGGGGCCACTTTTTCCATTTTTTTCCCCAGGGCCACTTTTAGCTCTCAGTCTGCCCCTGGGTGCTAGTCAAGTGTCATGCCATCCTTGCCACTTTCACTAAAAGGGTGAGGTGAGTTGGATATCAGATATAAACAATGACTAATATCTATGCCAGCTATGAGCTGGCATAGATTTCATTTTAGGCAAAGACTCTTCTTCATAAATTAAAAGAGTTTTCTGAGATATTTTAACTGATGATATATCCTTCGGATAGGTCAACAGTATCTGATCTGTGGAGGTCCAACACCTGAGATGCCCACAAATCAGCTGTTTGATAAGGCGCTGGCCCTCACAGTGGGGCTGCAGCCTTCTCGCAGCTTTGCCTAGGCTATGTGATACTGCGTTCATTGGTCACATGGTCTAGATGCAGTTCAGCCCCATTGAAGTGAATGGGGCTGAGCTGTAATACCACGCACAGCCTACGATTATTGGTGCATTCTCAAACAGCTGATCGGTTGGGGTCCCAGGTGTCGGACCCCCACCAACCAGATACAGATGACCTATCCAGAGTAAGTGGCCTCAGTTTTTATCCCCAAAAGCATGTATCCTTCTATGTAACCATGTTGTGATGCATAAATACATTGGCTATCAAATTGTGCAGGTTGGGATGCCAATTCACACACAAACTGAGACTTCTTAAGAAGGGTTTTCCGACTTCTTTTAACTGATGACCTATCTATCAGCATTTGATCAGTGGGGTTTCAACACCTGCCTTTCCTGCAAACCAGCTCTTTAAAGAGGCTGCTGCTCTCTAGTGACTTCTTCAGACTCTTCCTCGGTCATATCACTCGGTTATATCACATTCTTCGGTCACATGTACTAGTTGCAGCTTAGTTCCTTTGAAGTGAATAGGGCTGAGCTATTCAATGTATGTTGCTGTTCTTTCTAAGCTGGGAGGAGACTGCAGCGCACACTGGAGCATTGCGGCCTCTTCAAACAGCTGATGGGCCAGTAGTTGTACCCTTGCTGATCTCATATTGATAACCTATCATAAGGATAGGTCATTATTTTTTTAAATCTCAGAGGACCCCTATAATTTTCATTCCAGCTCTACTGTAAAAAATGAAAAATAGAAAAATAAACTTTCTTGTCCAACTTAAAAAAAAAAAAATGTGGTTATATATATATATATATATATATATATATATATCCACAAGCCACACATTGGAAAAATATAAATATATTTAAATACAAAACGTAAAAAGCATCTGGCACCATTAGTGTTGACTAAATCGAAGTGAAACAAATTGAATTTGATCAGAATGTCAGGGAAACTTTGCTTCATCATGAATACGAATTTACTCTCACTGCATTGCAATACATATTTTTTTTTTCCTAAAATGGCAGCTACACATTGTAGCAAAACCAACCTCGCCACTGTGTTTTGGAGGGGGCTGTTTGAAGGCCTCTTGCCTCAGGATTATGGCCCATGCTAACTTTTGAACCCCTGAACCTATTCAAGTGAATTTTGGATAGGTTTGTCCCCCAAGTTATACTGTTTAAATTGATGTAAGTTATATGTATGGACAATGTAACCTCACAAAGTTGTAACAATTTATAATAAGTGTAACTTGTCAGCTTGGGAGGAATATGCTGGGTGTGGTTCTATTATCCCATTGTGCCATTGTCCCATTGTGTGTTTAAATGGTGATGTCTGATGTCTCCACATGTGTATTGGCGACTTCCCGTTGTCCTGAGAGATAATTGGATTGCCCTCGGTTGTCTCTGGGACAGAGAGGAGGAAACCATGATGCATTGTGGGGATGTGTTGTATCTGTCCTGTATTTGCAACAACTAATAAAAACCAGGCTGGGTGTGCCAGCATGTCAGACCACTGTTTGACCCTCAACACGGAGCCTTGTCTCGCTATTGGGGGGATTCCCTGTATGCTGTTAGAGACTGATTGCCAGGAGTGTAAGCTGGTTGTATGCTTTTCCTGTTCGTCTGCTGGCAGCTATTCGCGAGGTTCCAGTTTGGAGTGCTATTTTGTATCCAGTTCGGGAGTTTGGTGTTCTGCAGTAGCTGTGCCTGTCTCTCAGAAAGGGGCATATCGCCTAAATGGATTTTAACCCCTTGTCTGCTGAAACGGTCCGTTACACACATTTTACAAAGTGAAAGTAAGAAGACGAAGCGAAACCCAGGTCGGGCAGAAATACGAGGGTGATTCTATTGCTGAAATGCTTTTAACTTTCTCACGTCTGTGAGTATAAATAAAACCCTTCATATGGGACTCTGTAAATGTTGCTTCACTTCTATGCGCCTTTCTGATACTTCTAGAGCAACTTACCCAGTGGTACAGTGTCTTGTTTGAAAATTGGTGTTCCTTTTCAAGGGCCTGCAACATACCTATGATCTGAACATAGGAGGAATCCTTCCTGAAAACTGAGAAGCAGCACTGTCCTACTCAACATATATATTGACTAGTGTGAGCTCTACGCACTTCACTTGGGGACCTATAGTGCAATATCTACTACAGGCAACGTATCAGAAACTTTTTTAACTATAGGATTTGATCATGATTTGGAAACCAAAAGCAAGAGTGGGTCAAATACACAGAAGACATGCAAATATTTCCATCTCTGTTTTGCCTTTCTAATACTGATCAAATAATGATTAAAAAAACTGACCAAATATTGACAGTGTGATAGAGGCCAATAAAGTCCTGCATACAGAACTTTTCCATCTGACTAAAACTGATTTCAGATGCAAATGGTCAAAACTCATGAAAACTGAGTCAATATTTTATATCAGAATTTGATCATTATTTGGAATCCAAAAGCAGGAGTGCGTCCCAAACACAAAACAAATGGAAATATTTACATCACATTTTATTTCTGTTTTGGACCCACTCCTGTTTTTGCCTTACAAATAATGATCAAATGCTGATCATATACTGATCGTTTGAAGGCAGATGCTCAAAATCTAGGATTTTCTTTTTTGGGCTGTTCTTCTGATGGATCAGAACAGAAAAATAAACAGTGATGTGAATGCAGCCTTACTGCTGACACTCATGGCACCGTCATGGGGGCATTATTTAGATGAGATATTATGAATAGATCTGCAATTGTTCTGTGGTTTTGACCTACACAATGCATGTGTTTGCACTGCCATAACATGGATTAAAATAACCATTTTTTTTTCTCTACTACTTTATTAGCGCAGCCTCCATGTCCTTATTTTGTTCCACTAAAGAATAATTGGGTCTTAGCTCTTGCACAGGCATGCAGATGACTTTTGATTTAGCTAGGGGTTAGCTAGGACTGTTGGTGGCTTGTACAATGATGAGCACATCCGTGTATGTGACCTGTCATTCTGCAAAGAAAAAGTGGGTCAGTCAGCAAATCCCAATCCACAGGTTACTATTATTTTATATGTAATTGTATAGTAGATAATTAAGTACTGGATTTTATTCATTTGTGTTTGCCTTCTAATTAAATTGCATTTTTCAATTACAATTTTTCATAGTATCTAACTGTATTACCTTCTATTATTAAACTGCTAATCTAACTGCTAATCTAAATATACAAAATGAATATTTTATTTTTTGATACTTTGCTAAAAGTAAGACTAGAGCACCCACCTACTGTATATCTATCTTCTGGGAGTGTGAATGGCAGGGGATGTTTGGCATCATTGTGCTTGAGAGCAGAGGGATGTGCATTGGGAGTATAGCTAAGGGGAGGGAAGATGTCATAAGTCCGGTCTTTACACAATCATACCTCAGGTTTCAACAAGAAGAGAAAATACAGGAGTGCAGAATTATTAGGCAAGTTTTATTTTTGAGGATTAATTTTATTATTGAACAACAACCATGTTCTCAATGAACCCAAAAAACTCATTAATATCAAAGCTGAATATTTTTGGAAGTAGTTTTTAGTTTGTTTTTAGTTTTAGCTATTTTAGGGGGATATCTGTGTGTGCAGGTGACTATTACTGTACATAATTATTAGGCAACTTAACAAAAAACAAATATATACCCATTTCAATTATTTATTTTTACCAGTGAAACCAATATAACATCTCAACATTCACAAATATACATTTCTGACATTCAAAAACAAAACAAAAACAAATCAGTGACCAATATAGCCACCTTTCTTTGCAAGGACACTCAAAAGCCTGCCATCCATGGATTCTGTCAGTGTTTTGATCTGTTCACCATCAACATTGCGTGCAGCAGAAACCACAGCCTCCCAGACACTGTTCAGAGAGGTGTACTGTTTTCCCTCCTTGTAAATCTCACATTTGATGATGGACCACAGGTTCTCAATGGGGTTCAGATCAGGTGAACAAGGAGGCCATGTCATTAGATTTTCTTCTTTTATACCCTTTCTTGCCAGCCACGTTGTGGAGTACTTGGACGCGTGTGATGGAGCATTGTCCTGCATTAAAATCATGTTTTTCTTACCTTGCAGACTTCTTTCTATACCACTGCTTGAAGAAGGTGTCTTCCAGAAACTGGCAGTAGGACTGGGAGTTGAGCTTGACTCCATCCTCAACCCAAAAAGGCCCCACAAGCTCATCTTTGATGATACCAGCCCAAACCAGTACTCCACCTCCACCTTGCTGGCGTCTGAGTCGGACTGGAGCTCTCTGCCCTTTACCAATCCAGCCATCTGGCCCATCAAGACTCACTCTCATTTCATCAGTCCATAAAACCTTAGAAAAATCAGTCTTGAGATATTTCTTGGCCCAGTCTTGACGTTTCAGCTTGTGTGTCTTGTTCAGTGGTGGTCGTCTTTCAGCCTTTCTTACCTTGGCCATGTCTCTGAGTATTGCACACCTTGTGCTTTTGGGCACTCCAGTGATGTTGCAGCTCTGAAATATGGCCAAACTGGTGGCAAGTGGCATCTTGGCAGCTGCACGCTTGACTTTTCTCAGTTCATGGGCAGTTATTTTGCGCCTTGGTTTTTCCACACGCTTCTTGCAACCCTGTTGACTATTTTGAATGAAACGCTTGATTGTTCGATGATCACGCTTCAGAAGCTTTGCAATTTTAAGAGTGCTGCATCCCTCTGCAAGATATCTCACTATTTTTGACTTTTCTGAGCCTGTCAAGTCCTTCTTTTGACCCATTTTGCCAAAGGAAAGGAAGTTGCCTAATAATTATGCACACCTGATATAGGGTGTTGATGTCATTAGACCACACCCCTTCTCATTACAGAGATGCACATCACCTAATATGCTTAATTGGTAGTAGGCTTTCGAGCCTATACAGCTTGGAGTAAGACAACATGCATAAAGAGGATGATGTGGTCAAAATACTCATTTGCCTAATAATTCTGCACGTAGTGTACATCAGTTCTGACACATGCTGGTCCTGCTTGAAACTGATGACTGATAAGCAGGGAGGAGCCTCATGTTCTCTCATGTAAAAGGCTAAGGGTCCAGCCTTTGGAAAGTTGGGCTGAGCTGTTGATTTAAATTGTGCTTGACAGTAGAGTCTTGAACCAATAATGGATTAATAATTCAACATTGACCTGTGGCAGTCAACTCGGAATCACTGTACAGCTTCACTATTTGCACTATAGTTAAAGTGGCCCTACTGGGAATTGCATTTATTTTGGGGTCCATGAGGAGGAATTTATCACATACTGGACTCCAGAATTATAGCTTCAAAATTTCACAAAATGGGAGCTTTGTTACTTTTTTGGTTTACTTGAGAAAAAATATGTATTGTGCCTCTTTTGCATTTTTACATTGCTCACTTCAGTTTTGAAAAGTGGGTAGGAAAGTAGCTTTTCTAACCATGTTACTAGTTTTACGTCAGATTTATTATTGCACCTTTTTAAAATGTTGCAAAAAAAGTTGCAAACTCACTCCAGTAGGGGAGTGGCATAGGAAAACTGGAGTGGCTTTCGGAGACAAGTGTTATAGATTGCACCAAGTTTAACAAATGTGTGACAAAAAGTATGCCAACACAGACTCAAGCAAAACTACCTGAAAATATTAGCCTCATGATAAATCCCCCCCCACCCACCCATATCTTTTCTGCGGTATGGTTTAAATCTGTATTTGTTTTGCGGGTCTGGGATTTTTTAGAGTTACTCTAATTCCAGGGTTATTCTGGGTCTATATTTATTTCGGGAACTGTACACATTTTGTGGGTTATTCTGGGGTTTGGTCTTAATTCATTATTTTGGATTTGGTAAAGCATACAAGCTCTACTTATGATTGAAATGCAGCAAGTTAGCATTGCTTTTTTTTAATGTTGGACAAAACTTATTGCACTTCTCTGAACCTGATATTGCTGATTGAAACTGGCTGTCTGAATGGCAGCATTAATCTTGAACTCTCAGACCCTGCCAGCCTAGTTGTAGACCAGTGAATTGGGCACCAGAAAGTACTGGAGCCTGTGAAGGTGAGTAAACTACTGAATACCAGGTACTTGATTTTAGAAATGTTCCTATTATTCTATCCACTTCCATAAACCACCAGTGGTCCTCTTCTCTATCAATGATGTAATCACCAATCATTTTGAATTTTCCATATTTGCCTAGGGCAGGAAAATGACTTCTCCCAGTCTTGCATATACCTTAAAATGCTTGAAATCAATAGAAAGAACTAATTTGGAAATCATCTGGAAAGTTTTAATGTGCACTGTCATATTGGAACAACTTTTCTTTAAGTTATAGTTTCCCTGTAACAGCAATAACTTAGTAGTTTCATTCCTCTCTAATCACTTCATCATGTCCCTGTGTTTTATCTATAATTGTGCTGTATGCTTTTTTGCAGCCTTCAATTTCTTAGAAAACACCATGTTATAATTCACTGTGTCATTGGCATCTCAAAGTTATAATGCATGTTTGCTTGAAGCACAAATGATTAACGGACTTGTTTTTGTCTTGCTGTAAAATGTTGATACTTGCCATCCTCTGTAGACTTAACTATAAATGTCCTGGCTGCTTTCTTTTCCTTCTGCCATACTAGTACTAAGTAACATAGTATTCTTGGAGCTCAAAACTGTTTGATTTCATGCCTATAATATTAGTTATAAAGCTAGTGAAAGTGAGGCAGTTTACGAAAGAAAGTGTTATAAGGACAATGGCACATGCAAGTCCTTTGTAGATAAATCGTCCTTGTGACCCAGGAAAGATGAACTAAGCCACAAGGGAGATGGTTATTTGTTTCACACAGGTTACAGCTGTGAATTGCACTTCCTTTTTGAGAAATGAACCCTTGCGTAATGGCATCTATGGGTTTTGCTGTTTGCTAACATAAATATGTGCTCCTTCATATTGTTTTATATTTTTAAAATATTATAGAAAATCTATCTATCAATCTATGGTATCTTTTAAAGAGCATTTCCATTAAGGAGGATCTATCAAAAGATTTCACAATACCTACTGCATACATGCAATTAGAACAGATGAGGCAGATGTGCTTTCCTTTGTAAATCCATCCCAATTTGAAAGTTTCCCCATCTGATTTTTAAAATGAGCGTTTTATGAGTCTAATTCTAGCAGACAGTCTGGTCCGAGGTCTTTATATTTTATGTGGTATCTGTGTTTTTAGGGGGTCAGGGGTCTTATTGAAGCAGTGCAGTGTAAGTACAATGGCTCATCCCATTTAAGTGATCGGGATGAGCAGTTGTAGTTACACTGCATTGCCATGATCTAGATGACATGCAGTTAGTCTATGAAGAGGCTGCAACACTCTGCTGCCCATCTGATATTGATGACCTACTATTTAGATAATATACCTCTGCAGATGTTTATAAACACATGGTATTATCAGAAAGAGCAATGGTTTGTACTGAAGAAGAAGTTTACAAATTATCCCTCTTTCAGGAGCAGCAGCAGTACAGTATGGACAGGGGAGTAGATGTGTGGCTGTGTAGGGGTAGTAGTAGCGGCACTAGTTGCCTTGGCTGCAACAGTGGACTATAGAACTTGATGGATAGAGGATATGCAGCTGTGTAGTTGTAATAGTAGTACTAGCTGTAGCAGCAGCAGCAGTAGTACAGTTTGGAACATAATAGAGATACAGCAGCACTGGGATCATTGGGGTGATGATAAATAGCCACTGTCAGCAATCTTTCTTTATCAGTTATTTCCATCAGTTATTGTGAGCCAAACCCAGTAGTGAAGGCTACTCAGAGATCAGGTATAATGTAAAGATCTGCACCTGTTATATAGTTTTGACCCACACCTGGTTTTCGCTCACCATAACTGATCGAAATAACTGAGCAAATAACTGAACTGTGAACTCAGCCTTAAAAACGGAATTCACTGTATTGTTTGAAGATGAATTCCTGAGAAACAAATATGATTAGTTTAGAGATGATTTGCTCATCTATGCTATTTTCTTTTTTTCTTTCTTTTTCTCTTTCTTTCTTTCTTTTCTTCTAGGATCTGTATCTTTTAAACAAGTTGGAGACAAAGTTGTATGTGTGTACATGTCTAGTTTTCCATATAGCTCGGCGCATTCAAGTGACCATAGCAAACAGAGAAAATAATGAAAGAAATTCATTATAAGATGATAATGGAATGCCTGGTGACAGAATGGACACTGATGGTCAATAATTAATTGGATCCCAGAGAATTGCTAACCTCCTCATTTAATTAAATGGAAGAAATGTGTTTTCTTAATTAAAATGTGACTTTCTTAAATACAGCATTTTAATATGTAGAAACTATCAAAAGTGTCATGGGTCCCAAACAAGCATTTTATTTTCATATTAAATTAAGACTGCAATAGAACAATCAGCTGAATATTTAATTTCCTTTTGTAGTTTCCAGTCAGATTTTACATAATCATTTTGATAATTGCCGTTCATGTGTCCCAATCTTATATGTGTTTTATAGTTAACAAAAATGTGACCCCTTCAATAGTATAATGTATTTGCTGTCAAATGTAATTATTACAAGGCATTTAAATACATTTTACATGTGTATTGCTTATTTTTTGTGCACAACGAGTTGCAATGTCAATAAAGGAGTCATCTGCTGTAGACTACTGCTAAATATTTAAAGGGTCCCTTAACAATAAGGAAATTGAGCATTACACAGTGTCCATTCAAATCAATCAATTCTGTATGTAATGTAAGACATGAGACTAGTTTCTGAGTGTGGGACTCCTGGAATATGTTTTTCTTTTTAAATTAGACAACGATTTTAAAGAGGACCCATCACCTCAAAATACAATCAGCAGATTGATTTATAGCTTTTGGGGAAAATATTCAGTAAAAAATATAATGTATACAGTTAAAGGGTAACTGTCATATTTTTATTTTATTTGCTAGTTTATTAGAGCTAGGCATGTATACCTGAGTTAGTCTGTCAATGATTGTCAAAATATCTGTAATTACCTTATAAAAACAGCTTTTATTAATGTCCTCTGTCCCTTTTCACTGCTCCCTTAAAAGACCCTTACTAGGGCTTTTCTGTCTCCCAACTTAATGTAAACAGAAGACGGAGGGGCGGTCCTTCACACTGCATGCCTGCATTAGGCTTCAGAGTGAGGAGGCGTGTCTCTCAGGTAGGGAGCCGCTGGCTACAGCAAGTAGCTGTTTTGGCCTCAGAGAACTGGCAGAGAATGCATCTTGAGAACGACATCATATTGTAAATATTTAAACAGCTGTAACTAAGGGAAAAACTCAAGGAAAACAGTGGTAAGTGAAGAAACTAAAGATTGCTCCTTGCATGATGCTGCTGCAGCAGTAACATGTGCTAAAATTGTTTTTTTTTTTATGAAAACATGACAGTTACCCTTTAACCCCTTAAGGACTCAGCCCTATTTCACCTTAAAGGGAACCTGTCGTGTGGATATTTGATTATAATCTAACTAATTATATACAATCATTAACTACTAAAAAGTACCTTAGATTAATTTACTTACTGGTGTGACAGATGGTCACCTCATAATATACACACAAAGATGCCGCATGCCACATGCTAATGAGCTGATTCGAGTCCGGAGTGAGGTCATCGAGTCCAGCGTATATTTAATTCAGAGCTATAGCCACTCCCCTGCCCATCTGCTGCTGATTCCTATGGAAACAAACTGTCACTCGGCAGCAGGTGGGCGGGGAGAATCAGGAGCTCATAAATATTCATGACGCATCATTATCAGCTGGAGCTTTTCAATACAAGATGTTGGCAGATTGACTGGGTCAATTAAAGAAAGTGACCCAGGATTTTGCTAAGAGAATCAGTCACTTATTTATGTTGCCCTTAGTAAGGACACCATAAAACTGGTAACAGGTTCCCTTTATGGACTTGGCCATTTTTTGCAAATCTGACCAGTGTCCCTTTAAGTGCTGATAACTTTAAAACACTTTGACTTATCCAGGCCATTCTGAGATCGTTTTTTCGTCACATATTGTACTTCATGACACTGGTAAAATTAAGTAAAAAAAAATATTGTTTTTGCATAAAAAAATACCTAATTTACCAAAACTTTTGAAAAATTTGTAAATTTCAAAGTTTCAGTTTCTCTACTTCTGTAATACATAGTAATACCCCCAAAAATTGTGCTGACTTTACATTCCCCATATGTCTACTTCATGTTTTAATTATTTTGATAATATTTTATTTTTTGAATTATTTTGATAATATTTTATTTTTTGGGATGTTACAAGGCTTAGAAGTTTAGAAGCAAATCTTGAAATTTTTCTGAAATTTACAAAAACCCAATTTTTAGGGACCACTACAGGTCTGAAGTCACTTTGTGAGGCTTACATGATAGAAACCGCCCAAAAATGACCCCATTCTATAAACTACACCCCTCAAGGTATTCAAAACTGATTTTACAAACTTCGTTAACCCTTTAGGTGTTGCATAAGAGTTATTGGCAAATGGGGATGACATTTTCCATTTTAACCCATTTTTTCCACTAGCAAAGCAAGGGTTAACAGCC
Organism: Bufo gargarizans; assembly: GCF_014858855.1. Taxonomy (NCBI): domain Eukaryota; kingdom Metazoa; phylum Chordata; class Amphibia; order Anura; family Bufonidae; genus Bufo; species Bufo gargarizans. The sequence continues at coordinate 139,327,403 of NC_058082.1, read as the reverse complement.
AAACAAGACTGTATCTTTATTGCCCTGACTCTTCCGTTTACAGAAACACCCCATATGTGGCCGTAAACTACTGTACGGGCACACAGTAGGGCGCAGAGGGAAAGGTGTGCCGTATGGTTTTTGGAAGCCAGATTTGAAGCCCCCCTGATGCACCCCTAGAGTAGAAACTCCATAAAAGTGACTCCATCTAAGAAACTACACCGCTCAAGGTATTCAAAACTGATTTTACAAACTGTGTTAACCCTTTAGGTGTTGCACAAGATTTAATGGAAAATAGAGATACAATTTCAAAATTTAACTTTTTTGGCAGATTTTAGATTTTAATATTTTTTTTCCAGTTACAAATCAAGGGTTAACAGTCAAACAAAACTCAATATTTATGGCCCTGATTCTGTAGTTTACAGAAACACCCCATATGTGGTCGATAAAACTGCTGTACGGGCACACGGCAGGGCGCAGAAGGAAAGGAATGCCATACGGTTTTTGGAAGGCAGATTTTGCTGGACTGTTTTGTTTGACACTATGTCCCATTTGAAGCCCCCCCTGATGCACCTCTAGAGTAGAAATTCCCAAAAAGTGACCCCATTTTAGAAACTACAGGATAGGGTGGCAGTTTTTTGGTACTAGTTTAGGGTACATATGATTATTGGTTGCTCTATATTACACTTTTTGTGCGGAAAGGTAACAAGAAATAGCTTTTTTGGCTTTTTTTTGTTATTTACAACATTCATCTGACAGGTTAGATCATGTGGTAATTTTATAGAGCAGGTTGTCACGGACGTGGCGATACCTAATATGTATACAATTTCTTTTTATTTATGTAAGTTTTACACAATGATTTCATTTTTAAAACAAAAAAAAAGTTTTAGTGTCTCCATAGTCTAAGAGCCATAGTTTTTTCAGTTTTTGGGCGATTATCTTAAATAGGGTCTCATTTTTTGTTGGATGAGATGACGGTTTGATTGACCCTATTTTGGGGTGCATAAGACTTTTTGATTGCTTGCTATTACACTTTTTGTGACGTAAGATGACAAAAAATTGCTTTTTTACACCTTTTTTATTTTTTTTACGGTGGTCGCCTGAGGGGTTAGTTCATGTGATATTTTTATAGAGCTGGTCGATACGGACGCGTCGATACCTAATATGTATACTTTTTATTTATTTATTTAAGTTTTACACAATGATTTCATTTTTGAAACAAAAAAAACATGTTTTAGTGTTTCCATAGTCTAAGAGCCATAGTTTTTTCAGTTTATGGGCGATTATCTTGGGTAGGGTATGATTTTTGCGGGATGAGATTATGGTTTGATTGGTACTATTTTGGCGTACATGCGACTTTTTTGATCACTTTTATTACCTTTTTGGGGAAGTAAGGTGGGCAAAATTTCAATTTTCTCATAGTTTTTATTTTTTATGGCGTTCAAGTGCGGGGAAAGTAACATGATCGTTTTATAGATCAGGTCGTTACAGACGCTGCAATAGCTAATAAGTGTAGTGTATTTTTTTTATTTTTTTTTATTCAGTTATAAATGTGTTTTTTTATCTTAACTTTTTTCACTTTTTTTTTACATTTTTTTGACCCAGACCCACTTGGTTCTTGAAGATCCAGTGGGTCTGATGTCTGTATAATACAGTACAGTACACTATATAGGGTACTGTACTGTATTTTACTTACACTTTGTCTGAACAGATCTATGCCTTTAGCACAGATCTGTTCAGCACCATGGACAGCAGGATGCCTGAGAGGGCGTCCTGTTGCCATGGGAACCTTCCCCGTCTGCTCAGTTGGGGCCACAAATGTGCAGACGGGGAAGGGTAAGGACGGGGCTGTCTGGGGGCTCTCTCCCTCTCCATCGGGGGGCTGCAAAGGCACAGCAGCCCCCCTGATGGGAGAGGGACGGTGCTTCCTGAGCTGTTAACCTTTTCCATACAGCGGTCCATACGGACCACGGTATGGAAAGGGTTAAGTGGCTGACATCGCATCACCGATGTCAGCCGTTTATACCAGGGTGTCAGCAATGTGCTGACACCCTGGTATACCACTGCACGCCAACAATTATTCAAGTGCCTCCCGCACCGCCTGCAACACCCCCCCTGCACCACCCGCCCACATAAAATCATTCAGGGGTGCAGGGGGGTAAATAAAACTTTATTTGGGGCATTTTAAAATTTGATCCCCGTGGTCAGAGACCGCGGGGATCAGAATCGGCAGAAAGCGCAGCAAACCGCAGGTCTGAATTGACCTGCGGTTTGCTGCGATCGCCGATACGGGGGGTATCCCCGGCGTTGTGACAGGATGTCGGCTGAATGAGTTCAGCCGGCATCCCGTTTGGATTAACTCCCGCAGCCCCGCAATCTCATTTTAAACTCATGACGTACCAGTACGTCATGGGTCCTTAAGGACTCGGGAAACATGACGTACCGGTACGTCATGCGTCCCTAAGGGGTTAAACCTCTGCTTTTTCTGAACTGAAGATCATTCCATGAACAGGTATAGTATCTCTGTATACAAACTTAGGTTGCATTCAGATGACCGTATGTCTGGGTCCGCATCTGTTCCGCAATTATGTGCAACGGGTGTGGACCCATTCATTTCAATGGGGCTGCAAAAGATGCGGACAGCAAACTGTGTGCTGTCCACATCCGTAGTCCCATTCTGCAGCTCTTCAAAAAAAATAGAGACTGTCCTATTCTATTCTACAATCGCGGTCATGAATAGGCATTTCTTTATAGGGCTGGCCCTGTGCGTGCTGCAAAATGCGGAATGCACACTACCTGTGTTCATGTTTTGTGAATTCGCAAATTGCTGACTGCAAAACACTTACAGTCATCTGAATGCATCCCACTACAGAGGATTCTATCAGTCATTGATAACACCTACCCAATGTACAGCTATCAGTGACTGACAGCTATCTCTTTATAAACACTTACACAGAGAATGCTATCAATCACTGATAACACCTCCCTGTGTACAGCTATCAGTGACTGGCATCTATCTCTGCATACACGCTTACACAGAGAATGCTATCACTGATAACATCTCCCCTGTGTACAGCTTTCAGTGACTGACAGCTTTATCTGTATGCACACTAACACAGATAATTATATCAATCACTGATAACACCCCCGTGTGCAACTATCAGGGACTGACAACTATCTCTGTATACACACTTACACAGAGAATGCTATCAATCACTGATAACACCCCCATGTACAGCTATCAGTTACTGACAGTTATCTCTGCATACTCACACAGAGAATTCTATCCCTAATAACCCTATCCTGTATATAAGTATCAGTTAATTACAGCTATCTTTGATAACCCCTCCCCCATGTACAACTATCAGTGACTGAGAGCTATGTATACACACTTAAACAGAGAATGTGTTCTGGTTCTGATCAATAGTCAGGTAGGTTGATGCACTGCTCCAAATTAGATAGATAGATAGATATGTGCATGCACGGCGAGAGAAATAACACTGACAGTGACACTCTAGATAAGGTCAAAGCATTACTCTAATTTATTAGGGCTCACATGATTGGTCTTTTAGCAAGAAGGAATGTAAACCGGAAATAAGTTTAAGGTATATGTATGATAGACTTAGAGGAATTCCTGACAGTTTCAAGTTTTTGCTGCAAATAGTTTCAATCATAGAATGCATACTGGGGGTTGTCTCTCGGACAGACAACATTTTGCAAGTGCCAAGCAAGTGTCCATTATATTCCATAACAGTCACCCCTTGGATTCTTGATTGTAGAACTTTCCCTGCCTAGTGAACCCCTGGGAATACCATTCGCAATCCTCTTCACCCACAGTGACAACAACTTACCCCTTTTGGATAGACTCTCAGTTAATCGATATGATAGTACCCTGGGATTCATCTTTCCCTATCTCGGTACGATATTGTAATTGGTGGGGGAACTTGTGGTGAATTCTTTGGTTTCCATTTCTTCTTCACCATATAGCAGTAGTTGAAATCACAATTTTTTCACATATTTTTTGGACACAGGGTACAATGCAACATAACACTACTGACATTAATACTAGCATCAATACTATCACCATACCTAAGTAAGCTTTTTTGTTGCTACAGTTACCTTCACTTTGGGGCCAGTGTTATCTGGGATGTAGGTGCAGCAAGTTTCCCAAATCATTTTACAAACTCCCCCACTCTCAGCTAGGATCATATCTAGGGCCATCCTGTTCTGAAAGGCCACAGCAGAAGTAGCCTCTAACTGTTCTGCAATTCTTTTAAGGCATTACGGGTGTAGCTTACAAATCTTTGCTGATTATAATATATGTTGTTTATCCAGTCGACGTTCTTGTTGATTGTTACCATTGGGAGTAGGGATTCAAATCCAGCTGCCACCTGATCTCTGGCATTAAACTCATTGGGGACCCCCCTTGGGACTCCTATTGCGTCTATATACACATGTGGGTCAAAGCTCTCCTGTGGGGAGGCCTCCCTTTTTGAGTATACCCTCTATCTGTGGGGTCATCTTCTAGTATGTAAAGGGGCATTATGGCTTTCGCTAGGGCGCATTCACCAGACCAATTGCCTTCTAACCTAGTTCTTATTTTTCTGTCTCCACAGATCCAATAGATGTCCCCCAAAGATACCCTCTGATTCTGTTTTTCAGTGGACAGGTTGCTGTAGGATTAGCATTACCCCTCTGTGAAGTTGCCTAATAATCTCTGACTGCCAGGGTTGAAGTAACAGGTGTAGTTACCGGGGTATATGGGTATGCCTTCACCTGGTTTGTATTTTTCTCTTCCACTTCACAGGCAGAGTAATTCACGCTAGTGTTGGTGTATAGGCTGAGGAAGCAGCTTTCAGTCTCAGGAGGCAGATGCAAGGGCATTGTGCCTAGGTGTGGGCGTGCCCCCCGCATATGTAACAGTTTGTCTTATTGTGTGTGTCAGCATTGCATTTCATTCATTCTAACCACAGGTTGGTGTCAAAAAAATCCTGTCTCGTCGGCCATAGTATCTTCAAAGGTGGGTCTGCTATGGGAGGTAGTGTAGGGTTTGGATGGATCCTTCTCTATTTTTGTGAGATTATGTAGGTCTTTCAGGTGGAACATGCCCATGTCCCCAGCAGTTACCCCCATCCAGGTGCCTATAAGGTATGTCCCTGCATCATTGGGGCTGGGGTTTTCTATTGTGAGGGTAAGTGGCATGTTGGAGCCTGTCTGTCCACTTGGGTGGCATCTTCCACTCCTAAACAGTGTCATGCGTTTAAGCAAGGATTTACCCATTTTGTCTTTTTTGTCTCGGGCACTCTGAGGTCTGTATCCCCATGGGTCACCCGTGTTCCACCCAACTGCTCCCCACGAGTTACACTGTTCCCCATACTGGTTATCAGTGACACAGATGTATGTGGATCTATGGCTGCCCGTTTGGTACATTCTACATTGCCATGCTGGCATTGGGCACAATACTAGACTGCAGTAATCAAATCTGAAGGGAGCCACGTGAGTACTGGAGGAATAAAACCAGAAAGTAGTCAATATGTAGCCATAATTCTCTTTTTGCTGGGTGATGGCCATTTGTCCTCCTGTCTTTGGAAGATTCTGTGTATATGTGACCATGTAGGTGTACAGTCGTGGCCAAAAGTTTTGAGAATGACACAAATATTATTTTTCAAAAAGTTTGCTGCTAAACTGCTTTTAGATATTTGTTTCAGTTGTTTCTGTGATGTAGTGAAATATAATTACATGCACTTCATACGTTTCAAAGGCTTTTATCGACAATTACATGACATTTATGCAAAGAGTCAGTATTTGCAGTGTTGGCCCTTCTTTTTCCAGGACCTCTGCAATTCGACTGGGCATGCTCTCAATCAACTTCTGGGCCAATTCCTGACTGATAGCAACCCATTCTTTCATAATCACTTCTTGGAGTTTGTCAGAATTAGTGGGTTTTTGTTTGTCCACACGCCTCTTGAGGATTGACCACAAGTTCTCAATGGGATTAAGATCCGGGGTGTTTCCAGGCCATGGACCCAAAATGTCAACGTTTTGGTCCCAGAGCCACTTAGTTATCACTTTTTCCTTATGGCACGGTGCTCCATTGTGCTGGAAAATGCATTGTTCTTCACCAAACTGTTGTTGGATTGTTGGAAGAAGTTGCTGTTGGAGGGTGTTTTGGTACCATTCTTTATTCATGGCTGTGTTTTTGGGCAAAAAATTGTGAGTGAGCCCACTCCCTTGGATGAGAAGCAACCCCACACATGAATGGTCTCAGGATGCTTTACTGTTGGCATGACACAGGACTGATGGTAGCGCTCACCTTTTCTTCTTCGGACAAGCCTTTTTCCTGATGCCCCAAACAATCGGAAAGAGGCTTCATCGGAGAATATGACTTTGCCCCAGTCCTCAGCAGTCTATTCACCATATTTTCTGCAGAAGATCAATCTGTCCCTGATGTGTTTTTTTGGAGAGAAGTGGCTTCTTTGCTGCCCTTCTTGACACCAGGCCATCTTCCAAAAGCCTTCGCCTCACTGTGTGTGCAGATGCGCTCACACCTGCCTGATGCCATTCCTGAGCAAGGTCTGCACTGGTGGCACTCCGATCCTGCAGCTGAATCCTCTTTAGAAGACGATCCTGGCGCTTGCTGGATTTTCTTGGACGCCCTGAAGCCTTCTTAACAAGAATTGAACCTCTTTCCTTGAAGTTCTTGATGATCCTATAAATTGTTGATTGAGGTGCAATCTTAGTAGCCACAATATCCTTGCCTGTGAAGCCATTTTTATGCAACGCAATGATGGCTGCATGTGTTTCTTTGCAGGTCACCATGGTTAACAATGAAAGAACAATGATTTCAAGCATCACCCTCCTTTTAACAAGTCAAGTCTGCCATTTTAACCCAATCAGTGTGACATAATGATCTCCAGCCTTGTGCTCGTCAACATTCTCACCTGAGTTAACAAGACGATTACTGAAATTATCTCAGCAGGTCCTTTAATGACAGCAATGAAATGCAGTGGAAAGTTTTTTTGGGGATTAAGTTAATTTTCATGGCAAAGAAGGACTATGCAATTCATCTGATCACTCTTCATAACATTCTGGAGTATATGCAAATTGCTATTATAAAAACTTAAGCAGCAACTTTTCCAATTTCCAATATTTATGTAATTCTCAAAACTTTTAGCCATGACTGTAGACAAAAAGTTGCAGAGCGATAACTGTTGCAAAAGGCATCGTGCAGATTCAGCAGTGGTTTCCTCGATATCTGGAGCTGGCACTTGTATTCTTTTGCAGTGTGATGCGTAGATCCAGTTAGGTCTCGTATCGTGGTTCGAGGGTGCTTCTGATATGCTTCTTGACCACCACCACTCTCCAGGTTTCAAAGTGTGGCTTCCTTCTAGGGAGTTAGGATCTGGAATGGAAGAGAAAACTTGTGCATGTATGTTAGACAATTGTTTTCTCAGAGCTATCACATGTTTGGCAATAGATTCATAATGCATTTGCAACTGTTACGGGAAATACTGTCCCATTCTTGGCCCTGTCCCAAATAGGATCTCGTATAGTGTCAGTTTGTGTGGAGGCCTTGGTGTGTGCCTAACTGAAAAGAGTGCTATAGGCAAGCACTGAACCCAATTGAGCCCTGTCTCCCTGGTCATCTACAACATTTTTGACTTCAACACTCTAATCAATCTTTCAACTTTGCCGCTGCTTTGGGGTCTGTAGGGGGTGTGATATGCCAGGTGCAACCCTACCATTTCCCAGACTTCTTGGGTTAATCTGGCAGTGAATGCTGGGCCCTGATCACTCTCAATGACCTCAGGTATTCCGAACCTACAGACAAGCTCCAGCATCAGTTTTATTAGCAGTAGTAGTTGCTGTCTGATTTCGGATGGGGTAGGCTTCTGGCCACCAAGAGAACAAGTCTATCACTACCAGCACATATTGAAACCCTTGGCACATTGGCATCTGGATGTGGTCGATTTGTATCCTCTGAAAGGGATATAAGGCCTTTGGGAGACATTTCTGGGGCGTGGGCTCGGTTCTACCTGGATTACACTCTGCGCAGATGAGGCACGCTTGTGTATGTCTGACCAGGACGAGGGTGGTCCCTGGGGCCACCCATATTTTATCAATTAGCTCTTTCATGATGGTTTTGGATTGGTGGGTGGGCCCATGAGCTATTGCGGCTATTAGGGGATAGAGAGTTCTGGGTAGGTATTCTCTCTTTTCCTGTGTCCAGAGTCCGGATTCTTCTTCGAGGGCTGACTCTTTCAACCAGGTTTCCTTTTCTCTGGGAGTGGCCTGTTTCTGCATTTGTTTCAGTAGGTCCCATGTGACTTGCTCTTGCCCCAGATCTTCTTGTACTGTCAAGATCTGTTCTGTCTGGCTCCTTCCTCTTCCATTGCCGGTCTCTTTGCTGTTTGATCAGCTAGGACATTTCCTCTGGCCTCAGGAGTGTCAGTTTGTGTATGGGCCTTTACTTTGATCACTGCCACTTGAGTGGGCAGGAGTACTGCTGCCATTAGGGCCATACACATGAGGCTTTCTCCTGCTACATCGAGTGTCACTCGAGGGGCAGGACCAGTGGAAGGGGTGTGAACCGTCATGTAGGTGTTATCCCCTCCCGGCATTGGCTTGCCAGTGTCCTATTGGTCGTCGGGTGTGGGAGGTGGCATGCTTTCCTGCTGCTGCTGTTGCCATGATGGAAATGCACGGAGGACATAGCTTTGCTAAAGCATGAGGGGCTATTCTATCCCTGAGGCATCACAGTCCAAGTGTATTGCTTGCCTGCATGTGTGAATGCGACAATCTTCTTTTAATTCTCTCTTTTGCCTTGCAGACAGTGTTCTCACTTATCACACATGCCAATATCATGAAGTCACTCCCCCCTTCCAGCTATGGCCCCCTGCTCTCACTCTATATTCACTGATCAACCGAGACACGCACTGTGCAGGGCACACAGGCACACAATGCTTTTTGAGTTTCTCCAGAATGAGGGCTGGGTATTCTCCAGTTTTGTTCTTTACTATACTTTGTAGATCTGATCACGTACACCCATATGTGATCTAATTTATGGTAAAACGGCATTGGGTGGGTCTCTTTGTCCGGCAGCTGACTGACAATTGAATACAGCTGATTTGGTGTGACTGACACATATCCTCCTCCTTCTTCTTCGTGGCCATCACTTGAACAACCTGCGGTGGCAGACTGAATGTGCCATCAGGATTTATCATGGGATAGAGTGCTTGAACTTGTGGGCTTACAGGTCGAATGGAGGGATCTGGGTTACCAGGCGTTAACAGTCCAGCCGTGGGCATCGGCTGGGAATATGACGATGTCTCATGCAGAGCTGTGGGTGGGAGGTGCCGGGGAGCTACAGGAATGTGGCTATGTGGGCGTAAAGCACTACATGCAAGGCATGTAACACTGGAGGGAGGATTCTGTTGCACACATATGGCACAGGTCCACCCCCCTTCTTCTTGATGACACCATAATTATAAGGCGGCTGCTGCCTGGGCATACAGTAATATCTTCCTGTCTTTTCATTATATTTCTGTTCTCACCCCGTCCATTAAATTTTTTTGCTGCAGTCAAGCCACACCTCCACTGCATTTACTATCTTTTCATCAGCAAGTTAGCCTTTTTTTTTCATTTAACAATGCTCTCCATGTATCAACACAAAGAGTGCCACCTTTACACATCTCATAATGTTTCTCAAACCTGGGTAAACACTTTACGAAGCGTTTCACTCTCTTGTCCGCCACGTACTGCTCCGGTGAGCAGCATCCCTTCGGGACACTTTTAACATTTCCCATAATGTAATATCTCCTGGAGCCGTCTAGTCCTTAACCTGTGCTTGCACCGTGTGTTCCTGAACTATCTGAGTTCTTCTTTGAGTCAGACACGTAGCATAATTCTAATTTATTAGGTGAGGGCTTCACATTATATATCCTTCATATAAGTGGGAGGAGTGGGCTCACATAATTGGTCTTTTAGCAAGAAGGAATGTAAACCGGAAATAAGTTTAAGGCATATGTATGATAAACTTAGAGGAGTTCCTGACAGTTTCAAGTTTTTTGCTACAAATAGTTTCAATCATACAATACATACTGGGGGTTGTCTCTCGGACAGACAGCATTTTGTAAGTGCCAAGCAAGTGTCCATTATATTCCATAACAAATGACATAATTCACTGATAACACCTCCCCTGTTTACAGCTACCAGTGACTGACAGCAATCTCTGTATACTCATTTACACAGAGAATGCCATCAATCACTGATAACACCTCCCCCATTAGTGACTGAGAGCTATGTATGCACGCTTACACAAAGAATTCAATCAATCACTGATAACACCTCCCCTGTGTACAACTATCAGTGACTGACAGCTATCGATGTATACACGCTTATACAGATAATGCTATCAATCACTGATAACAACCCCCTGTGTATAAGAAAAAGCAGAGATATACACTAAATATATACCTCCCAACCATCCTGGATCCAGCTGGACAGTCCCAGATTTCAGTGGCTGCCCTGCTGTCCCGGTAGGGAAGAGCTATCTCCCGCTTTCTGGCATCTGTCTATGCTTCCATAGGAAGCATAGACAGTTGCTTGTATTATGATGAAACAATGAGCCAGCATTGGCTCCCTGCTTCATCATTCCTCCCCCCTGCCACTTCTCCACGTCTATTATCTGTGTGGGGGCGGGGTCAGATGGAAGTCAGCCTCGGCTCCGCCTCCTCCACAGACCAGAGCAGCCGATGTGCTGCTGCTGCTAGGAACAAGGTAAGTATGTGGTGTTTATTTTTTTTACTTTCTGTGAGGGGGCACAGCTGGGCATATTACTGGGGGCACAGCTGGACATATTGCTGTGGGTACAGCTGGGCATATTGCTGTGGGCACAGATGGGCATATTGCTGTGGGCACAGATGGGCATATTGCTGTGGGCACAGCTGGGCAAATTGCTGTGGGCACAGCTGGGCATATTGCTGGGGGTACATAACTGGACATATTACTGGGGGCACATAACTGGACAAATTACTTGGGGCACAGCTGGGCATATTACTCGGGACACATAACAGGGCATATTGCTGGGGGCACAGCTGTGCATATTACTGGTGGCACATAACTGTATATATTGCTGGGGGCACAGCTGGGAATATTGCTGGTGGCACAGCTGGGCATATTACTGGGGCACATCTGGGCATATTACTGGGGACACATAACAGGGCATATTACTGTGGGAACAGCTAGGCATAATTCAGTAAGGGGGCACAATGTGGGCATAAATACTGTTCAGTGGCATGAAGGGGAAATAATTACTATGTGGGGGAATTAAGGGGACCGGTTGGTATTAGGTGCATAGTTTTGGGCATAGTTAGGGGTGTGGCCTGGTGCGGAAAAAAATTAGTTGCGGCACATTTTGTCCCTCTCTGTTCATTTAGAAAGTTGGGTGGTATGTAAATATATAATTAGAAATTTTCACTGAATCTTTTACTACAAACCTATATATCAATCTGCTCAGCTTCTCCTGTCCTATAACATGAATAGTTACAATTTTCAACATTGTTTATTGTTACCTAGTGCTAAAATGAATGACAGAAAGTGCCACCATACACAGATTTAAGGTTTTAATGTGGGTGTGGCTAAGAGGAGTTGTAATGTGCACCAAATGTATTATTAACCCTTTCATGACCAAAGGTCATTGATGCCTCAGTGTCCAGGTCAAAATTTACAAATCTGACATGCGTCACTTTAAGTGGTAATAGCTTTGGAACACTTTTACTTATCCACGCCATTCTGAGTTTGTTTTCTCGTGACACATTGTACTTCATGACAGTCATAAATTTGAGTCAATATATATCTCCTTTTTTTGGAAAAATTCCCAAATTTACTAAAAAATTGAAAAAATTAGCAATTTTCTAAATTTCAATTTCTCTGCTTCTAAAACAGAAAGTGTTACCTCATAAAAAATTTATTACATAACATTCCCCGTATGTCTACTTTATGTTGGCATCATTTTGGAAATGTTATTTAAATTTTTTAGGACATTACAAGGCTTAGAAGTTTAGAAGCAATTCTTAACATTTTTAAGAAAATTTCCAAAACCCACTTTTTAAGGACCAGTGCAGGTCTGAAGTCACTTTGTGGGGCTTACATAGTGGATACCCCCATAAATGACCCCATTGTAGGAACTACACCCCTCAAGTTACTTAAAACCAATTTTACAAACGTTATTAACCCTTTAGGTGTTCCACAAGAATTAAAGGAAAATGGAGATGAAATTTCTAAATCTCACTTTTTTAGCAGATTTTCTATTTTATTACATTTTTTTCTTTAACACATTAAGGGTTAACAGCCAAACAAACTCAATATTTATTACTCTGATTCTGCGGTTTACAGTAACACCCCACATGTGGTCGTAAACTGATGTAAGGGCGCACGGCAGGGCGCAGAAGGAAAGGAACACTGTATGGTTTTTGGAAGGCAGATTTTGCTGGATTGGTTTTCTGAACGCCATATGTTTTTTATTTTTATACCGATCGTCTTGTGCAGTGGCTCATTTTTTGCAGAAAGAGTTGAAGTTTTTATTGGTACCATTTTTGGGTACATAAGATTTTTTGATCATTCATTATTACACTTTATGGGACAAGGTGGCCAAAAAATTGGCTGTTTTGGAACAGTTTTTTTTTGTTTTTTTTACAGCGTTCATCTGAGGGGTTAGGTCATGTGACAGTTTTATATAGCAGATCGTTACGGACGTGGCAATACCCAATATGTATACTTTTTCTTATTTATTTAAGTTTTACACAATAATAGCATTTCTGAAACCAAAAAAATTATGTTTTAGTGTCTCCATAGTCTGAGAGCCATAGCTTTTTTATTTTTTGGGTGATTGTCTTAAATATGGGCTCATTTTTTTGCGGGATGAGGTAACGGTTTGATTGGTACTATTTTGGGGTATAGTCGCCTTTTTTGATCGCTTGGTGTTGCACTTTTTGTGATGTAAGGTGACAAAAATGGCTTATTTTTTACACCGTTTTTATTTTTTATTTTTTATGGTGTTTATTGGACGGGGTTGATGATGTGATATATTTATAGAGATGGTCGTTACGGACGCGGTGACACCTAATATGAGTGTTTTTTGTTTGTTTTTTTGTTTTTTTTTATAGGAAAAGTAAATTTATTTTTTACATTTTTATTTTTTATTTTTTTACTTTTATTATTTTCACATTTTTTTATCAGTTCCCTCTTGGATCTTGAAGATCCATTGAGGCTGATGGTTGTACTATACTTTGCAATGCTCTTGCATTGCAAAGTATAATACAATCAGATGTCTGTAGGTGGCAGCACTGGACGCCTATACCATGGCAACCGGACGCCTTTGCAAAGCGTCCGGTTGCCATGGCAACCATCGGGCGCTGCGATCGCAGCAGCCCTGATGGTTGAGAGAGAGGGAGCCCCCTCCCTCTATTAACCTCATGGATGCCGCTACTGCGGCATCTATGGGGTTACAGCAGTGTCAGCAGAGAGCTGACACATGCTGCTGATGGCGGCGGCTCAGGAATGGAGCCGCCGCCATCACACACACAAGGGGGACCGCATCGGGGGCAGGGGACAGCGGAGAGCGCTGGAAACGGGGATAGGGGGACAGCATTTTACTTACAGATGGGGCAGGAGGGGGCGGACCGCATGGGGGGGGGGGTCAGCATAAGAATATTGACAAGAAGGGGGCACAGATCGGGGCAGAAGGGGCGGACCGCATCGGGGGCAGATCAAGAACAAGGAGCACAGATCGGGGGCTTCAAGGGGGCACAGATCGGGGGCTTCAGGACACATTACCGATTTCAGGCTCTGATCTGCAGAGCGCAGATCAGAGCCTGAAACCGGCATTTTAACACTGACGCGATCCGATTGGTTAGTCTGCACAGACTAACCAATCGGATCGATTGCCGGCAAGGGACCACTCTGATTGGTCCCTTGCCGGCATTACTGCACTGTATGCTGTCCGTGACGGCAGCAGGGCAGTAGCAGAAGCTTTAAGCCAAGCGTTTTGCAGCGCTTGGATTAAAGAGCTGCCAGAACGTTTATATACGTGGTAGCTGCACGGGGTATGTGCAGCTATCACGTATATATACAGATTGCAGACGTGAAGGGGTTAATATGCACTTTTAGGTACAAATTAATGGTCTAAAGTAAGTCAACTAAGAGGTACAGGCCTCTCCATAACTTTCGGCATCCAGCACCAGTTCTAAAAGACTGAAACAGGCATAGAAAATCGTAAAATGAGACGTCCCCTTTCCTCTTCTATGCCATGTCCACTTATTCAGACCTGGCGTGAGCGGGGCAAAGTCGCAGATTGTGGCACAACTGACTGTTGCGCCACAATCTGAGCCTGAAATAAGCCAATTTAGGTGCATTTCAGAATGATAAATGACCCCTTAATAGTTTAAGTGGAGATAGGATTCTAACGTCTAGCAAGATGCCTCAAATCTATCAGTGTGTATTAGTATGATAGATTTGGTGCATGTTGATTGCCTGATCTGAAAACATTAGCTAATGATTGCAATAGTATTTAGAAGTGTTTTGCTCAAACTTTTTGGTGTCTTTTTTCTAGGCTAAGGTACATCTAGATGCTAGTTGAAAGTCCATAGTAAATTATAAGGTCTACACACACCATTTTGGTTTGAAGTGCTTTATTGCATTTTTTGTGGTGTGTGGTGTTGTTTTCACAATGTAGCATGCTTAAAGTGTGTCTCTCATTTCAGTTATTTTTTCATATAGTGTAAGGAAGTAAAGCATTTTTGTATCATGCTCTTCTGAGCAGAGTACATATGTAGCTGGTCTCTACACTGCCCTGAATATTGTAGGCTTAAAGGGGTTGTCCGGGTTCAGAGCTGAACCCGGACATCCCTCCATTTTCACCCTGGCAGCCCCCCTGACATGAGCATCGGAGCAGTTCATGCTCCGATGCTCTCCTTTGCCCTGTGCTAAATTGCGCAGGGCAAAGGCATTTTTAGGAGTTCCGGTGACGTACCGGGCTCTCCATGGGGCTGACAGGAACCCCGGTGACGTCACCGGCACTGATAGGCGGGATTTAGCTGTGCCCTAGCCAGTAAAACGGCTAGGGCAGAGCTAAAGTCCGCCCCTCAGAGTCGGTGACGTCACCGAACACACTGCTGGGCGGAAGTTACCGCCCGGCAGTGTGTTATTGAAAACAAAAGAGCCCGTGCCCTGTGCGGTTTAGCGCAGGGCATGGGAGCGCATCGGAGCATGAGATGCTCCGATGCTAGGCTCAGGGGGGCTGCCTGGGTGAAAATAAGGGTATGTCCGGGTTCAGCTCTGAACCCGGACAACCCCTTTAAGTAAGTCCAAAGTGAGGCATTATATTTAGTGCTAGGGACCCGTCTGCGGAAGCCACCTTGACGCCTGGTAGATGGGCCTGACACGTATGTGCGCTAAGAGCTTCCATTAACTCATTTATAGTTGGTATTGTACCACTTTTATTTAGAATGACCTCCATTTCTCAACTCTATTGTTTGTATGTATAATGGTGTGCAGCCATCTTGTTTTTTGTAATTACCTATTTTTTGGGTAGAAAACAACATGTAACGAGTCCTTAGCATTTCTGAGGGTTGCTAAGAAGAATCCATCTTCAGCATTGAGTAAATGCTGAAAATGGACTCTCCTTAGCAACACTCAGAGAGCATGTGGAACATACAGAGGCATGCTTCTCAGCCTGCCTCTTTTCTTACTAACCTGGTTGTTTATATGTGCCCTAATGATCTCTGCCTCTGTTTCTGCTTATTTGACTTGATGCCAGTGCTGACCACTGGCAGCTCTGCTCCTATATCTGTTTACCCAGTGCTTCTCTGTTAGTGACTGAGCGCAGTAATCCCTGTAATGCCCTCTTATATCACCTGATAACAGTCTGGACATGCTGGGAGCTGTAGTTTTCTCCTCCTTTACCTTCTCTCTGTAATGACCTCTGCTATCATATAACAGTACGGGCATGCTGGGAGTTGTAGTTCTTTCCTTTTATACTCCCTGTATACTCTGATATGACATAATAACAACCTGGACAGTGGCATAGCTAGGCTTTCCAGCAACTGGGGAAAGTATTTAGCATTGTGACCCCAGCTCCCCCGCATTTGCCACCCAAGTTTACATAGCAAAATATCAGTGGCACTCGTAGCAAATTTTTTTTTACGCTAAGCCACTCCTTTAACTTCCCTCAGTGTATTACTATACTCACTCAGTCCCACTTACCTAATAAAATATATCATAGGGTAGACAGTGGAACCAGTACACCTGCAATAAATGAAAGAATCAACTGGTCCTACCACATCCAGGGTTTGACTGGCATGTCAGAGTGATGTCTGCTGAAACCAGAACAAGGTCTCTGTGGTGATAGAGAAAAAAGAATAATTATATAAGGAAGACATGGTAACTGTCCCTGTGAAACCCCCAGCAGGGGGCGCTGTGCTGGTACTTTAAAACCTAGCTATCCCAATGTATAACAGCGAAATCTAGACCATTGCTTTCCCCTTAGTGCTACCGCACAGTACTAATGCCCACATTGTGCCTCCTTCACAGTAGTTATGCCCACGTTCTGCCCCTCACAATAGTTATGTCCTATTTGCCCCCCATTCCTCACAGCAGTATCACCCACCCATGGAAAAAAAACTAAAAAACACTGAATACTCACCTGTTTTCCTGATGATGAGGAACATCTGGTGTTCCCAGCTGCAGAAGACATGCTCACACATACACATCATGAAGCTGGTTGTGCAGGAGACTGATTCCAGGGCTTTCACCGCTCCTCCTACACAGCCAGCAGACCAATGTGCGGCCTGCTGGGGAGCACCGGAGCTCAGAAGAAAGGTGAAGCAGGGAGCCATCTGCTTCACCATGTCAATTACTGAACAGCCCACATGCACCCCCACCACTCGCTATGCCCCTGCCTTCTCCTACACTATACACCTTCCCTGTAACGTCCTGTGATTTCACATAATAACAGGCTAGAAATGCTGGTAGTTGTATTCACAATAACAACCTGGACATAATGGTAGTTGTAGTCCCCTCCTCTTATACCTCCTCAATGTAATGTTCTCTGATATCACATAATAATAGCCTGGGCATGCGGGAGTTCTGTCCTTTTATACCTCCTCCCTGTAATGTCCCCTAATATCACGGGTCTTTCCACATGCAACATCTCTCAAGTGCAACTTTTTAAGTGCACAGACTGAATTATACCAGAATGTAATATTATGGATATTGATTCACCCTTTGTCATCACTGCTTACTGACCATCACCCAATTCTCTCATCTCCAGGTATGATTGCATTGAAGCTTACTGCTACACCCAGCTTTTCCAGTCTGATATTGTCCACCCCCTCTCATCTCTCCTTCTAAATCTTGGTATGATTGCATTGAAGCTTACTTCTACACCCAGCTTTTCCAGTCTGATATTGTCCACCCCCTCTCATCTCTCCTTCTAAATCTTGGTATGATTGCATTGAAGCTTACTGCTACACCCAGCTTTTCCAGTCTGATATTGTCCACCCCCTCTCATCTCTCCTTCTAAATCTTGGTATGATTGCATTGAAGCTTACTGCTACACCCAGCTTTTCCAGTCTGATATTGTCCACCCCCTCTCATCTCTCCTTCTAAATCTTGGTATGATTGCATTGAAGCTTACTGCTACACCCAGCTTTTCCAGTCTGATATTGTCCACCCCCTCTCATCTCTCCTTCTAAATCTTGGTATGATTGCATTGAACTATTAATGTCTCTTATCCTGCTGGATTTATTGAGTATTTGTTTACATTGACTATTTCACCCCTGTGTCTGGTGCTATCTTGATTTGGCCATATGTAGCCCCCTCCCCTCTTGGTCACACCTGATTGATCACTGAGTGGTATAAATCTAAGGTCTTTGGTCTTCCAGACCTTGGTCTTTCCACATGCAACATCTCTCAAGTGCAACTTTTTAAGTGCACAGACTGAATTATACCAGAATGTAATATTATGGATATTGATTCACCCTTTGTCATCACTGCTTACTGACCATCACCCAATTCTCTCATCTCCAGGTATGATTGCATTGAAGCTTACTGCTACACCCAGCTTTTCCAGTCTGATATTGTCCACCCCCTCTCATCTCTCCTTCTAAATCTTGGTATGATTGCATTGAAGCTTACTGCTACACCCAGCTTTTCCAGTCTGATATTGTCCACCCCCTCTCATCTCTCCTTCTAAATCTTGGTATGATTGCATTGAAGCTTACTGCTACACCCAGCTTTTCCAGTCTGATATTGTCCACCCCCTCTCATCTCTCCTTCTAAATCTTGGTATGATTGCATTGAACTATTAATGTCTCTTATCCTGCTGGATTTATTGAGTATTTGTTTACATTGACTATTTCACCCCTGTGTCTGGTGCTATCTTGATTTGGCCATATGTAGCCCCCTCCCCTCTTGGTCACACCTGATTGATCACTGAGTGGTATAAATCTAAGGTCTTTGGTCTTCCAGACCTTGGTCTTTCCACATGCAACATCTCTCAAGTGCAACTTTTTAAGTGCACAGACTGAATTATACCAGAATGTAATATTATGGATATTGATTCACCCTTTGTCATCACTGCTTACTGACCATCACCCAATTCTCTCATCTCCAGGTATGATTGCATTGAAGCTTACTGCTACACCCAGCTTTTCCAGTCTGATATTGTCCACCCCCTCTCATCTCTCCTTCTAAATCTTGGTATGATTGCATTGAAGCTTACTGCTACACCCAGCTTTTCCAGTCTGATATTGTCCACCCCCTCTCATCTCTCCTTCTAAATCTTGGTATGATTGCATTGAAGCTTACTGCTACACCCAGCTTTTCCAGTCTGATATTGTCCACCCCCTCTCATCTCTCCTTCTAAATCTTGGTATGATTGCATTGAACTATTAATGTCTCTTATCCTGCTGGATTTATTGAGTATTTGTTTACATTGACTATTTCACCCCTGTGTCTGGTGCTATCTTGATTTGGCCATATGTAGCCCCCTCCCCTCTTGGTCACACCTGATTGATCACTGAGTGGTATAAATCTAAGGTCTTTGGTCTTCCAGACCTTGGTCTTTCCACATGCAACATCTCTCAAGTGCAACTTTTTAAGTGCACAGACTGAATTATACCAGAATGTAATATTATGGATATTGATTCACCCTTTGTCATCACTGCTTACTGACCATCACCCAATTCTCTCATCTCCAGGTATGATTGCATTGAAGCTTACTGCTACACCCAGCTTTTCCAGTCTGATATTGTCCACCCCCTCTCATCTCTCCTTCTAAATCTTGGTATGATTGCATTGAAGCTTACTGCTACACCCAGCTTTTCCAGTCTGATATTGTCCACCCCCTCTCATCTCTCCTTCTAAATCTTGGTATGATTGCATTGAAGCTTACTGCTACACCCAGCTTTTCCAGTCTGATATTGTCCACCCCCTCTCATCTCTCCTTCTAAATCTTGGTATGATTGCATTGAACTATTAATGTCTCTTATCCTGCTGGATTTATTGAGTATTTGTTTACATTGACTATTTCACCCCTGTGTCTGGTGCTATCTTGATTTGGCCATATGTAGCCCCCTCCCCTCTTGGTCACACCTGATTGATCACTGAGTGGTATAAATCTAAGGTCTTTGGTCTTCCAGACCTTGGTCTTTCCACATGCAACATCTCTCAAGTGCAACTTTTTAAGTGCACAGACTGAATTATACCAGAATGTAATATTATGGATATTGATTCACCCTTTGTCATCACTGCTTACTGACCATCACCCAATTCTCTCATCTCCAGGTATGATTGCATTGAAGCTTACTGCTACACCCAGCTTTTCCAGTCTGATATTGTCCACCCCCTCTCATCTCTCCTTCTAAATCTTGGTATGATTGCATTGAAGCTTACTGCTACACCCAGCTTTTCCAGTCTGATATTGTCCACCCCCTCTCATCTCTCCTTCTAAATCTTGGTATGATTGCATTGAAGCTTACTGCTACACCCAGCTTTTCCAGTCTGATATTGTCCACCCCCTCTCATCTCTCCTTCTAAATCTTGGTATGATTGCATTGAACTATTAATGTCTCTTATCCTGCTGGATTTATTGAGTATTTGTTTACATTGACTATTTCACCCCTGTGTCTGGTGCTATCTTGATTTGGCCATATGTAGCCCCCTCCCCTCTTGGTCACACCTGATTGATCACTGAGTGGTATAAATCTAAGGTCTTTGGTCTTCCAGACCTTGGTCTTTCCACATGCAACATCTCTCAAGTGCAACTTTTTAAGTGCACAGACTGAATTATACCAGAATGTAATATTATGGATATTGATTCACCATTTGTCATCACTGCTTACTGACCATCACCCAATTCTCTCATCTCCAGGTATGATTGCATTGAAGCTTACTGCTACACCCAGCTTTTCCAGTCTGATATTGTCCACCCCCTCTCATCTCTCCTTCTAAATCTTGGTATGATTGCATTGAAGCTTACTGCTACACCCAGCTTTTCCAGTCTGATATTGTCCACCCCCTCTCATCTCTCCTTCTAAATCTTGGTATGATTGCATTGAAGCTTACTGCTACACCCAGCTTTTCCAGTCTGATATTGTCCACCCCCTCTCATCTCTCCTTCTAAATCTTGGTATGATTGCATTGAACTATTAATGTCTCTTATCCTGCTGGATTTATTGAGTATTTGTTTACATTGACTATTTCACCCCTGTGTCTGGTGCTATCTTGATTTGGCCATATGTAGCCCCCTCCCCTCTTGGTCACACCTGATTGATCACTGAGTGGTATAAATCTAAGGTCTTTGGTCTTCCAGACCTTGGTCTTTCCACATGCAACATCTCTCAAGTGCAACTTTTTAAGTGCACAGACTGAATTATACCAGAATGTAATATTATGGATATTGATTCACCCTTTGTCATCACTGCTTACTGACCATCACCCAATTCTCTCATCTCCAGGTATGATTGCATTGAAGCTTACTGCTACACCCAGCTTTTCCAGTCTGATATTGTCCACCCCCTCTCATCTCTCCTTCTAAATCTTGGTATGATTGCATTGAAGCTTACTGCTACACCCAGCTTTTCCAGTCTGATATTGTCCACCCCCTCTCATCTCTCCTTCTAAATCTTGGTATGATTGCATTGAAGCTTACTGCTACACCCAGCTTTTCCAGTCTGATATTGTCCACCCCCTCTCATCTCTCCTTCTAAATCTTGGTATGATTGCATTGAACTATTAATGTCTCTTATCCTGCTGGATTTATTGAGTATTTGTTTACATTGACTATTTCACCCCTGTGTCTGGTGCTATCTTGATTTGGCCATATGTAGCCCCCTCCCCTCTTGGTCACACCTGATTGATCACTGAGTGGTATAAATCTAAGGTCTTTGGTCTTCCAGACCTTGGTCTTTCCACATGCAACATCTCTCAAGTGCAACTTTTTAAGTGCACAGACTGAATTATACCAGAATGTAATATTATGGATATTGATTCACCCTTTGTCATCACTGCTTACTGACCATCACCCAATTCTCTCATCTCCAGGTATGATTGCATTGAAGCTTACTGCTACACCCAGCTTTTCCAGTCTGATATTGTCCACCCCCTCTCATCTCTCCTTCTAAATCTTGGTATGATTGCATTGAAGCTTACTGCTACACCCAGCTTTTCCAGTCTGATATTGTCCACCCCCTCTCATCTCTCCTTCTAAATCTTGGTATGATTGCATTGAAGCTTACTGCTACACCCAGCTTTTCCAGTCTGATATTGTCCACCCCCTCTCATCTCTCCTTCTAAATCTTGGTATGATTGCATTGAACTATTAATGTCTCTTATCCTGCTGGATTTATTGAGTATTTGTTTACATTGACTATTTCACCCCTGTGTCTGGTGCTATCTTGATTTGGCCATATGTAGCCCCCTCCCCTCTTGGTCACACCTGATTGATCACTGAGTGGTATAAATCTAAGGTCTTTGGTCTTCCAGACCTTGGTCTTTCCACATGCAACATCTCTCAAGTGCAACTTTTTAAGTGCACAGACTGAATTATACCAGAATGTAATATTATGGATAT
Organism: Bufo gargarizans; assembly: GCF_014858855.1. Taxonomy (NCBI): domain Eukaryota; kingdom Metazoa; phylum Chordata; class Amphibia; order Anura; family Bufonidae; genus Bufo; species Bufo gargarizans. The sequence continues at coordinate 139,305,292 of NC_058082.1, read as the reverse complement.
TGATTCACCATTTGTCATCACTGCTTACTGACCATCACCCAATTCTCTCATCTCCAGGTATGATTGCATTGAAGCTTACTGCTACACCCAGCTTTTCCAGTCTGATATTGTCCACCCCCTCTCATCTCTCCTTCTAAATCTTGGTATGATTGCATTGAAGCTTACTGCTACACCCAGCTTTTCCAGTCTGATATTGTCCACCCCCTCTCATCTCTCCTTCTAAATCTTGGTATGATTGCATTGAAGCTTACTGCTACACCCAGCTTTTCCAGTCTGATATTGTCCACCCCCTCTCATCTCTCCTTCTAAATCTTGGTATGATTGCATTGAACTATTAATGTCTCTTATCCTGCTGGATTTATTGAGTATTTGTTTACATTGACTATTTCACCCCTGTGTCTGGTGCTATCTTGATTTGGCCATATGTAGCCCCCTCCCCTCTTGGTCACACCTGATTGATCACTGAGTGGTATAAATCTAAGGTCTTTGGTCTTCCAGACCTTGGTCTTTCCACATGCAACATCTCTCAAGTGCAACTTTTTAAGTGCACAGACTGAATTATACCAGAATGTAATATTATGGATATTGATTCACCCTTTGTCATCACTGCTTACTGACCATCACCCAATTCTCTCATCTCCAGGTATGATTGCATTGAAGCTTACTGCTACACCCAGCTTTTCCAGTCTGATATTGTCCACCCCCTCTCATCTCTCCTTCTAAATCTTGGTATGATTGCATTGAAGCTTACTGCTACACCCAGCTTTTCCAGTCTGATATTGTCCACCCCCTCTCATCTCTCCTTCTAAATCTTGGTATGATTGCATTGAAGCTTACTGCTACACCCAGCTTTTCCAGTCTGATATTGTCCACCCCCTCTCATCTCTCCTTCTAAATCTTGGTATGATTGCATTGAACTATTAATGTCTCTTATCCTGCTGGATTTATTGAGTATTTGTTTACATTGACTATTTCACCCCTGTGTCTGGTGCTATCTTGATTTGGCCATATGTAGCCCCCTCCCCTCTTGGTCACACCTGATTGATCACTGAGTGGTATAAATCTAAGGTCTTTGGTCTTCCAGACCTTGGTCTTTCCACATGCAACATCTCTCAAGTGCAACTTTTTAAGTGCACAGACTGAATTATACCAGAATGTAATATTATGGATATTGATTCACCCTTTGTCATCACTGCTTACTGACCATCACCCAATTCTCTCATCTCCAGGTATGATTGCATTGAAGCTTACTGCTACACCCAGCTTTTCCAGTCTGATATTGTCCACCCCCTCTCATCTCTCCTTCTAAATCTTGGTATGATTGCATTGAAGCTTACTGCTACACCCAGCTTTTCCAGTCTGATATTGTCCACCCCCTCTCATCTCTCCTTCTAAATCTTGGTATGATTGCATTGAAGCTTACTGCTACACCCAGCTTTTCCAGTCTGATATTGTCCACCCCCTCTCATCTCTCCTTCTAAATCTTGGTATGATTGCATTGAACTATTAATGTCTCTTATCCTGCTGGATTTATTGAGTATTTGTTTACATTGACTATTTCACCCCTGTGTCTGGTGCTATCTTGATTTGGCCATATGTAGCCCCCTCCCCTCTTGGTCACACCTGATTGATCACTGAGTGGTATAAATCTAAGGTCTTTGGTCTTCCAGACCTTGGTCTTTCCACATGCAACATCTCTCAAGTGCAACTTTTTAAGTGCACAGACTGAATTATACCAGAATGTAATATTATGGATATTGATTCACCCTTTGTCATCACTGCTTACTGACCATCACCCAATTCTCTCATCTCCAGGTATGATTGCATTGAAGCTTACTGCTACACCCAGCTTTTCCAGTCTGATATTGTCCACCCCCTCTCATCTCTCCTTCTAAATCTTGGTATGATTGCATTGAAGCTTACTGCTACACCCAGCTTTTCCAGTCTGATATTGTCCACCCCCTCTCATCTCTCCTTCTAAATCTTGGTATGATTGCATTGAAGCTTACTGCTACACCCAGCTTTTCCAGTCTGATATTGTCCACCCCCTCTCATCTCTCCTTCTAAATCTTGGTATGATTGCATTGAACTATTAATGTCTCTTATCCTGCTGGATTTATTGAGTATTTGTTTACATTGACTATTTCACCCCTGTGTCTGGTGCTATCTTGATTTGGCCATATGTAGCCCCCTCCCCTCTTGGTCACACCTGATTGATCACTGAGTGGTATAAATCTAAGGTCTTTGGTCTTCCAGACCTTGGTCTTTCCACATGCAACATCTCTCAAGTGCAACTTTTTAAGTGCACAGACTGAATTATACCAGAATGTAATATTATGGATATTGATTCACCCTTTGTCATCACTGCTTACTGACCATCACCCAATTCTCTCATCTCCAGGTATGATTGCATTGAAGCTTACTGCTACACCCAGCTTTTCCAGTCTGATATTGTCCACCCCCTCTCATCTCTCCTTCTAAATCTTGGTATGATTGCATTGAAGCTTACTGCTACACCCAGCTTTTCCAGTCTGATATTGTCCACCCCCTCTCATCTCTCCTTCTAAATCTTGGTATGATTGCATTGAAGCTTACTGCTACACCCAGCTTTTCCAGTCTGATATTGTCCACCCCCTCTCATCTCTCCTTCTAAATCTTGGTATGATTGCATTGAACTATTAATGTCTCTTATCCTGCTGGATTTATTGAGTATTTGTTTACATTGACTATTTCACCCCTGTGTCTGGTGCTATCTTGATTTGGCCATATGTAGCCCCCTCCCCTCTTGGTCACACCTGATTGATCACTGAGTGGTATAAATCTAAGGTCTTTGGTCTTCCAGACCTTGGTCTTTCCACATGCAACATCTCTCAAGTGCAACTTTTTAAGTGCACAGACTGAATTATACCAGAATGTAATATTATGGATATTGATTCACCCTTTGTCATCACTGCTTACTGACCATCACCCAATTCTCTCATCTCCAGGTATGATTGCATTGAAGCTTACTGCTACACCCAGCTTTTCCAGTCTGATATTGTCCACCCCCTCTCATCTCTCCTTCTAAATCTTGGTATGATTGCATTGAAGCTTACTGCTACACCCAGCTTTTCCAGTCTGATATTGTCCACCCCCTCTCATCTCTCCTTCTAAATCTTGGTATGATTGCATTGAAGCTTACTGCTACACCCAGCTTTTCCAGTCTGATATTGTCCACCCCCTCTCATCTCTCCTTCTAAATCTTGGTATGATTGCATTGAACTATTAATGTCTCTTATCCTGCTGGATTTATTGAGTATTTGTTTACATTGACTATTTCACCCCTGTGTCTGGTGCTATCTTGATTTGGCCATATGTAGCCCCCTCCCCTCTTGGTCACACCTGATTGATCACTGAGTGGTATAAATCTAAGGTCTTTGGTCTTCCAGACCTTGGTCTTTCCACATGCAACATCTCTCAAGTGCAACTTTTTAAGTGCACAGACTGAATTATACCAGAATGTAATATTATGGATATTGATTCACCCTTTGTCATCACTGCTTACTGACCATCACCCAATTCTCTCATCTCCAGGTATGATTGCATTGAAGCTTACTGCTACACCCAGCTTTTCCAGTCTGATATTGTCCACCCCCTCTCATCTCTCCTTCTAAATCTTGGTATGATTGCATTGAAGCTTACTGCTACACCCAGCTTTTCCAGTCTGATATTGTCCACCCCCTCTCATCTCTCCTTCTAAATCTTGGTATGATTGCATTGAAGCTTACTGCTACACCCAGCTTTTCCAGTCTGATATTGTCCACCCCCTCTCATCTCTCCTTCTAAATCTTGGTATGATTGCATTGAACTATTAATGTCTCTTATCCTGCTGGATTTATTGAGTATTTGTTTACATTGACTATTTCACCCCTGTGTCTGGTGCTATCTTGATTTGGCCATATGTAGCCCCCTCCCCTCTTGGTCACACCTGATTGATCACTGAGTGGTATAAATCTAAGGTCTTTGGTCTTCCAGACCTTGGTCTTTCCACATGCAACATCTCTCAAGTGCAACTTTTTAAGTGCACAGACTGAATTATACCAGAAGGGGACCACAGGTAATTACAGACATAGTCAATGCAAACAATGTTTAAATTTTTAAAATTTTTCATCGTACTCCTCCTACTTGTCCATAACCTCCTGAAATCCCCCCACATCCATTCACCCAGCAAGGAACTATTCATCTCTTCGTCCATCTTACCTTCTCATCTGACTGCTTGCACAAACCTGTTTGCCAACATAAAACACTTCCTTCCCAAACACACACAGACACCTCATGCCCTCTCCTATTCTCATCTATTAACACTTTCTCTGCTTCTCCTTACTGCTGGTGATATCTCTCCAAATCCAGGACCCCCTCAGCAAATCCCCATTATCACCTCCATGTCCCACTACAAATCTCCGTCTACAAATTTCTACAACCCCTTAAACCTAATAACCATTCCTCTGACCCCTGTGCCTTTAGTTCCTCTTGCAGGAGCATTATGGAACGCGCGCTCCGTCTGTAACAAACTGTCGTACATTCATGAACTGTTCATCTCTCAAAACCTTTCCTTTCTGGGTCTCACAGAGACATGGCTGACACCCTCAGACACCACCTCCCCTGCTGCACTCTCTTATAGTGGATTTCAATTCACTCACACCCCCCGCCCTGGCTGCAAACATGGTGGAGGAGTTGGTCTTCTCCTATCAGACACCTGCTCCTACAGCCCAACTCCACTGCCACCCTCCATTACGCTCACCTCATTTGAAGTACACTCTGTTCGCATCTACTCTCCCTCCAACCTTCAAGTAGCAGTCATTTACCGCCCCCCAGGCCCAGCCACCATATTTCTTGACCACTTTAACACCTGGCTACTACACTTTCTTTCTGCCGACATCCCCACTATCATCATGGGTGACTTCAACATCCCTATTGACACCTGCCACTCGGCCGCCTCTAAACTCCTGTCGCTCTCTTCCTCCTTCGGCTTATCACAGTGGTCTTCAGCTCCCACCCACAGAGATGGTCACACTCTGGATCTGATCTTTTCCCGCCTCTGCTCCCTATCTAACCTTTCTAATTTGCCTCTCCCCCTATCCGACCACAATCTACTCACCTTCTCTTCATTGGTCTCTTCTGCAGCTCCCCCAGTCCACACACTAGCACACCCCCGCAGGAACCTCAAACAGCTTGACTTTTGCTTGCTTTCTGACTCTCTTCTCCCACTCTCTACCATCTGTTGCCTCCAAGACCCAGAAGCTGCTACCACCCTATATAACACCACATTAAGTACAGCTCTGGACACTGTTGCCCCCCTCACACACAACAAAATCCGGAAAATCAACAGACAACCCTGGCACACCAACCTGACCAAAAAACTCAGACAAGCTTCCAGGGCTGCTGAGCGGCAATGGAAGAAATCCCATTCTAAAGATCATTTCACCGCATACAAGCAATCCCTCCTCATATTCAAATCCTCACTCGCTGATGCAAAACAGGCTTACTTCTCATCTCTCATATCTTCCCTGTCCCACAGCCCTAAACAACTTTTTAGCACTTTTAATTCCCTTCTCCGCCCCCCAGCGCCCCCACCCTCTCCTCTCTTCTCAGCTGAGGACTTTGCCAAATATTTCAAACAAAAGATAGTCCACATCAGAGAAAGCTTTACTACACAGTCCCCACAGACCCTCTACACAACTGCTCGGTCCTCTTCTCCCAAAACCCACTTCTCTACCATTACAGAAGGTAAACTCTCCACTCTACTCTCCAAATCTCATCTGACCACCTGTGCACTTGACCCAATCCCATCCCACCTCATCCCTAACCTCACTGCAGTGTTTATCCCAGCCCTAACTCATCTCTTCAACCTATCACTAAACTCTGGTGTCTTCCCCTCTGCTTTTAAACATGCTACCATTACACCCATCCTCAAAAAACCTTCACTTGACCCATCTTCCTTGTCCAGTTATCGCCCCATATCACTTCTTCCGTATGCCTCAAAGCTACTTGAACAACATGTCCATTCAGAACTGTCCTCCCACCTCTCCTCCTGCTCCCTCTTTGACCGCCTACAATCTGGCTTCCGAACCCACCACTCGACCGAGACTGCCCTTACCAAAGTCACCAATGACCTACTCACAGCCAAAACCAAGAAACAATACTCTGTCCTCCTTCTCCTTGACCTGTCCTCTGCCTTCGACACTGTTGACCACTCCCTTCTGTTGCAAACTCTCTCATCTCTTGGCATCACTGACCTGGCCCTCTCCTGGATCACATCATACCTCACAGACCGGACATTCAGCGTCTCCCACTCCCGCACCACCTCCTCGTCTCATTCCCTCTCTGTTGGTGTCCCGCAAGGCTCTGTCCTAGGACCCCTGCTCTTCTCTATCTACACTTTTGGCCTGGGACAGCTCATAGAGTCCTATGGCTTTCAGTATCACTCCTACGCTGATGACACACAAATCTACCTCTCTGGTCCAGACATCACCACCTTACTATCTAGAATCCCACAATGTCTATCTTCTATATCATCCTTCTTCGCCTCTCGCTTTCTTAAACTTAACATGGATAAGACAGAATTCATAATCTTTACCCCATCTTGTTCAACCCCCCCTACAGACCTATCTATCACGATCAATGGCTGCACACTATCCCCAGTCAACAAAGCCCGCTGCCTTGGAGTGATCTTGGATTCTGCCCTTTCCTTCCGACCGCACATCCAAGCCCTTTCCACCACCTGCCGTCTCCAACTCAAAAACATCTCCCGCATCCGCGCTTTCCTTAACTTTGAATCTGCGAAAATACTTGTACATGCCCTCATTATCTCCCGCCTAGACTACTGCAACATTCTCCTCTGTGGCCTTCCATCTAGCACTCTCGCACCCCTCCAATCTATCCTCAACTCTGCTGCCCGACTAATCCACCTCTCACCCTATTATTCCTCTGCCTCTCCCCTTTGCCAATCCCTTCACTGGCTCCCCATTGCCCAACGAATTCACTTCAAAGTACTTACAAATACATACAAGGCCGTCCATAACCTGTCCCCTCCCTACATCTCTGAGCTAATTTCCCGATACACCCCCACACGCACTCTCCGATCCTCACAAGACCTCCTTCTCTCCTCTCCTCTTATTGCCTCTTCCCACAATCGACTCCAGGATTTCTCCCGTGCATCCCCCATACTCTGGAACTCGCTACCCCAACATATCAGACTCTCACCTACAGTGGAATCCTTCAAAAGAAACCTGAAAACCCACCTCTTCAGACAAGCCTACAACCAGTGACCCTGCTGCCTCTATACCGCCATGACCAACTTAACCCGCACCTACTGTGTCCTTCTCCCATACCATGTAGATTGTAAGCCCTCACGGGCAGGGCCCTCTCTCCTTCTGTACCAGTTTGTAACTTATTTTGTTTATGATTAGTGCAATTGTCTGTATTATGTATGTGCACCCCTTATCATATGTACAGCGCTATGGAATGAATGGCGCATAAATAATAAATAATAATAATAATAATAATAATCACATGACAACAGGTTAAGCATACTAGGAGTTGTAGTTCTCTCTTGTTATACCCCATCCCTGTTAGTGATGAGCAGCATAGGCAATATTCAAATTTTTGACTGAATATTTGCCATAAATTCGCAGATTCGACAATTTGTAATCTCCAGTCATTGTTTACTTGATTGCGAAAATTGACAATGTAATATATTCATGATAAATTTGCGATAAATATGCGATTAGAATATTCAACACTATTTGTGAATATGAGTATATAGCACTATATTCTAAATATTCGCAAATTCTCGAAGTGGCAATATTTGTGATTCAAATCCGCGATTCGAATATTTTAGCTCAACACTAATCCCTGTAATGTGCTCTGATATCACATAAAAGCCTAAACATGCTGGGAGTTGTAGTTCTCTCCTTCTATACCTCTTTCTTGCAATGTTCTCTTACAGTATATCAGTGTTATTAAAATCCACAACACAGGGCCAAAAAAAAAACACGATAATCAGACCAGGCCAATTTGTACAGAGACAAGAAAACAAACCAAACCAGGGGCCAAACTGGAGGTAGATAAATAAGTGAGGACAGAGAACGGGTAGGGAGGGAATCTATTCCTACAAAAGTCTGTGTCTACCCCTGACTACAGGGACCCTACCCCTGGTTGTAGCCTGTTATACCCTGAAGACTCTCTGGCCTGTCCTGATTATTGTGTTGTTGTTTTTTGTCAAGTTTTATGGATTTTAATGACACTTTTAAAAGGTACACTTTATTAAATGCCCTCTGTGATAAGATTATCTGTGAGTGTCCTCTTATATTACCTTAATAACAGCCTGGACATTCTGGTAGATGTAGTCCCTTCCTCTTATACCTTCTCTCTGAAATGGCCTCTGATATCACATAATTATAGCCTTGACAAGCTAGAAGATGTAGTTCTCCCCCAATAGAAAACTCTTAGAAGCAGCGAGGAAAGTTAAATATAAGTTTGGTGAGCAAAACAATGATTTATGTTGTATTTCTAGTTTAATTTGATTGATTCTGTTATATGGATTATGGTTTTCATTCTGCGTGTTGTAGCATCATGCCCCATTGTCCTGTGTATGATCTCACGTTTTGGGTGTGTGGTGTTTTGCTCTGGTAGATAGGGTAAGCGGGCGCAGTACAGAGGAAAAATACAAGTTCTTAACTCAAAACGTCAGTGTTTATTCACACTTGAGGCAATTGCAGAAAACAGCACGTAACTTTGCAACCTTGGTGTTAATTCACACACAATGGAAAGTTCATATAACACAAGTCACCTTGCTGGCAGTTCTGCCACCAGTAGTCCACAGCAAGCTTTAGGGGGCCTGTTTCCCCAGCGTGTGGCTCTTAGCCTTCCAGCACGTTACAAAACCTCAGCTACTAAAAACAGAGACCTCTCTGCTGAGCCCAGCTTCCTATTTAAGGACTGCCAGGTGCTGCCAAAACCCAGACCGGCACTTAAACTTTGATTCGACATTTGACCTCACCTGGCTGGAAACCAGCGCAGCCGCACATGCTGGGAGGAAAATACCTGCCTTGTCAGACACAACGCCTCACTGTGTCACAGGGGTTATTAGGCCACCCTGACTGCAGTTCTAAAGTCCCCATTAATTAATCATTAATTGTTTGGATTTGTTTCAAAATATCATGGGTATCAGTGCATTACTTGTTAAAGTGGTTGTCTGAGATTATGACATTGATGACCTATCCTCAGGATTGGTCATCAATATCCGATAGGCAGGGCTACCCACCGATCAACTGCCTGAAGAGGCCACGGCGCTCCAGTGAGCACCGCAGTCTTTTTCTCCGCTAGTGATGTCACATTCATCAGTCACGTGGCCTGGGTGCAGCTCAGTCACAATCAAGTGAATGGGGCTGAGCTGTGGTGCCAACAGCTGATTGGTCGGGGTCCCACGTGTCCTGATATAAATGACCTATCCTGAGGATAGATTATCAATATTAGAATCTTAGAAAACCCATTTAATGCATTTTTTAAGGTCATGAATGGGTATGTATGACATTCATTTTATTAATTACTGGTGGCCAGTTGGGTTGGAAACTTACATCATGACTGATGTTCCTGTGATAGAGTAACTGCACATGTTGCAAATATATGCATGGTTTTGCCATAAGCGCAGTTTTTGCGACTCGGATCCGGACCCATTCACTTAAAAAAAATATATAGCATGTCCTATTCTTGTCTGTTTTGCATTTCTACAATGGGCCGCCCGTTCCGTTCCGCAAATTGCGGAAGGCACACAGACGGCTTCCATTTTTTTTGCGGATCCGCGATTTGCGGACCACAAAAAACAGAACGGTTGTGTGCATGAGGCCTTATGACTTGTATGGTTCTAGTGTGAGTAGGAGAGAATTTCACCAGATCCAAATGTTACAGACTTTCTTTCTTTGTCTCTTTGTTTGTAGATGTTGTATCTGCTGGACTAATGAGTCGAACGCTCACTCCTTACGCCAGACGCGTTTCAAGGTGCTGTACCTCTTGCTCAGTGGCCACAAACAAAGAGACAAAGAAAGGAAGTCTGTAATATTTGGATCCGGTGAAAGCCACCCCTTACTAGTGACTACACTTCAGCTTCATGACCTACATCCTTCATCCCTACATCATGCATGACCAATGAAGCCACTCATTAGCTGCAGAGGAGCATGTCACCATGCATATTCTGCACCGGATATCAACATTGGGGACCAGAACATGAACACAGCTGAGGCAGCATGGAAGATCGTAGCAGCTGGAAGCAGGTGAGTATGAATCTTCTGTTTACAGTAGAGAGGCAGGCTGCTGGCACTTGCTAAAAACTCATTGTTCCCAAAGAACCCCTTTAATTGTTCTGTAATACCTTGGTATTCAGGCTCTAGCAGTACAAATTAACATTGCCACCAAACACGTTGTGAAACTACATATTTTAAGTAGTGATCACACAGCATGATCTGGCAGATTGAAAGTAAAGCAGATTTTAAATTATTCACTTTTTTCCATTACACTGTATGATATGGTAGAATCATATATAATGCTAGCTGGACGTATATTTATTGCGTTCATCTGTTACAGAATACTGAGTGTATTGAACATAGACCCAAGAGGAAGAGTTCCCTATTCGGTTGTAAATAGAGAGCATATGCCTCTGGTGGGGAGCATACATTCTTAGGGCTATAAGCAACTGTATGTAAGGGAGACATTTATTGCAGCTCTGTATTATTTAAGAGATGAGATTGTGGGCTTCTCTAGAGAAGACTGCCAGAACTTTTTTACCTTTTTTCTGCTTTATGAAGAAACTAGTAGAAAGAACTTGGAATTACAGTAGTAATAAAAATCTTTAATAAGCGAAAAGAAGAAACAATATTTATAGGACAGGAAATATTGCCGCTCATTATAGAGCAGACATTTCTCTGTTTCTTCATTACCCATTTTCCCTTTTCATTTCCCCCCAATGCATTGTATATGTTTCCATCCTGTAAATTGTTCATCTGTTTTCACAAATAACAGAAAGACTTTGGTAAAGTGTTAAAGTCCTTCTTTTTTAGCCATTTGTAATGTAAAGTAAATAGAATTCAGTATAAAAATACCAGTTTTAATAGGATAATATCCTTAAACGATTTTAGTCTGGTTATCGTTAATCTTTTTAGAGAGTATCACGGCTTTAATTAGTCCTGAAATCTCAGAACTAAAAAAAAATTGTCTTTTTCCTTATGATTTAGCAAATTAAAATAACATGGATTCCTTACAGATGAATAAAATGTTAAGGGCTGTAGTGGTTTTCACAATAATGAATTATGTTTCCTAACTTATTAGTGGATCTTGGAGGCACCTTGTCTGCTTTCACCATACATTTGCTTATCATAAAAGCAGTTTTATTTGGTATGATTTACGATGGTGGAAAACAACTCACCAGGAACTTTCTACTTCTAAATATGATTTATTGATTTTACAATATAGTTGGGTGATTGAATTTTTACTATTGTTCGAACTATTGTCTTGAGTCCTGTGACAAGATTGTCTTTCAGGATCCATAAAGAAGCCTAAAAATATATAACTCACCACTGATAACATTTACTGCTTACTATATATTACATTTTTTTTTTTATTCTGTTGTTTTATTAAAGTGTTTGGGAATAAAGATACAATGAACATGCCAAGCATATTTCTAAATATAAAATCTAATATGAGCATGAAAAGATGGCAGGATTTAATAGGCATAGCACACCAAGTTAATATTGCAGTAAAGGAAGGTTATACTGTACATCATATTGTAAGCAATGAATTAATGCATCAGGTAATTGTAAGGTAGTTGCTAAGTATTTTAAAAAAAAGTTCAATCTTATCATTTGTATAGTACAATAAAGCTGGCCACAGATAAATGTTGTTTTGGGCAATGATCTCATATGTGGAGGGCTCCAGATTAAGCTCCATCAGCAAATTTCAGGGGAAAGATGGATATACAATGCTTGATTTTGAAGGTTCTGGTAAAAGTCTTTAGTCAGATCCATAAATATTGGGACATTGACACAATTGTAACATTTTTGGCTCTATACACCACCGCAATGGATTTGAAACGGACAAGATGTGCTTTAACTGCAGACTGTCAGGTTTAATTTGAGGGTATTTACATCCAAATCAAATGAACAGTGTAGGAATTACAACAGTTTGCATATGTGCCTCCCATTTGTTAAGGGACCAAAAGTACTTGGACAGAATAATAATCATAAATCAAACTTTCACTTTTTAATTTTCCTTAATCCTTTGCAATCAATTACAGCCTGAAGTTTGGAACGCATAGACATCACCAGACGCTGGGTTTCATCCCTGGTGATGCTCTGCCTCTACTGCAACTGTCTTTAGTTCCTGCTTGTTCTTGGGGCATATTCCCTTCAGTTTTGTCTTCAGCAAGTGAAATGCATGCTCAATCGGATTCAGGTCAGGTGCATAATATTCCACTTCTTTCCCTTAAAAAACTCTTTGCTTGCTTGTGCAGTATGCTTTGAGTCATTGTCCATCCGTCCAATGAGTTCTGAAGCATTTGGCTGAATATGAGCAGATAATATTTCCCGAAATACTTCAGAATTCACCCTGCTGCTTTTGTCAGCAGTCACATCATAAATAAATACAAGAGAACCCAGACGCAATAGATTCCAATAGATTCCATTGGCAGCTATACATGCCCACACCAAGACACTACCCCCACCATGCTTCACTGATGAGGTGGTATGCTTAGGATCATGAGCAGTTCCTTTCCTTCTCCATAGTCTTTTCTTCGCATCACTCTGGTACAAGTTGATCTTGGTCTCATATGTCCATAGGGTGTTGTTCCAGAACTGTGAAGCTCTGTTAGATATTGTTTGGCAAACTCTAATCTGGCCTTCCTGTTTTTGAGGCTTACCAATGGTTTACATCTTGTGGTGAACCCTCTGTATTCACTCTGGTGAAGTCTTCTCTTGATTGTTGACTTTGACACACATACACCTACCTCCTGGAGAGTGTTGTTGATCTGGCCAACTGTTGTGAAGGGTGTTTTCTTCACAAGGGAAATAATTCTTTGGTCATCCGTAGTCTTCCGGTTCTTTTGATGTTGCTGAGCTCACCGGTGCGTTACTTCTTTTTAAGAATGTTCCAAACAGTTGTTTTGGCCACGCCTAATGTTTTTGCTATCTCTCTGACGGTTTTGTTGTGTTTTTTTCAGCCTAATGATGGCTTGCTTCACTGATAGTGACAGCTCTTTGGATCTCATCTTGAGAGTTGACAGCAATAGATTCCAAATGCAAATAGCACACTTGAAATGAACTCTGGACCTTTTATCTGCTCATTGTAATTGGGATAATGTCACATTACTTTTGGTCCCTTAACAAGTGGGAGGCACATATGCAAACAGTTTTTCTACACCGTTCACCTGATTTGGATGTAAATACCCTCAAATTAAAGCTGACAGTCTGCAGTTAAAGCACATCTTGTTCGTTTCATTTCAAATCTATTGTGGTGGTGTAAAGAGCCAAAATTTTTAGAATTTTGTCGATGTCCCAATATTTATGGACCTGACTGTATATCTTTTTCCCCATTAGAAAGTGCTTGTTTATGGAGGATTCAGGAGAAATACCTGTCATACACGGGAGCATTGGGCTCTCTTATATGGCCAGACAACAATCCCAAAATGCTAGTGACAGAAAAGTAACAGCTTGTGAGAGTTTTATATCACTAGAATATAAGCCTTAAGGTTATCTATGACAAAATTAGGATGAAGAAGTGGCTTATAGTGGATCACCCATCTCTACCCATGATCCCTCCCTGCTTCTTGCTTGTGGACCAATGAGATGGTTGCAATGTATTTGTCTGAGCTTAGCAACATCCCTAGCAACCAATAGGAAAGTTGCCTACCGCTTTACTATATAAGAAACTCTCCAGAAGCCATTTTCTGCAGTTGAGTCTGTGCTTTGCAGACTCATCTGGATCCTTATTTAATTACATTAGATCAGGCATGCTCAACCTGCGGCCCTCAAGGTGTTACAAAACTACAACTCCCAGCATGCCCAAATGCATACAGGAGGGCATTGTGGGAGTTATAGTTTTACAACAGCTGATGGGCCGCAGGTTGAGCATGGCTACATTAGTTAGCTCATATATACATATAATACAGATAGTTAGTGGGAGATAGTCAGTGTAGGTTAGATAGTGATACAGTGTAGCTGATAGGTTCTGCTGTCCATACATACATGCTACAGACATAGTTCTGTGATGTCACAAGTTCACAACAATACTTAGTGCACCAATAAGTAATATGTAGTCAGACCTGCTAAAATGTGAAGTTGAACGTATTGCGACAAAATATGCACATCATTAATTGCCGATTTGCGCAATTGCGAATATATTGGAGCACTCTATCTGCATATAAAGCCATTGTAATGTTCTGCTGTGCCAACCATTTCCTCCAGTCTCAGAAAACTTCTAGCAGCTTGAAAAATGTAGCAAAAGTGACCCAAGCCTGTATTGCGCGCGCAATATGCGCATATTACATTAACGATTTTTACAATAATGGCGAATTCACAAATTTATGATAAATATACGACCAAATATTCTCAAATTATTAACAAATTTTAATATTGCCCCTGCCACTCATCACTAAAAAAAAATACTTTACTTATATTTCACATCTGCCAGCTGGGTAAGAGAGGTGGAGTAGGCATGTGCAATGAACGTCTTTACAAAAAGCTAGACCAAGATTGGGAGAGCAACTTCTCAGAGCTCCATCCTCTACCAAATAAAAAAAAAAATGAAGGCTTTTGGACATTTGTTGGACATAGTTTAGGAATCTGATAACCATTGGGTTGTGTTCTACATTCCCCCTATCCCCAAGACCAGAAGCTAACTTTTTCAGTTTTAATCCTTTTATTTTTTATAACCGTTTCTGCACGTCTGTGCATGTCTGTTATTTGTTTAAAATTTGTGTAACCTAAGTACTGTACATTTTATTACATTAAAGCTACATCTTTAGTGGTTTTTCCTTGTGACCTAAAACAAGCCTGTTAAACTCCATTTTAAATGTATAAGTACCGTGTGTCTACTATAAATGTGGCTAGTGCAACTGTATGCCTGCTTGTGCCTGAGTGGGGCACTGTCGGTTTTTCTATAAGCCCCTCATTATATTAATTTAAATATAATCGATGATGACAGGTTTGCGGTGCATGAAATAGGATTAATAGTAGAGAAGAGCAAATTTCTCAAAAATTTGATTCAGTCGGTTCGTCAAATTGTCTCTACGCCTTGATTGTGCTTGAATGTCCTCCTCCTCCTCTAGTTCAGCCTCCACAGGGCTTATGTGGTCGTGAAATGTAGCCGCCACGTCTCCTGTCCCCTGACCAGCCAGATTTATCAGCATCTGTTACAGGACATTAAGCAGTGGAATGACGTTGTTCATCCCATAGTCCTGGCTAGGGATGAGCGAACCTGAACTGTATAGTAAACATTTTCGTAAAAGTCCGGGTTCGGTGTTCGGCGCTTTCTTGTCGCTTTTTGAAAGGCTGCAAAGCAGCCAATCAGCAAGCGTCATACTACTTGCCCCAAGAGGCCATCACAGTCATGCCTACTATTGGCATGGCTGTGATTGACCAGTGCAGCTTGTGACCCAGCCTCTATTTAAGCTGGAGTCACGTAGCGCCGCACGTCACTCTGCTCTGATCAGTGTAGGGATAGGATGCAGCTGCTGCCCCAGGGCGAGATTAGGTAGGGATTTACTCTTCCAAAACACTTAACCGCCTCCGGACCGCCTAATGCAGATTTGCTGTCCAGAGGCGGCAGCTGCAGGCAGAGTGACGCATTTGCGCTCAGCCCGCCCGCACATGCGCTTCGCGGGCCGGCATTTCTTCCAGGGGGGTCGCGTCATCAGCTTGCCAGCCAATGATCGTGGCTGGCAAGCTGATGATTTTTAAAAAATCCAATCAAAAGCCAGTTAACACATATTAGTATATATGATGTGTTAAAAGGCTTCCCTGCTCCTCTGCTGGTCCTTTTGGTCGGTTGGTTCCAGCAGAGGAGCAGGCTTCACAGTGAGTACACCAAACACCACACACTTTAGCCCCAGATCACCCCCCTGCACCCCAATTAACCCTTTGATCACCCCTTGATCGCCCCTGTCAATCACCTAGTGAAAGGAAAAAAGTGATCACTGGTATTGACCGTTAGGTTTTAGGATAGCTTAGGCCCCTTGGTTAGGTAGTTTAGCGATCGGTTAGCGCCCAGCCCACCGCACCGCAGAAACTGATTCGCTGATTAGCATATCGCTAATCAGCATTTGTACTTTTATAGTATCTGTAAGTGATCAAAACTGATCACAGTCAGATCTATAATTGTATTAGTGTCACCTTAGTTCGCCCTCCATCCAAAACGCAGTGTTTGCCCGATCAGGCCTGATCGGTCGCTCACACGTGCGTTCACCCACGCCCGCCCCGCCGCAGTGACAAAAAATATATATATTTTTATCACTGCACATTCACTTTACACGCGCTGCGGCGATAAAAAAATCTGTTTTGATATTTTTTATCAACCGCAGCGCCCTCCGGTACTTCGCTAGCCTCCCATTTGTAAGACAGGCTTGCTTTTTTTCTTGGGTTGTCTCAGGGAATACCCCTAAATTTAGTTGCCCAAATGTCAAACAGGGGGTATTCTTCTGAAGAGGCCTACAGGCCTCTGACCCAGTCGGATGAGGAATGGGAACCCTCATCTGACGAATCCAGCGGGTCAGAATATGAACCTGTAGAAAGCAGTGGCAGTCTGACTCAAAGTTCGGACGAGGAGGTTGAGGTCCCTGATAGCACCAGGTGTACCCGGCCCCATGTCGCTAGACCACAGGTTGCGCAGGATCCGCTTCAAGGGCAGCAGAGTGGGGCTGGCGCTGTCGGATTACGTGGTGAGGCATACACCAGCAGCGCAGCCCTCCCTGGACCAAGTACCAGCACTGCCGTACAACATGGTGAAGTGGCGAGCACCAGAAGGGCAGTTGAAGCTGGTACGGTGGCACGTGCAGTAGTTACCCCGTCTCAGCCACCGCACAGACAGGACTGTAGACCACCCCCTAGAATCCCTGAGGTGCTGGCAAATCCTGATTGGCAGTCCCCAACTTCAGCTGCACCTGTAGTTCCCCCTTTCACCGCCCAGTCTGGGGTTCGGGTTGAGACAGCTCAGATCGGTTCGGCCCTGGGATTTTTTGAGCTGTTCTTGACTGCGGAGCTCTTGGACATAGTCGTGGCAGAAACAAACCGGTATGCCACACAATTTATAACCGCCAACCCGGGAAGCTATTATGCCCAGCCTTTCCGGTGGAAACCAGTCCAAGTTTCCGAAATTAAAACTTTTCTGGGCCTTCTCCTCAACATGGGTCTAACCGAAAAGCATGAATTGCGGTCATATTGGTCCACGAACCCAATTCATCACATGCCCATGTTCTCTGCTGCCATGTCCAGGGCATGATTTGAGGCCATCCTGCGTTTCCTGCACTTTAGCGACAACACCACCTCCCGTCCCAGAGGCCACCCAGCTTTTGACCGGCTCCACAAAATTCAGCCCCTCATAGACCACTTCAACCTGAAATTTGTATACCCCTGAGCAAAACATCTGCGTAGACGAGTCCCTAATACATTTTACCGGGCGCCTTGGCTTAAAGCAATATATCCCAAGCAAGCGCGCCCGGTATGGGGTCAAATTGTATAAGCTCTGTGAAAGGGCCACAGGCTATACCCACAAATTTCGGATCTATGAGGGAAAAGATCAGACCCTGGAGCCGGTCTGTTGCCCTGACTACCTGGGGAGCAGTGGGAAGACAGTCTGGGACTTGGTGTCACCCTTATTCGGCAAGGGGTACCATCTTTATGTGGACAATTTCTACACAAGTGTGGCCCTCTTCAGGCATTTGTTTCTAGAACAGATTGGCTGCTGTGGCACCGCGCGAACTAGTCGCGTGGGATTCCCCCAACGGCTCATTACCACCCGTCTTGCAAGGGGGGAGAGGGCTGCCTTGTGTAACGAAGAACTGCTTGCGCTGAAATGGAGAGACAAGCGTGACGTTTACATGCTCTCCTCCATTCACGCAGACACGACAATCCAAATTGAGCGAGCAACCCGTGTCATTGAAAAGCCCCTCTCAGTCCACGACTATAACCTTCACATGGGAGGGGTGGACTTCAATGACCAGATGTTGTCTCCGTATTTAGTTTCCCGCAGAACCAGACGCTGGTATAAGAAGGTGTCTGTATATTTGATTCAATTGGCTCTGTATAATAGTTTTGTTCTCTACAGTAAGACTGGGAGAACAGGATCCTTGATCAAATTTCAGGAAGAGATCATCGAGAACCTCCTGTACCCAGGAGGTTCCGTGGCCCTATCCACCAGTGTAGTTAGCCGTCTACACGAGCGACATTTCCCCAATGTCATTGCCGATACCTCAACCCAACCGTCACCCCGAAAAAGATGTTGTGTCTGTAGCAGGAGTGGAATAAGGCGTGACACCCGCTATTTCTGTCCTGACTGCCCTATGCTTAGGGGAGTGTTTCCGGAAGTACCACACACAGGTACACCTAGCATAGGGATCACATCTCACCAGGACAGGCACACAGGGCTATTAGGGCCCATTCACACAGAGCTGCTACAAACCTCTCCTTTCACCTGGGACAAAGTGCATAACGCTCTTCGCCACATCTTTGGGCGATTTGCGCTTTGCAGATTGTCCCATGGGGAAGGAAAGGTTTGTCCTATAAAGGTAAAAAAAAAAAAAAAAAAAATCACCAGTAAGCAAAAAGGTTAATGTTCAGTTCAAAGAGTTAAAGTTTATATGTTCTGTTCAAAAGTTAATAAAATTATTTGTAAGGATCACCTGGCACCCCGACTGAGTACCTCCGTTGCTAGATGCTCCTAGTGCTTTCCGAGGACTCCAAGCACTCCACTTGACACCGTACGCACTGCAGACCCCACGAACCGCCGTAGCTTGGTTGGGGTCTCACCGTCCTCCACCCACGCTGGACCTACGACAAGGCTCCAGGCTCCAGTGGGTGAACCTCTCCTACAGCCAGAGAGCAGGAACAGCTCTTACAAGAGCTAGTAGTTATGCCAGGGGAGTATAGCAAATCTTCAGCGTATAGCAATCCCCCAGTTTGATCAGTTATCCAAACACCAGTCTCAACATGATGAAGGATAAAACAGGAACACTTTATTGAGGGCTACCCGCCCGTATTTATGCAGGTCCCCATCTGGTAGACACGCCCCCAGGGGACCAGAATGGAGACTGCGACACACCGAACAGATACAACACGTCCCCACAATGCATCATGGTTTCCTCCTCTCTGCCCCAGAGACAACCGAGGGATAATCCAATTATCTCTCAGGACAAAGGGGAGATCGCCAATACACATGTGGGGACAACAGGACAGAAATCACTATTTAAACACACAATGTCACACCCTCCCAGCAACCACAGACATTTAACATATTCCCAGATAGCTCAAGTCTGAGTGCATATCATTAGGTGAATGGCACTCAGACCACACGAATACAATTAAACTAGCCATCTGGGTACCCTCACATAATAAAATACAATTCCAAAGACAGATTTAAGCTGTGCGGCCGGCCTGTGTTCTTTAACGTTAGTATGGGCCATAATCCTGAGGCAAGAGGCTAGCAACCAGCCCCCTCCAAAACACCGTGGCGAGGTTGGTTTCGTCACATTATTGCATTGCGGCCTGTTTTTTTTCTTTTTTGTTATGTTTTTTTTACCTTCCAGGTGGACCAACCGATCGACTAGCTGCAGCACTGATGTGCATTCTGACAGAAGCATTGCGCTGCTGTCAGATTACACACAAGTCGGTGTATGCGGCGCTGCAAGACGAGATTTCTCCTCTGCAGTAAAAGATACGTTTGCCAAGGCATATGAGCTGAGGAGGAGGCGGTGTTCCTATGCTTTGGCAAAAACTTTGTATATAAAAATAAATTAAAATCCCGGCAATGATTTATTCATCCACATCGATTGATGTGAATGGAGAAATCTGGTTTGCCAGGGCATACGAGCTAAGTGGGTATGGATGTTGGGCGGAGCTCCTATGTCCTGGCAGACGCCTTTCCCCTCCTTTTTTTTGGGGGCAGAGATTTTTTCATCCACATTGATCGATGCGAATAAAGAAATCTGTGCCGTTCATTTTTTTCTTTCAGCCCAGAGGCTGAACGGAAAAAAAACGGAAAAAAAAAATATCATTACCTGTATGCTCAATATAAGGAGAATAGCAGAAACTCCTAATGCTGACCATACATGTAATGATTGCGGAGACCCTCAAATGCCAGGGCAGTACAAATACCCCACAAATGACCGCATTTTGGAAAGAAGACACCCCAAGGTATTCGCTGAGGGGCATATTGAGTCCATGAAATATTAAAATTTTTGTCCCAAGTTAGCGGAAAGTGAGACTTTGTGAGAAAAAAATAAATAAATATCAATTTCCGCTAACTTATGCAAAAAAAATAAAAATTCTATGAACTCGCCAGGCCCCTCATTGAATACCTTGGGGTGTCTTCTTTCCAAAGTGGGGTCACATGTGGGGTATTTATACTGTCCTGGCTTTTTAGGGGCCCTAAAGCGTGAGAAGAAGTCTGGGATCCAAATGTCTAAAAATGCCCTGCTAAAAGGAATTTGGGCACCTTTGCGCATCTAGGCTGCAAAAAAGTGTCACACATGTGGTATCGCTGTACTCAGGAGAAGTTGGGGAATGTGTTTTGGGGTGTCATTTTACATATACCCATGCTGGGTGAGATAAATATCTTGGTCAAATGCCAACTTTGTATAAAAAAAATGGGAAAAGTTGTCTTTTGCCAAGATATTTATCTCACCCAGCATGGGTATATGTAAAATGACACCCCAAAACACATTCCCCAACTTCTCCTGAGTACGGCGATACCAGATGTGTGACACTTTATTGCAGCCTAGGTGGGCAAAGGGACCCACATTCCAAAGAGCACCTTTCGGATTTCACCGGTCATTTTTTACAGATTTTGATTGCAAACTACTTCTCACGCATATGGGCCCCTAAAATGCCAGGGCAGTATAACTACCCCACAAGTGACCCCATTTTGGAAAGAAGACACCCCAAGGTATTTTGTGATGGGCATAGTGAGTTCATGGAAGTTTTTATTTTTTGTCACAAGTTAGTGGAATATGAGACTTTGTAAGAAAAAATAAAATAAAAAAATAAATCATCATTTTCCGCTAACTTGTGACAAAAAATAAAAAGTTCTATGAACTCACTATGCCCATCAGCGAATACCTTAGGGAGTCTACTTTCCGAAATGGGGTCATTTGTGGGGTTTTTCTACTGTCTGGGCATTGTAAAACATGACTGGTGCTCAGAAAGTCAGAGCTGCTTCAAAAAGTGGAAATTCACATTTTTGTACCATAGTTTGTAAATGCTATAACTTTTACCCAAACATTTTTTTTAATCAAAGACATGTAGAACAATAAATTTAGCGAAAAATTTATATATGGATGTCGTTTTTTTGGGAAAATTTTACAACTGAAAGTGAAAAATGTCATTATTTTGCAAAACAATCGTTACATTTCGATTAATAACAAAAAAGTAAAAATGTCAGCAGCAATGAATTACCACCAAATGAAAGCTCTATTAGTGAGAAGAAAAGGAGGTAAAATTCATTTGGATGGTAAGTTGCATGACCGAGCAATAAACTGTGAAAGTAGTGTAGTGCAGAAGTGTAAAAAGTGGTCTGGTCATTAAGGGGGTTTCAGCTAGGGGGGTTGAAGTGGTTAATGAAGTGATCGATCTACAGCTGTGAATCATTCAACCTCTGCTATTTAAATGCCCACTGTTTTTAGGCTGCCCAGAGCGTTTTTCTGTCACTTTTTTCTGGGGTGATCGGTGGCCATTTTGTGTCTTGTGGTGTGCCAGCACAAGCTGCCACCAAGTACATTTAACCAATAGTGTGTTTTTTTTTTTTTTGCTATATCCTATATCAGGGGCTTGGCTGTGCTTACTAGTTTATTGACGGGTGAAATACAATTGCCAAAATAGCAGTACCCTAAATCTGGTGTTTCAGCTGTGGCTAGCCAATTGTAATACTGTCTGCTGTCTGGCAAAGGATATATTTTTTTCTGGGTTGAAATACAATTCCCAAATTAGCAATTCCCTAAATCAGTGGTTTACCGCTGTAGCAGGCCAAGTTTAAAACTATCCATAAAAGGGTATATTAGATTGAAGGTGCGGATAGGGTCATCCTCAATAACTTCACACGCTACCGTGCATCTCCAAGTCAAATTCTGTCCGTAAACGTATACCTGTCATCCAGGGCCTAAATACTAGGCCTACAATTTATATTCAGCTAAATCTGTGGTTATTGCTGTGGCTGGTCAAGTTATTTAGTGTCCGTCAAAGCACAGTTTTTGTTCTGGGTTGAAATACAATTCCCAACTTAGAAATTCCCTAAATCAGTGGTTTCTGCTGTATCAGGCCAAGTTTAAATCTATCAATAAAGAGTATATTACATTTAAGGTGCTGAGAGGGTCATCCTCAATAACTTCACATGCTACCGTGCATTTCCAAGTCTAATTCTGTTCGAAAAAGGGATACCTGTCATCCAGGGCCTAAATACTAGGCCTACAATTTATATTCAGCTAAATCTGTGGTTACTGCTGTGCCTGGATTAGTGTAATACGGTACCTAAATAGATAGCCAGATAGTGTTAGGTGCCTGTAAAAAAAGGCCTGAATTTGAATTCAATACATTGGGCCAAATAATTTTTTTCTTATTGTTGTGAACGGTAACAATGAGGAAAACATCTAGTAAGGGACGCGGACATGGTCGTGGTGGTGTTAGTGGACCCTCTGTTTCTGGGAGAGGACATGGCCGTTCTGCCACAGCCACATGTCCTAGTGTACCAACTACCTCAGGTCCCAGTAGACGCCAGAATTTACAGCTATATTTGGTGGGGCCCAATGCCGTTCTAAGGATGGTAAGGCCTGAGCAGGTACAGGCATTAGTCAATTGGGTGGCCGACAGTGGATCCAGCACGTTCACATTATCTCCCACCCAGTCTTCTGCAGAAAGCTCACAGATGGCGCCTGAAAACCAAGCCCATCAGTCTGTCACATCACCCCCATGCATATCAGGGAAACTGTCTGAGCCTCAAGTTATGCAGCAGTCTCTTATGCTGTTTGAAGACTCTGCTGGCAGAGTTTCCCAAGGGCATCCACCTAGCCCTTCCCCAGCGGTGGAAGACATAGAATGCACTGACACACAACCACTTATGTTTCCTGATGATGAGGACATGGGAATACCACCTCAGCACGTCTCTGATGATAAAACACAGGTGCCAACTGCTGCGTCTTTCTGCAGTGTGCAGACTGAACAGGAGGTCAGGGAGGAAGACTGGGTGGAAGACGATGCAGGGGACGATGAGGTCCTAGACCCCACATGGAATGAAGGTCGTGCCACTGACTTTCAGAGTTCGGAGGAAGAGGCAGTGGTGAGACCGAGCCAACAGCGTAGCAAAAGAGGGAGCAGTGGGCAAAAGCAGAACACCCGCCGCCAAGAGACTCCGCCTGCTACTGACCGCCGCCATCTGGGACCGAGCACCCCAAAGGCAGCTTCAAGGAGTTCCCTGGCGTGGCAGTTCTTCAAACAATGTGCTGATGACAAGACCCGAGTGGTTTGCACGCTGTGCCATCAGAGCCTGAAGCGAGGCATTAACGTTCTGAACCTTAGCACAACCTGCATGACCAGGCACCTGCATGCAAAGCATGAACTGCAGTGGAGTAAACACCTTAAAAACAAGGAACTCATTCAGACTCCCCCTGCTACCTTGGCACCTGCCACCCAGCAAACAGAGGATGTACCACCAACACCACCACCTCTGTCACCAAGCATCTCAACCATGTCACACGGCAGCGTTCAGCTCTCCATCTCACAAACATTTGAGAGAAATCGTAAATTCCCACCTAGCCACCCTCGATCCCTGGCCCTGAATGCCAGCATTTCTAAACTACTGGCCTATGAAATGCTGTCATTCAGGCTGGTGGACACAGACAGCTTCAAACAGCTCATGTCGCTTGCTGTCCCACAGTATGTTGTTCCCAGCCGCCACTACTTCTCCAAGAGAGCCGTGCCTTCCCTGCACAACCAAGTATCCGATAAAATCAAGTGTGCACTGCGCAACGCCATCTGTGGCAAGGTCCACCTAACCACAGATACGTGGACCAGTAAGCACGGCCAGGGACGCTATATCTCCCTAACTGCACACTGGGTAAATGTAGTGGCGGCTGGGCCCCAGGCGGTGAGCTGTTTGGCGCACGTCCTTCCGCCGCCACACACCTTCACCACCAACTTCAGCACAGCCCAGGGTAAACGTCAGCAGGCCATTATGAAACTCATATGTTTGGGGACAGGTCCCACACCGCACAGGAGTTGTGGCGGGGTATTGAACAACAGATCGACGAGTGGTTGCTGCCGGTGAGCCTCAAGCCCGGCCTGGTGGTGTGCGATAATGGGCGAAATCTCGTTGCAGCTCTGGGACTAGCCGGTTTGAGGCACATCCCTTGCCTGGCGCATGTGCTGAATTTGGTGGTGCAGAAATTCATTCACAACTACCCCGACATGTCAGAGCTGCTGCATAAAGTGCGGGCCGTCTGTGCGCGCTTCCGGCGTTCACATCCTGCCGCTACAGCGTAACTTCGGCCTTCCCGGCCACCGCCTCAAATGCGACGTGCCCACCAGGTGGAACTCCACCTTGCACATGCTGGACAGACTGTGCAAGCAGCAGCAGGCCATAGTGGAGTTTCACCTGCAGCACACACGGGTCAGTCGCACTGCGGAACAGCACCACTTCACCACCAATGACTGGGCCTCCATGCGAGACCTGTGTGCCCTGTTGCGCTGTTTCGAGTACTCCACCAACATGGCCAGTGGCGATGACGCCATTATCAGCGTTACAATACCACTTCTATGTCTCCTTGAGAAAACACTTAGGGTGATGATGGAAGAGAAGGTGGCCCAGGAGGAGGAGGAGGAGGAGGAGGAGGAGGAGGGGTCATTTTTAGCACTTTCAGGCCAGTCTCTTCGAAGTGACTTAGAGGGAGGTTTTTTGCAACAGCAGAGGCCAGGTACAAATGTGGCCAGCCAGGGCCCACTACTGGAGGACGAGGAGGACGAGGATGAGGAGGAGGTGGAGGAGGATGAGGATGAAGCATGTTCACAGCGGGGTGGCACCCAATGCAGCTGGGGGGAAAGGCAGGACAATGACGATATGGCTCCCACAGAGCAGCCTGGCACACATGAGCGACTACATGCTGCAGTGCCTGCGCAACGACAGCAGAGTTGCCCACATTTTAACGTGTGCAGACTACTGGGTTGCCACCCTGCCGGATCCCCGGTACAAAGACAATGTGCCCACCTTACTTCCTGCACTGGAGCGTGATAGGAAGATGCGCGAGTAAAAGCACACGTTGGTAGACGCGCTACTGAGAGCATTCCCAAATGTCACAGGGGAACAAGTCGAAGCCCAAGGCGAAGGCAGAGGAGGAGCAAGAGGTCGCTAACGCAGCTGTGTCACGGCCAGCTCCTCTGAGGGCAGGGTTAGCATGGCAGAGATGTGGAAAAGTTTTGTCACCACGCCACAGCTAACTGCACCACCACCTGATACGGAACGTGTTAGCAGGAGGCAACATTTCACTAACATGGTGGAACATGCTGATGATTCGGCCCCATTCAACTTCTGGGTCTCCAAATTGTCCACGTGGCCAGAGCTAGCCTTTTATGCCTTGGTGGTGCTGGCCTGCCCGGCGGCCAGCGTTTTGTCTGAACGTGTATTCAGCACGGCAGGGGGCGTCATTACAGACAAACGCAGCCGCCTGTCTATAGCCAATGTGGACAAGCTGATGTTCATAAAAATGAACCAAGCATGGATCCCACAGGACCTGTCCATCCCTTGTGCAGATTAGACATTTATAACTACCTCCCCTTAACTATATATTATTGTACTCCAGGGCACTTCCTCATTCAATCCTTTTTTTATTTTCATTTTACCATTATATTGCGGGGCAACCCAAAGTTGAATGAACCTCTCCTCTGTCTGGGTGCCGGGGCCTAAAAATATCTGACAGTGGCCTGTTCCAGTGTTGGGTGACATGAAGCCTGATTCTCTGCTATGACATGAAGCCTGAATCTCTGCTATGGGACCTCTCTCCTCTGTCTGGGTGTCGGGGCCTAAAAATATCTGACAGTGGCCTGTTCCATTGTTGGGTGACATGAAGCCTGATTCTCTGCTATGCCATGAAGCCTGATTCTCTGCAATGGGACCTCTCTCCTCTGTCTGGGTGCCGTGGCCTAAATATCTGACAATGGCCTGTTCCAGTGGTGGGTGACGTGAAGCCTGATTCTCTGCTTTGCCATGAAGCCTGATTCTCTGCTATGGGACCTCTCTCCTCTGTCTGGGTGCCGGCGCCTAAAAATATCTGACAATGGCCTGTTCCAGTGTTGGGTGACATGAAGCCTGATTCTCTGCTATGACATGAAGCCTGATTCTCTGCTATGGGACCTCTCTCCTCTGTCTGGGTGCCGGGGCCTAAATATCTGACAATGGCCTGTTCCAGTGGTGGGTGACGTGAAGCCTGATTCTCTGCTATGCCATGAAGCCTGATTCTCTGCAATGGGACCTCTCCCCTCTGTCTGGGTGCTGGTGCCTAAATATCTGACAATGGCCTGTTCCAGTGGTGGGTGACGTGAAGCCTGATTCTCTGCTATGCCATGAAGCCTGATTCTCTGCAATGGGACCTCTCCCCTCTGTCTGGGTGCTGGTGCCTAAATATCTGACAATGGCCTGTTCCAGTGGTGGGTGACGTGAAGCCTGATTCTCTGCTATGCCATGAAGCCTGATTCTCTGCAATGGGACCTCTCTCCTCTGTCTGGGTGCCGGGGCCTAAATATCTGACAATGGCTTGTTCCAGTGGTGGGTGACGTGAAGCCTGATTCTCTGCTATGACTAGTGTTGATCACGAATATTCGAAATGCGAATTTTAATCGCGAATATCGGTACTTCGAGAATTCGCGAATATTTCGAATATTGCTAAATATATTCGTAATTGCGAATATTCGATTTTTGTGAAAATACCAGTTCATGCTAATTTTTATGTGAAAATTTGTATGCAAATTTTATGCAAATTTTCGCAATCAAGATAATAATGCCTGGAGATCATGAATTCGTGAATTCGCGAATATATGGCGAATATTCGCCCAAATATTCGTGAAATATTGCAAATTCGAATATTGCCCTTGCCGCTCATCACTAGCTATGACATGAAGCCTGATTCTCTGTTATGACATGAAGCCTGATTCTCTGCTGTGACATGAAGCCTGATTCTCTGCTATGACATGAAGCCTGAATCTCTGCTATTGGACCTCTCTCCTCTGTCTGGGAGCCGGGGCCTAAATATCTGACAGTGGCCTGTTCCAGTGGTGGGTGACATGAAGCCTGATTCTCTGCCATGAGACCTCTCTCCAATTGATATTGGTTAATTTAAATTTATTTTATTTTTATTTTAATTTATTTCCCTGTCCACATTTGTTTGCAGGGGATTTACCTACATTTTGCTGCCTTTTGCAGCCCTCTAGCCCTTTCCTGGGCTATTTTACAGCCTTTTTAGTGCCGAAAAGTTCGGGTCCACATTGACTTCAATGGGGCTCGGGTTTGAGGCGAAATTCGGATCGAGTTCGGATCCCGAACCTGAACATTTCCGGGAAGTTCGGCCGAACTTCTCGAACCCGAACATCCAGGTGTTAGCTCAACTCTAGTCCTGGCAACTGACAAAAAAAGTGGCCTCCTCAAAGGGTTTGAGTAAACGGTAGGTGTCACACATGAGCTGCCACTGGCTAACATCGAAGTTACACAGGGGAGTACCTCTGTCTGCCAGTATCATCAAGAAATTGTTTATAGCCTGTTCAGATAATCGATCCAATATATTGAGGGTGAAATTCCAACGTGTGGAAACATCACATATCAGCCTATGTTGGGGGACACCGTTCTGCAGCTGCAGCTCAAGGAGGGTGTGCTTTGTGGTGTACGAGTGGCTGAAGCGAATGCAAAGTTTCCTGGCCATTTTCAGGATGTCTCGCAGACCGGGTGAAGACTTCAGGAACTGGTTTACAGCCAAATTGAACACATGCACCATGCAGGTCACATAGCTCAGCCCGTCTTGACACAGTACCCCTCCTCTGTGCCTCAGTTCGCCCAGGCAAACTATCACCAGGCAAACTAACACCGCCATGCCCTGCACATGTGGTATGCTGGAGGAGCACTGTGAATTGCCCCTGCAGTGGAGAATGATACACAGTGAAGGATGAGGAGGCAGAGGCGGACATTGTCGCAGGACCAACGGCGTGAGAACATGGAGGTGGAAGTGGCATCATCTGGACAAGTTGCTGGTATGCCTGGGCAGGAGCCACATTTGCCTAGTGCGCCGTAAAGGACATATATTGCCCTTGACCGTAGTTAAAGCTCCACACGTCGGCACTGCCGTGCACTTTGACAGACACTGAAAGGCTCAAGGACTGGCCCACCTTCTGTTCTACATATGTGTGCAGGGCTGGTACAGTCTTTTTTCACAGAGTCCACCACATGGAAAGGGATGTACCAGCAACTTGGCCAGGAGCACATTCAGCTTCTGCGCTGTTGGATGAGTGCACACATACTGTTAGCTCTTGGCAATCGTTTCGGTGATCGATTGCTGATGGAATGACTGATGCGGAGTAGGAGGACGAGGAGCAGGAGCATCAGGACGAGCAGATGATGGGAAGGACAGACAGCTCCCTTCAGCTGAGGTGGTGGAGCCTTGACTAAATGATTGGGTGCATGCAGGCTGGACCACTACATCGGAGCCACCATTCTCCTGGCCACTTTATGGTGATTCTCCATGTGTTGATACAGGGCCATGGTACCAACATTGGTACCATTTGGCAATTGGCCATGTTCACCTCCTCCAGTGGCTTAATAAAAAATTGTCACAACGCTGAGTATGGCATTTTGCCCCAAACACTCTGCGCTGACTGACTGCTACAACTGCCTCTGTGAACCCATGCACTGCTACTTTCCAGGCAGGTAGGCTCCTTCAAAGTGGGTGGTCTACCTCGGGCATGTTTGGCTCCCAACCTCCCACATCCTGCCACACTGCTGACTCATGGCCACGCTACCACCTTACTGGCTCAGCCGCTGTCTTACTCGCAAGCCTCTGTCCACTTCTCTTGATGATGATGATGAAGCCCCTTCTTCACCCAGCTCCCGTGTGATCGGCTACATCATCATCATCTTCCTCTACTATCTGCGAGTCACTGTTGTCCCCCTCAACGGTCTCAGGGCCAGGAGCCTGACCGCTCGCAACATCTTCTCCCATGTAACTCTCATATTCACTACTTGCCCACCTACAGGTACCAGAGGAAGCGGCAGATGTCTCCTCTAGATCTTGGCTGGGCAGTAGCTGCTGACTGTCCTCTAGTAGCTCGTCCTCTCTGAAAAGTGGAGCCGAGCGTATGGATAACATACTTCTCGCACTGAGGGAACAGAAAATCACAGAGGCAGGTTCAGGACAGGTGGGGGCACAGGGCCTGCTCCTGGGCCATGCCAACTAAGCGTCGTGTCAGAGGAACCCATCAACTCTTGGCTGGGGGTGTCTGATGTCACTTGCGATGAAGTGGAAGACCGTCAACAATTCAAGCATTGCTAGGATGCTGGTCAAGACATGACCTCTGGATGACACTGGGAGCTCAGGCCTCTTCCTGCGACTCCTGCTGCCACCCCCCTTCTTCTGATGCTACTTCTGCCTGCGTCAGAAACATTTTGGCCACTGCCTGTTCCTGTTGAACGGCCTGTCACCTGCCTGTCTGACATACTGCATAATAAAAGAATCAAATTCAAAATAAAATAATACACCCCAAAAAAGGAATGTACAATGTAACTTCACCGCAGAACAGCAATTAAGATGTATTCTTTTTCCTATTAGTAAAATCACAATTCACCACAGAACGGCTAATAGGACGTATCCTTTCTATTAATACACCCCGCAAATGGCTGTAGTACAATGCAACTTCGCCGCTGAACGGCAATTATGACATATATTTTTTCCTTTTTTTTTCCTATTAATACACCCCCAAAAAATGTAAAACAATGTAAAATCAATGCAGAACGGCTGATAGGACGTACGTATATTTCCTATTAATACACCCCGTAATTGGCTGTATCACATAGAACTTGCACCCTATTAACAAGCAAGGTTTGCTGGAATTACTACTGTATCATATAGTGCAAACAACCTAAAGCAGCAATATAACTAAAGTTTGGATCCCTAATTAGTGCAGCAAGGTGTAATAGAATTGCTTCTATTAACCAGGCTGTACACTCTCCTATTGCACCCTGTTCTTCTTTACCTGAACTTCTAAAATCGATTTTTCAGCAAAATAAAGTCTTTCTTAACACTGTCCCTAGCGCCTGCGGACATCTCTCCCTGCACTAAGTACACTGGAAAATGGCTGAATCCAAGAAGGCTGAGGCTATTTATAGGGCTGTGACATC
Organism: Bufo gargarizans; assembly: GCF_014858855.1. Taxonomy (NCBI): domain Eukaryota; kingdom Metazoa; phylum Chordata; class Amphibia; order Anura; family Bufonidae; genus Bufo; species Bufo gargarizans. The sequence goes on along the minus strand of NC_058082.1, from coordinate 139,274,641 downwards.
ACAGGGGCTGGCTGCTGATTGGCTGCATGCATGGCATTGTGGGTGATCCCTTGTTCCCAGAGTTCTTAGCTCCATGTTCTAACATGTGCAGCAGCCATTTTAGGAAAAATATGATTTGTTACCACAAAGCATGAGGAAATTTGGATTCAGTGCAAATTTAATTTTTCCTTAAATTTAGATCGAATTCCACTTAGTCAACTTCGATTAGCTCATCTTTAATTAATAGCATTATACCTATAAAAAGTGTTTTGGGTGACTGTCAAGTTACATGTAGTCATGTATCTGCATATGGTATGAAAACTGAGTAATTAATCAGTAAAAATATTTTCAGAATAATATTGATATCTTGAAAGACTAAATCAACATGTGAAGAAGAAAATTGCAAGATGATGTCTGGCAAACATGTATTTATGAAGGAAATGCTGGTTTTCAACTAGAAGTTTGTAATTGGATGCATTAGGTGGATATATATTGGTAGGCATTGCAGAAAATTTGCTTTAAAAGGGAACCCGTCATCAACTGTATGCTGATCTCACTAAGGGCAGCATAACATTGTGACAGAATTGCTGATTTTAGCGGTGTGTCACTCATGCACTAAAAGTAAGTGGTTGCTGAGAACCAGGATCATAATCTTTGCAGCTGAGGCCTTGGAAAGAGTCAAATCTACTTGAGAAGAGCTATGGTTATTCCTAATCTCCTGCACTCCCGTCCATCTGCTGATGACTGGCAGTTCTCTCCTAGAGAAAAAGGGAGAAAACTAGGTAGAAGACTGTCAATCATCAGCAGGTGGGCAGGAGAGCAGGAATTGATGAATAATCAGGACTCTTCTCAGGTGGCCGGGACTCTTTTCCAGGCCCAGTCTGCAATGATTGTGATGTTGGTTCTCGGCAACCTCTTACTTTTAACTGATATATGACAGACCGCCGAAATCAACTCACCTGTCTCTACTCTATGCTGCCGTTAGTATGGGCAGCTGACAGTTGATGACAGGTTACCTTTAATGTCAAAAATGACAAGTGCTTTCTAGATATGAGGCAGAAAAATATGATTTTTTAATCATAACACTCTGCAGGATCCATGTTACAAAAAGCAAAAAAAAAGGAAATTTTTTCCAAGCGATTCTGATCAGACTTGTTGATGCTTACATATTGAAACACTTCATGATATACAATGGAATATGGTGACTTATGTGTTGATGAAATGCAATTTTTTTTTTCTATTCTAACTTCACCTGTTGGTAAACTATATTTATGTATCAATGAATATAACGTATAACATGTAAGGAAAAAAACTCAACTTACCAAAAATTGAGCAGCATCATTTGTATGCAGTCTGCTACATTACCATAGTCCCATATTACTACAGTCTGTCCTGTCCATCCTCCCTGCACTTCATGTCTCCTCTTGAACTCCATCACTACAAAAATTTAGTTGAATATCATATTAAACTGTATTCTGGATTACAATCCCTGACAAGAAGAGCAGAGAGGAGGATGATGCAGCTCTTTACCTCAGTGTTGTGAAGTAACTTGTCCTGCTGTATGATTAGAAAAAGTTGTGTGTGTACTAATAGGATGGTGGCCATTTTATTTCTTCTAATGATTGCTCCCTAGACAAAATGAGCCATTATAAATAATGAAAGTTATTTGGAAAAATATTTAAAATAAACTTGTAAGTATTTTTTGTAATTTTAATTTATCAATTGAGCTCTAACGAAACAACAGCAATAGCAAATAATGTCAGAATGGGTACACACCTGGTTACAATGGTACCAAATATCCTGTTTAAAATCACAATGCACTGTTGTATTTGTTATGATTTTTAATATTAGAAACATTGCAAAACTTGTGCCTTAGGCTACTTTCACACTAGAGGCACGGACCTCTGGCAGGCTGTTCCGTCGGGTGAACAGCCTGCCGGATCCGTCCTGCCGCTAGTGAGCTTGTGCCCCCGGACTGCCACTTCATCCCCATTGACCTCCTAGTGGAGGCACGGCAGTGCACGGAGAGAGGCTGCCAGAATAAATGTTGGACATGTTGTAGTTTTATTTTGGCAGCCTCTACCCGTGCGCTGCAGTGCCTCTGCCGGAACTCCGCCACCGCCCCCATTATAGTCAATGGGGATGGAGCAGCAGTCTGGGGGCACACCCGACGGAACAACTTGCCGGAGGTCCGTGCCGCTAGTGTAAAAGTAGCCTTAAAGGGGTCAGATGGTGTTTAAGCACACATAATGTGATAAAAACTAAAAAGTGGCTTGTAGGGAACTAGTGTCCAATAATTATGCCTTAATAGGGGTAGACACCAGCCCCTGTTCATACACACACAAATGTTAATGACAGACAAAACACTGGCTTGTTCTGCACACGCATCCAAAAATTATGCCTAAATAGGGATGATGCCTGTCCATATTTACACATAGAAATAATAGTGTCAGAATAAACAGTGGCTTGTTATGAACAAGTCTATTTTGAGGAGCAGCAGGACTACAGTTTAGATGTGGAAATGGTAAGGTATAAAGTCTGTAGGGGTAATAGCAGCATGTTGCAGTAATAGTAGTGGTAGCATGAAACAGGCTAGGCAGTAGATATGTGTGGCTGTGTAGGCGTAATAATGGGCAGCACAGTGGCTCAGTGGTTAGCACTGGGATCCTAGGATTGAATCCAACCAAGGACAAAATCTACATGGAGTTTGTTTGTTCTCCCTATGTTTTCATGGGTAAGTGCGTAAAATAAATAAATGAAAGAGAAGGCCTAATGATAGTGGTGAGAAGGGGGAGTCCTTTCTAACAGTACATTGAAGGCTGGGCAAGACAGATCAGTGAGAACGAGGTAATGCTTCAAAAATTAAAAGATGGGCAAAAGTATCATACAGTAGATTAAAGTTTTGGTGAAGGTACAGAACTGCATTACATTTCCAGAACAACAATTTTTATGAACAGCTGGCCAGAGATTGTAATGTCTGCCTGCTGAACTCAATTTTGATGAAGGTGAATAACTGTACCACATTTCCATAATGACAAGTAGAGATGAGCGAAGTTCTTTAAGATTTGATTCAGACAAATTTTCCCATTTGATATTGTGACAAATTACTTTGTCATGAAGAACATTTCTTTTTAAATAGTGGGTGACCAGGGAACGGTAATAGCCGTGACAGGGAATGGTAATTGTACCGAACCCCGTCATCACTGATCTTGGCATCTGAGATCCATATTAAAGCATTTTACTGTTTGCAAATTAAAACAAAAAAATTAAAGGGATTGTCCGGGCTTTTAATATAGATGACCTATCCTCAGGATAGGTTATCAACAATACATCGGTGGGGGTCTGACATCCAGCAACCCTCGCCGATCAACTGTATGAGGAGAAGGCGCACAGTGTGCATCTGCCGTCTTCCGTCTCCTTTCCTGCTTGCTGCTGCTTTGCTGTAGACATAGCAGCAGAGCAGGAAGAGAGACTGGAGACAGGACATGCACACTGCATGCACTGTCTCCTCATACAGTTGATCGTCGTGGGTTGCCGGGTGTCTGACCCCCACCGATCTGATATTGATGACCTATCCTGAGTATAGGTCATCAATATTAAAAGCCCGGAGAACTCCTTTAAGTCATACTTACCTTATCCATTTGATCGCAAAGAGGCTGCCATGGTCATCTTGCTTAAAGATCCAGCGCGAAATCTCACGTGGCACGTGATGATGCCATCATGTCAGCCGGCATGGTGGCATCATACATCACCGTGCATGAGCCTCTTTGTACTCAAATGGATGAGGTAAGTATGATATTTTTTATTTTTAATGCTGTTTCAGGGAAAATAAATTTGTTACCATAAAGAACGAGAAAATTCAGCTTCGCAGCAAATTGCATTTTCCGTCAACACTAATGACGAGCAAATTTTTATTGCAGCTGGCTACAGCTTTTACTGTATCGCTGAACAAAATTTTGGAGGTGCAGAATTGCACCCTAATTTTTGTGTAGAGTTTGCAACATAATAATGCCTGCTGAATTAAATTTGGAAAGAGTGGGACTGTGCCATATTTAGATAATTACAAGACATGTTTTACCAAGAAATAATGCCCGATTAATAAAAATTGGGTGGAAGTGAAGAATTAGGCCACATTTAGAGAATAACAAGACATTTTATGGACAGTTCGCTTGATGTATTGATAATGTCTGCGGAATTACTTTTTTTTGGTGAAGGCGTAGAATGGCGCTACATTACTAGAATGATGAAACAATTGTAATGAACAGCTGGCCACAGCTAGCAATGCCTGATGAATTTAATTTGAAACTAACTTTTACCACAACTAAGAGGTAAGATAGCAGCTGCACCACCAGAAACTTGGCCATGCATGAATTTAGCAAGCTAATTGCTGGTTGCTAATAGTATTCTCAAGTTCACATATTCTCACCATGGATGTCTTACCATGGAGCGGAGGACAAGGAGGAGGAGTCTAAGCAAAAGAAGCAGCAGCTGATGATGACAATGACACTTTACATATTGGGGATGTGGCCTGGCTGCCACAAAGAAGACCAGGAGAAGAACAGAATTGTTCCAATTGTGTATGCTGGCCATCCCACATGATCCGGTGATGCCATCTCATGTGCTGCAATAGAGCATTGGAGCCTATATTTGTGTTTGAATGCCAATGGCTTATTTTCATGCCATATGGGAAATGTTTTTTTACAGAGCAGGCAGCAATTGAGCTTGGCCTACAGTAGGTCTGGCATGTTTTGAGCCTGTGTCCACAGTGTCAACTGCATCACCAGTTCCTGAGTTCCACAATACAAGCAGATCGGACCCTGCCAGACATCAACATCCTCCTGCTGCGACTGAGAGGATATGTGAACAATCCAGTCCAAAATGTCATCCTCTTGGACCTCAATAATTATTAGTGATGAGCGGCAGTAGTCATATTCGAATTCGCAATATTTCACAAATATTTCGTAGTATATTCGGCGAATATTCACAAATTTGAATATTCGTTATATTCATCGATTTATTTATTTATGTTTTACTCGAAAAATCAACAAGGTAATGATCGCGTAATATGCAAATTTTCGAATTTCGAATTTTTCAATTGCCGAGCAAAACCATGATTCCTCCCTGCTTCTTGCTTGTGGGCCAATGAGTCATAGCACTATATCTAATATATTTGTTTTTTTGAATATTCGTAGTATACTAAAACAAAAATATATAGCAATACGGCCAATATTCGAAAAAAAATGAATGTAGAGCAATTTTGCTAATATAGTGCTATAATCTTTTTTTTTAATAGTTGTAATTTTTTTCCAATCTGAACTTCAGATGAGAAAAAAATTACAACTATTAGAAAAAGAAGATTATAGCACTATATTAGCTACATTGCTCTATATTTATTTTTCGAATATTTGCTATATTGCTATATATTCTTGTTTTAGAATATTACAAGTACCGTATATGCCGGCGTATAAGACGACTGGGCGTATAAGACGACCCCCAACTTTTACACTGAAAATATAGAGTTTGGGATATACTCGCCGTATAAGACTACCCCTTTTTCAACACACAGCAGTACATTACTGCATCCCACCACCATCCCTGGGTACCTCTGCCATCCCTGAATCCCACCACCATCCCTGGGTACCACTGCCATCCCTGCATCCCACCACCATCCCTGCGGTATTCAAATTCAAGGGACGGACAATTATATATTGGAGCCAACTGGGACTAGTGTTATGGATCATTAAAAATAAAATAAAAAATAAAAATCTTTATTGACTGCAAACAAATTACACTTGGCATTAGCTGAGGAGTCTCGATAGCAATATAAATGTACTATTTAGTATAAACTGAGTGTGCCTTATCAAAAGATAAAATATAACTTTTATTTAGGTCAATTTGAAAATTAATTGGGTAAGGTAATAACTAAAAATACTAAATGGGGTTGCATAGCCAGGTCTCCTCCTTTTGCTTCAGGCGGGGGTCAATATAACTGGCAGCTTTCATGATTTATTCCAGCCTATAGCTGCTTTCCCTATCAGTCCCTAGTCTCAGGTTAGGGAAACCTAGCATGGCTTATGTCGGAGCACTCACCCTGAAAAGAGCGACCCCCCAGCCTCAGGATACCTCGGGCCTGGTCTAAATCACAATCCTCACTTTCTCTTTGCTAAAGTATTTCTTGCTGGGATTCTTCTGCTAGATTGCTTCTACGCGTTTTGCCCATCATATAGGACTCCTCAGGAAGTGATGTGTCTAGTCTCAGCATTAGAACAAGGCCTCTTTCACACTGGCGTGTGCGGCCCGTTGCCGTATTGGGGACCGCATTTACAGATCCGCAATACACGGGTGCCGTTCCGTGGGCATTCCGCATCACGGATGCGGACCCATTCATTTGAATGGGTCCGCAAATCCGGAATGGTGCGGAACGGAACCACGGAACAGAACCCTACGGAAGCACGACGGAGTGCTTCCGTGGGATTTCGTCCAGTACTTCCGTTCCGCAAAAAGATAGGACATGTTCTATCTTTTTGCGGAACTGCCGGATCGCAAACCCATTCAAGGAATGGGTCCGCAATCCGCTGTGGCTGCCCCACGGACGGTGTTCATGTATTGCGGCCCACAATACAGCAACGGGCCGCACACGCCATGTGAAAGAGGCCTAAGGCAGTGGCAAGATAGTACGGTAGCTAAATTACCTTCCTTTTAAAGGCATAAGACCTCCCATTCCTATGTACCGTATTTTCCGGCGTATAAGACGACTGGGCGTATAAGATGACCCCCAACTTTTGAGTAGATTTTCATGTGTTAAAAAGTAGTCTTATACGTAGGAATATACAGTACTCTAAAAAACGAATATATAGCAATATAGCGAATATTAAAAAAATATATATATCGATTATATAGCAATTTAGCTAATATAGTGCTATAATAATTTTTCCAATAGTTGAAATTTTTTTCCAATCTGAACTCCAGATGAGAAAAAAATTACAACTATTAGACAAAAGATTATAGCACTATATTAGCTAAATTGCTCTACATTCATTTTTTTCGAATATTTGCTGTATTGCTATATATTCTTGTTTTAGAATATTATGAATATTCGAAAAAAAAACAAATATATTTAATATAGTACTACCGTATTTTTCGCCCCATAAGACGCACTTTTTCTTCCCCCAAAATGGGGGAGAAATGCCCGTGCGTCTTATGGGGCGAATGCTTGCAGTTTTACATCGCAAGCTGCGATGTAGAGCGAGCGGGGACTCGGGGAGGGACGGTAGGAGGATCTGGGGGCTGGCAATATCGGCGGGGCGGTGCAGTCAGTGTAGTATAGCACCGCCCCGCCGCTCCAGTATACTAAAATAAGATGTCATTTTCAAGTAATACTTATTAAACTTGCCCCCTTAGTCCTATTACTACCTTACATCCTAATCGCGGCAGTAGAATTCAGGCCGGGCGGGCGGCAGCGTAACTCTTGTCACGTGCCTGCGCAGCCTACTTTATGAATGAAGCAGGCGGCGCAGGCAAGTGACGTCAGTAAGAGACGCGCTGGCCGCCCGTCCTGGCTGCCTGAATTCTACACTAGCGATTAGGATGTAAGGTAGTAATAGGACTGAGGGGGCATGTTTAATAAGTATTAATTGAATATGACATCTTATTTTAGTATACTGGTGGGGGGGAGCGATCTGTGGATGGCACAGTTATGGGCTAGGGGGGGGTCTGTGGATGGCACAGTTATGGGCTGGGGGGGTCTGTGGATGGCACTGTTATGGGCTGGGGGGTCTGTGGATGGCACATATATAACAGTGCCACCCACAGATCCCCCCCAGCCCATAACAGTGCCATCCACAGACTCCCCCCCCTGTAACAATGCCATCCACAGATCCCCCTGTAATAGTGCAAGCCACAGATGCCCCCCATAACAGTGTCCGTCATCCACAGATCCCCCCATAACAGGTGTCCGTCATCCACAGATCCCCCCATAACAGTGTCTGTCATCCACAGATCCCCCCCATAACAGTGTGTCATCCACAGATCCCCCCATAACAGTGTCAGTCATCCACAGATCCCCCATAACAGTGTCAGTCATCCACAGATCCCCCCATAACAGTGTCAGTCATCCACAGATCCCCCCATAACAGTGTCAGTCATCCACAGATCCCCCCATAACAGTGTCAGTCATCCACAGATCCCCCCCATAACAGTGTCCGTCATCCACAGATCCCCCCATATCAGTGTCCGTCATCCACAGATCCCCCATAAAAGTGTCCGTCATCCACAGATCCCCCCATAACAGTGTCCGTCATCCACAGATCCCCCCATAACAGTGTCCGTCATCCACAGATCCCCCATAACAGTGTCCGTCATCCACAGATCCCCCACATAACAGTGTCAGTCATCCACAGATCCCCCACATAAGTGTCAGTCATCCACAGATCCCCAGTAATAGTGCCATCCAGAGACCACCATTCGTTCCAAACCCACCAAACACACAGCACACCTTTTGGTTAAAAATATTTTTTTTCTTATTTTCCTCCCCAAAAACCTAGGTGCGTCTTATGGGCCGGTGCGTCTTATAGGGCGAAAAATACGGTATATATTACTTTTTTAGAATATTTATCATTTTTCCCATTTAAAGTCATGATACCTCTCTGGTTCTTGCTTGTGGGCCAATGAGTCATTAGCCCACAAGCAAGAAGCCGGGAGGAATCATGTTTTTACTCGGCAATTGAAAAATTTGCAATAAAAATTCGCATTACAAAAATTCGCAATAAAAAATCTTGAATATTCAAAATTGCGAATATATATAACTATATTCAAAATGTTCGCAAATTTTCTAATTACCTATATTTGCGATAAAAATTTAGATATTTGTGATCAACACTAATAATTATCTGGCTCCTACCTGAAGCAAGGGATAACTGTGGTCTGCTACTAGTACTACTACTGGCTGGACAGATGAAGCTGCTACTGCTGTTTGCACTACCATTTACGTTCTGATTTGTGGATGAGGCACAGGTCTTTTGCTTTCCAATCTGGCACTTGCCTGACATTTAAAGAGCTCTATAAAAGAAAAGTCACAAGTTTCAAAAGGCAGGAAAATTGGAAGTGTTTTTCTGTAATTTGCAGACAGAGGCACATTTAAAGAGTCCTCTACTTCTTCAAACACATTAAACACTAATATTGACAATGGTATATTAACACAATACAATGTGTGGAAAGAAACTGGATTCAATGTAGTGCAAAGTGTCCTGCAAGGTATTTTAATGCAATACAATGCAGTGAATATAACCGGTATATTAATGCAGTTATTGCAGTACAATGTATTGACCCAAACAACCTAAAACCTTTATATTAATGCAGTTATTGCAGTACTATGCTATAAGTAAAACTGTTCATTATATTGACACAATACAATGCATTTCATGAAACTGGTATATTAATGCCATTATTGCAGTATAATGCATTCACTAAAACTGGACAGTATCTTTATACAGTACAATGCGTGAAACCTATATTAATGCCATTATTGCAGTATGATGTATTAACTAAAACTGGACAGTATCTACACGCAATCCGATGTGTTAACTAAAACTGGTGCAGCAACCGGGCTGCAGGGGCAATATGTGAGTTATGGTGGTGGGCTGATAGTAGTTTACTCAAAGTTTTGCAGAGCTCTCTGGCCCTGCGTGCAGTGAATGAAAGGACAGCACCAGTTCCTTCGGGGTACACTCTGTTGTTCAGGGATTTCCACCAGATGGTAGTTGAGGTACCCTTGGTGGTGTGTTTTTTAAGATGCCATGGAGGCAGGGTACCTGTTGTTAGTGACGCCAGCACCGTTACGTGCAATGAAGAATAGTGACAAATAAGGAGAGATCCAGGAGTAAAACAAACTGGTTTACTTGAATAAAAGTTTGAACAAAAGTTTACTTGAATAATTGTCTTGAGTCAGTTATAATTCAGTAGTAGTGGTTTGGTATACAATAAGATGGCTGAGCTACAAATCCTAATAACAGGCTCAGTAGGGCTGGTTAATACAGGCCTAGGTTTGGCTGGTGTGAGAGGGATAATTTCCTTAGTTGTGGCTTCCCTCTATTAAACCAGAGTTCAGGTACTTGGATCTTTATCTTAATTCTGCAACCAACAGGGCAGTCTCCCTAGCGGCAGGCTCCATTCTGTGGACAGGTTGCCTTAACGCACAAAATTTCACTTTGTCACTAGCTGGATGGTGGAACTACAGAAAGGATCCAGTAACCTTGGCCTTGATTCCCTCTCTATATTGCCCTACTGGATAGTGCCCAAGGGACACACATCAGCAGCTACATGCTTTACTTCTCTCCTCTCCTCCACTAAGCTCTCATCTGAATTCCTGTCAATGACCCGTTCTATATATATTGTGCTATGGCACCACCTAGTGGTGAATAGGTTTAATACAGTTACCAGCCTGCTGTGAGGATTTTGTAGCTATTACAGACAAAATTGAGATTGACATGACATTATAAAAGGTTTGGGGACTCACTTCTAGCCTGAAGTGGGACACTGCACTAGTATGTTAATATTCAAAGTTGATTTGTTCAAACACTTTGGTTTTAATGCTGTCTCTATACAAATGTATTGCCTCTGTGTAGGCAATATTGATTTCATACAAACTCACACAAGACTTTGGTGAATTAATTTGGTGATCACATCTGCATCTTTAAAAACATTTTAAAATAGCAATCCAAAGTTGGGTTTGGTATTGAGGTACCAGCAGAGGTACAAAAAAAAAAAAGAAAGAAAAAAGAATGACAGTTACACTTTAAAGAGACCAGCTGTGTATAGAGACTAATTGGCAACGTTCTATTCAAAGGGTTATCTCCCAGGGAACGATAACCATTTCACTAGTGAGACCTTCTGGAGGTATCTCCCTATGAATCAAAGTCTGACTTTTTAAAAAGTCTTAGAACAAGCCTATTTTCCCTTGTTATGTTCCAAGCCTTATTAAAAAGTTGGACTCACAATGTGAACATTGTCCCCTATTTCCTACATCTATAGATTCAAAATTGTTGGATAAGGGTATGGCCGCACTGTTTCCTGATGCTGTTTTGAAAGTCAAAATCATGGATGGATTATAAAAGGACAGCAAGTACAAAAAGCAGACTTAACTTCTCTTTTTTTTATGAGCTGATATGTCAACAGCATTTCTAAATAATAATAATAATATATTTAGGAACATTAATACATATTAACAAAAATTAAGCCAGAAATAAGCTAAAAATACAATGCAAATCAATACTGCCTTCAAACGCATATACATACTTAATTGATCCATATCATAAAAGCTGTCATATTAATTATAAATTGATTCAGTTAATTCTTATTGAGTATTTATGCACATTCTTAAATATGGAACAAATATTTTATCCACAACTAGGGATGAGCGAATCGACTTCGGATGAATACTGAGTGAGCGCTCCGTACAGTATTAGAATGTATTGGCTCCTATGAGCCGAAGTTATTACTTTGTGATGTCTCGCAGGACTTCGGTAGTGTTGATCGAGCACTGTAGTGCTCGGGTGCTCGGGCCGAACACATCAAGCATACTGGAAGTCAATAGGAGGACCTGAGCATTAAACCAGGTACCCCCTGAAGAGGGGAGGGTGCCTGGTTCATAAGAAAATGTCAGAAATTGTTGGTAACACCATTGGAATGGTTCTGTAACAGCATGGGCAGGATGTATAGATGCATCTTGGACTCGCTGGTCTCTGCTGGGAACTATGTTTCCAAATAGCACACCACTTTTACATAATGACAATAATACACACAAAACCAAGGGAAAAAAAAAAATATTTTAGAGGAAAAATTGTTAAGAAACATTCTTTCCTGAATATTTACTTCTATATAAAGTGCAAGTGCTGCCAAAAATTACAAGGAAGAGGCACTCCAATACACCCTTAGTTACACATAAAGGAGGGCATCATACACACCCTTTAAAAATTATGATTGATGGCATGCTGGAGACCTTCAAAAACATTAGGAGCAAGGGCCTGCTAATCTGACCATCTAAAACATTATGGGCGGTGGCCTGCTTCTGATTTGGTGACTCTAGTTAACCTGAGGCCAATGGCACGTCCCTGTGACAGCGACGATCCATTCGGATGTCTGGCCTATTAACTTTTGATGTAATGGTCAGCTCAAAACCATTGTAAACTACGGGTAATGGGGAATCAGTGTTTGATTCCGGAGAGGGAGCCTGAGAAACAGCTACCACATCCAAGGAAGGCAAGCGGGTGGTGCGCAAATCACACACTCCCGACTCATGGAGGTAGTGATGATAAATAACAATACAGGACTCTTAAGATGCCCTGTTATTGGAATGAGTTATAAAAAAATTACAGAGAATGTCACTGCAGTATTTTGGATGAGGAAATGTTATACAGGAGAGGCCCTGCTGCCGCTTTGTTGACTCTAGATAACTTCTGCCTGATCGCACGTCCCCGTGACATCCACAAACCATTTGGATATCTTTCCTATTAACTTTCGATGTTCTTTTATGAGCCTAATATGGTGACCACCGCTAACGGGAATCATTGTTCGATTTCAGAGATGGAGCCTGATAAATGGCTACGACTACTACTTCAAAGCAAGACAGCATGAGTTTCAGGCCTACAGGTGAGCTGACCCTGTAAAAGATTTTAGGTGCTGGCCTGCTGGTGAACTGACCCTGTAAAACATTATATGCGAGTGCCTGCGAGTAAGCTGACCCTGTTAAACAATATATGCGAGGGCCTGCAGCTGAGCTGACCCTTTAAAAAAAATAATGCGAGGGCCTGCATGTGAGATGACCCTGTAAAAGGTTTGCGTTGCGAGCCTGCAGGTGAGCTGACCCAGTAAAAGATTTCAGGTGCGAGCCTGCTGGTGAGCTGAGGTGGAACCGACAAACCCAACTTGATTTTGATGGCTGCATTAATCTGCAGGTGACCAGTCATACAGCTCTACACATTTGTTTCCATCTGCATCTTTCTCAACAATCTGTGGCCTTAGTCTTTTATTCAGACTCAATCATTGTGCCACTATGTGGCCTCCTCATGCTGCCATCTCCACATCATGTCACCTTGCCACTCATTTTTATCAACATGCTGCCGCTGATGCTGCTTAACAGTCCTTAAAGTGATCGCCATGCCCATAATTTAATTAAGGTTTTGGAATCGATAAACTCAACTTGCTTTTGTGGGCTGCATCAGTGGCATAGCTAGAAATGACTGGGCCCTACAGCTAATTTTTGAATAGGGCTCCATCCCACAGTCATTTTTTAGCAATCCCTTCTTTTCATGCCGCCCCCATTCCTGTGGCTAGTAAAGATCGCTCTCTCAGACCAGGGCCGGCAGCTGTTTTATTTGTTTTATACACTGTCTATACTGTCACTGTATATAATTTAATTGTGTAATACTGTTGAGGGGGCCTTGACCAAATTCTTTAGTCCTCCTCCTGGATGGGTCCCTTCTCGTCAGGGCGCAAAGCTGCAGCTTCCCCTGATTCCCCTATAGCTACGCCCCTGGTCTGCATTAATCTGCAGGTGACCGTGAAAGAGCTCCACAGATTTCATTCCATCTGCATATTTCTAAACAATCTGTGTCCTTAGTCTTTTATCCAGACTCAGTGCTGCCATCTACACACCATGTCAGGGGTGCATGGAAATACAGTGTATTCAATACACCATAAAAGCCACATTTTAAGTGCCTTTATGTTCAGCCGCTTTCATCTGGTGGAGTAGAGAAGTCAGGGACAATCCAGGCCTTGTTCATTTTTATGAGTCAACCTGTCAGCATTTTCAGTTGACAAGCGGATACGCTTATCTGTTATACAGGGAGTGCAGAATTATTAGGCAAGTTGTATTTTTGAGGATTAATTTTATTATTGAACAACAACCATGTTCTCAATGAACCCAAAAAACTCATTAATATCAAAGCTGAATATTTTTGGAAGTAGTTTTTAGTTTGTTTTTAGTTTTAGCTATTTTAGGGGGATATCTGTGTGTGCAGGTGACTATTACTGTGCATAATTATTAGGCAACTTAACAAAAAACAAATATATACCCATTTCAATTATTTATTTTTACCAGTGAAACCAATATAACATCTCAACATTCACAAATATACATTTCTGACATTCAAAAACAAATCAGTGACCAATATAGCCACCTTTCTTTGCAAGGACACTCAAAAGCCTGCCATCCATGGATTCTGTCAGTGTTTTGATCTGTTCACCATCAACATTGCGTGCAGCAGCAACCACAGCCTCCCAGACACTGTTCAGAGAGGTGTACTGTTTTCCCTCCTTGTAAATCTCACATTTGATGATGGACCACAGGTTCTCAATGGGGTTCAGATCAGGTGAACAAGGAGGCCATGTCATTAGATTTTCTTCTTTTATACGCTTTCTTGCCAGCCACGCTGTGGAGTACTTGGACGCGTGTGATGGAGCATTGTCCTGCATGAAAATCATGTTTTTCTTGAAGGATGCAGACTTCTTCCTGTCCCACTGCTTGAAGAAGGTGTCTTCCAGAAACTGGCAGTAGGACTGGGAGTTGAGCTTGACTCCATCCTCAACCCGAAAAGGCCCCACAAGCTCATCTTTGATGATACCAGCCCAAACCAGTACTCCACCTCCACCTTGCTGGCGTCTGAGTCGGACTGGAGCTCTCTGCCCTTTACCAATCCAGCCACGGGCCCATCCATCTGGCCCATCAAGACTCACTCTCATTTCATCAGTCCATAAAACTTTTGGAAAATCAGTCTTGAGATATTTCTTGGCCCAGTCTTGACGTTTCAGCTTGTGTGTCTTGTTCAGTGGTGGTCGTCTTTCAGCCTTTCTTACCTTGGCCATTTCTCTGAGTATTGCACACCTTGTGCTTTTGGGCACTCCAGTGATGTTGCAGCTCTGAAATATGGCCAAACTGGTGGCAAGTGGCATCTTGGCAGCTGCACGCTTGACTTCTCTCAGTTCATGGGCAGTTATTTTGCGCCTTGGTTTTTCCACACGCTTCTTGCGACCCTGTTGACTATTTTGAATGAAACGCTTGATTGTTCGATGATCACGCTTCAGAAGCTTTGCAATTTTAAGAGTGCTGCATCCCTCTGCAAGATATCTCACTATTTTTGACTTTTCTGAGCCTGTCAAGTCCTTCTTTTGACCCATTTTGCCAAAGGAAAGGAAGTTGCCTAACAATTATGCACACCTGATATAGGGTGTTGATGTCATTAGACCACACCCCTTGTCATTACAGAGATGCACATAAACTAATATGCTTAATTGGTAGTAGGCTTTCGAGCCTATACAGCTTGGAGTAAGACAACATGCATAAAGAGGATGATGTGGTCAAAATACTCATTTGCCTAATAATTCTGCACTCCCTGTAATGCCACCAGCAGCACTAAATAAATGCTCAGACAAAACGCTGGCGGCAGGGCAGGCCAGCACCTCCAAGGCGTAGAGCGCAAGTTCGTGCCACGTGTCCAGCTTTGACACCCAGTAGTTGTAAGGCACTGAGGGATCATTGAGGACGCAGACATGGTCTGCTATATACTCCTTCACCATCTTCCAAAAATGTTCTCTCCTTGTGGCAGCAGGCCGCACATCAGTGTCAGGGTGCTGGCGGGGTATCATGAAACTGTCACAGGCTTTGGAGAGTGTTGTCCTGCCTCTGTTGGAACTGCTGTGTGATCCACTTGTCTCCCCTCCTCGGTTGGCCAAGGAACTACGGACTCTGCCGCCAGCATTGTCAGATGAAAATTTTGGAGCAATTTTCCAACAAGGATCTTCTGATATTACACCATTTTGCTCGTCCTCTCCACCAGAGGAATGAGAGATGAGAAGTTCTCTTTGTGGCAGGGGTCGAGAAGGGTGAACAACCATAAATCCGTGTTGTTTAAAATGCGTATAACGCACGGGTTGCGGGAAAGGCAGCCTAACATGAAGTCAGCCATGTGTGTCAGAGTACCAACAGGTGAGACTTCGCTGTGTTTCTCATTGAAACTCCCCTGACAGAGCCACCTCACGGGTGGGTAGTGATAGTTTTTGTATTTTAGGCAGGTTACAGTATAGGGCTAAAATTATAGCTACTAGGGTCACAAGTTCTGTCCAGCTTTTTAGATACTGAGTGCATGTCCGGAGGCTATTCAGCTCTGGTCTCCCTGTGTGTTAGATGTTGTGAATGAATGATGGATGTCTGTTATACAGGAATATTAGGAGAAACCTTATCCACGCACAATAGGAGCCCCTAAATAAAGAGCAATAAGGGACACTATAAATTCACCATTGGGATCACACCACAGTGTATTACACCTGGGCAGCTGTGGTGCTATTACACATCCTCTCGAGGAGTAGCACCAACACTCTCTCAGTGGAATCACAGTATCATGCACTTGATATTCAGTGCCAGCAATGGCTACAGAGTATTTGTGAGGTAATTGACTTCCCAAATAGAGTGCATAGCGAGTGAAAGCGACCACATTATAAGATATATAATATCTCATTCAAGCCCGTAACTGTTGCCTAATAGTTTGAAATCACCGTTCAGTAATGTCTTCTCTGAGTAAAATTGAAAAAAAGTAAATAATAAAGTTGTTTTAATACACATATAGGACTCCTAAAAGAATCGTTTTGTCAGCTGACCGTGTTTTGATTTCGTCATCAGGAGGATCACTCCCAATATCCTCATCCTCTTCCTCCTCCTCTGCCCACCCACACAGAACAGATGAAATTAAACTTCCATGGGTACTAGCCTCTGTAGCTGAGGCAACCGTCTCCTGCTCCTCCTCCTCCTCTTCAGGCTCCAATTTGCGCTGAGAAGACGAACTGAGGGTTGTCTGGCTATCATCAACCTGTGTAATGTCTTCCCCCATTTCCACCTCTTCCAAATGCAAAGCATCATCCTTAATTGTGAGCAGCAAGCGTTTGATAAGGCACAGAAGTAGGATGGCGACGCTGATAATAGCGTTATCGCCGCTCACCATCTGTGTTGATTACTTAAAGTTGCTTAAAACCTCACAGAGGTCAGACACCCATGCCCACCCCTCTCTTGTGAAAAGCAGAAGCTGACTGGAAAGGCGACGACCATGTTGCAGCTGGTATTTCACAACTGCCCTCTGCTGTTTGCAAAGCCTGGCCAACATGTGGAATGTGGAGTTCCAGCGAGTGCTCACATCGCACAACAGCCGGTGAGCTGGCAATTTCAAGCGCTACTGCAGCATTGACAGACCGGCTGAAGCTGCTGGTGACCTTCACTAGTAGCTCAGGCAAATTGGGGTATGTTTTTAGAAACCACTGAACCACAAGGTTGAATACTTGGGCAAGTAATAGGATGTTAATAATAAACAGAGTATGGTGGCTCTCTGTCGCCTATAACTATGAGTGGGTGCTGCTAGGCCTGAGTGACTCACCCAGTCACAAATTAAAAATAAATGTAATATATAGAAAGGCTGAGCACTCTCCCAATGGACCACACAGAAACTATTCAAAGATTGTTTGAGTTTATTACACCAATATATAGATCTAAAAATCAACAAAATTACAATAAGACTATAATAAAGATAAAATATTCAATAAAAATACACTATGAATATAATAAAAGGGTTAAACAGATTCAGAGCATAATGAGTAAAATGGTTTACAAAAGCATAATATATCTGGCTTTGATGAAGTATGTCCTGGATATGCAGAAAAAAGATGATGATTTGCAGATAATTCAATGTATAAATATTCGACAGTCAGAGAATATATGATAATATTTTCGGATATATTTTCGAATGTATATTCGCATAAATGTCCAGACTGGAATAGATTATGTGCTTGCGATAATTAGTCAATATCCCCTGTGTGGCAATTTAAAGGAAACACTTACTCTTGCAGACAGCCGTCTGATTATCGCACACGGTGGCGTCCCACGTGGCTAATGGAGTTGAATTTCGGCGGTGTCTGTTACTTGCAGTACAGCAGGAGTAGTGTGAGCGATATAGCCCTCTGTGTAGAGATTCTTTGTGAAAGAAATTGAAGTTGTAGCTCTACTTCATGGGACTGAATGTTCGCTTTATGCCATAAAGTTCCTCAGGGTGAAAAGAATTGATTCAAATTATTAGCATCGGGACGTCCATCAGCTGATGTGCGGGTCTTTTGAAACCAGACGCGTTTCGGGTCTTTTCCTAGCCCCTTCCTCAGTGGTAGCCCGCAAAGGGAAAAGAACCCCTTTTTATACCCAAAATCCTTCATGATTCAACAGATTACAAAATCTGGAGTGGATTTGGCGATTTGTATCAGCCAGTTGCATATTAAATCCGGTATGGAATAGAAGATGGATGTGTATATTAGATATATGCCAGTTTTTCAAATGTAACTATTATGAAGAATCCTAAATGGTGTCTCATAGGATTATACATACACATACATATTAATTCATAAAACATCTATGAAGTTTTCCGAAAAAAACGCAGATGCGATTTCTTCAACCTTTGTGCGTTTTTCATGCGTTTTTTGCGTTTTTTCAAAATAGACATTGGCATTTTATCCAAAAGGATAAAATTATAGGAACGTTACTACCTAAGAAGCCAAAGATCATCTATACCAAAGCCCCCAATCTAGGTTTAAAAATTGCTCCAACAATCAAATCTGGAAAGTCTTCCTCAGACCCAACTATTCATAAGTGGCTAAATTTGAAGGGTTTCTTTAGATGCAACACCTGCTCAAATTGTAAAAAAACACTTTTCTCGAAGAAAACAATGGAAATCTCATCCACTTCAAATGGTTTTAAACATGAGATTAAAGATTTCTTGACATGTAACAGCAAGAATGTAATATATATCCTTCAATGTCCTTGCGACAAACAATATATAGGGCGCACTAAAAGGACCTTGAAGGAAAGAATCTCTGAGCATTTCACAAAAATCAGAAGTGGATCAGACAAACATACTGTTTCCAGACACTTTAAATTACATCACAATCAAAACCCAAATGTTTTGTCTTTCGCTGCTATTGAGAGAGTTAAACCACAATGGAGAGGAGGGGACCTCATCAAACAAATGTCCCGTGTTGAATCTAGATTCATTTTTAATTTTAATTCAATCATACCGATGGGCTTGAATGCCGAATCTGAAATCTACGGCTTCCTTTAAGTACCCATCTCGGTTGGGCGCCCCCCATCTGACTCAGGCCCAGAGGTGGTTTGCTTTACCCACTCTGGTCCTTCTCGGATGGAGGGCTCCCAATCTCTCACTCTCCTTTGGACTCCTCAGTCAGAAACATCTTCCAACTAGAACATTAGATGAACATTTAGATGACTTATCGAATAAATACCTACTGACAATCAATCAGTGAAATGAAGATAGAACATTAGAATACAATTTGGGGTCCGCGTCAAATAGACTACTCACTCTTTGTTTAAGTTCAGGGTTTTAACTATTTATCATATATTCGCAATGGGTTCTATTTTACTGTTATACAGATATTAGGATATATTATTGTTGTAGAAATCATTTTTAATATACTGCATGAGCTTATACTCAATGGTTTCATTAATTTTATGTAATCTCTGATATATAGAAAGTATTTTAAGATTTACTGTCTATTATACGTTTTAAATTATCATATGTAATATATATCTATATGTGGAATGAATATGGAGAAGAAATCTAGCAAATTTTTTGGAAAATCGTACTGCTGGGTCACAGATAGTGACTAATATCCACATACTGATATATAAGACACTGTTAAACATTTTCGGGAGAATGTTTTCTTTGAAAACTGGTACCTTACATATACTTATGGGGCTATAGATGCAAAATCTTGAAAAAACTCAAAAAACGCATGAAAAACGCACAAAGGTTGAAGAAATCGCATCTGCGTTTTTCGGAAAACTTCATAGATGTTTTATGAATTAATATGTATGTGTATGTATAATCCTATGAGACACCATTTAGGATTCTTCATAATAGTTACATTTGAAAAACTGGCATATATCTAATATACACATCCATCTTCTATTCCATACCGGATTTAATATGCAACTGGCTGATACAAATCGCCAAATCCACTCCAGATTTTGTAATCTGTCGAATCATGAAGGATTTTGGGTATAAAAAGGGGTTCTTTTCCCTTTGCGGGCTACCACTGAGGAAGGGGCTAGGAAAAGACCCCGAAACGCGTCTGGTTTCAAAAGACCCGCACATCAGCTGATGGACGTCCCGATGCTAATAATTTGAATCAATTCCTTTCACCCTGAGGAACTTTATGGCATAAAGCGAACATTCAGTCCCATGAAGTAGAGCTACAACTTCAATTTCTTTCACAAAGAATCTCTACACGGAGGGCTATATCGCTCACACTACTCCTGCTGTACTGCAAGTAACAGACACCGCCGAAATTCAACTCCATTAGCCACGTGGGACGCCACCGTGTGCGATAATCAGACGGCTGTCTGCAAGAGTAAGTGTTTCCTTTAAATTGCCACACAGGGGATATTGACTAATTATCGCAAGCACATAATCTATTCCAGTCTGGACATTTATGCGAATATACATTCGAAAATATATCCGAAAATATTATCATATATTCTCTGACTGTCGAATATTTATACATTGAATTATCTGCAAATCATCATCTTTTTTCTGCATATCCAGGACATACTTCATCAAAGCCAGATATATTATGCTTTTGTAAACCATTTTACTCATTATGCTCTGAATCTGTTTAACCCTTTTATTATATTCATAGTGTATTTTTATTGAATATTTTATCTTTATTATAGTCTTATTGTAATTTTGTTGATTTTTAGATCTATATATTGGTGTAATAAACTCAAACAATCTTTGAATAGTTTCTGTGTGGTCCATTGGGAGAGTGCTCAGCCTTTCTATATATTACAAGTAATAGGATGTGTCTAAGGTTGCCCAGCTCCAAAGCCGCCACCAAGTTATGGCCATTATCAGACACAACCATGCCCGGTTCTAGGTTGAGTGGTGAGAGCCACAGCTGAGTCTGGTCTCTTATCCCCTGCCAAAGCTCTGCGGCGGTGTGCTGTTTGCCACCTAGGCAGATCAGCTTCAGCACGGCCTGTTGCTTCTTCCCCACTGCATTGCTACACTTCTTCCAGCTACCGACTAATGACTGACCGGTGCTGCATGCGAATACTTCGCAGGCAGATGTGGAGGAGGAGGAAGCAGAGGAGTGGGCGTTGGAGCCACTAACGTAGGTGATGGTGGAAACCCTGATGGAATTGGGGCCCGAAATCCTTGGCGTGGGTAGCACCTGTGCCTTCCTAGGGTACGAGTCGCTCCCGGCCTACACAAAATTCACCCAGTGTGCCGTCAGGGAAATGTAGCATCCCTGGCTGAAAGCACTTGTCCATGTGTCTGTGGTTAAGTGGACATGTGATGTTAAGGGACACATGTTGGTGTAAGGCTGGCATGGCACATCTTGAAAAATAGTGGCGACTGGGGACTGCGTAATAAGGGATGGCACCCAACATCAGGCTGCGGAAGGCCTCAGTGTCCACAAGCCTAAATGGCAACATTTCCAGGGCCAGTAATTTGGAAAGCTGCACATTTAGTGCAAATGCCTGGGGTAATGACATTTGGACGCTGCGTTGGGACAGGGAAGTGGATGTGGTCGCTGATGGTGCTTGCAAAGCTCCAGGTGCAGGAAGGGAGGCATCCGGGCCTGCGTCTTGGACAGTGGATTGGCCAGCACGTAACACAAAGCAAGAGGAGGCAGTGGCGTGACCCGCAAACACAGATTGTGGACCCAGGCATTCGGCCCACCTATTAGAGTGCTTTGATGACATGTGGCGGATTATGCTGGTGGTGGTGAGGTTGCTAGTGTTCACTCGCCGGCTCATTTTGGTGTGGCACAGATTGCAAACTACTATTCTTTTGTCGTCCGCACTTTCCTCAAAAAAGCTCCATACTGCTGAACACCTATCCCTTGGCAAGGGAGATTTACGCAAGGGGGTGCACCATGGAACAGTTGCGGGCCTGTTCCGCCTTCTTACTTTTGCCATCCCACTGCCTCGTCCAGCAACTGTGTCTCATCATCATCCACCTCATTTAACACTAATTGCCGTTCCCCAGCGCCATGTTCTTGTGACTCTGGATGCATAAGTTGGGAATTGGGGCACAAGATCTCAGGTCCCTCTTTAGGGTGTGCTTGGCGAGAGGGCCAAATCAATTAATGGCGATGCAAAGAGGTCCTCGAATATCCAATTGTGGGATCACTTGTTTGGCCAGACTGTAAATGGTGGGAGGAAGGAGGATTAGGGTGAGGATTGTGTGGACCAGACTCCTGGCTACTGAGACTGGACTTGGTGGAAGACAGGGTGGTGCTTAACCGACTGGAAGCACTATCTGCTGAAATCAAACTGACCACCTGCTCGCATTGAGCTGACCTCAAGAGTGGTGTCCTGCTCCGCCCTGCAAACTGGGAAATGAAGCTAGGTATCTTGGATGATTGCTTTTCTTGTGCTCTGGCAGCAGACACAGTTACACCGTGCCCAGGGCCACGGCCTCTGCATGCACCATGAGCATTACGGCCACCTCCCCGTTCCTTAATGATCGGCTTCATCATATTAAATGTTATTTGTGGTCGGGGTTAATGATGGTGAGAAGGAACTGACCCCATCTGCGGCCCCCTCAACTCTAAAGCGGCTAGAATTATGCCGATGTAGGGACACCTGAATAGAGGGCAAAAACAGCAAACTTAAAGGCAGGATTTCCTTTATCACAACACAAAATTACAGAACCAGATTCTAAAAAGCAAGTGACATTTCGACCTTAGGATGAGGAATATATCTGCTAAAACACGATGACCGCCAGCGACCTAACTTTTGGATGACGTGCGTCGGCACCTGATTTTTTGAAGCTGCGGATGCAGCCCCAATGCGGAATGAATGACCCGACACCGAAGCTGGATCCACACCTAAGCTGGCCAAGGGCATATATGGGACACAAATTGGTGGGTTGTGAGAGGCGATTGTCCGAAAGGCAATAATGGACTACTCGGCCCAAGGCCATCTAATGCTGCCAGTAACTGATTGAGTACACGGACGGGGCACCAACTGTGTTCTGTGGGGAAGAATGACACCTGAGCTGAAGGACCCACCTGTGACGTTTTCGACACTGGCAATAAAGAGAAACCCTCAACACTCGGAACCAGTTGGCTAATCGCTACGAACTTACTGCTGTTGGAGGAGCTTGTGAACTCACCAGGTCTCAAAAACCCATAAAAGGCTAAATAAATAGCAGCTTTGAGCACTAGGCTAAGGAGGAAACCATAAGGACCCTTGTCTAAGGCGTCAGAGAGATCACGGAAAACCTGACCTGAAATAGCTTGTCTACGGACCCGTCCTTTCACGCTACATTTACCCAGACCCCTCAAAGCGGCCTTAACAGCGTGGACAGAGAATAAGGAACCCCGATCTGGGTAGCTCACAGCCAGAAAGTGCTGAACCCCTGCTAGGTAGGACCTAACCGTATTATGGGATAACTTCAACTCGGAGTGACAAAACCCTATGAAAGCAAGAACATATTCTACAAAGCTGGACTGCCCCTGAGGGAACCGCTCCTGGAACCTACAATATATGTTCCACCCTGCGTGGTAAGCTCTGGCCGTATTAGGTGAGAGAGATTTAGCAAGCAACGTGTGAGCAGTAGCTAGGTGTTCAGTTAGACCAGGACTAGTGACTCGTGCAGAGGAATCATGGCACCTGTGATGTCCGCTTCTGGCATGATCTGAAAGAAAAGGGAGGTATTAGCTCGTGACAAGGCATTCGCTGCCATGTTTTGTGTACCAGGCAAGTGTGCACAACTGAAATGGAAATGATGCATTAATGAAAGTTGTACTAGACGCCTTAGGAGACTCATAATATGTAAGGACTTAGACAAACCGCTGGTTAAAATATCGATAACAGCTACGTTATCTGTTACAAACAAACTGAGCAATCAGACCAATTGCTACCCCAAACACGGGCGGCCGCGACAATGGGATACAACTCAAATAGTGCTGAGGTCTGCAAGAAACCCGGGATTCGTCTGACTTCAACTGGCCACTCGCCTGCCAACCAATGGGTGCCAAAAATGGCTGCAAACCCTGAACTTGCAGCTGCGTCAGAAAAAATTACAGGAGAACTACTACATATTGCGGGAATGAAAAGGGAAATTCCATTCCACTGGTGGAGAAAGTGATCCCACATGTGAAGATCCGCTAGAGCCAGACTGTCTAAGTGACCCGGGCTGTCCTGACAAGGTGCTGAGGGGAGGAGTGTCAACAGACGAGAAATGAATGTCCTGCCTTGTGGCATTATACGCATGGCAAAGTTCAGCATGCCCAACAGTGATTGTAACTCGGCCTTAGTGGTCACAGTAGTAACCATGAACCTGTGTATCACTTCCCTGATCCTGTTCAGTTTAGCTGTGTAGCAGTACTATAATATAGTACCAAACTGAGAATAAATCCTGATTAACCTACACAAACAGCCTCTGTTTTTTTATTTTTTTATTTTTAATATGACACAATGTGCTGTAACTTAAAGAGAAGCCTGCTGAGAAACTACAAAAGGGGTGCTTAACATAATTGCCTAAACCACATATGTACCCCCCCCCCCTTATATACTAAATATTTTTTATTTTTTTAACACCTTAGTGACCATTAATACGCCTTTCACTGACTTAAACAAAGGAGGATTTAGCTAAAACAGCTTGCTTTAATCAATCAGTATGTCCTGCAAAAAATAAGACCTCATACAAGTACATTGATGAAAAAACACTTGGTCACCAAGAGGTTAATCTTCACCAGCAAGCAGGGTTCTGACCTGTGCACTGAGCTGGAGCAGGCAGACCTAACTAATAGACCACCGAGCCTGCTCCAGCTCAGGCTCTCTACCTTCCTATCTAACTGCACGGCGGCAAGACTTTATGGCTGCGTCGAAGTTGGGAACACACTGTCCCCTGTAACCCTACGATGAATGGCCGCGTGGGGAGCCACACGTAGCTCCCTTGCCGATCGTTCCGGTGCGGTGGTGCTCCCCCTCACCTTGGGGAGCCGAAACACCGCCGGCCGGACTACGTGGACATGGCTGCTGGATGAGGCAAGATACTCACCTTTGACCGCAGACTCGTGAGCCAGGAACGCTGCCGTCACCTGCCTGCACGTGTGGTAGGTAGAAACAAGAAGGGACGTTCATTGAGGGAGGGGTGTATGCTGGATATAAAGGCAGCTACACCCCTCCCACAAATGCAGGCCAATAAATCGGCCTTTACACATGTCATAAGAGACCGTTTATAGGAAAAACGTGGATAAATTATGGAAAAAATATAATTGTTTTTGCTAATATTTTTCCCAGTATCTGGCCCAGACACACACACACGCTATTGCAGCGCAGATGTGACAATTCACTGCAGACACCGTTTATAGACAAAGTGTGCAGAAATTATGGAAAAAATATATTTGTTGTCAGTAATATTTTTCCCATTATCTGGCCCTGACACGTGCTATTGCAGCGCAGATGTGACAATTTACTGCAGGGATCGTTTATAGGCAAAGTGTGGATAAATTATAGAAAATATATATTTCTTGTCAATAATATTTTTCCCAATAAATGGCCCTGACACACGCTATTGCAGCGCAGATGTGTCAAGTCACTGCAGACACAGTTTATAGGCAAAGTGTGGATAAATTATGGAAAAAATATAATTGTTTTTCGCTAATATTTTTCCCAATATCTGGGCTTGACACACGCTATTGCAGCGCAGATGTGACAATTCTCTGCAGACACTGTTCATAGGCAAAGTGTGGATAAATTATGGAAAAAATATAATTATTTTCGCTAATATTTTTCCCAATATCTGGCTCTGACACACGCTATTGTAGCACAGATATGACAATTCACTGCAGACACCGTTTATAGGCAAAGTGTGGATAAATTATGGAGAAAATATGATTGTTTTCAATCATATTCTTCCTATTTGACACACAGAAGGTATTGCTGCACAGATGTCATAAGTCACTGCAGACACTCTCTATATAAAAAAAAATTGCAAAGTATAGAAAAAAAAAATTTGCTACTTTGCAAGATTAAATTGCTGCCACCATACACAATAGTCCTTAAAAAACCTTTTGGGTCTTTGAAACATTTTAAAATTGAATAAATTGCGATCACAAACTCCCTACACTATCTGTCCCTTCCTAACCGCAGCTCTCTCTGAATGAGCTGAACCTGCGTCATCGGATGCTTTATAGCACCCGGTGACGTGTTTCTGCCAGACAATCACTGTAATGCCAGTAGCAAACATGGCTACTGGCATTACAGTAATGACATTACTTACCTGCACGTTTATTGGCTGCTTAGCAGCCATGAAACATGTGGGGAGGAGACTCGAGCATGGCGCTCGAGCACATGCGGTACTCGGCAGAGCACAGCCATGTGCTGAGCATAGCAATGCTCGAGCCGAGCAGGTATTCGGCCGAGCATGCTCGCTCAACACTAGACTTCGGGTAATAACTTCAGAAATGTATTTCTACTGTAAAAAAACTGATATCGAACTCGGGTTCGGTTCCAAATAATACTGGGTATGGTAAAAGGTTTTTAACAGTATAAACTCATTTCTGAAGTTATTACCCGAAGTCCTGCAAGACTTCGCAAAGTAATAACTTTGGCTCATAGGAGCCAATACATTCTAATACTGTAAGGACTGACTCTAGTTTTATGCAAATCGACTTTGGATGTTTCAAACAAAGTCGATTCACTCATCCCATCCACAACATATAACCAGCTGTTAATTTTTTTTTGGACAGTCTAAGAATAGAACTGAAAAAAGAAATAAATAATAGCACATTGAAGGAAAATCTGGATTCATATAAAATTTATATGTACCGACATGTTAAAATTAATTGGCTTGGCAGTCTGTGTGAAACTTAACCTGCATGAAACGTGCACACAGATTTCCCTGCAGTTATGCCCAAGCTAGTCTGTGTGCCTACATTTAGGCACTATGCCAGGCTTCGCATCTTATAAAAAAAATCTTACCATATGATTTTGAATAGGTACCAGGATTCCTTTCCTTTACTGTGATCTTTGTGGGTGCTGCTTTGCACTATGTGGCCACTGTATAGCAGTATCTGCGCAAATTATCTGATTAATATATGCCATTCTGGTAGCACACAGTTTATCTAAGCAATACAGTGTAACTGCACATTGTAATACACTGGTTATAATCTGACAATATTTTGGAGTCTGCACTATATAAGATGACACTACATACAGTGGGATGCGAAAGTTTGGACAACCTTGTTAATCGTCATGATTATCTTGTATAAATCGCTGGTTGTTACGATAAAAAATGTCAGTTAAATATATCATATCGGAGACACACACAGTGATATTTGAGAAGTGAAATTAAGTTTATTGGATTTACAGAAAGTGTGCTATAATTGTTTAAACAAAATTAGGCAGGTGCATAAATTTGGGCACTGTTGTCATTTTATTAATTCCAAAACCTTTAGAACTAATTATTGGAACTCAAATTGGCTTGGTAAGCTCAGTGACCCCTGACCTCCATACACAGGTGAATCCAATTATGAGAAAGAGTATTTAAGGGGGTCAATTGTAAGTTTCCCACCTCATTTAATTTTCTCTGAAGAGTAGCAACATGGAGGTCTCAAAACAACTCTCAAATGACCTGAAGACAAAGATTGTTCACCATCATGGTTTAGGGGAAGGATACAGAAAGATGTCTCAGAGATTTTAGCTGTCTGTTTCCACAGTTAGGAACATATTGAGGAAATGGAAGACCACAGGCTCAGTTCAAGTTAAGGCTCAAAGTGGCAGACCAAGAAAAATCTTGGATAGACAGAAGCGACGAATGGTGAGAACAGTCAGAGTCAACCCACAGACCAGCACCAAAGACCTACAACATCATCTTGCTGCAGATGGAGTCACTGTGCATCGTTCAACCATTCGGCACACTTTACACAAGGAGATGCTATATGTGAGAGTGATGCAGAGGAAGCCTTTTCTCCGCCCACAGCACAAAAAGTGCCGCTTGAGGTGGGCTAAAGAACATTTGGACAAGCCGGCTTCATTTTGGAATAAGGTGCTGTGGACTGATGAAACTAAAATTGAGTTATTTGGCCATAACAAGGGGCGTTATGCATGGAGGTAAAAGAACACAGCATTCCAAGAAAAACACCTGCTATCTACAGTAAAATATGGTGGTGGTTCCATCATGCTGTGGGGCTGTGTGGCCAGTGTAGGGACTGGGAATCTTGTCAAAGTTGAGGGACACATGGATTCCACTCAGTATCAGCAGATTTTGGAGACCAATTTCCAGGAATCAGTGACTAAGCTGAAGCTGCACCGGGGCTGAATCTTTCAACAAGACAACGGCCCTAAACACTGCTCAAAATCCACTAAGGCATTTATGCAGAAGGACAAGTACAACGTTCTGGAATGGCCATCTCAGTCCCCAGACCTGAATATAATGGAAAATCTGTGGTGTGACTTAAAGAGAGCTGTCCATGCTTGGAAGCCACCAAACCTGAATGAACTAAAGGTGTTTTGTAAAGAGGAATGGTCCAAAATACCTTCAACCAGAATCCAGACTCTCAGTGGAACCTACAGGAAGCATTTAGAGGCTGTAATTTCTGCAAAAGGAGGATCTACTAAATATTGATTTCATTTCTTTTTTGTGGTGCCCAAATTGATGCACCTGCCTAATTTTGTTTAAACAATTATAGCACACTTTCTGTAAATCCAATAAACTTAATTTCACTTCTCAAATATCACTCTGTGTGTCTCCTATATGATATATTTAACTGACATTTTTTATCGTAACAACCAACGATTTATACAGGAAAATCATGACGATCAACAAGGTTGCCCAAACTTTCGCATCCCACTGTATATAGTAGTGTATTGAAGTCAGAATTTGTCAAGACATATTATATGCTATTAGGGATGAGCAAGCCCAGACCGACAATTGGGACCATACCGGACATTTGGGTGTCCGTGTACCAAACTCAAACCCGGATTTGACGCCAAAAAGTTTGTACTTTTGTTTTCACTTTAAATAAAGCTTGTTGACAGGCTGTGACCAATCATGAATAAATACTGGATCACATGGTGCGCCACCACTCTGCTCAGGCAGGGAGAGTATTTTTTTTTATAAGTCAAGTCTGAGGGCGACCTGTAGGCATTAATTAGGGGTGCAATATAGTTCTGTCACGATATTAGTGGAATACTGCTGGAATCCAATGGCAAGGATGAGACCCAAACACAGGAGGCACCAGAGTCTTAAACAGGAGGTAGGAGGAATGCAGATGAAGGCAGGGATCCAGAAGAGAGGTCGGGAGAAACCCAGCGAGCGGTCAGCAGGTGTCCAGGAGTATCAAGGTAAACTGCAAGGAGAAAGAAAAAACCAGAGAGCAAGTTCCAGACGAGAGGACTTCACAAGCAGCAGCTAAAACACAATACTCAAGCAATGAATAACAGGATTGAGAGGTTTATATAAGAAACAAGAAGTAAGAAGGCACTCAGCTGAGACACAATCCACCATATTAACTGAGGGAAAACTTAAGGGCAAGACAGTCTGAACTAAACAGCTATAGCAGGGTGATTCCTGACATTACTCCCACCTCAACAGTGGCCTCTGGACAAGACCTGACTTGGTCTCCCAGGATGTCTTTAATGTAACAGTTTGATCAGTCGGGGAGCATTAATATAACTCACCGGTTCCCAAGAATTCTCTTCAGACCCATAACCCTGCCACTTAATGAGGTATTGTAGATGGTTCCTGAAAATTCTAGAGTCCAAGATTTTCTCTACAGCAAACTGTTCTTTAGTGTTGATCACGAATATTCGAATTTCGAATTTTTTTCGCGAATATAGGTACTTCGAAAATTCGCGAATATTTCGAATATAGTTATATATATTCGTAATTTCGAAAATTCAATTTTTTTTTTTTTTTTTTTTTAAATCAGTACACATGATCCCTTCCTGCTTCTAGCTTGTGGGCCAATAAGAAGGCTGCACTATACTTGACTTTAGAAGTAGTGATGAGCGGCAGGGGTCATATTCGAAAATGCACGATTTTTTTTTCTTGAAAAAATCGGCAAGGTGATGATTGTGTAATATGCGAATTTTCGTAATTCGAATTTTCGGATTCGAATTTTTATTGCGAATTTTTTAACTTTTAGACAAAGATTATAGCACTATATTAGCTAAATTGCTCTATATTCGTTTTTTTCGAATATTCGCTATATTGCTATATATTCTTGTTTTAGAATATTACAAATATTCGAAAAACAAAGTTATAGCAATATAGTGAATATTCGAAAAAAAAAACAAATATAGAGCAATTTAGCTAATATAGTGCTATAATTTTCTTTGTCTAATAGTTGTAATTTTTTTCTCATCTGAAGTTCAGATTGGAAAAAAATTACAACTATAAAAAAAAGATTATAGCACTATATTAGCTAAATTGCTCTATATTCGTTTTTTTCGAATATTCGCTATATTGCTATATATTACGAATATTCGAAAAAACTGTTATAGCAATATAGCGAATATTCGAAAAATCGAATATAGAGCAATTTAGCTAATATAGTGCTATAATCTTCTTTGTCTAATAGTTGTAAGTTGAAAAATTTGCAATAAAAATTCGAATCCGAAAATTCAAATTACGAAAATTCGCATATTACACAATCATTACTTTGCCGATTTTTTTCATGAAACAAAATCGCGAATTTTCGAATTTTCGAATATTCGACGAATATTCTAAAAAATATTCGCGAAATATCGCAAATTCGAATATGACCCCTGCCGCTCATCACTACTGTTCTTGCCCATCTATCTCCACAGCATCAGGAGGAGGAGGGACATGTTCCGGAAAAGGGTTGGGCACGGCAGGCTTTAGTAGAGACACATGAAAATCAGGATGAATCTTCATAGATTGTGGGAGCTTGAGCCGAACAGCTACTAGACTAATTATCCCGATAATCTTATAAGGCCCAACAAACTTCTGTCCTAGTTTTGGCTAAGGAACCTTAAGTTTCAAATTTTTAGTGGAGGATTGGTGCTCGTCTGTGAAATTCATCTGTCGTCTACTTGTAATTTTCTTGAGCCCTCTCTAATGTTCCTTTTAGTACCTGTAAATGTAATGCAGAGATCATTTCCGCGCCTGCTGGAATAGGTGAAACAGCAGGGAATTTGGGAAGAATATTTGGATGATACCCCAAATTTGCAAAGAAAGGCATATTGGGAGTTATTGTAAGAGAACTCAGCCACAGGAAGCAGATCGACCCAATTATATGATTTGTGTGTTCAGTTTGTCCATTATATTGTGGGTGAAAGGCGGTTGATAGATTAATATCAATCTCAAGTGCTGTGTAAAAACTATGCCAAAATAATTTGGATGTAAACTGCACCCCACGATCTGAGATAACTCCTTCAGTAACTATGAAAATGAAACACATTCTGAACTACAAGATCAGCATTATCTTTGGCAGAAGGTAGGCCGGTACATGGAATGAAATGTGCAGCCTTCGTGAGCCGGTCAACTACTACCAGAATTGCATTTTTTAAATAAAGTCCCTGGAAATAGAACACCAGGGACGAGAGGGGACCGACAAAGGCTGTAATAAACCCATGGGTGAAGAACGTGGAGTCTTGCCTCTTGCAAAAATGTCACATTACATGACCTATTTCCATCCTGTTGATAATTGGGCCACCAAAGAAACGGGGTAGAAATTTTTGTGTCTTCTGCACTCCTTTGTGACCCGTAATCTTAGAATCATGGACTAACGTTAGAATTTTCAGTCTTATTGTTTCGGGTATATATAGCTGCTGCCCATGGGTCCACACCTTGTTCTTAATCATTAAATGCACATCATCAGGTGGTTTAGACAGCAAGGAGTCGGTGTCATAGGCCTTTTTTATCGGAGAGGCCACCCTGCCTCTGCCTAAGTATGAGCAGAGATTTTTCTAGGCCGAATCCCTTGTGGCCTACTCTAATGCAGGAAATACGTGCCGCTGCGGTACTGAAGATGACCCAAGCTAAGATATGCTTTGAGGAAGTCGCCAAATCCATCCATGAAGACCCCAGAGATTGTCAGCCCCGACTGGAACGGAGGTCGGGCACTGTCATTGCCTTTGATAAGGATTGTGGGTTCAGCTTTATTAAAGATCTCACCACTGGCCGCAATCTATTTGTGAACCGCAGACCGGTGAAGCTACTTGCCGGGATATATGCATAACCTCGGGAAGGTGAGCCTGTGGAATTTACTCCTGCGGAGGGCCTGAGCACTGCATACGCCACAGCTTTGACGCGCCCGCAGCCTAAGTCTGAAAACTGGGAGGACCCTGATGAACTGCCTGAAACTTCTCCAGAGGTCCCAAGTAAGCCAGTTCACACCAACTACCAAGAGAAAGCCACCTTCATTGGACCCAACGTCTTCTGGCAGCCCACTGTGCTGGAGAACACTATCAGCCCTTATCCGTCACCAGAGCTGCCGCGCAAACTACAAACACCTGAGGATATCGAGAACCAGGAACGGTTCAGCGCTTACCTGGACCAGATGCACAAAAAAGACCAATCCCGAAAAAAGAGGAAAAGACCAATCCCGCTGCCGCTGAGCCTAATGCCAAGACCCAAGGAATAGAAAAACGGATTGCCAGCCTAGAAATTCACTTGGAGGATCTGCACCTGATTGCTGCACTCCAGACAGACCAGCCCCAGGGCGGTCAGTGTGAACAGACGCAGCCACCTGAGAAAAGTTGTACCCCTATGGACTCTGCTACACCAGAGCCAGCTGCTACTGTTCCTTTAAATTCAGAATGTACCTGTGATGATCCCATGATTTCCGCATCCATGAGGAAACTTTCTTATGCCACCAGCCGGTTCCGTCCACAGAGAGTACCTGCATCACAACCTGTAGGACCAACACAATGGGTAGTTCCTTTTCCCATTTACGTTCTGTACATTTATGTTCTTATCACGGGAATCTATGCTCCTTCTGATGCAACCCATTATGTTGTTGGCCTTGGCAGCAGCTGCCTGACACTGGTTTTTGCAGCTTAGTTTGCTGTTTATTAAAATTCCTAGATCCTTTTCCATGTCAGTGTTACCGAGTGTTTTACCATTTAGTATGTACGGGTGACTTGCATTTTTCTTTCCCATGTGCATAACTTTACATTTATCAGTGTTAAACTTCATCTGCCACTTATCTGCCCAAGCCTCCAATCTATCCAGATCCCTCTGTAGTAGTATACTGTCCTCATCAGTGTAAATTACTTTACACAGTTTAGTGTCATCTGCGAAAATTAATACTTTACTATGCAAGCCTTCTACAAGATCATTAATAAATATATTGAAGAGAATAGGGCCCAATACTGACCCCTGAGGTACCCCACTAGTGACAGTGACTAGAGTTGAGCGAACACCTGGATGATCGGGTTCGAGAAGTTCGGCCGAACTTCCCGAAAATGTTCGGGTTCGGGATCCAAACCCGATCCGAACTTCGTCCCGAACCCGAACCCCATTGAAGTCAATGGGGACCCAAACTTTTCGGCACTAAAACGGCTGTAAAACAGCCCAGGAAAGGGCTAGAGGGCTGCAAAAGGCAGCAACATGTAGGTAAATCCCCTGCAAACAAATGTGGATAGGGAAATGAATAAAAATAAAAATTAAATAAATAAAAATTAACCAAAATCAATTGGAGAGAGGTCCCATAGCAGAGAATCTGGCTTCCCGTCACCCACCACTGGAACAGTCCATTCTCAGATATTTAGGCCCCGGCACCCAGGCAGAGGAGAGAGGTCCCATAACAGAGAATCTGGCTTCATGTCAGCAGAGAATCAGTCTTCATGTCATAGCAGAGAATCAGGCTTCACGTCACCCACCACTGCAACAGTCCATTTTCATAAATTTAGGCCCAGCACCCAGGCAGAGGAGAGAGGTCCCGTAACAGAGGATCTGGCTTCATGTCAGCAGAGAATCAGTCTGCATGTCATAGCAGAGAATCAGGCTTCACGTCACCCACCACTGCAACAGTCCATTGTCATAAATTTAGGCCCAGCACCCAGGCAGAGGAGAGAGGTCCCGTAACAGACAATCTGGCTTCATGTCAGCAGAGAATCAGTCTGCATGTCATAGCAGAGAATCAGGCTTCACGTCACCCACCACTGCAACAGTCCATTGTCATAAATTTAGGCCCAGCACCCAGGCAGAGGAGAGAGGTCCCGTAACAGACAATCTGGCTTCATGTCAGCAGAGAATCAGTCTTCATGTCATAGCAGAGAATCAGGCTTCACGTCACCCACCACTGCAACAGTCCATTGTCATAAATTTAGGCCCAGCACCCAGGCAGAGGAGAGAGGTCCCGTAACAGACAATCTGGCTTCATGTCAGCAGAGAATTAGTCTGCATGTCATAGCAGAGAATGAGGCTTCACGTCAGCCACCACTGCAACAGTCCATTGGCATATATTTAGGCCCAGCACCCAGGCAGAGGAGAGAGGTCCCGTAACAGACAATCTGGCTTCATGTCAGCAGAGAATCAGTCTGCATGTCATAGCAGAGAATCAGGCTTCACGTCAGCCACCACTGCAACAGTCCATTGGCATATATTTAGGCCCAGCACCCAGGCAGAGGAGAGAGGTCCCGTAACAGACAATCTGGCTTCATGTCAGCAGAGAATCAGTCTGCATGTCATAGCAGAGAATCAGGCTTCACGTCACCCAACATTGGAACAGTCATTGGCATATATTTAGGCCCTGGCACCCAGACAGAGGAGAGGTTCATTCAACTTTGGGTAGCCTCGCAATATAATGGTAAAATTAAAATAAAAATAGGATTGAATGAGGAAGTGCCCTGGAGTCCAATAATATATGGTTAAGGGGAGGTAGTTAATGTCTAATCTGGACAAGGGATGGACAGGTCCTGTGGGATCCATGCCTGGTTCATTTTTATGAACGTCAGCTTGTCCACATTGGCTGTAGACAGGCGGCTGCGTTTGTCTGTAATGACGCCCCCTGCCGTGCTGAATACACGTTCAGACAAAACGCTGGCTGCCGGGCAGGCCAGCACCTCCAAGGCATAAAAGGCTAGCTCTGGCCACGTGGACAATTTAGAGACCCAGAAGTTGAATGGGGCCGAACCATCAGTCAGTACGTGGAGGGGTGTGCACACGTACTGTTCCACCATGTTAGTGAAATGTTGCCTCCTGCTAACACGTTGCGTATCAGGTGGTGGTGCAGTTAGCTGTGGCGTGTTGACAAAACTTTTCCACATCTCTGCCATGCTAACCCTGCCCTCAGAGGAGCTGGCCGTGACACAGCTGCCTTGGCGACCTCTTGCTCCTCCTCTGCCTTGGCCTTGGGCTTCCACTTGTTCCCCTGTGACATTTGGGAATGCTCTCAGTAGCGCGTCTACCAACGTGCGCTTGTACTCGCGCATCTTCCTATCACGCTCCAGTGCAGGAAGTAAGGTGGGCACATTGTCTTTGTAGCGTGGATCCAGCAGGGTGGCAACCCAGTAGTCCGCACAGGTTAAAATGTGGGCAACTCTGCTGTCGTTGCGCAGGCACTGCAGCATGTAGTCGCTCATGTGTGCCAGGCTGTCCAGGGGTAAGGACAAGCTGTCCTCTGTGGGAGGCGTATCGTCATCGTCCTGCCTTTCCCCCCAGCCACGCACCAGTGATGGACCCGAGCTGCGTTGGGTGCCACCCCGCTGTGACCATGCTTCATCCTCATCCTCCTCCACCTCCTCCTCATCCTCGTCCTCCTCGTCCTCCAGTAGTGGGCCCTGGCTGGCCACATTTGTACCTGGCCTCTGCTGTTGCCAAAAACCTCCCTCTGAGTCACTTCGAAGAGACTGGCCTGAAAGTGCTAAAAATGACCCCTCTTCCTCCTCCTCCTCCTCCTCCTGGGCCACCTCCTCTTCCATCATCGCCCTAAGTATTTTCTCAAGGAGACATAGAAGTGGTATTGTAACGCTGATAACGGCGTCATCGCCACTGGCCATGTTGGTGGAGTACTCGAAACAGCGCAACAGGGCACACAGGTCTCGCATGGAGGCCCAGTCATTGGTGGTGAAGTGGTGCTGTTCTGTAGTGCGACTGACCCGTGCGTGCTGCAGCTGAAACTCCACTATGGCCTGCTGCTGCTCGCACAGTCTGTCCAGCATGTGCAAGGTGGAGTTCCACCTGGTGGGCACGTCGCATATGAGGCGGTGAGCGGGAAGGCCGAAGTTACGCTGTAGCACAGAGAAGCGAGCAGCAGCAGGATGTGAACGCCGGAAGCGCGAACAGACGGCCCGCACTTTATGCAGCAGCTCTGACATGTCGGGGTAGTTGTGAATGAACTTCTGCACCACCAAATTCAGCACATGCACCAAGCAAGGGATGTGCGTCAAATTGGCTAGTCCCAGAGCTGCAACGAGATTTCGCCCATTATCACACACCACCAGGCTGGGCTTGAGGCTCACCGGCAGCAACCACTCATCGGTCTGTTGTTCTATACCCCTCCACAACTCCTGTGCGGTGTGGGGCCTGTCCCCCAAACATATGAGTTTCAGAATGGCCTGCTGACGTTTACCCCGGGCTGTGCTGAAGTTGGTGGTGAAGGTGTGTGGCTGACTGGATGAGCAGGTGGAAGAAGCATTAGCTGCAAGTTCTACCTTCAAGTACTACATTAAGTACAGTGAAGAGATATTGCAGGAGACTGAAGAGATATTGCAAGAGATTGGCTTGGAGTTTGCAACTGGCTCATCTGTGTGTTCTTTTGCTAACCATTGCTTGAGAAGAGGTAAGGAATTTATTCAGGTGTTTGCTATTGTGCATTTGCTAATGAGCCTAGCTCATTGAGGTGCTACATTTGTTGCTGGGGGAGGAGCTTGTGAAGGAGTGTGTGTA
This sequence comes from Bufo gargarizans, assembly GCF_014858855.1. Taxonomy (NCBI): domain Eukaryota; kingdom Metazoa; phylum Chordata; class Amphibia; order Anura; family Bufonidae; genus Bufo; species Bufo gargarizans. Next base: position 139,237,742 of record NC_058082.1, on the reverse strand, counting down.
TATATAGAGACACACTCATTAGCTGGCCTAATTCATTAGCTGCAAGTTCTACCTTCAAGTACTACATTAAGTACAGTGAAGAGATATTGCAGGAGACTGAAGAGATACTGCAAGAGATTGGCTTGGAGTTTGCAACTGGCTCATCTGTGTGTTCTTTTGCTAACCATTGCTTGAGAAGAGGTAAGGAATTTATTCAGGTGTTTGCTATTGTGCATTTGCTAATGAGCCTAGCTCATTGAGGTGCTACATTTGTTGCTGGGGGAGGAGCTTGTGAAGGAGTGTGTGTATATATAGAGACACACTCATTAGCTGGCCTAATTCATTAGCTGCAAGTTCTACCTTCAAGTACTACATTAAGTACAGTGAAGAGATATTGCAGGAGACTGAAGAGATACTGCAAGAGATTGGCTTGGAGTTTGCAACTGGCTCATCTGTGTGTTCTTTTGCTAACCATTGCTTGAGAAGAGGTAAGGAATTTATTCAGGTGTTTGCTATTGTGCATTTGCTAATGAGCCTAGCTCATTGAGGTGCTACATTTGTTGCTGGGGGAGGAGCTTGTGAAGGAGTGTGTGTATATATAGAGACACACTCATTAGCTGGCCTAATTCATTAGCTGCAAGTTCTACCTTCAAGTACTACATTAAGTACAGTGAAGAGATATTGCAGGAGACTGAAGAGATACTTGCAAGAGATTGGCTTGGAGTTTGCAACTGGCTCATCTGTGTGTTCTTTTGCTAACCATTGCTTGAGAAGAGGTAAGGAATTTATTCAGGTGTTTGCTATTGTGCATTTGCTAATGAGCCTAGCTCATTGAGGTGCTACATTTGTTGCTGGGGGAGGAGCTTGTGAAGGAGTGTGTGTATATATAGAGACACACTCATTAGCTGGCCTAATTCATTAGCTGCAAGTTCTACCTTCAAGTACTACATTAAGTACAGTGAAGAGATATTGCAGGAGACTGAAGAGATACTGCAAGAGATTGGCTTGGAGTTTGCAACTGGCTCATCTGTGTGTTCTTTTGCTAACCATTGCTTGAGAAGAGGTAAGGAATTTATTCAGGTGTTTGCTATTGTGCATTTGCTAATGAGCCTAGCTCATTGAGGTGCTACATTTGTTGCTGGGGGAGGAGCTTGTGAAGGAGTGTGTGTATATATAGAGACACACTCATTAGCTGGCCTAATTCATTAGCTGCAAGTTCTACCTTCAAGTACTACATTAAGTACAGTGAAGAGATATTGCAGGAGACTGAAGAGATACTTGCAAGAGATTGGCTTGGAGTTTGCAACTGGCTCATCTGTGTGTTCTTTTGCTAACCATTGCTTGAGAAGAGGTAAGGAATTTATTCAGGTGTTTGCTATTGTGCATTTGCTAATGAGCCTAGCTCATTGAGGTGCTACATTTGTTGCTGGGGGAGGAGCTTGTGAAGGAGTGTGTGTATATATAGAGACACACTCATTAGCTGGCCTAATTCATTAGCTGCAAGTTCTACCTTCAAGTACTACATTAAGTACAGTGAAGAGATATTGCAGGAGACTGAAGAGATATTGCAAGAGATTGGCTTGGAGTTTGCAACTGGCTCATCTGTGTGTTCTTTTGCTAACCATTGCTTGAGAAGAGGTAAGGAATTTATTCAGGTGTTTGCTATTGTGCATTTGCTAATGAGCCTAGCTCATTGAGGTGCTACATTTGTTGCTGGGGGAGGAGCTTGTGAAGGAGTGTGTGTATATATAGAGACACACTCATTAGCTGGCCTAATTCATTAGCTGCAAGTTCTACCTTCAAGTACTACATTAAGTACAGTGAAGAGATATTGCAGGAGACTGAAGAGATATTGCAAGAGATTGGCTTGGAGTTTGCAACTGGCTCATCTGTGTGTTCTTTTGCTAACCATTGCTTGAGAAGAGGTAAGGAATTTATTCAGGTGTTTGCTATTGTGCATTTGCTAATGAGCCTAGCTCATTGAGGTGCTACATTTGTTGCTGGGGGAGGAGCTTGTGAAGGAGTGTGTGTATATATAGAGACACACTCATTAGCTGGCCTAATTCATTAGCTGCAAGTTCTACCTTCAAGTACTACATTAAGTACAGTGAAGAGATATTGCAGGAGACTGAAGAGATATTGCAAGAGATTGGCTTGGAGTTTGCAACTGGCTCATCTGTGTGTTCTTTTGCTAACCATTGCTTGAGAAGAGGTAAGGAATTTATTCAGGTGTTTGCTATTGTGCATTTGCTAATGAGCCTAGCTCATTGAGGTGCTACATTTGTTGCTGGGGGAGGAGCTTGTGAAGGAGTGTGTGTATATATAGAGACACACTCATTAGCTGGCCTAATTCATTAGCTGCAAGTTCTACCTTCAAGTACTACATTAAGTACAGTGAAGAGATATTGCAGGAGACTGAAGAGATATTGCAAGAGATTGGCTTGGAGTTTGCAACTGGCTCATCTGTGTGTTCTTTTGCTAACCATTGCTTGAGAAGAGGTAAGGAATTTATTCAGGTGTTTGCTATTGTGCATTTGCTAATGAGCCTAGCTCATTGAGGTGCTACATTTGTTGCTGGGGGAGGAGCTTGTGAAGGAGTGTGTGTATATATAGAGACACACTCATTAGCTGGCCTAATTCATTAGCTGCAAGTTCTACCTTCAAGTACTACATTAAGTACAGTGAAGAGATATTGCAGGAGACTGAAGAGATATTGCAAGAGATTGGCTTGGAGTTTGCAACTGGCTCATCTGTGTGTTCTTTTGCTAACCATTGCTTGAGAAGAGGTAAGGAATTTATTCAGGTGTTTGCTATTGTGCATTTGCTAATGAGCCTAGCTCATTGAGGTGCTACATTTGTTGCTGGGGGAGGAGCTTGTGAAGGAGTGTGTGTATATAGAGACACACTCATTAGCTGGCCTAATTCATTAGCTGCAAGTTCTACCTTCAAGTACTACATTAAGTACAGTGAAGAGATATTGCAGGAGACTGAAGAGATATTGCAAGAGATTGGCTTGGAGTTTGCAACTGGCTCATCTGTGTGTTCTTTTGCTAACCATTGCTTGAGAAGAGGTAAGGAATTTATTCAGGTGTTTGCTATTGTGCATTTGCTAATGAGCCTAGCTCATTGAGGTGCTACATTTGTTGCTGGGGGAGGAGCTTGTGAAGGAGTGTGTGTATATATAGAGACACACTCATTAGCTGGCCTAATTCATTAGCTGCAAGTTCTACCTTCAAGTACTACATTAAGTACAGTGAAGAGATATTGCAGGAGACTGAAGAGATATTGCAAGAGATTGGCTTGGAGTTTGCAACTGGCTCATCTGTGTGTTCTTTTGCTAACCATTGCTTGAGAAGAGGTAAGGAATTTATTCAGGTGTTTGCTATTGTGCATTTGCTAATGAGCCTAGCTCATTGAGGTGCTACATTTGTTGCTGGGGGAGGAGCTTGTGAAGGAGTGTGTGTATATATAGAGACACACTCATTAGCTGGCCTAATTCATTAGCTGCAAGTTCTACCTTCAAGTACTACATTAAGTACAGTGAAGAGATATTGCAGGAGACTGAAGAGATATTGCAAGAGATTGGCTTGGAGTTTGCAACTGGCTCATCTGTGTGTTCTTTTGCTAACCATTGCTTGAGAAGAGGTAAGGAATTTATTCAGGTGTTTGCTATTGTGCATTTGCTAATGAGCCTAGCTCATTGAGGTGCTACATTTGTTGCTGGGGGAGGAGCTTGTGAAGGAGTGTGTGTATATATAGAGACACACTCATTAGCTGGCCTAATTCATTAGCTGCAAGTTCTACCTTCAAGTACTACATTAAGTACAGTGAAGAGATATTGCAGGAGACTGAAGAGATATTGCAAGAGATTGGCTTGGAGTTTGCAACTGGCTCATCTGTGTGTTCTTTTGCTAACCATTGCTTGAGAAGAGGTAAGGAATTTATTCAGGTGTTTGCTATTGTGCATTTGCTAATGAGCCTAGCTCATTGAGGTGCTACATTTGTTGCTGGGGGAGGAGCTTGTGAAGGAGTGTGTGTATATATAGAGACACACTCATTAGCTGGCCTAATTCATTAGCTGCAAGTTCTACCTTCAAGTACTACATTAAGTACAGTGAAGAGATATTGCAGGAGACTGAAGAGATACTTGCAAGAGATTGGCTTGGAGTTTGCAACTGGCTCATCTGTGTGTTCTTTTGCTAACCATTGCTTGAGAAGAGGTAAGGAATTTATTCAGGTGTTTGCTATTGTGCATTTGCTAATGAGCCTAGCTCATTGAGGTGCTACATTTGTTGCTGGGGGAGGAGCTTGTGAAGGAGTGTGTGTATATATAGAGACACACTCATTAGCTGGCCTAATTCATTAGCTGCAAGTTCTACCTTCAAGTACTACATTAAGTACAGTGAAGAGATATTGCAGGAGACTGAAGAGATATTGCAAGAGATTGGCTTGGAGTTTGCAACTGGCTCATCTGTGTGTTCTTTTGCTAACCATTGCTTGAGAAGAGGTAAGGAATTTATTCAGGTGTTTGCTATTGTGCATTTGCTAATGAGCCTAGCTCATTGAGGTGCTACATTTGTTGCTGGGGGAGGAGCTTGTGAAGGAGTGTGTGTATATATAGAGACACACTCATTAGCTGGCCTAATTCATTAGCTGCAAGTTCTACCTTCAAGTACTACATTAAGTACAGTGAAGAGATATTGCAGGAGACTGAAGAGATATTGCAAGAGATTGGCTTGGAGTTTGCAACTGGCTCATCTGTGTGTTCTTTTGCTAACCATTGCTTGAGAAGAGGTAAGGAATTTATTCAGGTGTTTGCTATTGTGCATTTGCTAATGAGCCTAGCTCATTGAGGTGCTACATTTGTTGCTGGGGGAGGAGCTTGTGAAGGAGTGTGTGTATATATAGAGACACACTCATTAGCTGGCCTAATTCATTAGCTGCAAGTTCTACCTTCAAGTACTACATTAAGTACAGTGAAGAGATATTGCAGGAGACTGAAGAGATACTGCAAGAGATTGGCTTGGAGTTTGCAACTGGCTCATCTGTGTGTTCTTTTGCTAACCATTGCTTGAGAAGAGGTAAGGAATTTATTCAGGTGTTTGCTATTGTGCATTTGCTAATGAGCCTAGCTCATTGAGGTGCTACATTTGTTGCTGGGGGAGGAGCTTGTGAAGGAGTGTGTGTATATATAGAGACACACTCATTAGCTGGCCTAATTCATTAGCTGCAAGTTCTACCTTCAAGTACTACATTAAGTACAGTGAAGAGATATTGCAGGAGACTGAAGAGATACTTGCAAGAGATTGGCTTGGAGTTTGCAACTGGCTCATCTGTGTGTTCTTTTGCTAACCATTGCTTGAGAAGAGGTAAGGAATTTATTCAGGTGTTTGCTATTGTGCATTTGCTAATGAGCCTAGCTCATTGAGGTGCTACATTTGTTGCTGGGGGAGGAGCTTGTGAAGGAGTGTGTGTATATATAGAGACACACTCATTAGCTGGCCTAATTCATTAGCTGCAAGTTCTACCTTCAAGTACTACATTAAGTACAGTGAAGAGATATTGCAGGAGACTGAAGAGATATTGCAAGAGATTGGCTTGGAGTTTGCAACTGGCTCATCTGTGTGTTCTTTTGCTAACCATTGCTTGAGAAGAGGTAAGGAATTTATTCAGGTGTTTGCTATTGTGCATTTGCTAATGAGCCTAGCTCATTGAGGTGCTACATTTGTTGCTGGGGGAGGAGCTTGTGAAGGAGTGTGTGTATATATAGAGACACACTCATTAGCTGGCCTAATTCATTAGCTGCAAGTTCTACCTTCAAGTACTACATTAAGTACAGTGAAGAGATATTGCAGGAGACTGAAGAGATATTGCAAGAGATTGGCTTGGAGTTTGCAACTGGCTCATCTGTGTGTTCTTTTGCTAACCATTGCTTGAGAAGAGGTAAGGAATTTATTCAGGTGTTTGCTATTGTGCATTTGCTAATGAGCCTAGCTCATTGAGGTGCTACATTTGTTGCTGGGGGAGGAGCTTGTGAAGGAGTGTGTGTATATATAGAGACACACTCATTAGCTGGCCTAATTCATTAGCTGCAAGTTCTACCTTCAAGTACTACATTAAGTACAGTGAAGAGATATTGCAGGAGACTGAAGAGATATTGCAAGAGATTGGCTTGGAGTTTGCAACTGGCTCATCTGTGTGTTCTTTTGCTAACCATTGCTTGAGAAGAGGTAAGGAATTTATTCAGGTGTTTGCTATTGTGCATTTGCTAATGAGCCTAGCTCATTGAGGTGCTACATTTGTTGCTGGGGGAGGAGCTTGTGAAGGAGTGTGTGTATATATAGAGACACACTCATTAGCTGGCCTAATTCATTAGCTGCAAGTTCTACCTTCAAGTACTACATTAAGTACAGTGAAGAGATATTGCAGGAGATAGTCAGGAGGTAGGCTGGAAGGTGGAAACAATACAAAAAAAGGTAAGATTTGTTTGATTTAAATTGACAAATTTTTATTCTTTTTTCATTTTTTTTCTCCTCTTTAAAATGGCAGACTTGGTTCAGTGCAGGAATTGTTGTGCATTTATTTCATGTTCCACTCTTTGGAGATTCGGATGCTGTCAGATCTGTAGACAGTTCTCCTTACTGCAGCAGGAAATTGCATTTTTAAAATCTGAGATATTTAAATTATCTGTTAAACAAACTCCAGCTAGGACTGCTGCAATGCCACTGCCACAGAGGACCCCCAGAAATGGCAGATGGGTTACTGTAGGTTCTGGAAGACTTGGAGTGGTGGATAGAAGACATGTCCCACAGTCGGTGATTCTCCAAAATTCATTTGCAGCACTCTCAGAATGTAAGGACAACATGGTTATGGACTCAAGCGTAGAGGGTGAGAAACCATCGACTCCTATGACTAATGTAGGCAAGACTGCAGCCAAGGACAAAAAAGATAAAGTGAAGTCTCAAAGGAAGCAGCTGTTGCTGGGTGATTCAATCATAAGAAGTGTGGAGCTTAAAGAAAATGGTTTTGTGAGATGTCTCCCTGGGGCTACTGCTAGAAGAGATAGAAGACGTATTATTAATATTGTTAAGCAAGCAAAGCAGGAAGGGGACGTGGATGTTCTTGTCCATCTAGGGACAAATGACCTGGCTTGCAATGAAGTGTCAGAGGTGAAAAAATCTTTTATCACACTTGGTAATGACGTACAGGATTTTGCATCCACCATTTCATTTTCTGAAGTTCTGCCTGTACATAATGTTCAGAATGATAGGCAGAGGCGCATAAAGGAGTTTAACATATGGCTTGGTAAATGGTGTCAAGAGCAAGGATTTGGCTTTGTTTCTCATAATAGCTCTACTTGGAACAGAAAGGAACTGTACAAAAAAGATGGTTTGCATCTTTCTCTCAAAGGAACAAATGTACTTAGTGAACAACTCCAAGAATTTGCGAAAGAGTATTTAAACTAGGAAGGGGGGGCAAAAGAGTGAAAATAAAAGAGTCCAATTGCCCCCCGAAACAATGCCAGAACAGGTCAGATGCACAGAGGTTAAGAAATGATAAGCTCAGAGTCCTCTCTACAAATGCTCGCAGTTTAGGTAAAAAAATCAATGAACTTGGGTCAATAATGGCATCTGAGAATGTAGATTTAGTGGCTGTTACGGAGACATGGTTTAATGAAAGAAATGACTGGGACATAACCATACCAGGGTACTCTTTATACAGAAGAGACAGAGAAGGCAAGAAAGGAGGAGGAGTGGCCCTGTATGTGAAAGATAGCATTAAATCTAACCTAATACAAGTTGGTGAGGCCAACATAGAGTCAGTTTGGGTTACGTTGCAGTTTGCTAATCATGCAGTAACTCGTGTAGGTGTGATATATAGACCACCTGATCAAGTTAAAGAACTAGATGATCTACTAGTTGAAGAAATAGCTAAAATGACAATGAAAGGAGAAGTTATCATTATGGGAGATTTCAATCTTCCAGATATAAACTGGAAAACCAAAATAGCAAGTTCTACCAGGAGTACAGATATTCTAAATTCCCTACTGGGGTTATCCCTACAACAAATGGTTGAGGAGCCAACTCGGAGGGAGGCCATTTTGGATTTGATATTCACAAATGGGGATTCGGTATATGATGTCATTGTAGGCGAAACCTTGGGATCTAGTGATCACCAGTCAGTGTGGTTTAATATAAGAACTGTGAAAGAGTCCCACCACACAAAAACAAAAGTTTTAGATTTTAGAAAAACAGACTTTTCAAAAATGAAATTAGTCATAAATGAGTCCTTATCAGACTGGAACGGATTACATGGAGTCCAGGAGAAATGGGACTACTTAAAAGGTGCATTATTGAAGGCAACAGAAAATTCAATTAGACTTGTCAGTAAAAGCAAAAAAAGGAAGAGACCACTGTGGTACTCGGCAGAAGTGGCCCAAATCATTAAAAATAAAAAGCTAGCATTTTGTAATTATAAAAAAACCCAGAGCAATGAAGATAAGGAAATCTACAAGATTAGGCAGAAAGAGGCCAAGCAAGTTATAAGAACTTCTAAAGCGCAGGCAGAAGAAAAACTAGCTCAGTCTATGAAAAAAGGGGATAAGACATTCTTCAGATATATAAATGAAAAAAGGAAATTAAAACAAGGAATAACTAAATTAAAAACAAAGGACGGAAGGTATGTAGAAGAGAATAAAGGGCTAGCCGACTGCCTTAATGAATACTTCTGTTCAGTTTTTACAAAAGAAAAAGAAGGAGAAGGACCTCCACTAGAAAGGATGACTAATAAATCGTTTGATGCATGTGTCTTTACAGAGGAAGATGTTCTAAGTTTGCTGTCTAAAGTGAAGACAAATAAATCACAGGGGCCTGATGAGATACACCCAAAATTATTAAAAGAGCTTAGTGGTGAGCTGGCAAAACCGTTAACAGATTTATTTAACCAATCATTAGTAACAGGAGTCATCCCGGAAGATTGGAAATTGGCAAATGTCGTGCCCATTCACAAGAAAGGTAGTAGGGAGGAATCGAGCAACTATAGACCAGTGAGTCTGACATCAATAGTAGGCAAATTAATGGAAACCCTATTAAAGGATAGGATTGTGGAACATCTAAAATCCCATGGATTGCAAGATGAAAAACAGCATGGGTTTACTTCAGGGAGATCATGTCAAACAAATCTTATAGATTTTTTTGACTGGGTGACTAAAATAATAGACGGTGGAGGTGCAGTAGACATCGCATATCTAGATTTTAGTAAGGCTTTTGACACTGTCCCACATAGAAGACTTATCAATAAACTGCAGTCATTGAGCATGGACTCCCATATTGTTGAGTGGATTAGGCAGTGGCTGAGTGACAGGCAACAGAGGGTTGTAGTCAATGGAGAACATTCAAAACAAGGTCATGTTACCAGTGGGGTTCCACAGGGATCTGTACTGGGACCAATTTTGTTTAATATCTTCATAAGTGATATTGCAAAAGGCCTCGATGGTAAGGTTTGTCTTTTTGCTGATGACACAAAGATATGTAACAGGGTTGATGTTCCTGGAGGGAAACGCCAAATGGAAAAGGACTTAGGAAAACTAGAAGAATGGTCAGAACTCTGGCAACTGAAATTTAATGTGGATAAGTGCAAGATAATGCACCTGGGGCGTAAAAACCCAAGGGCAGAATATAGAATATTCGACACAGTCCTGACCTCAGTATCTGAGGAAAGGGATTTAGGAGTAATTATTTCAGAAGACTTAAAGGTGGGAAGACAATGTAATAAAGCAGCACGAAATGCAAGCAGAATGCTTGGATGTATAGGGAGAGGTATAAGCAGTAGAAAGAGTGAAGTGCTTATGCCGCTGTACAGAACACTGGTGAGACCTCACTTGGAGTATTGTGCGCAGTACTGGAGGCCATATCTCCAGAAGGATATAGATACTCTAGAGAGAGTTCAGAGAAGAGCTACTAAACTGGTCCATGGATTGCAGGATAAAACTTACCAGGAAAGGTTAAAAGACCTTAATATGTATAGCTTGGAAGAAAGAAGAGACCGAGGGGATATGATAGAAACTTTTAAATACATAAAGGGAATCAACTCGGTAAAGGAGGAGAGCATATTTAAAAGAAGAAAAACTACCACAAGAGGACACAGTTTTAAATTAGAGGGGCAAAGGTTTAAAAGTAATATAAGGAAGTATTACTTTACTGAGAGGGTAGTGGATGCATGGAATAGCCTTCCTGCAGAAGTGGTAGCTGCAAATACAGTGAAGGAGTTTAAGCATGCATGGGATAGGCATAAGGCCATCCTTCATATAAGATAGGGCCGGGGCTATTCATAGGATTCAGATATATTGGGCAGACTAGATGGGCCAAATGGTTCTTATCTGCCGACATATTCTATGTTTCTATGTTTCTATAAGAAGAGGAGGAGGAAGCCGAGAAGGAGGAGGTGGCAACAGGAGGCAAAGAATGTTGCCCTGCGATCCTTGGCGGCGGAAGGACGTGCGCCAAACAGCTCTCCGCCTGGGGCCCAGCTGCCACTACATTTACCCAGTGTGCAGTTAGGGAGATATAGCATCCCTGGCCGTGCTTACTGGTCCACGTATCTGTGGTTAGGTGGACCTTGCTACAGATGGCGTTGCGCAGTGCACACTTGATTTTATCGGATACTTGGTTGTGCAGGGAAGGCACGGCTCTCTTGGAGAAGTAGTGCCGGCTGGGAACAACATACTGTGGGACAGCAAGCGACATGAGCTGTTTGAAGCTGTCTGTGTCCACCAGCCTAAATGACAGCATTTCATAGGCCAGTAGTTTAGAAATGCTGGCATTCAGGGCCAGGGATCGAGGGTGGCTAGGTGGGAATTTACGCTTTCTATCAAATGTTTGTGAGAGGGAGAGCTGAACGCTGGCGTGTGACATGGTTGAGACGCTTGGTGACGGAGGTGGTGGTGGTGGTGTTGGTGGTACATCCCCTGTTTGCTGGGCGGCAGGTGCCAACGTTCCTCCAGAGGCGGAGGAAGAGGCCGAGGCGGCAGCAGCAGAATAGGCCGAGGCGGCAGCAGCAGAAGAGGTAGCAGGGGGAGCCTGAGTGACTTCCTTGGTTTTAAGGTGTTTACTCCACTGCAGTTCATGCTTTGCATGCAGGTGCCTGGTCATGCAGGTTGTGCTCAGGTTCAGAACGTTAATGCCTCGCTTCAGGCTCTGATGGCACAGCGTGCAAACCACTCGGGTCTTGTCGTCAGCACATTGTTTGAAGAAGTGCCATGCCAGGGAACTCCTTGAAGCTGCCTTTGGGGTGCTCGGTCCCAGATGGCGGCGGTCAGTAGCAGGCGGAGTCTCTTGGCGGCGGGTGTTCTGCTTTTGCCCACTGCTCCCTCTTTTGCTACGCTGTTGGCTCGGTCTCACCACTGCCTCTTCCTCCGAACTGTGAAAGTCAGTGGCACGACCTTCATTCCATGTGGGGTCTAGGACCTCATCGTCCCCTGCATCGTCTTCCACCCAGTCTTGATCCCTGACCTCCTGTTCAGTCTGCACACTGCAGAAAGACGCAGCAGTTGGCACCTGTGTTTTGTCATCATCAGAGACGTGCTGAGGTGGTATTCCCATGTCCTCATCATCAGGAAACATAAGTGGTTGTGCGTCAGTGCATTCTATGTCTTTCACCGCTGGTGAAGGGCTAGGAGGATGCCCTTGGGAAACCCTGCCAGCGGAGTCTTCAAACAGCATAAGAGACTGCTGCATAACTTGAGGCTCAGACAGTTTCCCTGGTATGCATGGGGGTGATGTGACAGACTGATGGGGTTGGTTTTCAGGCGCCATCTGTGCGCTTTCTGCAGAAGACTGGGTGGGAGATAATGTGAACGTGCTGGATCCACTGTCGGACACCCAATTGACTAATGCCTGTACCTGCTCAGGCCTTATCATCCTTAGAACGGCATTGGGCCCCACCATATATCTCTGTAAATTCTGGCGGCTACTGGGACCTGAGGTAGTTGGTACACTAGGACGTGTGGATGTGGCAGAACGGCCACGTCCTCTCCCAGCACCAGAGGGTCCACTAACACCACCACGACCATGTCCACGTCCGCGTCCCTTACTAGATGTTTTCCTCATTGTTATGGTTCACCACAACAACAAAAATATTATTTGGCCCAATGTATTGTATTCAAATTCAGCGGGATATAAATTTGAGGCCTAGTATTTAGGCGCTGGGTGACCGGTATGATTATTGGTGACAGAATTAGACTTGGAAATGCACAGTAGCGTGTGTGTGAAGTTATTCTGAATGACCCTATGTGCACCTTGAATATTATATACCCTTTTAGGGATAGATTTCAAATAGCTCTGATATAGCAGAAACCACTAAATTATGAAATTGCTAAATTGGGAATTGTATTTCAACCCTGAACAAAAAATGTGCTTTGACGGACACTAAATAACTTGCCCAGCCACAACAGTACAGCGGTAACGACAGATTTAGCGGGATATAGATTTGAGGCCTAGTATTTAGGCGCTGGGTGACCGGTATGGATTTAGTGACAGAATTAGACTGGGATATGGCCAAAAAATAACCACACTATTGCTGGTTAAATGCACTTGGTGTGACAGCTTGACCAACCACACTACTGAGGGTTAAATGCACTTAGTGACGGGCGCAGCTTGCCCCTGATGTAGTATATGGCCAAAAAATGAACAGACTATTGCTGGTTAAATGCACTTGGTGTGACAGCTTGACCAACCACACTACTGAGGGTTAAATGCACTTAGTGACAGGCGCAGCTTGCCCCTGATGTAGTATATGGCCAAAAAATGAACAGACTATTGCTGGTTAAATGCACTTAGTGACGGGCGCAGCTTGCCCCTGATTTAGTATATGGCCAAAAAATGAACAGACTATTGCTGGTTAAATGCACTTGGTGTGACAGCTTCACCCTGATGTAGGCTTTAGCCAAAAAACAACCACACCATTGAGGGTTAAATGCACTTGGTGACAGGCGCAGCTTGCCCCTGATGTAGTATATGGCCAAAAAATGAACAGACTATTGCTGGTTAAATGCACTTGGTGTGACAGCTTGACCAACCACACTACTGAGGGTTAAATGCACTTGGTGACGGGCGCAGCTTGCCCCTGATGTAGTATATGGCCAAAGAATGAACAGACTATTGCTGGTTAAATGCACTTGGTGACGGGCGCAGTTTGCCCCTGATTTAGTATATGGCCAAAAAATGAACAGACTATTGCTGGTTAAATGCACTTGGTGTGATAGCTTGACCAACCACACTACTGAGGGTTAAATGCACTTGGTGACGGGCGCAGCTTGCCCCTGATGTAGTATATGGCCAAAAAATAAACAGACTATTGCTGGTTAAATGCACTTGGTGTGACAGCTTCACCCTGATGTAGGCTTTAGCCAAAAAACAACCACACCATTGAGGGTTAAATGCACTTGGTGACAGGCGCAGCTTGCCCCTGATGTAGTATATGGCCAAAAAATAAACAGACTATTGCTGGTTAAATGCACTTGGTGTGACAGCTTCACCCTGATGTAGGCTTTAGCCAAAAAACAACCACACCATTGAGGGTTAAATGCACTTGGTCGCAGCTTGTGCTGGCGCACTACAAGACACAAAATGGCCGCCGATCACCCCAGAAAAAAGTGACTGACAAACGGTCTGGGCAGCCTAAAAACAGTGAGCAATTGAATTTCAGCAGCTCAATGATGCACAGCTGCAGATCGATCGATTAATCAAGTCCTTTGGAGGAGTTAATCTGCCTAATCTCGCCCTACTGTCGCAGCCGCAACCTCTCCCTACGCTAATCAGAGTAGAGTGACGGGCGGCGCTATGTGACTCCAGCTTAAATAGAGGCTGGGTCACATGGTGCTCTGGCCAATCACAGCCATGCCAATAGTAGGCATGGCTGTGACGGCCTCTTGGGGTAAGTAGTATGACGCTTGTTGATTGGCTGCTTTGCAGCCTTTCAAAAAGCGCCAAGAAAGCGTCACAAAAGCGCCAAGAAAGCGACGAACACCGAACCCGAACCCGGACTTTTACGAAAATGTCCGGGTTCGGGTCCGTGTCACGGACACTCCAAAATTCGGTACGAACCCGAACTATACAGTTCGAGTTCGCTCATCCCTAACAGTGACCCAATCTGAGTGTGTACCGTTAATAACCACCCTCTGTTTTCTATCACTGAGCCAGTTACTTACCCACATACAGACATTTTCTCCCAGTCCGAGCATTCTCATTTTATATACTAACCTTTTAAGTGGTACAATGTCAAATGCTTTGGAGAAGTCCAGATATACGACATCCATTGATTTGCCGCTGTCAAGTCTAGAACTTACCTCCTCATAGAAACTGATTAAATTAGTCTGACATGACCGATCCCTCACGAAGCCAAGCTGATATGGCGTTATTTGCTTATTTCTGTTGAGATGCTCTAATATAGCATCTCTCAGAAAACCAAACAGTTTACCCACAACAGATGTTAAACTTACCGGCCTATAGTTTCCAGGCTCTGTTTTTGGCCCCTTTTTGAATATTGGCACCACATATGCATGCGCCAATCCTGTGGGACATTCCCTGTCAGTATAGAGTCTGCAAATATAAGAAATAAGGGTCTGGCTATGACATTACTTAATTACTTTAGGATACGGGGGTGTATGTCATCCGGTCCTGGCGATTTGTCTATTTTAACCCCTTCCCGACCGCAATCTGTATATATACGTGATAGCTGCACATACCCTGTGCAGCTACCACGTATATATACGTTCTGGCAGCTCTTTAATCCAAGCGCTGCAAAGCGCTTGGATTAAAGCTTCTGCCCCTGCCCTGTATGCTGTCACGGACAGCATACAGTGCAGTAATGCCGGCAAGGGACCAATCAGAGTGGCCCCTTGCCGGCAATCGATCCGATTGGTTAGTCTGTGCAGACTAACCAATCGGATCGCGGCAGTGTTAAAATGCCGGTTTCAGGCTCTGATCTGCGCTCTGCAGATCAGAGCCTGAAAGCAGTGTCCTCGCAGCCCCCCCATCTGTGCAGCGCCCCCGCCCCCGATCTGTACGTGCAGACACCAAATTCCCCCCCGCCCCCGATCTGTGCGTGCACTTACCCCCCCGCCCCGATCTATGCTTGCCTATCTGTGCCCCCTCCGTCTGTTCCTAGTGTTGCGGCGCTGCTCCCTCCTTGAGTCCCCCCCCTGCTGACATACCTCCCTCCCCCCCCTTCCAGCGCTGCCCCCCGTCTGCCCCCCAGCTGTTTGATGGCGGCGGCTCCATTCCTGAGCCGCCGCCAAAACTGTGTAAAAAAAAAAGCCATTTTTGTCACCTTACATCACAAAAAGTGCAACAGCAAGCGATCAAAAAGGCGTATGACCCCAAAATAGTACCAATCAAACTGTGACCTCGTCCCGCAAAAAATGATACCCTATTTACGACAATCGCCCAAAAAATAAAAAAGCTATGGCTCTCAGACTATAGAGATACTAAAACATCATTTTTTTGGTTTCAGAAATGCTATTATTGTGTAAAACTTAAATAAATAAGAAAAAGTATACATATTAGGTATTGCCACGTCCATTACGATCTTCTCTATAAAACTATCACATGACCTAACTCCTCAGATGAATGCTGTAAAAATAAATAAATGAAAACTGTTCCAAAACAGCCAATTTGTGGGTAACCTTGCCCCATAAAGTGTAATAATGAATGATCAAAAAATCCTATGTATCCAAAAATGGTACCAATATAAACCTCCACACTTTCTGCAAAAAACGAGCCCCTGCAGAAGACGATCGGCAGAAAAATAAAAAACCTATGGCGTTCAGAAAACCAATCCAGCACAATGTGCCTTCCAAAAACCGTATGGCATTCCTTTCATTCTGCGCCCTGCCGTGTGCCCGTACAGCAGTTTACGACCACATGTGGGGTGTTTCTGTAAACCGCGGAATCAGGGTAATAAATATTGAGTTTTGTTTGGCTGTTAACCCTCAATGTGTTAAAGAAAAAAAAATTGGAAAATGGAAAATCTGCCGAAAATGTGAAATCTTGAAATTTCATCTCCATTTTCCTTTAATTCTTGTGGAACGCCTAAAGGGTTAACAAAGTTTGTAAAATCAGTTTTGAGTAACTTGAGGGGTGTAGTTTCTACAATGGGGTCATTTATGGGTGGTTTCCACTATGTAAGCCCCACAAAGTGACTTCAGACCTGAACTGGTCCTTAAAAAGTGGGTTTTGGAAATTTTCTTAAAAATTTTAAGAATTGCTTCTAAACTTCTAAGCCTTCAAACGTCCTAAAATAATAAAATTACATTTCAAAAATGATGCCAACATAAAGTAGACATATGGGGAATGTTAAGTAATAAATATTTTATTAGGTATGACTTTCTGTTTTAGAAGCAGAGAAATTGAAATTTGGAAAATTGTGAATTTTTCCAAATTTTTGGTAAATTTGGGATTTTTTCATAAATAAAGGTGAAATATATTGACTCAAATATATGACTATCATGAAGTACAATGTGTCACGAGAAAATGATCTCAGAATAGCATGGATAAGTAAAAGTGTTCCAAAGCTATTACCACATAAAGTGACACATGTCAGATTTGTAAATTTTGACCTGGACATTGGGGCATCAATGACCCTTGGTCATGAAAGGGTTAATCTTTTTAAATCGCTGATGTACTTCTTCCTGGGTCAGACAGGACACTTTTAATGGGGAATTTATTTTTGCATTCTGCATGTCATCTGACAATTTATTTTCCTCAGTGAATACATTGGAGAAAAAAATATTTAACAGCTTTGCTTTCTCCTCATCGCTCTCTGCGACTTTCCCCTCATTACTCTTTAAAGGGCCGACACCTTCAGATTTATACTTTTTAACATTTATATAATTGAAGAACATTTTAGGGTTAGTTTTACTCTCTTTGGCAATTAATCTCTCGGTCTCTAGTTTGGCCGCTTTTATTTGGTTTTTTCATGTTCCATTTTTTTCCTTATAGTTTTTAAGTGCTTCCGTGCTCCCCTCCTGTTTCAGTGAATGATATGCTTTCTTTTTGTCATTTATTGCTTTCTTTACAGTTCTATTTATCCACATTGGTTTCTTTTTGTTCCCTAACCTTTTATTACCATACGGTATGTACCTCTCACAATGAGATTTTAGGATGTTTTTAAAGATATCCCATTTTGTGGCTGTATTTTTATTTTTGAGGACTTTGTCCCAGTTAGTTTGGCCTATGGCCTCTCTTAGTTGGCTAAATTTAGCTTTTTTGAAGTTTGGTATTTTTGTTCCTCCCTGTAGAAACGCTACAGATCATCAAGGGCACCTCAAACCACCATCTGGCCTGTGTCCCTTGCACCAGAGTGTGCCCCAGAGAATTATTCTCCTCTTCACTTATGCGAGTCTGCCCAGGGACGACATAACCGTGAATAACCAGAACTGTATTTACCTCGGCCCACCTATTGCTCACACCATGACCTCACGCATAATTCCCCTGTTAGGTCTGGCATACAGCATAAACATTGGGAGAAAAAAAAGCACACGGATGAAACAAACCCTTGTCTCCTGTTCTCTGAAACAGAATAGCCCCTATAGCACAGTCTCAAGCATCTACTTCCACAATGAAGGTGAGTTCTGGGTCTGGATGAACTAATACTGGGGCTGTAGTGAACTTGGACTTTAGAAGAGAAAAGGATTCCTGTGCTCAGAGAGACCAGGCAACAAAAAAAAATAATTATTAGTCAAGTGTGTAATAAAAGTAATAATTTCTGAGAAATTCTTAATGAAGTGTCTATACAAATTGGCAAAACCTATGAAACGTTGAACATCTTTTATGCTCCTGGGGGTATGCCAGTCTACTATTTCTTTAATCTTGCTAGAGTCCATGTGTAGACCATGAGGAGAAAATATATAGCCAAGGAATTGGATCTTAGTCTGGTAAAATTCTAATTTTTCAATATTAATGTAAAGTTGATTCTTTCTTATACGTTCCAAAATGAGTCTCAGATGTCTATGATGTTCTTCCATAGAGTTGGAGAAGATCAAGATATCGTGCAAATAGATGAATGCGAACTGGTCCAGAAGATCTCTAAATATATAATTGATAAGATGTTGAAAAGTGGCCGGGACATTGCAAAGACCAAAAGGCATAAAAAGATATTTGAAATGTCCGTACCGTGACCTAAAAGCTGTCTTCCATTGGTCTCCAGATCTGATATGGACCAGGTTATAGGCGCCTTGCAGGTTTAACTTGGTAAAAAATGTTGCATGTCGCACTCCAAAAGCTCAAGGATCAATGGTAGAGGATAACGGTTTTTGATTGTAATTTTGTTAAGTTCTAGGTAATCAATGCAAGGTCTTAGAGAACCGTCCATATTTTTAACAAAGAATATGGGAGCCCCCGCTGGTGAGGAAAATGGGTGGATAAACCCCATAACCAGATTTTCTTCTATGTTGTCCTTGAGGGCTTTTAGTTCAGGGCCTGCCAAAGGGTAGACGTTTCCAAAAGGTATAGATGCACCAGGAATCAATTATATAGGACAATCGTAGGGTTGGTGTGGGGGGAGCTTGTCCGCATTTTGTTCATCAGAAATGTCCTCAAATTCCTTATATACAGAGGGTATTATCTTAGTATTTTCTGAACCTTGTTCAGACTTAGCTGTCTGAAGAACATCCTCCGCTGGGAAGCTTATTTCTTTGGTTTCCCAGTTGATAACAGGTTCTGTGCTTGCAACCAGGGTAGGCCTAGAATAACAGGGAAATGTGGAGAAGAGATCAACAGAAACAATAGGACTTCACGGTGATATAATGATTTCAAGTGGTTCCGTCTCTTGATCCACTGGCCTTGAGCTCAGTGGAAATCAATCTAAGAAGCAATGGGAATTTTTATTCTCTTTCTTAATATGAGGGGCCACCAATGAAATGGAATGGATGATTGCTTTCTCAGATAATTCTGTTTCCAAAGCAATTGATTCTACATCTGAAAAGTCAGGATCTGTGATAGCTGCCTCCAACCTTGGCGGACAGTTAGGGCAGTTGATAAGGAAATGGTCAGACTTTCCACAGTAAAAGCATAGACTTTCCCAAAGCATGTGCTCCCTTCGATCAGCATTTTCATGTCTTAGTATGAAATCTACTTGCATAGGCTCACTTTCTGATTCTCTTTCCTTGGGGTTCCTTGGAAATGGAGACAGGAAAAGAGGGGGACTGCTTAGTATCATAATTCAAAGTAGGCCATATCGCTTGTCATCATTCAGACAGTCGGGTATCGATCTGCGGCCGTTTCAAGGCAAACTTTGCTCAGTTGCGATTCGCCGAACAAGAGAACATATGGCGATATTCGCACGCACCTTATTTTTCTGCATAGCGCCGAACTTTGACCCATGACACATCCATCAGGTGGGACAGGACTGCCAATTGAGACATTTCAGCACAAGGATACACCCCCAACCCTATAACAGAACCCGATCTTGCAGCCATTTTATAGTATGTGTTTTGCCAGTGTAGGGAGAGGTTGAATTTTAGAGCAGGGACAGTTAGGGACACCAAACGCTAGCTAATAGGGCCACAAAAGTCCTTTAAAGGACTGGTATAGGTGTGCTATCGATAGGTGTGATATATAGGGGTGTGATATACTTATAATATACTTTCTAACATAGAAATTATATCATAGTGTATTTGTATTGTGCAGCAGTTGTGTATGGCTCTGCTGCGATACCGCAGCTAGATAAAAGGGGCAAACGCTATTAGATTAACTAATTGCAAAGGTGTGATATACCTGTTGCCAAAAAAACTGGTTGAGGGCTGCGATATACCTTCTTCCACAAAATACTGATTGAGGGGTGCTATATAACTGTTTCCGCCAAATCCTGATTGAGGGGTGCCATATACCTGTTTCTGCCAAATGCTGATTGAGGGGTGCCATATACCTTCTTCCACAAAATACTGATTGAGGGGTGTGTGACAGAACCATCTGTCTTTGGAATTGTATTGTATGTTATGTGAAGGTACCCAGATAGCTATGCCATAAAGCCTGTTCGTGAGATTAAAGACTTTGGCTCCATGGCGATTCTATTGTATTCGTGTAGTCTGAGTGCCATTTACCTAATATGCACTCAGACCTGAGCTCTGGGGATATGTTAAATGTCTATGTTTACTGTAATGGTTGTGACATTGTATATTTGAATAGTGATTTCTGTCCTGTTGTCCCCACGTGTACAATGGCGATGTCCCTTTGTCCTGAGAAATAATTGAATTACTCCTCGGTTGTCTCCAGGGCAGAAAGGAGGAAACCAGGATTCATTGTGGGGATGTATTGTGTCTGTGTATCCTCAATTGCTGCATATCTGTCCTGTGTCACAGTCTGCCATCTGGTCCTCCTAGGGGAGTGTCCACCAGATAGGGACCTGCATAAATACGGGCGGGTAGCCCTCAGTAAAGAAAGATTCTGATTTACCCTCAACACAGAGCTTGGTCTCGTTTTTTTTTTGGGGGGGGAGGGGGTTTTCCTAAACGGCAGTTTCACTCTCTCCTGCTGAGAGAATCGTAACAATTGGTGGCAAGCGACAGGATGAGTCCCACCGCTCAGAAGCATAGCTACAAATGCAATATGAGGAACTAAAATTAATTACCCTTAAAAAAATATTACAACGCCGAGAATGGCCAGCAGGCAATCTAAAAAAATGGAGATTATTGCTGAACTAGTGGAAATGGATGCAGCGCAAGGAATGGAGAGAGCTAATGTACCCAGGACTTAACACCTAAGGAAATACAATTCAACCGGGCAGTCCAGATAAGGCTGGCACATTTTGGCCCCAACCCTACAGCAGACATTGTGGAACGTGTGCAAGCGGCAGTAGCGGCACACCAGGCACTCCAAGGAAGAGGAGCTGCAGCAGCGGAGGTACCCAATAACAATATTGGAAGGAAGAAGGTACCCTTCACTGCATTTAACATTTTTATTGAAGCCGAGGGAGATATTGATGGGTTCCTGTCTGATTTTGAAAGGCAGTGTGCCTTGCACAGGGTGCCCACGGACGAATGGGTCACCATCCTCTCTGGGAAACTATCCGGCCGGGCCAGTGAAGCCTTTCGTGCCATCCCAGAAGAGGAAATTAATAATTAGTTACCGGGTAGTGAAGAATGCCCTTTTGGCCAGGTATGCGGTGACCCCAGAGGTATACCGGCGGAGGTTTAGGGAAAGCCCCAAGCAAGCAGGTGACTCCTATGTGGAGTGGGCATGCTGGGTGCACCACACAGCAGCCCACTGGATGGCAGTGTGCCAATCCGTATCTGGCAGGGTGCCAAGCCGTATCTGGGGAGGAGATATTACAGGTGTTCTTGCTGGAACACTGCTTTGACAAGTTGCCTGCAGGAGTCACAGAATGGGTCCGGGAACGCAAACCCTGAACCCTGCCAGAAGCTGCTCGCCTGGCAGGCCAGTATACGGATGCCTGTAAACTAGACAATACTATGTCTAGAGCCCCTGTCAGGATGGAGTACAGACCAGCAGCACCCACAGTCACTGCCACCTACCAAGCTCCGACACACTGCACTCCAGCTCTGCCTGCAGCAAAAAATTAGTTTAAAATATTTGATATTTGCCACCATCAAAAGGAATATATAACAGTTATTTAGCAGGTTAATTGGGTCGGTGTGACCTTCCTATGTTTTTTGGTTTAACCCCTTAAGGAGCGGTCTCACTTTCGCCTTTAGGACCAGGCCATTTTTTGCAAATCTGACCAGTGTCATTTTTGTGGTGATAACTTTAAAACTTTTTGACTTATTCAGGCCATTCTGAGATCTTTTTTTGTCACATAGTGTACTTCATGACACTGGGAAAATGGAGTAAAAAAAAAATCATTTTTATTTATATAAAAAAAAAAAATGCCCAAAATTTCGAAAAATTTGCACATTTCCAAGTTTCAATTTCTCTACTTCTATAATACATAGTAATACCTCCAAACACAGTTATTACTTTACATTCTCCATATGTCTACTTCATGTTTGAATCATTTTGGGAATAACATTTTATTTTATGGGGATGTTACAAGGCTTAGAAGTTTAGAAGCAAATCTTTAAATGTTTCACAAATTTTCAAAAACTCACTTTTCAAGGACCAGTTCAGATCTGAAGTCACTTTGTAAGGCTTACATAATAGAAACCACCCAAAAATGACCCAATTCTAGAAACTACACCCCTCAAAGTATTCAAAACTGATTTTGCATACTTTGTTACCCCTTTAGGTGTTCCACAAGAATTAATGGAATATAGACATAACATTTCAAAATGTCACTTTTTTGGCAGATTTTCAATTTTTTATTTTTTTTTCCAGTTACAAAGCAAGGGTTAACAGCCAAACAAAACTCAAGATTTATGGCTCTGATTCTGTAGTTTACAGAAACACCCATATGTGGTCGTAAACCACTGTATGGGCACACGGCAGGGCACAGAAGGAAAGTAATGCCATATGGTTTTTGGAAGGCAGATTTTGCTGGACTGTTTTTTTGACACCATATCCCATTTGAAGCCCCCTGATGAGTAGAAATTCCCAAAAAGTGACCCCATTCTAGAAACTACACCCCTCAGGGTATTCAAAACTGATTTTACTAACTTTGTTAACCCTTTAGGTGTTCCACAAGAATTAATGGAAAATAGAGATACAATTTCAAAATTTCACTTTTTTGGCAGATTTTCCATTTTAATAATTATTTTTCCATTTACAAAGCAAGGCAATACATAATATGTATACTTTTTTTATTTATGTAAGTTTTACACATTGATTTCATTTTTGAAACAAAAAAATCATGTTTTAGTGTTTCAATAGTCTGAGAGCCATAGTTTTTTCAGTTTTTAGGCGATTATGTTTGATAGGGTATGATTTTTGCGGGATGAGATGATGGTTTCATTGTCACTATTTTGGGGTGCGTATGACTTTTTAATCGCTTGCTATTACACTTTTTGTGATAGAAGGTGACAAAAAAATGGCTTTTCTTACACCGTTTTTATTTTTTTACGGTATTCACTTGAGGGGTTAGATCATGTGATATTTTTATAGAGAAAGTTATTACGAACGCGGCGATACCTAATATATATACTTTTTTTTTATTTATGTAAGTTTTACACAATGATTTCATTTTTGCAAAAAAAAATCATGTTTTAGTGTTTCCATAGTGTGAGACTACAAAAACTGGAGAAGGTAAATAAGGTATGCGTCCTTATGCACTAACAAGCAAATATAAGTGAGAATAGGACGCTAAAACAAAATAATAAATATTTTATTAATATATTTTGTTGTAATAAAGGGGGTATCTACTCAACTACTGCAGAAGGCAGCAACATAAATCTAACTACAATTGTGGGTCCACACCTAAACCACCTGACAGGCGGTGGGGAGCCACCATATGGCGAGGGATGAATCCAACAACTGAAACCCACCAACACTAAGGGGGCTAAGTTACCACCGGTACAGGATGTAGGATCCGGGTAACTAGTACTATCAAGGTAGATACCTGGTATAGAAATAACAGGTAACTCTCCTAACAGTGAATGTCAGCGCGCAGACATTCACTGCACTAACATAGTACAGGTGCAGGATATGGATCGGGTGAAGGCAATTAGCTCCACTAGGTACATCTGGGGCAGTGATTGCCCACCTCTATCCTTGATGATATAGGCTCTACGCGTTTACATGCATCAAAAGTGCATTTCATCAGGAGCAAACATGCATCCCATGCACTACCAATGATATAGCCCAAAACCTCTGACGTGGGTGTAA
Source organism: Bufo gargarizans (assembly GCF_014858855.1). Lineage (NCBI taxonomy): Eukaryota > Metazoa > Chordata > Amphibia > Anura > Bufonidae > Bufo > Bufo gargarizans. The sequence goes on along the minus strand of NC_058082.1, from coordinate 139,213,992 downwards.
AGCAGAGGCCGTGAACATAAACACCACAGGCAGTGCAGCCCAAATACCTCTAGGCTGTATATTTAACCGAGGCTGTGGGCATCCACTGACAGTGATATATTCAAAGTCCCTGACATAGGTGTATTGCCAGAGGCCAAGAACAAACGGCAGCAGCAGAGTGATTTCACTAATATCAACTTCCTCTTGTATGAAGTATACTGTAATCACTTGTAATCCACTGTCCTGCCTAGGCTGACAACCTCTAGGTTGAGGCGCAGCGTGCTGGTGTGCGTATATGACTTTTTGATCGCTTGTGATTATACTTTTTGTGATGTAATGTGACAAAAAGTGGTTTATTTAGCACAGTTTTTATTTTTTTATTTTTACGGTGTTAATCTGAGGGGTTAGGTCATGTGATATTTTTATAGAGCCGGTCGATACGGACACGGCGATAGCTAATATGTATACTTTTTATTTATTTATGTAAGTTTTACACAATAAAATAATTTTTGAAACAAAAATAATAATCATGTTTTAGTGTCTCCATATTCCGAGAGCCATCGTTTTTCAGTTTTTGGGCGATTGTCTTATATAGGGTCTCATTTTTTGCGGGATGAGTTGATGGTTTGGCACTATTTTGGGGTGCATATATGACTTTTTGATTGCTTGCTATTACACCTTTTGGATGTAAGGTGACAAAAATTGTTTATTTAGCACAGTTCCTTTTTTTAAAATTTTTGCGGTGTTCATCTGAGGGGTTAGGTCATGTGATATTTCTTGTTAGTGACAGCCAGATTGTCAGGAGTGATGACTACTGCCTATCCACATTGTTAGACCCTCACTACCAGTCATAAATGGAGACAATTTTTAGACCTTCTGAGAGGGATGCAAAAATGGACTACTATGGAGACATGTTGAATAGTCAGTTGGTCGCTGCCTAGTAGCACTATCTCCCGTCCTCAGGAAGGTCTGACCAGGGGGACACACTCTGTGCTCACGATCCACTGCTGTGTAATTGGCGAATAAACTTTGTACATGGATTTTGAATTTTCATACAAATTGGCCACAGAAGGTTAGAATGAGAAAATGCGAGTCAACTACTCTAGTACTGAATATGGGCACTCAACAAGGATACATCCTTAGTCTGGCTCTTTTTACCTTAATTTTGTATGACTGTGTATTTATTTATCCATCAGATACTATAATGCAGTATGCTGATGACACCATGGTAGTAGTATTCTGTCCAGTGGTGTAACTAGAACTGCTGGGCCATAGCACATTTTTAAATGCCTCCCCCCGAACATCCTTGTCCTCCTATGCAACCCTCACTCCTGCGGCTAGTCAAGGTAGATCTCTTAGACCAGGCCAGACAGCTGCTCCATCCATTTCCTACACATATATACTATATATCATGTCACTGTATATTATATCCTTGGATTAACTTGCAGGATAACATGATGATCTGGATGGATGTCATTTTTTAGGCTTATAAACCACAGCATGCTACTATGTATGTAATCTACTGTTGAGGGGACCCTGACAATACAATCTTTCAGTTTTCCTCCCAGATGGGCTCCTTCTGTGTTCGGGCCCTGTAGCAGCCTCTTCCCATGCTTTCACTTTACCCCTGATTCTATCCTATTGTATCAACGTTTGGTATGGAAATACTTCTGTGGAAAATAGGAGATATATTGCTAGGATAATTTAGACTGCACAGAGAATTGTAGGGGTTAATTTCCCAAGTTTGAATTTGGTTTATGTTAGCCATATGTATAAGAAAGCCAACAGTATAACTAGGGATTCAACCCACCAAGGTTATTATACCCATGTTATTAAATGTATTGAACATTACTCCAAGATAAGAGGTGGTCATAGGAAAATAATTTTATGGCAGTAACACCATATTTTTTACCTTTTTATTTTAGTGAATGTGAACAACATGTGAAACATAACTTTCAGTTACATCTAAAGCAATAATGCAATGATGCCATTTTTATACCCATATTATAAAACACATTTTGATTTTACTGCAAAAAATGTGTTGTATTATTTCAAGAGATCATGTAGTTCAAGGACATTTACTGAAAATTTTGATTTTTCAACCAGTATTAGTGAACTCAGACTGTGTAGTTCAAAGACATTTTACTGTCAAAATTGCAGTAGTGTAGTTCAAAATTGCCAAAATTGCATTCTTATACCCATGTTAGTGAACACATTACCGTGACAGACTGTGTAGTTCAAAGTCATCTACTGAAAAAATTGCGTTTATGTCTGTGCTAGTGAACAAATTACTATAAAAGACTGTGCAGTTCAATGGCATTTTTCTACCAAAATTGCATTGTTATACCCATATTAGTGAATGCATTACTACAATAGACCATGTGGTTCAAAGACATTTTACTCTAATAATTGCATTGTTATACCCATGCTAGTGAACGTATTACTGCAACAAACTACATAGTTCAAATATATTTTACTGTAAATATTGCATTATTGCCAAAGTAAATTGACAATACCAGTGTACAGTGTGTTTGAGGAAGGGGAGGGACATTTAATTGTTCCTCTATCTTTAAGTAACAGAAAACATACTATTTAATAATCTGTGTACCAAACCTGTGAGAGAATCGGGAAGGAAGCTAAAGATCCCAAGATGACATATCACAGTCTGATAAAAGTAGTAGGGAGGGGGAGGACTATTATGATAATTGTGTGTTGGACAGGACCTGGGACCCGGATCGGGGTGCTGACATTGAGGTGACATCAGAGGAGGAGGGCAGTCGCTGTGGTGGTAATAGACAGCAAAGTACCTTATGGCCAAAATATCACAATTTACTGTCAGGGTTAGAAAAAGAGGCAGAATCCCAAATCATGTGGAAAGGGTGGTGGAGTTGCTTAATTCACCCATGCAAGGTTTCATCCCTACACAATGAGACCTTTGTCAACCAATGTGGTAAAATGCCAAGGTGAAGCATATATACACATGATTTGTCTGTCTTTTGGTCTGTCAGTCTGTCTGTATAACATATTGATCTTTACTTTAAATAACTTTTAAACCAGGTTGTGGTTTCAGTTTTTTTTAGCATTTCATCAAACATGTTCAAATTCAGGTTCATATTCTTTTGGTACTAGTGCTGTACTTCCACTGTCACATGTACGTCAAAATGAGGGTACATTGCTGTATCCACAGAAGTTAAAAGTGCAGAAGGTTGATCTGTTTGATTGTCAACAAGAAGGCAATAACACATTTTTCCACTCAATGACAAATTGGCATATTCTTCTAGATCAACTGGTGCTAGAAATCTTTCTTGAAAAACACTATATAAAATGTTACTGATAATAGCAGTGAAGAATGTTGATCCAAGGATCTGTGCGATTTACTGTAGGATGTTTCTTCACTTTACAGCAAATTAGTCTATACAGTTTAAGGGTATATATTTTCTTTCCGCTGGATGATCTGGAGTTTGTAAGAATGAAAGGTTAAACTCAATGGACTGACGTCTTTTTTCAAACCACTAACTATGTAACTCTGTAGTGTCAAACAGCTTTAGTATACTGTATTGTCCTATTTTTGAACTATTTTGAAAAGCTAAGAGATCAGAATATCTAAGGTCTCAAACCTGTCCACGTGCTGGATAGAGATTTAATAGATAAATTAAACATTTATTTTGGATATGTTTTCATGGCATCAAAATTTTCATGTGAAATCAGAAACCGGAACTTTAGGCATAAAGCCAGACCCAAAAGACAAATCCTAAGCAATGTATATAGCCAGAAAAAAAAAAAAAAAACTTTTAGCCATTATTGAAAATAATTATAATAAAATAAAAATTGTAATATGAATATAAACACGATATAAACAGATTTCTTTGCTCCACAAACATACGTTTACATATGGTATATAGTTCTATTCCACTTAAAGTAGTGTTCTTTCAGATGACATTTTAGGGTAAGCCATTATGTGTGTGTACCTATGGAACACCTTAATTAGGCGTATTTCAGGTGCAGATTGTGGTGCAATGGTTAGTTGTGGCACACTCTGTGACTTCTCCCCGCTCACACCAGGTCTAAAATTGTGGCTGTGACATGGGCAAGGAAGGGGATGTCTTCAAGCCAATTTTAGGAGTAGAACAAGATCTAAATGTAAGACAGCTAGGAAGCTGTCTTAGATTTAAAACTGGCAGAGGATCTGACAAAGAAGCCTTCTCCTCTTCATAAAGGCTCATTCACACAACCGTTGCCCCTCCGTTGCCGTATTGCAGCCCGCATTTGCGGATCTGCAATACACGTGCACCATTCCGTGTGCATTCCACATCACGGATGCGGACCCATTCACTTCAATGGGTCCGCAAATCCAGAGATGCGGAACGGTGCGGAATGGAATCACGGAACGGAACACTACGGAAGAAGCACTACAGAGTTCTTCCATGGGGTTCTGTTCCGTACTTCCGTTCCGCAAAAAGATAGAACTTGCTTTATCTTTTTGCGGAACGGACGAATGCAGACCCATTCAAGTTGACCGCAAATTGAGGTCCCCAATGCACGAAACGGCCCATCTACGGACGTGTGAATGATCCCTAACTCAGGCGGAACCACTGTCAGGTATAAGGCTTATTTTCCCAGTTTTCCCTCTGCAGACTCTATCTCTAAGTTTTTCCTGAGCTAATTGATGGAGACTAGATGCCATGATGTCTCAGGTGTACAGCACAAACAGAGGAGATCCTGCTTCCCTATCTTTATGTAGCATGATCTCAGAAGCAGCAGCACAGAGGAAATTATACAGCAACACTGAACAGTGTTGCTGTGAATCCAGCACTGGGATTAGAGTGAATGTTTACTAGAGCCTTCAGCAGCCTCTGTGTATCTGTAGCTTTGTCTCCTTCCAGTAGCTCACTCTCCACCTTCTATCTCTATAGACTTCTATATTCAGAATATAAAGTGATTCCTCAGTAAGGTGATAGTCTGTCTTGTCTGTCAAGATGGATTTTGGCAATGAATTCAGTGGGAATGATCGGTTCAGGAGGCAGGGATGGAATGTCAAAAGAAGTGGCCCATAAGTAGGGTTGAGCGATCCCAAACTATAAAGTTTGGGCTCGTACCGAACTTTAGGATTTTTGGACCCAGGATCCATTTCTGTAAAAGTTCGGGTTCGGTGTTCGCCGATTTCTTGGTGATTTTTGAAAGGCTGCATTGCAGCCAATCAATTAACTGTGTGCCCTTAGAAGCCATCACAGCCATACCTACTAATGGCATGGGTGTGATTGGCCAGTGCAGCATGTGACCCGGCCTCTATATAAGCTGGAGTCACGTAGTGCTACACGTCACTCTGCTGTGCTTAGTGTAGGGAGAGGATGCTGCTGCTGTGAGGGAGAGAATAGGACAGGATCTTTAAATCAGAACTCCAATTGAACTCAACGATCTACATAGATTTAGTTGTGTGGGTGCAGTGCACAATCTTTTTACCCTGCCCTGAGCCCAGTGACAGATAAAAATGAATTTTTATCCGTCTGTTAGTTAGGTGGGCGGTGATGGCATTTTATGCAAGCTCAGTGCACCAGCACTGCATATGTGCTTTTGTGACATTTAAATCCAAGCTTGAAATACTGCAATAATAATCTGGTTTTAAAAAACAACCTTTTTTGGCAATATTCTACATCTGGTGCCTTTGCAGCATTAGTCAGTGTGCAATTTAAGCTAGAAATACAGCTATAATTTTCTGGGTTTTTAAAAAAAAAACTTTTGGGGCAAAGTACACAATTTTACAGCCCTTGCTGCATCTTCACATGTGAAATTCAAGTGTTATATACAGCTGTCATATTCTGTTAGTAAAAAAACTAGGTTTAGGGTAAGTTCGTGAACAGCTGTCCCCCCCACACACGCACACTAAATTAAGTTTTCCACGCACACACACTTCCCTATGGCCCGCCGGACGCCTTGCTTGCCTCCGAATCCGAGAGTTCCAGTGAGGATGAGGATGACCCCACTTTCCTCTTGTCATCTGTGTCCTCTTCATCATCAAGCGATGATGATGAGCCACCAAGGCAGCGGAGACGCCGCCAGGCGGAGCAAGGGGACCGCCATGTCAGGGACCCTGTGGCCCTCACTAGTACGAGCAGCTCTGGGGCTTGTACTAGTTTTCTGGTTCACCAGATAAGTCCACCTGAGCCCCCTACCGGTGAACTTGTCTGGTATACCCCAGAGCATTTTGAGCCTGTGATTCCTGATTTTGTTGGCCAAGCAGGAATCCAGATTCCTGCAGTGTGCTTCACTGAATATGACTATTTTAGTCTTTTCTTCAGTGACCACTATGTGAATATGATGGTGGAGCAAACAAACCTGTACACCCAACAGTTCATTGCTCAACACCTAGGCTCCTTTTTGGCTAGGGCTGGTGGCTGGACTCCGGTCAGTGCAGCCGAGATGAGGACATTTTGGGGCCTCGTGCTGCACAAGGGCCTAGTCAAAAAACCCAGTGTCAGGCATTACTGGAGTGGGGACGTCCTCTACCAGACCCCACTTTACAGAACGGCCATGACACGTACCCGGTTTGAGGCCATCCGGAAATGCTTGCATTATGCAGATAATGCAGCATGTCCCCCCTGAGGTGATCCTGCCTATGATCGCCTGTACAAAATCAGGCCGTTCATCGATCACTTCGGGGCCAAATTGTTGGAGGCCTATGTACCTGGGAGGTCGCGGTTGATGAGTCTCTCATTGCTTTCAAGGGGAGACTCATTTTCTGCCAGTATGTTCCCTCTAAGTGGGCGAGGTATGGTGTGAAGCTGTAAAAACTTTGTGAGAGTACCTCAGGGTACACTTACAAGTTTTGTGTGTACGAGGGGCGAAATTCCTTCATTCAACCCCCAGAATGTCCCCCAACTCTGGGTGTTAGCAGAAAACTTGTGTGGGACCTTATGCACCCACTGCTAGATAAAGGTTACCACCTGTACGTGGATAACTTTTATACTAGTATCCCCTTGTTCCAGTCCCTCACCGCCAGATCCACATCCGCTTGGGGCCTGTGTGGAAAAATCAACGCGGCCTCCCTACCCACCCCCGCCAGGTACATATTCCCCAGGGGAAGACCCGCACCCTTATCAGTGGAAACCTGTTGCTGGTCAGATATAAGGACAAGAGGGATGTCCTTGTACTGTCCACAATTCACGTTAACGGCATCACCCCTGTCCCTGTATGAGGTACCGCGGCAACGGTCCTCAAGCCTGATTGTATCGTCGACTACAATCGGTATATGGGAGGAGTTGATCTCTCTGATCAAGTCCTCAAGCCATATAATGCCATGCGCAAAACCCGGGCATGGCACATAAAAAGTTGCGGCCTACTTGGTACAACTCTTTTTTTTTTGTAAATTCTTTATTTCAGAATTTTTCAATAAAGAAAAGACAGTAACAAAACATGTACAGTTCATAAAGTGGTACAACACTCTCACTCTCAGTGTGACACGTGCCCCGATCATTGTCGGTTGCTTCAGGGAGTACCACACTTCCATAGAGTACTACATATTTAATCCTCTTCCCCAATTTTAATTAAATTTAGCCACTGACAACCCAAAAAAAAAAAAAATTTGGTTCTCAGACTTGAGACACTAAAACAAAACCATTTTTTTTTCAAAAATATTAATTTGAAAAACTAAAATAAATAAAAAAGTTGACATATTAGGTATTGCTGCGTCCGTAAGAATATGCTCTATAAAAATACCCCATGACATAACCCCTTAGGTTGAGGTATTTTTTTGTCGCATTACATCACAAAAAGTGTCATAGAAAGCGACCAAAAAGTCATATGCCCCCCAAAATAGTCCCAATAAAACTGTCCTCTCATCCCACAAAAAATGAGCCCCTACCTTAGATAATCGGCTAAAAACAATAAATTATGAAAGGATAATATAGTGTAAAACCTAAATAAATTTTAAAAAAGTAGACATATTAGGTATCACTGCGTCCGTAAGAATCTTCACTATAAAAATACCCAATGACCTAACCCCTCAGATGAACACGGTCAAAAAAATAAAATAAAAACTGTGTCAAAATAGCTATTTTTTGGCAAATTTTGCATTTTTATCCGTTTTTTCCAGTAACAAATCAAGGGTTAACAGTCAAACAAAACATAATGTTTATTACCCTGAATCTGCAGTTTACAGAAACACCCCATATTTAGTCGTAAACTGCTGTATGACCAAACGGCAGGGCGCAGAAGGAAAGGAACGCCGTATGGTTTCTGGAAGGCAGAAGAACCCCTGATGCACCCCTACAGTAGAAACTCTATAAAAGTGACCCCATCTAAAAAACTACAAAGGTATTCAAAACTGATTTTAAAAACTTTATTAACCCATTTAGGTGTTCCTCAACAGTTTATGGCAAATGGAGATGAAATTTCAGAATTTCTATTTTTGGTAACCTTGCCTCAAATCATATGTACCCTAAAAATAGTCCCAACAAAACTGCCACCTTATTCTGTAGTTTAAAAAATGGGGTGACTTTTATGGAGTTTCTACTCTAGGGGTGCATCAGGGGGGCTTCAAATGGGACATGGTGTAAATAATTCAGTCCAGCAAAATCTGCCTTCCAAAAACCACACGGAGCACCTTTCCCGCTGCGCCCTACCGTGTGTCCGTACAGTAGTTTACGGCCACATATGGGCTGTTTCTGCAAACTACAGGATCAGGGCAATACATATTGAGTTTTGTTTGGGTGTTAACCCTTGCTTTGTTACTGGAAAAAATGGATTAAAATGGAAAATTTGCCCAAAAATTTAAATTCCGAAATTTCATCTCCATTTGCCAATAACTAATGTGGAACACCTAAAGGGTTAACAAAGTGTGTAAAATCAGTTTTGAATACCTTAAGGGGTGTAGTTTATTAGATGGGGTCACTTTTATGGAGTTTCTACTCTAGGGGTGCATCAAGGTATTTTCAAATGGGACATGGTGCAGAAAAAAGGCCATCAAAAGCGGAAGAGGAAGTACCCCCCTACCAACCCGCGATCCCTGGCCCTGAATGCCAGCATTTCAAAATTACTAGCCTTTGAAATGCTGTCATTCCGTCTGGTGTATAGTCTTAAAAGCCTTATGGCGGTGGCTGTCCCACAGTAAGTTGTGCCTCGCCGCCACTACTTTTCAAGGCGTGCCATCCCTTCCCTGCACAACCAAGTGGGGGACTAAATCAGGTGTGCACTGCGCAACGCCATCTGCGGCAAAGTGCACCTCACTACAGATACGTCTACCAGTAAGCACGGTCAGGGACGTTATATCTCCATAACAGCACACTGGGTAAATGCAATGGCGGTTGGGCCTGAGGCGGATAGCAGTTTGGCGCATGTACTTTGACCACAAGGATTGCAGGGTGCTTCAGTTTGCCTCCTGTTGCTTCCTCCTCCTACTCAGCTTCCTCATCCTCTACCGGCTCCTCATCCAGTCAGCGTAACACCTTCACCACCAACTTCAGCACAGACAGGGGTAAACAACAGCAGGCATTTTTAAACGTATCTGTTTGGGGGACAAACCCCACACCGCGCAGGAGCTGTGGACGGGCCTTGAACAACAGACCGATGAGTGGTTGGTGCCAGTGAGCCTCAAGCCCGGCCTGGTGGTGTGTGATAATGGGCGAAATCTCGTAACAGCTCTGGGACTAGCCGATTTGACGCACATCCCTTGCCTGGCACATGTGCTAAATTTGGTGGTGCAGAGGTTCCTTAAAAACTACCCGATATGTCATAGCTGCTGCATAAAGTGCAGGCCGTCTGTGTGCGCTTTCGGCGTTCTCACCCCGCTGCTGCCCACCTGTCAGCGCTGCAGCGTAACTTCGGCCTTTCCGCTCACCGCCTCATATGCGACGTGCCCACAAGATGGAACTCCACCTTGCACATGCGGGTCAGAATGTGCGAGCAGCAGCAGGCGATAATGGAGTTTCAGCTGCAGAACAGCACCACTTCACCACCAATGACTGGCCCTCCATGCGAGACCTGTGTTCCTTGTTGTGCTGTTTCGAGTACTCCACCAACATGGACAGTGCTGATAATGCCGTTTTCAGCGTTATTATTCCACTTATATGCCTCAATGAAAAAAGGCTGCTGGCAATGATGGAAGAGGATGTGGCACAGGAGGAGGAGGAGGAAGAGGGATAATGTCATAGGGTTTCCGGCCAGTCATTCACAAGTAGCTCCTAGGGTGGGTTCCTGCACCCACAAATGCCAGGTACAATTGTCCAGCCAGGTCACAGTTCTGGAGGACGACGAGGTGGAGGAAAAGGAGGAGGAGATGTAGGAAGAACCGTGTTCACAGCAGAGTGGCACCCAAACCAGCTCATAGCCATCACTGGTGCGTGGCTGGGGGGATACAGAGGACACAGACGATACACCTCCCACAGAGGACAGCTTTTTGTTGCCTCTGGGCAGCTTGGCACGCATAAGCGATTACATGCTGCAGTGTCTCTGCAACGACTGCCAAGTTGCCCACATTCTAACTTGTGCTGATTACTGAGTGGCCACTCTGCTGGATCACCATTACAAGGACAATGTGCCTTCCTTAATTCCGTCACTGGAACATGATCGTAAGATGCGCAAGTAAAGCGCACGCTTCAATGCCTAAACTTTGACAACTTGTCCCACATTTGCACTTCAATAATTTGTCCCACTTTTCCACTCGAACATATTTAATTTAGAAAATAAACCTCCCTTGGGTGTGGTCTCTCTTTCTCACACTCCCTCTCCGGCATGGAACCCCGATTCGCCAATAACTGTGATCAACATGGTAGGCTCAGAAAAGAACATCGAAAGTTATATCGAAAGTTCCTTCATGACACTGGTAAAATGGAGTAAAAAATAATAATTTCTATTTATAAAAAAAACACCAAATTTACCCAAAATTTTGAAAAATTATCAAATTTCCAAGTTTCAATTTCTCTTCTACTATAATACATAGTAATACCTCCAAAAATAGTTATTAATTTATATTACCCATATGTCTACTTCAGGTTTGGATCATTTTGGGAATGCCATTTTATTATTTGGGGACGTTACAAGGCTTAGAAGTTTAGAAGCAAATCTTGAAATTTTTCAGAAATTTTCCAAAACCCACTTTTTAAGGACCAGTTCAGGTCTGAAGTCACTTTGTGAGGCTTACATAATAGAAACCACCCAAAAATGACCCCATTTTAGAAATTAAACCCCTCAAAGTATTCAAAACTGATTTTACAAACTTTGTTAACCCTTTAGGTGTTCCACAAGAGTTACTGACAGGTACCGTATAATATGGGAGCTTTATGACTCCCGTATTATGGACTGAACACCTTAACCTCCTGTAGGTCATCGGAAAATAAAATAAGTTAAACCTTTGAGGATCCTGAGATTTTCCATTTTTGCGTTTTCGTACAAGTTGTACTTTCTAATACTGTCATTTACGGTTGCATACCATGTAGTGGGAAGCGAAAACAAAAAGGTTTTCATTTTTATTTTTACTCCATACACTATGCAGTAAAATTGACCTGTTATTTTCATTCTCCAGGTCAGTACAGTTACAACGATACCACACTTATATAATTTTTCTTCTATTTTAATACAGAAAAAAAAAAATTAAAACCTTTTAGAGAAAAAAACTATTATCACCATATTCTGACCCCTATATTTTTTTGTTTTTTGTTATGTGTACGGGGTTCATTTTTTGCGGGGCGATCTGTACTTTTCAATGATAACTATTTGAAGTGTGTACGACTTCTTGATCACTTTTTATTAAAAAAATATTCAGGAGTTGAAGTGACAAAAAATAGCAATTTGGCTGTTTTTATTTTTTTCCCATTGCACAATTTGTCGTATGCCATTAATATTGTTATATTTTAATTGTAAGGGCATTCTCACACGCGGCGATAATCGGCCCATGATGTTTATTTTTCTATTGGTTAAGTATTTTTATTATAAGGAAAGGCGGGTGATTTGAACTGGGTGACTATAAGAGATGAGCGAATCGAAGCTGACTAAGTGAAATTCGATCTGAATTTCAGGACTAATTTGATTCGCGCAGAAGCCATAATGCCATGCATGCAGCCAGCAGCAGCCAGCCCTGTGATATCACAGCCCTATAAATAGCATCAGCCATCTTAGATTCTGCCATTTACCAGTGTACTTAGTGCAGGGAGAGACGTCAGCAGGCGCTAGGAACAGTGTTAAAAAAAACGTAATTGCGCTAAAAAACCAAATTTACAAGTGCAGGGCAAGATTATTCAAGGTGTAGGGAAAGGGTAGGGAGGAATAGCTCCACAGCATTTATGTTGAACAGGGTTCAGTAGGTAAGGTTACAACCTGGGTAATAGGAACATTGCTATTACACCTTGCTGCACTGACTGGGGATACAAATTGCCATTATACAGCTCTGTAATTCCAGTAAACCGTTATTAGGGTGCAAGTGCTGTTTGAAATAGGCATTAACAGGATTTATTACAAGGAACTATTTATATGTCTTATTTGCCCTTGTGCGGTGCAGTTATATGTTGTAAAGCATTTTTTGGATTGTATTAGTGGGAAAAATAGGCTTATTAGCTATTGTGTGAAGTGCTAAAATTATAGCCCTTTTTGTTGTGTATTAGTGGCAAAAGTAGAATACATTTGCCATTCAGTGGTGCAGTTATATGTTCTAAAGCCTTTTGTGATGTGTATTAGTGAAAAAAGAAAAAAATATATATTTGCCTTTTGTTTCAAAGTCCTTTTTGTCATGTATTAGTTAAAAAAAATATATATATATTTGCCGGTCAGCGGTGCAGTTATATGTTCTAAAGCCTTTTGTGATGTGTATTAGTGGAAAAAGAAAAAAAATATTTGCCTTTCAGCGGTGCAGTTATCTGTTCTAAAGCCTTTTGTGCCATGAATTAGTGGGAAAATAAAAAATATATTTGCCATTCAGCGGTGCAGTTATATGTTCTAAAGCCATTTTTTGCATGTATTAGTGGCAAAAGAAAAACATATTTGCCGTTCAGCAGTGCAGTTATATGTTCTAAAGCCCTTTTTTGTGTGTATTAGTGTGAAAAACGAAGGGCTTATTAGTAGGGATGAGCGAACTCGAACTGTATAGTTCGGGTTCGTACCGAATTTTGGGGTGTCCGTGACACGGACCCGAACCCGGACATTTTCGTAAAAGTCCGGGTTCGGGTTCGGTGTTCGTCGCTTTCTTGGCGCTTTTGTGACGCTTTCTTGGCGCTTTTTGAAAGGCTGCAAAGCAGCCAATCAACAAGCGTCATACTACTTGCCCCAAGAGGCCGTCACAGCCATGCCTACTATTGGCATGGCTGTGATTGGCCAGAGCACCATGTGACCCAGCCTCTATTTAAGCTGGAGTCACATAGCGCCGCCCGTCACTCTGCTCTGATTAGCGTAGGGAGAGGTTGCGGATGCGACAGTAGGGCGAGATTAGGCAGATTAACTCCTCCAAAGGACTTCACTTGATTAATCGATCGATCTGCAGCTGTGCATCATTGAGCTGCTGAAATTCAAATGCTCACTCACTGTTTTTAGGCTGCCCAGACCGTTAGTCAGTCACTTTTTTCTGGGGTGATCGGCGGCCATTTTGTGTCTTGTGCGGTGCTGCGACCAAGTGCATCCAAGCTGCGACCAAGTGCATTTAACCCTCAATGGTGTGGTTGTTTTTTGGCTAAAGCCTACATCAGGGTGAAGCTGTCACACCAAGTGCATTTAACCAGCAATAGTCTGTTCATTTTTTTGGCCATATACTAAATCAGGGGCAAGCTGCGCCTGTCACCAAGTGCATTTAACCCTCAATGGTGTGGTTGTTTTTTGGCTAAAGCCTACATCAGGGTGAAGCTGTCACACCAAGTGCATTTAACCAGCAATAGTCTGTTCATTTTTTGGCCATATACTACATCAGGGGCAAGCTGCGCCCGTCACCAAGTGCATTTAACCCTCAGTAGTGTGGTGCGTCAAGCTGTGACACCAAGTGCATTTAACCAGCAATAGTCTGTTCATTTTTTGGCCATATACTAAATCAGGGGCAAGCTGCGCCCGTCACCAAGTGCATTTAACCAGCAATAGTGTGGTTATTTTTTGGCCATATCCCAGTCTAATTCTGTCACTAAATCCATACCGGTCACCCAGCGCCTAAATACTAGGCCTCAAATTTATATCCCGCTAAATCTCTCGTTACCGCTGTCCTGTTGTGGCTGGGAAAGTTATTTAGTGTCCGTCAAAGCACATTTTTTGTTCTGGGTTGAAGTACAATTCCCAATTTAGCAATTTCATAATTTAGTGGTTCCTGCTATATCAGAGCTATTTGAAATCTATCCCTAAAAGGGTACATAATATTCAAGGTGCACATTGGGTCATTCAGAATAACTTCACACACACCCGCTACTGTGTATTTCCAAGTCTAATTCTGTCACTAAACCCATACCTGTCACCCAGCGCCTAAATACTAGGCCTCAAATTTATATCCTGCTAAATCTCTCGTTACCGCTGTCCTGTTGTGGCTGGGAAAGTTATTTAGTGTCCGTCAAAGCACATTTTTTGTTCTGGGTTGAAATACAATTCCCAATTTAGCAATTTCATAATTTAGTGGTTCCTGCTATATCAGAGCTATTTGAAATCTATCCCTAAAAGGGTATATAATATTCAAGGTGCACATTGGGTCATTCAGAATAACTTCACACACACCCGCTACTGTGTATTTCCAAGTCTAATTCTGTCACTAAACCCATACCTGTCACCCAGCGCCTAAATACTAGGCCTCAAATTTATATCCTGCTAAATCTCTCGTTACCGCTGTCCTGTTGTGGCTGGGAAAGTTATTTAGTGTCCGTCAAAGCACATTTTTTGTTCTGGGTTGAAATACAATTCCCAATTTAGCAATTTCATAATTTAGTGGTTTCTGCTATATCAGAGCTATTTGAAATCTATCCCTAAAAGGGTATATAATATTCAAGGTGCACATTGGGTCATTCAGAATAACTTCACACACACCCGCTACTGTGTATTTCCAAGTCTAATTCTGTCACTAAACCCATACCTGTCACCCAGCGCCTAAATACTAGGCCTCAAATTTATATCCTGCTAAATCTCTCGTTAACGCTGTCCTGTTGTGGCTGGGAAAGTTATTTAGTGTCCGTCAAAGCACATTTTTTGTTCTGGGTTTAAATACAATTCCCAATTTAACAATTTCATAATTTAGTGGTTTCTGCTATATCAGAGCTATTTGAAATCTATCCCTAAAAGGGTATATAATATTCAAGGTGCACATTGGGTCATTCAGAATAACTTCACACACACACGCTTCTGTGCATTTCCAAGTCTAATTCTGTCACTAAATCCATACCGGTCACCCAGCGCCTAAATACTAGGCCTCAAATTTATATCCCGCTGAATTTGAATACAATACATTGGGCCAAATAATATATTTGTTGTTGTGGTGAACCATAACAATGAGAAAAACATCTAGTAAGGGACGCGGACGTGGACATGGTCGTGGTGGTGTTAGTGGACCCTCTGGTGCTGGGAGAGGACGTGGCCGTTCTGCCACATCCACACGTCCTAGTGTACCAACTACCTCAGGTCCCAGTAGCCGCCAGAATTTACAGCGATATATGGTGGGGCCCAATGCCGTTCTAAGGATGGTAAGGCCTGAGCAGGTACAGGCATTAGTCAATTGGGTGGCCGACAGTGGATCCAGCACGTTCACATTATCTCCCACCCAGTCTTCTGCAGAAAGCGCACAGATGGCGCCTGAAAACCAACCCCATCAGTCTGTCACATCACCCCCATGCATACCAGGGAAACTGTCTCAGCCTCAAGTTATGCAGCAGTCTCTTATGCTGTTTGAAGACTCCGCTGGCAGGGTTTCCCAAGGGCATCCACCTAGCCCTTCCCCAGCGGTGAAAGACATAGAATGCACTGACGCACAACCACTTATGTTTCCTGATGATGAGGACATGGGAATACCACCTCAGCATGTCTCTGATGATGACGAAACACAGGTGCCAACTGCTGCGTCTTTCTGCAGTGTGCAGACTGAACAGGAGGTCAGGGATCAAGACTGGGTGGAAGACGATGCAGGGGACGATGAGGTCCTAGACCCCACATGGAATGAAGGTCGTGCCACTGACTTTCACAGTTCGGAGGAAGAGGCAGTGGTGAGACCGAGCCAACAGCGTAGCAAAAGAGGGAGCAGTGGGCAAAAGCAGAACACCCGCCGCCAAGAGACTCCGCCTGCTACTGACCGCCGCCATCTGGGACCGAGCACCCCAAAGGCAGCTTCAAGGAGTTCCCTGGCATGGCACTTCTTCAAACAATGTGCTGACGACAAGACCCGAGTGGTTTGCACGCTGTGCCATCAGAGCCTGAAGCGAGGCATTAACGTTCTGAACCTGAGCACAACCTGCATGACCAGGCACCTGCATGCAAAGCATGAACTGCAGTGGAGTAAACACCTTAAAACCAAGGAAGTCACTCAGGCTCCCCCTGCTACCTCTTCTGCTGCTGCCGCCTCGGCCTATTCTGCTGCTGCCGCCTCGGCCTCTTCCTCCGCCTCTGGAGGAACGTTGGCACCTGCCGCCCAGCAAACAGGGGATGTACCACCAACACCACCACCACCACCTCCGTCACCAAGCGTCTCAACCATGTCACACGCCAGCGTTCAGCTCTCCATCTCACAAACATTTGATAGAAAGCGTAAATTCCCACCTAGCCACCCTCGATCCCTGGCCCTGAATGCCAGCATTTCTAAACTACTGGCCTATGAAATGCTGTCATTTAGGCTGGTGGACACAGACAGCTTCAAACAGCTCATGTCGCTTGCTGTCCCACAGTATGTTGTTCCCAGCCGGCACTACTTCTCCAAGAGAGCCGTGCCTTCCCTGCACAACCAAGTATCCGATAAAATCAAGTGTGCACTGCGCAACGCCATCTGTGGCAAGGTCCACCTAACCACAGATACGTGGACCAGTAAGCACGGCCAGGGACGCTATATCTCCCTAACTGCACACTGGGTAAATGTAGTGGCAGCTGGGCCCCAGGCGGAGAGCTGTTTGGCGCACGTCCTTCCGCCGCCAAGGATCGCAGGGCAACATTCTTTGCCTCCTGTTGCCACCTCCTCCTTCTCGGCTTCCTCCTCCTCTTCTTCCACCTGCTCATCCAGTCAGCCACACACCTTCACCACCAACTTCAGCACAGCCCGGGGTAAACGTCAGCAGGCCATTCTGAAAATCATATGTTTGGGGGACAGGCCCCACACCGCACAGGAGTTGTGGCGGGGTATTGAACAACAGACCGACGAGTGGTTGCTGCCGGTGAGCCTCAAGCCCGGCCTGGTGGTGTGTGATAATGGGCGAAATCTCGTTGCAGCTCTGGGACTAGCCAATTTGACGCACATCCCTTGCTTGGCGCATGTGCTGAATTTGGTGGTGCAGAAGTTCATTCACAACTACCCCGACATGTCAGAGCTGCTGCATAAAGTGCGGGCCGTCTGTTCGCGCTTCCGGCGTTCACATCCTGCTGCTGCTCGCCTGTCTGCGCTACAGCGTAACTTCGGCCTTCCCGCTCACCGCCTCATATGCGACGTGCCCACCAGGTGGAACTCCACCTTGCACATGCTGGACAGACTGTGCGAGCAGCAGCAGGCCATAGTGGAGTTTCAGCTGCAGCACGCACGGGTCAGTCGCACTACAGAACAGCACCACTTCACCACCAATGACTGGGCCTCCATGCGAGACCTGTGTGCCCTGTTGCGCTGTTTCGAGTACTCCACCAACATGGCCAGTGGCGATGACACCGTTATCAGCGTTACAATACCACTTCTATGTCTCCTTGAGAAAACACTTAGGGCGATGATGGAAGAGGAGGTGGCCCAGGAGGAGGAGGAGGAGGAAGAGGGGTCATTTTTAGCACTTTCAGGCCAGTCTCTTCGAAGTGACTCAGAGGGAGGTTTTTGGCAACAGCAGAGGCCAGGTACAAATGTGGCCAGCCAGGGCCCACTACTGGAGGACGAGGAGGACGAGGATGAGGAGGAGGTGGAGGAGGATGAGGATGAAGCATGGTCACAGCGGGGTGGCACCCAACGCAGCTCGGGTCCATCACTGGTGCGTGGCTGGGGGGAAAGGCAGGACGATGACGATACGCCTCCCACAGAGGACAGCTTGTCCTTACCCCTGGGCAGCCTGGCACACATGAGCGACTACATGCTGCAGTGCCTGCGCAACGACAGCAGAGTTGCCCACATTTTAACCTGTGCGGACTACTGGGTTGCCACCCTGCTGGATCCACGCTACAAAGACAATGTGCCCACCTTACTTCCTGCACTGGAGCGTGATAGGAAGATGCGCGAGTACAAGCGCACGTTGCTAGACGCGCTACTGAGAGCATTCCCAAATGTCACAGGGGAACAAGTGGAAGCCCAAGGCCAAGGCAGAGGAGGAGCAAGAGGTCGCCAAGGCAGCTGTGTCACGGCCAGCTCCTCTGAGGGCAGGGTTAGCATGGCAGAGATGTGGAAAACTTTTGTCAACACGCCACAGCTGTCATGGTCTTACCTCCTTGCTGTTCCCTTCGTTTGACATGTGCTGGCGGCCATCTTGGTTTCTGGGTTTTCTTGTAGCCTCCCACCCTGCGGCTCCTCCTTCCCACTGGGAGGAGCTGGGTGCCTAGCTCATATATATAGGAGGTCTGTGGCTTCAGTTCCTTGCTTGGTCCTCCTGTGTTCACATGCTTCCAAGACTGCTGCTGCTTCTGGTTCCTGATCCTGGCCTCGTCTGACTACCCCGTTGGTTCCTGATTCCGGCTTCGTCTGACTACCCCGTTGGTTCCTGATTCCGGCTTCGTCTGACTACCCCGTTGGTTCCTGTTCCTGGCTTCGTCTGACTACCCTTCTGGTTCCTGACCTCTGTCTCCGCAAGACCCTGCTTCGGTTTAGCCATCCGTTCGGACTTTGCTTACGGCTTGCTCTTCAATAAAACCTTCTTATTTTCCACTTATCTCTTGTTGTACGTCTGGTTCATGGTTCCTTGACATTAGGACCAAGCCATGAATTCTGACGGTACAGGGCCACCCTCGCTACCTACGCTGGTTGCCAGACTTGATCAGCAGGATCACCTGTTGGGTCGGTTCGCTGTGGCGTTGCAAACCCTGCTTGAACGCACGGCTCATTTAGCTTCCGTTGCCGATGGGTCGGTTGTCGCTCCTGGGCCCGCTCCTACTGCCGCTCCGGTTGTTGCGCCAGAGTCTACCCTGACACCTGTTGCTGCGCCTGTGGTGTTTCAGGGTATGACCGGTTCTGCCCCCCTTCCACAGCGCTTTGGGGGAGAGCCAACTCAGTGCCGAGGTTTCCTTAACCAGGTGGGCATTTACTTCGAGTTGCTGCCACATGCATTTCCTACTGAGAGATCAAGGGTGGGCTTCTTGATCTCGCTGCTCTCGGACAAGGCCTTAGCCTGGGCCAGCCCTTTATGGGAGAACAACAATCCGGTGGTTGCCGAGTTTTCCGGTTTTGTTGCTTCTCTTCGGAAGGTATTCGATGTGCCGGCTCGTGCTGCCTCTGCTGCGAAGCTCCTTATGTCCATCAGACAGGGTTCACGATCCGTAGCTGAATACGCCATTGAGTTTCGTACCCTGGCAGCAGAGGTGGGCTGGAATAATGAGGCTCTGGTCGCTGCTTTCTCTCATGGTCTCTCGGATGCCTTGAAGGATGAGGTTGCAGCTAAGGACCTACCAGTGGAGCTCGAGTCTCTTATTTCTTTCCTGATTTTGATTGACACCAGACTCAGGGAGAGACCTTCCTTTAAGGAGAGCCTGCGGAGGTCTCCTAACAGATTGGCGCCTACGTTTGCTGTCCCACCCGTGCCTCCCTCTCCTCCCACGCCTCCTGGGGATGACTTGTCTGGGGGTGAACCCATGCAGCGGGGGTTTGCTCGCCTGTCTGAGGGGGAGAGGGTACTCCGGAGACGCGAGGGCCGATGCATGTACTGTGGTCTCGGTGGGCATTTTCGGTTGGCATGTCCGAACCGTCCGGGAGAACGCTCGCACCTGAGGTCCTGTCGGGGGCAGATCTTGGGTGGAGTCTCCTCGTCCCCGGTTTCCCGTGTTGACAAACCACTGATCACGGTTGTCCTCTCCTGGGTCGGGGGCTCGGTGACGACCCAGGCGTTGGTGGACTCTGGTGCTGGTGGTTTGTTCATTGATAGAGGGTTCGTTGCCGCCAATTCCATTCCTCTGCAGCCTCGAGGTTCCCCACTGGCTCTTGAGGCGATAGACGGCAGACCCCTTCTGCCGCCACACGTGACTCATGAGACCCTTCCAGTGGGGATAGCCATTGGTGCCGTTCACAGAGAGTCGGTCTGTCTCCAGGTTATTTCGTCTCCACACTACTCGGTGGTCTTGGGGTACCCCTGGCTCCAGAAGCATAATCCGACTTTCGATTGGAGATCGGTCGAGATCCTCTCGTGGTCACCGCAGTGTGGGGCTAGTTGCATCCATGGGCCTGTCAAGTTGCTGTGTACTTCCTCGGACTCTCTGTTGCCTCCTGAATACGAAGAGTACCGGGATGTATTCGATAAGGTGCGCGCGGTTGCCCTACCTCCGCACCGCCCATACGATTGTGCCATAGAGTTACAATCCGGTGCCGTTCCTCCTCGTGGCAAAGTCTATCCACTGTCGGTAGCGGAGAATGAGGCCATGGAGGAGTACGTGAGGGAGGCGCTTTCACGCGGACACATTCGCAAATCCTCGTCCCCGGCAGGGGCTGGATTTTTCTTTGTGAAAAAGAAGGGCGGCGAGTTGAGGCCTTGCATCGATTACAGGGGTCTCAATCGCATCACGATCAAGAACGCTTACCCGATACCCTTGATTTCCGAGCTGTTCGATCGCCTCAAAGGGGCCACGGTCTTTACCAAACTCGACCTGAGGGCGGCATATAACCTGGTAAGGATCAAGGCGGGCGATGAGTGGAAGACCGCGTTTAACACCAGGACCGGTCATTATGAATCCTTGGTTATGCCCTTTGGGTTGTGCAATGCGCCCGCAGTCTTCCAGGAATTCATCAACGATGTTTTCCGTGACCTGTTGCAGCAGTGCGTGGTGGTCTATTTGGATGACATCTTGGTATATTCTGCATCCATGGAGGCCCACATTCTGGATGTCAGACGAGTGTTGCAACGCTTACGAGAGAACAAGCTGTTCGGTAAGCTTGAGAAATGCGAATTTCACCGATCCCAGGTAACCTTCTTAGGTTACATCATTTCCGCTGAGGGGTTCTCCATGGATCCTGAGAAGGTTTCGGCTGTCTTACAGTGGCCCCAGCCCAGTGGGCTTCGTGCCCTGCAGCGCTTTTTGGGCTTCGCCAATTATTATCGGAAGTTCATCAGGGACTTTTCCATGCTAGCCAAGCCTCTCACGGATCTGACCAGGAAGGGCAGTAATCCTCAGGTCTGGTCGCTCGAGGCCATCCGAGCTTTTGAGGCTCTAAAGTCCGCCTTTGTGTCGGCTCCGATTCTGTCGCATCCCAACCCTGGGTTGCCTTTTGTCCTCGAGGTGGACGCGTCTGAGACGGGAGTAGGCGCCCTCCTGTCTCAGCGTAGAACACCAGAGGGTCCTCTGCTTCCTTGTGGGTTTTACTCCCGGAAACTGTCTTCCGCGGAGTGCAACTATCAGATTGGTGACAGGGAGTTATTGGCCATCGTGCAGGCCCTTAAAGAATGGAGGCACTTGCTCGAGGGCTCGGTGGTTCCGGTTCTCATCCTGACGGACCACAAGAATCTGACCTACCTCTCTGAGGCCAAGAGATTGACACCACGTCAGGCCAGATGGGCTCTGTTCTTGTCACGTTTTAATTACGTGGTCTCCTACCTACCCGGCTCCAAGAACATCAGAGCGGATGCCTTATCACGGCAGTACTCCGAGCTGTCCGGGGAGGAGTCGATTCCGACTACGGTCATACCCCCGAATCAGATCCTGGCCGCTATTCGCACCAGCCTGACTTCTCCTCTGGGTGTGCAGATTTTGGCGGCTCAATCTGGTGCTCCCTCTGGGAGACCCAACGGCAGATGTTTTGTGCCTGAGGAGTTGCGCACTCGGTTGTTGCGAACCTACCATAACTCCAAGGCCGCGGGGCACCCTGGAAAGAATCAGCTGTCCTGGGCGGTTTCACGTCTGTTCTGGTGGCCTTCTCTACGTTCCGACATCGCCGCATATGTAGCGGCATGCTCCGTTTGTGCCCAGAGTAAGTCCCCTCGGCACCTTCCGTTGGGCCTTTTGCAACCCATAGCCACCGGGGAGCGTCCATGGTCACACCTGGGGATGGATTTCATTGTGGACCTCCCTGCATCCCGAGGCCATACGGTCATTCTCATGATTGTGGATCGGTTTTCCAAAATGTGCCACTGTGTTCCTCTCAAGAAGTTACCCTCTGCACAAGAGTTGGCCTCGATTTTTGCCAGGGAGGTCTTCCGGTTGCACGGTTTGCCCAAGGAGATTGTGTCGGATCGGGGGAGTCAGTTTGTGTCCAGGTTCTGGCGCGCCTTTTGCTCCCAGTTGGGGATTCATCTCTCTTTCTCCTCGGCCTACCACCCTCAGTCCAATGGGGCCGCAGAACGATCCAATCAGGCCTTGGAGCAATTCCTTCGTTGCTATGTCTCCGATCACCAAGACAATTGGGTTGACCTCCTGCCTTGGGCTGAGTTTGCCAGGAACACGGCGGTGAACTCTTCCTCTGGGACGTCTCCCTTCATGGCCAATTATGGGTTCCAACCTGCCGTGTTACCGGAGGTATTCTCTCCTCAGGATATTCCGGCTGTGGAGGATCACCTTTCCGTCCTACGTGCTTCTTGGGTACAGATCCAGAGGTCCCTTGAGGTCTCTGCGCAGCGCCAGAAACTCCAGGCTGATCGCAGACGAGCGCCCGCTCCTTCCTACCAGGTCGGAGACCGCGTATGGTTGTCCACCCGCAACCTCAACCTTCGAGTGCCCACTCCCAAGCTGGCGCCTCGCTTTGTTGGTCCCTTCCGAGTGCTTCGCAGGGTAAACCCGGTAGCCTATGCCCTTGCGCTTCCTCCTGGCATGCGGATCTCCAACGTGTTTCATGTCTCCCTGTTGAAGCCACTGGTGTGTAATCGTTTCACTTCCTCGATTCCTCGGCCTCGTCCGGTCCAAGTGGGCAATCGTGAGGAGTATGAGGTGAGCAATATCCTGGACTCACGCCTGGTCCGCGGCCGGGTGCAGTTTTTGGTCCATTGGCGTGGTTATGGTCCAGAGGAGCGTTCCTGGGTTCCCTCCGCAGATGTCCATGCTCCTGTCTTGCTCCGAGCCTTCCACGCACGCTTCCCTCAGAAACCGTTCCTTACTCCGCGGAGGAGGGGCCCTTGAGGGGGAGGTACTGTCATGGTCTTACCTCCTTGCTGTTCCCTTCGTTTGACATGTGCTGGCGGCCATCTTGGTTTCTGGGTTTTCTTGTAGCCTCCCACCCTGCGGCTCCTCCTTCCCACTGGGAGGAGCTGGGTGCCTAGCTCATATATATAGGAGGTCTGTGGCTTCAGTTCCTTGCTTGGTCCTCCTGTGTTCACATGCTTCCAAGACTGCTGCTGCTTCTGGTTCCTGATCCTGGCCTCGTCTGACTACCCCGTTGGTTCCTGATTCCGGCTTCGTCTGACTACCCCGTTGGTTCCTGATTCCGGCTTCGTCTGACTACCCCGTTGGTTCCTGATTCCGGCTTCGTCTGACTACCCCGTTGGTTCCTGTTCCTGGCTTCGTCTGACTACCCTTCTGGTTCCTGACCTCTGTCTCCGCAAGACCCTGCTTCGGTTTAGCCATCCGTTCGGACTTTGCTTACGGCTTGCTCTTCAATAAAACCTTCTTATTTTCCACTTATCTCTTGTTGTACGTCTGGTTCATGGTTCCTTGACAACAGCTAACTGCACCACCACCTGATACGCAACGTGTTAGCAGGAGGCAACATTTCACTAACATGGTGGAACAGTACGTGTGCACACCCCTCCACGTACTGACTGATGGTTCGGCCCCATTCAACTTCTGGGTCTCTAAATTGTCCACGTGGCCAGAGCTAGCCTTTTATGCCTTGGAGGTGCTGGCCTGCCCGGCAGCCAGCGTTTTGTCTGAACGTGTATTCAGCACGGCAGGGGGCGTCATTACAGACAAACGCAGCCGCCTGTCTACAGCCAATGTGGACAAGCTGACGTTCATAAAAATGAACCAGGCATGGATCCCACAGGACCTGTCCGTCCCTTGTCCAGATTAGACATTAACTACCTCCCCATAACCATATATTATTGGACTCCAGGGCACTTCCTCATTCAATCCTATTTTTATTTTCATTTTACCATTATATTGCGAGGCTACCCAAAGTTGAATGAACCTCTCCTCTGCCTGTGTGCTAGGCCTAAATATATGCCAATGGACTGTTGCAGTGGTGGCTGACATGAAGCCTGATTCTCTGCTATGACATGCAGACTAATTCTCTGCTGACATGAAGCCAGATTGTCTGTTACGGGACCTCTCTCCTCTGCCTGGGTGCTGGGCCTAAATTTATGACAATGGACTGTTGCAGTGGTGGCTGACGTGAAGCCTGATTCTCTGCTATGACATGCAGACTGATTCTCTGCTGACATGAAGCCAGATTGTCTGTTACGGGACCTCTCTGCTCTGCCTGTGTGCTAGGCCTAAATATATGCCAATGGACTGTTGCAGTGGTGGGTGACGTGAAGCCTCATTCTCTGCTATGACATGCAGACTGATTCTCTGCTGTCATGAAGCCAGATTGTCTGTTACGGGACCTCTCTGCTCTGCCTGTGTGCTAGGCCTAAATATATGCCAATGGACTGTTGCAGTGGTGGGTGACGTGAAGCCTCATTCTCTGCTATGACATGCAGACTGATTCTCTGCTGACATGAAGCCAGATTGTCTGTTACGGGACCTCTCTGCTCTGCCTGTGTGCTAGGCCTAAATATATGCCAATGGACTGTTGCAGTGGTGGGTGACGTGAAGCCTCATTCTCTGCTATGACATGCAGACTGATTCTCTGCTGTCATGAAGCCAGATTGTCTGTTACGGGACCTCTCTGCTCTGCCTGTGTGCTAGGCCTAAATATATGCCAATGGACTGTTGCAGTGGTGGGTGACGTGAAGCCTCATTCTCTGCTATGACATGCAGACTGATTCTCTGCTGACATGAAGCCAGATCGTCTGTTACGGGACCTCTCTGCTCTGCCTGTGTGCTAGGCCTAAATATATGCCAATGGACTGTTGCAGTGGTGGGTGACGTGAAGCCTCATTCTCTGCTATGACATGCAGACTGATTCTCTGCTGACATGAAGCCAGATTGTCTGTTACGGGACCTCTCTGCTCTGCCTGTGTGCTAGGCCTAAATATATGCCAATGGACTGTTGCAGTGGTGGGTGACGTGAAGCCTCATTCTCTGCTATGACATGCAGACTGATTCTCTGCTGTCATGAAGCCAGATTGTCTGTTACGGGACCTCTCTGCTCTGCCTGTGTGCTAGGCCTAAATATATGCCAATGGACTGTTGCAGTGGTGGGTGACGTGAAGCCTCATTCTCTGCTATGACATGCAGACTGATTCTCTGCTGACATGAAGCCAGATTGTCTGTTACGGGACCTCTCTCCTCTGCCTGTGTGCTAGGCCTAAATATATGCCAATGGACTGTTGCAGTGGTGGCTGACGTGAAGCCTCATTCTCTGCTATGACATGCAGACTAATTCTCTGCTGACATGAAGCCAGATTGTCTGTTACGGGACCTCTCTCCTCTGCCTGGGTGCTGGGCCTAAATTTATGACAATGGACTGTTGCAGTGGTGGCTGACGTGAAGCCTGATTCTCTGCTATGACATGCAGACTGATTCTCTGCTGACATGAAGCCAGATCCTCTGTTACGGGACCTCTCTCCTCTGCCTGGGTGCTGGGCCTAAATTTATGAAAATGGACTCTTACAGTGGTGGGTGACGTGAAGCCTGATTCTCTGCTATGACATGAAGACTGATTCTCTGCTGACATGAAGCCAGATTGTCTGTTACGGGACCTCTCTCCTCTGCCTGGGTGCCGGGGCCTAAATATCTGAGAATGGACTGTTCCAGTGGTGGGTGACGGGAAGCCAGATTCTCTGCTATGGAACCTCTCTCCAATTGATTTTGGTTAATTTTTATTTATTTAATTTTTATTTTAATTAATTTCCCTATCCACATTTGTTTGCAGGGGATTTACCTACATGTTGCTGCCTTTTGCAGCCCTCTAGCCCTTTCCTGGGCTGTTTTACAGCCGTTTTAGTGCCGAAAAGTTCGGGTCCCCATTGACTTCAATGGGGTTCGGGTTCGGGACGAAGTTCGGATCGGGTTCGGATCCCGAACCCGAACATTTCCGGGATGTTCGGCCGAACTTCTCGAACCCGAACATCCAGGTGTTCGCTCAACTCTACTTATTAGCTGTTGTGTGGTGAAGTGAGAAGATTACAGACTTTTTTGGGGTGTTTTAATTTCCTTCTACATTTATTTATTTGATCTAAGAGTATGTCAGACAGAGAAGTGCCAGGCCTTGCATAGGGGAGTGGCAGAGGCCTAAAATGCAACAGAATAATGGTCAGTTGCAGCAGCGGTCACTTTGAGAGGCCTGAGCTCCTAGTGTCAGCTAGTGGTTGTGTCTTGACCAGCAACCCAGTGGTTCTTGAATGGTTGACTAGTCATCTCTGTTTTGGATCCACTCCTGTTTTATTTGGCATTAGCAATACTGATGGATTACTGACGCAAATGCTGACCGAGTGAAGGCGGATGCTCCACAGAGAGTATCCTTTTTTTGGGAGTTATTGCTCTGACGGATCAGAAGAAGGGCAAAAAAATCAGTGACGTCAACACAAACTTTCTGCTGACACCCTCTCCACTCTGTCGGGGGGTTCTACTTTTATAAGCGTTTAATAGAACAGGTTCAGTAGACATCTATGTGGAATCAGCTGATGATGGTGTAAAAGGAGTGCTGAGTTCATACTTGAGTTATTTGGTCAGTTTTGGCCCCGTGACTGCCTAAATAAGTGAAGTGTGCAGTGATTCTAAGAGCGACGCCAGTCATCTGCATGTCATACTGACTCACAGTATAATTTCACTACCACAGCAGACTCCCTATGCGTGTTACTGCAAGGCACAATGTTCTACACCACTATAAAGGCTCTCTGTAGCCAGGAAATAGCCGTTTTTAATGCCATTCACCGGAAATAAATTCGGCTCAAAGCAAATTAAAAAAAAATAATAATAATCGGCGAACCGGCCGAATCAAATTTTTGAAAAATTGGCTCATCTCTAGTTGCCCATTGTGCTCATTGATGGCTATCGAACACTTAATTTTCAATATAACATTACAGTGCTGCCACCTAGTGGCCTGTATTGGTATATTTATCTAATAGACTCTAAAGCCTGCTTGAGGCTTCGGTCTATTAGAATACTGTAACAGGTTCCATGATCTCAGCCGGGGAACGCTGTTACCGCTTCCGCTTCCGGAGTGCTCTAACGCTGTAGTCACATTTGACCACGGCATCTGAAAAGGAAAATTTATAAGGCTGATCGCATATATGTGCTTTGGGTGTCTGCTATTTAAAATAGCAGAAACCCGGCAGCTATGGTGCCCGCTGCACATGCAAGTGGGCGCTATGTTTAGAGAACAGTAATACAAAAATCAATAGCAAGAGGGTTTTTTTCTTTTCCGTGAATTGATTTTATTGGAAAAAAGCGGCAACGTATATGCAAACGTTTTCGGCCTTATTGGGCCTTCATCAGGCACTAAAAGATTACTTTTGACAGCATTCAGTCTATATGTACATGATTAACAGTTTACATGTTTATATCAAATGCATTCATGCAATAAAATTTGCCGTCTTATTTCTATATAAATAGAAAACAGTGCATATCAGTAAATGTATCATGACAGTTGTATCTGTTGAATAGGTAAAGGAAAATATCCACATAAATTTTTGGGGATTTCCTCAAAACATCTGAAGGCAGCTAAATCCTTAGAATGATTGTATTCTATGGTAACATGCTAACCAAAATATTCTTATATTGCATTAAATCTCTAAAGATAGAGACCAGAAGGAATAACACATATCTAAAGCTAATAAGCAGTCTTACCTATGCCGCCAAAGGTGAGAGGGTGAGTATGAATAGAGAGATGGAGCGCTCCGGCCGCCATGCAGTACATCTGTAACTGTGTCTCTGGTATCGCGGTGCCGCTTTTGATCTGTTCGCGGCACCGGAAGGACGGCCATCTCTGAAACAGGAAGTGCGGCCGGCGTGCGTTACAGGAAAGCGGAAACGAGCGGTGGAACGCAAGATGCGTTCCAACTGACAGGAAGTGCGCTCCAAAGACCGGAAATGACGCCGGTGAAGCGCACTGGATAGGAGCTGGTATAGAGAAAGACTAATAACTATAAGAAAAGTACGAGATTTTGAAAAAAGGATACCTCCTGCGGCATGGTCCTAGTGGATCTATCTAGGATACCTATGGGATGGTGAAAAGTATAAAAATTAATGTTGGAAAAGAGATGACAGATGGATAAACTATGGCCATATGTAATACTGACAGTGTGATGATCGCATGGAAATACATATTTTGTATAGACATTAAATATTTTGCATAAACATTGATTAGTTATTAGTAGTAACCATCAGGTCATAGTTATCTCAACTGTAATTGATCTAGGCTGGAACCGTCATGGAAGTCACATAAACGCATAAAGCTCATATTCTCTGTTTAATCCTTTGGGAGACAGGGTTTGTAGAGTGTGGATCCAGAATGCCTCCCTGTATTTCAGCATCCTGGATCTGTCTCCTCCTCTTCTCGGGGGTAATACCTGTTCAATTATTTGGAATTTCAATTGTGAGATGTTATGGTGAGCCTGGTCAAAATGGTATGGGAGTGGTAGTAGCAGGTTCTGATGGCGAATTGTGGACTTATGCTGGCATATTCTGTCTCTGATTGTTTGTGTAGTTTCACCTATGTACATTAGTCCACAAGGACATTTGATGGAGTATACTACATGGTCTGTCTCGCAGGTGAAATAGCCTTGAATGCTATACGGTTTGCCTGTATGTGGATGGGAGACAATAGAACCTTTTTGTACGTTGCTGCATTGTGCGCAATGTAAACACGGGAATGTACCAGGGTTACGAACTTCATAGCGTCACTTTCGCGGAGTACATTAAAACACAACAAATTCCAAGGGGTTTGAGAATGAGAATCCAGCCAACCTTCTTCAGAGAGAACAAGGAATACTGCATGAGATTCGAACAAATCCTAAATAAGTGCTCATTTTATTTAATGACACTCACTCTCAAATACCTTCAGACAGCTATAACAGATACACAAACAAAGATTCATTCCATTTAACTCCAATTACAAGCAATTACTTCACCGGAAGAATTCAAAAAGCTTCAAGACAGAATTTCGTCATCTCTAATGACAGCCAGAAAGGAAATTGAAACCATCAAAAGGAAGAAATTCCTACGGGACTGTGACGACTATAAAAATAACAACGTTTACAATTGGTCGGACGGAAGGCAACGCATGAGAGACAGATCATCATCCAGAGATTCACAGATGTCGACTTCTAGCAATGAGCAAGCAAGACAACCGAGTCACGGATTTCGGAGACCCCGAGGCACCAATCAAGGAAACAGAGGCGGAGAAACCACAGTGAATCCGAATACCACCAGAGTCATCAGATCACAGGTAGTACCCGTAGATAAGAGCACACACTCTTTAGTAATCAACATTTCATCAGAACTGTTAAGTCCAGCTGAACTGGAACTATTGCAGAAGGGATTATCCTTCTGCCCCTCATATCATCTGGACACTTTTCAGCTGGACTTGGACTTGGAACGCTTTTTTAGAAATGTGCGCCTAAAAGCGCATTTCTCAAAAATCAAACAACAAACTTCACAAGAGATTCCTACAAAAATCTCTATCACCCCATTAGGATTACGTAATAAGAGCAGTTTCACACCACCAAAGGTACACTCTGCCATTGAAACATTCATCGAATTAATACACAAAGACGTCGAGACATTTAAACAAGACATCCAAAAAGGGAGGTACAAATATAAAAATAACATCAGCTGTGTAGAAAGACAAGCACTCAGTACCTTACAGAAGTCAAAACAAATAATAATCAAGCCTGCAGATAAAGGGGGTGCATTGGTAGTAATGGATAGGACAATGTACATTGCTGAAATTTAACGCCAACTCCAAGACACCACAGTATACAAAATACTGGATAGTAATCCAATTTCCCAGATTACCAAAAAAATACAGGATACTGTGAAGCACTACCATACCGATAACATCATTGATACCAAAACAGTCACTTTTCTAACAAAATCTCATCCCATTACTCCGGTATTCTACGTACTTCCAAAAATTTATAAAGATCTGACCAACCCACCAGGACGACCCATAGTGGCCTCAACAGATTCAGTGTTATCTCCTTTAGCCATATTCCTTGAAAAACGACTTACACCATTGATCAGAAACACCAAGTCCTTTCTATTGGACACAACAGCTTTCCTTCAAATCATACACAATTTAGAAACACTCTCTCCAGATACTCTTCTCGTGACATGGGACGTAACAAGCCTGTATACGTCAATCCAACACTCCAAAGGCATTTCTGCAGTACAAAAATTACTCCAAAACAACCGTATAGAGAAGGACATAATCTCACTCAGTATAGATCTATTAACTCTTGTTTTACACAACAACTTCTTCCTGTTTCAGGATATGTATTATATGCAGATACAAGGAACTGCAATGGGGTCCAACGTGGCCCCCCCCCATACGCAATAGCTACATGGCAGTCAATCATCTATCAAAACTCACTTTTCAAACAACACAGCCGCCTATGGAAAATATACATAGACAATATCTTCTGCATCTGGTTAGGACCTATAGACACACTTACACAATTCCATCAATTCCTCAATAATATTTATCCTGAATTAGGCTTTACCATACATTATAACTTAACATCCATCAGTTTTTTAGACACAAGAGTACACAAGGATTCATTAGGAAAATTATCCACTGACCTTTTTCGCAAAGCAACGGACAGAAACAGTTTACTTCATTTTTCCAGTTTTCACCCTCCCACAACAAAAAAAGCACTACCGGATTCACAGCTCAAAAGTGTTCAGGCCATAGTCACTGACTCAGGAGGGAACGGGAAACAGAGATGAAGAACCGCTTTAGAGAAAGAGGCTATCCTCCACAAACATTACATACCCCGACAAAAGGGAAAACCAGAACAATCACGAATGAGAAACGTCTCGCATTCGTACATAAATTCCACCCCAATGCTCAGAAAGTGATTAACATAATTAAATCCCATTGGCCCCTCCTACGTAAGGCCTTTCCGGATATTGAGGAATTCAAAAACCCCATTCTCCCGTGCAATCGTCGACCTAAAACATCAAGGATTTCCTTATCAGAGCAGACGTAGGCCCATCTAGATCACACCCAAGACAATTATTTTTTCAAACTCTAAAAACTGGTACATTCCCGTGTTTACATTGCGCACAATGCAGCAACGTACAAAAAGGTTCTATTGTCTCCCATCCACATACAGGCAAACCGTATAGAATTCAAGGCTATTTCACCTGCGAGACAGACCAGGTAGTATACTCCATCAAATGTCCTTGTGGACTAATGTACATAGGTGAAACTACACAAACAATCAGAGACAGAATATGCCAGCATAAGTCCACAATTTGCCATCAGAACCTGCTACTACCACTCCCATACCATTTTGACCAGGCTCACCATAACATCTCACAATTGAAATTCCAAATAATTGAACAGGTATTACTCCCGAGAAGAGGAGGAGACAGATCCAGGATGCTGAAATACAGGGAGGCATTCTGGATCCACACTCTACAAACCCTGTCTCCCAAAGGATTAAACAGAGAATATGAGCTTTATGCGTTTATGTGACTTCCATGACGGTTCCAGCCTAGATCAATTACAGTTGAGATAACTATGACCTGATGGTTACTACTAATAACTAATCAATGTTTATGCAAAATATTTAATGTCTATACAAAATATGTATTTCCATGCGATCATCACACTGTCAGTATTACATATGGCCATAGTTTATCTATCTGTCATCTCTTTTCCAACATTAATTTTTATACTTTTCACCATCCCCATAGGTATCCTAGATAGATCCACTAGGACCATGCCGCAGGAGGTATCCTTTTTTCAAAATCTCGTACTTTTCTTATAGTTATTAGTCTTTCTCTATACCAGCTCCTATCCAGTGCGCTTCACCGGCGTCATTTCCGGTCTTTGGAGCGCACTTCCTGTCAGTTGGAACGCATCTTGCGTTCCACCGCTCGTTTCCACTTTCCTGGAACGCACGCCGGCCGCACTTCCTGTTTCAGAGACGGCCGTCCTTCCGGTGCCGCGAACAGATCAAAAGCGGCACCGCGATACCAGAGACACAGTTACAGATGTACTGCATGGCGGCCGGAGCGCTCCATCTCTCTATTCATACTCACCCTCTCACCTTTGGCGGCATAGGTAAGACTGCTTATTAGCTTTAGATATGTGTTATTCCTTCTGGTCTCTATCTTTAGAGATTTAATGCAATATAAGAATATTTTGGTTAGCATGTTACCATAGAATACAATCATTCTAAGGATTTAGCTGCCTTCAGATGTTTTGAGGAAATCCCCAAAAATTTATGTGGATATTTTCCTTTACCTATTCAGCAGATACAACTGTCATGATCCATTTACTGATATGCACTGTTTTCTATTTATATAGAAATAAGACGGCAAATTTTATTGCAATGAATGCATTTGATATCAACATGTAAACTGTTAATCATGTGCATATAGACTGAATGCTGTCAAAATTAATCTTTTAGTGCCTGATGAAGGCCCAATAAGGCCAAAAACGTTTGCATATACGTTGCCGCTTTTTTCCAATAAAACTAATTCACGGAAAAGAAAAAAAACCTCTTGCTGTGATTTTTGTATTACTATATTACGGGTGGGGACCCTATCCACAGCACCTAAAGAGGCAGGTAGCCACAATGTCTGGCAAATAATGTTTACAGAACAGCCATGTACAGAGGAAGTCCTCAAGGGGTTAAAGCACCATACTTCTGGTTCTGATAAATTGCGAGGTCTGGAAGGTCTGTTGCATTCATAATTTGGGCACAAAATGTAAACTTTATTGTTGTTTGTGGATATCTTGGAGTGTGCAACAGCTTGAGATTCAACATAAGGTGACAATCTCAGCTTTAAAACAAGACCAAGAATGTGCTAGCCATGATAAATCATGAATAAGAGCACTATGAAGCTATGCAGGTATTTGCAGTATTCACTGAGACTTTTTTAAGGGCACTGAGAGATTTTTAAGGGCTCCAACTTGTGATTTATAGAGGCTAGTGCCATAATCCAGGTCTTGTTTTAGAGGATTTCTACCACCACATTTTGACCTAATTAGCTGTCAGACACTAGCGATCTGCTAGTGTCTGCTCTACCTAACCATGCTATTGTAATCCCTTTCTCTGCAGCGGTTACCCTAAAAAACAAACTTTATTGCTATGCAAATGAGCCTCTAGGTGCTATGGGGGCGTCTTTTCAGCACCTAGAAGCTCCGTCTACTCACTATGTCTGCCGCCCAGCTCGTCTCTCCAGCCCGCCCATCTCTAGATTGACAGCCTCCATCGCACCCGAATTCTCATGCCTGCGCCGTGTGCGTCTGTATTCGGCGCAGGCGCAGTGACTGTTGGATCGCTCACTGCACCGGCATCTCCACTGCGCCTGCGCTGATGACGTCAGAGTGCTCCCAGGAACAGACGACGCCCGGCCTCAAGCAGTGGAGATGCGCAGGCGCAGTGGAGATGCGCAGGCGCAGTGAGCGGTCTGACAGTCACTGCGCCTGTGCCGAATACAGACGCACACGGCGCAGGCGCGAGAATTCGGCCGTGATGAAGGCTGTGGTAGAAACCCTTTAAAACTATAATGATTTACTTTAAAACAGGATTCAGGTTACATGAGACTTATTACACAGCCTAAGATTCAGCCATCAGTAGCAAGGATGTAGATATATGTCTAAATGGCCAACCGGCATAAACGTATTAGATACATCTTTGACAGGGAAATAGTTAAACTAGCAGATAACATCTCATAGGAGCAATAAACTGAGCATTGATTCCCTATCTATATAGGAGTCTTATCCCTCTGTGCTGACAACTACAGAACAATATTTAGTATTTAATTTTATAGTACTGAGAGATCAAAATGAAAAGCTGCCAACAATTCAAAAAAATATTTTCTATGAATATTGAGTTAAAAAAAATAACTCTTTTTGATTAAAGTTTCCCTATAGATCCTTTTTTTGTGCATGCTAGTCTTGACCTGGGTCATTTCTACCATAGGTGCCGGCTCATTGGAGAGGAGGGGGGATGCATAAAAAACTATTGCAGTTAAGTTCATAACTGCTGCTTAGAAGCAGCACTCCAAGCAGATATTTTCTTAAGCAGCAACAAGCAGAGTGTGGCCTCCTCTGAGCAGTTGCTGATAGCAAAGCTAGACATGAATCAGCTGTTCTGGGAGCCCTTAACCTGGCTGAGCCCCATTCAGACACTGTCCCACCTGAATAGCATAGGTACCTTACAGGGAAGGGTCCACCCCACCTCCCCCTCTACTAGTCTTCTTTTGCATGCACTAAAAGCATTATAATGCATGGAGCATGCTCCACAGCTCGAGACTGTTCTCAGCAACCCCCTGTAACTTGTTAGATCGCCAGGCCCAGGCTTATGCCAGGTGCAAACATCTGTCAGCCCCAGGGCAGAGTTGTTATCTACTGGATCATGCATCCCTTTTTCTGTGCAGAGGCGAGGATAACCGCTAAGGTGTATGTCAGGAGGTTCTACAGCAGCTGAGGTTTGTTATGATGTAATGTATGAAGTAGGTGTTTAGGGGGTAGTCTTTTTTTAATGTCATCCTGCTGGTCAAATTCACTAGAAACTGCACTGGCTGTTACCTTAAAGGGGTTTTCTGAGATTTGTATACTGATGAACTATCCTCAAAATAGATCATCAGTATCTGATCATTGGGGGTTTGACAACCGAGACGCACGCAGATTAGCTGTTTGATAATGCAAAGGTATTCCTGTTAGTTCCTCTGCCTGCACTCTGCCTTTTCTAGTCCGTGTGATGACACATTCATGTGTCATGTGGCCTTGGAGCAGCTCAGCCCCATGGGGGGCTGATCGTGATACCAAACACAGCTGCTATACAATGTACGGCACTGTGATTGGTGAGCTGCGAGAAGGCAGCAGTGCTCACAGGAGAGTCACTGCCATCTAAAAAACTGATCGGTTGGGGTCCCG
This sequence comes from Bufo gargarizans, assembly GCF_014858855.1. Classification (NCBI taxonomy): domain Eukaryota; kingdom Metazoa; phylum Chordata; class Amphibia; order Anura; family Bufonidae; genus Bufo; species Bufo gargarizans. The sequence goes on along the minus strand of NC_058082.1, from coordinate 139,178,618 downwards.
GGTGTGGTATATAGTGTTGGGCGCAAACTAATTGCGAATATCGGCATTTTGAGAATTTGCGAATATTTAGAATATAGTGATATATATTTGTCATTTCGAATATTCTAGATTTTTTTTTCATGAAGGCTGCAATGTCTTTGTCTGAGCTTAGCAACATCACTAGCAACCATTAGGAAAGTTGCCTACCCCTTATTATATAAGAACCTCCCCAGCAGCCCTTGTATGCAGATCTGAGAGAGACAGCAGTGTTATTGCCATGCTCTATGCTTTCCTGTGTCATTACATTAGATAGTTTGTTAGTTAGTTTATATATATATATATATTTGTGGGAGGAGCTGCTAGAGCCCGGATAGGCATGCCTATGGACCGTCCCCGTCCCTACCCGACTGGCTGGAGTGTGCCCGATGCCAGCGACGAGGTAAGGCCTGAATAAGTGGGCCACCCAAGAGGAAGGTATTTAAGAATGGGATGGGAGGGAGGGCAAGAAGCCGGGCGCCCTTCTGCTTGTGGGAGGGGGTTTAAATGAGGTAAGCGCGCCCCTCCCACAAATACAGGCTGCAAGCAGCCTTCAATACTTGTGGGAGGAGCTGCTAGAGCCCGGATAGGCATGCCTATGGACCGTCCCCGTCCCTACCCGACTGGCTGGAGTGTGCCCGATGCCAGCGACGAGGTAAGGCCTGAATAAGTGGGCAAGAGAATCGGCAAGTTGCAGGGTATGAAGTATTTATTGAAGCATTGTGCAGCCTATAATGACAAGGAACAGAAGGCTCGGGATACTTCCGTCCGTGGATTTGGGATGTACCTTGAAAAGCAGGATGATCTCCATCGACCCATCTTACGGATGATGTGCGCTGGTACCTGGTGACTGGATGCTGCCGACGCCGCCCCTATTCGAAATGAGTGCCCGAAAATTGCGCTAGGGTTGTAACCCAAACCTGCGGCCAGGGTGCGGATATTGGCGATGAACATGGTGGAAGACAGGGGCTTCCCGTTAACTGGGAGTAACAGGCCGTCAAAAGCGGGAGATTGAAGGGAGGCCAGGAGCTCCTGGAGCACCTTGATAGGACACCAACAGTTAGACGTGGGGTAAAATTCCACCTCCGTGGGGGGACCGGTTTGACTGGTCTTGGAGAACGGAATGGACAAGACAAAGTGGTCGGAGTGCCATGCGAGATGCCGTCTTAGCAGGGTCGTTCGGGAGATGGTGTTGCAGGTGAATTCCCCGGGCCTGAGGAACCCATAGAACCCGAGATACATGGCTGCCTTCGTGACGATGCTTGCAAATTGGCCAAAAGGAAGCCCATCCAGGGCTATGGATAACCTGCGGAAAAGCTCACCTGAGACCGGCTGCCTGCGCACCTGGACTGCCATGCTGACCTTCTGAACGCCCCTGAGGGTGGCTTTGATGGCCTGATTCGAGAAGATGGACCTGGCAGAGGGGTCGCTGAGCATCCGGTGGTGCTGGATGCCTGCCAAATACAGCCTGATGGTATTGTATGAGAGGTGGCGGTGGGAGTGGCAATGGGCTATGAACGCCATGATGAAAGTGACCTTGTCTACGTTCCCCTGCGGGTGAGTGTCAGCAAAGCGTCTAAACATGCTGAACCCGGTATCATAATTCCTGGCGGTGCTGGTGGCTAGCGACCGCCGGATCAATGACTGCGCGGTTGCGACCAGGGGCTCTAGTCCAGCAGGAGGGCGCTGTAAGGTGGAGCTGGAACGCCGACGGGATCCGCCTCTGGGAGTTCCTGGAAGAAAGTATTGAGATTAAAGCGGGACAGGGCGTCAGCTGCCACATTCTGCGCTCCCTGAATGTGGACCGCGAAGATGTGGAAGTTACACTCCAGGGACAGCCAGACAAGCCTACGCAACATAGACATAATCTTGAGATTTTTGGCCCTCCCCTTGGAGATCACTTCCACCAGAACCTGACTGTCCGTTCTCAAGATGACCGATTTGTTCGCCCAGAGCGGACCCCAGACGTGGGCTGCCGCCATAATGGGGTATAGCTCCAATAGTGGCGAGGACCTCATGGCCCCCGCCTCGGACAGGAGCTCCACCGGCCAACTGCCGACCAACCAGTGCGGATAGAAGATCGCCGCAAACCCGCGGGAGCCCGCGGCGTCGGTGTAAACCGTGGGGGAAGCCGCATTCGGGGATGGTACGAACAAAGAAATGCCATTCCACCCGGTCAGGAAGGTTCGCCACATCTTAAGATCCGCCATGGCGGGACCGTCCAGCCGGACGGTGGAGTCCTGATCAGGAGCAGCCGGGAGGAGATTGAGGAGCCGCGAGATGAAGGACCTCCCCTGTGGCATGATTTTGAAGGTACATGTAAGGAATCCTAACAGGGACTGGAGCTCCTGCCTGGACAAAACTCCAGAAGAGGCCGCGGAGGAAACGGCGGACTTGATCTTGGCCAACTTGGCCGCGGGGAGGCTGGCCTCCATGCGGACCGAGTCCAGAGTAATGCCCAAGAAGGTAACCCCCGTGCCTGGACCCTCTGTCTTGGCGGCTGCCACCGGGACCTTGAGCCTGGCGAATAGCTGGAGCAAGCTCCCCAAACCTGATGGGGGGCTCTGGGGCCTCTCGATGATTAGGAAGTCATCTAAGTAATGAATGACCATTTCCATCCCCCCATGATGGACAAGGATCCAATGTAAGGCACAGGCAAACTTGTTGAACAACCACGGGCTGCTTTTAGACCCAAATGTAAGGCGGTTAGCAAAATAAAATCTGTCTGCCCACTGCAACCCGTAGTACTGCCATAACCGAGGAAGGATGGGGAGTAGCTTGAAGGCATCCGCGATGTCGGCCTTGGCCAACCAAGCCCCCTCCCCAGCCAGCAGGATGAACTGAATGGCCTCGTCAATGGACGAATAGGACATTGAGAACTCCCCCGATGGGATCAGGGAGTTGAGACTGGGGATCGGCGACATGTGTGGAGCAGACAGGTCGTATATCAGACGCTTTTTATTTGATGCTTGTTTGGAGACTAGACCAATGGGGTTGATTCTCCACTCGGAAAAGGGAATGGTTTCAAACGGGCCTAGCAGGAACCCTTTGCGGACCTCGTCCCGCAACAGAGTGGCCACCGCCTCTGGATCCTGTAAGGCTGACTGCAGGTTCCCTCCTTCCCAGGAACTTTGCGGGAGGGTAATGAATCCTGTGTTGAAACCCTTCTCGAACCCGGTGATGAGGAACTCCACTGACTGGCGATCCGGGTGATCCCGTAACAGGATGCCCAAGAGCTCAACGTTGATGTCGGATAGTCATAGAGCCTTACGTTGCCTCTTCGGGCAGCTGGAGCGGGGGTGGGCCCTGAAGCAGAGGGAACACACATGCAGAGCTCTACAACTGTTGAAACCACAGCCCCCGGCATTAAAGTTGTTGCAGACCTGACTTTGGCCTAAGAAGGTGATGGGCCTGCCCAGCTTGTCGGTGGAACCCTGAGACCGTTGCGCGCCAGAGGGGCCTGGCTGGGAGCTTTCCCGGGCCGGGGTGGGAAGATTAGGGCACCAGTCGGCCGTGTGCTGGATGGATTGGCATGAAGCGCACGTGGGGGCCTGCAACCCAGCAAAATGACGGCAGAATAGCTCCATGTCCAAGCTCGCCCAGTCCGTGATGAACTGGAACTGAGCGAGGGCGGCTGCCGCTTTGGCTGAAAAAGACCTGTGATAATCGTAGAAGTTCTTTCCCCCGTATTTGTACCCTAAGTCGGTGACTTGGTACAGGTAGGAGTCCAGCTCCTCACGTCTGTGTGGCTGGACGCTGCAGATGGTATCTCGGTAGAGGCTGAATGCCAGGACGAACTCGGGAACCGACAGTTTTCGGTTCAGGCGGGAATCCTTGGCCCGCATGACCACCGAGACCTCCCCGCAGTTGATGACTTTATTCTCCGATACGTCTTGTGACGCAATGAGAATGGACGCCAGGTTGACGTCCCTCCCCGCCAGGATGTCCTTTTTAAGGTTTTCCGGAATGTAATGCGAGGGGGCAATCTGGGGTCTGACACGGACCGTACCTGGCGTCAACTCTTGGGACGTAGACGGCAAGACCGGACGTGCTGGAGAAGGCAGGGCCGGAGGAGGCCGGGACTCCCACTCCCCCATCCTAGTCTGGATATCTGCCACCGAACCTGCCAGACTGGCGATGGTGGCCTGCAGCTGCAGGAGGGTCAGCTGGATCGATAAGGGAGAAGGCTCCTCGCTTGACCCTGATGGAGCCGTCATCAGGAGCCGGTACAGCTCCGCTTTTCTTGCGGTGGCACGATGGTGAATCCCTCTCCGTCTGAGCTCCGCTATCAGTTTCGGAATGGTCCAGCTCCTCAGGGAGGGGTTGCTGGCGCGGCCTGACACAGAGGTTCCGGCCAAGGACAGATTCTCCTCCGACTCAGGGACCTGCGACATCTTCAAGCTGCATGGAGGAGGTATGAAGGTGACATATGAGACTTCCTTTCCCCCCCCCGGGAGCCCGACCGAGAGCTACAGGGGAAATAGTTCTCCTGACCGACTGGCGTTGCCTGCTACTTACCTTGACCGAAAGGAACCACGCTACAGACTTCTGTATGAGGCAGAGACCTATGAACGGGAGCTTATGACCACGAATAGCTAAATGCGGTAATAGGTCGTAGCACAGCCTTGCGGCTGTATCTTACCTGAACCGGGAAAATAGGCGCAACGACCGTGGTTTGCTAGAAGCTCTGGTGGCTGTGGCCCTGCTTATGAAAAAATAAATAAAATAAGCCGTGCTTTACCGTTGCACGGCGAGGGCCGCGACCTGTTGGTCAGTGAACCAACCAAACACCTGAGCGATTCAGGGAACCGTTGCCCCTGAGCGATTCCGGGAACCATTGCACCTGAGCGATTCAGGGAACCATTGCACCTGAGCGATTCAGGGAACCATTGCACCTGAGCGATTCAGGGAACCATTGCACCTGAGCGATTCAGGGAACCATTGCACCTGAGCGATTCAGGGAACCATTGCACCTGAGCGATTCAGGGAACCATTGCACCTGAGCGATTCAGGGAACCATTGCACCTGAGCGATTCAGGGAACCATTGCACCCGAGCGACTCAGGGAACCACTGCACCTGAGCGATTCAGGGAACCATTGCACCTGAGCGATTCAGGGAACCATTGCACCTGAGCGATTCAGGGAACCATTGCACCTGAGCGTTTCAGGGAACCACTGCACTTTGAGCGAATCAGGAACCCTTGCACCTGAGTGGATCAGGGAATTATTGCACCTGAGTGAATCAGGGAACCATTGCACCTGAGCGATTCAGGGAACCATTGCTCCTGAGCGAATCAGGGAACCATCGTCCCTGAGTGACTCAGGGAACCATTGCCCCTGAACGACCCAGGGAACCATTGCACCCGAGCGTCTTCCGGGAACCACTGCACCCGAGCGGCTTCAGGCAACCATTGCGCCTGAGTGGCTCCGCCAACATTGCACGTGAGAAACAAGAAACATTGCATATCAGTGAATCAGGAACATTGCACATGGGTGAAAGGAAGGGACATCCCTGGGTGGTACCTGAAGGCATTGTCCCTGAGCGATTCAGGGCAGACATGGCGCCTGAGTGGTACAGGGAAGACATTAGCGCCTGCGTGATTCAGGAAAGACATCTGTGCCTGAGCGTTTTTAGGGAAGACACGTCTGGGTGATTCAGGAACAAATTTTTTTTTTTTCTCTGACCCATGCTTGAACAAGATGGATAGTGCATTCCTGTCTCTACATGTTCTGCCATCCTAGTCTTGGGGCTTTGAGACAGAGTTTACCGTAACTGTTCTTGGAAGCAACCTGCACGTGTCACCATTGATTATCATATCCTGGTTACTTATGTGTGACATACTGCCCCAGCACCATTGCTCAGATTTACATGCTCATGCTATGAAGCGGCACCTTGACTTGCGGACCGAGGTGTATGACCCAGGGAGATCAGGCCTCCTGCCTCAATCTCTGATCCCCCTGACACACACACCGCCAGCCAGAGGAGGACCGCAGCCTCTGCCGGCCCCCCTCCCCCGCCGCATGGATACCGGGGACCGGGCCGCCGCTGCGTTGTAAGCCCCCCCCCCTACACACAACATGCTGCCCGCAGGCGCCTCACCTGGCGTGCCGCGTGGTGCTCAGGTGGCTCTGCCGCAGCCGCAAGGCGGGAACCGACAGCCGCCGCGCTGTCAGTTCAGTCCACCCCCCCCCCCACCCCCGGATGCGCCGGGTCCGACGGTGGCTGCTGATGATACGAGGTGCCGGTGGCATGGCGCATCTGGCCGGGCCGCAGCGGTGATACTCACGATACTCCCGAGGTGATGATGGGGAAACGCACGAACGGGACGACGAACCGACAGAGCCGCGACCGGAAGTGACGTCAAGGCGCTGGAAACTGCAGAAGCAAGAAGCCGGGCGCCCTTCTGCTTGTGGGAGGGGGTTTAAATGAGGTAAGCGCGCCCCTCCCACAAATACAGGCTGCAAGCAGCCTTCAATACATATATATATATATATATATTACAGATAGTTAGTGGGAGATAGTCAGTGTAGGTTAGATAGTGATATAGTGTAGCTGATAGCTTCTGCTGTCCATACATACAGGGAGTGCAGAATTATTAGGCAAGTTGTATTTTTGAGGATTAATTTTATTATTGAACAACAACCATGTTCTCAATGAACCCAAAAAACTCATTAATATCAAAGCTGAATATTTTTGGAAGTAGTTTTTAGTTTGTTTTTAGTTTTAGCTATTTTAGGGGGATATCTGTGTGTGCAGGTGACTATTACTGTGCATAATTATTAGGCAACTTAACAAAAAACAAATATATACCCATTTCAATTATTTATTTTTACCAGTGAAACCAATATAACATCTCAACATTCACAAATATACATTTCTGACATTCAAAAACAAAACAAAAACAAATCAGTGACCAATATAACCACCTTTCTTTGCAAGGACACTCAAAAGCCTGCCATCCATGGATTCTGTCAGTCTTTTGATCTGTTCACCATCAACATTGCGTGCAGCAGCAACCACAGCTTCCCAGACACTGTTCAGAGAGGTGTACTGTTTTCCCTCCTTGTAAATCTCACATTTGATGATGGACCACAGGTTCTCAATGGGGTTCAGATCAGGCGAACAAGGAGGCCATGTCATTAGATTTTCTTCTTTTATACCCTTTCTTGCCAGCCACGCTGTGGAGTACTTGGACGCGTGTGATGGAGCATTGTCCTGCATGAAAATCATGTTTTTCTTGAAGGATGCAGACTTCTTCCTGTACCACTGCTTGAAAAAGGTGTCTTCCAGAAACTGGCAGTAGGACTGGGAGTTGAGCTTCACTCCATCCTCAACCCGAAAAGGCCCCACAAGCTCATCTTTGATGATACCAGCCCAAACCAGTACTCCACCTCCACCTTGCTGGCGTCTGAGTCGGACTGGAGCTCTCTGCCCTTTACCAATCCAGCCACGGGCCCATCCATCTGGCCCATCAAGACTCACTCTCATTTCATCAGTCCATCAAACCTTAGAAAAATCAGTCTTGAGATATTTCTTGGCCCAGTCTTGACGTTTCAGCTTGTGTGTCTTGTTCAGTGGTGGTCGTCTTTCAGCCTTTCTTACCTTGGCCATGTCTCTGAGTATTGCACACCTTGTGCTTTTGGGCACTCCAGTGATGTTGCAGCTCTGAAATATGGCCAAACTGGTGGCAAGTGGCATCTTGGCAGCTGCACGCTTGACTTCTCTCAGTTCATGGGCAGTTATTTTGCGCCTTGGTTTTTCCACACGCTTCTTGCGACCCTGTTGACTATTTTGAATGAAACGCTTGATTGTTCGATGATCACGCTTCAGAAGCTTTGCAATTTTAAGAGTGCTGCATCCCTCTGCAAGATATCTCACTATTTTTGCCTTTTCTGAGCCTGTCAAGTCCTTCTTTTGACCCATTTTGCCAAAGGAAAGGAAGTTGCCTAATAATTATGCACACCTGATATAGGGTGTTGATGTCATTAGACCACACCCCTTCTCATTACAGAGATGCACATCACCTAATATGCTTAATTGGTAGTAGGCTTTCGAGCCTATACAGCTTGGAGTAAGATAACATGCATAAAGAGGATGATGTGGTCAAAATACTCATTTGCCTAATAATTCTGCACTCACTGTACATGTTACGTACATAGTCCTGTGATGTCACAAGCTCGCAACAATACTTAGTGCACCAGTCACTAATAAGTAGTCAGACCCGTTAAAATGTGAAGGTGCACGTATTGCGCCAAAATATTTGCATCATTGGAACACACTATAGGCATATAAAGCTATTGTAATGTTTTGCCATGCCAACCATTTTCTCCAGTCTCAGGAAACTTCTAGCAGCTTGAAAAATTGAGCTATGGTGACCTACGCCTATATTTGGTGAGTATTATGCGAATATTACATTGCCGATTTTTCGCGATCAAGAAAATTAAATAAGCAGCCGGGGATCATTGCACTAATTGCCACTCTGAACCAGAGTAGGAGGAACACGAAAGAACAAGCCCTGAACAGGATCGCTATTGCGGGACCGCTGACGTCACTCACCAAGACGCACGAACCACGCCCCCAGCATCCAAGGCAACACGAGGGACGCTATCAATCACACAGCCTCCCAGGAAGTGCCGACCATTACCAGAGGAAGAAAACAGCACCAGCGCTAGGAAGGGTAAGTGATCTCTGTGGCCAGAGACAGTGCGGGACGCCGCACCCAGGCACAGAGCTCCGCTTCCGTCTACAGCTTGTATTGCAACCATACACACATGCTTGCTATGTGAAATACATAGAAACATATTGAAACAGTGCAGTACTTACCCTGGATTAAGCGGCATTACTTTCCACTGATGAACTATCTCTACAAAAGAATATCACAGTATTCAGGATATCCCCATCAACTGTATTTATTTTGTTTTTTATCCTTTGAACAGCGGCCACTGTTATAAGGAAAACAGCACTTGAAAGACTTTACAGACTCATCTTGCATTCTAGCCTTTTTTTATTGCAGTCTTTTTATTCCAGATTTTTTACCTGACCTTTTTATTTTTTGTATGAAATTTTTTTCATGATACATAACTTTGCTTTTAGGGTACCCACTACAGAGTGGTAAATACCCATATACTACTCTTATAACTACATATATCTAAACACTAATTACCCAACATTTGACTATTAATTCATAATAAATATTTATTAGAACCCAAATAGAGTGTGCCTGCTTACCCTTTCTTTCTCTGTTTTATCCATGTTAAGTTTTAGAAAGCGAAAGGTGAAGAAGGATGATATAGAAGATAGACATTGTGGGATTCTTGATCGTAAGGTGGTGATGTCTGGACCAGAGAGGTAGATTCGTGTGTCGACTCGTCAGCATAAAAGTGATACTGAAGCCATGAGACTCTCTGAGCTGTCCCAGGCCAAAAGTGTAGATAGAGAAGAGCAGGGATCCTGGGACAGAGCCTTGTGGGACACCAACAGAGAGGGAATGAGACGAGGAAGTGGTGTGGGAGTGAGAGACACAAAATGTCCGTTCTGTGAGGTATGATGTGATCCAGGAGAGGGCCAGGGCAGTGATGCCAAGAGATGAGAGAGTTTGCAACAGAAGGGAGTGGTCAACAGTGTCGAAGGCAGAGGACAGGTCAAGGAGAAGAAGGACAGAGTATTGTTTCTTGGTTTTGGCTGTTAATAGGTCACTGGTGACTTTGGTAAGGGCAGTCTCAGTCGAGTGGTGGGGTCGGAAGCCAGATTGTAGGCGGTCAAAGAGGGAGCAGGAGGAGAGGTGAGAGGACAGTTCTGAATGGACATGTTCAAGTAGCTTTGAGGCATACGGAAGAAATTATATTACAGATGAGTCAAGTAAAGGCTTTTTGAGGATTGGTGTAATGGTAGCATGTTCAAAAGAGGAGGGGAAGACACCAGAGGTTATTGATTGTTTTTACTATGATGATGCACTAATATGTACCTAATTATAGCCCTATTTATGAATTCTAAATATATGTACAAATTTTTATTTAACATTTTTAAATGTTCTACTTTTTTGTAATTTTTTTTTTAGAATAAAATGTTGGAATATAATTTTGATGTATCTATATGTAACTATAGGTCATGAGTGAGGGCTCACATTCTAAGTAGCCCGAAACATGTAGACTAAGATTGTTTTTCCTGGATTTTATTTTATACCGCGTCAATAAAGTATCGATTTTACCTCTGTGAGACTGAGCTGGATTTTGCTTTTCGTTTGGACTATATGTAACTATACTATTACAGTAGAAGGTGTGCCTGTCATTTAATAGATCTGTATTGTTTCAGTACATTAATATTGGCTTGGGTATGTCAATGAATAGTGCATATTCTGCTAATTCATAGTGAAAGTGTGGTGAGCTATTTTATTATTATATTATAATTGATGACAAGGTTTGCACCTTATCATAAATTAGGTGAATCCAGGACTGGAGTAGTTTTTCTACAAAATCTTTATGCCTTTTTCCAGACATAAAATTTGGTATATTTGCCAGGGCCAGAGTCCCACCACTAGGGTTGTTTTGATACCAAAATTTTGATTCAGTTTCGATACCATAAAAAACAATTCCAATGCTCGATACCATTCGATACCACGCCAAAAAATTTTAAAGCAAAAAAAAAGCTGCGTGCATTCTGCATTTTATGGAACCTCTGGCCCATAAACAAACAGTCCTAATCCTACTTTTTGGGGGGACACGGTGACCAAAAAAATGGTGAATCACGCAGTTTATCTTTTTTCTTTTACGGCGTTCACCGCATAGGAGATTAAGTATTTTAATAGTTTGGTCTTTTTGGATGTGGCAATATGTAATATGTTTATTTATTTATTGTTTATATATTTTATATGTAAAATTGGGAAAAGGGGGTGATTTATACTTAATATTTTGGTGCATTTTTTTTTTACTTTAACACAGCAGCAGGGAGCTGACAATGGCAGCCAGGGCTTCAGTAGCATCCTGGCTGCCATGGTAACCGATCGTAGCCCTAGGATTACATTGCTTGGGCTCCGATCAGAAGCTGCCACTGCCGCCAATGAAAGGAGGTGAGGGGACTCTGCCACCAATAATTTTAATACTTGGGGTGGGGGGCACACTGCACCACCAATAATTTTATTACTGGGGGGTGGGCGCACTGCGCCACCAATGATTTTAATACTGAGGAGGGGGCGCACTGCGCCACCAATGACAGTTAACGTTTAAGACAAATACAGCCAGTGGCAGAAACACATTGTTTGCACCCGACCTATGACAGGGAGCAGCGATCAGTGGCAGTTAACCTCTCAGTTGCGGCACCTGAGGGGTTAATTGCCACGGACGCAGCGCCCTGTCAGAGGTCGGGTGCCGGCAATGTGTTTCTGCCTCCTGTATTTGTGATGTATTAAAGGTTAGTTATCATTGGTGGTGCAGTGCGCAATCCCCTCCTCTTCGTTCCCATTGGTGGCAGCAGCGGCACAGGGGGGAGGGAGAGACTGCTCCCTTCTCCCGGTGCTGCTGAGGGAACATGGCCGCGCTGAGAGCAGCATGATCCGTGTTCTCTGATACTAGGCTGTGCAGTAGCACAGCCTAGTATCGATAAAAGGCAAATCCCGGTATCGCATCGATACCAGAACAAAAGTATAGATTGGGTATTGAAAATTTAATACCCAAAACAACCCTAACCAGCACGACAACCGACATGGCCCCACTCCTCCAACGTTCTGCCCAACTGCTAAGCATGTCGTGCAACTGTTTAAAAGAGTGACGGGCAACAATTTTTTAGACTAAAATGGTCTCTTAATAATTGACCACCACTATATCAATATGAATAGACTTGTAACTTCAGACATTCAAACAAAGAGAAATCCCACTCCAGATATTTAATAGGCAAAAAAGTCGGTCAGAGCCTTACTGCTGCTTCCAATACACAAGCAGTAAAATTTCACCCTGTACAGGGGTATTTGTCAATGCTTAATACAGTGCTAAGTCATATGGCAAAATCACAGTCAGCTGCAGCAAGTCAAGCAAGGCAATGTTCAACCAAGTGGATAAACAGGCTGACACTAATTTAAATAGAATCCAAGCAGAAGACAAGGAAAAGATAAGGCCAGGTGTCTGCAGTTTGTTAGGATCAGGAATAGCACATCAAAACAGGGACCATACTTTTGGAGTGTGTAAATAGTGATAAATACCCTAAGAATCAGCTTCAGGTGATGCTGTCTACGTATACGGTACCTGCACTCAAATGTTTCAGTTAATTTCCTCAACCTTCTCAAACATTATTTATCTACCAAATGAAGGAATAGAACAAATACCAATTGATCAATTGTATTCTAGAATTTCCGCTACTGTTTATTGTATTGGCCTAGATAAGATTTCCTGCTCTGTACACGGCCAGGATGAGAGGTTGTTAGGTGACAAGTGTTCCTGTATAAGGCCTCTTACACATAAATAATATGGAATGTGTCAGGGTTTGTTCAATGAAAAAAACTATGGTTTTGTATGCAAGTTGAATTTTATTGGTGACTGCATTGAATGTTTGTTTTATTCATCAGAATTACATCTGTTTTACATGCACATGGGAAAAAAAATAAACTGAAAAATAACACATAGCATCTCCTAGCAACCATCAGTGAAAAACGGTCTGCACGCCGATGCCATATATGCAGGGGTGGATGTTCATAGACCCTTACAGGGTTGCCTGAGCCCTCTTAACGGCCGAACGGTGGAAATTTTTGGGGATGTATTTTGTGCTTGTGGCATTATTTTGTGATGGACTGTGGTATTTGGCTCTGGTAGGGTTGTATAATGTGCAATACATTTTTTCCATGGCTACTTTAAGTCCCCAGTCTGCCCCTGCATATATGTGCTGGTAGTTTTGTTATTTATTTTATTTTTTCACTGACCCATTGACTTGAATGGACCTGCATGAAAAACGGATTAAGACAGAACATGCTGCAACACTTCCTGAATGGATATTACTATTTTTAATGAATTGGTCAGGGTTCAGTCCGGATGCTGTACATTTGCAAAAAATGAACACATCTGGACAGAAAACTCACTTGTGTGAAATTAGCCTAAAAGTAATTCAGAATAAATACGCAGCTATGCTTTTCTACATCTTAGCTAATTTAGGGTGCTAGGCATCAGTCTGTAATATTAACATTGTTAACACTCTTTAATATACTGTACACTACTCACAAAAAGTTAGGGGTATTTGTCTTGTAGGTGAAATCTCAGGATGAACCTAAAATGTACTCTAATCTTTACAGGTAAACTTAATCTGACCTTCTCTATACTTTTGAATGCACATGTCCAACTGTTCAATGTTTCAGTACTTGTTGCACAACTTGCTGTTCTCTAGCAAGGAGCAGTAATGAGTGGCAGGGGCAATATTCAAATTTGCTATATTTTATGAATATTTGGGCAAATATTCACTATACATTCGCAAATTCGTGATCTCCAGTAATTATTTTTTTTGATTGCGAAAATTGGCAATTGGAAAATTTTCTATAAAATTCGCAATACGAAACTTTGCGATCAACACTACTCCTATAGGCAACTTTCCTATTGGTTGCAGGGGATGTTGCTAAGTGCCGATATTCGCTATAAATTCGTGATTAGAATATTCTTGATTACGAATATATAGCACTATATTCTAAATATTTGCAAATTCTCAAAGTGGCGATATTCACGATAAAAATTTGCGATTCGAATATTCGCTCTCAACACTAACAAGAAGCTTAATGGCAAAATTCCCAACATGTGTTTGATCCATGAATTGCCCAATAAATTTCCTGGTTCAATTAGAATTGGTATTTAAACAGTCCTACTCATTAGTGATGAGCGGCAGGGGCATTATTCGAATTCATGAAATTTCGCAAATATTTGCGAATTCGAGATTATTTTCTTGATCACGAAAAATCAGCAGAGTAATATTCGCGCAATACTCACAAAGTACAGGCGTGGGTCACTATATCAAAATTTTTCAAGGTTCTAGAAGTTTCCTGAGACTGGAGAAAATGGTTGGCACGGCAGAACATTCCAATAGCTATAAGGAAAAAAATAGAACATGTAAAAAACAAATAAAAGCGGCCAAACTAGAGACTGAGAGATTAATTGCCAAAGAGAGTAAAACTAACCCTAAAATGTTCTTCAATTATATAAATGTTAAAAAGTATAAATCTGAAGGTGTCGGCCCATTAAAGAGTAATGAGGGGGAAGTCGCAGAGAGCGACGAGGAGAAAGCAAAGCTGGTAAATATTTTTTTCTCCAATGTATTCACTGAGGAAAATAAACTGTCAGATGACATGCAGAATGTAAAAATAAATTCCCCATTAAAAGTGTCCTATCTGACCCAGGAAGAAGTACAACAACGACTTAAAAAAATTTAAATAGACAAATCGCCAGGACCGGATGGCATACACCCCCGTATCCTAAGGGAATTAAGTAATGTCATAGCCAGACCCTTATTTCTGATATTTGCAGATTCTATATTGACAGGGAATGTCCCACAGGATTGGCGCAGAGCAAATGTGGTGCCAATATTCAAAAAGGGTCCAAAAACAGAGCCTGGAAACTATAGGCCGGTAAGTTTAACATCTGTTGTGGGTAAACTGCTTGAAGGTTTTCTGAGAGATGCTATGTTAGAGCATCTTAACGGAAATAAGCAAATAACGCCATATCAGCATGGCTTTGTGAGGGATCGGTCATGTCAAACAAATGTAATCAGTTTCTATGAGGAGGTAAGTTCTAGACTTGATAGCGGCGAATCAATGGATGTCGTGTATCTGGACTTCTCTAAAGCATTTGACACTGTACCACATAAAAGGTTAGTATATAAAATGAGAATGCTCGGACTGGGAGAAAACGTCTGTAAGTGGGTAAGTAACTGGCTCAATGATAGAAAACAGAGGGTGGTTATTAATGGTACATACTCAGATTGGGTCACTGTCACTCAGGGGTCAGTATTGGGCCCTATTCTCTTCAATATATGTATTAATGATCTTGTAGAAGGCTTGCATAGTAAAATATCAATTTTCGCAGATGACACTAAACTGTGTAAAGTAATTAACACTGAAGAAAAGGCAGACTAAGTCGGTCATGTGTTCCCAAGTATCAACAGGCAAGACTTTGCTGTCGTCATCAGGAGGATCACTCTCAATCTCCTCATCCTCTTCCTCCTGTTATTCCCACCCACGCTGAACAGATGGAATTAAACTTCCATGAGTACTACCCTATGTAGCGGAGGCAACCATCTCCTGCTCATCCTCCTCTTCATTGTCCAATTCGTGCTGAGAAGACGAACTGAGGGTGATCTGGCTATCACACTGTGTAATGTCTTCCCCATTTCCACCTCTTTCACATGCAAAGCGTCGTCCTTAATTGTGAGCACCGAGCGTTTGAGTAAACACAGAAGTGGGATAATTTACGCTGATAATAGCATTATTGCTGCTCACCATCTGTGTAGATTCCTCAAAGTTTCTTAAAACCTCACAGAGGTCAGACATCCATGCCCACTCCTCGCTTGTGAATAGCGGAAACTGACAGAAAAGGCAACAATCATTTTGCAGCTGGTATTCTACTACTGCCCTCTGCTGCTCTCTAAACCTGGCCAACATGTGGAACGTCAAGTTCCAGCATGTGCTCACGTCGCGCAACAGCCGGTGAGATGGCAATTTCAAGCACTTCTGTAGCATTGACAAACCAGCTGAAGCTGTCAGTGAGTTGCGGAAATGTGCACACATGCGGCGCACCTTCACCAGTAGCTCAGGCAAATTGCGGTAAGTTTTGAGAAACCGCTGAACCACAAGGTAGAACATGTGTGGGATGTTTCTGAGCTTGCCAAGCTCCAAAGCCGCCACCAAGTTACGGCCATTATCAGACACAACCATGCCTGGTCCTAGGTTGAGTGGCGAGAGCCACAGCTCAGTCCGGTCTCTTATCCCCTGTGAGAACTCTGTGGCGGTGTGCTCTTTGTCCCCTATGCATATCAGCTTTAGCACCATCTGTTGCCGCTTCCCCATTGCAGTGCTACACTGCTTCCAGCTACGAACTGATGACTAACTGGGGCTGCATGCGGATAATTCAGAGGTTGAAGTGGAGGAGGAGGAGAAGTGGGGGTTGTAGCCACTAACATAGGTGCTGGCGGAAACCCTGATCGACGTAGCACCTGTACCATCCCAGGCTAAGACTCGCTCCTGGCCTCCACAACGTTCACCCAGTGTACCGGCAGGTAAATGTTGTGTCCCTGGCCGAATTCACTTTTCCATGTGTCTGTGGTTAAGTACACCTCCCCAGTAACTGCTTTGGTTTGGGCACGTGTGATGTTACGGGGCACATGTTGGTGTAAGGTGGGCACGGCACACCGTGAAAAATAGTGGTGGCTGGGGACTGCTTAATGAGGGATGGCCGCCGACATCAGGCTGCGGAAGGCCTCAGTGTCCACAAGCCTAAATGGCAACATTTCCAGGGCCAGTAATTTGGAAAGCTGAGCATTTAGTGCTATGGCCTGTGGGTGGGTGGCTGGGTTTTTATGCTTGCATTCAAATGCCTGGTGTAAGGACATTTGTACGCTGCCCTGGGACACTGTCGGGTTGTAATAATTCAATTAAGAATTATTAATTATGGTCATAAAATTACCTATGAAAAGGCACGACAACACAGAAGTGTATGTGATCGCTGATGCTGCTTGCGAAGGTCCAGGTGCAGGGCGGGATGCATCCAGACCTGTGCCTTTGACAAAGGGATTGGCCAGCATGTAACACAGAGGCAGAGGAGGCAGTGGTGTGACCCGCAGACAGATTGTGGACCCAGGCGTCCGTCCCACTTATTATGGTGCTTGGATGCCATGTGGCGGATCATGCTTGGGGTGGTGAGGTTGCTAGTGTTCACTCCCCGGCTTATTTTTGTATGGCACAGGTTGCAAACTACTATTCTTTTGTCGTCTGCACTTTCCTCAAAAAAGCGCCATACTGCGGAACATCTACCCCTTGGCAAGGGAGATTTCCGCAAGGGGTTGCTTCTTGGAACAGTTGCAGGCCTGTTTGGTGTTGCCGGCCTTCTCCATATCTTAATCATACAACTGGAGGAGGAGGACATCAACCATTATTGATAGCCAACAGAGGGACAGCTTTTGGGGAAATATATTGTGCTGCACTTTGGTAGATGGTATTCTACGCTATGATATTGCTGACCCCCCTACTTTTTTTTGCTTCGCTTCCTGTCAATTTAGACCCTCCTACAGCATAGGGCCACTTTTAGGTATTTTCTTCCAGGGCCACTTTAGGTTTTCAATCTGGCCCTGGGTAAATCTGAACTGTTACTTTCATTTTCTGAGTCAGTACGAATACAGTGATACCACATTCATCATTCACTTTAAGGGCTAAATATTTGTACATTTCAATAGTAAGGACCTTTTGAGATATGGCAATGCTAAGGATATTTATATTTTTTATTGTTTATTTATTTTTCATATAGGACTAGGGGACTAATTTAAATTCATTATATAAATATATATATATATATATATAAAAAAAAAAATTTACACTGGTTATTGTGGGTGAGCCTTGCTGCAGTACTAGTGATGTAGGGGGTCTTGTACCCTGTATGTTAGTGATATATATTTGGCACTCACCTGTACTATACTGTTGACTGTATTTATCACTATACGTCTATACTCTGCATGCGTGCTCGCCCTCCTTGTCTTTTGTATCATCTGTACGTGGTTAAATTATATATTTTAACATTCATTTTCAATAGGTGGTAGTTTTATCTTGGAAATTTGCGCTGGAGGGCTGAAAGCAGCATGCTGGGGAAACTTGTGTTATATGAACGTTCTATTGTGTGTGAATTAACACCAAGACTGCAAAGTTACGTGCTGTTTTGTGCAATTGCCTCAAGTGTGAATAAACACTGATGTTTTGAGATAATAACTTGTATTTTGCCTATGTACTGCGCCTGCTTACCCTATCTACCAGAGCGAAACCCCACAATATGTATGCCGTATATATTGTTATAGATATAATGTTTCTATATGCTATGTTTCATTTACATACTTACATTCGTTCATTCTTTGTATGTCTTTATTTCCATTTTAGCTTGTATATGTGTACTCTTTGTGAAAATGAATCCTTTACTTGCACTGTAATTTTCTAGTTTTGTGCTGGAGCCCTACACATTAATAAAAATGGCAAGGTTTATAAATTAGGTGGGAAAAGCGTAAAAAGCAAATGTTTCAATTAGTTTATGATAATGAAGGCAAATTGTTTTTTTACTCAGCGGTTTCCATTACTACATATGGGATACCACTGGTACACTTTAACCTCACAACATGTTCCAACAGCATCAGTTAAACTAGAACATATAAATTAATAGTAAATTGTACCCATCTCACTGGATTTCAGTAGGAGATTTCTTTAGAGAGCCTGATGCAGTCAAGTAGATAATGCATGTTAACATCTCATCTTAGAGAACCTGACCTTAGTTTAGTTCAAATATTCAAGAGAGGTATTAATTTCTTCTCTATTTCAAAGCTGTTTATCTGGCTTACAAATGTATTGCTTTATGCTGGAACCTTTACATGTCTGGATAAATTCCGTTCCAATTGTTGTTTTGGCCACAAGTCAAAGCTAGCAGCTGTACACTTGTGGGTTCACTGAACTTTACGTGCTTGTTGGCTGCCTCGCTGACTATAGGGATTAACCAATAATTAGAACATTTCAGGTCATCTTGAGAAGAACAGAGTTTTCTCATATTTGCAAAGGTCAGATGACCCCTCTTTCTGATTTTCCCAAATGTGAAGCTGTCAAGCAGAGAGTATAGTGCTGCATAAACAAAGTAGGCAGCCAGAACAGTGGAATCAGAACAAGAAATGTGATTTAAAGAAAGGAGATGCATAAAAAAAAGTTTGCATTTCCGTATATTAATGTTAGAACACTCTGAATGCATTTTCATCACGTGAACTGGTTTAAGGGGTTGTCCAGGGTCAGAACTTAACTTCCCTCAGTCAGGCCCTCTTCCTCACTCTTCCTTGCCCTGCGCTACATTGGGCAGGGCAAGGAATATTTGTTTACCCTTTTATACTGCTAGGAGAAGGTTTTCATCTAGCAGTGATCCCAGTGATATCACAGGCACAAATGGGTGGTCTTTAGCCTGGTGATACTTCACCGGATCTTAAGGAAAAGCCCTTTCGCTGCACATGAAATGCTCCGATGCTCAACTCAGAAGGGCTGAATGGGGGAAGAAGGGGTTATGTCCGGATTCAGTTCTGAATTCAGTCAACCCCTTCAATCAACATTCCTTAAATTACTAAAATGCATTTATATCTTTAACCCCTTAAACCCCTTTAACCCATTAATAGGCTTTATTCTAGGCCACATCCTTTTTATGGCGGCCTAGAATAAGCGCTGAATGGTTTTCCTATGCAGCAGAGAGCAGGGGCTCAGCTCTCACATGAGACTTGGGCCTTTGCTTTAATGGCCTGGAGCATAAATCAGGGTTGTTTAACCCCTTTGCATCTTAGTGATTTAGAGGGAAGGAACTCCCTCTGCCACCCATCGACACCACACAAATGCAATGAGGGTGAGATGCTGATGTCTTTGCATAAATAGGCCTGGAGCTAGGGAAGTCCCGGGCCAGCCAGCAGTATATTCTTAGCAGGCTGCACCTCTCTGACATATAATACTGACAGAATAATATATTGTATAGCATTAGCATACAAATGGTATGGGAATAATTGGAGAAGGCTGCCACTAGTGTGAAAGTAGCCATGGTTGATCTGTCAGAAGAGAAAAAAACACAAACAGTGTCCTGCAAAAAAAAAATGGATCCTGTTGCATCAATTATGCATAGGATCCATTTTTTACAGGATCCTGTATAAAAAAAATGGATCCTGTTGCATTAGTTATCATTAGTTTGAGCCATTTCCATCTGAGATCCGTTTTTTAGACAGGAAAACACAGTACTGGATGCAGGATTTTTTTTCCGTCTAAAAAAACTGATCTCAGGCAGAAATGGCTCAAACAGATGACATCGTATGCAACAGAATCAGTTTTTTTTTTTAAAGGATCCTGTTTTTTTTTCTCTCTCTCTCTTCGGCTTTGAAGAACGGAAAGCTAAATGGTGATGTGAACTCAGCCTTAACTCAGCTTTAGTTGCCTTTCGAAGTTTGACAGGCAGCCAGTGAAAATCATATAGACTGCAATAGTATTCTACTGCAGTCTATGGGACAAGTGATCAGAAGATTGCATGTACAAATACCCTAAGATTAAAAACTTCAGTAAAATATTTCTAATTACTCCCTTTCCCAATTTTACATATAAAAAAAAACTAAAAAAATAAACATAATGGGTTTTTCCGCATCAGAAAATGTTGAACGCCATAATGGCAAAACAGATTTGATGTTTTTTGGTCATGTTGCCCCCCCCCCCCAAAAAAAAATAATACAAATTAAGAAAAAGTGATCAAAAAGTTTTATATATCTCAAAATGCTTCCAATAAAAACTAAAGCTTAACCCTCATAAAATAATCCCCACACATTTCAGTAGAATAATAATTTAAAAAGTGTTATGACTGTGTGAATATGATTAAAAGTTTTTTTAAAGTAATAATAAAAAACTACATAAAATCCACCCACAAATAATTTATTCCCATTTTACAACACAAGCTATGATAAATTAATTGGTGACAGTAAAAAATACAACTTGTCCCACAAAAAATTAGCCCTCATATGGCTATGCCAGGGGCTTAGCTATAGGGGAAGCGAGGGAAGCTGCTGCTTTGGGACCTAAACTCACAAGAGGCCCCCTCAGGAGATAAACTAAAAGATTTTATTGTCAGTGCCCCCTTAACAAAATTCTACAATTACATTATATACAGTGACGCCAGGGGCGTACATAGAAATCATTGGGACCCATAGCAAGAATCTGAATTGGGCCCCCCTAACTCCACCCACTACCCACCCTGGCCCATCCCACCACCTGCCCTGGCTCCTCCCGTGCCACCCTCCCTTTGTATTCCTACTGACCCAGAGAATGAAGGGCACAGGTCAGTTTTGCCACAAGGGGAACACCGTAGAAACAAAACTCGTAAAACGGTGGAGTAATAGTTTTTTTTCAATTCCACCCCATTTGGAATTTTTTGCCTGCTTCCAACTAAATTGTATCCCATAATAATGTACAACTTGTACTGCAATGTACAACTTGTACCGCAAAAAGCCCTGATATGGATATGTGAACAGAAAAATAAAAAAGTTATGGCTCAAGGAAGATAGGGAAGAATGAAAAATGAATAATCTTCTGGTATCTTAGGCTACTTTCACACTTGCGGCAGTGTGATCCAGCGGGCAGTTCCGTCGTCGGAACTGCCCGCCGGATCCGCCGATCTGCCGCTGACTGAAAGCATTTGTGAGACGGATCCGGATGCAAATCCGTCTCACAAATGCATTGCAAGACGGTGTTACGGATCCGTCTCTCCGCTTGTCATGCGGACCGACGAATCCGTCTTGTACATTTTTTCTCATTTTTACCGATCTGCGCATGCGCATGCCGGAACGACGGATCCGGCATTCCGGTATTCTGAATGCCGGATCCGGCGCTAATACATTCCTATGGGAAAAAATGCCGGATCCGGCGTTCAGGCAAGTCTTCAGTTTTTTTGGCCGGAGAGAAAACCGTAGCATGCTGCGGTTTTCTCTTTTGTCTGAACTGAAGACATCCTAATGCAAACTGAACAGATTGCTCTCCATTCAGAATGCATGGGGATAAAACTGATCAGTTTCTTTCCGGTATAGAGCTCCTGTGACGGAACTCTATGCCGGAAAAGAAAAACACAAGTGTCAATGCAACGAGTTCCCCTCACTCACGGCATCTAAGAGTTGTTGAAACCAGAAGTGTGGGATTCCTCTTCAGGCGCGCTTTCCCCCATCGGAGAACAGGAAAAACATCATGTTCTATAAATAAGCCACAGCCTGTACTAGGCTTCCAGGCTCATTGTTAGTATATACCAGTTTAGGCCATTAGGTGGCAGCACTGAACTGTGATATAGTGATTTCTATACAGACTAATGGAGCAATTTTTGTGGAATATAACCCACTTGTCACTATGGTAATGGTGCCCTGCTGTAAGTGATTCACCTGATCTCTTGATTTGAATAGTTATATATTGATCAGCAGGCACTCACCATCTGTATTTCACATATATAACATATTTATTAAATTGATAAAATTTTATAACAATCTAAAATGTAAATAGGCTAAAACTTTGAAATCACTTTACATACATATAGCATTATACCCTATTGGCATAAACTTTGACCATAAACAACCAACTTCAGAAGGAGTAGAATCTTCAATATTGACAGAAATCGAATAATAAAAGAATCAAATAAAACATCAAATAAATTGATCGAATAAATTATATCATAGAATTATTCAGATAACATTTTTCAAATAAAATTCTAATAAAATTTCAAGCATATATTTATCATCCAGAGTATATATTATCTCTATGTCCTTGTTGGGATTGCTAGGAAGTCTATACAAAGTTCCATACAAAAAAGTGCGTAGTTGCAATGATTATAATAATCCAAAAACCGTATAGTTATTTAACGTTGATGGCTTTGGTAAATACACTGAAATATCTATTATTTTCAATTAGGACAGTCTGGTTGTATAGTTGTGATCAATGTGTCTTTCGAAAGAACAGTGCGATTTTTCTTATATATTACTAAATAGTCGATTGTTTGCAATTATATAAGATTTGATGGTGCTTACTGCAGAGGTGTCCCTCCCGCAGTACAGCTACTCACCCAAACCAAGACCTTTTTTCTTTCCTTTTCGTGCGATGCTATTATGGCATTCAGCTGTTGGCGTCCCACGTGGTGGTGTGTGGACACGTGTTTTCTCTATGGAAAAGATGCTGGAGAAAAGACGAAGTTGTGATGTTTGTCTTTTTATATTTCCAACTTTTTCGAATCCTGCAGGATATATTCTTATGGTAGTTTGGTTTCTTTAGTTCGCCAGACGCGTTTCGAGATGACCTCACCTCTTCATCAGTGGCTTGAAGCCACTTCATCAGTGGCTTGAATGCTATTTACATTTTAGATTGTTATCAAATTTTATCAATTTAACAAATGTGTTATATATGTGAAATACAGAGGGTGACTGCCTGCTGATCAATATATAACTAATGGAACAATTTACATCTGATGATGTTGTGGTCCACTTGGGAGACCTAACAAAAAGTAAAAAAAAAAAAAGTTTTTAAAATATAAAAAAAAGGAAAAATACAAATCACCCCCATTCCCTCAAAAAATAAATAAAAAAATATAGAATTATGGGCATCGCCGCATGTGAAAAAGCCTATACTATTAAAATATTTTAAAAAGTTAGGCCATATGGTGAATGGCGTAACAGAAAAACATTTTAAAAAAGGCAGATTCGTGTATTTCTTATGACTTGACAGATAATACAGATGTATTTCTTATCATGACAGATCATCCCACAAAAAATTAGCCCCCATACATCTCCGTAGACATAACTATAAAAAAGTTACCGTTTTTTTCGCCCTATAAGACGCACTTTCCCCCCCCAAAAAAAAAGTGGGGGGAAAATAGCAGTGCGTCTTATGGGGCGAATGCTGTATTTTGCCGAATTTTCAATGGTACACCCGCCGCGATACACCTGCCGCGTCAGCTGTGAGGGAGGAGGGGCTGGGGGCCGGCATCTGCTTTTATAATGACCACGGGGCCCGTGCAGTCACTGTATTCTACTACACGAGCCCCACTCACTGTATAATCGTATCTGTATTCTGTAATAGTTAATTGTATATATACCGGTAATCGCATAATCAGCGCTACTTACAACTACAAGTGCTCGGTAGGTAGCAAAGAGGAGGGAGGAGGCAAGTCGGGAAGACGGGCGGGCGGCGCGTCACTCACTGAGTCACGTGCCTGCGCCGCCCACTTTATGAATGAAGCAGGCGGCGTGGGCGCATGACGTAGTGACTCACACTGCCGTCCTTCCGGCCTGCCTCCTCCCTCCTCTCTGCTACCTACCGAGCGCTTGTAGTTGTAAGTAGCGCTGTTTATGCGATTACCGGTATATACATAATTAACTATTACAGAATACAGTCACTGCACGGGCCCCGCTGTCATTATAAAAGCAGATGCGACCCCCACCCTTTGTATTGAGGGTCATTCACTACAGGGACACTGTTATGGAGGGGATCTGTGGATGACACATAGCATAAGATGCTATATATGTGTCATCCACAGATCCCCCCATAACAGTGTCATACACAGATCCCCATAACAGTGCCATCCAGAGACCCCAATAAGAGCCACCCACAGATCCCCAATAAGTGTCACCCACAGATCCCCATAAGTGTCACCCACAGATCCCCATAAGTGTCACCCACAGATCCCCATAAGTGTCACCCACAGATCCCCCATAAGTGTCACCCACAGATCCCCCATTACAGTGCGTCACCC
This sequence comes from Bufo gargarizans, assembly GCF_014858855.1. Lineage (NCBI taxonomy): Eukaryota > Metazoa > Chordata > Amphibia > Anura > Bufonidae > Bufo > Bufo gargarizans. The sequence goes on along the minus strand of NC_058082.1, from coordinate 139,154,114 downwards.
ACAGATCCCCCATAACAGTTCGCCATCCACAGATCCCCCATAACAGTGCGCCATCCACAGACCACAATTAGTTCAAAACCCATCAAAAGCACACCTATTGGTTCAAAATATTTTTTTTCTTATTTTCCGCCTCAAAAACCTAGGTGCGTCTTATGGGCCGGTGTGTCTTATAGGGCGAAAAATACGGTATGAGGGTCAGAATATTGCGATGAAAAAAAACATTTTTTATGAAGTGAGTCCTGTGTATTTAAGTTTTATTTAGACTCTATTTTTAAAATGTTTCTGTGGGTATTTGAACTCACAACTGTAACCACTGGGCTATAGAGCTTAATACTACGTAATTCCTGAAAAACCTCATAGAAGTTTATTTTGTTTAAAAAACCTCATAGAAGTTTCTCTTGTATGACACAAGAGAAACTTCTATGAGGTTTTTCAGCAATGACTTAGCACTGAGCTCTATAGCCCAGTTGTTAAGGTTCTTGTCTTTAATGTAGATGGTTTTGATTTTTAATCCTCACAGTAACATTTCAAAAATAGAGTCTAAATTAGACTTGTATACACAGGGTGTCCCCCAAGTATACTAACCATGCTTGGGAATACCCCTTTCACGTTCATAACAATGACTCCATACATGGAGTCAGAGCCGGGGCTCCTAAGCTAGGAAATTTCCCATTCCGGGGCCCTGACTGAACATAGGGGAAGCAAGCAGGGCCCGGAAGAGAAGAAAAGTGGGTGGGGCCTTCCTTGCGCTCCGTCCCCCCTGTGCCACAGGCCCCATAGCAGCTGCGTGGTCTGCCTATATTGGCAGTATGCCACTGAGTGACGCTGTAGGAAAAGGACAGAGTGGCTGTCAGGGCTCAACTAGCCACAGGAGTGGGGGCTGAACGTGAGTTGGGGGTTTCGAAGAAGTTGCTGGTGGGGTAGGGTACTTGTTCAAAATTTGCTGTGGGGCCCGGTCAGTTGTGGTTATGCCACTGGGCTATACGAATGGAAAATTTGAAAATAAAGTTTTGGTTCTTGGAAGGTAAGTAATAAAAAATGAAAATACAAAAAAGAAAATTGCACCTGTCTTTAAGGGTTTAAAAGGTTTGCAAACCATGACATTTTTTGCAGCTGTGTCTGGTATTGCAGCTCATTTCCATTTCAGTAAATGGGGCTGAGCCACAAAGCCAGTTAACCATATACTGTATGAGAGTAATGCATATGTTTCATATTGTATATATTGACCCTGATTAATAAAATAAAATATATCCAGTGACTAATAAAAACATCTAAACAGTTATGTGAAAATGAGTTGATATATATATATATATATATATATATATTTCTTTTTTTATATTAAGCTAGAAGACAAGGTATAAAGTACCACCAAGTGTTTCATAGCAAATTGCAGAGAACACAGAATAGCACCACTGCAAATTTTCTTTCTGATTGTCTGTTCCAGTGCTTTAACTGTCAGACTATAAGTATGTAATTTCCTTAGCAAAGGAAATCAAAGCAAGTCTCAGAGAAAAACTGGTAGGAAATGAAAACACCTTATCTGCTCACATTGTGTGATAAGCATTCAGACAGGTTTTTGTAAAATAATAACATTACATCACACAAAATAATGTTTGTTTTACACAATAATTAATCAATCACTCTCTCAAGACTACAGGAACGTTATGGTAAAATTGTAGAGTTTACTTTAACATGGGTATTGTATCATACACTGTAAGTTTCATGTAATGATATTTCTTATGTTGGTGAACACCTCTGTATGTGCCATCAGATGCACACCTAAATGACAAAATTAAGGCTTCACTTTTGAGTCAGCTTAAACATGAAACTTGGAATTTGCATTTCAATAACAGCTTTTATAGGTATAATTTCCTTTAAAGTAACACTAAAAGTTTAAAATATATATATATATATATATATATATATATATATATATACACTCACAAATACCGCAGCAGCACAGTCAGACCACGTGCACTGGGTGCAATTCCTCACAGAGGTCGGCTTCTCCTCCACAATACGTACTCTCCAAATAACGAGGCAGCACTTCCAGCTTTCGGTGACAGGGTGAAGACCCCAAGACTTTATTCCCGGCAACGTTTCGGCCTACTCAATGAGGCCTTTGTCAAGCTATACAATAGTGCTTACTACTGGGTCTATATACCCACAAGTCAATATACACTCAGTGCAATTAGGGAATCCACATGTTTTCAATACAATCACATGATCTTCAACAACATCACATGACAATCAGTGTCTGGTACATATTCGTGTTACATCCATAAATGTCAAATATAATATTCATATTAACAGTGTTCATTCCTCAGTGTAATACAGTATACAATCAGGTACAGATATAAAAACTAGTAACCCTTAACCATAGACAGTGCAACGTCAGGGGTCTTATATGGAGTGCAAAAGTGCTCAGTACATACAGAGTTAAAATTTCTTCCTAGTGATGCAGCTGCATCATATCAAAATTAAAATAATAGGACCTATCACCCATGGGCACTATTGTATAGCTTGACAAAGGCCTCATTAAGTAGGCCGAAACGTTGCTGGGAATAAAGTTTTGGGGTCTTCACCCTGTCACCGAAAGCTGGAAGTGCTGCCTCGTTATTTGGAGAGTATATATATATATATATATATATATATATATATACATATATATATATATATATATATAAACTTAAAAAAAAAAAATGTATAAAAACTATGGAAAAATTATGTCTGTATGATCCACCCCCAGGAGACCGGTAAGTCTAAGGTCTACCCATTTGTAGGTCATACCTGGTCAGCAGGCTACCAGCAGAAAATGGAATGGATCATGAATAGGGATGAGCGGACCTGTGGATGTTTGGGTTCGCCGGGTTCTTACGAACTTCGGGTCAAAGTTCAGGTTCGGGACCCAAACTCAAACCAAAACCCCATTGAATTCAATGGGGACCCGAACTTTGGTGCACTAAAATGGCTGTAAAATAGTAATAGTAAGGGCTAGAGGGCTGCAAAAGGAAGCAAATGGGGTTAAGAGCAGGACAATTGTGATGCAAACAAATATAGAAAGCCCTGCAGCCTTTCAACAAGCTTGCCCTAACACCAAACTCCAACCCAAACTTTTGTTTCAAAGCTCGGGTCCGGGTACCTTAATCCGCAAAGTTTGGTACGGTCCTGAACTTTGCTATTCGGGGTTCGCTCAACACTAATCATGAAGAAACAAACAACTGTTTTCTCTGCATGAGTTCTATAAGACATTTTAAGATAATGCATATTGACAAGCAGTCAGCCATTCATTTCTAAGTTTAACTCCTTAAGGACTCAGCCCGATTTCACCTTAAGGACCAGGCCATTTTTTGCAAAGCTCACCAGTGTCAGTTTAAGTGGTAATAACTTTAAAACACTTTGACTTATCCAGGCCATTCTGAGATAGTTGTTTTTTTTTGTCACATATTGTACTTCATGACACTGGTAAAATGGAGTAAATATTTTTTTTATTTATAAAAATATAAAAATCTGCAAATTTCCAAGTTTAAATTTATCTACTTCTACAGGGTGGGCCATTTATATGGATACACCTTAATAACATTGGCATGGTTGGTGATATTAACTTCCTGTTTGTGGCACATTAGTATATGTGAGGGGGGGGAAACTTTTCAAGATGGGTGGTGACCATGGTGGCCATTTTGAAGTCGGACATTTTGAATCCAACTTTTGTTTTTTCAATAGGAAGAGGGTCATGTGACACATCAAACCTATTGGGAATTTCACAAGAAAAACAATGGTGTGCTTGGTTTTAACATAACTTTATTCTTTCATGAGTTATTTACAAGTTTCTGATCACTTATAAAATGTGTTGTGAAGTGCATATGCTGTGAAGATACGACATGTGCAGCACCTGAAACTACGGATACTGAAAGCCTGTGCTAGCATTTCTCCTGCGGTGTTGCTATCAGTTTGTGAAGAGTGGGAGAAGAGGGTTGCATTGACAATCCAACACAATGAGCAGCCCATTGAACACATTTTATAAGTGGTCAGAAACTTGTAAATAACTCATGAAATAATAAAGTTATGTTAAAACCAAGCACACCATTGTTTTTCTTGTGAAATTACCAATACGTTTGATGTGTCGCATGACCCTCTTCCTATTGAAAAAACAAAAGTTGGAATCAAAATGTCCGACTTCAAAATGGCTGCCATGGTCACCACCCATCTTGAAAAGTTTCCCCCTCACATATACTAATGTGCCACAAACAGGAAATTAATATCACCAACCATTCTCATTTTATTAAGGTGTATCAATATAAATGGTCCACTCCGTATAATACATAGTAATACCTACAAAAATAGTCATTACTTTACATTCCCCATATGTGTACTTCATGTTAGGATCATTTTGGGAATGATATTTTATTTTTTGGGGACGTTACAAGGCTTAGAAGTTTAGAAGAAAATCTTGAAATTTCTCATACATTTTCAAAAACTATCTTTTTAAGGACCAAAGTCACTTTGTGAGGCTTACATAATAGAAACAACCCAAAAATTACTCCATTCTAGAAACTACACCCCTCAAGGTATTCAAAACTGATTTTACAAATGTTGTTAACCCTTTCGGTGTTCCACAAGAATTATTGAAAAATAGAGATACAATTTCAAAATTTCACTTTTTTGCCAGATTGTCCATTTTAATATTTTTTTCCAGTTACAAAGCAAGGGTTAACAGCCAAACAAAACCCAATATTTATGGCACTGATTCTGTAGTTTACAGAAACACCCCATATGTGGTCGTAAACTTCTGTACGGGCACACGGTTGGCGCAGAAGGAAAGGAATGCCACACGGTTTTTGGAAGTCAGATTTTGCTGGTCTGGTTTTTTTTTTGACACCATGTCCCATTTGAAGCTCCCCTGATGCACCCCTTGAGTAGAAACTCCATAAAAGTGACCCCATCTAAGAAACTACACCCCTCAAGGTATTCAAAACTGATTTTACAAATGTTGTTAACCCTTTAGGTGTTCCACAGGAATTAATGGAAAATAGAGATACAATTTCAAAATTTAAATTTTTTGGGCAGATTTTTCATTTTAATAATTTTTTTTTAGTTACAAAGCAAGAGTTAACAGCCAAACAAAACTCTATATTTTTGGCCCTGATTCAGTAGTTTACAGAAACACCCCATATGTGGTCGTAAATTGCTGTACGGGCACACGGCAGGGCGCAGAAGGAAAGGAATGCCATACGGTTTTTGGAAGGCAGATTTTGCTGGACTGTTTTCTTTTGACACCATGTCCCATTTGCAGCCCCCCTGATGCACCCCTAGAATAGAAAATCCCCAAAAGTGACCCCATTTTAGAAACTATGGGATAGGGTGGAAGTTTTGTTGGTACTAGTTTAGGGTACATATGATTTTTGGTTGCTCTATAATACACTTTTTGTGAGGCAAGGTAACAAGAAAAAGCTCTTTTGGCACCGTTTAATTTTTTTGTTATTTACATGTGGTATTTTTATATAGCAGGTTGTCACGGACGCGGCGATACCTAATATGTACACTTTTTTTATTTATGTAATTTTTACACAATGATTTCATTTTTGAAACAAAAAAAATCACGTTTTAGTGTTTCCATAGTCTGAGATCCATAGTTTTTTCAGTTTTTGGGCGATTATCTTGGGTAGGGTCTCATTTTTTGCGGGATGATATGTCGGTTTGATTGGAACTATTTTGAGGTGCATATGACTTTTTGATAGCTTGCTATTGCACTTTTTGTGATGTAAGATGACATAAAATTGCTTTTTTTACACCGTTTTAATTTTAATTTTTTTACGGCGTTCACCTGAGGGGTTAGGTCATGTGATATTTTCTTAGAGCTGGTCGATACGGTCGCGACGATACCTAATATGTATACTTTTTTTTATTTATGTAAGTTTTACACAATAACAGCTTTTTTATAACAAAAAAAAAAGATGTTTTAGTGTCCCCATATTCTGAGCCATAATTTTTTTTTTTTTTTGGGCAATTGTCTCAGATAGGGGCTAATTTTTTGCGAAATGAGGTGACAGTTAGATTGGTACTATTTTGGTGGGCATACGCCTTTTTGAGTGCTTGCTGTTGTACTTTTTGCGATGTAAGGTGACCCAAAAAATGGTTTAGCACAGTTTTTTTTTTTTTTATGTAGTTCATCTGAGGGGTTAGGTCATGTGATATGTTTATAGATTGTAATTGGAATGCATTGGCTGTATGAGTAATACTGTAATTATTACTCATACAGCTTCCGGCCTGTGAGATGCAGGTGGCTGGATCTTACAGGCACGTCACAAGAAGGCAGCGGCAATGCCTCAGGAAAGCATTGCGCTGCCTTCCATGCCATCAGGTCCCCCCTACAGCCCCATGGGGACCCGATGGCAACGCCGCTGCCCGCACAATTAAAAGCCGCAAACCGCAGGTCTGAATTGACCTGCGGTTTGCGGCAATCGCCGACATGGGGGGAGTCACGGGACCCCCCCACGCATTTAGCCGAGGTTCAATGATTTGTGCAGGTATCGACTTCCGATCACCGCCATGCAGCGGCGGTGATCGGAAATACACAGGGAGTACAGGTACGCCCTGTGTCTTTAAGTACCAGGACATCAGGGCGTACCTGTAGGCCCTGTGTCCTAAAGAGGTTAATGGTCCTTCAAATATTTCGCACGGGACGTGATGTTTGATATCTGCAACTTTCTATGTTCTTTTATGCACCTACCACGGTCATTGCGGGTGGCGGGGAATCAGGGTTCCAGGACGGAGAGGGAGCGGGAGAAAAAGAGACCAAATTTAAGGGAGGATCCATTTTTTCAAATTTAAAATTAGAGTTGAAATATGGGAGAAATTATTTAAGCATAAAAGTGTGACAACTTTTCAAACTTTAAGCATTGAATGTAAGGATGTGGTGTGCATTAATTGCTGAATAATTTATAAAATTGTATGACATGCATAGCAGGTGTTTATTCATGTCTAAAATTGTATAATGTCAACCCAAGAATGTAACAGAAATATTATTGAAATTTATTAAGCTGTCAACTAGGTAGAGGAGGGTATATTACACCCAAAAATTGATGAATTTCTCCAGAATATATAATTAACAATTATTATTTTTTTAACCTATCTACTAGGTATAGCAGTGGTACTATACACCCAAAAAATTGTTTATTTCGCCACAAAATGTAACTGACAATTTATTTTTATTTTTTTACCGTTCCACTAGGTATAGCAGTGGTACTATACACCCAAAAATTGGTAATTTAACCCAAAAAAGTAAATGACAATTTTTTTCTTTGTTTAACCTGTCCACTAGGTATAGCATTGGTACTATACACACCAAAATTGGTGAATTTCACACTAAAATGTTAATGACCATTTTTTTTTTAACCGGCCTACTAGGTATAGCAGTGGTACTATAAACAAAAAATTGGTGAATTTCACCCAAAAAAGTAAATGACAATTTTTTTTTGTTTAACCTGTCTACTAGGTATAAGTAGTGGTACTATACACCCCAATTTTTTTTTAATTTTGCCATAAAATATAACTGACAATTATTTTATTTTTTTCTTACCGGTCTACTAGGTATAGCAGTGGTACCATACACCCAAAAATTTGTGAATTTCACCAGAAAATGCAAATGACAAAGTAGTGAAATGATAAAAAATAAAACGCGTACAAAAAATAAATAAATTGATTTATGAGGTGGAGTTCCATATGGAGTAGGCGTTTGAGGAGGCGGTGGACACAGCGAAGTAGGAGGAAACGGCTGGGGTGGAGGACAAGATAGCCAACACAGGTTTTTGGTTTTAATTTAATTTTGTAAAATTAAGGTACACTCCAAAATACAAACATGGGCAATTGCACTGCAGTATAACAATGGCTGCTTAGTGCCGGTATACATGTCTATTCTGCACAAGGTACAAACAAGTCCTGAGGGATCCATGCCTGGTTCATTTTAATGAATGTGAGCTTGTCCACATTGGCTGTGGACAGGCATCTGCGCTTGTCTGTGATGACGCCCCCTCCCATGCTAAACACATGTTCAGATAATACACTGGCTGCAGGACAGGCCAGCACCTCCAAAGTGTAAAGGGAAAGCTCAGGCCATGTGCACAATTTGGAGACCCAGAAGTTGAAGGGGGCAGAACCGTCATTCAGTACGTGTAGGCATGTGCACACATACTGCTCCACCATGTTGGTGAAATGCTGCCTCCTGCTAAGATGTTCCATATCAGCTGGTGGTGCTAGTTGTTGTGGCGTGCTGGCAAAGCTTTTCCACATTTCGTCCTTGCTAACCCTGCCTTCTGAGGTGCTGGTACAGTCAGCGAGTCTCAGGGGGTACACGTGAGGTTCACGGTAGACCGATGAGGGGGTCAAATGAAATAACATACAGTTCATCAGCTTACTCACGGTTAGCAGATAGCCTCCCTGGGCTGGCAGCACAGTGTTGAGGTGGACAGCACAAAATCCTCCGGGGCACGCTCTGTGGTAGGAAGCATCAGCCAAGATGGTGGTTGAGGTGCCCTTGATGTTAAGGTTGCTTAGGGTGCTTGTTGCGGCTGAGTCCTTTGATGGGTTTTGTCGTGATGCCAGTACTGTTCATGGTGGTACAACCATAGGTAGTAATAATGAGGTAGACAGTGGTAAGATGCAACTCACAACTTTTACTTTAGTGGATTTTTCAGTTGCAGTAGTACAATTATGCAGTCTTTAGATGATACAGAGACGATACTGCAAATCCACTCTTTAAGGCTTGTCAGTTGCTTGGTTGGTTTTGGAGCAGTGGGTAACTTCAATATCAGTGGAATCTTGGTGAGGTTGCCGGAGGCTAGGGTATCCTTCACCTGCAATATCCCAAAGGTCCTTTATACCTGGGTTATGGCTTTTATCCTTTGGATGAAGTTAAATTGGTTATTTTCTCTTGTCCCTCTCTGGACTAGAACTTTACTTTAAAACTGAAGTGCTGGATCTGCACCTTTTCACTCTCTGATCTTCACACTGACCTGTGGTTTCAACTGACTCCACTCCTAATCTTTTCTAATCTGATCTGTCTTGACTAGGGATGAGCGAACCCGAACTGTATAGTTCGGGTTCGTACCGAATTTTGGGGTGTCCGTGACACGGACCCGAACCCGAACATTTTCGTAAAAGTCCGGGTTCGGGTTCGGTGTTCGTCGCTTTCTTGGCGCTTTTTGAAAGGCTGCAAAGCAGCCAATCAACAAGTGTCATACTACTTGCCCCAAGAGGCCGCCACAGCCATGCCTACTATTGGCATGGCTGTGATTGGCCAGTGCAGCATGTGACCCAGCCTCTATTTAAGCTGGAGTCACGTAGCGCCGCATGCCACTCTGCTCTGATCAGTGTAGGGAGAGGTTGCAGCTGCGACTGTTAGGGCAAGATTAGACAGTGATTAACTCCTCAAAAACACTTAAGTCAGTGAACGATCTACAGCTGTGGATCATTGAACTGCTGCTATTCAATTGCTCACTGTTTTTAGGCTGCCCAGAGCGTTTTTCAGTCACTTTTTTCTGGGTTGATCGGCGGCCATTTTGTGTATTGTGGTGCACCAGCACAAGCTGCCACCAAGTCCATTTAACCATCAATAGTGTGGTTATTTTTTTGCTATATCCTACATCAGGGGCAAGCTGCCACCAAGTCCATTTAACCATCAATAGTGTGGTTATTTTTTTTGCTATATCCTACATCAGGGGCTTGGCTTGCAATTTTTTTGAGGGGTGAAATACATTTGCCAAAATTGCAGTACCCTAAATCTGGTGTTTCAGCTGTGGCCAGCCAATTGTAATACTGTCTGCTGTCTGGCAAAGGATATATTTTTGTTCTGGGTTGAAATACAATTCCCAACTTAGCAATTCCCTAAATCAGTTGTTTCTGCTGTATCAGGCCTACTTTAAATCTATCCATAAAAGGGTATATTAGATTGAAGGTGCAGATAGGGTCATTCTCAATAACTTCACACACAAGCTACCGTGCATTTCCAAGTCTAATTCTGTCCGTAAACATATACCTGTCTCCCAGCGCCTAAATAATAGGCCTCAAATTTATATTCAGCTAAATCTGTGTTTATTGCTGAGGCTGGTCAATTCATTTAGTGTCCGCCAAAGCACAGTTTTTGTTCTGGGTTGAAATACAATTCCCAACTTAGCAATTCTCTAAATCAGTGGTTTCTGCTGTATCAGGCCTACTTTAAATCTATCCATAAAAGGGTATATTAGATTGAAGGTGCGGATAGGGTAATTCTCAATAACTTCACACACACGCTACTATGCATTTCCAAGTCTAATTCTGTCTGTAAATGTATACCTGTCACCCAGCGCCTAAATAATAGGCCTCAAATTTATATTCAGCTAAATCTGTGGTTATTTCTGTAGCTGGTCAAGATATTTATTGTCCGTCAAAGCACAGTTTTTGTTCTGGGTTGAAATACAATTCCCAACTTAGCAATTCCCTAAAGCAGTTGTTTCTGCTGTATCAGGCCTGCTTTAAATCCATCCATAAAAGGGTATATTAGATTGAAGGTGCAGATAGGGTCATTCTCAATAACTTCACACACACGCTACTGTGCATATCCTAGTCTAAATCTGTCCGTAAACGTATACCTGTCACCCAGCGCCTAAATAATAGGCCTCAAATTTATATCCAGCTAAATCTGTGGTTATTTTTGTAGCTAGTCATGTTATTTATTGTCCGTCAAAGCAAAGTTTTTGTTCTGGGTTGAAATACAATTCCCAACTTAGCAATTCCCTAAATCAGTGGTTTCTGCTGTATCAGGCCTACTTTAAATCTATCCATGAAAGGGTATATTATATTGAAGGTGCGGATAGGGTCATTCTCAATAACTTCACACACGCTACTGTGCATTTCCAAGTCTAATTCTGTCTGTAAACGTATACCTGTCACCCAGCGCCTAAATAATAGGCCTCACATTTATATTCAGCTAAATCTGTGGTTATTTCTGTAGCTGGTCAAGTTATTTATTGTCCGTCAAAGCACAGTTTTTGTTCTGGATTGAAATACAATTCCCAACTTAGCAATTCCCTAAATCAGTTGTTTCTGCTGTATCAGGCCTACTTTAAATCTATCCATAAAAGGGTATATTAGATTGAAGGTGCAGATAGGGTCATTCTCAATAACTTCACACACACGCTACTGTGCATTTCCAAGTCTAATTCTGTCTGTAAACGTATACCTGTCACCCAGCGCCTAAATAATAGGCCTCAAATTTATAGTCAGCTAAATCTGTTGTTACTGCTGTGCCTGTATTAGTGTAATACGGTACCTAAATAGATAGCCAGATAGTGTTAGGTGTCTGTAAAAAAAGGCCTGAATTTGTATTCTATACATTGGGCCAAATTTTTTTTTTCTTATTGTGGTGAACGGTAACAATGAGGAAAACATCTAGTAAGGGACGCGGACATGGTCATGGTGGTGTTAGTGGACCCTCTGGTGCTGGGAGAGGACGTAGCCGTTCTGCCACAGCCACCCGTCCTAGTGTACCAACTACCTCAGGTCCCAGTAGCCGCCAGAATTTAAAGCGATATTTGGTGGGGCCCAATGCCATTCTAAGGATGGTAAGGCCTGAGCAGGTACAGGCATTAGTCAATTGGGTGGCCGACAGTGGATCCAGCACGTTCACATTATCTCCCACCCAGTCTTCTGCAGAAAGCGCACAGATGGCGCCTGAAAACCAAGCCCATCAGTCTGTCACATCACCCCCATGCATACCAGGGAAACTGTCTGAGCCTCAAGTTATGCAGCAGTCTCTTATGCTGTTTGAAGACTCCGCTGGCAGGGTTTCCCAAGGGCATCCACCTAGCCCTTCCCCAGCGGTGGAAGACATAGAATGCACTGACGCACAACCACTTATGTTTCCTGATGATGAGGACATGGGAATACCACCTCAGCACGTCTCTGATGATGACGAAACACAGGTGCCAACTGCTGCGTCTTTCTGCAGTGTGCAGACTGAACAGGAGGTCAGGGATGAAGACGATGCAGGGGACGATGAGGTCCTAGACCCCACATGGAATTAAGGTCATGCCACTGACTTTCAGAGTTCGGAGGAAGAGGCAGTGGTGAGACCGAGCCAACAGCGTAGCAAAAGAGGGAGCAGTGGGCAAAAGCTGAACACCCGCCGCCAAGAGACTCCTCCTGCTACTGACCGCCGCCATCTGGGACCGAGCACCCCAAAGGCAGCTTCAAGGAGTTCCCTAGCATGGCACTTCTTCAAACAATGTGCTGATGACAAGACCCGAGTGGTTTGCACGCTGTGCCATCAGAGCCTGAAGCGAGGCATTGAGGTTCTGAACCTTAGCACAACCTGCATGACCAGGCACCTGCATGCAAAGCATGAACTGCAGTGGAGTAAACACCTTAAAAACAAGGAACTCACTCAGGCTCCCCCTGCTACCTCTTATGCTGCTGCCGCCTCGGCCTCTTCTGCTGCTGCTGCCTCGGCCTCTTCCTCCGCCTGTGGAGGAACGTTGGCACCTGCCGCCCAGCAAACAGGGGATGTACCACCAACACCACCACCTCAGTCACCAAGCATCTCAACCATGTCACACGGCAGCGTTCAGCTCTCCATCTCACAAACATTTGAGAGAAAGCGTAAATTCCCACCTAGCCACCCTCGATCCCTGGCCCTGAATGCCAGCATTTCTAAACTACTGGCCTATGAAATGCTGTCATTCAGGCTGGTGGACACAGACAGCTTCAAACAGCTCATGTCGCTTGCTGTCCCACAGTATGTTGTTCCCAGCCGCCACTACTTCTCCAAGAGAGCTGTGACTTCCCTGCACAACCAAGTATCCGATAAAATCAAGTGTGCACTGCGCAACACCATCTGTGGCAAGGTCCACCAAACCACAGATACGTGGACCAGTAAGCACGGCCAGGGACGCTATATCTCCCTAACTGCACACTGGGTAAATGTAGTGGCGGCTGGGCCCCAGGCGGAGAGCTGTTTGGCGCACATCCTTCCGCCGCCAAGGATCGCAGGGCAACATTCTTTGCCTCCTGTAGCCTCCTCCTCCTACTCGGCTTCCTCCTCCTCTTCTTCCACCTGCTCATCCAGTCAGCCACACACCTTCACCACCAACTTCAGCACAGCCCGGGGTAAACGTCAGCAGGCCATTCTGAAACTCATATGTTTGGGGGACAGGTCCCACACCGCACAGGAGTTGTGGCGGGGTATAGAACAACAGACCAACGAGTGGTTGCTGCCGGTGAGCCTCAAGCCCGGCCTAGTGGTGTGCGATAATGGGCGAAATCTCGTTGCAGCTCTGGGACTAGCCGGTTTGAGGCACATCCCTTGCCTGGCGCATGTGCTGAATTTGGTGGTGTAGAAGTTCATTCACAACTACCCCGACATGTCAGAGCTGCTGCATAAAGTGCAGGCCGTCTGTTCGCGCTTCCGGCGTTCACATCCTGCCGCTGCTCGCCTGTCTGCGTTACAGCGTAACTTCGGCCTTCCCGCTCACCGCCTCATATGCGACGTGCCCACCAGGTGGAACTCCACCTTGCACATGCTGGACAGACTGTGCGAGCAGCAGCAGGCCATAGTGGAGTTTCAGCTGCAGCACCACTTCACCAACAATGATTGGGCCTCCATGCGAGACCTGTGTGCCCTGTTGCGCTGTTTCGAGTACTCCACCAACATGGCCAGTGGCGATGACGGCGTTATCAGCGTTACAACACCACTTCTATGTCTCCTTGAGAAAACACTTAGGGCGATGATGGAAGAGGAGGTGGCCGAGGAGGAGGAGGAGGAGGAAGAGGGGTCATTTTTAGCACTTTCAGGCCAGTCTCTTCGAAGTGACTCAGAGGGAGGTTTTTTGCAACAGCAGAGGCCAGGTACAAATGTGGCCAGCCAAGGCCCACTACTGGAGGACGAGAAGGACGAGGAGTAGGTGGAGGAGGATGAGGATGAAGCATATTCACAGCCGGACGGCACCCAACGCAGCTCGGGCCCATCACTGGTGCGTGGCTGGGGGGAAATGCAGGGCGATGACGATACGCCTCCCACAGAGGACAGCTTGTCCATACCTCTGGGCAGCCTGGCACACATGAGCGACTACATGCTGTAGTGCCTGCGCAACAACAGCAGAGTTGCCCACATTTTAACGTGTGCGGACTACTGGGTTGCCACCCTGCTGGATCCCCGGTACAAAGACAATGTGCCCACCTTACTTCCTGCACTGGAGCGTGATAGGAAGATGCGCGAGTACAAGCGCACATTGGTAGACGCACTACTGAAAGTATTCCCAAATGTCACAGGGGAACAAGTGGAAGCCCAAGGCGAAGGCAGAGGAGGAGCAAGAGGTCGCCAACGCAGCTGTGTCACGGCCAGCTTTTCTGAGGGCAGGGTAAGCATGGCAGAGATGTGGAACAGTTTTGTCAACACGCCACAGCTAACTGCACCACCACCTGATACGGAACATGTTAGCAGGAGGCAACATTTCACTAACATGGTGGAACAGTACGTGTGCACACCCCCCACGTACTGACTGATGGTTCGGCCCCATTCAACTTCTGGGTTTCTAAATTGTCCACGTGGCCAGAGCTAGACTTTTATGCCTTGGAGGTGCTGGCCTGCCCGGCGGCCAGCGTTTTGTCTGAACATGTATGCAGCACGGCAGAGGGCGTCATTACAGACAAACGCAGCCGCCTGTCAACAGCCAATGTGGACAAGCTGAAGTTCATAAAAGTGAACCAGGCATGGATCCCACAGGACCTGTCCATCCCTTGTGCAGATTAGACATTAACTACCTCCCCTTAACCATATATTATTGTACTCCAGGGCACTTCCTCATCCAATCCTATTTTTATTTTCATTTTATCATTATATTGCGGGGCAACCCAAAGTTGAATGAACCTCTCCTCTGTCTGGGTGCCGGGGCCAAAATATCTGACAATGGACTGTTCTAATTTTGGGTGACGTGAAGCATGATTCTTTGCTATGACATGAAGACTGATTCTCTGCTGACATGAAGCCAGATTCTCTGTTATGGGAACTCTCTCCTCTGCCTGGGTGCCAGGGCCTAAATATCTGACAATGGACTGTTCCAGTGTTGGGTGACGTGAAGCATGATTCTCTGCTATGACATGAAGCATGATTCTCTGCTGACATGAAGCCTGAATCTCTGTTATGGGACCTCTCTCCTCTGCCTGGGTGCCAGGGCCTAAAAATCTGACAATGGACTGTTCCAGTGTTGGGTGACGTGAAGCATGATTCTCTGCTATGACATGAAGACTGATTCTTTGCTGACATGAAGCCTGAATCTCTGTTATGGGACCTCTCTCCTCTGTCTTGGTGCCGGGGCCTAAATATATGATAATGGACTTTTCCAGTGTTGGGTGACGTGAAGCCTGATTCTCTGCTATGACATGCAGACTGATTCTCTGCTGACATGAAGCCTGAATCTCTGTTATGGGACCTCTCTCCTCTGTCTGGGTGCCGGGGCCTAAATATCTGACAATGGACTGTTCCAGTGTTGGGTGACGTGAAGCATGATTCTCTGCTATGACATGAAGACTGATTCTCTGCTATCATGAAGCCATATTCTCTGTTACGGGACCTCTCTCCTCTGCCTGGGTGCCAGGGCCTAATTATCGAACAATGGACTGTTCCAGTGTTGGGTGACGTGAAGCATGATTCTCTGCTATGACATGAAGACTGATTCTCTGCTGACCTGAAGCCTGAATCTCTGTTATGGGACCTCTCTCCTCTGTCTGGGTGCCGGGGCCTAAATATATGACAATGAACTGTTCCAGTGTTGGGTGACGTGAAGCCTGATTCTCTGCTATGACATGAAGCCTGAATCTCTGCTATGGGACCTCTCTCCAATTGATATTGGTTAATTTTTATTTATTTTATTTTTATTTTTATTCATTTCCCTATTCACATTTGTTTGCAGGGGACTTAACTACATTTTGCTGCCTTTTGCAGCCCTCTAGCCCTTTCCTGGGCTGTTTTACAGCCTCTTTTGTGCCGAAAAGTTTGGGTCCCCATTGACTTCGGGGACTAAGTTCGGGTCGGGTTCGGATCCCGAACCCGAACATTTTCGGGAAGTTCGGCCGAACTTCTCGAACCCGAACATCCAGGTGTTCGCTCAACTCTAGTCTTGACTAGGGATGAGCGAACTCGAACTGTATAGTTCGGGTTCGTACCGAATTTTGGGGTGTCCGTGACACGGACCCGAACCCGGACATTTTCGTAAAAGTCCGGGTTCGGGTTCGGTGTTCGTCGCTTTCTTCGCGCTTTTGTGACGCTTTCTTGGCGCTTTTTGAAAGGCTGCAAAGCAGCCAATCAACAAGCGTCATACTACTTGCCCCAAGAGGCCATCACAGCCATGCCTACTATTGGCATGGCTGTGATTGGCCAGAGCACCATGTGACCCAGCCTCTATTTAAGCTGGAGTCACATAGCGCCGCCCGTCACTCTGCTCTGATTAGCGTAGGGAGAGGTTGCGGCTGCGACAGTAGGGCGAGATTAGGCAGATTAACTCCTCCAAAGGACTTGATTAACTGATCGATCTGCAGCTGTGGATCATTGAGCTGCTGATCCTCAATTGCTCACTGTTTTTAGGCTGCACAGACCGTTTGTCAGTCTCATTTTTCTGGGGTGATCGGCGGCCATTTTGTGTCTTGTGGTGCGCCAGCACAAGCTGCGACCAAGTGCATTTAACCCTCAATGGTGTGGTTGTTTTTTGGCTAAAGCCTACATCAGGGTGAAGCTGTCACACCAAGTGCATTTAACCAGCAATAGTCTGTTCATTTTTTGGCCATATACAAAATCAGGGGCAAGCTGCGCCTGTCACCAAGTGCATTTAACCCTCAATGGTGTGGTTGTTTTTTGGCTAAAGCCTACATCAGGGTGAAGCTGTCACACCAAGTGCATTTAACCAGCAATAGTCTGTTCATTTTTTGGCCATATACAAAATCAGGGGCAAGCTGCGCCTGTCACCAAGTGCATTTAACCCTCAATGGTGTGGTTGTTTTTTGGCTAAAGCCTACATCAGGGTGAAGCTGTCACACCAAGTGCATTTAACCAGCAATAGTCTGTTCATTTTTTGGCCATATACAAAATCAGGGGCAAGCTGCGCCTGTCACCAAGTGCATTTAACCCTCAATGGTGTGGTTGTTTTTTGGCTAAAGCCTACATCAGGGTGAAGCTGTCACACCAAGTGCATTTAACCAGCAATAGTCTGTTCATTTTTTGGCCATATCCCAGTCTAATTCTGTCACTAAATCCATACCGGTCACCCAGCGCCTAAATACTAGGCCTCAAATTTATATCCAGCTAAATCTGTCCCTAGTGCTGTAGCTGGGCGAGTTATTTAGTGTCCGTTCAAGCACATTTCTTGTTCTGGGTTGAAATACAATTCTCAATTTAGCAATTTCATAATTTAGTGGTTCCTGCTATATCAGAGCTCTTTGAAATCTATCCCAAAAAGGGTATATAATATTGAAGGTGCACATAGGGTCATTCAGAGTAACTTCACACACACCCGCTACTGTGTATTTCCAAGTCTAATTCTGTCACTAAATCCATACCGGTGACCCAGCGCCTAAATACTAGGCCTCAAATTTAATTCCCTCTAAATCTCTCGTTACCCACCGCTGTACTGTTGTTGCTGGGCAAGATATTTAGTGTCCGTCAAAGCACATTTTTTGTTCTGGGTTGAAGTACAATTCCCAATTTAGCAATTTCATAATTTAGTGGTTTCTGCTATATCAGAGCTATTTGAAATCTATCCCAAAAAGGGTATATAATATTGAAGGTGCACATAGGGTCATTCAGAATAACTTCACACACACCCGCTACTGTGTATTTCCAAGTCTAATTCTGTCACTAAACCCATACCTGTCACCCAGCGCCTAAATACTAGGCCTCAAATTTAAATCCCTCTAAATCTCTCGTTACCGTTGTCCTGTTGTAGCTGGGAAAGTTATTTAGTGCCCGTCAAAGCACATTTTTTGTTCTGGGTTGAAGTACAATTCCCAATTTAGCAATTTCATAATTTAGTGGTTCCTGCTATATCAGAGCTATTTGAAATCTATCCCAAAAAGGGTATATAATATTGAAGGTGCACATAGGGTCATTCAGAATAACTTCACACACACCCGCTACTGTGTATTTCCAAGTCTAATTCTGTCACTAAATCCATACCGGTGACCCAGCGCCTAAATACTAGGCCTCAAATTTAATTCCCTCTAAATCTCTCGTTACCCACCGGTGTACTGTTGTTGCTGGGCAAGATATTTAGTGTCCGTCAAAGCACATTTTTTGTTCTGGGTTGAAGTACAATTCCCAATTTAGCAATTTCATAATTTAGTGGTTTCTGCTATATCAGAGCTATTTGAAATCTATCCCTAAAAGGGTATATAATATTGAAGGTGCACATAGGGTCATTCAGAATAACTTCACACACACGCTTCTGTGCATTTCCAAGTCTAATTCTGTCACTAAATCCATACCGGTGACCCAGCGCCTAAATACTAGGCCTCAAATTTAAATCCCTCTAAATCTCTCGTTACCCACCACTGTACTGTTGTTGCTGGGCAAGATATTTAGTGTCCGTCAAAGCACATTTTTTGTTCTGGGTTGAAGTACAATTCCCAATTTAGCAATTTCATAATTTAGTGGTTTCTGCTATATCAGAGCTATTTGAAATCTATCCCTAAAAGGGTATATAATATTGAAGGTGCACATAGGGTCATTCAGAATAACTTCACACACACGCTTCTGTGCATTTCCAAGTCTAATTCTGTCACTAAATCCATACCGGTGACCCAGCGCCTAAATACTAGGCCTCAAATTTAAATCCCTCTAAATCTCTCGTTACCCACCACTGTACTGTTGTTGCTGGGCAAGATATTTAGTGTCCGTCAAAGCACATTTTTTGTTCTGGGTTGAAGTACAATTCCCAATTTAGCAATTTCATAATTTAGTGGTTTCTGCTATATCAGAGCTATTTGAAATCTATCCCTAAAAGGGTATATAATATTGAAGGTGCACATAGGGTCATTCAGAATAACTTCACACACACGCTTCTGTGCATTTCCAAGTCTAATTCTGTCACTAAATCCATACCGGTGACCCAGCGCCTAAATACTAGGCCTCAAATTTAAATCCCTCTAAATCTCTCGTTACCCACCGCTGTACTGTTGTTGCTGGGCAAGATATTTAGTGTCCGTCAAAGCACATTTTTTGTTCTGGGTTGAAGTACAATTCCCAATTTAGCAATTTCATAATTTAGTGGTTTCTGCTATATCAGAGCTATTTGAAATCTATCCCTAAAAGGGTATATAATATTGAAGGTGCACATAGGGTCATTCAGAATAACTTCACACACACGCTTCTGTGCATTTCCAAGTCTAATTCTGTCACTAAATCCATACCGGTGACCCAGCGCCTAAATACTAGGCCTCAAATTTAAATCCCTCTAAATCTCTCGTTACCCACCACTGTACTGTTGTTGCTGGGCAAGATATTTAGTGTCCGTCAAAGCACATTTTTTGTTCTGGGTTGAAGTACAATTCCCAATTTAGCAATTTCATAATTTAGTGGTTTCTGCTATATCAGAGCTATTTGAAATCTATCCCTAAAAGGGTATATAATATTGAAGGTGCACATAGGGTCATTCAGAATAACTTCACACACACGCTTCTGTGCATTTCCAAGTCTAATTCTGTCACTAAATCCATACCGGTGACCCAGCGCCTAAATACTAGGCCTCAAATTTAAATCCCTCTAAATCTCTCGTTACCCACCACTGTACTGTTGTTGCTGGGCAAGATATTTAGTGTCCGTCAAAGCACATTTTTTGTTCTGGGTTGAAGTACAATTCCCAATTTAGCAATTTCATAATTTAGTGGTTTCTGCTATATCAGAGCTATTTGAAATCTATCCCTAAAAGGGTATATAATATTGAAGGTGCACATAGGGTCATTCAGAATAACTTCACACACACGCTTCTGTGCATTTCCAAGTCTAATTCTGTCACTAAATCCATACCGGTCACCCAGCGCCTAAATACTAGGCCTCAAATTTATATCCCGCTGAATTTGAATACAATACATTGGGCCAAATAATATATTTGTTGTTGTGGTGAACCATAACAATGAGAAAAACATCTAGTAAGGGACGCGGACGTGGACATGGTCGTGGTGGTGTTAGTGGACCCTCTGGTGCTGGGAGAGGACGTGGCCGTTCTGCCACATCCACACGTCCTAGTGTACCAACTACCTCAGGTCCCAGTAGCCGCCAGAATTTACAGCGATATATGGTGGGGCCCAATGCCGTTCTAAGGATGGTAAGGCCTGAGCAGGTACAGGCATTAGTCAATTGGGTGGCCGACAGTGGATCCAGCACGTTCACATTATCTCCCACCCAGTCTTCTGCAGAAAGCGCACAGATGGCGCCTGAAAACCAACCCCATCAGTCTGTCACATCACCCCCATGCATACCAGGGAAACTGTCTCAGCCTCAAGTTATGCAGCAGTCTCTTATGCTGTTTGAAGACTCCGCTGGCAGGGTTTCCCAAGGGCATCCACCTAGCCCTTCCCCAGCGGTGAAAGACATAGAATGCACTGACGCACAACCACTTATGTTTCCTGATGATGAGGACATGGGAATACCACCTCAGCATGTCTCTGATGATGACGAAACACAGGTGCCAACTGCTGCGTCTTTCTGCAGTGTGCAGACTGAACAGGAGGTCAGGGATCAAGACTGGGTGGAAGACGATGCAGGGGACGATGAGGTCCTAGACCCCACATGGAATGAAGGTCGTGCCACTGACTTTCACAGTTCGGAGGAAGAGGCAGTGGTGAGACCGAGCCAACAGCGTAGCAAAAGAGGGAGCAGTGGGCAAAAGCAGAACACCCGCCGCCAAGAGACTCCGCCTGCTACTGACCGCCGCCATCTGGGACCGAGCACCCCAAAGGCAGCTTCAAGGAGTTCCCTGGCATGGCACTTCTTCAAACAATGTGCTGACGACAAGACCCGAGTGGTTTGCACGCTGTGCCATCAGAGCCTGAAGCGAGGCATTAACGTTCTGAACCTGAGCACAACCTGCATGACCAGGCACCTGCATGCAAAGCATGAACTGCAGTGGAGTAAACACCTTAAAACCAAGGAAGTCACTCAGGCTCCCCCTGCTACCTCTTCTGCTGCTGCCGCCTCGGCCTATTCTGCTGCTGCCGCCTCGGCCTCTTCCTCCGCCTCTGGAGGAACGTTGGCACCTGCCGCCCAGCAAACAGGGGATGTACCACCAACACCACCACCACCTCCGTCACCAAGCGTCTCAACCATGTCACACGCCAGCGTTCAGCTCTCCATCTCACAAACATTTGATAGAAAGCGTAAATTCCCACCTAGCCACCCTCGATCCCTGGCCCTGAATGCCAGCATTTCTAAACTACTGGCCTATGAAATGCTGTCATTTAGGCTGGTGGACACAGACAGCTTCAAACAGCTCATGTCGCTTGCTGTCCCACAGTATGTTGTTCCCAGCCGGCACTACTTCTCCAAGAGAGCCGTGCCTTCCCTGCACAACCAAGTATCCGATAAAATCAAGTGTGCACTGCGCAACGCCATCTGTAGCAAGGTCCACCTAACCACAGATACGTGGACCAGTAAGCACGGCCAGGGACGCTATATCTCCCTAACTGCACACTGGGTAAATGTAGTGGCAGCTGGGCCCCAGGCGGAGAGCTGTTTGGCGCACGTCCTGCCGCCGCCAAGGATCGCAGGGCAACATTCTTTGCCTCCTGTTGCCACCTCCTCCTTCTCGGCTTCCTCCTCCTCTTCTTCCACCTGCTCATCCAGTCAGCCACACACCTTCACCACCAACTTCAGCACAGCCCGGGGTAAACGTCAGCAGGCCATTCTGAAACTCATATGTTTGGGGGACAGGCCCCACACCGCACAGGAGTTGTGGCGGGGTATTGAACAACAGACCGACGAGTGGTTGCTGCCGGTGAGCCTCAAGCCCGGCCTGGTGGTGTGTGATAATGGGCGAAATCTCGTTGCAGCTCTGGGACTAGCCAATTTGACGCACATCCCTTGCTTGGCGCATGTGCTGAATTTGGTGGTGCAGAAGTTCATTCACAACTACCCCGACATGTCAGAGCTGCTGCATAAAGTGCGGGCCGTCTGTTCGCGCTTCCGGCGTTCACATCCTGCCGCTGCTCGCCTGTCTGCGCTACAGCGTAACTTCGGCCTTCCCGCTCACCGCCTCATATGCGACGTGCCCACCAGGTGGAACTCCACCTTGCACATGCTGGACAGACTGTGCGAGCAGCAGCAGGCCATAGTGGAGTTTCAGCTGCAGCACGCACGGGTCAGTCGCACTACAGAACAGCACCACTTCACCACCAATGACTGGGCCTCCATGCGAGACCTGTGTGCCCTGTTGCGCTGTTTCGAGTACTCCACCAACATGGCCAGTGGCGATGACACCGTTATCAGCGTTACAATACCACTTCTATGTCTCCTTGAGAAAACACTTAGGGCGATGATGGAACAGGAGGTGGCCCAGGAGGAGGAGGAGGAGGATGAGGAAGAGGGGTCATTTTTAGCACTTTCAGGCCAGTCTCTTCGAAGTGACTCAGAGGGAGGTTTTTTGCAACAGCAGAGGCCAGGTACAAATGTGGCCAGCCAGGGCCCACTACTGGAGGACGAGGAGGACGAGGATGAGGAGGAGGTGGAGGAGGATGAGGATGAAGCATGGTCACAGCGGGGTGGCACCCAACGCAGCTCGGGTCCATCACTGGTGCGTGGCTGGGGGGAAAGGCAGGACGATGACGATACGCCTCCCACAGAGGACAGCTTGTCCTTACCCCTGGGCAGCCTGGCACACATGAGCGACTACATGCTGCAGTGCCTGCGCAACGACAGCAGAGTTGCCCACATTTTAACCTGTGCGGACTACTGGGTTGCCACCCTGCTGGATCCACGCTACAAAGACAATGTGCCCACCTTACTTCCTGCACTGGAGCGTGATAGGAAGATGCGCGAGTACAAGCGCACGTTGGTAGACGCGCTACTGAGAGCATTCCCAAATGTCACAGGGGAACAAGTGGAAGCCCAAGGCCAAGGCAGAGGAGGAGCAAGAGGTCGCCAAGGCAGCTGTGTCACGGCCAGCTCCTCTGAGGGCAGGGTTAGCATGGCAGAGATGTGGAAAACTTTTGTCAACACGCCACAGCTAACTGCACCACCACCTGATACGCAACGTGTTAGCAGGAGGCAACATTTCACTAACATGGTGGAACAGTACGTGTGCACACCCCTCCACGTACTGACTGATGGTTCGGCCCCATTCAACTTCTGGGTCTCTAAATTGTCCACGTGGCCAGAGCTAGCCTTTTATGCCTTGGAGGTGCTGGCCTGCCCGGCAGCCAGCGTTTTGTCTGAACGTGTATTCAGCACGGCAGGGGGCGTCATTACAGACAAACGCAGCCGCCTGTCTACAGCCAATGTGGACAAGCTGACGTTCATAAAAATGAACCAGGCATGGATCCCACAGGACCTGTCCGTCCCTTGTCCAGATTAGACATTAACTACCTCCCCATAACCATATATTATTGGACTCCAGGGCACTTCCTCATTCAATCCTATTTTTATTTTCATTTTACCATTATATTGCGATGCTACCCAAAGTTGAATGAACCTCTCCTCTGCCTGTGTGCTAGGCCTAAATATATGCCAATGGACTGTTGCAGTGGTGGCTGACATGAAGCCTGATTCTCTGCTATGACATGCAGACTAATTCTCTGCTGACATGAAGCCAGATTGTCTGTTACGGGACCTCTCTCCTCTGCCTGGGTGCTGGGCCTAAATTTATGACAATGGACTGTTGCAGTGGTGGCTGACGTGAAGCCTGATTCTCTGCTATGACATGCAGACTGATTCTCTGCTGTCATGAAGCCAGATTGTCTGTTACGGGACCTTTCTCCTCTACCTGGGTTCTGGGCCTAAATTTATGAAAATTGACTCTTACAGTGGTGGGTGACGTGAAGCCTGATTCTCTGCTATGATATGAAGACTGATTCTCTGCTGACATGAAGCCAGATTGTCTGTTACGGGACCTTTCTCCTCTGCCTGGGTTCTGGGCCTAAATTTATGAAAATTGACTCTTACAGTGGTGGGTGACGTGAAGCCTGATTCTCTGCTATGATATGAAGACTGATTCTCTGCTGACATGAAGCCAGATTGTCTGTTACGGGACCTTTCTCCTCTGCCTGGGTTCTGGGCCTAAATTTATGAAAATTGACTCTTACAGTGGTGGGTGACGTGAAGCCTGATTCTCTGCTATGATATGAAGACTGATTCTCTGCTGACATGAAGCCAGATTGTCTGTTACGGGACCTTTCTCCTCTGCCTGGGTTCTGGGCCTAAATTTATGAAAATTGACTCTTACAGTGGTGGGTGACGTGAAGCCTGATTCTCTGCTATGATATGAAGACTGATTCTCTGCTGACATGAAGCCAGATTCTCTGTTACGGGACCTCTCTCCTCTGCCTGGGTGCTGGGCCTAAATTTATGACAATGGACTGTTGCAGTGGTGGCTGACGTGAAGCCTGATTCTCTGCTATGACATGCAGACTGATTCTCTGCTGACATGAAGCCAGATTCTCTGTTACGGGACCTCTCTCCTCTGCCTGTGTGTGTGCTGGGCCTAAATATATGCCAATGGACTGTTGCAGTGGTGGCTGACGTGAAGCCTCATTCTCTGCTATGACATGCAGACTAATTCTCTGCTGACATGAAGACAGATTCTCTGTTACGGGACCTCTCTCCTCTGCCTGGGTGCCGGGGCCTAAATATCTGAGAATGGACTGTTCCAGTGGTGGGTGACGGGAAGCCAGATTCTCTGCTATGGAACCTCTCTCCAATTGATTTTGGTTAATTTTTATTTATTTAATTTTTATTTTAATTCATTTCCCTATCCACATTTGTTTGCAGGGGATTTACCTACATGTTGCTGCCTTTTGCAGCCCTCTAGCTCTTTCCTGGGCTGTTTTACAGCCTTTTTAGTGCCGAAAAGTTCGGGTCCCCATTGACTTCAATGGGGTTCGGGTTCGGGACGAAGTTCGGATCGGGTTCGGATCCCGAACCCGAACATTTCCGGGATGTTCGGCCGAACTTCTCGAACCCGAACATCCAGGTGTTCGCTCAACTCTAGTCTTGACTAATCATCTGTCTCACTAGGCCTGGCCTGAGTATATATAGGACCTGAACTATATCTTCATCTAGTGGTGGGATGTATAAATTGCACCTAATAGGCCTGTTAACAGGGATTTTGCAGTCACACAAATGCAAAGTTATACAATACTGTACAATGCAATTATTATGATTAAAAGTACTTTTAAACAGTGCCTACACACATGTAGTGCGACGCTGCATAACCCCATGGTAAAATGGAAGTCGACCTCGACACATTCTTGACTCAATGTTGTATCATCCTGAAAGATATAAAAAAGGAGAAGCATGCATGCAGAGGTAAATAATGCAATAACTCACATTCTTGTGCCTATGAATAAAACGGGCAACAATATCTCAGGCAACAACGAAATGCATCACATGGGGTAACACATTATTGTCTCTGAATACTGCTATTATACTGGCAAATAAAATAGTCCATAAAGATGAGTAAAACGCAAATAAATGTCTCTTATAATACATATAACAACAGAATATCACGGAGGCTCAGGTACTAGAAAGTCTATCTCCGGGTGCGGACTTGAACGTTGCAAAACAGACAAACAGTCCCTTAAAGAGTACTTTAACCACCTCAGCTGCCCTTGCTTAAACACCCTAAATGACCAGACCACTTTTTACAATTCTGCACTACACTACTTTCACCGTTTATTGCTCGGTCATGCAACTTACCACCCAAATGAATTTTACCTCCTTTTCTTCTTACTAATAGAGCTTTCATTTGGTGGTATTTCATTGCTGCTGACATTTTTACTTTTTTTGTTATTAATCAAAATTTTACGAAATTTTTGCAAAAAAATGAAATTTTTCACTTTCAGTTGTAATTTAATTTTTTTTTAAAACGACATATATATACATTTTTCTCAAAATGTATTGTTCTACATGTCTTTGATAAAAAAAATGTTTGGGTAAAAAGTAAATGGTTTGGGTAAAAGTTATAGCGTTTACAAACTATGGTACAAAAATGTGAATTTCCGCTTTTTGAAGCAGCTCTGACTTTCTGAGCACCTGTCATGTTTCCTGAGGTTCTACAATGCCCAGACAGCAGAAACCCCCCACAAATGACCCCATTTCGGAAAGTAGACACCCTAAGGTATTCACTGATGGGCATAGTGAGTTCATAGAACTTTTTATTTTTTGTCCCAAGTTAGCGTAAAATGATGATTTATTTATTTATTTTTCCTTACAAAGTCTCATATTCCACTAACTTGTGACAACTCACTATGCCCATCACGAAATACCTTGGGGTGTCTTCTTCCAAAATGAGGTTACTTGTGGGGTAGTTATATTGCCGTGGCTTTTTAGGGACCCTAATGTGTGTGAAGTAGTTTGAAATCAAAATGTGTAAAAAATGCCATGTGATATCCTAAGGGTCCATTCACACGTCCGTTGTTTGTTTCCTGATCTGTTCCGTTTTTTGCGGAACAGATCTGGACCAGATCTGGACCCATTCATTTTCAATGGGTCCTGAAAAAAAACGGACAGCACAATGTCAGATTTTTTTTCAGGACCCATTGAAAATGAATGGGTACAGATCTGGTCCAGATCTGTTCAGCAAAAAACGGAACAGATCAGGAAAGAAACTACGGACGTGTGAATGGACCCTAAAGGTGCTCTTTGGAATGTGGGCCCTTTGCCCACCTAGGCTTCAAAAAAGTGTCACACATGTGGTATCGCCATACTCAGGCAGGAGAAGTTGGGCAATGTGTTTTGGGGTGTCATTTTACATATACCCATGCTGGGTGAGATAAATATCTCGGTCAAATGCCAACTTTGTATAAAAAAATGGGAAAAGTGTTCTTTTGCCGAGATATTTCTCTCACCCAGCATGGGTATATGTAAAATGATACCCCAAAACACATTGCCCAACTTCTCGTGAGTATGGCAATACCACATGTGTGACACTTTTTTGCAGCCTAGGTGGGCAAAGGGGCCCACATTCCAAAGAGCACCTTTCGGATTTCACAGGGCATTTTTTACACATTTTGATATCAAACTACTTCTCACGCATTAGGGCCCCTAAAAAAAAATCATCATTTTCCACTAACTTGTGACAAAAAATAAAAACTTCTAGGAACTCGCCATACCCGTCATGGAATACCTTGGGGTGTCTTATTTCCAAAATGGGGTCACTTGTGGGGTAGTTATACACATTGCCCTACTTCTCCTGAGTACGGCGATACCACATGTGTGACACTTTTTTACAGCCTACATGCGCAAAGGGGCCAAATTCCTTTTAGGAGGGCATTTTTAGACATTTAGATTCCAGACTTCTTCTCACGCTTTAGGGCCCCTCTAAAATGCCAGGGCATTATAAATACCTTACATGTGACCCCATTTTGGAAAGAAGACAAGGTATTCAATGAGGTGCATGGCGAGTTCATAGAAGATTTTTTTTTTGGCCACAAGTTAGCGGAAATTTATAAAAACTTTTTTCACAAAGTCTCCCTTTCCGCTAACTTGGGACAAAAAGTTTAATTATTCATGGACTTAATATGCCCCTCAGCGAATACCTTGGGATGTCTTCTTTCCGAAATGGGGTCACATGTGGGGAATTTATACTGCCCTGGCATTTTAGAGGCCCTAAAGCGTGAAACGAAGTTTGGAAGTCTAAAAAATTTTACGCATTTGGATTCCGTGAGGGGTATGGTGAGTTCATGTGAGATTTTATTTTTTTGACACAAGTTAGTAGAATATGAGACTTTGTAAGAAAAAACATAAAAAAATAAATAAAAATTCCGCTAACTTGTGCCCAAAATAATGTCTAAATGGAGCCTTACAGGGGGGGTGATCAATGACAGGGGGGTGATCAGGGAGTCTATATGGGGTGATCACCCCCCTGTCATTGATCACCCCCCTGTAAGGCTCTATTCAGACGTCTGTATGTGTTTTGCGGATCCGATCCATGGATCCGTAAAACACATACGGAAGTCTAAATCCTTACAGGGGGGTGATCAATGACAGCGGGGTGTTCAGGGAGTGTCCATGGATCGGATCCGCGAAACACATACGGACGTCAGAATGGAGCCTTACAGGGGGGTGATCAATGACAGGGGGGTGATCACCCCATATACACTCCCTGATTACCCCCCTGTCATTGATCACCCCCCTGTCATTGATCACCCCCCTGTAAGGCTCCATTCAGACGTCCGTATCTGTTTTGCGGATCCGATCCATGGATCCGTGGATCCGTAAAACACATACGGACGTCTGAATAGAGCCTTACAGGGGGTGATCAATGACAAGGGGGTGATCAATGACAGGGGGGTAATCAGGGAGTGTATATGGGGTGATCACCCCCCTGTCATTGATCACCCCCCTGTAAGGCTCCATTCTGACGTCCGTATGTGTTTTGCGGATCCGATCCATGGATCCGTAAAACACATATGGACGTCTGAATGGAGCCTTACAGGGGGGTGATCAATGACAGGGGGGGGGATCAGGGAGTCTACATGGGGTGATCAGGGGTTAATAAGTGACAGGGGGGGTGTAGTGTGGTGCTTGGTGCTACTTTACTGAGCTGCCTGTGTCCTCTGGTGGTCGATCCAAGCAAATGGGACCACCAGAGGACCAGGTAGCAGGTATATTAGACGCTGATATCAAAACAGCGTCTAATATGTTAGCGAACGTTCGCCGCTGCAGGCTGTAGATCCACTCTCTTACCTTCCGATCCTGTGAACGCGCGCGCCTATGTGCGCTCGTTCACAGGAAGTCTTGCGTCTCGCAATATGACGCGTAGACGCGTGACTCTGCCTGGGACAGCCGCCTCCGGACTGCGATCCTGCGTTAGGCTGTCCGGAGGCGGTTAAGGCAAATGGAACAAGATAAACAAGAGCAGCAGAACATTAGATGTTGTATATTGCCCAAAAACTTGAATTTCACACGTGCAGATCGGTAAAATAGTGGATTTTGCCAAAAAAAGGGTGTTTTTTAATAACTGGATATGAAAGCTTTATATAACCCTTAAATTTCACACGTGCTGATGCTGCAAGTGCTGTAAAATTGTGTAATTTTTGCAAAATAGTGTGTTTTTAATAATCTAGAAAATTATGTATTTCTAGCTTAAATTGCACACTGATTAATCCTGCAAATGCAACAGATGTTGGATATTGCCAAAAAAGGGTGATTTTTTTAAAACCAGATTATTAGTGCAGTATTTCAAGCTTGGATTTGAATGTCACAAAAGCTCAGATGCAGTGCTGGTACACTGAGCTTGAATAAAATGGGGCCCGCCGCCCACCTAACTAACAGACGAATAAAAGTTATTTTTTTCGGTCTCTGGGCTCAGGGCAGGGTAAAAATATTGTGCTCTGCACCCACACAACTAAATGTATGTAGATCGCTGAGTTAGATTTGAGTTCTGATCACAGATTCTCTCCCTGAAATTTCCAACAGCATCGTATCCCTACACTAGTAACAGCAGAGTGACGTGCAGCGCTACGTGACTCCAGCTTATATAGAGACTAGGTCACATGCTGCACTGGCCAATCACAGCCATGCCATTAGTAGGCATGACTATGATGGCTTCTAAGGTCAGACAGTTAACCGCTTGTGGATTGGCTGCTCTGCAGCCTTTCAAAAAGCGCTAAGAAATAGCCAAACCCCGAACCCAAACTTTTACTGAAATGTTCAGGGGCGGGTCCGGGCCCCAAAAATCCTAAAGTTCGGTACGAACCCGAACTCTACAGTTCAGGTTCGCTCAACCCTACTGCTAAGGATTCACTAGCAACCTCGGGAGCACACATGCCAAGGCAGCGAGTGGGAATGCATTATCCCAGTGCCGCTTGCCTGTGCAGTCATTCAAAGGAAGAAAAACAACTTCCTGCAGCTCAGAAAAAACACCCGGGAGGTGGTACAACCCCTTGAAGTTTTGAAATTACTATTTCATTTGCAATAGCTTCATATGGGAAGAGCTCTTTGGCAACCGTTGATGCGGTGGAGAACATGTGACTCGTGTCTTTTTATAATAAAATTGGGAACATTAAGTATGTTTAGCATACAACAATAAGCTGACCTTTCAAAACATCACTCACAATTAGAGCTTTAATACATTACAAGAAAGCATTTAAACATTGTAATGATTTTTGTATTAAACTAGGCTGGAAATAAGACTTCTTGGCATACAAAGCAAGGAAGGTAGAGTGAAAACTAATAATAGTAATAATAAAGCAATATGTTATTTATGAGATTTTGTGGACCTTGATAAATAGCCCCCTAAGTCTCTTCTGAAAGCTTGTTGGCTAAAAGCAGGGAGTAAAAAACTTTATTGTTCTTCTTGTCTGTAAAACCAACTGAATACGATTTAGAAGCATTGAGTATGAAAGAGATTGGCAGAATTATATCTGATCTGACCAAAATCAATTTACAGAATTTTACAGATATAACATATGGCATTCCCTGCAGGATGGGCCCAAGCTTCGTGACATGTTTCAGCCCGCGTGCTGGCTAAGAATAGAAATTCTAAGGGTATTTGAAATTGCATTACAAATATGCCTGTGTAAACTGGAAAGATGCATGAAACAGTTGGTGTGACAGGCTTTATTTAACTAGCTTTGTTAAAGTCAAGGGTAAACTAGCGTGTTTTGGTTGCAAACAATATAATTCAACACTGCCCTCACAGCTATGTTTTATATGCAGATAAATAACACTGCCATTGCTAACTGTTTGTTGGAAGCTATTAGATATAGAAGCTTCCAAATCTAGGATACGTTGTAGATGAATTCATTAATGAATCAGCTTACTGCATAATTGAGGAGACTTATCTTTA
Organism: Bufo gargarizans; assembly: GCF_014858855.1. Lineage (NCBI taxonomy): Eukaryota > Metazoa > Chordata > Amphibia > Anura > Bufonidae > Bufo > Bufo gargarizans. Next base: position 139,123,095 of record NC_058082.1, on the reverse strand, counting down.
GGTATGTCATCATTTGCAACTTTCAAATTAATCACTAGAAATAAGTGAATTGAATTGCAAAGTGAATTTAAATTAAAACTTTTATGGCATTTAACCAGATGTGGATAATTCTTGATATTTTTTAGACAATTTGCATGCAATAAACAAATGATCTGGTGGTCTCAATGGTAGATGCCATTTTATCTCCTTGTATAACCACTAGTTAATTTCTAAGCACAGAGTAGCAATACGGAAAAAGCCAAGAACCCATGAAACTTTTTTATCCTACGTCAGTAGGTGGTTTAAAGATTCACGGTCAACCTCAGGACAGGTCATCAATTCAGAGCCAGAGGCCTCCACCAATCAGCTATTGGAAGGAACGCAGCACTCGGGTGCCTATCTGTGACATTGTGTCCATCAGTCACATGGCCCTTCTGCAGCTCCGTACTATGTAAGAAATGGGGATTGAGCTGCAAAATTGTAAAACTATGCTTAGTGTACTAGGAATAGACCACAGTGCTGAACAGATATAGGTGACTTATCCTGAGGATGAATCATTAATATTTATGTCCTGGATGACCACTTTAATTGAAATTATAGCATGAGTTTAAATTATATGCTTATTCTGATGTATGTTTTTTATGCGTTTAATTATAGTTAGGAGAAACCTAAAATTATTCTGGTATGGCGATAAAAATACAAAATGAGGTACTAGACATGTTGGATAACTTGCTCCATTTTTTAAGCACTTTCTTATTCATCTTGAAGTATGTTGTCTGACGGCGTTTAGTGCAAGATTTAATCCTGCATAGATAAATATTGGTCACATCTATCATATTTAGGGATGAGTGAAGAGAGATTCGGATCCTAGATCCGAAGTCGCTTTCCTCAAAACCTATGTTTATTGCTGTATGGAGATCCGTCTCTGTACAGCATTAAAATGTACAGTCCCCGAAGAGCCGAAGTGAGTTATTCTCATGAGTAGAGTTGAGCGGACACCTGGATGTTCGGGTTCAAAGGGTTCGGCCGAACTTCGGAAAAAAGTTTGAGTTTGGGACCCGAACTTGACCAGAACTTGACCCCGAAACCGAACCCCATTAAAGTCAATGGAGACCAGAACATTTGAGCACTAAAATGGTGTGCTCAGGTTGAGAACGTTTATGCCTCGCTTCAGGCTCTGATTGCACAGCAAACCACTCATTTCTTGTCGTCAGCACATTGTCTGAAGAACTGCCACGCCAGGGAATTTCTTGGAGCTGGCTTTGGTGTACTCGGTCCCTTGCTGCGGTGGGCAGTCGGAGGCGTACTGTCTAGGGGACGGCCCCTCCGCTTTTGCACCCTGTTCGCTCTTCTGCTGTGCTAGTGGCTCTGTGCGACCACCGCCTCTTTCTCCGAACAACATAGGTCACTCACATGACCTTAATTCCATGTGGGGTCGAGGACCTCATCGTCCTACACATCATCTTCCACCCAATCTTCACCCCTGCCTTCTTTGTCATCTGCACACTTTCGAAAGCCCCAGCAGTTGGCACCTGTGTTTCGTCATCATCCGAGACGTGCTGCGATGGTCCTCCCATGAACCCATCTTGAAAAATAAGTGGTTGGGCAACAGTGGACTCAATCCCTTCCACTTCTGGGGCAGGGCTAGGTGGATGGCCCTGGGAAACCCTGCTAACAGAGTCATCAAAAAGCAGAAGAGACTGCTGCATGACTTGGGGCTCAGACTGCTTGGCTGATTTGCAAGGGGGTGAGGTGAAAGACTGATGGACATCGGCTGCAGGTGCCAACTGTGGTCTTTCAGCAGGAGACTGTGTGGGAGACAATGTGAAGAAACTGGATCCATTGTCAGCAACCCAATCTACTATCGCCTGTACTTGTTTAGGCCTCATCATTTGTAGAGCCGCATTAGGTCCGACCAAATACCGCTGAATGTTCTGTCGCCTACTCACACCTGAGGAAGGGGTTTCACTCGTATGTAGCTGGCACAGATCGACCAGATCCTCTCCCTGCAACAGGAGCTCCACCAGCAGCACCACGACCTGGACCACATCCCTTATTTGACGCTCTCCTCATATTTTCAAATTTAGGATCTTGCCCTAAATGGGTGTTTAATTAATAGTAGAATATAACAACAGTATATAAAGGGTGTATCTCACACGACCTGAACCAGACTAGGCCTCAATTAAATATTTATTTGCCCAAAATGGCTGTATTTCAAATGGTTGTATTTCAAATGCCTGAATCAAACCACTGTATGTAGAGGGGGTATCTCACAGGGCATGATCCAGTGTAGGCCTGAATTCAATATTGGCGCACCAAATGGCGGAATTTTAAATCTCTGAATGTAACCCAAATGTATTAAGGTTGTATCTCACAATGACCATCTGCATCAAAGGCTGCCAACAAATTTTTTTGTGCCCAAACGAGTGTTTGTTTAACAACTGAATTTGACAGCAGTATATAAGCCTGCAATTTTACATGTGCCAATGCTGCAAGGCCTGAAAATAGTGTTTTTTGACAAGAAAGTGTGTTTTTAAAACCCCAGAAAATGATGGGTGTATTTCTAGCGTAAATTGCACACTGACTAATCCAGATGTTGTAGATTGCCCAAAAAGTCTTTTTTTGGTAACAGATAATGAAAGCTGCATATATTAAACTTGAATTTAACACTTGCAGATCAGGAAAATACATTTTATTGGCAAAAAAAAAAGGTGCGTTTTTAAAACCCCAGAAAATGATGGGTGTATTTTAGCTTAAATTGCACACTGACTAATCCAAATGCTGTAGTTTGCCAAAAAAGTCTATTTTAGTAACAGAATTTGAAAGCTGTATATATTAAACTTGAATTTAACACTTGCAGATCAGGAAAATACTATTTTTTAGCAAAAAAGTATGTTTTTAAAACCCCAGAAAATGATGGGTGTATTTCTACCTTAGATTGCACACTGACTAATCCAGATGTTGTAGTTTGCCCAATAAAATGGTGAGTTTCAATGTCCAAAAAGCTCAGATGCACTGCTGGCGCACTGAGCTTGCATAAAATGGCCGCCGCCGCCCACCTAACTATCAGAATTATAAAAGTTTTTTGGGGTCAATGGCCTCAGGGCAGGGTAAAACGATTGTGTCCTGCACCCACACAACTATTTCTAGGTAGATCGCGGAGTTAGATTCTCTCCTATTCTCTCCCTGAAATCACAAGTCCAGCAGCATCCTCTCCCTACACTTGTAACAGCAGAGTGACGTGCAGCGCTATGTGACTCAAGGTTATATAGAGCCTGGGTCACATGCTGCTCTGGCCAATCACAGCCATGCCATTAGTAGGCATGGCTGTGATGGCCTCTTGGGGCAAGTAGTATGATGCTTGTTGATTGGCTGCTGTGCAGCCTTTCAAAAAGCGCCAAGACAGCGCCGAACACCGAACCCGACTTCGAACTTTTACAGAAATGTTCGGGTCTGGGGTCCAAAAATCCTAAAGTTCGGTATGAACCCAAACTTTACAGTTCGGGTTCGCTCAACCCTACTCATGAGGTGACAGAGTTCGTACATTTTAATGCTGTACAAAGACGGATCTCCGTATAGCATTAAACTGAAGTTTTGAGCTTTTATCTTCCCTAATCATATTAAATTATTTCAGATTAAAGCATACCACCATCCATTGGGATTGCCCACTGTTAACACCACCTAGAATTGGTGTTTTAAGTTAATTATCCACTGGATGGACTATAATATGTCAAAGATGGAAGGTTACATTTCCTTGCTGTACAATGTGACTCTGTTGCTGGAACTATGCAGTGGAATAAGCCATGCTGGGGTACTGCAGCTTGCCTCTCATTCAAGTGACCTATCTTGAAGATCAATATATACAGTTAGGCACATATATATTTGGACACTGACACACATTTAGTTTTTTTACCTGTTTACTAAAACATATTCAAGTTATAGTTAAATAATAGAGTCAATACTTTTAGATTTAATTTCTGGGTATCCATATTAACATTGGAAGAAGGGTTTAGGAGTTTCAGCTCCTTTACATGTGGTACCCTGTTTTTAAAGGGACTAAAAGTAATTGGACAATTGACTCAAAGGCTGTTTCATGGGCAGGTGTGAGCAATTCTTTCATTATTTTATTCTCAATTAAGCACATAAAAGGCCTGGAGTTGATTTGAGGAGTGGTACTTACATTTTGAAGATTTTTCTGAGAAGTAAACATGCGGTCAAAGGAGCTCTCCTTGAAACAAGCCATCCTTCATCTGCGAAAATAGAAAAAAAATCCTAGAAATTGCTACACTATTAGGAGTGGCAAAATCTACAGTTTGGTACATCCTGAGAAAGAAAGAAAGCACTGGTGACCTCAACAATGCAGAAAATACCTGGATGACCATGGAAGACAACAATGGTGATCGCAGAATAATTACCATGGTTAAGAGAAACCCCTTCACAACAGCCAACCATGTGAACAACACAACAGCCAAACAAGTGAACAACACTCCCCAGAATATAGGTATATTAATATCCAAATCTACCATAAAAGAAGACTGCATTAAAAGGAAATACAGAGGGTTCAATGCATGGTGCAAGCTACTCAAGAATAAGAATGCTAGATTGGACTTTGCTACAAAAAAAACCAAAAAAAAAAACATGGTAAAAAACCAGCACACTTCTGGAAGAACATTATTTGGACAGATGAAACCAAGATCAACCGTTTCCAGAATGATGAAAAGAAAAAAGTATGGAAAAGGCATGGTAGAGCTTATGATTGAAAGCATACCACATCATCTGTAAAACACTGCAGAGGCAGTGTGATGACTTGTGCATGCATAGCTACCAGTGGCACTGGGTCCCTAGTGTTTATTGATGATGTGACACAGGACAGAAGCAGCTTGATGAATTCTGGGGTTTTCAGAGACATACTGTGTGCTCAAATCCAGCGAAATGCAGCCAAAATGATTGGTCAGTGTTTCATAATACAGATTGACAATGACCCAAAACATAGTCGGGTCCATAAATATTGGACATCGACACAATTCTAACATTTTTGGTTCTATACACCACTACAATGGATTTAAAATGAAACAAACAAGATGTGCTTTAACTGCAGACTGTCAGCTTTAATTTGAGGGTATTTACATCCAAATCAGATGACCAGTGTATGAATTACAACAATTTACATATGTGCCTCCCACATGTTAAGGAAATAAAAGTAATGGGACAGAATAATAATCATAAATCAAACTTTCCCTTTTTAATACTTGGTTGCAAATCCTTTGCAGTCAATTATAGCCTGAAATCTGGAACGCATAGACATCACCAGACGCTGGGTTTCATCCCTGGTGATGCTCTGCCAGGCCTTTACTGCAACTTTCTTCAGTTCCTGCTTGTTCTTGGGGCATTTTCCCTTCAGTTTTGTCTTCAGCAAGTGAAATGCATGCTCATTTGGATTCAGGTCAGGGGATTGACTTGGCCATTGTAGAACATTCCACTTCTTTCTCTTAAAAAACTATTTGGTTGCTTTTGCAGTATGCTTTGGGTCATTATCCATCTGCACTGTGAAGCGCCGTCCAATGAGTTCTGAAGCATTTAGCTGAAAATGAGCCGATAATATTTCCCGAAACATATCAGAATTCATCCTGCTGCTTTTGTCAGCAGTCACATCATCAATAAATCCAAGAGAAGCATTTCCATTGGCAGCCATACATGTCCACGCCATGACACGCTTCAATGATGAGGTGGTATGCTTAGGATCATGAGCAGTTCCTTTCCATCTCCTTACTCTTCTTTTCCCATCACTCTGGTACAAGTTGATCTTAGTCTCATCTGTCCATAGGATGTTGTTCCAGAACTGTGAAGGCTTTTTTAGATGTCATTTGGCAAACTCTAATCTGGTCTTCCTGTTTTTGAGGCTCCCCAATGGTTTACATCTTGTGGTGAACCTTCTGTATTCACTCTGGTAAAGTCGTCTCTTGATTGTTGACTTTGACACACATACACCTACCTCCTGGAGAGTGTTCTTGATCTGGCCAACTGTTGTGAAGGGTGTTTTATTCACAAGGGAAATAATTATTCGGTCATCCACCACTGTTGTTTTCCGTGTTCTTCCGGGTCTTCCAGTGTTACTGAGCTCACCGGTGCATTCCTTCTTTTTAAGAATGTTCCAAACAGTTGTTTTGGCCACGCCTAATGTTTTTGCTATCTCTCTGATGGCTTTGTTTTGTTTTTTTCTGCCTAATGATGGCTTGCTTCACTGATAGTGACAGCTATTTTGCTCTCATCTTGAGAGTTGATGGCAACAGATTCCAAATGCAAATAGCACACTTGAAATGAACTCTGGACCTTTTATATGCTCATTGTAATTGGGATAATGAAGGAATAACACACACCAGGCCAGGGAACAGATAAGAAGCCAATTGTCCCATTACTTTTGGTCCCTTAACAATTGGGGGGCACATATGCAAACTGTTGTAATTCCTACACCGTTCACCTGATTTGGATGTAAATATCCTCAAATTAAAGCTGACAGTCTGCAGTTAAAGCACATCTTGTTCGTTTCATTTCAAATCCATTGTGGTAGGTATAGAGCAAAAAATGTTAGAATTGTGTCGATGTCCCAATATTTATGGACCTGACTGTAAATACAAAGCAACCCAGGAGTTTATTAAAGCAAAGAAGTTGAATATTCTTGAAGTCAGTCGCCTGATCTGAACCCAATAGATCATGCATTTCACTTGTTAAAGACTAAACTTCAGACAGAAAGGCCCACAAACAAATAGTAAATGAAAACCGCTGCCGTAAAGGCCTGGCAGAGAAATAAAAAAAGGAAGTTTATTAACACAACCAATTCAAGTTTGGTCAGACTAGTGGTGATATTGATGGGCTAAACCCTTTGAATCCAATAGAAATGAACAATAATGGGTAGCTTAATAATACTTAACATTTATTAGTATCAGAATAAAATAATAGGCCCTTTAATGTTTTTTTTTTTTTTTACGTTTTTTCCACATTGAATGCAACCATCTAGCTGCATATCAAATACATTTTTTGGGAGGGGACCAAAAAAGAGGGATAGCAATATAAATAGAGCGAGAAGAAGAGATGCACAGTTAGAAAGACACACTGCTGGGTCAAAAGCCCTAGGTGTCCCTAGCCCTATCTCCTCTCACCCCTTCCTTTTATACTAGCCCTGTCATCACCCTACCTAAACATGGACTGCCCAGCTTTGTCTAACAGAAAGAATATGGTCCTATGGATCCCAATAGATTCTATCGGCTTAAGGAGAGAAAAAAAGACTGACAAAAAAAGGGAAGATAGAGGTTGGCTATGCTGTGTCACAGTATGGCTCGTTCTAGCCTACAACACTCAATGCACACAACTCTCTAGGGTCAATAAAGATCCTGACGCATTTCCTCGAAGGTTAACAATTCCTCAGGGGACTATATCCTTTGTATGTGACCACTAGATGAACAGGTCACTTGTTCAAATGGAATACAAGAGACACGCATTAAATGTACAGCAAGTTCATACAGTACAGTCAAGCCACACTACTAGTGACTACTAGATATCTTGTCACCAGTTCGAGCCAGTGTCCCAAATTGTGGATTTGTGACCACTAGATGTCAGATCACCATCCAATCAAAGTGTATACAAAAATCATCAGTCAGTCAAATTTTGGCCGCTATAACATAAACGGTCCAAAATGTCTTTTGACCACCAATTTCAGGGTCACCAATCAAACCACTAGATGAACAGGTCACTTGATAAAAATGGAATACAAGAGACACACATTAAATGTACAGCAAGTTCATACAGTACAGTCAAACCACACTACTAGTGACTATTAGATATCTTGTCACCAGTTTGAGCCAGTGTCCCAATTTGTGGATTTGTGACCACTAGATGTCAGGTCTCCATCCAATCAAAGTGTATACAAAAATCATCAGTCAGTCAAATTTCCGGCCGCTATAACATAAACGGTCCAAAATATCTTTTGACCACCAATTTCAGGGTCACCAATCAAACCCAGTGCATTCAGTAAAGCACCAGTATGATCATGGTCCAGGCCTATAAATACAGCCCAGATTTAGTTACATTCAATATTCATTAAGATGTTGACTCCCATGCACTGAATCAGCTTCCTTGGTCAGTTATCACCCACCAGGTTATGTTCTCAGCCGTTCAGTGATGTGTGCACAAGTAATGCTCAGCAGCAAAGATATAGAGGCACAGAGTCAACTTTTACTTATCTGTACAATATGCAGTATCTATTGTTCACAGACACAGTGCGGATGTCTCTGCGTGTGGCAGTAGCACCGAGGATAAGTTTGCGGCTCATTTAAAAAGCCGCACTGCTCCGCCCATTCCCCGCCCAGTTACGTTGCTCTGTCTCATCCGACCAGGTCACGTGACTAAGGCATGTGATCGATCCCCGATCAGATGACCAGGCGGTTCCAGGAAGCGCTCGGCAGACGGCATGTCGTCACTACAGAGCAACCGCTCTGACATCAGGCGCCTCCAGGGGGCGGAGAACCTCAATCTGCAAATGGTCAGTATCGCAGCTGCCAAAGCCTAAGCGCTGCCCGGATTCGCTCAGAACTATTCACGTCATCGGCTGGTGGGTTCCTTGCAATGTATCAGTGGAACCATCGGGCAATCCTGGCCCACCATACACATTGTTCCAATAAAATCATTATCCCAGTGGTCAGCATGGTCAGCGGACCCCGGGATTGCATTTAGGAGCTTCTATGACTGGTCCTCATAGTAACAGACATAATTACAATTAACTCAACAGCAACCCTGAGCGCAGCAATTCTCCCAGTTTGAGACCCAGACATAACATAAGACTTATATGGATGTAAATGGGAACCCATATAAATGTATAAATGTAGGGGAGAGGATGGGGACAGATGGTTGGTGGCAATCCCAGCGACTCAGGGATTAATGCAGCTGAATGACAGTTGTTCCTTTAATCCCATAGGAGCCATTGTTTTCAGCTGGAAGATCCACTAAGTCTCCCTCTGCAGGATCCTCCTGTCCCAATCCCCCCCATCTTGGTCGTGGGACCACTTCAATTCCCATGAATTTTAGGCCAGAAATATCACCTCCGTGTAGCCCATTGACATGTTTTGCCAAGGGTGTATCTCTATCATTTCTTATATCACCCAAATGTTCACCCATTCATCGCCGCAGCTCACGAGTGGTCTTACCCACATATTCCAGCCACATTTACAATTCGCCTTATATATCACACCTCTAGTGCAGCAATTCACAAAGTGTCTAATTTGGTAAGTTATACCAGTGACATTGCCACAAAATGAGCGTCCCTGGATTATATGTGGGCACGCCACACAGCCACTACAGTGAAAACAGCCGACAGGACGCCGGAGCCATGTTTCTTTGGTATCTTGATTCTTACTGAAGTGGCTGTGGACTAGGCGATCTTTAAGGCTAAAGCCCCTACGGTAGTTGATTTGTGCTGTCTCAGAGACAACATTTTTGATGTCAGGGTCAAGCAAGAGAACATCCCAATGATTTCTCAGCACCTGTTTTACCTCTTCTGATGCACCGTCAAAGGTGCCTATGAGTAGAGTTGAGCGAACACCTGGATGTTCGGGTTCGAGAAGTTCAGCCGAACTTCCCGGAAATGTTCGGGTTCGGGATCCGAACCCGATCCGAACTTCGTCCCGAACCCGAACCCCATTGAAGTCAATGGGGACCCGAACTTTTCGGTACTAAAAAGGCTGTAAAATAGCCCAGGAAAGGGCTAGAGGGCTGCAAAAGGCAGCAACATGTAGGTAAATCCCCTGCAAACAAATGTGGATAGGGAAATGAATTAAAATAAAAATTAAATAAATAAAAATTAACCAAAATCAATTGGAGAGAGGTCCCATAGCAGAGAATCTGGCTTCACGTCACCCACCACTGGAACAGTCCATTCTCAGATATTTAGGCCCCGGCACCCAGGCAGAGGAGAGAGGTCCCGTAACAGAGAATCTGTCTTCATTTCAGCAGAGAATCAGTCTGCATGTCATAGCAGAGAATCAGGCTTCACGTCACCCACCACTGTAACAGTCCATTTTCATTAATTTAGGCCCAGCACCCAGGCAGAGGAGAGAGGTCCCGTAACAGACAATCTGGCTTCATGTCAGCAGAGAATCAGTCTTCATATCATAGCAGAGAATCAGGCTTCACGTCACCCACCACTGTAAGAGTCCATTTTCATAAATTTAGGCCCAGCACCCAGGCAGAGGAGAGAGGTCCCGTAACAGACAATCTGGCTTCATGTCAGCAGAGAATCAGTCTGCATGTCATAGCAGAGAATCAGTCTTCACGTCAGCCACCACTGCAACAGTCCATTGTCATAAATTTAGGCCCAGCACCCAGGCAGAGGAGAGAGGTCCCATAACAGAGAATCTGTCTTCATGTCAGCAGAGAATCAGTCTGCATGTCATAGCAGAGAATCAGGCTTCACGTCACCCACCACTGTAACAGTCCATTTTCATAAATTTAGGCCCAGCACCCAGGCAGAGGAGAGAGGTCCCGTAATAGACAATCTGGCTTCATGTCAGCAGAGAATCAGTCTTCATATCATAGCAGAGAATCAGGCTTCACGTCACCCACCACTGTAAGAGTCCATTTTCATAAATTTAGGCCCAGCACCCAGGCAGAGGAGAGAGGTCCCGTAACAGACAATCTGGCTTCATGTCAGCAGAGAATCAGTCTGCATGTCATAGCAGAGAATCAGTCTTCACGTCAGCCACCACTGCAACAGTCCATTGTCATAAATTTAGGCCCAGCACCCAGGCAGAGGAGAGAGGTCCCGTAACAGACAATCTGGCTTCATGTCAGCAGAGAATCAGTCTTCATATCATAGCAGAGAATCAGGCTTCACGTCACCCACCACTGTAAGAGTCCATTTTCATAAATTTAGGCCCAGCACCCAGGCAGAGGAGAGAGGTCCCGTAACAGACAATCTAGCTTCATGTCAGCAGAGAATCAGTCTTCATGTCATAGCAGAGAATCAGGCTTCACGTCAGCCACCACTACAACAGTCCATTGTCATAAATTTAGGCCCAGCACCCAGGCAGAGGAGAGAGGTCCCGTAACAGACAATCTGGCTTCATGTCAGCAGAGAATCAGTCTTCATATCATAGCAGAGAATCAGGCTTCACGTCACCCACCACTGTAAGAGTCCATTTTCATAAATTTAGGCCCAGCACCCAGGCAGAGGAGAGAGGTCCCGTAACAGACAATCTGGCTTCATGTCAGCAGAGAATCAGTCTGCATGTCATAGCAGAAAATCAGGCTTCATGTCAGCCACCACTGCAACAGTCCATTGTCATAAATTTAGGCCCAGCACCCAGGCAGAGGAGAGAGGTCCCGTAACAGACAATCTGTCTTCATGTCAGCAGAGAATCAGTCTGCATGTCATAGCAGAGAATCAGGCTTCACGTCAGCCACCACTGCAACAGTCCATTGTCATAAATTTAGGCCCAGCACCCAGGCAGAGGAGAGAGGTCCCGTAACAGACAATCTGGCTTCATGTCAGCAGAGAATCAGTCTTCATATCATAGCAGAGAATCAGGCTTCACGTCACCCACCACTGTAGGAGTCCATTTTCATAAATTTAGGCCCAGCACCCAGGCAGAGGAGAGAGGTCCCGTAACAGACAATCTGGCTTCATGTCAGCAGAGAATCAGTCTGCATGTCATAGCAGAGAATCAGTCTTCACGTCAGCCACCACTGCAACAGTCCATTGTCATAAATTTAGGCCCAGCACCCAGGCAGAGGAGAGAGGTCCCATAACAGAGAATCTGTCTTCATGTCAGCAGAGAATCAGTCTGCATGTCATAGCAGAGAATCAGGCTTCACGTCACCCACCACTGTAACAGTCCATTTTCATAAATTTAGGCCCAGCACCCAGGCAGAGGAGAGAGGTCCCGTAATAGACAATCTGGCTTCATGTCAGCAGAGAATCAGTCTTCATATCATAGCAGAGAATCAGGCTTCACGTCACCCACCACTGTAAGAGTCCATTTTCATAAATTTAGGCCCAGCACCCAGGCAGAGGAGAGAGGTCCCGTAACAGACAATCTGGCTTCATGTCAGCAGAGAATCAGTCTTCATATCATAGCAGAGAATCAGGCTTCACGTCACCCACCACTGTAAGAGTCCATTTTCATAAATTTAGGCCCAGCACCCAGGCAGAGGAGAGAGGTCCCGTAACAGACAATCTAGCTTCATGTCAGCAGAGAATCAGTCTTCATGTCATAGCAGAGAATCAGGCTTCACGTCAGCCACCACTACAACAGTCCATTGTCATAAATTTAGGCCCAGCACCCAGGCAGAGGAGAGAGGTCCCGTAACAGACAATCTGGCTTCATGTCAGCAGAGAATCAGTCTTCATATCATAGCAGAGAATCAGGCTTCACGTCACCCACCACTGTAAGAGTCCATTTTCATAAATTTAGGCCCAGCACCCAGGCAGAGGAGAGAGGTCCCGTAACAGACAATCTGGCTTCATGTCAGCAGAGAATCAGTCTGCATGTCATAGCAGAAAATCAGGCTTCATGTCAGCCACCACTGCAACAGTCCATTGTCATAAATTTAGGCCCAGCACCCAGGCAGAGGAGAGAGGTCCCGTAACAGACAATCTGTCTTCATGTCAGCAGAGAATCAGTCTGCATGTCATAGCAGAGAATCAGGCTTCACGTCAGCCACCACTGCAACAGTCCATTGTCATAAATTTAGGCCCAGCACCCAGGCAGAGGAGAGAGGTCCCGTAACAGACAATCTGGCTTCATGTCAGCAGAGAATCAGTCTTCATATCATAGCAGAGAATCAGGCTTCACGTCACCCACCACTGTAGGAGTCCATTTTCATAAATTTAGGCCCAGCACCCAGGCAGAGGAGAGAGGTCCCGTAACAGACAATCTGGCTTCATGTCAGCAGAGAATCAGTCTTCATATCATAGCAGAGAATCAGGCTTCACGTCACCCACCACTGTAGGAGTCCATTTTCATAAATTTAGGCCCAGCACCCAGGCAGAGGAGAGAGGTCCCGTAACAGACAATCTGGCTTCATGTCAGCAGAGAATCAGTCTTCATGTCATAGCAGAGAATCAGGCTTCACGTCAGCCACCAATGCAACAGTCCATTGTCAGATATTTAGGCCCAGCACCCAGGCAGAGGAGAGAGGTCCCGTAACAGAGAATCTGGCTTCATGTCAGCAGAGAATTAGTCTGCATGTCATAGCAGAGAATCAGACTTCACGTCACCCAACATTGGAACAGTCCATTGGCATATATTTAGGCCCCGGCACCCAGACAGAGGAGAGGTTCATTCAAATTTGGGTAGCCTCGCAATATAATGGTAAAATGAAAATAAAAATAGGATTGAATGAGGAAGTGCCCTGGAGTACAATAATATATGGTTAAGGGGAGGTAGTTAATGTCTAATCTGGACAAGGGACGGACAGGTCCTGTGGGATCCATGCCTGGTTCATTTTTATGAGCGTCAGCTTGTCCACATTGGCTGTAGACAGGCGGCTGCGTTTGTCTGTAATGACACCCCCTGCCGTGCTGAATACACGTTCAGACAAAACGCTGGCCGCCGGGCAGGCCAGCACCTCCAAGGCATAAAAGGCTAGCTCTGGCCACATGGACAATTTAGAGACCCAGTAGTTGAATGGGGCCGAACCATCAGTCAGTACGTGGAGGGGTGTGCACACGTACTGTTCCACCATGTTAGTAAAATGTTGCCTCCTGCTAACACGTTGCATATCAGGTGGTGTTGCAGTTAGCTGTGGCGTGTTGACAAAACATTTCCACATCTCTGCCATGCTAACCCTGCCCTCAGAGGAGCTGGCCGTGACACAGCTGCCTTGGCGACCTCTTGCTCCTCCTCTGCCTTGGCCTTGGGCTTCCACTTGTTCCCCTGTGACATTTGGGAATTCTCTCAGTAGCGTGTCTACCAACGTGCGCTTGTACTCGCGCATCTTCCTATCACGCTCCAGTGCAGGAAGTAAGGTGGGCACATTGTCTTTGTAGCGTGGATCCAGCAGGGTGGCAACCCAGTAGTCCGCACACGTTAAAATGTGGGCAACTCTGCTGTCGTTGCGCAGGCACTGCAGCATGTAGTCGCTCATGTGTGCCAGGCTGCCCAGGGGTAAGGACAAGCTGTCCTCTGTGGGAGGCGTATCGTCATTGTCCTGTCTTTCCCCCCAGCCACGCACCAGTGATGGACCCGAGCTGCGTTGGGTGCCACCCCGCTGTGACCATGCTTCATCCTCATCCTCCTCCACCTCCTCCTCATCCTAGTCCTCCTCGTCCTCCAGTAGTGGGCCCTGGCTGGCCATATTTGTACCTGGCTTCTGCTGTTGCCAAAAACCTCCCTCTGAGTCACTTCGAAGAGACTGGCCTGAAAGTGCTAAAAATGACCCCTCTTCCTCCTCCTCCTCCTGGGCCACCTCCTCTTCCATCATCGCCCTAAGTGTTTTCTCAAGGAGACATAGAAGTGGTATTGTAACGCTGATAACGGCGTCATCGCCACTGGCCATGTTGGTGTAGTACTCGAAACAGTGCAACAGGGCACACAGGTCTCGCATGGAGGCCCAGTCATTGGTGGTGAAGTGGTGCTGTTCTGTAGTGCGACTGACACGTGCGTGCTGCAGCTGAAACTCCACTATGGCCTGCTGCTGCTCGCACAGTCTGTCCAGCATGTGCAAGGTGGAGTTCCACCTGGTGGGCACGTCGCATATAAGGGCGGTGAGCGGGAAGGCCGAAGTTACGCTGTAGCGCAGACAGGCGAGCAGCAGCAGGATGTGAACGCCGGAAGCGCGAACAGACGGCCCGCACTTTATGCAGCAGCTCTGACATGTCGGGGTAGTTGTGAATGAACTTCTGCATCACCAAATTCAGCACATGCGCCAAGCAAGGGATGTGCATCAAACTGGCTAGTCCCAGAGCTGCAACGAGATTTCGCTCATTATCACACACCACCAGGCCGGGCTTGAGGCTCACCGGCAGCAACCACTAGTCGGTCTGTTGTTCTATACCCTGCCACAACTCCTGTGCGGTGTGGGGCCTGTCCCCCAAACATATGAGTTTCAGAATGGCCTGCTGACGTTTACTCCGGGCTGTGCTGAAGTTGGTGGTGAAGGTGTGTGGCTGACTAGATGAGCAGGTGGAAGAAGAGGAGGAGGAAGTCGAGTAGGTGGAGGTGGCAACAGGAGGCAAAGAATGTTGCCCTGCGATCCTTGGCGGCGGAAGGACGTGCGCCAAACAGCTCTCCGCCTGGGGCCCAAATGCCACTACATTTACCCAGTGTGCAGTTAGGGAGATATAGCGTCCCTGGCCATGCTTACTGGTCCACGTATCTGTGGTTAGGTGGACCTTGCCACAGATGGCGTTGCGCAGTGCACACTTGATTTTATCGGATATTTGGTTGTGCAGGGAAGGCACGGCTCTCTTGGAGAAGTAGTGGCGGCTGGGAACAACATACTGTGGGACAGCAAGCGACATGAGCTGTTTGAAGCTGTCTGTGTCCACCAGCCTAAATGACAGCATTTCATAGGCCAGTAGTTTAGAAATGCTGGCATTCAGGGCCAGGGATCGAGGGTGGCTAGGTGGGAATTTACGCTTTCTCTCAAATGTTTGTGAGATGGAGAGCTGAACGCTGCCGTGTGACATGGTTGAGATGCTTGGTGACGGAGGTGGTGGTGGTGTTGGTGGTACATCCCCTGTTTGCTGGGCGGCAGGTGCCAACGTTCCTCCAGAGGCAGAGGAAGAGGCCGAGGCGGCAGCAGCAGAAGAGGCCGAGGCAGCAGCAGCAGAAGAGGTAGCAGGGGGAGCCTGAGTGACTTCCTTGGTTTTAAGGTGTTTACTCCACTGCAGTTCATGCTTTGCATGCAGGTGCCTGGTCATGCAGGTTGTGCTCAGGTTCAGAACGTTAATGCCTCGCTTCAGGCTCTGATGTCACAGCGTGCAAACCACTCGGGTCTTGTCGTCAGCACATTGTTTGAAGAAGTGCCATGCCAGGGAACTCCTTGAAGCTGCCTTTGGGGTGCTCGGTCCCAGATGGCGGCGGTCAGTAGCAGGCAGAGTCTCTTGGCGGCGGGTGTTCTGCTTTTGCCCACTGCTCCCTCTTTTGCTACGCTGTTGGCTCGGTCTCACCACTGCCTCTTCCTCCGAACTGTGAAAGTCAGTGGCACGACCTCCATTCCATGTGGGGTCTAGGACCTCATCGTCCCCTGCATCGTTTTCCACCCAGTCTTGATCCCTGACCTCCTGTTCAGTCTGCACACTGCAGAAAGACGCAGCAGTTGGCACCTGTGTTTCGTCATCATCAGAGACATGCTGAGGTGGTATTCCCATGTCCTCATCATCAGGAAACATAAGTGGTTGTGCGTCAGTGCATTCTATGTCTTTTACCGCTGGGGAAGGGCTAGGTGGATGCCCTTGGGAAACCCTGCCAGCGGAGTCTTCAAACAGCATAAGAGACTGCTGCATAACTTGAGGCTCAGACAGTTTCCCTGGTATGCATGGGGGTGATGTGACAGACTGATGGGCTTGGTTTTCAGGCGCCATCTGTGCGCTTTCTGCAGAAGACTGGGTGGGAGATATTGTGAACGTGCTGGATCCAATGTCGGCCACCCAATTGACTAATGCCTGTACCTGCTCAGGACTTACCATCCTTAGAACGGCATTGGGCCCCACCATATATCGCTGTAAATTCTGGCGGCTACTGGGACCTGAGGTAGTTGGTACACTAGGACGTGTGGATGTGGCAGAACGGCCACGTCCTCTCCCAGCACCAGAGGGTCCACTAACACCACCACGACCATGTCCACGTCCGCGTCCCTTACTAGATGTTTTCCTCATTGTTATCGTTCACCACAATAACAAAAATATTATTTGGCCAATGTATTGTATTCAAATTCAGCTGAATATAAATTTGAGGCCTAGTATTTAGGCGCTGGGTGACCGGTATGGATTTACTGACAGAATTAGACTTGGAAATGCACAGTAGCGTGTGTGTGAAGTTATTCTGAATGACCCTATGTGCACCTTGAATATTATATACCCTTTTAGGGATAGATTTCAAATAGCTCTGATATAGCAGAAACCACTAAATTATGAAATTGCTAAATTGGGAATTGTTTTTCAACCCAGAACAAAAAATGTGCTTTGACGGACACTAAATAACTTGCCCAGCCTGAACAGTACAGCGGTAACGACAGATTTAGCGGGATATAAATTTGAGGCCTAGTATTTAGGCGCTGGGTGACCGGTATGGATTTACTGACAGAATTAGACTGGGATATGGCCAAAAAATAACCACACTATTGCTGGTTAAATGCACTTGGTGTGACAGCTTGACCAACCACACTACTGAGGGTTAAATGCACTTGGTGACAGGCGCAGCTTGCCCCTGATGTAGTATATGGCCAAAAAATGAACAGACTATTGCTGGTTAAATGCACTTGGTGTGACAGCTTGACCAACCACACTACTGAGGGTTAAATGCACTTGGTGACGGGCGCAGCTTGCCCCTGATGTAGTATATGGCCAAAAAATAAACAGACTATTGCTGGTTAAATGCACTTGGTGTGACAGCTTCACCCTGATGTAGGCTTTAGCCAAAAAACAACCACACTATTGAGGGTTAAATGCACTTGGTGACAGGCGCAGCTTTCCCCTGATGTAGTATATGGCCAAAAAATGAACAGACTATTGCTGGTTAAATGCACTTGGTGTGACAGCTTGACCAACCACACTACTGAGGGTTAAATGCACTTGGTGACGGGCGCAGCTTGCCCCTGATGTAGTATATGGCCAAAAAATAAACAGACTATTGCTGGTTAAATGCACTTGGTGTGACAGCTTCACCCTGATGTAGGCTTTAGCCAAAAAACAACCACACCATTGAGGGTTAAAGGCACTTGGTGACAGGCGCAGCTTGCTCCTAATGTAGTATATGCCCAAAAAATATACAGACTATTGCTGGTTAAATGCACTTGGTGTGACAGCTTCACCCTGATGTAGGCTTTAGCCAAAAAACAACCACACCATTGAGAGTTAAATGCACTTGGTGACAGGCGCAGCTTGCCCCTGATGTAGTATATGGCCAAAAAATGAACAGACTATTGCTGGTTAAATGCACTTGGTGTGACAGCTTGACCAACCACACTACTGAGGGTTAAATGCACTTGGTGACGGGCGCAGCTTGCCCCTGATGTAGTATATGGCCAAAAAATAAACAGACTATTGCTGGTTAAATGCACTTGGTGTGACAGCTTCACCCTGATGTAGGATTTAGCCAAAAAACAACCACACTATTGAGGGTTAAATGCACTTGGTGACAGGCGCAGCTTTCCCCTGATGTAGTATATGGCCAAAAAATGAACAGACTATTGCTGGTTAAAAGCACTTGGTGTGACAGCTTGACCAACCACACTACTGAGGGTTAAATGCACTTGGTGACGGGCGCAGCTTGCCCCTGATGTAGTATATGGCCAAAAAATAAACAGACTATTGCTGGTTAAATGCACTTGGTGTGACAGCTTCACCCTGATGTAGGCTTTAGCCAAAAAACAACCACACCATTGAGGGTTAAAGGCACTTGGTGACAGGCGCAGCTTGCTCCTGATGTAGTATATGGCCAAAAAATATACAGACTATTGCTAGTTAAATGCACTTGGTGTGACAGCTTCACCCTGATGTAGGCTTTAGCCAAAAAACAACCACACCATTGAGGGTTAAATGCACTTGGTCGCAGCTTGCGCTGGCGCACCACAAGACACAAAATGGCCGCCGATCACCCCAGAAAAAAGTGACTGACAAACGGTCTGGGCAGCCTAAAAACAGTGAGCAATTGAATTTCAGCAGCTCAATGATGCACAGCTGCAGATCGATCGATTAATCAAGTCCTTGGGAGGAGTTAATCTGCCTAATCTCTCTCTACTGTCGCAGCCGCAACCTCTCGCTACGCTAATCAGAGCAGAGTGACGGGCGGCGCTATGTGACTCCAGCTTAAATAGAGGCTGGGTCACATGGTGCTCTGGCCAATCACAGCCATGCCAATAGTAGGCATGGCTGTGACCGCCTCTTGGGGCAAGTAGTATGACGCTTGTTGATTGGCTGCTTTGCAGCCTTTCAAAAAGCGCCAAGAAAGCGTCACAAAAGCGCGAAGAAAGCGACGAACACCGAACCCGAACCCGGACTGTTACGAAAATGTCCGGGTTCGGGTCCGTGTCACGGACACCCCAAAATTCGGTACGAACCCGAACTATACAGTTCGAGTTCGCTCATCCCTACCTATGAGGCGTATGGGACCACTGTTTGTTGTTTTAGGTTTAGGGTACAGTAGTTCATCCCATTTGCTCTCACAGGCTCTTTTATATGCTGATCTAAGAACAGTATCAGGATAGCCCCTCTCACGAAATCTGCACCGCAGATCATTTGCTTGTTGTTTAAAATCCCACCAGGTGGAACAGTTCCTCCTAATACGTAGATACTGTCCTATCGGTATCCCTTTCTTCAGGGGTTGTGGGTGATGGCTAGTCCAATGCAGAAGCAAATTCGTGGAGGTGGGCTTCCTGAAAGTTCTTGTTTGTACCATGTCCTCCTTGTCCCTTGATATTTCAATGTCAATGGTTCCTCCTTACCCCATACCTTGGGAATGAGGGCAGTTGAGACATTCCTCAGCACAAGGGGACGACAATTCCATCTGCATAACACATTCGTTAATTCCAATATAAATAGGAAACATAGCGTCTGGTGATGTCCATGAGTTCAAGGCATCAGGCAGTCATTGCCAACAAAGGGTTTTCAACCAAATATTAGAAATGAACACTTTATTTACAATTATTTAATTTGTCAAAATACTTATGAGGCCCTGAAAAGTAGGGATTGAGTTTAAAAAAGGCTTTAGTTCCCTCCATTTTTATGCAATCATTTTGTTCAACCTACTGAATTAAAGTTGAAAGTCGAAACTTCAACTGCATCTGAATTGTTTTGTTCAAAATCCATTGTGGTAATGTATATGGACCTAACTGTAAATTCCAGCAAACTTTTTTAAGAAATCTAAAATTACACACACACACACACTATATATATATATATATATATATATATATAGGAAGATAATGGTGGCACCGAGCAAACATGTAGTGGGTGCTATTTCCCAGGGCATATTTCCAGAGCCTAAATATAAAAAAGGAAGATCGGACAGCACTCTAGGTATAAAAACAAAAATGTATTCGCCCATGTGGCAGAAAAAGAAGCAACATTTCGGCTCAACATTAGAGCCTTTCTCAAGCTTGAGCGTGTTAGTGTCTGCTAAATTGCACGGCAGCGCTGACATGTGGAGCTATAATTACAGTCAGGAACAATACATATCGTTTACGGCCCACTGGGTGAATGTGGTTCCTGCACAGACAAACCAGCAACTTGGCCAGGTGACTCTGCTTTCGCCTCCACGTTCTCACGCCGTTGGTCCTGCACAATGTGTTCTGATCAAACACATTGGGATGCTTGGGTGCTCTACCGAGCACCCGAGTATAATAGAAGTCAATGGGAGAACCCAAAACATAAAACCAGGCACCCCCTGCTCTGAAGAGTGCCTGGTTCATAGGAAAAGGTCAGAAATTTATGGAAACACCACCGAAATGGTTCGGGAACATCATGGGGAGGATGTCTGTATGCATCTTGAACTCCCAGGTCGCAGCTGGGAATGATGTTGTGCGAGTAGTACACCACTTACAGACTCACAATAATACGCACAAAACTGAAGAAAAAAAAAAATTTTAGAGGAAAAATTGTTAGGAAACATTCTTTCCTGTATATTTACTTGTATATAAGGTGCAAGTGCTGCCAAAAATTACAAGGAAGAGGCACTCCAATACAACCTGTATATCACATAAAGGAGAGTCTCATTCACATTATGGTACAATTTTTCATGTAGTGGGACTCCTACAGTCATAAAGCCTATGCACTAAGTGAAAGGGCTACCAAAAATTACAAGGAACCGGCACTCTAATACACCCTTTGTTACACATAAAAAAGGGAATCATACACAGCCTTGAAAAATTATGATTGATGGCCTGCTGGTGAACCTAAAAAACATTTGGAGCAAGGGCCTGCTGATCTAGCCATCTAAAACATTATGGGTGAGGGCCTGCTGCTGCTTTAGTGACTCTAGATAACCAGTGGGCCGATCGCATATTCCCGTGACGGCGACAATCCATTTGGATGTCTGACCTATCAACTTTCAATGTCAGTGCAAACCATGGTGACTATGGGTAACAGGGAATCAGGGTTCGATTCCGGAGAGGGAGCCTGAGAAATGGCTACAGCTACCACATCCAAGCAAGGCATCATGCGCACAAATTACCTATTAGGTATAATTAGGTGAGGGCCTGCAGGTGAGCTGACCCTGTAAAAGATTTTAGGTGCGGGCCTGCTGGTGAGATGACCCTCTAAAAAATTATATGCGAGGGACTGTTGGTGAGCTGACCCTGTAAAACATTGTAGGTGAGGGCCTGCTGGTGAGCTGACCCTCTAAAAAATTATATGCAATGGCCTTCAGGTGAGCTGATCCTGTGAAAGATTGTAGGCGAAGGCCTGCTGGTAAGCTTACCCTGTAAAAAATTATATGCGAGGGCCTGCTGGTGATCTGACCCTGTAAAACATTGTAGGTGAGGGCCTGCTGGTTAGCTGACCCTGTAAAACAATATATGCGAAGGCCTGCTGGTGAGCTGACCCTTTAAAAAATTATTTGCGTGGGCCTGTTGGTGAGTTGGCCCTGTTAAACATTGTAGATGAGGGCCTGCTGGTGAGCTGACCCTCTAAAAAAATTATATACAAGGGCATCCAGCTGAGCTGACCCTGTAAATACATTTTATGCAAAGGGAATATATGCAAGGGCATTTTATATGACAAATTAGCATGTTGATATGATGGAAGAGGAGAATGATTATGAGAAAAGGAAGATTCAACCATATACCCTTGTTTGTGGTGGAAGGAGTGCATGGGAATACAATGTATTCAGTACATTATAAACAACTCATTTAAAGTGCCTTTATGTTCATCAGCTTTCCTGTCAGCATTTTCAGTTCACAGGCGGATACGCTTATCCGTTATAATGCCACCAGCAGCAATAAATACCCGCTCAGATAAAATGCTGGCGGCAGGGCAAGGCAACACCTCCAAGGCATAGAGCGCCAGTTTGTGCCACGTGTAGTTGTAATGCACTGAGGGATCATTGAGGACGCTGACACGGTCTGCTATGTACGCCTTTGCCATCTTCCAAAATTTGTATCTCCTTGCGACACTAGGCCACGCGTCAGGTCGAGGGTGCTGGCGGGGTGTCATGAAACTGTCCATGGCTTTGGAGAGTGTTGCCCTGCCTATGTTGAAACTGCTGTGTGTTCCCCTTGTCTCTCCTTCTCGGTTGGCCAAGGAACTACGGACTCTGCCACCAGCGTTTTTATATGGAAATTTTGGGAGCAATTTTTCAACAAGGATCTTCTGGTATTGCACCATTTTGCTTGTCCTCTCCAACAGAGGAATGAGAGATGAGAAGTTCTCTTTGTAGCGGGGGTTGAGAAGGTTGAACAACCAGTAATACGTGTTGTCTAAAATGCATATAACGCACGTTTCGTGGGAAAGGCAGCCTAACATGCAGTCAGCCATGTGTGTCAGAGTACCAACAGGCAAGACTTCGCTGTTGTCATCAGGAGGATCACTCTCAATCTTCTCATCCTCTTCCTCCTCTTCTGCCCACCCACACTGAACAGATGGAATGAAACTTCCATGGGTACTACGCTCTGTAGCGGAGGCAACCGTCTCCCACTCCTTCTGCTCCTCCTCCTACTCTTCATCGTCCAATTTGCGCTGAGAAGATGAACTGAGGGTTGTCTGGCTATCACTCTGTGAAATGTCTTTCCCCATTTCCACCTCTTCCACATGCACAGCGCCGTCCTTAATTGTGAGCACCGAGCGTTTGAGTAGACACAGAAGTGGGATGGTTACGCTAAAGATAGCGTAATCGCCGCTCACCATCTGTGTTGATTCCTCAAAGTTTCTTAAAATCTCACAGAGGTCAGACATCCATGTCCACTCCTCACTTATGAATAGCTGAAGCTAACTGGAAAGGCGACAACCATTTTGCAGCTGGTATTCCACTAATGCCCTCTGCTGCTCACAAAGCCTGGCCAACATGTGGAACATCGAGCTCCAATGCGTGCTCATGTCGCACAAGAGCCAGTTAGCTGGCAATTTCAAGCGCTGCTGCAGCGTTGACAGACTGGCTGAAGCTGTCGATGACTTGCAGAAATGGGCACACATGCAGCGCACCTTCAAATGTATCTCAGGCAAATTGGGGTAGGTTTTTAGAAACCTCTGAACCGCTAAGTTTAGGACGTGGGCTAGGCATGGCATGTGTCTGAGCTTGCCGAGCTCCAAAGCCGCCACCAAGTTATGGCCATTATTAAACACAACCATGCCTGGTTCTAGGTTGAGTGGTCAGAGCCACGGCCCAGTCTGGTCTCTTATCCCCTGCCAGAGCTCTACGACGGTGTGCTGTTTGTCTCCTAAGCATATCAGCTTCAGCACCATCTGTTGCCACGGAGGTTGATGTGGTCGTTGATACTGTTTGCAAAGGTCCAGGTGCACGGCCGGAGGCATCCGGGCCTGCATCTTGGACAGAGGATTGGCCAGCACGTAACACAGGGGTAGAGGAAGCGCTGGTGTGACCCGCAGAAACAGATTGTGGACCCAGCCGTTCGGCCTACTTATTACGATGCTTTGATGCCATGTGGCGGAACATGCTGGTTGTGATGAGGTTGCTAGTGTTCACGCCCCTTCTCATTTTTGTATGGCACAGGTTGAAAATTACAATTCTTTTGTCATCCGCACTTACCTCAAAAAATCGACAGACTGCATAACACCTACCCCTTGGCAAGGGAGATTTCCGCAAGAGGGTGCTTAGGGTAAAAGTTGCGGCCTGTTTGGATTGGCCCGCCTTCTCCCTTTTGACACCCCACTGCCTCTTCCAGCCTGCTGCGATGCTGCAGATCCCTCCTCCTCTGTACTGCTGTCCTCGCTCGGCTTTCCACCTTCCCAGGTTGCGTCAGTGACTTCATCGTCCACCACCTTCTCTTCCATTTCCTCACTCTGATCATCCTCCTGACTTGTTGACCTAACCACTAAATCAGTGATTGACAACTGTGTCTCATCCTCTTAATCAACCTCTTGAGACAGTAATTGCTGTTGAGTTATCTGCAACTGTGTCTCAAAATCATAGACCTCATTAAACAGTAATTGGCGTTCCCCGCCGTAATCGTCTTGTGATTGTGAATGCTCAAGAGTGTGGGTATCAGGGCACAAGATCTGTCCCTCTACAAGTGTGCTTGGCGAGTTGGCCAAATCAAGGAATGGTGCTGAAAAGAGCTGCTTGGAATATCCGAGTTTGGAATCACTTGTTTGCTCAGACTCTCCATGATGGGAGGAAGGAGGATCAGGTTGAGGATTGGGTTGTGCAGTATCTTGGCTACTGAGACTGGACTTGGTGGAAGACAGGGTGGTGCTTAAGTGACTGGAAGCATTATCTGCTGCAATCCAACCGACCACCTGGTCGCACTGGTTTGACTTCAAGAGTGGTGTCCTGCACCGCCTTGCAAACTGGGACATGAAGCTAGGTATCATAGATGATTGTTTTTCTTGTGCTCTGGCAGCAGGCACAGTATCACCGCACCCGGGGCCAAGGCCTCTGCGTGCACCATCAGCATAACTGCCTCTGCCCCGTCCCTTACTGCTCGCCTTCTTCATATCAAATGTTATATATGATTGAATGTCTGTCACACGCACAGTAGCATAGGACTTGGAAGTGTATGCGTAAGCAAATTTTAAAAGGTATTTGGAATGTGGAAACGTCACACAGGTCAATGCTGTCACCAGTGGCTAATGAAATTACAGGAAATGTCACAGGTATTTGGGATGAGGAAACATTATACAGGACAGGTAATGTCACTGTATGCAGCGTCTATGCAAAAAAGTACACTGTTTGTCACAGATACAGTTTTAAAGTTTACACTGCAGATGTGGCCCTGGTAATGTCACTGTCAGAAGCAGACACCATCTACTAAAAAAGTACACTGTATGTCACAGATATTTTTTGGATGTGCAAACTTTACACAGGAGATGTGGCTCAGCTAATGTCACTGTCCACAGCGGACACAGTCTATGGAAAAAGGACACTGGATGTCAAAAATTTTTGGGATGCGCACACTTAACACATGAGATGTGGCGCAGCTAATGTCACTGCCCGCAGCAGATACCGTCTACGGAAAATGTGCACTGGATGTAAGATATTTTTTGGATGCGCATACTTTACACGGGAGATGTGGCGCAGCTAATGTCACTGTCAGCAGCGGACACCATCTATGGAAAAAGGACACTTGATGTCAAATATTTTTGGGATGCGCATACTTTACACAGGAGATGTGGCGCAGCTAATATCACTGCCCGCAGCAAACACTGTCTACTGAAAATGTGCACTGGATGTCAGATATTTTTTGGATGCGTACACTTTATACTTAAAGTAACAGAGACTAGCCTAGGCCTCGCATTAGTTAGTTAGTTAGGATTATAGAATTTTCCTAGGCTTTTCTGTACTGGACTGCAGCGCAGTTATTGACTTGCAGGCTCTGCTGCGTCTGCCACCGGCTAGGGGTGTCCTCTGTAGCGGCACAGCATGACTTGCAGGCTCTGCTGTGTCCGCCATCGGCTAGGCCTGTCCAGTGGGCAGGGACACTGACTGTGGGTCCGGGATATAGCGTTTTCCTATGCATTTTTGCATTGTTTTAGTTATGTTTGTGATATTACTTTTTGCATAAGTAAAGTTTCTGTTCTTGCATATTTAGCTGGTGTCAGTGTCGCTTTCCTTGTCTGTGACTTCGCTGTATCCTGTGGAGCCCACCCCGGTACACGACTTACAACTTGGCGTAGTCGACAGGATACAGCGACCGTTATGGACGGGAACGCGGCAGGAGATTGTCCCCCGGTGCCAGTGGTGCCTGATCAGGACCCAGCCCAGGGTGCACAGGCGCAAGTCCAGCTTGCCCCCAACAATATGGCTACCCAGTAGGATACATCCCTGTAGGGGCACTGCTGCGTCATCTGCCAAAATATGACGGTAACAACATGACATTGCAGGACTGGATTGAAAGGGTGCGAAGTGCGGTTAAAATGTGTAACCTGACCCCCGAACTGCGTGCCGAGGTTGCATTGGGCGCCCTAGAGGGTGACGTCAGGCAGACAGTGATGGTAAGACCTGACTCTGAGAGAGAAGCCCTAGAGAAGATATTCTCCCTGCTAGAGAGAGCCCAAGGTGGGCGGGCAAAAGTGGTACAGTTACAGAGTCACTTCTTTAACTGACCCCAGCGAGAGGGCAAGACCCTGATGCAATATTCCAATGCTCTACAGGAGACACTGAATGAGATACAATGACGAGACCCTGAGGCTATGGGCGCCTTCCGGGAGTTGGTCCGGCTTTTACGAGATCAGTTCATAGTGGGGCTCTCCAATAAATTCCTACAAATTAAATTACAAGAGATGACCCAAACAATGGCCTATATGACATTCTACAGCGTTTACTTAGCCGCCGTAGAGAGAGAGAAAGAGCCCATACCTATGGCAGCGAGAGTGGTGAATAGCACGCATGTGACAAGGGACCGGTCAGGATCTGAAGAATCAGAGTCCTTAAAGGATGTGGTCCAAGTCCTGCGGGTGGAATTAAAAGAGCTTCAGCTGGAAGTGTCCCAGATGAAAGCAGAACCGTCCCGGCCTCCGGAACCTGTCCCTGCACCTCGTGCCACTCCACCCAGAACAACCCCAGTGAGGGGGCCGGGCAGAAGAGGGCCCCTCTGTTGGGTTTGCCGAAAGTACGTCCATATGCCCAGAGAGTGCCTAGAACATGTAGTGTCTGAGCCGACGTTAAACTTCCGACCGCTGCAGTATCTGGGGGTCCTGTGGTGGTACACCAGAGGTTAAGCCCTCTGCGTGAAGAAAGTGATCTGTATGCCAGCAGCCCCGCTTAGAAGCTGAGCTGGAAGGCCGAAAGGTTTGCTGCCTAGTTGATACAGGGTCAGAGTGCACTCTAATGCCTTTGGAGTTCTTTGAGAGGCACTTCGGGCATATGATGGAGCCCAAAGATGGAAGCGTCATCAGGCTGATGGCTGCCGATAATCGAGAGATGGATGTTCGAGGGATAGTCTGGATGCGGGTCCGACTGTTTGGGCAAGACATCGGCAAGAAAGGGGTCGTGCTGATGGACCATTCGTCCCGGAAAGGAATGGACGTGACCCTGGGCATGAATATACTGAGAGACCTAGATCATCAACTCTATGCCAAGGAAGGGCCGAAGTACTGGCAACGGGCCACCGCACACCGGCCTACCCAGAAGGTCTTACAACAAATGGTGAGGAGTAGAGTTGAGCGAACACCTGGATGTTCGGGTTCGAGAAGTTCGGCCGAACATCCCGGAAATGTTCGGGTTCGGGATCCGAACCCGATCCGAACTTCGTCCCGAACCCGAACCCCATTGAAGTCAATGGGGACCCGAACTTTTCGGCACTAAAAAGGCTGTAAAACAGCCCAGGAAAGAGCTAGAGGGCTGCAAAAGGCAGCAACATGTAGGTAAATCCCCTGCAAACAAATGTGGATAGGGAAATGAATTAAAATAAAAATTAAATAAATAAAAATTAACCAAAATCAATTGGAGAGAGGTTCCATAGCAGAGAATCTGGCTTCCCGTCACCCACCACTGGAACAGTCCATTCTCATAACTTGAGGCAGAGGAGAGAGGTCCCGTAACAGACAATCTGGCTTCATGTCAGCAGAGAATCAGTCTGCATGTCATAGCAGAGAATCAGGCTTCACGTCAGCCACCACTGCAACAGTCCATTGGCATATATTTAGGCCCAGCACACACACAGGCAGAGGAGAGAGGTCCCGTAACAGAGAATCTGGCTTCATGTCAGCAGAGAATCAGTCTGCATGTCATAGCAGAGAATGAGGCTTCACGTCACCCACCACTGCAACAGTCCATTGGCATATATTTAGGCCTAGCACACAGGCAGAGCAGAGAGGTCCCGTAACAGACAATCTGGCTTCATGTCAGCAGAGAATCAGTCTGCATGTCATAGCAGAGAATGAGGCTTCACGTCAGCCACCACTGCAACAGTCCATTGGCATATATTTAGGCCTAGCACACAGGCAGAGCAGAGAGGTCCCGTAACAGACAATCTGGCTTCATGTCAGCAGAGAATCAGTCTGCATGTCATAGCAGAGAATCAGGCTTCACGTCAGCCACCACTGCAACAGTCCATTGTCATAAATTTAGGCCCAGCACCCAGGCAGAGGAGAGAGGTCCCGTAACAGACAATCTGGCTTCATGTCAGCAGAGAATTAGTCTGCATGTCATAGCAGAGAATCAGGCTTCATGTCAGCCACCACTGCAACAGTCCATTGGCATATATTTAGGCCCAGCACCCAGGCAGAGGAGGGAGGTCCCGTAACAGAGAATCTGTCTTCATGTCAGCAGAGAATCAGTCTGCATGTCATAGCAGAGAATGAGGCTTCACGTCACCCACCACTGCAACAGTCCATTGGCATATATTTAGGCCTAGCACACAGGCAGAGCAGAGAGGTCCCGTAACAGACAATCTGGCTTCATGTCAGCAGAGAATCAGTCTGCATGTCATAGCAGAGAATCAGGCTTCACGTCAGCCACCACTGCAACAGTCCATTGGCATATATTTAGGCCTAGCACACAGGCAGAGCAGAGAGGTCCCGTAACAGACAATCTGGCTTCATGTCAGCAGAGAATCAGTCTGCATGTCATAGCAGAGAATGAGGCTTCACGTCAGCCACCACTGCAACAGTCCATTGGCATATATTTAGGCCTAGCACACAGGCAGAGCAGAGAGGTCCCGTAACAGACAATCTGGCTTCATGTCAGCAGAGAATCAGTCTGCATGTCATAGCAGAGAATCAGGCTTCACGTCAGCCACCACTGCAACAGTCCATTGTCATAAATTTAGGCCCAGCACCCAGGCAGAGGAGAGAGGTCCCGTAACAGACAATCTGGCTTCATGTCAGCAGAGAATTAGTCTGCATGTCATAGCAGAGAATCAGGCTTCATGTCAGCCACCACTGCAACAGTCCATTGGCATATATTTAGGCCCAGCACCCAGGCAGAGGAGGGAGGTCCCGTAACAGAGAATCTGTCTTCATGTCAGCAGAGAATCAGTCTGCATGTCATAGCAGAGAATGAGGCTTCACGTCAGCCACCACTGCAACAGTCCATTGGCATATATTTAGGCCTAGCACACAGGCAGAGGAGAGGTTCATTCAACTTTGGGTAGCCTCGCAATATAATGGTAAAATGAAAATAAAAATAGGATTGAATGAGGAAGTGCCCTGGAGTCCAATAATATATGGTTATGGGGAGGTAGTTAATGTCTAATCTGGACAAGGGACGGACAGGTCCTGTGGGATCCATGCCTGGTTCATTTTTATGAACGTCAGCTTGTCCACATTGGCTGTAGACAGGCGGCTGCGTTTGTCTGTAATGACGCCCCCTGCCGTGCTGAATACACGTTCAGACAAAACGCTGGCTGCCGGGCAGGCCAGCACCTCCAAGGCATAAAAGGCTAGCTCTGGCCACGTGGACAATTTAGAGACCCAGAAGTTGAATGGGGCCGAACCATCAGTCAGTACGTGGAGGGGTGTGCACACGTACTGTTCCACCATGTTAGTGAAATGTTGCCTCCTGCTAACACGTTGCGTATCAGGTGGTGGTGCAGTTAGCTGTGGCGTGTTGACAAAAGTTTTCCACATCTCTGCCATGCTAACCCTGCCCTCAGAGGAGCTGGCCGTGACACAGCTGCCTTGGCGACCTCTTGCTCCTCCTCTGCCTTGGCCTTGGGCTTCCACTTGTTCCCCTGTGACATTTGGGAATGCTCTCAGTAGCGCGTCTACCAACGTGCGCTTGTACTCGCGCATCTTCCTATCACGCTCCAGTGCAGGAAGTAAGGTGGGCACATTGTCTTTGTAGCGTGGATCCAGCAGGGTGGCAACCCAGTAGTCCGCACAGGTTAAAATGTGGGCAACTCTGCTGTCGTTGCGCAGGCACTGCAGCATGTAGTCGCTCATGTGTGCCAGGCTGCCCAGGGGTAAGGACAAGCTGTCCTCTGTGGGAGGCGTATCGTCATCGTCCTGCCTTTCCCCCCAGCCACGCACCAGTGATGGACCCGAGCTGCGTTGGGTGCCACCCCGCTGTGACCATGCTTCATCCTCATCCTCCTCCACCTCCTCCTCATCCTCGTCCTCCTCGTCCTCCAGTAGTGGGCCCTGGCTGGCCACATTTGTACCTGGCCTCTGCTGTTGCCAAAAACCTCCCTCTGAGTCACTTCGAAGAGACTGGCCTGAAAGTGCTAAAAATGACCCCTCTTCCTCCTCCTCCTCCTCCTCCTCCTGGGCCACCTCCTCTTCCATCATCGCCCTAAGTGTTTTCTCAAGGAGACATAGAAGTGGTATTGTAACGCTGATAACGGTGTCATCGCCACTGGCCATGTTGGTGGAGTACTCGAAACAGCGCAACAGGGCACACAGGTCTCGCATGGAGGCCCAGTCATTGGTGGTGAAGTGGTGCTGTTCTGTAGTGCGACTGACCCGTGCGTGCTGCAGCTGAAACTCCACTATGGCCTGCTGCTGCTCGCACAGTCTGTCCAGCATGTGCAAGGTGGAGTTCCACCTGGTGGGCACGTCGCATATGAGGCGGTGAGCGGGAAGGCCGAAGTTACGCTGTAGCGCAGACAGGCGAGCAGCAGCAGGATGTGAACGCCGGAAGCGCGAACAGACGGCCCGCACTTTATGCAGCAGCTCTGACATGTCGGGGTAGTTGTGAATGAACTTCTGCACCACCAAATTCAGCACATGCGCCAAGCAAGGGATGTGCGTCAAATTGGCTAGTCCCAGAGCTGCAACGAGATTTCGCCCATTATCACACACCACCAGGCCGGGCTTGAGGCTCACCGGCAGCAACCACTCGTCGGTCTGTTGTTCTATACCCCGCCACAACTCCTGTGCGGTGTGGGG
Source organism: Bufo gargarizans (assembly GCF_014858855.1). NCBI lineage: Eukaryota > Metazoa > Chordata > Amphibia > Anura > Bufonidae > Bufo > Bufo gargarizans. Next base: position 139,091,963 of record NC_058082.1, on the reverse strand, counting down.
CCTGTCCCCCAAACATATGAGTTTCAGAATGGCCTGCTGACGTTTACCCCGGGCTGTGCTGAAGTTGGTGGTGAAGGTGTGTGGCTGACTGGATGAGCAGGTGGAAGAAGAGGAGGAGGAAGCCGAGAAGGAGGAGGTGGCAACAGGAGGCAAAGAATGTTGCCCTGCGATCCTTGGCGGCGGAAGGACGTGCGCCAAACAGCTCTCCGCCTGGGGCCCAGCTGCCACTACATTTACCCAGTGTGCAGTTAGGGAGATATAGCGTCCCTGGCCGTGCTTACTGGTCCACGTATCTGTGGTTAGGTGGACCTTGCCACAGATGGCGTTGCGCAGTGCACACTTGATTTTATCGGATACTTGGTTGTGCAGGGAAGGCACGGCTCTCTTGGAGAAGTAGTGCCGGCTGGGAACAACATACTGTGGGACAGCAAGCGACATGAGCTGTTTGAAGCTGTCTGTGTCCACCAGCCTAAATGACAGCATTTCATAGGCCAGTAGTTTAGAAATGCTGGCATTCAGGGCCAGGGATCGAGGGTGGCTAGGTGGGAATTTACGCTTTCTATCAAATGTTTGTGAGATGGAGAGCTGAACGCTGGCGTGTGACATGGTTGAGACGCTTGGTGACGGAGGTGGTGGTGGTGGTGTTGGTGGTACATCCCCTGTTTGCTGGGCGGCAGGTGCCAACGTTCCTCCAGAGGCGGAGGAAGAGGCCGAGGCGGCAGCAGCAGAATAGGCCGAGGCGGCAGCAGCAGAAGAGGTAGCAGGGGGAGCCTGAGTGACTTCCTTGGTTTTAAGGTGTTTACTCCACTGCAGTTCATGCTTTGCATGCAGGTGCCTGGTCATGCAGGTTGTGCTCAGGTTCAGAACGTTAATGCCTCGCTTCAGGCTCTGATGGCACAGCGTGCAAACCACTCGGGTCTTGTCGTCAGCACATTGTTTGAAGAAGTGCCATGCCAGGGAACTCCTTGAAGCTGCCTTTGGGGTGCTCGGTCCCAGATGGCGGCGGTCAGTAGCAGGCGGAGTCTCTTGGCGGCGGGTGTTCTGCTTTTGCCCACTGCTCCCTCTTTTGCTACGCTGTTGGCTCGGTCTCACCACTGCCTCTTCCTCCGAACTGTGAAAGTCAGTGGCACGACCTTCATTCCATGTGGGGTCTAGGACCTCATCGTCCCCTGCATCGTCTTCCACCCAGTCTTGATCCCTGACCTCCTGTTCAGTCTGCACACTGCAGAAAGACGCAGCAGTTGGCACCTGTGTTTCGTCATCATCAGAGACATGCTGAGGTGGTATTCCCATGTCCTCATCATCAGGAAACATAAGTGGTTGTGCGTCAGTGCATTCTATGTCTTTCACCGCTGGGGAAGGGCTAGGTGGATGCCCTTGGGAAACCCTGCCAGCGGAGTCTTCAAACAGCATAAGAGACTGCTGCATAACTTGAGGCTGAGACAGTTTCCCTGGTATGCATGGGGGTGATGTGACAGACTGATGGGGTTGGTTTTCAGGCGCCATCTGTGCGCTTTCTGCAGAAGACTGGGTGGGAGATAATGTGAACGTGCTGGATCCACTGTCGGCCACCCAATTGACTAATGCCTGTACCTGCTCAGGCCTTACCATCCTTAGAACGGCATTGGGCCCCACCATATATCGCTGTAAATTCTGGCGGCTACTGGGACCTGAGGTAGTTGGTACACTAGGACGTGTGGATGTGGCAGAACGGCCACGTCCTCTCCCAGCACCAGAGGGTCCACTAACACCACCACGACCATGTCCACGTCCGCGTCCCTTACTAGATGTTTTTCTCATTGTTATGGTTCACCACAACAACAAATATATTATTTGGCCCAATGTATTGTATTCAAATTCAGCGGGATATAAATTTGAGGCCTAGTATTTAGGCGCTGGGTGACCGGTATGGATTTAGTGACAGAATTAGACTTGGAAATGCACAGAAGCGTGTGTGTGAAGTTATTCTGAATGACCCTATGTGCACCTTCAATATGATCTACCCTTTTAGGGATAGATTTCAAATAGCTCTGATATAGCAGAAACGACTAAATTATGAAATTGCTAAATTGGGAATTGTATTTCAACCCAGAACAAAAAATGTGCTTTGACGGACACTAAATAACTTTCCCAGCCACAACAGGACAGCGGTAACGAGAGATTTAGCGGGATATAAATTTGAGGCCTAGTATTTAGGCGCTGGGTGACAGGTATGGGTTTAGTGACAGAATTAGATTTGGAAATGCACAGTAGCGGGTGTGTGAAGTTATTCTGAATGACCCTATGTGCACCTTGAATATTGTATACCCTTTTAGGGATAGATTTCAAATAGCTCTGATATAGCAGAAACCACTAAATTATGAAATTGCTAAATTGGGAATTGTATTTCAACCCAGAACAAGAAATGTGCTTGAACGGACACTAAATAACTCGCCCAGCTACAGCACTAGGGACAGATTTAGCGGGATATAAATTTGAGGCCTAGTATTTAGGCGCTGGGTGACAGGTATGGGTTTAGTGCCAGAATTAGACTTGGAAATACACAGTAGCGGGTGTGTGTGAAGTTATTCTGAATGATCCAATGTGCACCTTGAATATTATATACCCTTTTAGGGATAGATTTCAAATAGCTCTGATATAGCAGAAACCACTAAATTATGAAATTGCTAAATTGGGAATTGTATTTCAACCCAGAACAAGAAATGTGCTTGAACGGACACTAAATAACTCGCCCAGCTACAGCACTAAGGACAGATTTAGCGGGATATAAATTTGAGGCCTAGTATTTAGGCGCTGGGTGACAGGTATGGGTTTAGTGCCAGAATTAGACTTGGAAATACACAGTAGCGGGTGTGTGTGAAGTTATTCTGAATGACCCAATGTGCACCTTGAATATTATATACCCTTTTAGGGATAGATTTCAAATAGCTCTGATATAGCAGAAACCACTAAATTATGAAATTGCTAAATTGGGAATTGTATTTCAACCCAGAACAAGAAATGTGCTTGAACGGACACTAAATAACTCGCCCAGCTACAGCACTAAGGACAGATTTAGCGGGATATAAATTTGAGGCCTAGTATTTAGGCGCTGGGTGACAGGTATGGGTTTAGTGCCAGAATTAGACTTGGAAATACACAGTAGCGGGTGTGTGTGAAGTTATTCTGAATGACCCAATGTGCACCTTGAATATTATATACCCTTTTAGGGATAGATTTCAAATAGCTCTGATATAGCAGAAACCACTAAATTATGAAATTGCTAAATTGGGAATTGTATTTCAACCCAGAACAAGAAATGTGCTTGAACGGACACTAAATAACTCGCCCAGCTACAGCACTAAGGACAGATTTAGCGGGATATAAATTTGAGGCCTAGTATTTAGGCGCTGGGTGACAGGTATGGGTTTAGTGCCAGAATTAGACTTGGAAATACACAGTAGCGGGTGTGTGTGAAGTTATTCTGAATGACCCAATGTGCACCTTGAATATTATATACCCTTTTAGGGATAGATTTCAAATAGCTCTGATATAGCAGAAACCACTAAATTATGAAATTGCTAAATTGGGAATTGTATTTCAACCCAGAACAAGAAATGTGCTTGAACGGACACTAAATAACTCGCCCAGCTACAGCACTAGGGACAGATTTAGCTGGATATAAATTTGAGGCCTAGTATTTAGGCGCTGGGTGACAGGTATGGGTTTAGTGCCAGAATTAGACTTGGAAATACACAGTAGCGGGTGTGTGTGAAGTTATTCTGAATGACCCAATGTGCACCTTGAATATTATATACCCTTTTAGGGATAGATTTCAAATAGCTCTGATATAGCAGAAACCACTAAATTATGAAATTGCTAAATTGGGAATTGTATTTCAACCCAGAACAAGAAATGTGCTTGAACGGACACTAAATAACTCGCCCAGCTACAGCACTAAGGACAGATTTAGCGGGATATAAATTTGAGGCCTAGTATTTAGGCGCTGGGTGACCGGTATGGATTTAGTGACAGAATTAGACTGGGATATGGCCAAAAAATAAACAGACTATTGCTGGTTAAATGCACTTGGTGTGACAGCTTCACCCTGATGTAGGCTTTAGCCAAAAAACAACCACACCATTGAGGGTTAAATGCACTTGGTGACAGGCGCAGCTTGCCCCTGATTTTGTATATGGCCAAAAAATGAACAGACTATTGCTGGTTAAATGCACTTGGTGTGACAGCTTCACCCTGATGTAGGCTTTAGCCAAAAAACAACCACACCATTGAGGGTTAAATGCACTTGGTGACAGGCGCAGCTTGCCCCTGATTTTGTCTATGGCCAAAAAATGAACAGACTATTGCTGGTTAAATGCACTTGGTGTGACAGCTTCACCCTGATGTAGGCTTTAGCCAAAAAACAACCACACCATTGAGGGTTAAATGCACTTGGTCGCAGCTTGTGCTGGCGCACCACAAGACACAAAATGGCCGCCGATCACCCCAGAAAAATGTGACTGACAAACGGTCTGGGCAGCCTAAAAACAGTGAGCAATTGAGGATCAGCAGCTCAATGATCCACAGCTGCAGATCGATCAGTTAATCAAGTCCTTTGGAGGAGTTAATCTGCCTAATCTCGCCCTACTGTCGCAGCCGCAACCTCTCCCTACGCTAATCAGAGCAGAGTGACGGGCGGCGCTATGTGACTCCAGCTTAAATAGAGGCTGGGTCACATGGTGCTCTGGCCAATCACAGCCATGCCAATAGTAGGCATGGCTGTGATGGCCTCTTGGGGCAAGTAGTATGACGCTTGTTGATTGGCTGCTTTGCAGCCTTTCAAAAAGCGCTAAGAAAGCGTCACAAAAGCGCGAAGAAAGCGACGAACACCGAACCCGAACCCGGACTTTTACGAAAATGTCCGGGTTCGGGTCCGTGTCACGGACACCCCAAAATTCGGTACGAACCCGAACTATACAGTTCGAGTTCGCTCATCCCTAGTGAGGAGCTGTAGCCTGCAAAAGAGTAACCTGTCCGGACGGGCCATTGGAGACGTGAGGGTGCTACAGAGGACTCCGTTGAAGATCCCACCTCGACAGGAGCGAATATTGATGCTGCCAGTGGGGGCTGGACGACGACTGAATGGACTGGAGGTCCTGATCGAGCCTGCTTATCAAGAAGAAGCGCAGATTCGCCCACTGGTAGCCCGGGCCCTTGCCATTGTGAAAGACGGATGTGTGCCTATACGCTGCTGTAATGTTGAGGACTGCGAGTTAACCGTCCCCGCAAACACCCTGCTGGCCAATTTTATGTGTCCTAAGGGGGTATTGCTCGACGAAGGGGCTTTACGCTGCAGCCAGATCGGAGATCAGCCTGGACCTATGCTGTGGAGGTCCATTCAAGGGAAACCCCGACAGCGGAGTGGAACGATTGAGTGATCATGGCCCGTATGGGGGTGGACTGCAGAACCCTGGCCCCGGGGGAACAAAAGCTGCTGGAGGCCTTTTAGGAGGCCTTCTCAAGACATGATGAGGACTTTGGGTGTGCTACTGCCATCGAACATGAAATCCCAACCGGCGATGCTTCGCCGATCAGGGAACGCTACCGGCAGAGACCTAAGATGTATCAGGAGGTGAAAGATATGGTGGCCAGCATGTTGGAGAATCGGGTGATCCACGAGAGTCAAAGTCTGTGGGCTGCTCCGGTAGTCTTGGTGCGGAATAAAGACGGGAGTCTCCGGTTCTGCGTGGATTATCGGAAGCTGAATGCTCAGACCGTCGAGGATGCCTACCCTTCCGCGGATTGAAGGGTCATTATCAGCCCTAAGCCAAGCTAAGTTCTTCTCAACTCTTGACCTGGCTAGTGGGCACTGGCAGGTGCCGGTGGCCAAGAAGAACAAAGCCAAGACTGCCTTCATTCTACCTTTGGGACTCTACCAGTTCAACCGGATGCCCTTCGGCCTCTGCAATGCTCCGGGGACATTCCAGCGATTGATTGAACACTGTCTGGGGGACCTCAACTTCGAATTAGTATTGATATACCTGGATGACATAGTAGTGTTCGGGGCTTCCTTTGAAATCACCTCCAGAAGCTGTGACAAGTCTTGGGACGGCTACAAGACCATGGGCTCAAGATGAAGCCAAAGAAATGCCAGCTGTCCCGACAGCAGATAGAGTACTTAGGACATAAGGTCACCCAGGAGGGGGTAAAACCGCCCCCCCAGCAAGGTGGAGGCCGTTCAGAAGTGGCCCCGAACTAGTACGTCATGGGTGTTACGGGCATTCGTGGGACTGGCCGGCTACTACAGGAGGTTTATACCCAAATTCGCTCATCTGGTGGGCCCGTTAAATGAGTTGCTAAGAGGCACGGCTGGAGGCCCAAAAAAAACCCAGTCAACTGGGGGCCCCAACAACAAGAGGTCTTTGAAAAGGTGAAAGAGGCGCTGACCAATGCCCCGATCCTGGCTTACGCGCGGTTTGATACTGATGGAAGCCTACATGGTCTGGGGGCCGTATTGTCCCAAGTCCAAGATGGACGGAAGAGAGTTATTGCCTATGGGAGCCGGTCCCTAAGAGAGTCAGAACGCAACCCTGATAACTATAGCTCCTTTAAGTTGGAGCTACTGGCACTGGTGTGGGCCATGACCGAAAGGTTTGCAGAATATCTGACTGGTGCAGAAGTGACCGTGATGACGGACAACAACCCATTGGCACACCTGGAGAATGCCAAGCTCGGCGCACTCGAGCAAAGATGGTTGGCCCGCCTCTCTAAGTACCAATATCGCATCAAGTTCCGGTCCGGTAGGGAGAACGGCAACGCCGATGCACTCTCTTGAGTTCCAGTAGGACAGTTGACTCAGAGAGCTGATGAGGAGTTAGAGGATACTGAAACTCCTGACCTTGGTCGCCTTCCTCTGTTTCCGGATGTGGCACATTCAAGTGGGGTGGCGTCTGGAATGACGCTGGTACTGGGGAAAACATTGACTGATTAGGAGAGAGTCCAGGATAGCTGCCGGGATTTGTGGAAAGTGAAAGAATGGGTTCGGAGCAAGATCTGGCCTTAGCCAGAAGAACGAGCCCTCCTGACCTCAGAGGGTCAGAAGTTGTTAAGGCAGTGGGACAAGCTGCCAATTACCCAGGGCCTCCTATGCCAGATCATATACTTACAGTCATAGCTGCAGTACCGGCAACAGATTGTCATTCCCATGTCGTTGGGACCGGAGGCAGCCAGGGAAGCTCATGAAAGGGGAGCTCATTTTGGGAGCGACAAAACATTCAAGTGGCTCCAACGTCTGGTGTACTGTCCAGATCTGGCTGACATGGTGGCCGCGGCATGTTTTAAGTGTCGATCCTGTGGGTTGAGTGAACAGCGGGCTCCTGTGCAGACCATCCGCACCTCAGCGCCCCTAGAACATCTGATGATCTATTATGTATAGATAGGATATTCTACCTCGGGACACTCGTACTGTCTAGGTATGACAGATAACTTTACCAAGTATGCGGTGGCTGTGCCCACCAGAGACCAAACTGCAGAGTCGGCCACCAAAGCTGTCTGTAAACACTTTATACAGGTGTTCGGGTGTTCACAGAGGATACATGCTGACCAGGGAGCATGCTTTCAGGATACTCTAATGAATGAACTGTACCAACTGTATGGGATTGAACGCTCCCGAACCACTCCATATCAGCCACAAGGAAACGGGGAGTGCGAACGCTTCAATCGCACCTTGCTTCAGATGCTGCGGACTCTGGAAGACTGTCAAAAAGCCCAGTGGCCCGCATACCTACCTGAGTTGATGTGGGCCTATAATAACAGAGTACATAGTACCACTGGATACTCTCCACATATACTGATGTTTGGACGAGCCGGATGGGAGATTGAAGATCTCCACATGCCTAACCCGATGATGCCCCCACCGAGAAGTACCACCGCATGGGTGCAGGAGCACCACCGCCGGCTGAAAGCGGTCCACAAGGTTGTGGGGGAGCTCCTGGGGACAGGTGGTACTCCCTAACCCAAGACCAATGCAGAAAGATAGGTATGTCCCTGGTGATCGGGTGATGGTCAAAGCCAAACGGCTGTCAGGGAAGTTGGATGGACGGTGGGAGGCAGTTCCATACACGGTGAAGAGAAGGGTAGACCTTGCTATTCCGGTCTATGAGGTAGAGCCAGTAGGGACAGGGGGACCCACACGGAACTTACACCGTAATATGTTGAAACGTTGCAATTTTGATGAGCCGGTGTGCGTAGAGGGGGTGCCTCCTCACGCTCAGGTTATGGAGGAAAGTCCCTCAGATGAGGAAGAGGAGGAATAGTGGGTCGTCCCGTATCAAGTGTCCACAGAGGTTCCGGCCGTGGCAGGTTTGCCACCCAGATGCATTGCTGAGCAATCAACGGCTCCTCTCTTGTCAACTATGCCTGATGTCCCCAGTATTTCTGAAACCTCCAATCTGAGAAGGTCAGCGAGGCCCAATGCTGGTTTGCCTCCACAGCGTTATACCCAGGATGGGTTTGTATGGGGAGAGTTGCCAAGGGCGACAACTTCTAGTGGGGTGGCATGTGAGATTGTGAAACAGCTATTTCTGCATAATGCTTGTACGGAAACTGTCATTTGGCATTCCAGGCACTAGAGGCCACTGTTTTGCAGCTACAGCCAGCACACTCTGGGATTTGAATATGAAAAACAGATGATAACTCATGCTGATGACTCATGACGGTGTGTGCCAGACAGAGCAGGAAGTGGTGATCTGACATGGTGGAAGGATTGTGCTGTGAGGGACTGAATCCGATTCCATCCTGGCTTGCAAATGGCCGGCAGTAGTTAATGAACACTCAAAAGAAGGAGAGTAACTGTTATACCCTTACTGAATCCAGCTCTTTTGAAAGAGAGGTTGTCCCAGGAAAACCATATCAGTGTGTGGACAAAAGGCCTCATCATCAAGCAAGGCTGCACGGTTGCTGAGAGGTTGGTGGCCATCCCCGGTAGGCTGCATCCTCGGGCCCAGAACCGACGCAGGTCAGTGCACCCGGTTACGGATTGTAATATATTGTATGGCGCCTGAAGTAACAGAGACTAGTCTAGGCCTCACATAAGTTAGTTAGTTAGGATTATATCAATTTGCTAGGCTTTTCTGTACTGGACTGCAGCGCAGTTATTGACTTGCAGGCTCTGCTGTGTCTGCCACCGGCTAGGGGTGTCCTCTGTAGCGGCACAGCACCACTTGCAGGCTCTGCTGTGTCTGCCATTGGCTAGGCCTGTCCAGTGGGCAGGGACACTGACTGTGGGTCCGGGATATAGCGTTTTTCCATGCATGTTTGCATTGTTTTGGTTATGTTTGTGATATTACTTTTTGCATAAGTAAAGTTTCTGTACTTGCATATTTAGTTGGTGTCAGTGTCGCTTTCCTTGTCTGTGACTTTGCTGTATCCTGGGGAGCCCACACCGGTACATGGCTTACAGATGCGTACACTTTACACAGAGATGTGGTGCAGCTAATGTCACTGTCCGCAGAGGACACCATCTACGGAAAAAGTACACTGGAAGTTAGATATTTTTTGGATGCGTGCACATTGCACAGGGGATGGGGCGAAGCCAATGACACTGGCTGCAGCGGACACCGTTTATTGAAAAAGTACACTGCATATCACAAATATTTTTGGGATGTGCATACTTTACACAAGTAATGTGGCACAGCTAACGTCACTGCCCACAGCAGACACCGTCTTCAGAAAATGTGCACTGGATGTACAATATTTTTTGCATGCACACACTTTACACAGGAGATGTCGAGCAGCTAATGTCACTGTCCGCAGAGGACACCATCTACGGAAAAAGTACACTGGATGTCCGGTATTTTTGGGATGCACACACTTTACACAGGAGATGTTGCGCAGATTATGTCACTGTCCGCAGCGGACATTGTCTATGGACAAAGGACACTGGATGTCACAGATATTTTTGGGATGTGTACACTTTACACTGGAGATGTGGCGCAGCTAATGTCACTTTCCGCAGCGGACACTGTCTATGGACAAAGGACACTGGATGTAAGATATTTTTTGGATGCGCATACTTTACACGGGAGATGTGGCGCAGCTAATGTCACTGTCAGCAGCGGACACCATCTACATGAAAAGTACACTGTTTGTCACAGATATTTTTTGGATGCGTACACTTTACACAGCAGATGTGACGCAGCTAATGTCACTGCCCGCAGCGGACACCGTCTAACAAAAAAGAATACTGTATATCACAGATATCTTTGTGATGTGCAAACTTCACACTGGAGATGTGGCACAGCTAATGTCACTTTATGTCACAGATATTTTTTGGATGCGCACACTTTACACAGGAGATGTGGCACAGCTAATGTCACTGTCCGCAGCGGACACTGTCTACGGAAAAAGGACACTGTATGTCACAGATATTTTTTGGATGCGCACACTACACACAGGAGATGTGGTGCAGCTAATGTCACTGTCCGCAGCCGACGCTGTCTACGGAAAAAGGACCCTGTATGTCACAGATATGTTTTGGAAGTGTACACTTTACACAGGAGATGTAACATAGTAACATAGTACATAAGGCCGAAAAAAGACAATTACCCATCCTGTTCGGCCTGTCATCCTGCAAGTTGATCCAGAGGAAGGCAAAAAAAAAAACTATGGGGTAGAAGCCAATTTTCCCCACTTTAGGGGAATAAAAAATTCCTTCCCGACTCTAATCATGCAATCAGAATAACTTTCTGGCTCAACGTCCCCTCTCTAGTAGCTATAGCCTGTAATATTATTACACTCCAGAAATACATCCAGTCCCCTCCTGAATTCCTTTATTGTACTCACCATGACCTCCTCAGGCAGAGAGTTCCATAGTCTCACTGGTCTTACCGTAAAGAATCCTCCTCTTTGTTTGTGTACAAACCTTCTTTCCTCCAGACGCAGATGATGTTGTCACAGTCACTGTCCTGGGGATAAATAGATGATGGGATAGATCTCTGTACTGACCCTGATATATTTATACATAGTAATTAGATCTCCCCTCAGTCGATAACCCTAATTTTGATAATCTTTCAGGGTACTGTAGTTGCCCTATTCCTTCAACATAGTGTGATATACTACGTTTCCACCTGTTGGAATTCCACTCTCCACATATTGGACTGACTGTATAAACATAGAAAGGCCATCAAAGATTTCTTGATGATCCTAGCGGACAGGAGTACTCCCCTGTGTAACTTTGATGTCAGGCATTGGCAGCTTATGTGTGACACCTGCCGATTGCTCAGGCTTTTTGAGGAGGCCACGTTATTTGTCAGTCACCAGGACTACGGGATGAACAACGTCATTTCACTGCTTCATGTCCTGGAACAGATGCTGGTAAATCTGGCTGGTCAGGGGACTGGAGATGTGGCACATAGATCTCACGGCCACTTGAGCCCTCTAGGGACTGAATTGGAGGAGGAGGAGGACATTGGAGCACCAGCATTGTGTAGCAAAATAGGTGTTTTTTCAACACTAGTCACAAGAGAGGAGAAGCAGGAGAAGCCAGAGAAGCTACAGGGTGATGAAGAAGACAAGGCAGGGGGCCCAGACACACCGTGGTAGTATGTAGTGTAGATGGAGGCAGGGAGTCCCTCTGAGTCACTTTCACAAATGGCCAGATGCATGCTCACTTGCTTTTGTAGTGACAGCTGAATTGTCACCATTCAGCAGAGGGATGACTTCTGCCTCTCCACCTTGTTGGACCCTCACTACCGGTCTAAAATGGGGGCCTTTTTTACACCCGCTGAAAGTGAGGACAAACTGAACTACTAAAGAGACATCCCATGTAGTCAGTTGTCTGCTGCCTATCTGCGCCATCGTCCATCCTCTGGCAGGTCTGACCGGGAGGGCCCTCTGGCTCATGTTTCACTGCCATGGCTGCTGGGGAGGGGTGGATTGGCAGGAGCAGTACTAGCTCCATCAGCAGCAGCCTGAGTCTAGAGTCGGTGATGAGCAGCTTTCTTCACCCACCTAGCGAAGAAATTACTCACCAGAAGCAGCATCTAGACCTAGAGCAGAACCTGAACCAGCAGGTGGTTGCACACTTGGACATCACTTTACCACACCACATTGAAGATCCGCTGGACTACTGGGCAGCCAAACTGGATTTGTGGCCACAACTGGCTGAGTTTGAACCAGAAAAGTTGCATGGCCAGTAGTGTGGCATAAGTGTGGGTGTTTAGTGCGGCGGGGGCCATAGTTACCCCAAGAAGAACTCGCCTGTCCACCCAAAATGTGGAGAGACTGACCTTTGTTAAGATGAATCAGGCGTGGATCAGCCAGGATTTCCACCCACCAATGCCTGATGCATCAGATTAGATCATCCATGGTGCCTCACCCAAACCTTGTCAAAAGAGACCGGTTTCTTCTGGCTACCTGCCTCAGCTACTATTCTGATACTGCCACCCGCCTGATGCCACACAGCTGATACCAAGTGCTCCTTCTTACAACCACCATCGTCAGCGGGTACTTTTATGGCCACCCACCTCCCCACTCTGTCACCAGGTCCCTCTGTGGTCTCCTCATGCTGCTGCAACCTCCACACTGTCACCTTGCCACTCTGTGGCCTCCTGATGCTTCTTCCACCTCCACACTATGTTACCTTTCCACTCTGTGGTCTCCTCATGCTGCTGCCACCTCCACACTATGTCACCCTGTCACTCTGTGGTCTCCCGATGCTACCGCCACCTACACTCTCATGTGCCACTCTGTGACCTCCTCATGCTGCTCCCACTATTTAGCCATTTTGGCTTGGCCGACATCATCATTTATTAGACCCTTCTTCTGATCTGTCAGAAGGAAGGAAAAATGAGATTCACAGCAGATCCTCTCTGTGTAGCAGCTGTAAGGCCTGTATAGTCCCATCAGAACTGACTTATTATTTGGTACACTGCAAACTCTTGGTCTTGTTTTAGCCATGCTCCTGAATCCATACTTACCAGCTTTTAGGCCTCTTGCCCACGAACATAAGGGCTCCGTGCCCGTGTGGTGGACTGCAAATTACGGTCCGCAATGCACGGGCACCGACCGTGGGGAAGCTGCTTGCGGATAGCAGACCCATTCCCTTGAATGGGGTCCGTGATCCGTCCATTCCGCAAAAAGATAGAACAAGTTCTATTTTTTGGCACAACGAAAGCATGGAAGAGAACACCATGGAAGCACTCTGTACTGCTTTCGTGGGGTTCCATTCTGTGCTTCCATTCCGCAACGCATCTCTGGATTTGCTGACCCATTTTAGTGAATGGGTCTGCATCTGTGATGAGGAATGCACATGGTCGGTCCCCCGTGTATTGTGGAACCGCCGTATGAAAGATGCCTTAGGTTGATAAAATCGGGGCATAAAACCTCCGCCGAGTCCGCCCCCTGGAACACTCAAACCCCACTCATTTTCAGCCTGGGACAGCTAGAATTTGCCAGAAATGTCTCTGAATATCATAGGCTGTTCCTGCAAATTTGGGATTGTTGGCAACTATGCTATGCTGAATCCATTGTTTATTTGTACAGGGTGGGCCATTTATATGGATACACCTTAATAAAATGGGAATGGTTGGTGATATTAACTTCCTGTTTGTGGCACATTAGTATATGTGAGGGGGGAAACTTTTCAAGATGGGTGATGACCATGGCGGCCATTTTGAAGTCGGACATTTTGAATCCAACTTTTGTTTTTTCGATAGGAAGAGGGTCATGTGACACATCAAACTTATGAAGATAGGAGATGTGCAGCACCTGAAACTACGGATACTGGAAGCCTGTGCTAGCATTTCTCCTGCGGTGTTGCTATCAGTGTGTGAAGAGTGGGAGAAGAGGGTTGCATTGACAATCCAATACAATGAGCAGCACATTGAACACATTTTATAAGTGGTCAGAAACTTGTAAATAACTCATGAAAGAATAAAGTCACGTTAAAACCAAGCACACCATTGTTTTTCTTGTGAAATTCTCAATAAGTTTGATGTGTCACATGACCCTCTTCCTATTGGAAAAACAAAAGTTGGATTCAAAATGGCCGACTTCAAAATGGCCGCCATGGTCACCACCCATCTTGAAAAGTTTTCCCCCTCACATATACTAATGTGCCACAAACAGGAAGTTAATATCACCAACCGTTCCCATTTTATTAAGGTGTATCCATATAAATGGCCCACCCTGTATATCAGAATTTGTCAGATACACCAGGACTATTAGGCCCCTTGCAGACGAGCGTGTCCAGATTAGGTCCGGATGCGTTGTGTCTGCAATCAGGAAAAATGGTGCGAGTGCGTACACAATTTCATTCAGTTTTGACTGCGATTGCTTTGCGTTGCTCAGCTGCTCAGGTCCTGCTGAATGAAGATTACGTCATCAAAGATCCTTTGGCAGGTCCTGAAAGAAGAAGAAAGAAGACATGCCGGCTGCGCAAACAAGCGGATGAGGCGAGTTAATTATATATATTTTTTTTAACCCTTCAAGCCACATTTTAGTAAGCATTCTGTATAAAGAATGCTATTATTTTCCCTTATAACCATGTTATAAGGGAAAACAATACAGTAAATTGACTTTAATGGGGTTGCTCATTCCTATCATGTCCTAGCAACCATGTGTGAAAATCGCACTGCACCCGCACTTGCTTGCGGATGCTTGCGATTTTCACGCATCCCCATTCATTTCTATGGGCCTACATTGCATTAAAAACTCAGAATATAAGACATGCTGTAATTTTCATGCAACGCACAAGTGATGCCTGAAAATCAACGCTCATCTGCCCAGACCCATTGAAATGAATGGGTCCGGATTAAGTGTTGGTTCACCTTACGCATTGCACTCACACGGAATTCTCGCCTGTGTGAAAGGGGCCTTACCCTCCTATTTAGGTTTCAATAAATATCATTGTAACCTTGGTCATAACTGTATGAATATAACAATTCATTGTATATCCCTACACACTTTTCCATATTTTAATAGAAATCTCTAGAAATACACTTTAATTCGGATTAAATGGGGCTCTGGAAGAATGATATTTAAGAATATGTCCCTAAAATTGTAGAATATATAAAACTGTCGTACAATAATTCTATTAATTACCAGGCATGATTAATTTTGTATATTACTACACATGTTTTATTGGCTTATACTGTGCCATGTTTGATCTCATGCTAGGTCTACCCTGCCAGTATAACTAATGTTCACCTATTTGCTCAATTTTATCTTCTTTGACAGCAAAGAAAATTTTACTAGTTACTAAAATAAAGTATTTATCTATTATCTATGGAAAATGTTTTCTGTGAGAACATAATGAGGCAGGATGTACTAATTAGTCAATTTGACTATAGCAGTAAAATTGATTTTGGGGATAAATAATTACTTCTATAAGTATTCACATCTGTTTACTATGTAGAATTAATTTAATGTGCATTTAAAGCGCATTTTGCATGTTGCTAAAGGTTTTGAATGATTTGATAAACATTATGAACCAGGATAAAGATTTTATGCTGCTGTACGGTTCGTTTATTTATAAATGTGTGACTTTTAGATAACTGTGTTTGCAACGCAAAGCCAATCTTGTGGAGAATGATTTAGAATTTTTTGTTGCATTTTTTACAAGTATTTTTTGTGCTTTTTTTATTGTTTGTATTGGCAAATTCATTTTTCTATAAAGGAATCTAAGGAAAACACTTGAAAATATCTATATTTGAGCATACTGCACTTTGAAGAAAAAAAACATGACCCACAAATGGACCAAAAGAAACTAAAAGGATAAATGAAATGCATTGTTTGTGGAGTGTTTCATATTCCCCTAAAGACTTTCACCTGGCATCTGGCCACAGTGCCTTTAGCCTATGAAAAGCATGAATAATGGCAGGAAAATAGGTGCAAAAATGCTGGGTTTTCCTGAGGCCTCTTTAAAGGAAGCATATTTATTTCTCTTCCGTTTTTGCAGTTTCTGTTTGTGGTCCATATGCGGAACCATTCATTTCAATGGTTCCTCAAAAAAGAAAAACAATGTACTCCGTGTGCATTCCGTTTCCATATTTCCATATATCCATTCTGCTAAATCATAGAACATGTCCTATTATTGTCCGCAAATAACGTTCCGTCGCTCCATTCAAGTCAATGGGTTCTCAAAAAATACAGAATGCATACGGAACACATCCGTATGTCATCCGTATTTTGCGGATCCATGCCCACTTTGCCCATGTGTTTACTTTTTACAAACATTACAGTACATTACATTAATGATTAAAAATTTTATGTCTCCGTTTGCAATCCGCAAAAAAACGGATCGCATACGGAAACCATACATTGATGTTTTTGCGGAAATACGGAAACAAAAAAAAGTAACAATGGATCCGTGAAAAACAGACCACAAAAATACAGAAAAGTACATACGGTCGTGTGAAAGAGGCCTAAGAATGACATGTTCCATTTATTTTATTATTTTTTCTTTATTAAGTAAATCAGCATACAAGTAAATAGGGAGGATGTAACCTTCAAGTGAAATACACAATAAACAAAGATGTCACAATAGAAAGCAGGTCTTAATGCAGGGCTAAAAGACTTTCTGATTTATATTGACAGCATGAGTCAAATTAAAGATAAGGCGGGCTGGATGCAGCAAGTAATCGAAGGAGGAGGGAAAGGAACCCTATAAAATGCTTCATATGTATAGGTGGGAGGCATTCTCCCTCTAGTACTCTAACCCCAGTGAGTTCAAATGTCTAAGCCTCTAAATAATTTCCAATCTTGCCAGAGTTTGGCGAAGCTCTGAAAACTTCTCATTTCCCAAGAGGATAATTCTTCGAATCTATGGATTTGGTCCATTTTAAGGAGTCAATGCTCTATGGAGGGGATGTCTGGAGACAACCAATATCTCCCGATGAGAAATCTGGCAGCACAAATTAGGTGTTTGAAGAGGCCCAGATTAGAGGTTTTATGATTAGTCGGATATAGGTTAAAGAGCGCTATCTCCGGAGATGGGAGGAAGTCTGCGCCACACACTTGGTTGCTTATTTGGAAAATTATTTTCCACCACAAAAGTAATATTGGACAATCCCACCAAATATGCAGGTAGGAGCCTCTGTCATCTGAGCATCTCCAACACATGTCAGTCCTAGAATCAGAGTATAGACACCAACACCATCCCTCCCAACAAGTTGGCAACGCAACTGAACAACTTGGGTCTCAGCTCACACCTGTGCAACTGGATACTGGATTTTCTTACAAAAAGACCACAAATTGTATGCATGGGCAAGCACTTTTCTTCATCCTTAACACTAAACACTGGGGTACCGCAAGGCTGTGTGTTGAGCCCTCTCCTTTACTCCCTCTTCACAAATGACTGTAAACCTATTCACAATACCAATACCATTATAAAATTTGCAGATGACACGACCGTGATAGGCCTAATCTCCAACAATGATGAAACAGCCTATAGGAAAGAGTTTGAGAACCTAGAGAGATGGACTAAGAACAATAACCTCATACTCAATACCAAGAAAACAAAGGAGCTAATTCTGGATTTTAGGAAGAAGAAACAAAATGGACACCATCCCATTAGCATTAATGGTGGAAACGTGGAGATAGTTCAAAGTTTCAGATTCTTGGGAGTTCATATTAGTCAGGACCTGACATGGATAAAAAACACAACAGAAATTACCAAAAAAGGCTTTATTTTCTGAGGAGTCTTTAGAAAGCACAACTCCCAAAACAGCTGCTAGTCTATTTTTACAGGTGCACCATAGAATCTGTTATCACATATTGCATTACAGTGTGGTACTCCGGATGCTCTTCTGAGGACAAGAAGACCCTCAAGCGCATCATCAGAATGGCTGGCAGAATCACTGGTACTCAGTTACCATCACTGGATGACATCTTCACTGCTCGCTGCAGCAACAGGGCAAAAATTATCTGTGGGGATCCAACTCACCCCGGCCACAGCCTTTTCATTGCCCTACCCTCTGGTAGGCGTCTTAGAGCCCTACATGCCCGCACCACTAGGCTGAAGAACAGCTTTTACCACTACGGCATACATATTAGGACATCGTCAGACATCATCCACAACTCCATCCTCCGTCAGGCAAAACTCCATCAGCCCTCAGACATCAGACAAAACTCCGTCCTCCATCAGGCAAAACTCCATCAGACATCAGACAAAACTCCGTCTTCCGTCAGACAAAACTCCATCAGCCCTCAGACATCACACAAAACTCCGTCCTCCGTCACCCAAAACTCCATCAGACCTCAGACATCAGACAAAACTCCGTCCTCCATCAGGCAAAACTCCATCAGACCTCAGACATCAGACACAACTCCGTCCTCCGTCACCCAAAACTCCATCAGACCTCAGACATCAGACAAAACTCCGTCCTCCGTCACCCAAAACTCCATCAGACCTCAGACATCAGACAAAACTCCGTCCTCCGTCACCCAAAACTCCATCAGACCTCAGACATCAGACAAAACTCCGTCCTCCGTCACCCAAAACTCCATCAGACCTCAGACATCAGACAAAACTCCGTCCTCCGTCACCCAAAACTCCATCAGACCTCAGACATCAGACAAAACTCCGTCCTCCGTCACCCAAAACTCCATCAGACCTCAGACACCAGACATCAGACAAAACTCCGTCCTCCGTCAGGCAAAACTTCATCAGACCTCAGACATCAGACAAAACTCCGTCCTCCGTCACCCAAAACTCCATCAGACCTCAGACATCAGACATCAGACAAAACTCCGTCCTCCATCAGGCAAAACTCCATCAGACCTCAGACATCAGCTAAAACTCTGTCCTCCCTCAGACATCAGCCAAAACTCCGTCCTCCCTAACTCAAAATACGCCCTACTACACACACTCTTCACCTGACGGAGCTGCTAGCTGCTGGAGAGGCAAAGGACCTGTGATGACGTCATGACCATGTGACGAGTCACGTGTGTGGGAGGGGTGAGATGTGCACAGCAGCTGGTAGAGTGTACAGAACAGTAGCCATCAAATAGAGCTCTGTACTAGAGATGTGTTTGTAACCTGCATGTAGCAGAGCTGTGTACTGTGTTACAGAGATGTATGTGTAACCTGCATGTAGCAGAGCTGTGTACTGTGTAGCAGATCTGTATGTGTAACCTGCAGGTAGCAGAGCTGTGTACTGTGTTACAGAGATGTATGTGTAACCTGCATGTAGCAGAGCTGTGTACTGTGTAGCAGAGCTGTATGTGTAACCTGCATGTAGCAGAGCTGTGAACTGTGTAGCAGAGCTGTATGTGTAACCTGCATGTAGCAGAGCTGTGTACTGTGTTACAGGGATGTATATGCAACCTGCAGGTAGCAGTGCTGTGTACTGTGTAGCAGAGATGTGTACTGTGTTACAGAGATGTGTGTGTAACCTGCATGTAGCAGAGCTGTGTACTGTGTATATAGAGCAGTGTGTGTAACAGCATGTAGCAGAGCTGTGTACTGTGTTACAGAGATGTGTGTGTAACCTGCATGTAGCAGAGCTGTGTACTGTGTTACAGGGATGTATGTGCAACCTGCAGGTAGCAGAGCTGTGTACTGTGTATATAGAGCAGTTTGTCTAACCGCATGTAGCAGAGCTGTGTACTGTGTTACAGAGATGTGTGTGTAACCTGGGAACTATAAAAAAGTGTAAAAAAAAAACATAAATATTCAGATCACCCCCCTTTTCCCAAAATTAAAATAAAAGACACATCATGGGTTTCGCAATGTGTAAAAACGCCCATTGTATAAAAATATATTCCCCATACGGCAAACAGCAAAACAGAAAAAAAAAAGAGTCCAAATGTCCGATTCGCCGTTTTTGGTCACTTCATTTGCTACAAAAATGTAAATAAAAAGTGATCAAAAAGTCTTAAACACCCCAGAATGGTATCAGTAAAAAGTTTAGATTGCCCCGCAAAAAATGAGCCCCCATCCAGCTCTGTACACATAATTACAAAAAAGTTATGGGGCTCAAAATATGGCGACAAAAAAAATCGGATATTTTAATTTTTTTATCACTATTAAAACGCAAGAAAAACTATACATATAAGGTATTGCCGGATTCTATCTGACCTGTAGAATAAAAGTAACCAGTCAGTTTTATCGCACATCGAATGTTGTAAATAAAAATCACGTAAAACTGTGGTGGAATTGCTTTTTTTTTTTCAACAGGAAGAATGGGCAGTTTTACCATCTGAGAAAATAAAGAGCCTTATCCACAACTACCACAAAAGACTTCAAGCTGTCATTGATGTTAAAGGGGGCAATACATGGTATTAATAACTGGGGTGTGTAAACTTCTGACCAGGGTCATTTGGGGAGTTTGTGTTGTGATTATGATTTATAAAGAGTAAACACCGTTGTTTGACATAAATGGCTTCAGCCGACCACTAACCATGAGCGAGAGAAAAGTGTCCGTGTTATCATTCATATTCTCTGAACAATGGTTACAGGGGTATTCTCATCTTAATGATCACTGTTAAATCTGTTAATGATTTGACAGTGACCATTTTTCTAAATACATTTTATTACCCAATTCCCATCCTTTTTTAGAAAATAAGTCCCCTCTTACCTGATGTTGTCTTTGGTCTCCCCTGGTCACGGCCACCTCTCCTGTCGAATCCAGCCGGGCCACGCTTGCGCAGAAGACGGAAAATTCTCTCCCGGCTGGGCCGCGCAATGTCCTGAACGCGCATGCCGCCGCGCATGCGCCATGATGACTTCTTCCTGGCCAGTATAGTACAGAGCCGCGAATGCGCACGCCGACTCTGTACTATACAGGCCAGGAATAAGTCACCATGGCACATGCGCGGCGCTGTGCGCGTTCAGGACATTGCGCGGCCCGGCCGGGAGAGAATCTTCAGTCTTCTGCGCAAGCGCGGCCCGGCCAGGAGAAGAATACAGGAAGTGAACGTCACGCTCAAGGTAGGTAAGTATGAAAAAGGGAAGATGAGAATACCCCTTTAAGAAATCATAAATTCTGCAAGGGTATGTAAACTTATCAGCACAACTGTAAGTAGCTGTGTGATCTAAATCTGTGGAATATGGGAAGCACAAGAGGATGTGCACCTTAAATCCCATCTTTGTAAGGCCTCTTGCACATGGTCGTATTGTGGACCACATACGGCGGTTCCGCAATACACAGGGCACCAGCCGTGTGCATCCCGCATCCGTGATGTCGACCCATTCACTTGAACGGAACAGAAACACGGATCGGATCCCCACAGAAGCACTACAGAGTGCTTCCGTGGTGTTTCTGGCCATGCCTCCGCACAGCAAAAAAGTAGAACATATTCACGGACCTATTCAAGTTGAATGGGTCTGGATCTGTCCCGGCTGCTGCACGCACGTTGCCCGTGCATTGGGGACTGCAAATTGCTGTCCCCAATGCACGGAATGGACCAACAACGTTCATGTGCAAGAGGCCTAACACTTGTGATCTGTGTGAAGCGGCATATATGCATTCATGTTGCATGTATTTATTAATTAGGGCTACCAATTCTGAGTAACTCGGAGTGACAGGAGATTTACAGAATCAGATTTTTTTTTTTTGTCGTCATATTTTGAGCCCCATAACTTTTTTGTAATTATGTGTACAGAGCTGGATGGGGGCTCATTTTTTGCGGGGCAATCTGAACTTTTCACTGATACCATTCTGGGGTGTTTAAGACTTTTTGATCACTTTTTATTTACATTTTTGTAGCAAATGAAGCGACCAAAAACGGCGAATCGGACATTTGGACTCTTTTTTTCCTTCTGTTTTGCCGTTTGCCGTATGGGGAATATATTTTTATACAATGGGTGTTTTTACACATTGCGACACCCATGATGTGTATTTTTTTAGTTCTTTTATTTTCATTTTGGGAAAAGGGGGGTGATCTGAATTTTTATGTTTTATTTTACACTTTTTTATAGTTCCCAGGTTACACACACATCTCTGTTACACAGTAAAAAGCTCTGCTACATGCGGTTACACACACATCTCTGTAACACAGTACACAGCACTGCTACATGCAGGTTGCACATACATCCCTGTAACACAGTACACAGCCTGCTACATGCAGGTTACACATACAGCTCCTCTACACAGCACACAGCTCTGATACATACAGATTACACATACAGCTCTGCTACACAGTACACAGCTCTGCTACATTCAGGTTACAAATACAGCTCTGCTACACAGTACACAGCACTGCTACATGCAGGTTACATATACAGCTCTGCTACACAGTACACAGCTCTGCTACATGCAGGTTACACATACAGCACTGCTACACAGTACACAGCTCTGCTACATGCAGGTTACACATACAGCTCTGCTACACAGTACACAGCTCTGCTACATGCAGGTTACACATACAGATCTGCTACACAGTACACAGCTCTGCTACCTGCAGGTTACACATACATCTCTGTAACACAGTACACAGCTCTTCTACATGCAGGTTACACATACAGCTCTGCTACACAGTACACAGCACTGCTACATGCAGGTTACACATACAGCACTGCTACACAGTACACAGCACTGCTACATGCAGGTTACACATACAGCTCTGCTACACAGTACACAGCTCTGCTACATGCAGGTTACACATACAGATCTGCTACACAGTACACAGCTCTGCTACCTGCAGGTTACACATACAGATCTGCTACACAGTACACAGCTCTGCTACCTGCAGGTTACACATACATCTCTGTAACACAGTACACAGCTCTGCTACATGCAGGTTACACATACATCTCTGTAACACAGTACACAGCTCTGCTACCTGCAGGTTACACATACAGATCTGCTACACAGTACACAGCTCTGCTACCTGCAGGTTACACATACAGATCTGCTACCTGCAGGTTACACATACATCTCTGTAACACAGTACACAGCTCTGCTACATGCAGGTTACACATACATCTCTGTAACACAGTACACAGCTCTGCTACCTGCAGGTTACACATACAGATCTGCTACACAGTACACAGCTCTGCTACCTGCAGGTTACACATACAGATCTGCTACCTGCAGGTTACACATACATCTCTGTAACACAGTACACAGCTCTGCTACATGCAGGTTACACATACATCTCTGTAACACAGTACACAGCTCTGCTACCTGCAGGTTACACATACAGATCTGCTACACAGTACACAGCTCTGCTACCTGCAGGTTACACATACAGATCTGCTACCTGCAGGTTACACATACATCTCTGTAACACAGTACACAGCTCTGCTACATGCAGGTTACACATACATCTCTGTAACACAGTACACAGCTCTGCTACATGCAGGTTACACACACATCTCTAGTACAGAGCTCTATTTGATGGCTACTGTTCTGTACACTCTACCAGCTGCTGTGCACATCTCACCCCTCCCACACACGTGACTCGTCACATGGTCATGACGTCATCACAGGTCCTTTGCCTCTCCAGCAGCTAGCAGCTCCGTCAGGTGAAGAGTGTGTGTAGTAGGGCGTATTTTGAGTTAGGGAGGACGGAGTTTTGGCTGATGTCTGAGGGAGGACAGAGTTTTAGCTGATGTCTGAGGTCTGATGGAGTTTTGCCTGACGGAGGACGGAGTTTTGTCTGATGTCTGAGGTCTGATGGAGTTTTGCCTGACGGAGGACGGAGTTTTGTCTGATGTCTGAGGTCTGGTGGAGTTTTGCCTGACGGAGGACGGAGTTTTGTCTGATGTCTGAGGTCTGATGGAGTTTTGGGTGACGGAGGACGGAGTTTTGTCTGATGTCTGAGGTCTGATGGAGTTTTGGGTGACGGAGGACGGAGTTTTGTCTGATGTTTGAGGTCTGATGGAGTTTTGGGTGACGGAGGACGGAGTTTTGTCTGATGTCTGAGGTCTGATGGAGTTTTGGGTGACGGAGGACGGAGTTTTGTGTGATGTCTGACGTCTGATGGAGTTTTGGGTGGCGGAGGACGGAGTTTTGTCTGATGTCTGATGGAGTTTTGCCTGACGGAGGACGGAGTTTTGTCTGATGTCTGAGGGCTGATTGAGTTTTGCCTGACGGAGGATGGAGTTGTGGATGATGTCTGACGACGTCCTAATATGTATGCCGTATACCACAAAGCAATCAGTCTCCTAAATGCTCAGAGATTATTGCCCCTTTCTAGGATAGAAACTACCTCAGACTGAAAGTGACTGCTGCATTCATGACCCCATGATGACCTCTTGTCTGCAGTGGTGTCTGAATCAGTGTGTATATATACTCACAAGCACTTCCTACTTTGCTCTTGCTATATATATGCTATGAGCTGTGAATAGTAATGCTTTCTAGTGCAATGTTTTTTTTTTCTAGTGTAATGCTTTAGTTTAAATGTCAGTTCTTGTTCCTCTGTCCATGGCATCTAGGATTGCTCCAAACAACATTTCATTGTATTGTACATTGTATTACATTGTATTGTACAGTGACAATAAAGGCATCTAATCTTATCTTATCTTAGAGAAACAATATCCGGGGTCTTGTACCATCTAATGATATCCATTTTCTTGGAGTCTCACACATCTCAACGATTTGTGTAAGGAGATTAAGACCGTGTCAATTTCTTTGCGGGAAAAGGTACGTTTCAAGTCTCTCTCCCAAAGACCTATGAAAGACGGGGGTATAAATGAGGCCGGGGATCTGAGTCTGTTGTAAAGCTGTGATATCAGTTTTGGAGGGTCATGTGAGCTGCTTATCAAACTGTCAAACCAACCCAGAGGTCTCAGTAAGTCTCCAAAGAAGAGGTGCTGTGATAAGTATGCCATAAGGAAATGAAGTGGGTTGTTGAGTGCAAATGTAGAGGGAATTGAAAGGGTATCCCTCAACCCACTCACTGACAAAGTAACATTGTCCTTGAAGAGATCTCTCAAAAAGGTGAGAGAGTCTCTGGAATGTTTGGGTAGACTCTCAAAGAGAGCTTTGGGAATTAATTGTAGGATATCCCGTACCTGGAGGAGTGGTGAAGGGAAGAGAACCATGTATTGTGTGGACTGAAGCCATTTCCAGGCTCCCATAGTGGTTTTAATCAGGGGGGTTGCGTCAAGAGGCAGAGGGGGAAGGCACCTATGGCCTAAGAAGAGAGCTCTGAAAGTACAGCTGTGGCCAAAAGTTTTGAAAATTACATAAATATTGGAAATTGGAAAAGTTGCTGCTTAAGTTTTTATAATAGCAATTTGCATATACTCCAGAATGTTATGAAGAGTGATCAGATGAATTGCATAGTTCTTCTTTGCCATGAAAATTAACTTAATCCACAAAAAACCTTTCCACTGCATTTCATTGCTGTCATTAAAGGACCTGCTGAGATAATTTCAGTAATCGTCTTGTTAACTCAGGTGAGAATGTTGACGAGCGCAAGGCTGGAGATCATTATGTCAGGCTGATTGGGTTAAAATGGCAGACTTGACCTGTTAAAAGGAGGGTGATGCTTGAAATCATTGTTCTTCCATTATTAACCATGGTGACCTGCAAAGAAACGCATGCAGCCATCATTGCGTTGCATAAAAATGGCTTCACAGGCAAGGATATTGTGGCTACTAAGATTGCACCTCAATCAATAATTTATAGGATCATCAAGAACTTCAAGGAAAGAGGTTCAATTCTTGTTAAGAAGGCTTCAGGGCATCCAAGAAAGTCCAGCAAGCACCAGGATCGTCTCCTAAATGAGATTCAGCTGCAGGATCGGAGAGCCACCAGTGAAGAGCTTGCTCAGGAATGGCTGCAGGCAGGTGTGAGCGCATCTGCACGCACAGTGAGGCGAAGACTTTTGGAAGATGGCCTGGTGTCAAGAAGGGCAGCAAATAAGCCATTTCTCTCCAAAAAAAAATCAGGGACAGATTGATCTTCTGCAGAAAATATGGTAAATGGACTGCTGAGGACTGGGGCAAAGTCATATTCTCCGATGAAGCCTCTTTGCGATTGTTTGGGGTATCAGGGAAAAGGCTTGTCCGGAGAAGAAAAGGTGAGCACTACCATCAGTCCTGTGTCATGCCAACAGTAAAGCATTCTGAGACCATTCATGTGTGGGGTTGCTTCTCATCCAAGGGAGTGGTCTCACTCACAATTTTGCCCAAAAACACAGCCATGAATAAAGAATGGTACCAAAACACCCTCCAACAGCAACTTCTTCCAACAATCCAACAACAGTTTGGTGAAGAACAATGCATTTTCCAGCACGATGGAGCACCGTGCCATAAGGCAAAAGTGATAACTAAGTGGCTCGGGGACCAAAACATTGACATTTTGGGTCCATGGCCTGGAAACTCCCCAGATCTTAATCCTATTGAGAACTTGTGGTCAATCTTTAAGAGGCGGGTGGAAAAACAAAAACCCACAAATTCAGACAAACTCCAAGAAGTGATTATGAAAGAATGGGTTGCTATCAGTCAGGAATTGGCCCAGAAGTTGATTGAGAGCATGCCCAGTCGAATTGCAGAGGTCCTGAAAAAGAAGGGCCAACACTGCAAATACTGACTCTTTGCATAAATGTCATGTAATTGTCGATAAAAGCCTTTGAAACGTATGAAGTGTGTGTAATTATATTTCACTACATCACAGAAACAACTGAAACAAAGATCTAAAAGCAGTTCAGCAGCAAACTTTGTGAAAACTAATATTTGTGTCATTCTCAAAACTTTTGGCCACGACTGTAGACTTAACTAGAGATTGTTCTATCGGGACCCAGGATTTATGGGGTGGGGTCTTCAACCAATCTACCAGTCTGGAGAGGAGGACGGCTTTGCCGTATAATTCCAGGTCTGGGAGGGCAATCCCTCCTAATATCTTAGAGCGGCAAAGGGATTTATAGGAAAAGCAAACTGGTAAAGAATGGGGGGAGGGAAATGAAGGGGGGGGGGAGAAGAACTAGAGTCCTTCAAGGAGAATACTGAAGGGAGCAGAGTATGGATCCATAACTTCTCCCTCTTCATGGGGAAAGTGTCCGTGGAGAGACGTCTTGGTGCCGTTGGGCTTTCGGGGTAAGTCTAGGCTCAAATGGGTTAGGCTTGGGAACCTCTGGAAGGGAGGCGATGTCTTGAATAAAGTCCCAGTTCTCGATTTCCATACTAGGAATCTCTAGGTGTTGGAAAGCTTGCTCAAGGTCGGCGTGATTGCATATAGTGATCCGAATCCCCTTGAAAAGGAATGAAAGACCAAATGGGAAAACCCAGCGGTATAGGACTTTGTGATTTATGAGCCACTCCGTTAGGGGCTTGAGGGCTTTATAGGTGCCAAATCTTGAATGATGAAGATTCTTTCATCTCTGAACATCACTTCTTGTGTTTTCCTGGAGCATTCCAATACAGCTTCTTTATCTTGGAAGTTTAAGAAGCGGCATATTATATCTATGGGAAGCTCTGTTGGCTTGGGTTTTGGACGTAGGGCTCTATGGGCTCTTTCTATGACTGGAGCCGGGTGATCTGGGCCCAGTAGCATCTCACATAAGCAAGTATTGCTTCAGGGATTTCGGAGGTTAAAATGGATTCTGAAAGGCCGCAGAATCTTAAGTTATTCCTCCTACTCCAGTTTTCCTGATCCTCCAGTGCTGTGTGCATTGAGTTGAGATGGCTTTGGATGGAATGTAGGCTGTTTGAAGGAGCCGATTGGAACTCCAGCATGGCAGTATGGGCTGTCTCTAGGTCTTCCACCCTACCCCCCACATTCCTGATTACCTGGCGGAGGGACGATAATTCACTCACCCGTGGTTCCAGGGCTCTTGTCAGGGCCGTTTTCAAGTATCTCCTCGATATCGGGAGGTTCTGGCGGCTTCCTGTGTCTTCACAGTCACTTTCTCTCTCCGCAGCGTCATGTCCACCCTCATCAGGTTCGTTCTGTGTGACCAGTGCCATCTTGGTTTCTTTATCAGCGTGTATGGACACCGCTTTTTTGATGAATTTATCCATCTCGCCTCTGGCCACAGAGGTCTTCTGGTGTTGGGAGGATTCCCCTGATCTCGGGTAACCTATTTTCACAATTTCTTTGCCGGAAAAGCTAAAGTGAGCTGTTGTAAAGATAAATCTGAAAGATGGAGCTCAGGCGCACACAGCCATTCACGTCTGGCGCTAGCTCCGCCCCCCACATGTTCGATTTTGATGCAGTTTTTAAATTAATTTTTCTGAAGCCAAAAATAGTGGGTTTAAGTATGAGAGAAGCACAATTTTGATGACATAATTCATCTTCCGTTGCAATCTTCTTCTGACATTGGGCTGAAAATCTGCATTAAAGGAAATGTGTCAGCAATTTTAGTTTCTCCCAGTTAAAACCAGATAGGGGTTGCCATCTTGCCTAAGCTGTTCTTAACAGTATTTAGAAAAAAATAAGAAAATTGCTTTATGGGAGCCTCATGGCGTCTACACACAATGGTCAGGAGGGGACCTCATTGACTTCCCCGAGCAGGTAAAAAGAGCAGAGAAGGCAGTGCTCGTACAAGCCCTGTCTTCTCTCCAAACAGCTGATTAGCAGGGTTGCCGGGATGTGGACCTCTGCCGATCTTATATTGATGACCTATCCTGAGGTTAGATCATCAATAGTAAAAAGTGGGCAATCCTTTTAAAGGGAACCTGTCACCGGGATTTTGGGTATAGAGCTGAGGACATGAGTTGCTAGATGGCCGCTAGCACATCCACAATACCCAGTCCCCATAGCTCTGTGTGCTTTTATTGTGTAAAAAAAACGATTTGATACATATGCAAATTAACTTGGAATGAGTCCTGTATGTGAGATGAGTCAGGGACAGGACTCATCTCAGGTTAATTTGCATATGTATCAAATCGTTTTTTTTACACAATAAAAGAACACAGAGCTATGGGGACTGGGTATTGCGGATATGCTAGCGGCCATCTAGCAACCCATGTCCTCAGCTCTATACACAAAATCCCGGTGACAGGTTCCCTTTAATGTTTACCTGTACATCCACTTACCATTATGTGGCAGTTTATTTTTTATGTCCATATATTATTTATGGTGAATTGTCATTCCTTTGACCTTGATGCAATATACATAGTTTTTTTTTCATATATCAAACTATTGAAAAAAATATAAACTGCACTTACATATTATTGACTCGTGTGATTGCTTATGTATTTTACATAATGGTGTTTAGTTGTGGGTCATTGTGCCTGTGGTAAACAGTTCATTACTAGTGTTGATCACGAATATTCGAATTGCTAATTTTAATCGCGAATATAGGCACTTTGAGAATTCGCAAATATTTAGAATATCACTAAATATATTCGTAATTGCGAATATTCGATTTTTTTGAAAATACCAGTTCATGCAAATTTTATGCGAAAATTTGTATGCAAATTTTATGCACATTTTCACAATCAAGAAAATAATGCCTGGAGATTACGAATTCGGGACTTTGCGAATATATGGCAAATATTCGCCCAAATATTCGTGAAATATCGCAAATTCGAATATTGCCCCTGCCGCTCATCACTATTCATTACAGGAACGACCACACAGTGCAGTTGTGATGCGCTCATGATGAGTTCATGATGTGGTTAGGGAACACATGTCCAACTGCATGCACAATAATTGCGGTCCACAATGCACAGGCACCGACCCTGGGGCAGCCGCATGCGGATCACAGACCCATTCACTTGAATTGGGTCCGCGATCTGTCCATTCCACAAAAATATTAAATAAGTTCTATATTTTTCGGAATGGAAGCACTGAACAGAACACCACAGAAGTACTCCGTAGTGCTTCCGCGGAGTTCCGTTCCGTGCTTCCGTTCCGTACCGCATCTCCGGATTTGCATACCCATTCAAGTACATGGGTCCACATCCATAATGCAGAATACACATGGAGGTGACCCGTGTATTGCGGAACCGCAGTATGCGGCTCGCAGCATGGGCACGGAGCCCTTACATTTGTGTGAAAGAGGCCTAACTGTTGTGACTTTTCCTGGTTTCTTAGAATTCTGATTAACTTCAAATAGAGACACCTGTGGTAAAACATATATCGCAAGTGGCTACTCAACTGTGCAGGCAGCAGAACATGTCTTAAGTGCGGTCAATCAGGTGCAGTTATCACAACTTTAAAAGTGCCAGGTCTATCTCAGAAACTTATTTTCTCATTGGTTTCTGTTAGGAAATTAGATGCTGCGATTCCTAATTGCATCATGACCGCATCACAAAGACACTGTGTGGTTGCACCCTTAGGCCCCTTTCACACAGGTGAGAATTCCGTGCGGGTGCAATGCGTGAGATGAACACATTGCACCCGCAATGAATCCGGACCCATTCACTTCAATTCACAGATGAGCTGTGTTTTTCACGCAAAGCAGGCCCCATAGAAATGAATGGGGATGCGTGAAAATTGATTTGTATTGATCATTAGAGATGGCTTTGTGGTTCGCCCGGCGGTCGTTTCGCGGCGAACTTTGCTTGTTTGTGATTCGCCGAACATGCGAACATATGGCGATGTTTGCATGTGCCATATTCTTTTGCATTGCGTGGAACTTTGACCATTGACACATCCATTAGGTGGGACAGGACAGGCAATTGAGACCTTTCAGCACATGGACACACCCCCCACCCTATAACAGAACCCGATCTGGCAGCCATTTTACATTATGTATTTTGCCAGTGTAGGGAGAGGTTGCTTTGTGGAGCAGGGACAGACTGTTAGGCCTCGTTCACACTTCAGTGTTTGGTCAGTGATTTCCATCAGTGATTTGTGAGCCAAAACCAGAAGTGGAGCCTCCACAGACATGAGGTAGAAGGGAAAGATCTGCTCCTGTTTTGTGTTTAGAGTTGCACCTGGTTTTGGCTCACAAATCACTGATGGAAATCACTGACTAAACACTGAAGTGTGAACGAGGCCTTAGGGACACCAAACTCTAGCTAATAGGGCCAGAAAAGTTAAGGACTGGTATAGGTGTGCTATAGATAGATGTGACTTACTGAAGGGTGTGATATACTTATAATATACCTTCTAACATAGAAAGTATATTATATTGCATTTGTATTGTGCAGGAGTTGTGTGCGGTTCTGCTGCTATACCACAGCTATATAGAAGGACAAACGCTATTGGAATAACTAATTGCAACTGGTGTGATATGCCTGTTGCCCCCCAAAAAAACTGATTGAGGGGTGTGATATACCTATGATATGCTTTCTAACATATAAAGTATATATTGCATTTGAATTATGTAGCAGTTGTGTGTGGTACTGCTGAGATACCGCAGGTATATAGAGGGACAAGCGCTATTAGAACAACTATTTGCAACTAGGGTTGAGCGAACCCGAACTGTAAAGTTCGGGTTCAAACTGAACCTTAGAATTTTTGGACCCCGGACCCGAACCCAAACATTTCAGTAAAATTTCGGTGTTCGGTGTAAAAGGTTCGGTGTTCGGCAATTTCTTGGCGCTTTTTGAAAGGCTGCAGAGCAGCCAATCAACAAGCGTTTAACTCTGTGCCCTTAGAAGCCATAACAGCCATGCCTACTAATGGCATGGCTGTGATTGGCCAGTGCAGCATGTGACCCAGCCTCTATATAAGCTGGAAGCACGTAGCGCTGCACGTCACTCTGCTGTGCTTAGTGTAGGTATAGGATACTGCTGCTGTGAGGGAGAGAATAGGAAAGAAACTTTAATCAGAACTGCAATTGAACTCAGCGATCTACATAGATTTAGTTGTGTGGGTGTAGTGTGCAATCTGTAGAGCCCAGTGACAAAGAAAAATTACTTTTATCCATCTGTTAGGTGGGCGGCGGCGGCCATTTTATGGAAGCTTAGTGCACCAGCACTGCATATGTGCATTTGTGACATTAAAATCCAAGCTTGAAATACTGCAATAATAATCTGGGTTTAAAAAAACACACATTTTTGGCAATATCCTACATCTGGTGCCTCTGCAGGATTAGTCAGTGTGCAATTTAAGCTAGAAATACAGCTATAATTTTCTGGGTTTTAAAAAACACCCATTTTGTGCAAAATACTTAATATTGCAGCCATTGCTGCATCTGTGATTGTTAAAGACAAGCTTAAAATATTGAAATACTTCAATAATTTTCTGGCTTTTAAAAAACACAAATTTTTGGCAATAACCTCCATCTTGGGCCTCTGCCGCATTATTCAGTGTGCAATTTAAGCTAGAAATACAGCTATAATTTTCTGGGTTTTGAAAAACACCCTTTTGGGGCAAAATACTCAATTTTACAGCTCTCGCTGCATCTGAACGTGTGAAATTCAAGCGTTATCTACTGCTGTCATATTCTGTTAGTTAAAAAAAGCACCCATTTTGTGCAAAGTACTTAATATTGCAGTCTTTGCTGCATCTGTTATTGTTAAAACAAGCTTAAAATACTTCAATAATTTTCTAGCATTGAAAAAACACAATATTTTTTGTCAATACCCTCCATCTTGGGCCTCTGTCGCATTAGTCAGTGTGCAATTTAAGCTAGAAATACAGTTTTATTTTTCTGGGTTGTAATTTTTTTTTCAAATTCAAGCGTTGTATACTGCTGTCATATTCTGGTATAAAAAAAAACACACATTTAGGGCAAGAATCTTAATTTGTGGCATTGTCTGCATTTGTACGTGGAAAATACACCCTTTAGATACTGTTCTATTCTGCTATTAAAAAAAACACCTATTTAGGGCAAAAATCTTAATTTTGCAGCCTTGTCTGCATCTGTACGTGTGAGATACACCCTCTAGATACTGTTGTATTATTCTGCTATAAAAAAACAACATTTAGGGCAAAAAACTAAATTTTGCAGCCTTTTGCTGCATGTCATTGTTAGATATACTCTTTAGATACTGTTGTTCTACTGTATTCTGCTATTTAAAAAAAAACCCACCTATTTAGGGCAAAAAACTTAATTTTGCAGCCTTTGCTGTATATGTTATTGTAAGATACACCCTTTAGATACTGTTGTTCTATTCTGCTATTTAAAAAACCCCCACCTATTTAGGACAAAAAACTTAATTTTGCTGACTTTGCTGCATATGTTATTGTGAGATACACTCTTTAGATACTGTTGTTCTATTCTGCTATAAAAAACCCCCACCTATTTAGGGCAAAAAAACATAATTTTGCAGCCTTCGCTGCTTCTGTCATTGTGAGATACACCATTTACATACTGCTGTACTATTCTGGTATTAAATAAACACCCATTTTGGGCAAAATACTTAATTTGCGGCCTTGTCTGCATCTGTACATGTGAAATTCAAGCGCTGTATACTGCTGTCATATTCTAGTATTAAAAACAACACACATTTAGGGCAAAAGTCTTAATTTTGCAGCCTTGTCTGCATCTGTCGTTGTGAGATACACCCTGTACATACTGCTGCGCTATTCTGGTATAAAAAAACACCCATTTAGGGCAAAAATCTTAATTTTGCAGCCTTTGCTGCATATGTCATTGTAAGATACAACATTTAGATACTGTTGTTCTATTCTGCTATTAAAAAACACACATTTAGGGCAAAATTCTTAATTTGCGGCCTTGTCTGTATCTGTACGTGTGAGATACATGCTTTAGACACTGCTGTGCTATTCTGGTATTAAAAAAACACCCTTTTAGGGCAAAAATCTTAATTTTGCAGCCTTTACTGCATCTGTCATTGTGAGATACACCCTTTAGATACTGTTGTTCTATTCTGCTATTTAAAAAAAATAATATTTAGGGCAAAAATCTTAATTTTGCAGCCTTTGATGCATATGTCATTGTGAGATACACCCTTTAGATACTGTTGTTTTATTCTGCTATTAAAAAACACCCATTTAGGGCAAAATTCTTAATTTGCGGCCTTGTCTGTATCTGTACGTGTGAGATACATGCTTTAGACACTGCTGTGCTATTCTGGTATTAAAAAAACACCCATTTTGGGCAAAATACTTAATTTGTGGCCTTGTCTTCATCTGTATGTGTAAAATTCAAGCGTTATATTCTGCTGTCATATTTTGGTATTAAAAAGACACACATTTAGGGCAAAAATCTTAATTTTGCAGCCTTTGCTGCATATGTCATTGTGAGATACACGCGTAAGATACTGTTGTTCTATTCTGTTATTAAAAAAACACCCATTTTGGGTAAGATCCTAAATTTGAGAAATATCAGGAGAGCGTCAAATTAGGGACGTGGCCCCAGTCGTGGTGCTGCTGGTGGAGCTCCTGTTGCAGGGAAAGGACGTGGTCGATCTGTGCCAGCTACACGCACAAGTGAAACACCTTTCGTGTGAGTAGGCGACAGAACCTTCAACGGTATTTGATTGGGCCTAATGCGGCTCTACGAATGGTGAGGCCAGAACAATTATATGTGACAGTAGATTGAGTTGCTGACAGTGCCTCTAGTTCCTTCACATTGTCTCCCACCCAGTCTCCTGCTGAAAGATCAGTTAGCACCTGCAGCCGATGTCCATCAGTCTTTCACTTCACCCCCTTGCAAATCAGCCAAGCAGGCTGAGCCCCAAGTCATGCAGCAGTCTCTTCTGCTTTTTGATGACTCTGTTAGCAGGGTTTCCCAGGGCCATCCACCTAGCCCTGCCCCAGAAGTGAAAGAGATTGAGAGCACCGATGCCCAACCACTTATGCTTCAGGATGAGTACATGGGAGGACTATCGTAGCATGTCTCGGATGATGACGAAACACAGGTGCCAACTGCTGGGGCTTTTGAAAGTGTACAGACCGACAAGGAGGGCAGGGGTGAAGACTAGGTGGAAGATGATGTGGAGGACGATGAGGTGCTCGACCCCACATGGAATCAATGTCATGCGAGTGACCTGTGTAGTTCTGAGGAAGAGGCAGTGGTCGCACAGAGCCACCAACACAGCAGAAGAGGGAGCAAGGTGCAAAAGCGAAGTGGCCGTCCCCTAGACAGTACGCCTGCTACTGCTCACCGCGGCAAGGGACTGAGCACACCAATGCCAGTTCTGAGGAGTTCCCTGGCGTTGCAGTTTTTCAGACATGAGTGGTTTGCACTCTGTGCAATCAGAGCCTGAAGCGAGGCATAAACCTTCTCAACCTGAGCACAACCTGCATGACCAGGCATCTAAGTGCAAAGCCGAGCTGCAGTGGAGTAGACACCTCAAAAACCAAGAAAGGTCTCTGGCTCCTCCTGCTTCCTCTTCTGTTGCAGTCTCGGCCTCTTCATCCACCTCTGTAGTGACAGTGCCACCTGCCACCCCGCAAACATAGAATCTGCCAGCAACACCACCACCTGGGTCACCAAGCATCTCCACAAAGTCCCACAAAAGCGTTCAGCTCTCCATCTCCCAAACACTGGAGCAGAAGAGGAAGTACCCCCCTATCCACCTGCAATCCCTGGCGATGAATGCCATCATTTCAAAATGACTGGCCTTTGAAATGCTGTTATTCCGTTTGGTGGAGACAGAGCTTTAAAAGCCTTATGGCGGTGGCTGTCCCACAGTACGTTGTGCCCAGCCACCACTACTTTTCCAGGCGTGCCATCCCTTTTCTGCACAGTCAAGTGGGGGACAAAATCAGGTGTGAACTGCGCAACGCTATCTGTGCCATGGTGCAACTCACTACGGATACGCGGACCAGTTTTGCACACTGGGTAAATACAGTGGCGGCTGGGCCTGAGGCGGATAGTAGAGTTGAGCGGACACCTGGATGTTCGGCCAAATTTCGGAAAAAAGTTCGCGTTCGGAACCTGAACCTGACCAGAACTTGAACCACAACCCCATTGAAGTCATAGCGGACCTGAACTTTTTAGCACTAAAATAGCTGTAAAAATGTAATGGAAAGGGCTAGTGGGCTGGAAATGGCGTCAAAATGTGGTTAAGGGCATGGCAAGTGCTCTGAAAACAAATGTGGATAGGTAAATTACTTTAAATAACATAAAATACGTAAAAATAATAATCTTGATCTAGGAGGACCAGGTCCATATGGAGTAGGAGGTTGAGGAGGCGGTGGATGTGGCGGTGTCAGTGGAAGCGGCGGTGGAGAAGGAGGTAGCCTACACTGGTTTTTGGTTTCAAATTTTATTTTTAAAATTAGAGTACACCCCAAAACATTGGGAAATATAACCTGTGATAACCCCCTCAAGTCATGCTAAACACACGTTCAGACAATACACTGTCTGCAGAGCAGGCCAGCTACTCCAAGGGGTAAAGGGCAAGCTCAGGCCATGTTCCCAATTTGGATACCCAGAAGTTGCAGTTGCTGACCCCTGTCAGTCAGTTTCGTGTAGGCGTGTGCACACTTACTGCCCCACCATGTTGCACGTCCCAGTGATGTTCACGATCCAATTTGATATCCGCTCTCACGATCCAACTTTTGATGTTCTTTTATGCGCCTACCATGGTGATCACAGGTGGCGGGAAATCAGGGTTCCAGGCCAGAGAGTGAGCGTGAGAAAGAGAGACCACATCCAAGGGAGGATTCATTTATTCAAATTTAAAATTAGAGTTGAAATATGGGAGAAATTATTAAAACATAAAGGGTCACAACTTTTCAAAGTTTAAGCATTGCATGAAAGGATGTGCGCATTAATTACTGAATAATTTGTAAAATTTTATTTCCTGTCACCTATGCATAGCAGGTGTTTATTCACGTCTAAAATTGTATAATGTCAACCCAAGAATGTCACAGAAAAATTATTGAAATTTATTAAGCTGTCAACTAGGTAGAGGAGGGGTATATTACACCCAAAAATTGGTGAATTTCACCCAAAAATGTAAATGACAATTAATTTAATTTTTTTCGGTCTACTGGGTATAGGAGTGGTACATCACACCCAAAAATTGGTGAATTTCACCAGAATATATAACGGATAATTTTTTTTTTTAACCTGTCTACTAGGTATAGCAGTGGTACTATACACCCAAAATTTTGTTTATTTCGCCAGAAAATTTATCTGACAATTGTTTATTTTTTTTTACCGTTCCACTAGGTATAGCAGTGGTACTATACACACCAAAATTGGTGAATTTCATCCTAAAATGTAAATGACAATTTATTTTTTAACCGGCCTACTAGGTATAGCAGTGGACCTATACAACCAAAAAAAATTTTTTGGTTTAACCTGTCTACTAGGTTCATTTCGGGAGACCAGTAGCGCAATTACCATTAAATAGTGACTCATTTTATCTTATTTTTTCTGTCTACTAGGTATAGCAGTGGTACTATACACCTAAAAATGTGTTAATTTCACCATAAAATGTAACTGAAATTTAATTTTTTATTTTTTTTACCGGTCTACTAGGTATAGCAGTGGTACTATACACACCAAAATTGGTGAATTTCAGTCTAAAATGCAAATGACAATTTTATTTAATTTTTAAACCTGTCTACTAGGTATAGCAGTGTTACTATACACCCAAAAATTGGTTAATTCAACCCAAAAAAGTAAATTAATTTTTTGTTTTTTTTTGTTTAACCTGTCTACTAGGTATAGCAGTGGTACTATACACCCAAAAACTTGTTAATTTCACCATAAAAAGTAACTGACAATTTAGTTTAGTTTTTTTACCAGTCTACTAGGTATAGCACTGGTACTATACACCCAAAAATTTGTGAATTTCACACAAAAATGTAAATGGCAACGTAGTGAAATGATATAAAATAAAACACGTACAAAAATAAATATAGATTTATGAGGTGGAGTCCCATATGGAGTTTGAGGAGGCGGTGGACGTAGCGGAGTAGGTGGAAGCGGCGGTGGAGGAGGACAAGATAGCCAACACAGGTTTTTGGTTTTAATTTAATTTAGTAAAATTGAGGTACACTCCAAAAGAGTGTGAAATATCCAAAATACAAACATGTCTATTCTGCACAAGGTACGGACAAGTCCTGAGGGATCCATGCCTGGTTCATTTTAATGAACGTGAGCTTGTCCACATTGGCTGTGAACAGTCGGCTGCGCTTGTCTGTGATGACGCCCTCTGCCGTACTAAACACACGTTCAGATAATACACTGGATGCAGGGAGGGCCAGCACCTCTAAGACGTAAAGGGCAAGCTCAGGCCATGTGCCCAATTTGGAGACCCAGAAGTTGAAGGGGGCAGACGTGTCATTCAGTACGTGTAGGCGTGTGCACACATACTGCTCCACCATGTTGGTGAAATGCTGCCTCCTGCTAAGATGTTCCATATGAGCTGGTGGTGCTGGTTGTTGTGGCATGCTGACAAAGCTTTTCCACATGTTGGCCATGCTAAATCTGCCTTCTGGGGTGCTGGCGGTGCCCCAGCTGGTTGGCGACCTCTTCCTCGTCCTCTGCCTTCGCCTTGTGCTTCCACTGTGCCCCCCGCTGTCAGGTGGGAATGCCACCAGCAGTGCGTCTACCAGCATGCGCTTGTACTCGCGCATCTTACGATCACGCTCCAGTGACGGAATTAAGGATGGTACATTGTCCTTGTAACAGGGATCCAGCAGCGTGGCCACCCAGTAATCAGCACAAGTTACGGTAGAATGTGGGCAACTCGGCGGTCGTTGCGGAGACACTGCAGCATTTAATCGCTCATGTGTGCCAGGCTGCCCAGAGGCAACAAAGAGCTGTCCTCTGTGGGAGGTGTATCGTCTGTGTCCTCTGTATTCCCCCATCAACGCACCAGTGATGGCCATGAGCTGGTCTGGGTGCTACCCTGCTGTGAATATGTTCCTCCTCCTGAATCTCCTCATCCTCCAGAACTGTGCCCTGGCTGGACAATTGTGTACCTTGGGTTTGTGGGTGCAGGAACCCACCCTCGGAGCCACTTGGGAATGACTGTCCGGAAACCCTACAAAATGATACCTC
The DNA here is from genome assembly GCF_014858855.1 of Bufo gargarizans. NCBI lineage: Eukaryota > Metazoa > Chordata > Amphibia > Anura > Bufonidae > Bufo > Bufo gargarizans. The sequence goes on along the minus strand of NC_058082.1, from coordinate 139,053,260 downwards.
TTCCTCCTCCTTCTTCTGTGCCACATCATCTTCCATCATCGCCATGAGCATTTTTTCAAGGAGGCATAGAAGTGGGATAGTAATGCTGAGAACGGCGTTATCGGCACTGGCCATGTTGGTGGAATACTCGAAACAGCGCAACAAGGAACACAGGTCTCGCATGGAGGCCCAGTCATTGGTGGTGAAGTGGTGCTGTTCTGCCGTGCGACTCACCCGTGAGTGCTGCAGCTGAAACTCCACTATCACCTGCTGCTGCTCGCACAGTCTGGCCAGCATGTGCAAGGTGGAGTTCTACCTTGTGGGCACGTCGCATATGAGGCGGTGAGCAGGAAGGCCGAAGTTACGCTGCAGCGCTGACAGGCGAGCAGCAGCAGGGTGAGAACGCCGAAAGCGCGCACAGATGGCCCGCACTTTATGCAGCAGCTCTGACATGTCGGGGCAATTTTTAAGGAATCACCAAATTCAGCACAAACCAGCTAGTCCCAGAGCTGCTACGAGATTTTGCCCATTATCGCACACCACCAGGCCAGCTCCTGCGCGGTGTGGGGTTTGTCCCCCAAAACAGATAAGTTTTAAAACTGCCTGCTGTTGTTTACCCCTGGCTGTGCTGAAGTTGGTGGTGAAGGTGTTACGATGACCGGATGAGGAGCTGGTAGAGGATGAGGACGCAGAGTAGGAGGAGGAAGCAACAGGAGGCAAACTGAAGCACCCTGCAATCCTTGGTCGTGGAAGGACATGCGCCAAACTGCTATCAGCCTTAAGCCCAGCCGCCACTGCATTTACCCAGTGTGTTGTTATGGAGATATAACGGCCCTGACCATGCTTACTGGTCCACGTATCCGTAGTCAGGTGCACCTTGCCACAGATGGCGTTGCTCAGTGCACACCTGATTTTGTCCCCTACTTGGTTGTAAAGGGAAGGGATGGCTCGCCTTGAAAAGTAGTGGCGGCTGGGCACGTCGTACTGTGGGACAGCCGCCATAAGGCCTTTAAAACTATCCGTCTCCACCAGACAGAATGACAGCATTTCAAAGGGAAATGCTGGCATTCAGGGTTATGAATCACGGGTGGGTATGGGGGTACTTCCTCTTCTTCTCCAGCGCTTGGGATATGGAAATCTGAACGCTTCCGAGGGACATTGTGGAGATGCTTGGTGACCCAGGTGTTGGTTTTGCTCGCAGATCCTCTGTTTGCGGGGGGTGCCAGGTGGCACTGTCACTCCAGAGGTGGATGAAGAGGCCGCGACTGCAGCAGAAGAGGAAGCAGGAGAAGCCAGAGATCTTTCTTGGTTTTTGAGGTGTCTACTCCACTGCAGCTCGTGCTTTGCACGTAAATGCCTGGTCATGCAGGTTGTGCTCAGGTTGAGAACGTTTATGCCTCACTTCAGGCTCTGATTGCACAGCGTGAAAACCACTCGTCTTGTTGTCAGCACATTGTCTGAAGAACTGCCACGCCAGGGAACTCCTTGGAGCTAGCTTTGGTGTGCTCGGTCCCTTGCTGCGGTGGGCAGTAGGAGGCGTATTGTCTAGAGGACGGCCGCTCCGCTTTTGCACCCTGCTCCCTCTTCTGCTGTGCTGGTGGCTCTATGCGACCACCGCCTATTCCTCCGAATTACATCGGTCACTCGCATGACCTTGATTCCATGTGGGGTCGAGGACCTCATCGTCCTACACATCATCTTCCACCCAGTCTTCACCCCTGACTTCCTTGTCGGTCTGCACACTTTCAAAAGCCCCAGCAGTTGGCACCTGTGTTTCGTCATCATCCGAGACGTGCTGCGATGGTCCTCCCATGTACTCATCTTGAAAAATAAGTGGTTGGGCAACGGTGCACTCAATCTCTTCCACTTCTGGGGCAGGGCTAGGTGGATGGCCCTGGGAAACCCTGCTAACAGAGTCATCAAAAAGCAGAAGCATGACTTGGGGCACAGAATGCTTGGCTAATTTGCAGGGGGGTGAGGTGAAAGACTGATGACATCGGCTGCAGGTGCCAATTATGGTCTTTCAGCAGGAGACTGGGTGGGAGACAATGTGAAGGAACTGGATCCACTGTCAGCAACCCAATCTACTATTGCCTGTACTTGTTCAGGCTTTACCATTCGTAGAGCCGCATTAGGCCCGACCAAATACCGCTGCAGGTTTTGTCGCCTACTCGCACCTGAGTAAGGGGTTTCACTTGTGCGTGTAGCTGGCACAGATCGACCACGTCCTCTCCCTGCAACAGGAGCTCCACCAGCAGCCACGTCCCTTATTTGATGCTCTCCTCATATTTTTTGAATTTAGGATCTTGCCCTAAATGGGTGTTTAATTAATAGTAGAAAGGAACAGCAGTATGTGAAGGGTGTATCTCACACGGCCTGAACCAGACTAGGCCTCAATTAAAGATTTCTTTGCACAAAATGGCTGCATTTCAAATGGCTGTATTTCAAATGCCTAATTCAAACCCCTGTATGTATAGGGGGGATCACACAAGCCCTGAACCAGTGTAGGCCTGCAGTAAATATATCTTTGCACAAAAAGGCTGCATTTCAAATGGCTGTATTTAAAATGCCTAATTAAAACCCTTGTATGTATAGGGGGGATCACACACGCCCTGAACCAGTGTAGGCCTGCAGTAAATATATCTTTGCACAAAATGGCTGTATTTCAAATGGCTGTATTTCAAATGGCTGCATTTCAAATGCCTAATTCAAACCCCTGTATGTATAGGGGGGATCACACACGCCCCGAACCAGTGTAAGCCTGAAGTAAATATATCTTTGCACAAAATGGCTGTATTTCAATTGGCTGTATTTCAAATGCCTAATTAAAACCCCTGTATGTATAGGGGGGAATCACACACGCCCCGAACCAGTGTAGGCCTGCAGTAAATATATCTTGGCACAAAATGGCTGTATTTCAAATGCCTAATTCAAACCCCTTTATGTATAGGGGGAAATCACACACGCCCCGAACCAGTGTAGGCCTGAATAAAATATATCTTTGCACAAAATGGCTGTTTTTCAAATGCCTTATTCAAACCCCTGTATTTAGAAGGGGTATCTCACAGAGCCTGAACCAGTGTAGGCCTGAATTCAATATTGGTGCACCAAATGGCGGTATTTAAAATCTTAGAATGTAACCCAAATATATTAAGGGTGTATCTCACAATGACATCTGCATCAAAGGCTGTCAACAAAAATTTTTGTGCCCAAATAAGTGTTTGTTTAAAAACTGAATTTGACAGCAGTATATAAGCCTGTAATTTCACATGTGCTGATGCTGCAAGGCCTAAAAATAGTGTTTTTTGTCAAAAAGAGTGTGTTTTTCAAACCCCAGAAAATGATGGGTGTATTTCTACCTTAAATTGCACACTGACTAATCCAGATGTTGTAGATTGCCCAAAAAGTCTTTTTTTGCTAACAGAATATGAAAGCTGTATATATAAAACTTGAATTTAACACTTTCAGATCTGGAAAATACTGTTTTTTGAAGAAGAAAAAAGTATGTTTTTCAAACCCCAGAAAATGATGGGTGTATTTATACCTTAAATGCACACTGACTAATACAGATGTGGTAGTTTGCCCCCCAAAAATGGTGATTTGCAATGTCCCAAATGCTCAGATGCAGTGCTGGTGCACTGAGCATGCATAAAATGGCTGCTGCCGCCGCCACCCACCTAACAGATTTCTAAAAGTTAGTATTTTTTGGTCAATGAGCTCAGGGCAGGGTAAAACGATAGTGCCCTGCACCCACACAACTATTTGCTGTTGATCGCTGAGTTAGATTCTCTCCTATGCTCTCCCTGAAATCACAAGTCCAGAAGCATCCTCTCCCTACTCTTGTAACAGCAGAGTGACGTGCAGCTTTACTTGACTCAAGCTTATATAGAGCCTGGGTCACATGCTGCTCTGGCCAATCACAGCCATGCCATTAGTAGGCATGGCTGTGATGGCCTCTTGGGGCAAGTAGTATGACGCTTGTTGATTGGCTGCTGTGCAGCCTTTCAAAAACCGCCAAGAAAGCGGCAAACACTTTTACTGAAATGTTCGGGTCCGGGGTCCCAAAATTCGAAAATTCAGTATGAACCCAACTTTACAGTTCGGGTTGGCTCAACCCTAGCGGATAGCAGTTTGGAGCATGTCGTTCCACCACCGAGGATTGCAGGGTGCTTCACTTTACCTCCTGTTGCTTCCTCCTCCTACTCTGCTTCCTCATACTCTACCACCTCCTCATCCGGTCAGCGTAACACCCTTACCACCAACTTCAGCACAGCCAGGGGTAAACCACAGCAGGCATATCTGTTTAGGGGACAAACCCCACACTGCGCAGGAGCTGTGGACGGGCATTGAACAACAGATCCATGAGTTGTTGGTGCCAGTGAGCCTCAAGCCCGGCCTGGTCGTGTGTGATAATGGGCGAAATCTCATAGCAGCTCTGGGACTAGCCTGTTTGACGCATATCCCTTGCCTGGGGCAAATGCTGAATTTGGTGGTGCAAACATTCCTTAAAAAAAAAAAAATATGATTAGTCAGAGCTGATGCATAAAGTTTGGGCCTTCTGTGCGCACTTTCGACGTTCTCACTCTGCTGCTGCTCGTCTGTCAGCGCTGCAGCTTAAATTCAGCCTTCCCGCTCACCGCCTCATATGCAACATGCTTACAAGATAGATCTCCACCTTACACAGGCCAGACTGTGTCAGTAGCAGCAGCCGATAGTGAAGTTTCAGCTGCAGAACGCACGGGTGAGTCACTCTGCGGAACATTACCACTTCACCACCAATGACTGGGCCTCCATGCGAGACCTGTGTTCCTTGATGCACTGTTTCAAGTACTCCACCAACATGGCCAGTGCCGATAACACTGTTCTCAGTGTTACTATCCCACTTCTATGCCTCCTTGAAAAAACACTGCTGGCGATGATGGAAGAGGATGTGGAACAGGAGGAGGAAGAGGGATCATTTCCTAGGGTTTCCGGCCAGTCATTCAGAAGTGGCTCTGAGGGTGGGTTCCTGCACCCACAAACGCCAGGTACACAATTGTCCAGCCAGGGCACAGTTCTGGAGGATGATGAGGTGGAGGATGAGGAGGAGGGGATGGAGGAGGAGGAACCATGATTACAGCAGGGTGGCACCCAAACCAGCTCATGGCCATCACTGGTGCCTGGCTGGGGGATACAGATTACACAGAAGATACACCTCCCACAGAGGACAGCTTTTCGTTGCCTCTGGGCAGCCTGGCACACATGAGCGATTACATGCTGCAGTGTCTCCGCAATGACCGCCGAGTTGCCCACATTCTAACTTGTGCTGATTAATTGGTGGCCACGCTGCTGGAACCCCGTTACAAGGACAACGTACCGTCCTTAATTCCCTGAATGGAGCATGATCGTAAGATGCGAGAGCACAAGCGCATGTTGGTAGATGCGCTGCTGGTGGCATTACCACCTGACAGTGTGGGCACAGTTGAAGCACAAGGCGAAGGCAGAGGAGCAGGAAGAGGTCTCCAACTCAGCTGGGGCACCGCCAGCAGCTCAGAAGGCAGGGTTAGCATGGCCGAAATGTGGAAAAGCTTTGTCAGCATGCCAAAACAACCAGCACCACCAGCTGATATGGAACGTCTTAGCAGGAGGCAGCATTTCACAAACATGGTGGTGCGATATACCTGCTTCCACCAAATATTGATTAAGGGGTTTTATATACCTGCTTCCACAAAATACTGATTAAGGGGATTGATATACCTGCTTCCACACAATACTGATTCAGTGGTTTGATATACCTGCTTCCACAAAATACTGATTGAGGGGTGCAATATTTCTGCTTCCACCAAATATTGATTAAGGGGTTCTATATACCTGCTTCCACAAAATACTGATTAAGGGGATTGATATGCCTGCTTCCACCAAATACTGATTGAGGCTTGCTATATACCTGCTTCCACCAAATACTGATTAAGGGGATTAATAAAACCAGCTTCCACCAAATACTGATTGAGGCCTGCAATATACCTGCTTCCACACATACTGCTCTTCTCTAGAGCCTTTGGCATAGGGTCATTTTGAAAATGACAGGCAGAGGAAGAAGCCGTGATGGTAGGGGTCGGGCAGGTGCACCAGGCTGTAGCCTAAGTGGGAAGTTGGAGAAGGTGCGTGTGATTACGTCACCAGAGTTAGTTGAGTGGCTGACTCAGCATTCCACTACTGCACACTCCTCATCCTCTGTATCTGCACCCTACTCACTCTCTGCTGTGTGCACCCCCAAAGACACCACCACCACCATAGCCCCTCCACTCGCGTCAGAGGAATTATTTTCCCATCCATTCCCAGATCTTACAGCCATTCTTGGCATCGGATGAGGAAGAGGAGGTAGCAACGGCTACCACCCAACGGTCTGATGACAGTACCAAGATCAGCCCAAGGAGGGTGGTCCCCGCTGTTGCTGCCTACTCCGAGATCTCTAATGTCAGTGGTGGTGAAGGTGACGATGATGACTGTCTATGGACGTCATGTGGGTGCCCACAAGAGAGGAAGAGGAGGGGAGTTCAGAGGGAGAGATGGAGCAGCAGATAGGGAGGAGAAGCAGGCAGAACTTGCAGTGCACCAGAGACAAAAATCAGACTGCAAATGTATCTGGAGAGAGCCATCCACCATGCACGGTCACATCTTGCGCTCCCAGGAAGCCGGCACATGGCTCCGTAGTGTTTTTCTTTTTAAGGTGCCAGCTGCTGACAATAATGTTGCCATCTGCAGCCTGTGCTGTCAATGCATAAGTCGAGGTAAGCCCAACACTCACCTAGGGATTACCACCTTAAGAAGGCTCCTGGCTTCCCATCACCGAGCCCAATGGGAGCAACGCCGTCAGAACCCATATAGCCACACTATCTGCGCTCCACGTCCTGCCTCTTCTCCTTTTCCTCTCTCCTCCCTTTTGTTCTCCACTCCACCTTCCACTGTTCTGCCATCGCTTTCATCTGGGAAAAGGCAGGCTTCCATGGCCCAAATGTTCGAGAGCAAAAAGTTGATGATGCCGGATAACCCTCTTGCCCAATGGCTGACCGCCAGCTTGTCGGAACTGCTAGCCCGCCAACTACTGCCATATAAATTGGTGGACTTGTAGGCCTTTAGAAAATGTGTGGCCATTGGCACACCGCAATAGAAAGTCCCTGGAATGAAATATTTGTCACAGAAGGGCATCCCAGAGCTATATGGCCACGCTCATCAGCAAGTGAATATATCTCTGGCACACAGTGTCGGGGCCAAGATACATCTGACCAAAGACACGTGGTCTAGTAAACACGGCCAGGAAAGGTACATAACTTTTACTGCCCACTGATTGAACCTTCGGACATCTGGCAAGCATGTAACCTATGTTGATTTGGTGTTACTTCCATGGATTGCATGCACGCTTGCCTCTTCTTCTCCTCCTCCTACTCCATCCTCCATCTCCTCAGCTGACTCCTCCTTTTCCACTGCTACCGCCTCTTCCGCTGTACTACCCAAGCTCCCCAGAACAAATTTGACGTGCCAGGTGAGACATTGCCATGCTTGCTGCGGCTGTTGTGCCTGGAAGCCAAGAGCCACACCGGTCCTGCACTGCTTTCAGATCTGCAGTCGCAGGCCGATCAGTGGCTAACCCCGCTCAATTTGACAGTTGGTAAGGTGGTGTGCAACAACGGTGCCAATCTGCTGAGCGTGCTGAAATAGGGCAACATGCTTGATAGGCTGCTCCAGCAACAACGTGCCGTTAACAACTACCGTACAAACTCTGCAGCAGGACAAGTTCTGGGAAGCTTGGTTTCTTTTCACCGCACCAGTGGCTGCTAATGTGTGACGCATGCAGACTTCTGCGGCCTTTTGATGAGATCAAACTGGTCAGTCACATCCAGGGCACCATCAGTGACTTTGAACCTTACGCCTTCTTTCTGCATTGTGTCGTGTAATTGATCAAGCCGTCGAGGAGCAGGAGCTGGAAGATGAGGAAGTCGCAATGCTGAATGAATTCCCAGGGGGGCTACTACATCTGAGACAAGTCAGCAGGAGTGTGAAGATGAGTCAGAGGAGAATGGTGTCTGGGGGGAGGAGGAGGAACAAGAAAAGCAGGCTTTGAGGGGGACTTTAAACATTTCGGGGATCCCTGGTGTTGTCCAAGTCTGGGGGGAGGAGACCGAGGATGACATTCTTCTGGGCGATGAGCAGGAGCCAGGGTGCTCCACCGCTTCCAATTTAGTGCAAATGGGGTCTTTCATGCTCCAGTGTTTTAAGAGGGACCCCCGTATAAAAAGCATAAAGGGCAAGGACCAGTACTGGGTGGCAACGTACTTAGACCCCCGGTACAAACACAAAATGGCGGACATGTTACCAGCATCACAGAGGGCTGGCAGAATGTAGCATTTCCAGGCCTTGCTTCAAGAGATGCTGCATTCTGCTGTTGCGTGTGCTGGCAGAGGAATATCCACCCACTATGAAACAGGTGTGGGTACCAATCCTACAGCGCCTGCATGAAGAGGGCGGTTTGAAGATGTGTTGGTCACTTCAGATATGAGATTATTCTTGCAGCCAACCCATCGACAGCCGCAGGGAACGCCTAGACCAACAGGTGTCCGACTATATCGGGTTAACGGTCGATGTGGAGGCTCTGAGAAGCGAGGAACCCCTGGACTACTGGGTGTGCAGGATTGACCCGTGGCCAGAGCTGGCAAAATCTGCCATGGAACTCTTGGCTTGCTCCTCATCGAGTGTCCTATCCGAAAGGACATTCAGTGCAGCATGGGGGATTGTGACTGATAAGCACATTCGCCTAGCTCACGACAGTGTGGACTACCTCACATTTGTAAAAATGCATGATCTCGGAGGAATTCAATACCTGTGACGACCACGTGTAATTGAATTTCCTCATGCCAGCCCACACATATCCGCCACAACCCAGAACATAGAATGGTCCGTGTCTTATGTATATACAGCAGCATAAAAGGCCTTTTCTGTCAGGTAAATGCCTAATTTGGGGGGCCTGTACTCCACTGGGCCACAGTAAAATTGTTATTCAGTGGCCGCCTAATGTACCTCCAGCCACATAATCATTTGTTCTTTTCTGTCAGGTGAATGCTTAATTTTTTGGGTCTGTACTCCCGTGGCCTAAAATAAAAATTTTCTAGGCTCCAGCAGGGCACATTTTTGAGAGTTTCCCTTTAAGACACATAAAAAATGGCCCATGATTAAAATACATATTTTTTGTGGGAATTTTTGCCATTCATCCCTCTCTGGTAAGTCACTGTCCATGTTGTGGGACTATTTGTGCACTTCTAGTAAGTATAGTAAGTATTTGGTGGCTGCAAATATGTTTTTTTTTTTTCAGGTTCATCTGTCATTAAAGTGAATGGGGCCCGCAGCGAATGCACAGTCCGCAAACATTTGATCGCGAACGCGCGTTCGCGAAACGTCTCGGCCGATGTTCGTCCATCACTATTGATCATTTCCAAATTCTCACAGTCTTACAATACCGCTACTCAGAGCATGAATTATTTATTGCATTTGTAAATTTTGATCATTTCATTTTTACCTTTCTCATTGTAATTTTTTATTATTTTTTATGTACAAAATTAAAGCTTTTAAAATAGAAATTGGTTAAACTCCTCTGTCTAATAACCTGGGTTAATAAAAAAAATATATGTGCAATATATTTATACTTGTCTTGCTGTTTTTATAATTTAGATGGGAAGATGCAGACATGGGCCACTTTGTTGAGTCATTTCTTTTTTATTTAAATTTTTAATATCTTGAGGGCTTTCAATAGTAAACTGGAAATTTATTCACACAGAATCTGAGCATTATGTCCTTTCTTATTCTGATCATACAATTTTTAAACAGATGTTCACTGGGAATGGCTCAGATTTTTGTTTATTGAAATCAGTATCATTATAATAGAGATTAAAGTGGATTTTTGAGAAATTATTCTAATTTGAATAATATACAGAAACAAAGCTGCATTAAATGCTTGCTTATGTAATATGCAAAGCTTTGACAAAATGGAATCCTTAATTATATAACAGGCTTTAAATAAAATACCAACATATTACACCCAGCATATACTCACATCAGTGTCTGCAATAGAAAGTCTCCCACTTTCATTTTCCCATCAGAAGCACAATTTCACAACAAGCCAAGCATTCTTTGAAGGCCTTATGCACACGACCGTATGGATTCGCAAAAAATACTGATGATTTCCGTGTGCATTACGTATTTTGCGGAACAAAACAGCTGGCGGTTAATAGAACAGTACTATCCTTGTCCGTAATGCGGACAATAATAGGACATATTCTATTTTTTTGCAGAACAGAAATGCGGACATATGGAAACAGAATGCACACAGAGTAACTTCAATTTTTTGGGCAAACCCTTTGAAATGAATGGTTTCGTATACAATCCACAAAAAAAACTGTACGGATACGGAAAGAAAATAAGTTCATGTGAATGAGCCATAAGGGTGCCTTCACATGAGGCAGATTTTGTTGCAAAAAAATAATAATTCTGTATCTGAGGTTGTTTTGCCAGAAATTGTACGAATTTCTGCATGCCCAATTCAAATTAATTAAACTGATTTTCTCAGGATAGGTCAACATTAGGGATGAGCGAACTCGAACTGTATAGTTCGGGTTCGTACCAAATTTTGGGGTGTCCGTGACACGGACCCGAACCCGGACATTTTCGTAAAAGTCCGGGTTCGGGTTCGGTGTTCGTCGCTTTCTTGGCGCTTTTGTGACGCTTTCTTGGCGCTTTTTGAAAGGCTGCAAAGCAGCCAATCAACAAGCGTCATACTACTTGCCCCAAGAGGCCGTCACAGCCATGCCTACTATTGGCATGGCTGTGATTGGCCAGAGCACCATGTGACCCAGCCTCTATTTTAGCTGGAGTCACATAGCGCCGCCCGTCACTCTGCTCTGATTAGCGTAGGGAGAGGTTGCGGCTGCGACAGTAGGGCGAGATTAGGCAGATTAACTCCTCCAAAGGACTTGATTAATCGATCGATCTGCAGCTGTGCATCATTGAGCTGCTGAAATTCAATTGCTCACTGTTTTTAGGCTGCCCAGACCGTTTGTCAGTCACTTTTTTCTGGGGTGATCGGCGGCCATTTTGTGTCTTGTGCGGTGCTGCGACCAAGTGCATCCAAGCTGCGACCAAGTGCATTTAACCCTCAATGGTGTGGTTGTTTTTTGGCTAAAGCCTACATCAGGGTGAAGCTGTCACACCAAGTGCATTTAACCAGCAATAGTCTGTTTATTTTTTGGCCATATACTACATCAGGGGCAAGCTGCGCCTGTCACCAAGTGCATTTAACCCTCAATGGTGTGGTTGTTTTTTGGCTAAAGCCTACATCAGGGTGAAGCTGTCACACCAAGTGCATTTAACCAGCAATAGTCTGTTAATTTTTTGGCCATATACTAAATCAGGGGCAAGCTGCGCCCGTCACCAAGTGCATTTAACCCTCAGTAGTGTGGTTGGTCAAGCTGTCACACCAAGTGCATTTAACCAGCAATAGTCTGTTCATTTTTTGGCCATATACTACATCAGGGGCAAGCTGCGCCTGTCACCAAGTGCATTTAACCCTCAATGGTGTGGTTCTTTTTTGGCTAAAGCCTACATCAGGGTGAAGCTGTCACACCAAGTGCATTTAACCAGCAATAGTCTGTTCATTTTTTGGCCATATACTACATCAGGGGCAAGCTGCGCCCGTCACCAAGTGCATTTAACCCTCAGTAGTGTGGTTGGTCAAGCTGTCACACCAAGTGCATTTAACCAGCAATAGTGTGGTTATTTTTTGGCCATATCCCAGTCTAATTCTGTCACTAAATCCATACCGGTCACCCAGCGCCTAAATACTAGGCCTCAAATTTATATCCCGCTAAATCTGTCGTTACCGCTGTCCTGTTGTGGATGGGCAAGTTATTTAGTGTTCGTCAAAGCACATTTTTTGTTCTGGGTTGAAATACAATTCCCAATTTAGCAATTTCATAATTTAGTGGTTTCTGCTATATCAGAGCTATTTGAAATCTATCCCTAAAAGGGTATATAATATTCCAGGTGCACATAGGGTCATTCAGAATAACTTCACACACACGCTACTGTGCATTTCCAAGTCTAATTCTGTCACTAAATCCATACCGGTCACCCAGCGCCTAAATACTAGGCCTCAAATTTATATCCCGCTAAATCTGTCGTTACCGCTGTCCTGTTGTGGATGGGCAAGTTATTTAGTGTTCGTCAAAGCACATTTTTTGTTCTGGGTTGAAATACAATTCCCAATTTAGCAATTTCATAATTTAGTGGTTTCTGCTATATCAGAGCTATTTGAAATCTATCCCTAAAAGGGTATATAATATTCCAGGTGCACATAGGGTCATTCAGAATAACTTCACACACACGCTACTGTGCATTTCCAAGTCTAATTCTGTCACTAAATCCATACCGGTCACCCAGCGCCTAAATACTAGGCCTCAAATTTATATCCCGCTGAATTTGAATACAATACATTGGGCCAAATAATATTTTTGTTGTTGTGGTGAACCATAACAATGAGGAAAACATCTAGTAAGGGACGCGGACGTGGACATGGTCGTGGTGGTGTTAGTGGACCCTCTGGTGCTGGGAGAGGACGTGGCCGTTCTGCCACATCCACACGTCCTAGTGTACCAACTACCTCAGGGCCCAGTAGCCACCAGAATTTACAGCGATATATGGTGGGGCCCAATGCCGTTCTAAGGATGGTAAGGCCTGAGCAGGTACAGGCATTAGTCAATTGGGTGGCCGACAGTGGATCCAGCACGTTCACAATATCTCCCACCCAGTCTTCTGCAGAAAGCGCACAGATGGCGCCTGAAAACCAAGCCCATCAGTCTGTCACATCACCCCCATGCATATCAAGGAAACTGTCTGAGCCTCAAGTTATGCAGCAGTCTCTTATGCTGTTTGAAGACTCTGCTGGCAGGGTTTCCCAAGGGCATCCACCTAGCCCTTCCCCAGCGGTGGAAGACATAGACGCACAACCACTTATGTTTCCTGATGATGAGGACATGGGAATACCACCTCAGCATGTCTCTGATGATGACGAAACACAGGTGCCAACTGCTGCGTCTTTCTGCAGTGTGCAGACTGAACAGGAGGTCAGGGATCAAGACTCGGTGGAAGACGATGCAGGGGACGATGAGGTCCTAGACCCCACATGGAATGAAGGTCGTGCCACTGACTTTCACAGTTCGGAGGAAGAGGCAGTGGTGAGACCGAGCCAACAGCGTAGCAAAAGAGGGAGCAGTGGGCAAAAGCAGAATACCCGCTGCCAAGAGACTCCGCCTGCTACTGACCGCCGCCATCTGGGACCGAGCACCCCAAAGGCAGCTTCAAGGAGTTGGGGTATAGAACAACAGACCGACGAGTGGTTGCTGCCGGTGAGCCTCAAGCCCGGCCTGGTGGTGTGTGATAATGGGCGAAATCTCGTTGCAGCTCTGGGACTAGCCAATTTGACGCACATCCCTTGCTTGGCGCATGTGCTGAATTTGGTGGTGCAGAAGTTCATTCACAACTACCCCGACATGTCAGAGCTGCTGCATAAAGTGCGGGCCGTCTGTTCGCGCTTCCGGCGTTCACATCCTGCTGCTGCTCGCCTGTCTGCGCTACAGCGTAACTTCGGCCTTCCCGCTCACCGCCTCATATGCGACGTGCCCACCAGGTGGAACTCCACCTTGCACATGCTGGACAGACTGTGCGAGCAGCAGCAGGCCATAGTGGAGTTTCAGCTGCAGCACGCACGGGTCAGTCGCACTACAGAACAGCACCACTTCACCACCAATGACTGGGCCTCCATGCGAGACCTGTGTGCCCTGTTGCGCTGTTTCGAGTACTCCACCAACATGGCCAGTGGCGATGACGCCGTTATCAGCGTTACAATACCACTTCTATGTCTCCTTGAGAAAACACTTAGGGCGATGATGGAAGAGGAGGTGGCCCAGGAGGAGGAGGAGGAGGAGGAGGCGGAGGAAGAGGGGTCATTTTTAGCACTTTCAGGCCAGTCTCTTCGAAGTGACTCAGAGGGAGGTTTTTGGCAACAGCAGAGGCCAGATACAAATGTGGCCAGCCAGGGCCCACTACTGGAGGACGAGGAGGACGAGGATGAGGAGGAGGTGGAGGAGGATGAGGATGAAGCATGGTCACAGCGGGGTGGCACCCAACACAGCTCGGGTCCATCACTGGTGCGTGGCTGGGGGGAAAGGCAGGACGATGACGATACGCCTCCCACAGAGGACAGCTTGTCCTTACCCCTGGGCAGCCTGGCACACATGAGCGACTACATGCTGCAGTGCCTGCACAACGACAGCAGAGTTGCCCACATTTTAACCTGTGCGGACTACTGGGTTTCCACCCTGCTGGATCCACGCTACAAAGACAATGTGCCCACCTTACTTCCTGCACTGGAGCGTGATAGGAAGATGCGCGAGTACAAGCGCACGTTGGTAGACGCGCTACTGAGAGCATTCCCAAATGTCACAGGGGAACAAGTGGAAGCCCAAGGCCAAGGCAGAGGAGGAGCAAGAGGTCGCCAAGGCAGCTGTGTCACGGCCAGCTCCTCTGAGGGCAGGGTTAGCATGGCAGAGATGTGGAAAACTTTTGTCAACACGCCACAGCTAACTGCACCACCACCTGATACGCAACGTGTTAGCAGGAGGCAACATTTCACTAACATGGTGGAACAGTACATGTGCACACCCCTCCACGTACTGACTGATGGTTCGGCCCCATTCAACTTCTGGGTCTCTAAATTGTCCACGTGGCCAGAGCTAGCCTTTTATGCCTTGGAGGTGCTGGCCTGCCCGGCGGCCAGCGTTTTGTCTGAACGTGTATTCAGCACGGCAGGGGGCGTCATTACAGACAAACGCAGCCGCCTGTCTACAGCCAATGTGGACAAGTTGACGTTCATAAAAATGAACCAGATAGGATCCCACAGGACCTGTCCGTCCCTTGTCCAGATTAGACATTAACTACCTCCCCTTAACCATATATTATTGGACTCCAGGGCACTTCCTCATTCAATCCTATTTTTATTTTCATTTTACCATTATATTGCGAGGCTACCCAAAGTTGAATGAACCTCTCCTCTGTCTGGGTGCCAGGGCCTAAATATATGCCAATGGACTGTTCCAATGTTGGGTGACGTGAAGCCTGATTCTCTGCTATGACATGCAGACTAATTCTCTGCTGACATGAAGCCAGATCCTCTGTTACGGGACCTCTCTCCTCTGCCTGGGTGCTGGGCCTAAATATCTGACAATGGACTGTTGCAGTGGTGGCTGACGTGAAGCCTGATTTTCTGCTATGACATGCAGACTGATTCTCTGCTGACATGAAGCCAGATCCTCTGTTACGAGACCTCTCTCCTCTGCCTGGGTGCTGGGCCTAAATATCTGACAATGGACTGTTGCATTGGTGGCTGACGTGAAGCCTGATTCTCTGCTATGACATGCAGACTAATTCTCTGCTGACATGAAGCCAGATTGTCTGTTACGGGAACTCTCTCCTCTGCCTGGGTGCTGGGCCTAAATTTATGAAAATGGACTCTTACAGTGGTGGGTGACGTGAAGCCTGATTCTCTGCTATGACATGAAGACTGATTCTCTGCTGACATGAAGCCAGATTGTCTGTTACGGGACCTCTCTCCTCTGCCTGGGTGCTGGGCCTAAATTTATGAAAATGGACTCTTACAGTGGTGGGTGACGTGAAGCCTGATTCTCTGCTATGACATGAAGACTGATTCTCTGCTGACATGAAGCCAGATTGTCTGTTACGGGACCTCTCTCCTCTGCCTGGGTGCTGGGCCTAAATTTATGAAAATGGACTCTTACAGTGGTGGGTGACGTGAAGCCTGATTCTCTGCTATGACATGAAGACTGATTCTCTGCTATGACATGAAGACTGATTCTCTGCTGACATGAAGCCAGATTGTCTGTTACGGGACCTCTCTCCTCTGCCTGGGTGCTGGGCCTAAATTTATGACAATGGACTGTTTCAGTGTTGGCTGACGTGAAGCCTGATTTTCTGCTATGACATGCAGACTGATTCTCTGCTGACTTGAAGCCAGATCCTCTGTTACGGGACCTCTCTCCTCTGCCTGGGTGCTGGGCCTAAATTTATGAAAATGGACTGTTGCAGTGGTGGGTGACGTGAAGCCTGATTCTCTGCTATGATATGAAGACTGATTCTCTGCTGACATGAAGCCAGATCCTCTGTTACGGGACCTCTCTCCTCTGCCTGGGTGCTGGGCCTAAATTTATGAAAATGGACTGTTGCAGTGGTGGGTGACGTGAAGCCTGATTCTCTGCTATGATATGAAGACTGATTCTCTGCTGACATGAAGCCAGATCCTCTGTTACGGGACCTCTCTCCTCTGCCTGGGTGCTGGGCCTAAATATCTGACAATGGACTGTTGCATTGGTGGCTGACGTGAAGCCTGATTCTCTGCTATGACATGCAGACTAATTCTCTGCTGACATGAAGCCAGATTGTCTGTTACGGGACCTCTCTCCTCTGCCTGGGTGCTGGGCCTAAATTTATGAAAATGGACTGTTGCAGTGGTGGGTGACGTGAAGCCTGATTCTCTGCTATGACATGAAGACTGATTCTCTGCTGACATGAAGCCAGATTGTCTGTTACGGGACCTCTCTCCTCTTCCTGGGTGCTGGGCCTAAATTTATGAAAATGGACTCTTACAGTGGTGGGTGACGTGAAGCCTGATTCTCTGCTATGACATGAAGACTGATTCTCTGCTGACATGAAGCCAGATTGTCTGTTACGGGACCTCTCTCCTCTGCCTGGGTGCTGGGCCTAAATTTATGAAAATGCACTGTTGCAGTGGTGGGTGACGTGAAGCCTGATTCTCTGCTATGATATGAAGACTGATTCTCTGCTGACATGAAGCCAGATCCTCTGTTACGGGACCTCTCTCCTCTGCCTGGGTGCTGGGCCTAAATATCTGACAATGGACTGTTGCATTGGTGGCTGACGTGAAGCCTGATTCTCTGCTATGACATGCAGACTAATTCTCTGCTGACATGAAGCCAGATTGTCTGTTACGGGACCTCTCTCCTCTGCCTGGGTGCTGTGCCTAAATTTATGAAAATGGACTGTTGCAGTGGTGGGTGACGTGAAGCCTGATTCTCTGCTATGACATGAAGACTGATTCTCTGCTGACATGAAGCCAGATTGTCTGTTACGGGACCTCTCTCCTCTGCCTGGGTGCCGGGGCCTAAATATCTGAGAATGGACTGTTCCAGTGGTGGGTGACGGGAAGCCAGATTCTCTGCTATGGGACCTCTCTCCAATTGATTTTGGTTAATTTTTATTTATTTAATTTTTATTTGTATTCATTTCCCTATCCACATTTGTTTGCAGGGGATTTACCTACATGTTGCTGCCTTTTGCAGCCCTCTAGCCCTTTCCTGGGCTGTTTTACAGCCGTTTTAGTGCCGAAAAGTTCGGGTCCCCATTGACTTCAATGGGGTTCGGGTTCGGGACGAAGTTCGGATCGGGTTCGGATCCCGAACCCGAACATTTTCGGGAAGTTCGGCCGAACTTCTCGAACCCGAACATCCAGGTGTTCGCTCAACTCTAGTCAACATTATCACATCAGGGGGGGGGGGGTTCCTGGCACCCCCACCGATCAGCTGTTTTAGGGAGCTGCAATGCTCATTAGACTCCCAGCAGCTTACTAAGCACAGCATCATACATACTATAGTGGCTGTGCTTGTGCAACGTCACATACACCAGTCACATGGCTTAGTAGTAGGCCGTGGCACTCAGAGTGCCTGACCTACCTATTCTAACAGCTGAGCAGCTGGCGTCCTGGGCGTCAGATCTCCACTGATCTAATATTGAGGATAATGGAAAGAAGAAAGGTTATGGCAGCATCTCCAGTGTATCCTTTATTCAAGCCATGAGCATGTACAATTAGCAAGCAAATTTTTGATAAAAGCTACTATGTAGGCGAATCATCACAAATCCTTGCTATTTGTACACATTCATGGCACTGGAGATGCTGTCGTAACCTTTCTTCTTTCTACTGTTCTATGGGCTGCTACGGATCTGCTGTTCTGTTGTGGCTGATGCATTCTGGGATTGGTCGGTGAGGTCTGTTGATGCTGCTCTATTATTATGTTTTTTTTACTATACAGAGGATAAGTCATCAAACTTTTTTTCCAGGATTACCGCTTGAACCCCTTAAGGACCCACGTCGTACATGTACAGCACTGGTGGACGTGACTTAAGGGCCAGCACTGTACATGTACGGCAGGCTGATTGGGCGCATGCAGGAGCTGCGCCTGCCCGATCAGTGGCAAGGACCCGGCAGTAACTGATAGCCAGGCCCCTGCTGCATACAGCGGCATCGGTGAAAACACCAATGCTGGCGTGTTAACTTCTTGTATGCAGCGGTCAAAGCTGACCATGGCATGCAAAGGGTTCACGGAGGGTATGGGTGCCTTTAGCTTCCCCATCGGGTCCCCGCACTGCAGTGGCGGGGATCGGATGGTAGAGAGAGCAAGCCTGATGCCTTCCATAGGCATCGGAGCTTGCCTTCTATGGAAGCCTGTGAGATCTAGCCCTTAGGCTGGATATTACTGGCAGGCTGTCATTGTAAAGGCTGACAGGCTATGCATTACAATACAGTTTGTATTGTTATGCATTGCAGAGAGGATCAGACCCCATAAAGGATGAAAGAGTGGGACGAAAATAATAATTTAGAAAAAGTTTTAAAAAAGTGTTTATTATAATACAAAAATAAAATTTCAAGTAAAAAAAATAAAAATAAATACAATTTCCCAAAATAAAACACATAAAATTAAAAAAAAAAAAAAAAAAATAGAAAAAAAAGAAAACCAGACATATTGGGCATTGCTGCTTCCGAAACGACCGGCTCTACAAAAATATCACATGATCCTTCCCCTCACCTGAACGTCGTCGAAAAAATTAAATAAAAATTGTGCGAAAACAATATTTTTTTTTGTATCTTTACATCACAAAAAGTGCAAGTAATCAAAAGGCGTATGCCCCCAAAATCATACCAATCAAACCGTCACCTCATCCCGCAAAAAATTGGGCAAAAAATAAAAAAAAATATATCTCTCAGAATATGGAGACACCAAAACATGATTTTCTTTGTTTCAAAAATGCTGTTATTGTGTGAAACCTAAATATATATAACTTCAAATAAATAAAAAAGTATACATATTAGGTATTTCCACATCCGTAATAACCTGCTGTATAAAAATATCACATGAACTAACCTGTCAAGTGAATGCCATAAAAAAATAAAAAAAATAAAAACTGTTAAAAAAAAAGCAATTTTTGGTCACCTTACATCACACAAAGTGTAATACCAAGGGATCAAAAAGCCACACGCACCCCAAAATCATACAATCATACATATCGCCGCATCCGTAAGAACCTAATGTATAAAAATATCAGATGACCTAACCCCTCAGATAAACATTGTAAAAAAAAAAAAAAAATGTCAAAAAAGCAATTTTTTGTCACCTTACATCACAAAACGTGCAATACCAAGCAATCAAAAAGTAATTTGCACCATAAAATGGTATCAATCAAACCATCATCTCATATTGAAAAAAATGAGCCCCTACATAAGACAGTCGCCTAAAAAAACACATATGGGGTGTTTCTGTAAACTAAAGAATCAGGGTAATAAATATTGAGTTTTGTTTGGCTGTTAACCCTTGCTTTGTTACTGGAAAATGTTTAATTAAAATGGAAAATCTGCCACAAAAGTAAATTCTTGTGGAACACCTAAAGGGTTAACAAAGTTTGTAAAATCAGTTTTGAATACATTGAGGGGTGTAGTTTCTAAAACGGGGCCATTTATGGTTTCTATTATGTAAGCACCACAAAGTGACTTCAGACCTTAACTAGTCCTTAAAAATTGGGTTTTGGAAATTTTCTGAAAAAAATTAAGATTTCCTACTAAATTTCTAAGCCTTCTAATATCCCCAAAAAAGAAAATCTAATTTGCAAAATAATCCAAACATGAAGTAGGCATAGGGGAAATGTAAAGTAATAACTATTTTAGGAGGTATCACTAAAATTTGAAAATTGTGAATTTTTCCACATTTCTGAAATATTTTGAGTCAAAGTTACCACTGTCGTGAAGTACAATATGTGACGAGATAAAAATCTCAGAATGGCTTGGATACGTAAAGGCGTTTTAAAGTTATCACCACATAAAGTGACATGCAAAAATTGACCTGGTCCTTAAGTACAAAATGGCAGGGTCCTGAAGGGGTTAATCATGAGTAGGTTATTGGTTATTCTTTGGGTCCTCCAACCACCTCTATAACTTCACATAGAGCCACATTCCCCCAAAGAAACACACACAGCCACTGTTCGGATTAAATCGGCCACAGCAGCCGTTTTATTAATAAATTAAAATACATAACATAAATAACATCAATATTAACATTAAACCTGACGAGGGAGGTCGTAGAAGCCACAAAATTTTACCTCCATAAACAACCACCATGGCGATTCCATCTTGCCTCCAGCCGTGTAACACCAGCTCGGAGACACCAACTGATGGACGCTTCTCCGAACCAACCAGGTGCTCCAACTATGAGAGACCCTCCCCACGATTGAGGCCCTCCCATTCTCCCATATCATCCTGTACTACCAGCTTCTAGGAACTCCCACCGCCACGACTGCCACAACAATTGCCAAACAAACACCCAATACCCACTGAACTATCTATCCCCACAGCCCCACAGCCAAATCCACCGTGCAAACTATCACTAACCCTTTCCTGGCCGGGCCCCTCCACCAAAACCTCTCATGTCAGCCTCCCTTAAACTCCGTCCCATCCAGCCTCACTTGAGTAGGTTATTGGTTATTCTTCGGGCCCTCCAACCACCTCTATAACTTTACATAGAGCCACATTCCCCCAAAGAAACATACACAACCACTGTTAGGATTAAATCGGCCACAGCAGCCGTTTTATTAATAAATTTAAATATATAACATAAATAACATTAATATTAACATTAAACCTGAGGAAGGGAGGTCGTAGAAGCCCTAAAATTCTACCTCCATAAACAACCACCATGGCAATTCCATCTTGCCTCCAGCCGTGTAACACCAGCTCGGAGACACCAACTGATGGACGCTTCTCCGAACCAACCAGGTGCTCCAACTATGAGAGTCAATTGAGGCCCTCCCATTCACCCATACCATCCTGTACCACAAGCTTCTAGGACCTCCCACTGCCAACAACGTGCAGCTTGACCTTACCGCCCTCAAGCTTGCTCGTTCCTCCACAACCTCAACGCCCTTTCAATAGTAATACCCCCTTGCAAACCCAGTGACCATAAATCGATGCCGACCGCATTAAGGTGTACCCCATCCGTTCTCCAAAACCCACCACTGTCAGCCTCCAACTCAGGATGCCTCACTGCCACCGCACCGTTTCTAGCACAGAACCGCCTCATCGCCCTATTCAATTTAATCCTGGCCTCATTTATCCGATCCACCGATCTCGCCTCCCGCCATAACTTCCTAGGCACAATATCTGACCACACTGTTATCAGGGCCGGGAAAAGGGACCACAAATATAGAAGATCAAATTTAATTTCCCTGATCAGTTCTCTACAGGGCCTATCTCCCAAATCATTGCCCCCAACGTGTAACACTAGGATGTCAGGTGCCCGACCCAAACGCGCATAACGATGCACTTCCTGCAACACAGAACCCCACAACATACCTCTAAACCTGAGCCACCTGATTACCGTGACGTCCCGCTCAAACCCTATGTTGCCTCCCGTTCGGCCGCACATCAGCTCTCAGTGCCCCCCAAAACACAAATGAGTGACCTAAAATCCAAACCAGCAATGCAGCGCTCCCTGAAACACAAAAAACAAACAACACATATTAATCACAACACCCCTATCCCTTACATAACTCCCAACCTCACATATGACCTAAAACGGGCCAATTCCCACATACCAATCCTTTTGATCACCTCGTCACTCATGCCTAACTGAGCCGCCTCCGTGGTTGCCCCGATCCGAAAGGAATGACCCGTAAAATCCCCGGAGTCCATTCACAAAGCTCTCAAGCACTTTTTAAAAACCGCTATAAATTGGAATTGGGACAAGAATGACCCGTCCTTGTGTCTGAAAAGGGGGCCTCCCACAAAACTCGAACCCGACCTGTACTCACTCAGGCCCTTGACCGGACATAACAGACACCCTGGAACTCAAACAACGTAACACAGCAACCTCTACCCTCCCTATCAGTTTTGTAAAATTGAATACGAACCACCACCCTGTCCCCGTACAGATCAACATCATCCCCATATAATCCACCCCACAATGCACACTTTTGCAAACTAATTCCCCCAAACGAAATGCTCTGAAAAAAGCCAGTGAAAATGCTAATCTAAACAACCACACCTTATTGGGTGACCTGCACACCGAACCCGCCTGAACACCTAATTGTAACAACAAAGAAAAGGACACTGGCCACCTAGTATCGACTGTCGGCCTACCCTGCCTGTACCCCTTCAACACTTGCCAGACCAAGAATGCCTTAGTAACATCCTGAAAACCTTGCAATTTAAAACCAAACCCACAATGCAACTATTTATCTGCGCTACAGACTAACCCTTTTCCTCAACATTCCCAATGAATAACAACAAAGGTATCTCACGGGAATCTAGTCCCACCTCCAACTCCCCACACCACTGTTCCCAACTATGCCACGCCCTACCGTAAGCCCACCATGTCCCCTTACTCAAAGAGTTCCTCAAAAGTCTCACTACCATACCTCCAAGAGCTCCCACAGGGACTCTGGACACACCAATCCTTCTGCATTCGCTTCTGGGGCCAGTTGACGAAAATGCTCCCACTGCAAATGAGAAAGTGCATCAGCAATGCCATTAGAAATCCCCGGCACATGGACAGCCACAATCCAAGGGTTAAGCGGCAATACAAAGTAAAACCAGATGCTGCAATAAAGAAACTACCGGTGGCGAAGAGGCAGTCAAACCTTGGATCGCCTGCACCACCCACAGATTATTACAATGAAAACAAACTTTTTTATTTCTGAACTCGCCACCCCAAATCGTCGCCGCCAACACTATTGAAAATAGCTCCAGCAGCGCTGCATTTCGCACCCAACCCCTCATAATTCCAGACTCCAGCCATCTCCCCACGCACCACTGCCCCTGACAATTCGCCCCAAAACCAGCCCCCCCGCTGCCTCTGTAAACAACTCGAAATCAAAACTGTCAACCGCGACTCCGATCACCAGCGCCTTGCCGTTAAATTTCTTTAAAAACCCGTCCCACACCACCAAATAACCCTTCAACTCCAGGCCCAGCCTAATAAAATGATGTGGAGCAACAACCCCTCCCATGGCCGATGCCAACCGCCTGCAAAAAATCCGGCCCATAGAAATAATGCGACAAGCTAAATTTAATTTCCCAAGAAGGGACTGTAAGTCCCTCAACCATATTTTCTTCGCCCGCAACTCTTCCGCCACCACCGCCTTCAAATCCTGCACCTTGTCTTCCGGTAAACTCCATCTTAACTGTGTCTATAACTATACCCAAAAAACTCAACTTGGTCATAGGACCCACACTCTTACCCTCCGCCAAAGGCACCCTGAATGACTTAAAAACTGACTGCAACGTAGACAACAATAACGCACAAACGTGCGAATCCACCGGACCTAAACAAACAAAATCAAGGTAATGAATAATGGAGGAACAACCGGTCACGTCCTCCACCACCCATTCCAACAAAGAACTAAACATTTCAAAATATGCGCACGACACAGAGCACCCCATTGGAAAACACCTATCAACAAAATACCCGCCACCTCAAAAACAACCCAACAAATGCAAACTCTCCGGATGAACAGGTGAAAGCCGAAATACTGACTCAATGTCAATCTTTGCTAACTGGGTTCCTGGACTCAATTTCCGCACCCACTCCACAGCCGCATCAAAGGAGGTATAGACCAACGAACAAAGCTCAGGATATATACCTTTATTGACCGACGCACCTTTTGGAAACGATAAATGCTGAATGAGCCTAATTTTTTTCGTCTCCTTCTTGGGAACCACCCCCAATGGAGAAACCCGTAAATTCACTGGCGATAGCTCCAAAAAAAGTCTGTCCCTCCTCCCTAACAACACCTCTTTTGCCAACTTATCCATCACCACCTCTGGGTGCTCTAACGCAGAATCTAGATTTTTCCTCACCTCCCCCATCGGCAACGGGTTAGATGGAATATGGAAGCCCTCCGAAAAACCCATCTCCAAAAACACAGCCGCTTCCCGTTTCGGATATCTATTTAGATACCCCAACATCCTTTCCATCCGAACTGGGGTCCACCCATTTTGCAACATTCTCCCTTCTCTGCCTGCTGTCCCTAAAACACCAGCTAGACCCATGACTGCTCCCACAGGATGAACACTCATGTTTGAACTTACATTTCTGTCCAAACTTGCAGCCCCCTTCATTAAACAGGAAGCACAGGCCCTTGGCCGATGCTGCTGCAAAACCTGAATGCCCGGCTCCCACCAAAAGGACTGCCCCGGCCTTCCTGGCGCAGTCACGCTCATCTTTCCCTGCGCCCGCCCCCAAACCCTGAACCGGTGCTAACACAGACCCCAGCATTTCCTCAGCTGGCTGCCCGGACACTGTGAACCCACCAGCTTATGATCCGGATTCCTCATGAACTTCACCGGGCATCAAAAGGACGATTCTCCCAGTCGCCATTCCGCCGCTGATTCTCTGCATCCCAGCTTCGGACACGGTGGATGCGGTCCCCGCCACTCCAGCTCCCTCATCTTCTTCTCCGTGGGTGGGACCAACATCAGGCTGTCCGTCACACTTTAGAGGCCTGTGCAAGCTCCTGGCTCCACCCTGCACAGCCTTGTGTCCACAGAAGCTGCTGCCTCTCCCTCGCCGAGCGGGCCTCCCCCCTCCAGAACAGGGGGGAACTGCTGCACCTGCATCCCCCGCTGACTGCCACTGGTGATGGGGTCTGCCCCCCCACCCAGAACTGGGTCCCGCCCACATGATGGGAGGACCTAGAAGCAGCAGGCCTCCCTGAGGGGCTCCTGACCCAGCGCTGCATGCCGTCTCTTCTGGGCTTAGGCGCGCCAGCGGCCATACCCGCCATGGCCATTTCGCGCTGGGCTGCGGGCTTGCTGTACCCGCTGCCTCCACCTGCAACAGGCTGGCTACCTGTTCCTGGAGCCACCCTGGTCCACAGGCCTCCGCCGCTTCCCTCAGCTGCCGCAACAACGCCTCCACAGCCTGGGACATTGTGCTGATAAGCTCTGTAGTTATGTTCCTCCTACGCTAACAAAAATGGCGCCCGCTCCCCCACACTCTCTCCTTTTTATTACCTAATGTCGACCCCCCACTGCCCCCCCCCCCTGTGCTAACTAAGACTAACCCTTTCCGGGCTGGGCCCCTTCACCAAAACCTCTCATGTCAGCCTCCCTTTAACTCTGTCCCGTCCAGCCTCACTTATTGTGGTTTGTTTAGCACTGTTTTGTTTACTGATTAATTCTACACATGTTTATAATTTTCACGTATTCAAAATGAATCTACAAATGTAAAAAGTAAAACAGTCAGAGGCTTTTGTGGACATGGTCTATGATTTGTGTGTAAATAATTGTGCAGGGAGGAGGAGGAGAGCTGAGTTCATCATGCACTGTTAATGATGCTATCCTGTATTATCTGCCCCCTGCTTTTAGTGTGCTAGAAATAAATAAAAATGTGTATCATAAGTTCATTTTAAAAGTTATTCATTTTCTGATGACAGATTTAATTTAAAAGTGTGTTTAGAATGAAATATTTGCAAAAATATAAACTTGCTTCATGATGAGTTTCAGTTATAATAAAAGACATCAGAAATGACCTACCAAGATCTATCTGGACAGACAATGTACATATTTTTGCATTTAAATAGGAAACATAACCATAGCGCTGTGCATGCTTTGTTCTGTAACTCTTTTCCTCATTGCAATGGAGTATTGTGTTTATATCAATTTTAATTCAGAAATACAGTTATAAATATTTTAGCTAGCAAGCTGTGTATGCATTGGAACAGGTGGATTTTGCCTTCCTCTGAGATAGCTTAGACAATATCACCAGTGCAATGTATCATATCTGCTTGACTTTAACTAGTATACAAAAGACAATATTTTTTTATTTTTATCATTGGTAAGCAAACTAAAGGCAGAAAATACATACATGTATTTGAAGTAAACATACTCAATCTAAATATATTAACCCCTTCAGGACCCTGCCATTTTTCACTTAAAGGGGTATTCCCATCTTATTAATCATCTTTGATTAAATTATTTATCCCCCATTTAACTTTTGTCTAAATATATATCTTTAAAAAAAAATACTGTTTTCTTTTAAATAGAATTTTCTAAATCCATTGTTTATCTTCGCTGCCCATGGATACGGCTGATTGAGGCATATGGGGGCTGATGGAGGCATTTGGGGGCAGATGGAGGCATATGGGGGCTGATGGAGGCATAAGGGGGTGATGGAGGCATATGGGGGCTTATGGAGGCATTTGGGGCAGATGGAGGCATATGGGGGCTTCCGGAGGCATATGGGGGCTGATAGAGGCATATGGGGGGTGATAGAGGCATATGGGGGCTTATGGAGGCATACGGGGGCTGATGGAGGCATATGGGGGCTTTTGGAAGCATATGAGGGCTGATGGAGGCATTTGGGGGTTGATAGAGGCATATGGGGCTGTTTGAGGCATTTGGAGGCTGATGGAGACATATGGGGGCTGTTTGAGGCATATGGGGGCTGATGGAGGCATTTGGGGGCTGATCGAAGCATATGGGGGCTGATGGAGGCATATGGGGGCTGATGGAGGCATATGGGGGCTGTTTGAGGCATATGGGGGCTGATGGAAGCATATGGGGCTGATGGAGGCATATGGGGCGGATGGAAGCATATGGGGCTGTTTGAGGCATATGAGGGCTGATGGAGGCATATGGGGCTGATGGAGAAATATGGGAGCTTATGGAGGCATATGGCTGTATATGTGGCGGGTCAGCATCAATGCTGGTGGAAGAGAGAAACTGATGTAGCAGAGCTGTATATGTGGCAGGTCAGCATCAATGGTGGTGGAAGAGAGAAACAGATGTAGCAGGGCTGTATATGTTGCGGATCAGCATCAATGCTGGTGGAAGAGAGAAACTTAGGTAGGAGAGCTGTATATGTTCCGAGTCAGCATCAATGCTGGTGGAAGAGAGAAACTGATGTAGCAGAGCTGAATACGCTGCTGTTCAGACACAGTTCTAATGGGGAAGGGAATAGACAGATGTAGCAGGGCTGTAATATGTGGGGGGTCAGCATCAATGCTGGTGGAAAAGAAAAACAGATGTAGCAGAGCTGTATATGTGGCGGGTCAGCATCAATGCTGGTGGAAGAGAGAAACAGATGTAGAAGAGCTGAATATGCAGCTGTTCTGACACAGTGCTGTTTGAAGAGATAAACAGACAGATGTAGCAGAGCTGTATAGGAAGCCATTCAGCCAAAGTGATGTTAGGGGACTGGAGAAGACAAATGTAGCTGAGGTGTATATGCATCTATAAAGATACATAGTGTAAGGTTTATACACAACTAGAGTACAGCTATAATGGAAACAAATCTGCATCAGTGCTGGTGGGTGGGGGTTGGTCAAGCTTTTGAGCTAATGCATAATATGGAATTATAGTTTTTTTATGCACAGAATGGGTTTGTAAAAGATCAGAGATTGTGTGTGTAAAACTGCAGAACAGCCACGTGTTACTGTACACTGAGCTCACTTCACATGGCACTCTGATGATTCCCCAGCAGGGGGAGGGGCCTCACAGACACTGCAAGCTGCCAGACTGATGAGTCATACTCGTCACATGAACTAGCATGCAAGGACTGAGTTCTCAGTGTGATGTCATAAGGAGGTGTGGACGGTCTTCACTCTAGCTGCCGAAGCCAGCCCAGCTTTAGAAGCCTCAAACCAGGAAGTGAATTCTGCTGTAACTGCAGCTCAGGCTGATTTAGCAAGATGGAAATACCCCTTCAAGGACCAAGCCGATTTTTGGAAATTTGACATGTGTCACTTCTATGTGGTAATAACTTTGGAACACTTTTACTTATCCAAGCCATTCTGAGAGTGTTTTCTCGTGACAGATTGTACTTCATGATAGTGGTAAATTTCTGTCAATATTTTTCATTTTTATTTAAAAAGCAAACAAATTTACAAAAAAAAGTTGGAAAACTTTGCAACCTTCCAATTTTCACTTTCTTTGCTTTTAAAACAGATAGTGATACCTCATATAATAGTTATTACTTTACACTTCCCATATGTCTACTTTATGTTTGAATCATTTTGTAAATTAAATTTTATTTTATGGGAACGTAAGAAGGCTTTGACGGTTAGAAGCAAATCTTGACATTTTTCAGAAAATTTCCAAAGCCCAATTTTTAAGGACTAGTTCAGGTCTGAAGTCACTTTTTGCGGCTTACATAATAGAAAGCACCCAAAAATTACCCCATTTAGAAACTACACCCCTCAAGGTATTCAAAACTGATTTTACAAACATTCTTTTTTTTTTTTTTTTTTTTTTTTTTTTAATTTTAAATTTTTATTTTACTTTCGGTAAAACATACATTGTAACAGTACGCCAACAGAGGCGTAAAACGGTACCATACACATCATCATAGAGGCACAATATTGTACACAACGGGTTTAGGATAAAATCCTTACAGAAAAGGCAAGAGTTACTCCATAAACGCGGCTAGCATTCCATAGGTTAGTGCATATAAGACAGTATCGAGGCATGGATGCTTAGAAGGAATGTCAATGCAATTAGAGAGAGAAAAACCCAAAGTAATCCGACTCAACTTAGTGACCTCGAACCCACCCTATATGTGTATGAGTCATAGTTGGCACTCAGCCGGAAGGGGATATACATCTCCCTCTACCCGCAATTTACCAAGCAGAACTGGTCAGGATTTAAATAGATAGACATATTCGCATAGCTAATAGAACCGGGTCGAAAAGGAGGCCATGTGATGGTGTGAGGTAGACTAATGTTTAGAAAATCTGTACTCTGCCCAGGGGGCCCACTTTCTCAGGAACATTGGGTGAGACCGTGACTCCCAGGAGGCCATTTCCTCAAAACTGTAAATTTGGTCTACTTTAAGTCTCCATTGCTCCATCGAGGGTAAGGTAGCTTGTAGCCAATGTTTAGGAACCAGGAGACGGGCTGCCAATAAGAGTTGCTTGAAGAGGAACGTGGGAGGGGGCGAGTTGTTATCAGTAAAAAGAGAGAGCAAAGCACCATAGGGGGATAAGGCAATATTTGAGGAGCAAATTAGATTACCGATCCGGAAAATTTCCGCCCACCATTTGTTAATGCTCGTGCACGTCCACCATATGTGTAAGAAAGTACCTTTCTCCTCTTGACATCTCCAGCATATTGTAGACGTAGCTCTGGAGAAGTAAGAGGATTTAACCGGGGTGATATACCATTGTGAGAGGATTTTGTATCCATTCTCCTGTGCTCTAACACATCTAGAGGATTTGTGCGGAGTCTCAAATAATGTAGGCAAAGTTTGAAGAGGGAGATCAACTCCTGTCTCCTGTTCCCAGGATCGAATGAAAGCTGGCTTAACAATTAGGGGGGGAGATCTTAGTTTGTTATATATAAGAGAAATAGGTTTTTTAGGAGGGTTAGGGCTAGTTATTAAAGCCTCAAACCATGTAAGGGGGCGAAGGAGTTCACCGTTCGTGTTGTTTTTATTAACAAACGATTTGTTAAGTGGGATGAGGTTAAAATCACATGGTTGTGGGTTGAGAAGAGTATTAATGGTATCATTTGTTGGGGCCAGGCCCTGGGGTTCTAGGAGAAGGGATATTGGCATGGAGGAAGAACCAACTAGTTTAGAGGAGGAGCTTCTAGGCCCGCCCGTGAATGAACCTAATATATCACTAATCGTGACCAGAGGGGACGGGAAGGGAATTGAGCAGTGAGAGAGATTCCACCATTTCCATGCTTCCACTGTGGCCCTAATAATCGGGAAAGGTTGCAAGTTAGCTTGGGGGGGTACTCTATGTCCCAGACATAGGGCTCGAGCAGGTTGACCCATAATGCTCTGTTCCATAGCCACCCAGGACTTGCTGTCAGAGTTTCTCAACCAGTCAATGGCTCGGGACATAAGGATAGCCTTCCCATATAGTTCAGGGTCTGGCAGTCCTATGCCACCAGATGAACGTGACCTAGATAAAAATGAGTAGGATATTCTCGCTCTCCTGCCATTCCATACGAACATTCTGAACTTTTGTTTCAGGGCCGAGTAATAAGACTTTGGGATGGGAATTGGGAGTACTTGTTGGAGGTACAGACGTGGACAAAATTGTTGGTACCCTTTGGTCAATGAAAGAAAAAGTCACAATGGTCACAGAAATAACTTTAATCTGACAAAAGTAATAATAAATTAAAATTCTATAAATGTTAACCAATGAAAGTCAGACATTGTTTTTCAACCATGCTTCAACAGAATTATGTAAAAAAATAAACTCATGAAACAGGCATGGACAAAAATGATGGTACCCCTAACTTAATATTTTGTTGCGCAACCTTTTGAGGCAATCACTGCAATCAAACGCTTCCTGTAACTGTCAATGAGACATCTGCACCTCTCAGCAGGTATTTTGGCCCACTCCTCATGAGCAAACTGCTCCAGTTGTGTCCGGTTTGAAGGGTGCCTTTTCCAGACTGCATGTTTCAGCTCCTTCCAAAGATGCTCAATAGGATTGAGGTCAGGGCTCATAGAAGGCCACTTTAGAATAGTCCAATTTTTTCCTCTTAGCCATTCTTGGGTGTTTTTAGCGGTGTGTTTTGGGTCATTGTCCTGTTGCAAGACCCATGACCTGCGACTGAGACCAAGCTTTCTGACACTGGCTAGTACATTTCTCTCTAGAATTCCTTGATAGTCTTGAGATTTCATTGTACCCTGCACAGATTCAAGACACCCTGTGCCAGACGCAGCAAAGCAGCCCCAGAACATAACAGAGCCTCCTCCATGTTTCACAGTAGGGACAGTGTTCTTTTCTTGATATGCTTCATTTTTTCGTCTGTGAACATACAGCTGATGTGCCTTGGCAAAAACTTCGATTTTTGTCTCATCTGTCCACAGGACATTCTCCCAGAAGCTTTGTGGCTTGTCAACATGTAGTTTGGCATATTCCAGTCTTGCTTTTTTATGATTCGTTTTCAACAATGGTGTCCTCCTTGGTCGTCTCCCATGTAGTCCACTTTGGCTCAAACAACGACGGATGGTGCGATCTGACACTGATGTTCCTTGAGCATGAAGTTCACCTTGAATCTCTTTAGAAGTCTTTCTAGGCTCTTTTGTTACCATTCGGATTATCCGTCTCTTAGATTTGTCATCAATTTTCCTCCTGCGGCCACGTCCAGGGAGGTTGGCTACAGTCCCATGGATCTTAAACTTATGAATAATATGTGCAACTGTACTCACAGGAACATCTAGTTGCTTGGAGATGGTCTTATAGCCTTTACCTTTAACATGCTTGTCTATAATTTTCTTTCTGATCTCTTGAGACAGCTCTTTCCTTTGCTTCCTCTGGTCCATGTCGAGTGTGGTACACACCATATCACCAAACAACACAGTGATTACCTGGAGCCATATATATAGGCCCAATGGCTGATTACAAGGTTGTAGACACCTGTGATGCTAATTAGTGGACACACCTTGAATTAACATGTCCCTTTGGTCACATTATGTTCTGTGTTTTCTAGGGGTACCATCATTTTTGTCCATGCCTGTTTCATGAGTTTATTTTTTTACATAATTCTGTTGAAGCATGGTTGAAAAACAATGTCTGACTTTCATTGGTTAACATTTATAGAATTTTAATTTATTATTACTTTTGTCAGATTAAAGTTATTTCTGTGACCATTGTGACTTTTTCTTTCATTGACCAAAGGGTACCAACAATTTTGTCCACGTCTGTATGTGAGACGTGGGATAATAAGAGCAGAGAGGATGTTTTTCCTTCCAAACCAGGATAGGGTTGGTGCTGATTTAATGAGTTTTTCCAAGGCTAAGAATAGGGCAGCCTTCAAAGGGACATAATTAAGTTTGAAAAGGTCTGAAATGTTAGGGCTAATTTTCACTCCTAGGTAGGTGATAGTTGGGGAGGACCAATTAAAGTGAGAATCTTTCATTAAGGAGAGTTTGAGTTGTGGCGAAACGCCCGTACAAATGATGGTGGATTTGCTTTCGTTAATCTTGAAGTTTGAAACTAGACTGTAGTTCTGTAAATGTTCCTGAATTAGAGGGAGGGAAGTCTTAGGGTTTGATGTCATAATCATGACATTGTCTGCAAATGCAGCAATCTTGTGGGTCCTACCTCCTAGGAACAAACCTTTAATCTCAGTATCCATTCTGAGCCTAGATAAGAGGGGTTCCATGGCCAGGATGAATAACAGGGGGGATAGTGGGCAACCCTGTCGAGTTCCGTTTTGGATCCGAAAGGGAGACGATAGGTCACCGTTGACCATCACACGGGCGGAAGCCCGGTCGTACATGGCAAATACAGCCTTGATATATGGATCAGGTAGGCCAAAGAAGGTTAGAACGTGTCGTAAATAATTCCAATTTATGCGGTCAAACGCTTTTTCGGCGTCGGTGCTAAGAAGTAAAAGGGGAGTAGAAGTATGTCTGGCATAGCAGAGAGCGTTGATGACTCTGGTTGTGTTATCTCTACCTTCCCTGTTACGCACAAAGCCCACCTGATCCATATGCACCAGCAGAGGGAGAAGGACTGCAAGGCGGTTGGCCAATAGTTTCGCGAGTATTTTTAGGTCAATATTCAGGAGAGAAATTGGCCTATAGTTTGCACATTGCTTGGAGTCCTTCCCCTCCTTTGGAATCAAGGCCACATGAGCAGACGTCATATCCCTAGACAAAGGAACACCCTGCAGGGACTGGTTGCAGACCGTAAGGAGATGCGGTAGAAGCTGTTTTTTAAATGTTTTATAGTAAAATGCCGGTAGGCTGTCTGGGCCCGGACTTTTCCCCTGGGGCATTTGGGCTAGGGCAAGAGAGATCTCGTCCATGGTAAATGGAGCCTCCAGCGATTGCTTTTGATCTACCGATAGCGTTGGGCAGGTGGTAGACTTAAGATAAGCCTCCACTAATGTGGAGTGAGATGTTGGGAGAACCGTAGCGGGGAGGTTGTACAGGGCTTCATAGAAGTCCCTAAATTGTTTAGCAATCTTGAAAGAGTCAAATACTGGGTCGCCCTTAGGAGAGGACAGTTGGTGGATATAATTATCTGCTCTTCTAGATTTAATTCTATTCATCAGAAATTTTGTGGCCTTATCCCCGTGAGCAAAAAACTTGTACTGGGAGTTGAGGTAGTATTTAGCTGAATTGTTGTTTAACAGGGTTTTCAATTCGGCCCGTGCCTTAGAGAGCTCTTGGAGATGGGAGTCAGAAGGGGTAGTCTTGTGGGTAGATTCTAATTTGTTAACCTTAGAGAGGAGATTATTAATATTACTCTCCCTGGCTTTCTTTAGATGCGATCCTAGGCTAATAAGTTCGCCTCTGATGAAAGGTTTATGGGCATCCCAGACGGTTTGGGGCGAGATTTCTGGTAAAGAGTTCAATTTAAAGTATTCGTCTAGTAGAGACGCAATTTTCTTTATGGAATCTGGGTTCCCAAGGATGAATTCATTTAGTCTCCAATTAAAGTTCTTCGGTTTACGAGTGGGGGAGGAGAGCTTTATAAAAATTGGGGCATGGTCAGATAGATGTATGGACCCTATTTTGGCCATTGGGCATAACTGAAGGTGCTCTTTTGAAATAAAAAGGTAGTCAATGCGATGATAATTATTATGAACATGGGAATAGAAGGTATAGTCTAGGGTGTTAGGGTTGTGGGTGCGCCAAACGTCTATTAAGTGGAGATCTGTCATGGTCTTACCTTCTTGCTGTTCTCCTTCGTTTGACATGTGCTGGCGGTCATCTTGGTTTCTGGGTTTCTTGTAGCCTCCCACCCTGCGGCTTCTCCTTCCCACTGGGAGGAGCTGGATGCCTAGCTCATATATATAGGAGATCTGTGGCTTCAGTTCCTTGCTTGGTCCTCCTGTGTTCACATGCTTCTAAGACTGCTGCTGCTTCTGGTTCCTGATCCTGGCTTCGTCTGACTACCCTGCTGGTTCCTGATCCAGGCTTCGTCTGACTACCCTTCTGGTTCCTGACCTCTGGCTTCGCAAGACCCTGCTTCGGTTTAGCCATCCGTTTGGACTTTTGCCTGACAGCTTGATTTTCAATAAAGCCTTCTTATTTCCACTTATCTCTTGTTGTACGTCTGGTTCATGGTTCCATGACATTAGGACCAAGCCATGAATTCTGACGGTACAGGGCCATCCTCGCTACCTACGCTGGTTGCCAGACTTGATCAGCAGGATCACCTGTTGGGTTGGTTCGCTGTGGCGTTGCAAACCCTGCTTGAACGCACGGCTCATTTAGCTTCCGTTGCCGATGGGTCGGTTGACGCTCCTGGGCCCGCTCCTACTGCCGCTCCGGTTGTTGCGCCAGAGTCTACCCCGACACCTGTTGCTGCGCCTGCGGTGTTTCGGGGTATGACCGGTTCTGCCCCCCTTCCACAGCGCTTTGGGGGAGAGCCAACTCAGTGCCGAGGTTTCCTTAACCAGGTGGACATTTATTTCGAGTTGCTGCCACATGCCTTTCCTACTGAGAGATCAAAGGTGGGCTTCTTGATCTCGCTGCTCTCGGACAAGGCCTTGGCCTGGGCCAGCCCTTTATGGGAGAACAACAATCCGGTGGTTGCCGAGTTTTCCGGTTTTGTTGCTTCTCTTCGGAAGGTATTCGATGTGCCGGCTCGTGCTGCCTCTGCTGCGAAGCTCCTTATGTCCATCAGACAGGGTTCACGATCCGTAGCTGAATACGCCATTGAGTTTCGTACCCTGGCAGCAGAGGTGGGCTGGAATAATGAGGCTCTGGTCGCTGCTTTCTCTCATGGTCTCTCGGATGCCTTGAAGGATGAGGTTGCAGCTAAGGACCTACCAGTGGAGCTCGAGTCTCTTATTTCTTTCCTGATTTTGATTGACACCAGACTCAGGGAGAGACCTTCCTTTAAGGAGAGCCTGCGGAGGTCTTCTAACAGATTGGCGCCTACGTTTGCTGTCCCACCCGTGCCTCCCTCTCCTCCCACGCCTCCTGGGGATGACTTGTCTGGGGGTGAACCCATGCAGCTGGGGTTTGCTCGCCTGTCCGAGGGGGAGAGGGTACTCCGGAGACGCGAGGGCCGATGCATGTACTGTGGTCTCGGTGGGCATTTTCGGTTGGCATGCCCGAACCGTCCGGGAAACGCTCGCACCTGAGATCCTGTCGGGGGCAGATCTTGGGTGGAGTCTCCTCGTCCCCGGTTTCCCGTGTTGACAAACCACTGATTACTGTTGTCCTCTCCTGGGTCGGGGGCTCGGTGACGACCCAGGCGTTGGTGGACTCTGGTGCTGGTGGTTTGTTCATTGATAGTGTGTTCGCTGCCGCCAATTCCATTCCTCTGCAGCCTCGAGGTTCCCCACTGGCTCTTGAGGCGATAGACGGCAGACCCCTTCTGCCGCCACACGTGACTCATGAGACCCTTCCAGTGGGGATGGCCATTGGTGCCGTTCACAGAGAGTCGGTCTGTCTCCAGGTTATTTCGTCTCCACACTACTCGGTGGTCTTGGGGTACCCCTGGCTCCAGAAGCATAATCCGACTTTCGATTGGAGATCGGCCGAGATCCTCTCGTGGTCACCGCAGTGTGGGGCTAGTTGCATCCATGGGTCTGTCAAGTTGCTGTGTACTTCCTCGGACTTTCTGTTGCCTCCTGAATACGAGGAGTACCGGGATGTATTCGATAAGGTGCGTGCGGTTGCCCTACCCCGCACCGCCCATACGATTGTGCCATAGAGTTACAATCTGGTGCCGTTCCTCCTCGTGGCAAGGTCTATCCACTGTCGGTAGCGGAGAATGAGGCCATGGAGGAGTACGTGAGGGAGGCGCTTTCACACGGACACATTCGCAAATCCTCGTCCCCGGCAGGGGCTGGATTTTTCTTTGTGAAAAAGAAGGGCGGTGAGTTGAGGCCTTGCATCGATTACAGGGGTCTCAATCGCATCACGATCAAGAACGCTTACCCGATACCCTTGATTTCCGAGCTGTTCGATCGCCTCAAAGGGGCCACGGTCTTTACCAAACTCGACCTGAGGGCGGCATATAACCTGGTAAGGATCAAGGCGGGCGATGAGTGGAAGACCGCGTTTAACACCAGGACCGGTCATTATGAATCCTTGGTTATGCCCTTTGGGTTGTGCAATGCGCCCACAGTCTTCCAGGAATTCATCAACGATGTTTTCCGTGACCTGTTGCAGCAGTGTGTGGTGGTCTATTTGGATGACATCTTGGTATATTCTGAATCCATGGAGGCCCACATTCTGGATGTCAGACGAGTGTTGCAACGGTTACGAGAGAACAAGCTGTTTGGTAAGCTTGAGAAATGCGAATTTCACCGATCCCAGGTAACCTTCTTAGGTTACATCATTTCCGCTGAGGGGTTCTCCATGGATCCTGAGAAGGTTTCGGCTGTCTTACAGTGGTCCCAGCCCAGTGGTCTTCGTGCCCTGCAGCGCTTTTTGGGCTTCGCCAATTATTATCGGAAGTTCATCAGGGACTTTTCCATGCTAGCCAAGCCTCTCACGGATCTGACCAGGAAGGGCAGTAATCCCCAGGTCTGGCCGCTCGAGGCCATCCGAGCTTTTGAGGCTCTAAAATCCGCCTTTGTGTCGGCTCCGATTCTGTCGCATCCCAACCCTGGGTTGCCTTTTGTCCTCGAGGTGGACGCGTCTGAGACGGGAGTAGGCGCCCTTCTGTCTCAGCGTAGAACACCAGAGGGTCCTCTGCTTCCTTGTGGGTTTTACTCCCGGAAACTGTCTTCCGCGGAGTGCAACTATCAGATTGGTGACAGGGAGTTATTGGCTATCGTGCAGGCCCTTAAAGAATGGAGGCACTTGCTCGAGGGCTCGGTGGTTCCGGTTCTCATCCTGACGGACCACAAGAATCTGACCTACCTCTCTGAGGCCAAGAGATTGACACCACGTCAGGCCAGATGGGCTCTGTTCTTGTCACGTTTTAATTACGTGGTCTCCTACCTACCCGGTTCCAAGAACATCAGAGCGGATGCCTTATCACGGCAGTACTCCGAGCTGTCCGGGGAGGAGTCGATTCCGACTTCGGTCATACCTCCGAATCAGATCCTGGCCGCCATTCGCACCAGCCTGACCTCTCCCCTGGGTGAGCAGATTTTGGCGGCTCAATCTGGTGCTCCCTCTGGGAGACCCAACGGCAGGTGTTTTGTGCCTGAGGAGTTGCGCACTTGGTTGTTGCGAACCTACCATAACTCCAAGGCCGCGGGGCATCCTGGAAAGAATCCGCTGTCCTGGGCTGTTTCACGTCTGTTCTGGTGGCCTTCTCTACGTTCCGACATCGCCGCATATGTAGCGGCATGCTCCGTTTGTGCCCAGAGTAAGTCCCCTCGGCACCTTCCGTTGGGTCTTTTGCAACCCATAGCCACCGGGGAGCGTCCATGGTCACACCTGGGGATGGATTTCATTGTGGACCTCCCTGCATCCCGAGGCCATACGGTCATTCTCATGATTGTGGATCGGTTTTCCAAAATGTGCCACTGTGTTCCTCTCAAGAAGTTACCCTCTGCACAAGAGTTGGCCACGATTTTTGCCAGGGAGGTCTTCCGGTTGCACGGTTTGCCCAAGGAGATTGTGTCGGATCGGGGGAGTCAGTTTGTGTCCAGGTTCTGGCGCGCCTTTTGCTCCCAGTTGGGGATTCATCTCTCTTTCTCCTCGGCCTACCACCCTCAGTCCAATGGGGCCACAGAACGATCCAATCAGGCCTTGGAGCAATTCCTTCGTTGCTATGTCTCCGATCACCAAGACAATTGGGTTGACCTCCTGCCTTGGGCTGAGTTTGCCAGGAACACGGCGGTGAACTCTTCCTCTGGGACGTCTCCCTTCATGGCCAATTATGGGTTCCAACCTGCCGTGTTACCAGAGGTATTCTCTCCCCAGGATATTCCGGCTGTGGAGGATCACCTTTCCGTCCTACGTGCTTCTTGGGTACAGATCCAGAGGTCCCTTGAGGCCTCTGCACGGCGCCAGAGACTCCAGGCTGATCGCAGACGAGCGCCCGCTCCTTCCTACCAGGTCGGAGACCGCGTATGGTTGTCCACCCGCAACCTCAACCTTCGAGTGCCCACTCCCAAGCTGGCGCCTCGCTTTGTTGGTCCCTTCCGAGTGCTTCGCAGGGTAAACCCGGTAGCCTATGCCCTTGCGCTTCCTCCTGGCATGCGGATCTCCAACGTGTTTCATGTCTCCCTGTTGAAGCCACTGGTGTGTAATCGTTTCACTTCCTCGGTTCCTCGGCCTCGTCCGGTCCAAGTGGGCAATCGTGAGGAGTATGAGGTGAGCAATATCCTGGACTCACGCCTGTGTCCGTGGTCGGGTGCAGTTTTTGGTCCATTGGCGTGGTTATGGTCCAGAGGAGCGTTCCTGGGTTCCCTCCGCAGATGTCCATGCTCCTGCCTTGCTCCGAGCCTTCCACGCACGCTTCCCTCAGAAACCGTTCTTTACTCCGCGGAGGAGGGGCCCTTGAGGGGGAGGTACTGTCATGGTCTTACCTTCTTGCTGTTCTCCTTCGTTTGACATGTGCTGGCGGTCATCTTGGTTTCTGGGTTTCTTGTAGCCTCCCACCCTGCGGCTTCTCCTTCCCACTGGGAGGAGCTGGATGCCTAGCTCATATATATAGGAGGTCTGTGGCTTCAGTTCCTTGCTTGGTCCTCCTGTGTTCACATGCTTCTAAGACTGCTGCTGCTTCTGGTTCCTGATCCTGGCTTCGTCTGACTACCCTGCTGGTTCCTGATCCAGGCTTCGTCTGACTACCCTTCTGGTTCCTGACCTCTGGCTTCGCAAGACCCTGCTTCGGTTTAGCCATCCGTTTGGACTTTTGCCTGACAGCTTGATTTTCAATAAAGCCTTCTTATTTCCACTTATCTCTTGTTGTACGTCTGGTTCATGGTTCCATGACAAGATCCCAGAGAGTGTTTTTAATAAGCTTCAGGGAGCTTTTTGAGTGGGAGGTTTTCCTTGCTGATGAGTCTATCTGGGGATTCAAAGCTATGTTAAGATCCCTACCCAGTATCACAATTCCTTCCTTGAAAGACTTAATAATTGGGGATATGGATGACAGCCAACCAGCTTGTTTGGTATTAGGGGCGTATAAGTTTATAAAGGTATACTTTTGAATCCCAATATTCCCTTTAAGCATAATAAACCTGCCCTCAGGGTCTTGTATATGGTTAATGTATTTGAAAGGCACTTTCCTCTTGAATCCTATACTCACTCCCCCAGACAAAGCAGAACACCCCCCACAATGGAACCAGAGTGGATAATGAGAGAATTCCAGATTGGAATAATGATTAAACCTGAAATGCGTCTCCTGGAGAAGTAGCACATCCGAGCCCTCTTTACGTAGGATAGTAAAAATCTGGCTTCTCTTAGAGGGTGAGTTAAAACCCTTCACATTATAGGAAGCTACATGAATGTCAGCCATGAGTTAAGTTTATTGTTTTCGGAAAGGTGCAATGTGTGCTAGTCCCCCAGGAGAGGACACTCACGATTTTAGGTGAAACTACCCCATCTAGAAGAGGAGCCGGATCCGTCAGAACTGGATTATCCCTCAGAGGATTCAAATAAATGTGTGTCAGGTACCTAGAACTGAACAAAGGGGAAGGGGAAAAAGGAAAAACAAAACATAAAACCATAAAAGAACCAGTTGTGTGGGGTGACCCACCAGTATAGAGCATGGGGGAAAGAATTGGTCAATGACCGGTTAAACAAACCGTACTGCACATAATATTGCAGCTTGAAAAAGATCTTATGTTACACTAAGCAACCATCGGGAATTCAACAGTCAGGGGAAGTTAGCCCTGAACTCCCTTTTGTTTTCCCTGAAGGAAAACAAAAGGGAGAATAAAGGTTAAGGGAGGGGGGAGGAGAGGGATTACGGCATTAGAGATATGACACATTAGTTACAGAGGCAACACGCTATTAAGCTGGACTCTTCCTGGATCTACGAGCAGAAATTAAAGCTAGCTACTCATAATATAGCAAGAGTCCCATAAAAGGAGACAGCCACTTATCTGGATAGATCTCAGTGAGTCCAGAGAAAAAAAAGAAAAAAGGAGGCGTCGTGCCTCTGAGTAGGAGACCTGTGTTAGGATGCAACTGGAGATTAATCTTGAGACAGTCTCTTCGGTGTCAACTGCCGGCTTCTCTTCCCCGCTTTGTGGTTCTTTGGAGTGTGTTGCAGGGCG
The DNA here is from genome assembly GCF_014858855.1 of Bufo gargarizans. Taxonomy (NCBI): domain Eukaryota; kingdom Metazoa; phylum Chordata; class Amphibia; order Anura; family Bufonidae; genus Bufo; species Bufo gargarizans. Next base: position 139,012,729 of record NC_058082.1, on the reverse strand, counting down.
AAGGCCTCCACCACTGGAACTTCAGGCATAGCACCCAGATCTTGGAATAAGTCCCAGTTCTCGATCTGCAGGGGCGGGATTTGTAGGTGATCATAAACCGCCTCAAGGTCGGCAAAAGTGGAGACATTCATGCGACGACCTCCTTGAAGAAAGGAAAGTCCAAAAGGAAAGTTCCATTTATAAAGGATCCTGTTCGCTCTAAGCCATTCTGTCAGCGGCTTGAGACATCTGCGTTTCCTTAGGGTGGAGGGAGCCAAGTCCTGATAGATTGAGATCTGTGAGCCTTCAAATAGCATATCTTGTCTGTTTCTAGCAGCATCTTGAACAGCAGATTTCACTTGAAAGTTCAGGAACTTACAAATAACATCTCTTGGGGGATCTTCTGCTTCGGGTTTAGGACGCAATGCCCTGTGTGCTCTTTCCAGCACTATCTCCAGAGCGAACTCAGGGCCCAGGAGTGATGAGCAGAGGGAGATGACTGCAGCTGGAACGTCACCAGGAAGCACGGTTTCAGGGATCCCTCTAATACGCAAGTTGTTTCTGCGGCCTCTATTCTCCTGATCTTCAAGGGCGTTTTGCATCTGATTCAAGTAAGACCCGCACCTCTGGAATGCATTTGAGGTGGCTCTCTGGTAGTCCATCATCTGGGCCTGCTGACTCTCCAGGGTCTCAACCCTGTCCCCTATATGACGCATATCCTGGCGCATGGCTGCGAACTCGCTCAGGAGGGGTTCGAGGGCTTTACCCAGTGTATTCTTTAGGTACTGTCTGGTAATTGGGAGGTCTCCTCTACCTTGCGGCTCCTCGCCATCGCTTTCCTCCTCCGATCTTGCCCTCTGGGATTGAGCGGACGCCAATTTGGAATCACGGGCCACATATGAAGCGGCCGCTTTCTTCAGGAATTTATCCATATCTCCTCCTGCTACTTGACCTTTGTTGGAACTGGGTGCTCCCCGGCTTTAGGGTTCCCGATCTTGACCATGTTTCAAGCGGTATGCTTAAGATAGCTAGTGCAGTAACGGTTTGTAGTGCAGAGCTCAGACACAGGCGACCATCAAATGCCGGCGCAAGTTTCGCCTCCCACTATAATCTTTAATGTATATTAATATTGCATTCTTTATCCATGAAGCGGTGGCACCCCTATATGGGGTCTGTATCTTTTATTTGCTTCAGGAGCTTGTCCCGGCTGCAGCTGGGCCTAGTACCTACTGTCAGTACTACTGAAATTTCAAAATTCCCGCTTCACTTGGGGTCGGCGGATTGATACCTCCAGTGATGCGGCTGGAAGGTCCTGCACCGCAGTAATGGTTATCGCTTGCAGCAGGGATATCGGTGATGTATGCTGCTGCCACCTGGAAGAGGTTGCTCAAGGCACTCACCGCTCCTGCGCTCTCTCCAGTGGGGAAATCCTAAGTTGTCTTTGCCGGTCTTCTGCTCTCAGGCCAGCCGCGGTAAACGGCCGGAACTTCTTTCGCCGGTCCCAGGCCTTCTCTCGCCGGCTTCTTGCGGCGCTGACCGCTGTCGGTTCTCCGCTTGTCCGGCGGTGTCTGTGTGCTGTGACCAGCTGTATAAGGCAGATTACCCGTCCGCTGAGGGCCTCTAATCAATCGGGCGGCAGATGGCACAAAAGCCGCGGGGCACGGCTTCAGTGGCCTGGGTGAGCGCACTAATAAAGTCCGGTGCTCACCTAGTGCTTGTAGGCCGCAGATCACCGCCCTCTCCGATATAGAAAATTGTTGTATTTTCGTGATCCAGGCGATGCCCTGGGTCAGAATCAGCTGTTACAGGCAAGGATAAGCCTAGTTTTGCCGAGATAATTCGGTATTTGCCCACTTTTCCTGCAGAGCTCCTGCAAGCAGCTTCTGGTCAGCTCTGCGGTTAGCTCCGCCCCCCCCCCCCTTTTTACAAACATTCTTAACGCTTTTGGTGTTCCACAAGAATTAAAGTAAAAGGTAGATGACATTTCAGAATTTTACTTTTTGGGCAGATTTTCCATTTTAATCAATTTTTTCCAGTAACAAAACAAGGGTTAACAGCCAAACAAAACTATAAAAAAACAAAAATATTTATTATGTTGATTCTGTAGTTTACAGAAACACCACATTTGTGATCGTAAACTGCTTTATGGGCATACAGCAGGGCACAGAAGAAAAGGAACGCCATATGGCTTTTAGAAGGCAGATTTCACTGTGATTTAAAGTTGCCATGTCTCGTTTGAAGATTTGCACCCCTAGGGTGAACCCCATTTTGGAAAATACACCCACAAGGTATTCAAAACTGATTTTACAATCTTTGGTAACCCTTTAGGTGTTCCACAAGAATTAAAGTAAAATGTTGATGAAATTTAGAATTTAATTTTTTTGGCAGATTTTCCATTTTAATTCATTTTTTATGCTAACAAAGCAAGGGTTAACAGACAAACAAAACTCAATATTTATTACGTTGATTCTTTAGTTTATAGAAACACCCTATTTGTGATCATAAACTGTGGTATGGGCACATGGCAGGGCACAGAAGGAAAGGAGCGCTATGTGCTTTTTGGAGGGGTGATTTCAATGGGACAATTTTTTGTTGGCATGTCATATTTAAGGACCCCCTGATGCACCCCTAGAGTAGAAACTCCAAAAAAGTTATCCCCTTTTGGAAACTACGGGATAAGGTGGCAGTTTCTTTATGATTTTTGGTTTCTCTATACTACACTTTTTGTGAGGCAAGGTAACAAATAATAGCTGTTTTGGCACCGTTTTTATTTTTTGTCATTTATAACGTTCATCTGACAGGTTAGACATGTGCTGTTTTTATAGATCATTTTGTTACGACCATGACAATAACAAACATTACTACTTTTTTGGGTCGTTTGTTTCAGTTTTACATAATGCAAATGACTTTTTGATTGGTTAGTATTACATTTTTGTGATGTAGAGTGGCAAAAAAATGGCTTTTTTAACACAGATTTGAAAAAAATATATTTACAGTGTCCACCTGAGGGTTTAGTTCATGTGATATTTTATACATCAGGTTGTTACAGACGTGTCAATATCTAATATGTATACATTTCCTTTTATTTAATGTAAGTTTTACACAATAATTTGATTTTTGAAACAACAACAAAAAAAACGTTTTGGTGTCTTCATAGTCTGAGAGCCATATTTTTTTTGGGGGGGGCCATTATCTTAGGTAGGGTCTCATTTCTGGTGAGATGAGATGACGGTTTAATTGGTACTATTTTGGGATGATTATGACTTTTTGATTGCTTGGTATTAAACTTTTTGTGATGTAAGTTGACAAAAAATGGCTTTTTTTTTTTTTTTTTTTAAAAGGTTCATCTGAGGGGTCAGGTCATGTGATATTTTTATAGAGCAGGTCGTTAAAGATGTGGCAATACCTAATATGTATAATTTTTTTAATTTATTCAATAGGAATCTGTCACCAGAATTATCACCATTAAACTAAAACTATTGTCTTGTAGCACTTATTACCTCCTTTTCAGATGTGCTATTCTTTCCTTGCTGCTTGGTTTCTGTCTTTAAAAAATCCACTTTATTCCTTATGCAAATGAGGCAGTAAGTGCCCAGAGGGGTGTTATTTTTGTTTAAAGGTGCCCAGGAACACCCCCATTGAGTGCCCAGGCCCGCCCTCCAGCCTAAGCACTGCCGATGATCGGGCGGGCGCAGCACCTGCACCTGCCCGATCAGCCTGCTGTACATGTACGGCGCTTGTCCTTAAGTCACATCCTTAAGGGGTTAATATTAATATCTATTTATAAATGTTTTAGGCAGATGTGGGAAAACTGCTGCAAAGTTAGACTAATTTCACACACGCGAAAGAGCAATCTAGGAGGCCATACGGGCAGATAAACAACAGTTCTCAGAATCCAACCTAACCAGATACTACCGTTCTCTGCTCAGGTAGCTATATAAAAGGGGCGATGGTGCTTTTTCCCCCATGGTGCTCATAGCAGCTTTGTTGTCTGCCTCCATTGGAGGCACTACCATAATTTCTCCAAAAAGTCTAATGGTATATCTTTTTTCTCTCCATGTTATCAGCATACCGAAGGGGAAAAGCCAGCGAAAGGTGATTCTTTTATGTCTTAAGTAATCTGTTAGAGGTTTTAATATGTGCCTTTTGTTTAGTGTTGCTGGCGCTAAGTCCTGAAAGAGTAGGATTGTTGATTCTTCATATTCAATACGCTCCATTTCTCTTGCTTTTTCAATATTGCCTCTTTCTGTGCAAAGTTCAGGAATTTACAGATTACATCTCTTGGAGGCTCACCAGGCTTTGGTTTTGGGGCGTAGTGCTCTATTATCTTGATCTTCTATGTAATCGTGAAGAAAATTAATGCGTTGTGGATATTTTGAGAAGGTATCAACAGCTTGTTTGGTATAGTTAGCGAGAGCTGTTTGGTTAGTTTCAAGAGCTTCAACTCTGCTGCCAATCTGTCTCATTTCTCTTTTAATCTCGGACAGTTCCTCAAAACTGGGTTTAGTGCATCTGACAGTTCTCTAGAGATGAAGGATCTGGATAGTGGGAGCTCTGTCATTAATTTTGCGGCATCTTCATTGTCACTATCTCCCTCTTGTGATCGCACTGTAGCGTTTGATACTGCTCCTTTCGGAGTAGAGACTTGTGCACCTGATGAGGCTTGAGATTTCATCATTATGAATTTATCTAGGCCTGATTGAGACAGATGAGAGAGTTTTGATTGTCCTTGATATTCTTGGCAGGTGCCTCTGTATCTTCATACTTTTACCATAGGTGCTTTGGATCTAGAAACCACTATGTAGTGAAGTGTCACCTGTGTCTATATCATGCAGGTATAATTATTGGTTATAACATGTCAGAGGTTTCACTTGCTGGAGGAATATGAAATCGTTAGGTGACCGAGTAGAGACTTCTAAGATGACAACCAATGAAAAGGTATAAAATAAAAACTGGGCTATGGAAAGCTTTGTTGACAATAACGCATAAGCTTCTCTTTTTTTTCTTTTTTCTCTTTGCGTCGCTATCTACTTGTAGAGTAAAAAAAATTGGGTCACTGGCCCTTTTAGAAAACAGTTGAACTGGTGTAGATCTTCTTATGAAGATCCGAAAAAATTGTAGGTAACCTACTTTGAAAAGTCCAGTTTGTAAGACTGAGGTGAGGGAAGAGGCTGCAAAGGAGGGTGGGAATCTGTGTTTTGTTTGATCCGATTATTATAAAGAGCTGTTTAAGCAGAAATAATTCTGAGGATGCAGTCTTGTGAACAGGTCAGATATTATCGATTAGATCAGGCTATAACAGAGTCTCTCAGGTATCCTTTGCGATAAAGCACTTAGGGAGTATGAAGTAAAGCGTGCTTGCTCCAGTCACTGCCGTGTCGCGTCTCTCTGTTCACACGGGCAGTGTTGCGATCTCTCTAGTGGATGCAATGGTCTTCCAGTCAAAACGAGTAGGAAGTTTTGCTATCAGGGTATCTCCCGATCTTTAAATACGAAGGGGGCCGAGGGGTTCCTTAACTGCCTTGCGGTTTCAGAAGGCCGCTAGCCCGAGATGTTAACCCATGCGTCTAGTATGACCTGGAGGACAGTGCGGTGTCTGGGCTAGTGGAGCGGGAAGGGTAAGTTCTTCTTACTGGCATAGGATTCCCCCTCTTATCGAAGTATTCCTACTGCAGACGACCGTTGAAGAGGTTTGGCGTCGAGTGGATGCTGGCTGGAATGGAGTCCAAGGATCCGCTTTCCATCTAGGCCGCAGATGGAGAAAACGGCTTCTAAAATCGGATGGGACTCTAAAAAGGTTCAAAACGATCCAGAAGATTAGATGTTTTTTGAGATCCTGTAGCTCTTTTAGAAGTCAGGATGTCTTGAGATAGACTTAGGATCGCAGGGGCTCCGGCTAGGCACTTCCTCCCTGTTTGGCTGTTAGCCACGCCCCCCCAATTTCTCCAAAAGGTCATCCTTATCTTGTACTTTCATGTGGCGGAGAATGTGTGCAGCTCCTTGCACTTTTCGGTGTTTGGCAAGGTGTACACTATGGTTGACACCTGGAGCTGCTGTTATGGGCAGGGTCAGTACATGTCATGGCCCATTGGGTCAATTTTTTGCATGGAGAGCCAGCACCCCAGCAAGAAGGCCAGGTCCTACTGACGCCTCTACATTTGTGTTGGTCTAGTTCTCACACCAGGCACTTATCCGCCACCCCCACTTATCCTCCAATCACCCCTACCTCCATGGGCATTCTCCCATTCCCAACAGAAATAGGGCACAGAATCACTCCAACTCCCTCTCCCTCCTATCATATGTGTAAAATGAAGCATTGCCATGCTGTATTAGAGCTGATCGGCCTGAGTGAAAGAAGCCACACAGCCAATAATTTGCAAGAGTGCATCAAGCAGCAAACATCCTGCTGGCTCCACACCAACTGTGCAAAGTAATCAGTGATAATGGCATGAACATTGTGCATTTGGGGGAAATAACAGATGCTCCCTGCAGGGCGCACATGATCATTTTAGTTGTGCACTGCTTTTTTTTTTTTTTTTTTTTAAGTACATTGGCTTGTCTTTAAGTTACAGAACACATGGTTGCAATTTCCATAACGGTTCCATAATTTGTGTGATGATGTACTAAACCTATGACTTTTAATTTTGGAAAATGTTGAGTTTTCATTTGGCCTATAATAAAATATCTAGAATACATAAGGGTTCAAAGACCCTGGATTTGTCCTCCCAGAGCCAAAATGTTGGTAGTAGCAGCACCAGCTATCTGGCCAGAAGTAGTGGTAGTAGTAGTAATAGGCCACAGTTCTTCCTGGCCTCTGAAAGGCTCAACGGGACCCGAACTTGACCCAAACTTGACCCCGAACCTGACCAGGTGAATGGTGTAGGAATTACAACAGTTTGCATATGTGCCTCCCACTTGTTAAAAATACACAAGGGGACTAACCCTTTATTGGTAGCCTTACTGAAAGAATAAGTGTTTATGTTGACAGGATTTTGAGACCATTTGTATCCAGCCTACCGTCTTTTGTGAGAGATGGACGTCCTCAAAAGACTAAATGACATCAGATGTGATAAAGATACCCTACTTGCCAGTTTGAATGTCGAAGCTTTATATCTCCATCCCACATAAGCGCGGCTGTGAGGCAGCCAATGCTTTTTTACTGGAAAGAGGGTCGCAATTCTATGAACACAATGAATTTGTGATCACATTATTGGATTTTATTCTGCATCACAACATTTTCTTGTTTGATCGTTCTCTCTACCGCCAGCTCAGGGGGGTGGCAATGGGGAGTCCTTGTGCTCCTACCTTTGCTAACCTCTACCTGGGCTGGTGGGAGAGAGAGGTTGTCTTCAACAAGGAAATGGAGCAATGGACCTCATCCATACTTTTATGGATGAGGTTCATTGATGATATTTTCATTCTGTGGAGGGGCACGAAAGAGACCTTCTTGGATTTTGTTTCAAGATTGTACATTAACTCTCCTGGTTTGTTCTTCACATCAGAAATTGATGGAAAGCGGCTCACCTTTTTGGACCTTACAATTGAGATTTATCCCTCGGGCTATATTACAACAAAAGTGTTCCGAAAACCAACGGCCACTAATGCCCTCTTGAGATGGGAGAGTGGACATCCTTACCCACTCAAGAGGGGCATTCCTAAGGGGCAATACCTTAGGATGAGACGCAATTGCTCTCAATGGTCCGACTTTAAGGCCTCGGCTGATGACCTTAAAAAACGGTTCACAGATAAAGATTATCCGAAACCAATTCTGAAGGAAGCATATCAGCATGCTAGGAACAGAACATCTAACGAGGCACAGATACGAATTATTGGCACTTTTGATACAGCAAGTAGCGAGATACGCACGTTGCTCACTGAAAATTGGGACATTTTAAAAACTGATCCGGATGTTGGTCACTTGGTAGGCAGTAGCCCTATGATTACATACAGACGTGGGGGCAATATCAGGGATAAACTGGTTCACAGTGTCTTCACTACCCCCAGGGATGCCACGTGGCTGGGGGCCAGCAGACCCAATGGTACTTATCAGTGTGGCAACTGCATTGCTTGCAAAGCTATCTGGAAAAGTACAAAATTCAAGAGCTCTACCACAGGACATGAATATTCCATCAAGTCCTTCATTAATTGCAGGACAGTTGGAGTGGTTTACTTAGCCACCTGTATCTGTGGTATACAATATACAGGCAAAACGAAACGTGAATTTAGGAGGCGTGTTGGTGAGCATCTCCTAAAAATCTAAAATTCTGGAGATACCCCTGTGGCACAACATGTGGCCACTTGCCATCCTGGCAATTTGGATTGTTTTAAATTCCAAGGAATAGAACATGTCAGGCCACCACCCAGGGGAGGTGGCATCGACACGCTGCTGCTTAAAAAAGAGGCACAGTGGATATTCACCCTCAACACTGTGAAACCCAGTGGCCTAAACAATGCGATTTTGTTTGCCTGTTTTATTGAATGACTTCCAGTAGCTGACTTCACTCTCCATTATGTCATGGAATCATTTATATGAGATGATATATTGGGGTGTGATACTACTGTTTCCCTTGAGATCTTTTATATCCTATATAAGTATTGTACTTATCTATCTGGATATTCTGGTGTTCATCCTTTCTATACTTCCTTCTTAGTATAATTGCCACTTTTTTGTCACTTAGTATGGGGGGTATACATTTATCCTCCTTTAATAACTAATAGTTACAAGAAGTGTGTACTTTCTAGCTATGTATCTTTTTGCTAGTGATGTCCCCTATATATGTGAAATTGAAGCAATCGACACAGACCTTGTATTATTCCTCCCTCCTGCTACAGTATATGATGCAGTGAAGGGAGAAGGCATCCGTCATCAATCTCTCCCCCTCCCCTATAGGTGACGCTTGTGGGTGGGTGGAACCAGGACTTTTCATTTCTTGGATTGTTGGATTGATGACAGGATGGAGTGCGCGTCATCCGGCTGCGACGGGAGGATTGGTGCGCAGTCGGATGACACGTTCTGTTCCGGATTGGGCATCTGGTGAGTTGGCTTCATTAGATGGGAGGTGCTTCCTCCATTTAAACAAGTCCGCGCTACGAGCGGGTTACGGCCTTGTTGCTAAAACGATCCTGAGCTCCCTGGTAACCGCTATACCCAGTGTGAGGGGATAACATCCAGCGGTGACAGTGGACTTGGTGATTGATTAATGCTGCATGCACAACATCATTTGCATGCAGCATAGTTATAGTCAGATGTTGCAAAGTTCCCTGTTGCTCTGTGGTACACCCAGTGTGAGGGGGTGATATGCAGTGACAGCAGTGTACTTTATAACCTGCTCCTGATGAACCAACAAATAAGTTGGACAAGAGAAACGCGTCGAGCAATTTATTTCTGTTAATACAGCTACAGACTGACTTTGCTGACTATAGGAGCCTAGTGGTTTGTTCCTGTGCATAAGACACCGGTTGAGGACTGTTCTATCCTATTAGTGTTACCTGACATTGAGTGGTGTGCAGTGTCTCCCCGTCATCAGGAGACCTGTCACATTACACACTGTTTCAATCAGGTACATTTGTCTGGATGTCCTTTTCCCCAATGCTGGTAGAGGAACTACACTATACATTATTTACTCCTTTTTCATTGGAGTTCTAGTGGTAGGTGTGTTTGTAGGGATCAGCATCATCAGTCTGAGATATCCCCTTTTACCCCACCAAGCCTAGTTTGTTGCAGAGATTTTTAATAGATAATTTAATAAACTGTTTTTAGCGTACTTTATTTAGGCAGTAAAAATATATATTTGGATAGTACGTAAATAATACCTATATAATTTAGTTAATCTCACCACTTGTTAAGGGGCCAAAAGTAATGGGACAATTGGCTTATCAGCTGTTCCATGGCCAGGTGTGTGTTATTCCTTCATTATCCCAATTACAATGATCAGATACATGGTCCAGAGTTCATTTCAAGTGTGCTATTTGCATTTGGAATCTGTTGCTGTCAACTATCAAGATGAGATCCAAAGAGCTGTCACTATCAGTGAAGCAAGCCATCTTTAGGCTGAAAAAACAAAACAAACCCATCAGAGAGATAGCAACATTAGGTGTGTCCAAAACAACTGTTTGGAACATTCTTAAAAAGAAGGAATGCACCGGTGGGCTCAGCAACACCGGAAAACAACTGTGGTGGATGACCGAAGAATTCTTTCCCTGGTGAAGAAAACACCATTCACAACAGTTGGCCAGATCAAGAACACTCTCCAGGAGGTAGGTGTATGTGTGTCAAAGTCAACAATCAAGAGAAGACTTCACCAAAGTGAATACAGAGGGTTCACCACAAGATGTTAACCATTGGTGAGCCCCAAAAACAGGAAGGCCAGATTAGAGTTTGCTAAACGACATCTAAAAAAGCCTTCAAAGTTCTGGAACAACATCCTATGGACAGATGAGACCAAGATCAACTTCTACCAGAGTGATGGGAAGAGAAGAGTATGGAGAAGGAAAAGAAATACTCATGATCCTAAGCATACCACCTCATCAGTGAAGCATGGTGGTGGTAGTGTCATGGCGTGGGCATGTATGGCTGCCAATGAAACTGGTTCTTTTGTATTTATTGATGATGTGACTGCTGAAAAAAGCAGCAGGATGAATTCTGAAGTGTTTCGGGCAATATTATTGGCTCATATTCAGCCAAATGCTTCAGAACTCATTGGACGGCGCTTCACTGTGCAGATGGACAATGACCCAAAGCATACTGCAAAAGCAAGCAAAGAGTTTTTTAAGGGAATGAAGTGGAATGTTATGCAATGGCCAAGTCAATCACCTGACCTGAATCCGATTGAGCATGCATTTCACTTGCTAAAGATAAAACTGAAGGAAAAATGCCCCAAGAACAAGCAGGTACTTAAGACAGTTGCAGTAAAAGCCTGGCAGAGCATCACCAGGGATGAAACCCAGCATCTGGTGATGTCTATGCGTTCCAGACTTCAGGCTGTAATTGACTGCAAAGGATTTGCAACCAAGTATTAAAAAGTGAAGTTTGATTTATGATTATTATGTCCCATTACTTTTGGTCCCTTAACAAGTGGGAGGCACATATGCAAACTGTTGTAATTCCTACACCGTTCACCTGATTTAGATGTAAATACCCTCAAATTAAAGCTGACAGTCTGCAGTTAAAGCACATCTTGTTCATTTCATTTTAAATCCATTGCGGTGGTGTATAGAGCAAACATTTTAGAATAGTTTCAATGTCCCAATATTTATGGACCTGGCTGTAACAGACAATTTTTTTATGTTCCTGTCATCTATGCAGAGGTGCCCCTGTGACGTCCACCATCCATTTGGATATCTTCTCTATCAACTTTCAATGTTCTTTTCTAAACCTACCATGTTGATCACAGTTATCGGTGAATCAGGGTTCCACATCAGAGAGGGAGCGTGAGAAAGGGAGACCTCATCCAAGGGAGGTCAATGGCTGCAATGGGATAAAGTGGAAATGTGGGACAAATTATTAAAGCAGAAGGATCGAAGAAAAGGGCCAATTATAGACAAATTTTAGAAATTTAAGTCCCTGTCACCTATACAGAGCAGAGGTTTATATCCAGCAAAATAAGTAAAATGTCACCTGACAATGTAACAGACGATTTTTTTAAAATGTATGTTCCTGTCATCTATGCAGAGGTGCCCCCGTGACTTCCACCATCCATTTGGATATCCTCTCTATCAACTTTCGATGTTAATTTCTGAGCCTACTATGTTGATCACGGTTATCGGCGAATCAGGGTTCCACGCCGGAGAGAAAGCGTGACCACATCCAAGGGAGATAAATGGATGAAATTTAATTTTGATTGAGCGGAAATATGGGAAAAGTTATTAAAGCAGAAGGATCAAAGGAAAGGGCCAATTAAAGATGAGTTTTATAAATTTAAGTCCCTATCACCTATGCAGAGTAAGGGTTTTTCATCGCCAGAAATGGGTTAATATCACCCACCAATGAAAGAAACTATTTTTAAAAATTTTGTTCCCTGTCACCTATGCAGAGCAGGGGTTTATTTACGTCCAAAATTGTAAAATGTCAACCCAAGAATGTAACAGAATTTTTTTTGAAATTTATTAAGCTGTTTACTAGGTAGAGCAGGGACCGACATCACAGGATAACCATTAATTCTAAAATATAGCCTTTAATAATCACTATTAAAAGAATGGACCCTTTGAATATGAACAAAAATAAAGAGAAATCAAATCAAAACCTATATATCGATTGTCTCCTTAATGGCAAGAAGGGCAGCCAGGAACAGTTGTGATAGGATAAGTAGGGCAATATCCCTAATGCTAACCCTATTCTGGTGGCCCTGCCTATAAACGGAATAGCCGCCCTGACAAGGGCGATCCCGTGTCTCGTGCCTCCTGATGGTCCCTGGAAAGCCCTAGGACAGATGACAATGGGGGCTATTCCAAACTGAAGGTCCGGACTAATCTATAATAGACAAAAAACAAAAAATCTAGTGAAGCATCCCCCCACGTGTGGTGATAAGTGGACCACCTATTAATAAATAGTACAGAAGAACATATAGAAAAAAATGTGTAGAGAGTAGCTAGAGTGTCACGATGACAATTCTAAACTAGCTGTCCCAACGCGTTTCGCCCGATTGGTATAGGGCTCCTCAGGAGACATAAATCCAACAACCAACAGAATATCCCACACCACAGAAATGAACATAAAAGGAGTAAAGGAGAGACAAGGATGTCTCTTTCTCTCCTAGTATAGTGGTCACTAGACGCATATACAGTTGCAAGAAAAAGTATGTGAACCCTTTGGAATGATCTGGATTTCTGCACACATTGGTTATAAAATGTGATCTGATCTTCATCTAAGTCACAACAATAGACAATCACAGTCTGCTTAAACTAATAACACACAAATAATTAAATCTTACCATGTTTTTATTGAACACACCATGTAAACATTCACAGTGCAGGTGGAAAAGGTATGTGAACCCTCGGATTTAATAACTGGTTGAACTTTCTTTGGCAGCAATAATGTCAACCAAAAGTTTCCTGCAGATCAGACTTGCACAACAGTCAGGAGTAATTCTTGACCATTCTCTTTACAGAACTGTTTCAGTTCAGCAATATTCTTGGGATGTCTGGTGTGAATCACTTTCTTGAGGTCATGCCACATCATCTCAATCAGTTTGAGGTCAGGACTCTGACTGGGCCACTCCAGAAGGTGTATTTTCTTCTGTTTAAGCCATTCTGTTGTTGATTTACTTCTATGCTTTGGGTTGAGCTTCTGTTGAGCTTCAGCTGTTGGACAGATAGCCTTAAGTTATCCTGCAAAACGTCTTGATAAAATTTGGAATACATTTTTCCTTCGATGATAGCAATCCTCCTAGGTCCTGATGCAGCAAAGCAGCCCCAAACCATGATGCCCCCACCACCAAACTTCACAGGGGATGAGGTTTTGATGTTGGTGTGCTGTGCCGCTTTTTCTCCACATATAGTGTTGTGTGTCTCTTCCAAACAACTCAACTTTGGTTTCATCTGTCCACAGAATACTTTGCCAGTACTGCTATGGAACATCCAGGTGCTCTTGTGCAAACTGTAAACATGCATCAATATTTTTTTGGGACAGCGGTTGCTTCCTCTGTGGTATCCTCCACTGAAATCCATTCTTGTTTAGTGTTTTACATATCGTAGATTTGTTAACAGAGATGTTAGCATATGCCAGAGACTTTTGTAAGTCTTTAGCTGACACTCTAGGATTCTTCTTCACCTCATTGAGCAGTCTGCGCTGTGCTCTTGCAGTCATCTTTACAGGACGGCCACTCCTAGGGAGAGTTGCAGTAGTGCTGAACTTTCTCCATTTATAGACAATTTCTCTTACCGTGGACTGATAAACAGCAAGGCTGTTGGAGATACTTTTATAACCCTTTCCAGCTTTATGCAAGTCAACAATTCTTAATCGTAGCTCTTCTGAGAGCTCTTTTGTGTGAGGCATCATTCACATTAGGCAATGCTTCTTGTGAAAGGCAAATCCAGAACTGGTGTGTGTTTTTTTAAAGGGAAGGGTAGCTGTAACCAACACCTCCAATCTCATCTCATTGATTGGACTCCAATTGGCTAAAACCTCACTCCAATGATCTATTGGAGATGTCATTAGTCTAAGGGTTCGCATACTTTTTCCACTTGCACTATGAATGTTTGCATTGTGTGTTCAATAAAAACATGGTAACATTTATTTATTTGTGTGTTATAAGTTTAAGCAGACTGTGATTGTATATTTTTGTGACTTAGATGAATATCAGATAACATTTTATGACCAATTTGTGCAGAAATCCATATAATTCCAAAGGGTTCACATACTTTTTCTTGCAACTGTAGGTAATTGAGTATAGTGGTCATACATAGGGATGAGCGAACCCGAACTGTATATTTCGGGTTCGTACCGAATTTTGGGGTGTCCGTGACACGGACCCGAACCCGAACATTTTCGTCAAAGTCCGGGTTCGGTGTTCGTCGCTTTCTTGGCGCTTTTTGAAAGGCTGCAAAGCAGCCAATCAACAAGCATCATACTACTTGCCCCAAGAGGCCGTCACAGCCATGCCTACTATTGGCATGGCTGTGATTGGCCAGTGCAGCATGTGACCCAGCCTCTATTTAAGCTGGAGTCACGTAGCGCCGCCCGTCACTCTGCTCTGATCAGTGTAGGGAGAGGTTGCAGCTGCGACTGTTAGGGCGAGATTAGGCAGTGATTAACTCATCAAAAACACTTAATTCAGTGATCAATCTACAGCTGTGGATCATTGAACTGCTGCTATTTAATTGCTCACTGTTTTTAGGCTGCCCAGAGCGTTTTTCAGTCACTTTTTTCTGGGGTGATCGGCGGCCATTTTGTGTCTTGTGGTGCGCCAGCGCAAGCTTCCACCAAGTCCATTTAACCATCAATAGTGGGGTTATTTTTTTGCTATATCCTACATCAGGGGCTTGGCTGTGCTTGCTATTTTATTGACGGGTGAAATAAGATTGCCAAAATAGCAGTACCCTAAATCTGGTGTTTCAGCTGTGGCTAGCCAATTGTAATACTGTCTGCTGTCTGGCAAAGGATATATTTTTGTTCTGGGTTGAAATACAATTCCCAACTTAGCAATTCCCTAAATCAGTGGTTTCTGCTGTATCAGGCCAAGTTTAAATCTATCCATAAAAGAGTATATTAGATTAAAGGTGCGGATAGTGTCATCCTCAATAACTTCAAACGCTACCGTGCAATTCCAAGTTTAATTCTGTCCGCAAAAGTATACCTGTCACCCAGCGCCTAAATAATAGGCCTACAATTTATATTCAGCTAAATCTATGGTTATTGCTGTAGCTGGTCAAGTTATTTGGTGTCCGTCAAAGCACAGTTTTTGTTGTGGGTTGAAATACAATTCCCAACTTAGCAATTCACTAAATTAGTGGTTTCTGCTGTATCAGGCCTACTTGAAATCTATCCATAAAAGGGTATATTAGATTGAAGGTGCTGATAGGGTCCTCCACAATAACTTCACACGCTACCGTGCATTTCCAAGTCTAATTCTGTCCGTAAACGTATACCTGTCATCCAGCGCCTAAATACTAGGCCTACAATTTATATTCAGCTAAATCTGTCGTTACTGCTGTGCCTGTATTAGTGTAATACGGTACCTAAATAGATAGCCAGATAGTGCTAGGCCTGAAAAAGGCCTGAATTTGAATTTAATACATTGGGCCAAATAATTTTTTTCTTATTGTGGTGAACGGTAACAATGAGGAAAACATCTAGTAAGGGACGCAGACGCGGACATGGTTGTGGTGGTGTTAGTGGACCCTCTGGTGCTGGGAGAGGACGTGGCCGTTCTGCCACAGCCACACGTCCTAGTGTACCAACTACTTCAGGTCCCAGTAGCCGCCATAATTTACAGCGATATTTGGTGGGGCCCAATGCCGTTCTAAGGATGGTAAGGCCTGAGCAGGTACAGGCATTAGTCAATTGGGTGGCCGACAGTGGATCCAGCACGTTCACATTATCTCCCACCCAGTCTTCTGCAGAAAGTTATGCAGCAGTCTCTTATGCTGTTTGAAGACTCTGCTGGCAGGGTTTCCCAAGGGCATCCACCTAGCCCTTCCCCAGCAGTGGAAGACATAGAATGCACTGACGCACAATCACTTATGTTTCCTGATGATGAGGACATGGGAATACCACCTCAGCACGTCTCTGATGATGACGAAACACAGGTGCCAACTGCTGCTTCTTTCTGCAGCATGCAGACTGAACAGGAGGTCAGGGAGGAAGACTGGGTGGAAGACGATGCAGGGGACGATGAGGTCCTAGACCCCACATAGAATGAAGGTCGTGCCACTGACTTTCACAGTTCGGAGGAAGAGGCAGTGGTGAGACTGAGCCAACAGAGTAGCAAAAGAGGGAGCAGTGGGCAAAAGCAGAACACCCGCCGCCAAGAGACTCTGCCTGCTACTGACCGCCGCCATCTGGGACCAAGCACCCCAAAGGCAGCTTCAAGGAGTTCCCTGGCATGGCACTTCTTCAAACAATGTACTGACGACAAGACCCGAGTGGTTTGCACGCTGTGCCATCAGAGCCTGAAGCGAGACATTAACGTTCTGAACCTTAGCACAACCTGCATGACCAGGCACCTGCATGCAAAGCATGAACTGCAGTGGAGTAAACACCTTAAAAACAAGGAAGTCACTCAGGCTCCCCCTGCTACTTCTTCTGCTGCTGCCGCCTCGGCCTCTTCTGCTGCTGCCGCCTCGGCCTCTTCCTCCGCCTCTGGAGGAACGTTGGCACCTGCCGCCCAGCAAACAGGGGATATACCACCAACACCACCACCTCCGTCACCAAGCATCTCAACCATGTCACACGGCAGCGTTCAGATTTCCATCCCTCAAACATTTGAGAGAAAGCGTAAATTCCCACCTAGCCACCCTCGATCCCTGGCCCTGAATGCCAGCATTTCTAAACTACTGGCCTATGAAATACTCATGTCTCTTGCTGTCCCACAGTATGTTGTTCCCAGCCGCCACTACTTCTCCAAGAGAGCCATGCCTTCCTGCACAACCAAGTATCTGATAAAATCAAGTGGGCACTGCGCAACGCCATCTGTGGCAAGGTCCACCTAACCACAGATACGTGGACCAGTAAACACGGCTAGGGACGCTATATCTCCCTAACTGCACACTGGGTAAATGTAGTGGCGGCTGGGCCCCAGGCAGAGAGCTGTTTGGCGCACGTCCTTCCGCCGCCAAGGATCGCAGGGCATCATTCTTTGCCTCCTGTTGCCTCCTCCTCCTACTCGGCTTCCTCTTCTTCCACCTGCTCATCCAGTCAGCCACACACCTTCACCACCAACTTCACCACAGCCCGGGGTAAACGTCAGCAGGCCAT
Source organism: Bufo gargarizans (assembly GCF_014858855.1). Classification (NCBI taxonomy): domain Eukaryota; kingdom Metazoa; phylum Chordata; class Amphibia; order Anura; family Bufonidae; genus Bufo; species Bufo gargarizans. Next base: position 138,995,337 of record NC_058082.1, on the reverse strand, counting down.
TCTAAAACTCATATGTTTGGGGGACAGGCTCCACACTGCACAGGAGTTGTGGCGGGGTATAGAACAACAGACCGACAAGTGGTTGCTGCCGGTGAGCCTCAAGTCCGGCCTGGTGGTGTGCGATATTGGGCGAAATCTCGTTGCAGCTCTGGGACTAGCCGATTTGACGCAAATCCCTTGCCTGGCGCATGTGCTGAATTTGGTGGTGCAGAAGTTCATTCACAACTACCCCGACATGTCAGAGCTGCTGCATAAAGTGCGGGCCATCTGTTCGCGCTTCCGGCGTTCACATCCTGCCGCTGCTCGCCTGTCAGCGCTACAGCGTAACTTCGGCCTTCCCGCTCACCGCCTCATATGCGACGTACCCACCAGGTGGAACTCCACCTTGCACATGCTGGACAGAATGTGCGAGCAGCAGCAGGCCATAGTGGAGTTTCAGCTGCAGCATGCACGGGTCAGTCGCACTGCGGAACAGCACCACTTCACCACCAATGACTGGGCCTCCATAGGAGACCTGTGTGCCCTGTTGCGCTGTTTCGAGTACTCCTCCAACATGGCAAGTGGCGATGACGCCGTTATCAGCGTTCCAATACCACTTCTATGTCTCCTTGCGAAAACACTTAGGGCGATGATGGAAGAGGAGGTAGCCCAGGAGGAGGAGGAGGAGGAAGAGGGGTCATTTTTAGCACTTTCAGGCCAGTCTCTTAGAAGTGACTCAGAGGCCAGGTACAAATGTGGCCAGCCAGGGCCCACTACTGGAGGACACGGATGAGGAGGAGGTGGAGGAGGATGAGGATGAAGCATGTTCACAGCGGGGTGGCACCCAACGCAGCTCGGGCCCATCACTGGTGCATAGCTGGGGGGAAACGCAGGACGATGACTATACGCCTCCCACAGAGGACAGCTTGTCCTTACCTCTGGGCAGCCTGGCACACATGAGCGACTACATGCTGCAGTGCCTGCGCAACAACAGCAGAGTTGCCCACATTTTAACGTGTGCGGACTACTGGGTTGCCACCCTGCTGGATCCCCGGTACAAAGACAATGTGCCCACCTTACTTCCTGCACTGGAGCGTGATAGGAAGATGCGCGAGTACAAGCGCACGTTGGTAGACGCGCTACTTAGAGCATTCCCAAATGTCACAGGGGAACAAGTGGAAGCCCAAGGCCAAGGCAGAGGAGGAGCAAGAGGTCGCCAACGCAGCTGTGTCACGGCCAGCTCCTCTGAGGGCAGGGTTAGCATGGCAGAGATGTGGAAAAGTTTTGTCAACACGCCACAGCTAACGGCACCACCACCTGATACGGAACGTGTTAGCAGGAGGCAACATTTTACTAACATGCTGGAACAGTACGTGTGCACACCCCTCCACGTACTGACTGATGGTTCGGCCCAATTCAACTTCTGGGTCTCCAAATTGTCCACGTGGCCAGAGCTAGCCTTTTATGCCTTGGAGGTGCTGGCCTGCCCGGCGGCCAGCGTTTTGTCTGAGCGTGTATTCAGCACGGCAGGGGGGCGTCATTACAGACAAACGCAGCCACCTGTCTACAGCCAATGTGGACAAGCTGACGTTCATAAAAATGAACCAGGCATGGATCCCACAGGACCTGTCCATCCCTTGTGCAGATTAGACATTAACTACCTCCCCTTAACCATATATTATTGTTCTCCAGGGCACTTCCTCATTCAATTCTATTTTTATTTTCATTTTACCATTACATTGCGGGGCAACCCAAAGTTGAATGAACCTCTCCTCTGTCTGGGTGCCGGGGCCTAAAAATATCTGACAGTGGCCTGTTCCAGTGTTGGGTGACGTGAAGCCTGATTCTCTGCTATGACATGAAGCCTGAATCTCTGTTATGGGACCTCTCTCCTCTGTTTGGGTGCTGGGGCCTAAATATATGACAATGGACTGTTCCAGTGTTGGGTGACGTGAAGCCTGATTCTCTGCTATGACATGAAGACTGATTCTCTGCTGACATGAAGCCTGAATCTCTGTTATGGGACCTCTCTCCTCTGTCTGGGTGCCGGGGCCTAAATATATGACAATGGACTGTTCCAGTTTTGGCTGACGTGAAGCCTGATTCTCTGCTATGACATGAAAACGGATTCTCTGCTGACATGAAGCCTGAATCTCTGCTATGGGACCTCTCTCCAATTGATATTGGTTATTTTTATTTATTTTATTTTTATTTTTATTCATTTCCCTATCCACATTTGTTTGCAGGGGATTTAACTACATTTTGCTGCCTTTTGCAGCCCTCTAGCCCTTTCCTGGGCTGTTTTACAGCCTTTTTAGTGCCGAAAAGTTCGGGTCCCCATTGACTTCAATGGGGTTCTGGACGAAGTTCGGGTCGAGTTCGGATACCGAACCCGAACATTTCCGGGAAGTTCGGCCGAACTTCTCGAACCCGAACATCCAGGTGTTCGCTCAACTCTAGTCATACATGATGCAACATATAGATAGTTGATGTACAATTATGTCACTATAATTCAACTTCAGAGACTTGATATGAAATCCCAATTACAATAATATTGATAGCAACACCTTAACCAAAGAAACCTGCAATATAGCAGAGCAAGCATGAGTTTATCAGTTCTTATGTCAGTATAGCACGTATTCTTTTGGTTCAAAAAGATACCAAGGCCACAAGCAAAAGAAAAAGTGGCTTATTGAGTATGGTTACATACAGGGTAGTATAGTGTGGTTACAAAGACTTGCAACAGGTATAACTAGACCACAAGTAAACCTAATAAATGAAAGGACCGGCAGTACTTGCGTGACCAGTGAAGAAGCAGTGCAGCACCGATCTAAAGGGCGGTGGTGTTGCCGTCAGGAATAAGATGCCTGTGTAGAAATGCGGTGTCCCGGCGTGCCTGCTATCTGAACAGAGGTAGAGCAGGGGTCTATCACAGCCAAAAAATTTTTAATGTCACCCGAAAATGTAAAAGAAAAACTAGTGAAATTTATTAAGCTGTCAACGAAGTAAAGCAGGGGTATATGACAGCCAAAAATTGGTTAATTTTACCCGAAAATGTAACAGATAAATAAATGAATTATTTTTTACCTGTCTACTAGATATAGCAGTGGTATATCACACCCAGAAATGGGTGAATTTCACCCGAGAATGTAACAGACAAATTTGTGAATTTGTTTAACCTGTCTGCTAGGTAGAGCAGTGGTATATCACACCCAAAAATTGGTGAATTTCACCCGGAAGTGTAACAAACAAATTAGTGAATTTTTTAAACCTGTCTACTAGGTAGGGCAGTGGTATACCACACCCAAAAATTGTTGCATCTTACGATCACGCTCCAGTGACGGAATTAAGGACGGTACCTTGTCCTTGTAATGGGGATCCAGCAGCGTGGCCACTCAGTAATCAGCACAAGTTAGGATGTGGGCAACTCGGCGGTCGTTGCGGAGACACTGCAGCATGTAATCGCTCATGTGTGCCAGGCTGCCCAGAGTCAACAAATGCTGTCCTCTGTGGGAGGTGTATCGTCTGTGTCCTCTGTATGGGTGCTGGGGCCTAAATATATGACAATGGACTGTTCCAGTGTTGGGTGACGTGAAGCCTGATTCTCTGCTATGACATGAAGACTGATTCTCTGCTGACATGAAGCCTGAATCTCTGTTATGGGACCTCTCTCCTCTGTCTGGGTGCCGGGGCCTAAATATATGACAATGGACTGTTCCAGTTTTGGCTGACGTGAAGCCTGATTCTCTGCTATGACATGAAAACGGATTCTCTGCTGACATGAAGCCTGAATCTCTGCTATGGGACCTCTCTCCAATTGATATTGGTTATTTTTATTTATTTTATTTTTATTTTTATTCATTTCCCTATCCACATTTGTTTGCAGGGGATTTAACTACATTTTGCTGCCTTTTGCAGCCCTCTAGCCCTTTCCTGGGCTGTTTTACAGCCTTTTTAGTGCCGAAAAGTTCGGGTCCCCATTGACTTCAATGGGGTTCTGGACGAAGTTCGGGTCGAGTTCGGATACCGAACCCGAACATTTCCGGGAAGTTCGGCCGAACTTCTCGAACCCGAACATCCAGGTGTTCGCTCAACTCTAGTCATACATGATGCAACATATAGATAGTTGATGTACAATTATGTCACTATAATTCAACTTCAGAGACTTGATATGAAATCCCAATTACAATAATATTGATAGCAACACCTTAACCAAAGAAACCTGCAATATAGCAGAGCAAGCATGAGTTTATCAGTTCTTATGTCAGTATAGCACGTATTCTTTTGGTTCAAAAAGATACCAAGGCCACAAGCAAAAGAAAAAGTGGCTTATTGAGTATGGTTACATACAGGGTAGTATAGTGTGGTTACAAAGACTTGCAACAGGTATAACTAGACCACAAGTAAACCTAATAAATGAAAGGACCGGCAGTACTTGCGTGACCAGTGAAGAAGCAGTGCAGCACCGATCTAAAGGGCGGTGGTGTTGCCGTCAGGAATAAGATGCCTGTGTAGAAATGCGGTGTCCCGGCGTGCCTGCTATCTGAACAGAGGTAGAGCAGGGGTCTATCACAGCCAAAAAATTTTTAATGTCACCCGAAAATGTAAAAGAAAAACTAGTGAAATTTATTAAGCTGTCAACGAAGTAAAGCAGGGGTATATGACAGCCAAAAATTGGTTAATTTTACCCGAAAATGTAACAGATAAATAAATGAATTATTTTTTACCTGTCTACTAGATATAGCAGTGGTATATCACACCCAGAAATGGGTGAATTTCACCCGAGAATGTAACAGACAAATTTGTGAATTTGTTTAACCTGTCTGCTAGGTAGAGCAGTGGTATATCACACCCAAAAATTGGTGAATTTCACCCGGAAGTGTAACAAACAAATTAGTGAATTTTTTAAACCTGTCTACTAGGTAGGGCAGTGGTATACCACACCCAAAAATTGTTGCATCTTACGATCACGCTCCAGTGACGGAATTAAGGACGGTACCTTGTCCTTGTAATGGGGATCCAGCAGCGTGGCCACTCAGTAATCAGCACAAGTTAGGATGTGGGCAACTCGGCGGTCGTTGCGGAGACACTGCAGCATGTAATCGCTCATGTGTGCCAGGCTGCCCAGAGTCAACAAATGCTGTCCTCTGTGGGAGGTGTATCGTCTGTGTCCTCTGTATGGGTGCTGGGGCCTAAATATATGACAATGGACTGTTCCAGTGTTGGGTGACGTGAAGCCTGATTCTCTGCTATGACATGAAGACTGATTCTCTGCTGACATGAAGCCTGAATCTCTGTTATGGGACCTCTCTCCTCTGTCTGGGTGCCGGGGCCTAAATATATGACAATGGACTGTTCCAGTTTTGGCTGACGTGAAGCCTGATTCTCTGCTATGACATGAAAACGGATTCTCTGCTGACATGAAGCCTGAATCTCTGCTATGGGACCTCTCTCCAATTGATATTGGTTATTTTTATTTATTTTATTTTTATTTTTATTCATTTCCCTATCCACATTTGTTTGCAGGGGATTTAACTACATTTTGCTGCCTTTTGCAGCCCTCTAGCCCTTTCCTGGGCTGTTTTACAGCCTTTTTAGTGCCGAAAAGTTCGGGTCCCCATTGACTTCAATGGGGTTCTGGACGAAGTTCGGGTCGAGTTCGGATACCGAACCCGAACATTTCCGGGAAGTTCGGCCGAACTTCTCGAACCCGAACATCCAGGTGTTCGCTCAACTCTAGTCATACATGATGCAACATATAGATAGTTGATGTACAATTATGTCACTATAATTCAACTTCAGAGACTTGATATGAAATCCCAATTACAATAATATTGATAGCAACACCTTAACCAAAGAAACCTGCAATATAGCAGAGCAAGCATGAGTTTATCAGTTCTTATGTCAGTATAGCACGTATTCTTTTGGTTCAAAAAGATACCAAGGCCACAAGCAAAAGAAAAAGTGGCTTATTGAGTATGGTTACATACAGGGTAGTATAGTGTGGTTACAAAGACTTGCAACAGGTATAACTAGACCACAAGTAAACCTAATAAATTAAAGGACCGGCAGTACTTGCGTGACCAGTGAAGAAGCAGTGCAGCACCGATCTAAAGGGCGGTGGTGTTGCCGTCAGGAATAAGATGCCTGTGTAGAAATGCGGTGTCCCGGCGTGCCTGCTATCTGAACAGAGGTAGAGCAGGGGTCTATCACAGCCAAAAAATTTTTAATGTCACCCGAAAATGTAAAAGAAAAACTAGTGAAATTTATTAAGCTGTCAACGAAGTAAAGCAGGGGTATATGACAGCCAAAAATTGGTTAATTTTACCCGAAAATGTAACAGATAAATAAATGAATTATTTTTTACCTGTCTACTAGATATAGCAGTGGTATATCACACCCAAAAATGGGTGAATTTCACCCGAGAATGTAACAGACAAATTTGTGAATTTGTTTAACCTGTCTGCTAGGTAGAGCAGTGGTATATCACACCCAAAAATTGGTGAATTTCACCCGGAAGTGTAACAAACAAATTAGTGAATTTTTTAAACCTGTCTACTAGGTAGGGCAGTGGTATACCACACCCAAAAATTGTTGCATCTTACGATCACGCTCCAGTGACGGAATTAAGGACGGTACCTTGTCCTTGTAATGGGGATCCAGCAGCGTGGCCACTCAGTAATCAGCACAAGTTAGGATGTGGGCAACTCGGCGGTCGTTGCGGAGACACTGCAGCATGTAATCGCTCATGTGTGCCAGGCTGCCCAGAGTCAACAAATGCTGTCCTCTGTGGGAGGTGTATCGTCTGTGTCCTCTGTATCCCCCCAGCCACGCACCAGTGATGGCCATGAGCTGGTCTGAGTGCCACCCTGCTGTGAACAAGGTTCCTCCTCCTCCTTCTCCTCATCATCCTCCACCTCGTCATCCTCCAGAACTGTGTAGCTGGCGTTTGTGGGTGCAGGAACCCACCCTCAGAGCCACTTGTGAATGACTGGCCGGAAACCCCACAAAATGATCCCTCTTCCTCCTCCTTCTCCTGTTCCACATCCTCTTCTATCATCGCCAGCAGCGTTTTTTCAAGGAGGCATAGAAGTGGGATTGTAACGCTGAGAACGGCATTACCAGCACAAGCCATGTCGGTGGTGTACTCGAAACAGTGCAAAACGGAACACAGGTCTCGCATGGAGGCCCAGTTATTGGTGGTGAAGTGGTGCTGTCCCGCAGAGCGACTCACCCTTGCGTGCTGCAGCTGAAACTCTACTATCACAGTCTGGCCAACATATGAGGCGGTGAGCGAGAAGGCCAAAGTTACGCTGCAGCGCTGACAGGCGAGCAGCAGCAGGGTGAGAACGCCAAAAGTGCGCACAGACGGCCCATACTTAATGCAGCAGCTCTGACATATCGGGGTAATTTTTAAGGAATCTCTGGACCACCAAATTCAGCACATATGCCAGGCAAGGGATGTGCGTCAAACCGGCTAGTCCCAGAGCTGCTACAAGATTTCGTCCATTATCGCACACCACCAGGCCGAGCTTGAGGCTCACTGGCACCAACCACTCATCGGTCTGTTGTTCAAGGCCTGTCCACAACTCCTGCGCGCTGTGTAGTTTGTCCCCCAAACAGATACGTTTTGAAACTGCCTGCTGTCGTTTACCCCTAGTTGTGCGAAAGTTGGTGATGAAGGTGTTACACTGACCGGATGAGGGCGTGGTAAGGCATGAGGAAGCGGAGTAGGAGCAGGAAGCAACAGGAGGCAAACTGAAGCACCCTGCAATCCTTGGTCGTGAAAGGACATGCGCCAAACTGCTATCCGCCTCAGGCCCAGCCGCCACTGCATTTACCCAGTGTGCTGTTATGGAGATATAAAGGACCTGACCATGCTTACTGGTCTGCGTATCAGTAGTGAGGTGCACCTTGCCACAGATGGCGTTGCGCAGTGCACACCTGATTTTGTCCCCCACTTGGTTGTGCAGGGAAGTGATGGCATTCCTGGAAACGTAGTGGCGGCTGGGCACGACGTACTGTGGGACAGCCACAGCTATAAGGCTTTTAAAACTCTCTGTCTCCACCAGACATTTTTGGTGTAATTTGGTAAATTATTCAGTAATTAATGCGCACCACATCCTTACATTCAGTGCTTAAACTTTGAAAAGTTGTCACACTTTTATGCTTTAATAATTTCTCCAATATTTCTACTCTAATTGTAAATTTGAAAAAATGGATCCTCCCTTAAATGTGGTCACTTTTTCTCACGCTCCCTCTCCGGCCTGGAACTCTTATTCCCCGCAACCCATAATCACCATGGTAGGCGCATAAAAGAACATCGAAAGTTGAAAGAGCAGATATCAAATTGGATCGTGAACATCACGGGGATGTGCGACATGGTGGGGCAGAAAGTGTTCACACGCCTACACGAACTGACTGACAAGGGTCAGCCCCTGCAACTTCTGGGTCTCCAAATTGGGAACATGGCCTGAGCTTGCCCTTTACCCCTTGGAGGTGCTGGCCTGCTCTGCAGCCAGTGTATTGTCAGAACGTGTGGTTAGCATGACTTGAGGGGGTTATCACAGGTTATATTTCCCATTGTTTTGGGGTGTACCCTAATTTTAAAAATAAAAATTTAAAACCAAAAACCAGTGTAGGCTACCTCCTACTCTACCGCCACTTCCACCGACACCGCCACATCCACCGCCTCCTCAGCCTCCTACTCGATATGGACCTGGTTCTCCTAGATCAAGATTATTATTTTTTATTTTTAGGTATTTTATGTTATTTAAAGTAATTTCCCTATCCACATTTGTTTGCAGAGCACTTGCCATGCTCTTAACCACATTTTGACGCCATTTACAGCCCTCTAGCCTTTTCCATGACATTTTTACAGCCAATTGCTTCTAAACTTCTAAGCCTTCTAACGTCCTAAAAAAAAAAAGACATTTCCCGCAAGGTAGGGAGAATTTTTTGTTTTGGGAATGGAAGAATAAAGGCATTACTAGGCTTAGAGATTTGCTTGGAACCAATGGCCAACAATTGATGTCATGGGAACAGCTGTAAGGAAAATATGATCTAAATGACGCACACTACCTCCCTTTCCAGCAGATTATGAGCTGCTGCAAACCCCAGCAGGCTCTTTGGGTGACCCGGAAAAGCTTGCGTGGTTTGAGGCTATACTGGGCAAGGATGGCACGCACATGTCTCAGAAATGTACCAAAAGTTACATAGCATACAAATGATAGGCTTGGTAAAAGGAGCTTTTGAGCCCTGGGAAAGGGAACTGAGTGATCAAAACATAGCCAAAAAATTGAGGGAAGGCCTTGAATTAGTAAGACGAGCAATTTACAGCGAACAATGGAGGGAGACACAACTAAGGATTATTCATAAGGCGACGTACGCCTTTAATTTGTCATACCGAGATGCCCCTGCCCATTACCTACGGCATTGCCCCAAGTGCGACCTCTCAAAAGCTGGACTCCTTCATGCTTTGTTGGAATGCCCAAAGGTGCAACCGCTATGACAACGGTCGGTGGAGACAATAAAGGAGATTTGGGGGGAGATAGTGGGGCTAACACCGCAACAGTGTATTTTTCACTACATACCTAAAAATCAGGAAGAGGAATTAGGGACAATAGTGGCAAAAAAAGGAGTACATATATTATTGATGTCAGTTAAAAAATCCCTTTTACAACACTGGCTGCAAACAGAAGTACCATCATGGGAAGAGATAGTTGGGACTATGAAGAATGTGTTATATCTGGAAAGATTGGAGGTAGAACAGGACAAGGAAAGATTGATTGAAAAATACATAAAGAAGTGGAGTAAATTCATCGAGAAGCAATTGTCTAATTGCGAAATCCAGGAACTTAAGGTCCCCTTCAAGTTGACTAAGTGAGGCGAAATTGTCGAACAGATTGGGGAATTTGGCAACATAGGAAGATATAGGCGAGACCTAAGCTTAAGATAGGATATAACCTGTACTAATAAGGAGAAGAGGCCACCATAGTTTCAGACGAGTGTTCACGGGGTTGGGTGCAGTTGGGAAGGAGGGGTTCGTGGGGAAGGGCGGGGGGAGGGAATTGGAATTGAAAAAAAAATGGAAGATTGTGAATTGAGAACCCTGAAAGGATATCTTGTGATATTGTTGTAAACTGATGTTGTTATAAAATGCCATCTTTGTGTGTCAATATATGCTTATTATATGTGAAATATATGGAAATTCTCAATTCAATAAAGAGAACATTAAAAATGACATTTCCAAAATGATGCCAACATAAAGTAGACATATGGGGAATGTTAAGTAATAAATATTTTATGAGGTATCACTTTCTGTTTTAAAAGCAGGGAAATTGAAATTTTAATTTTTTTTCCAAATTTTTGGTAAATTTGGGATTTATTCATAAATAAATGTGAAATGTATTGACTCAAATTTATGACTAAAAAAAAATTGTGTAAGAGAAGCAATGAAAAAATGGCAAATTTGCCATTTTTACCCTTTTTTCCGTTACACCATTCACTGTATTGGATTTTTTTTTTAATAGTATGCACATTTTTGGTTGTGGTGATACCCATGATGTTTATATTTTTTGTTATTTAGATATTTATTTATTTTTTTATATATATTTTTTTAACTTTTAACATTTTTTGTAATGATTTTGAAGCTCATATATAAGCCTATTCAATTTTTTCCTTTTGAACAATCAGAGATTTTTAAAATGAGTTTATTACTGTATTTTGCTCATTTCTTATGTTGACCTGCCATCTGGTGGCCAAAATAAAAATTGCAGCATGAATGCTGTAAGCCTCGTCTGCGAGGCACAGCACATTCAAAGCAACTACCGACAGCCCCCTTGGCTGCAGGGGGTGTCGGTAGGAAGCCCTGGTTTTTGACACTTTGGATGCCATGATCTCACTTTAATTACAGCGATCAGCATTATTAGCCGTAGGTCTCTGCTATTTGATACAGCAGAGACCTGCCGGCCATGACACCGTCTGCACATACGAGTGGGCGCCATGTTTACACATTGCTCCAGCGCCGTAGACGTACATGTAGCGAAAGGGTTAATAGTTACTAGTATGAGTGTTTTCACATGTGGTGATGCCAATGATGTTTATTTTTTATTTTTATTTTGGGAAATTGAGGAAAGGGGAGCAATTTGAATGTATGAATATATAATTTTTTACATTTTTTTAAAACATTTATTTTGTTTTACACTTTTTAAAAGCTCTCATAGGGAACTTGAACATGCATCGTTAGATTGCTTCTCTCATAGATTTCAATTCCAGTTTTTTTTTTGCTATTCCTGCCTCATCTTGGGGGCACAGACCTCTTGATCAGTGACATCACTTGGGAAAGACAGCTGTGGCTTGAAACTGCTACTACATGTGGAATGCCACCAGTTGAGACAGAGTCATATAGGGACATTGGACAGGATTGCTTCTTCTGGGATAGTGTTATAATGGACTCTATTGTGGATTATTCTATTCTTCTACATGCAATTTTGAAATATATGGCTCAGGTTAGTGTATGTGTAGTAATCGTATGCTAATAGCTCTGATGTATGTTGCTTTGTATGACATTTACTTTGCTCTGTGATTAGTGCTAACAACAAGTGAGTCAGTATGGAATAGGAATGTAACAACAGTGTTAAGTTATACTACAATAGCCAATGATTTAGTTTTCTGTTAAAGTGTACCTAAAAGTTTAACAAATTTATTTTCAAAGTGTTATAAAATACCCTAAGTAGTGTTGGTTAAGCACCAAAGTGCTCAGGTGCTCGAGTAGAACACCTCGGGATGCTCGGGTGCTCGACCCAGGAGGAAGGGAGATGAGAATATATCACGGCCAAAAGCACTTGTCCATGTGTAAGTCGTTTAGTGGACCTTCCTAATAACTGCGTTGGTCAGGGCACGGGTGATGTTACGGGAAACATGCTGGTGTAAGGCTGAGACTGCACAATGTGAAAAGTATTGGCGGCTGGGGACAGAGTACCACGGGACAGCCGCCACCATCAGGCTGCGGAAAGCCTCAGTGTCCACAAGTCTAAATGGCAACATTTCCAGGGCCAACTATTTGGAAAGGTGTGCATTTAGTGCTATGGTCTGTGGGTGGGTGGCTGGGTATTTTACTCTTTCATTCAAAGGCCTAGGGTATAGACATCTGTATGTTGCGCTGGGACACAGAAGTGGATATGCTATCTGATGCTGCTTGTGAAGGTCCAGGTGCATGGCAGGAAGCATCCCGGCCTGCGTTTTGGACATGGGATTGGCCAGCACATAACCCAGGGGAAGAGGAGGCAGTGGTGTGACCCGCAGACACTTGTTGTGGACCCAGGCGTTTGGCCCACCTATTAGGGTGCTTTGATGCCATGTGGCAGATCATGCTGGTGGGGGTGAGGTTGCTAGTGTTCACGCCCCTGCTCATTTTGGTATGTCACAGGTTGCAAATGACAATTGTTTTATCGTCCGCACTTACCTCAAAAAAGCGCCAGACTGTGGAACACCAACCCCTTGGCAAGGGAGATTGACACAAGGAGGTGCTCCAGGGAACAGTTACGGGCCTGTTTGGTGTGGCCCGCCTTCTCGCTTTTGCCACCCCACTGCCTCTTCAAGCCTGTTGCGGTGCTGCAGATCCCTCTCCCTCTGTTCTGCTGTCCTCACTCCGCTTTCGACCTTCCCATGTTGGGTCAGTGACTTCGTCCAGCACCTCCTCTTCCACTTCCTCACGCTGGTCATCCTCCTGACTTGTTGACCTAACAACAACCTCACTTATTGACAACTGTGTCTCATCCTCATCATAAACCTCTTGAGACACTAATTGCGTTTGACGTAATTTGGCAACTGTGTCTCATCATCATCCACCTTGTCATCTTCTTCTGACTGTGGATGCTCCAGAGTTTGGGAATCAGGGCACCAGATCTCCTCATGTCCCTCTTCAAGTGGGCTTGACGAGAGGCCCAAATTAAGGAATGGTGATGAAAACAGAAAAAACTGGGACATGAAGCTAGGTATCGTGGATGAGTGTGTTTCTTGTGCTCTGGCAGCAGGCACAGTTTCACCGCGCCCAGGGCCACGGCCTCTGCATGCACCATCAGCAGCACAGCCACTTCCCCATCCCTTACTGCTCGCCTTGTGCATATTAAATGGCATATATGCTTGCAAGTCTGTCGCACGTACAGTAGCGCAGGTTGTGTAAGTGTATGCGCAAATAAAGTACAAAAAATTTCACAGATATTTTTAGGATGAGCACACGTTAAACAGGAGGTATAGCGCAAGTAATGTCACTGTCACCACCGCCTAATAAAAAATTACACTGAATGAATGTCACTAATATTTAGGATGCGCACACTTTAAACAGGAGGTGTAGCGCAAATAATGTCACTGTCACCACCACCTAATAAATAATTACACTGAATTAATGTCACTGATATTTATGTTGCGCAAACGTTTTACAGGAGGTATATAACACAAGTAATGTCGCTGTCACCAGCGGCTAATAAAAAATTACACTGAATTAATGTCACAAATATTTTGAATTGGCAAACGTTATACAGGAGATGTAGCGCAGGTAATGTTGCTGACACCAGCAGCAAAAAAATGTCACTGATATTTCGGATACACAAACGTTATACAGGAGATGTAGCGCATGTAATGTAACTGTCCGCAGTGGACACCATCTACAGAAAAAGGACACTGGATGTCACAGATATTTTTATGCTGCGCACACGTTACACAGGAGATGTAGCGCAGATAATGTCGCTGTCACCAGAGGCGGAGAAAATTACACTGAATGTCACTGATATTTGGGATGCTAAACGTTATACTGGAGATGTAGCGCAGATAATGTCGCTGTCACCGGCAGCAAAAAATTAGACTGAATATCACTGATATTTCGGATACACAAACATTATACAGGAGATGTAGCGCAGGTAATGTAACTGTCCGCAGCGGACACAGTCTATTTAAAAGTACACTGGATGTCACAGATATTTTTAGGCTGTGCACACGTTAGACAGAAGAGGTAGCACAGATAATGTTGCTCTCTGCAGATGCCAAACAATTGCAAGCTATTTAGCGCAGGCTGCGCAAAAAATATATATTGCTGCCAGATACAACTAGAGTCCTTAAAAGGACTTTTGGGTCTCTAACAAGTTTTAGCAATTTAGCGCAGGTTGCGCTAAAAATATATATTGCTGCCACACACAATAGTCCTTAAAAGGACTTTTGGGTCTATAACAAGTATAAAAACTAAAATATTGCTATTTCAATACCTACACTATCTCTCCCTTCTGCTCTCCAGCTCTCCCTGACTAATACTGAGCCGAACACATGTCATCCGGTGTTATATAGCACCCGATCACGCGTTCCAGCCAGCCAATGACTGTAATGCCAGTAATCACTGAAATGCTGCGTAGCAGCCAAGAAATGTGCGGGGAGGAGACTCGAGCATCGTGCTCAATTACACATAGTATTCTGCCGAACACCTCGATGTGCCGAGCATTGCGATACGCTAGCTGAACTAGTGTTTAGCCGAGCATGCTAAGGACTCTATCATACGAGCAAGTCCATTGCAGGAATCATGCTCTGTGTGTGAGCATGATCCTCCGTTCTGGACCCTGCTCGTCTTCCAGGAGCACACAGCATTATCATGATTGATAATGCTATGTACCTCTGCATGACCGTATTGTTTTATAATCATAAACCTGTTAGTATCATTCTGTAGTAAAAAGGTCATGCAAAGGCGTATAGCATTACCAATCATGGTAATGTCATGTGCTCCTGCAAGACGAGCAGGGAAGATCATGCTAACACATGGAGCGTGAATTCCACAATGGACTCGCTCATATAAAAGAGCCCTAAATTTGTATTTTTATTTTCAATTTTTACCACCAAACAAGGCCCATGACATTTGGGCCTCATAAAGTGCTATTCTCTACAGCACATAGAGAATACATACATACACCGCAGGGTGGGGCGGCCATTTCCCCGGGGGCCAGACTGCAGGGGGTGCTGGTGGCAAAAAATCTGTTCACCTCAGTTTTTCGCTCTGCTCTGCCTCTGCTGCACTGCGCAGCACCGCAGTGAGGATCGGCTTCAGCAGAAGGGGCACACGCCCTGATGAATCACCAGGGTGCACACAGCAGTACGGCACTTCACTGATAGGCTCCGCCCATCTTCCAGGCAGGAAAGATACTGTGGAGCTAGAGCAAGAAGAAGAAGATGGCTGCAGTGCCCCTTCAGGACAGACTCCACAGGCAGCTGGAATGAGCAACACTGACAGTGTCACTCCCTGAGTGTTAGGTGGGGTGACCAGGCGGGCAGGCGCTATATTAAGAGTAATGCTAGCAGGCCTGGCCTGGTATATAGACAGCAGATATGGACAGAAGGCATCCTCTGGGCAGTAATGTCTCTCTGGTCATCCTTTACCAGCACCCTGACTACCACTTTCTTGGCCTGGCTCTCATGGCACTTCACAGCCCACACTGCTGAAGCCTGGCCCTAGAATTCAGGTCACTTTGTGTCTTCTGAATTCTGGGGCCTCACACCCATCTACTAGATTATCTGTACACAGAGAGTTATCACCGTGTTATCTGTGGTGTTACGTAGGACTGCAGGTGACATCTACTGCATTATTTGTAAAAAAGGGTGTGGTCACAGTAGGGGATACTTGGCTTGCCCCGGGTGCTGGCAACCCACGCTACACCACTGAACTGATGGGAGTGCCAGTGGTCGGACCCCCACTGATCAGTTAGTTATCCTCTTTCCTATCAATAGAGGATAACTTGAAAACTTGGCACAACCTTCAGTAATAATGTTTCAAGTTCTTGCACATACAGCAAAATAAGATTCCTTTATCTGCTAACTGAACTGCACATGGTCTAATTGTTGCTTCTGACAATTGACTCTTCTGTCCACCTGACAAGCTCTTAACTTTTCAATCAACTGGATCGACACCATAAGTGCATACCCGGGTGTACCCCCTAAATATAATTCAACAAAGAGAGCTGGTACTACAATATACCCAAAATATCAAAATTTATTAGACATAAATAACATACATACACATGTACAAACATGTGGAAACAATATATAAAGTGCCCGCGACGGCAGCTCAAAAAGATCCCATAAAATCACATGTGGCATAGACTGTGGGCTTACTAAAACTCAGGATCATATACATCAGGGGTAAAACATATCTACTATAACTAAAGCCTAGAACCTAGATGTATGATGCGAGAATGGCGGGTGCTGATAACAGACATATCATATTACCGGCTCAATGTATGAAGTGAGCGCTAGCATACACATACAATATCACATACATACAGAGCAAGTCTGGATCTCTCTTACCCAATGTCCCACAGTAAATGAATGAGCTGTCGCTACCTGGCGCGTCCCTCTGTCTATGCCACGTGTGATTTTATGGGATCTTTTTGAGCTGCCGTGGCGGGCACTTTATATATTGTTTCCACATGTTTGTACATGTGTATGTATGTTTTTTATGTCTAATAAATTTTGATATTTTGGGCATATTGTAGTACCAGCTCTCTTTGTTGAATTAAGCTCTTAACTTTGTTAACATTGACAATTGTCAACACCTTCCCTTCCCCCTTTAACAATATACATAAATAATAGTAATAGTTAACAGGCAGAGGTCAGAGCAGGCACATGTGAATCCATGAAACAGTCCAGAGGTCAAGACAGGCAGCTCAAGGTCAGTATGGACAGCAGACATTGGTCTGGTCAGCAAGCAGAGAGTTGGGATCCAGAAAACAGACAAAAGTCGGTACACAGACATACAAACATATTACAGCTCTTTTGCAGGGCCTAGTAAGCAAGTCTATTCAAATCTATTGATAAGGTAAAAGATGGAACAAACAGACCAGCATATATAGGAGTGCATCATGCACTATGGGACACAAGAGTCTGGTGGCCAGCACTGGACAAAAGCTAAGTGAGTGATGCTGTGCCCATACTTGCCCCAAATAGCACGATGGCGTTGGGCATTGAGAGTCACCATGAAACTGACTAATGTCCACTTGGGTTTGAACCTGACTCCTGGTACCATGTGTAATTTTCCACTCAATAATTATGTGTGAAGATGTTGAGTATCCTTTATTTAAGTCTGGTACATACAGTAAAATATGGCTTTTCGATTTGGTAGCTGAACTGCATGCAGTTGGCTCTGACAGTTGGCCCTACAGATGTAGCCACCATTGTTTTGACTGGCTTGTTGTGTTAAAGCAACACAAACGCATTACAATAATACAACAAATCCTATTAAAGTGACAATGATTGGTGGCAAAATAATTCTGGCTACATCTATACTTGTCTACCTGCCACCATTAATAATGATCAACACTGTCCACCTGTTTCCTCCTTTTCTAAATTTCTTTGCTCACCGTGCCTGTTCTTTATACTTTTTGATAGAATTTTCTGTGGTTTCAGAAAAAAAATAAATAGACACTGACCCTCAAGGATCTATGTATACAATGCCTGTCTTTAATCCATGCAGATGTTGTAGAAATATTGTCCCAGGATTACCCTTTTTTGTTGTGAACTTTTGCAGTGCCTTCTGTAGCACTGACCATACATAAGATAAAATATGGCTAGAATGGTTGATTACGGGCATTTAAGCCGACTGCCATTTGATGAACTAGATTGAACAATAGTTTGTGATGACGGATAGCAGACTCTTGTCTGCCAAACATGCAGTTAGCCATGCCATTGTCAGCTGAAACTGCATGCTTATTTTTGTAAAAGTTAAAGGGAACCTGTGACCGGGATTTTGTGTATAGAGCTGAGGACATGGGTTGCTAGATGGCCGCTAGCACATCCGCAATATCCAGTCCCCATAGCTCTGTGTGCTTTTATTGTGTCAAAAAAAACAATTTGATACATATGCGAATTAACCTGAGAGGAGTCCTGTAGCACACAGAGCTATGGGGACTGAGTATTGTGGATGGGCTAGCGGCCATTTAGCAACCTATGTCCTCAGCTCTATACACAAAATCCCGGTGACAGGTTCCCTTTAAGTCTGGCATGCTGGCATGTTGCTGGTGGACTGATCCCACAGACAACTGATCAGCTGCAATGTGGCTGATCATTGTCTCCAAGGTATGGCCACCAGCTTTAGTGATGACAGTGCAATACCTCAAGCAGATGGTACGATCAAATTGTTCAGTGGATAATGGTGGTAAATCTTGTCTCTTAAGGCTCATGCATGAGGCCGGTGGCTGTGCGTTGCAGACCGCTATTTGTGGTCCACATCACTGGCACGGGACACACACATTTGTGTGCATGAGCCCTTAATCTGAACTCATAGATGTTCTATTATGCAGAGTTACAAGATGTACCAGACCTTAAAAAGGTTATCTTAAGTCGGAAAATTATCGCATATCCACAGGCTATGTCAAATATGTCTGATAAATGTGGGTTCTATAGGTTGTTTTACCTGTTCCAAGAATCGGGGTCTCCAGTTCAAGCTGGAGAAGAGATAAATAACCACCTTATCGGGTTGGAAACGTGCTGTAGGGTCAAGAACCGCTCGGCCAATTAACCTGCTGCTGCCTTTCATTTAACTAATGAAGACCGCACTCTTTAGTCGGTCTTCATTGTCAATGGCTGCCTGGTAGTGAAGTTGGAGTGTGGCCATTAACAATGAAGACCGACTATATAGAGTGGTCTTCATTAGTTAAATGAAAGGCAGCTGAGGGCTAATTGGCCACGTGGTCCTTGACCACGGCTGTGACCTGACTGGATCACAACCGAGCAAACAGCACATGCATTGCCACCTCTTAATCTATGCTCCATCCAGATTCAGAGGTGGGATACACATGTATCAGGCATCTATGACATATCTATAGGATATACAATAAATATTTGAGATGGGAATATCCCTTTAACCCATTGGATGACCTAAGAGTAGACAAGTTTAGTAAGCCTTTTGCATGCGTGGTCGGCTCTTCACTAAGAACAAGGATCAAGAGACTCCTCGTTATCAGGATCTGTTGTATCCTAGCAAAAAACTTCTGCTAATCGCATATTTATGTATGTCTAGCTGGCAAGCTATAACAATTAATCATGTAACAAAAAACTCTCATATGAAAAAATATTGAATTAAATAACTCTAACAATTGTCCTCCAGGTCAATTTAGCCAATAAGATGTATGCAAATGTGAAAATGTTCTAATTCTGACATATCAGACAAATAAATGACAAAAATAACTAGAATACCATTAAGTGTACTATAATTTACAAGACAGTGCACACATATACCTGTATATATTGATATGTTGTGTAAGGCCCCTTTCAGATGAGCGAGTTTTCAGCGTGGGTGCAATGTGTGATGTGAATGCATTGCGGCCGTAGTGAATCCGGACCCATTCAGTGTGGGTTTTTCATGCATTACTTGTGCATTGCAAGAAAATCGCAGCATGTTCTATATTCAGCGTTTTTCACGCAACCCTGGCGCCATAGAAGTGAATGGGGCTGCGTGAAAAATGCATCGCATCCGCAAGCAAGTGCGGATGTGATGCTTTTTTTTACTGATGGTTGCTAAGAGATATTGTTTGTAAGCATTCTATCACGCGCGTGAATGAAAAACGCATCAGTGCGCATTTCACACGCGCAATAAGAACTGAACAACTGAACGCAGTCGCAAACAAAACTGACTGAACTTGCTTGCGAAATGGTGTGAGTTTTCCTGACCTAATCCGTATCGTTCGTGTGCAAGAGGCCTAGGTGTATCCTTTAGGCCCTCTTCGCACAGTCAGTGTTTGGTCAGTGATTGTAAGCCAAAACCAACTGTGTGTACAAAATAGGTTGAATTAATTCTGTTATACCTTATCTCTGTATAGTTTTCACTCCTGGTTTTGGTTCAAAATCACTGGTAGAAATTACTGATCAAACACTGACATGTGAATAAGTCCATAGGCCTCTTTCGCACAGTCAGTATTTGGTCAGTATTTTTGCATCAGTATTTGTAAGCCAAAACCAGGAGTGGGTCCAAAACATAGAAGAGGCACAAATATTTCTATTATATCTTTTTCTCTGCAGGTTCCACTTCTGGTTTTGGCTTTCAAATACTGACCGTGTGAAACAGGCCTTAGCGTTACTCCACTCACATTTGCTTCAGAGGATTATTAAATAATTAATTGCAATACTTGAATGCAAAAACATGTTCAGTTTCCAACTTTAACCCCTTGAGGGCTGAAACATTTTTTTATTTTTTTATTTTTTTTCACTTTCATTGTTTACTTTAAAGAGTAACTAAACTGTTATATAATTTTTGTGAACGTGTCCCTTATGCCATAATAATAATTTTTGCAATATAGTTTATTAATGTATTTTGTATTTTTATTACTCTTTTGCCTCCCTAAAGCGAGCGTTTCACTGTGCGCTTAAAATCTACTTCTCTGTACACCGCCGACTTTCCAGTGGTGTATGGCGTATGGAGAAAACATTTTATGATTGGGGCCGCAGCCCAGTGAGTATAGGCAGGAGTGCACATTGCTGTTCCTGCCCGTGCCCCCTGGAGCTTTACTAACTCCTCGTACATTCTTTGTTGCAAAATCGTCAGTTACAGATGTTAGCTGAAAGTCAATAGGAAATTTGAAATGCAGAACATGCAATTATTTTGTGCCTAGCGGCAGATTTCCCATTTGGTGCAAGAAGCTGTTGAGTTTTTCCATCTCCTCTATAAGAAAGAAACACTTGGCTAGGAAAAAATGTTTCTATGGTGTTTTTCCCATGCTAAAAATAAGGCCGTTAGTAATACACAGTTGAGTCACAGTATTATGACCACCAGCTGAAATCCAGAGTAACCACCATGTGCTCCACGGACATCAGATGGTCTGGGAGTGAGTCAATAAGGTCCTGGTAGGTTGTATCTGAAGCCATGCCTGTGTTGCATCCCACAGGTGCATGGGGGAGGATCCATAGAGTGAACACGACAATTGAAGTACAGTAGTCCTACAGATGCTCAATTGGGTTCAAGTCTTGGGAATTAGAAGGCCAGTCTATTGCTTGGAAGTCTTGGTCTTGGTCTTTCAACCAATGTCGGACATTTATAGCCACGTGACATGTCGCATTGTTTTGCTAGAAGATCCCATCCGCCCCAGGGAAGAAAATCATCATGTATGAGTGTATAAGATCTGCAAGGATGGATTCATACCCAAATTGGTTGAGAATGCCTTCCACATGGATAACTGGGACCAGAGAATGCCACAAAAACATTCCTCAGAGCATAATGCTGCCATCACCAGCTTGTGTTCTTCCAGCAATGATTGTATGGTGTTTGTTCTCGCCTGACACACCAACATCTATCACTTGACTCAACAGATAAGGCCATCCTTTGCCAATTAGCAGAGGTTCAATTCTGTAACTGCTGTAAGAATTGAATCCTTTTCTGCAGATGAAACTTCATTAGCAGAGATACAGTGACCATCCATCTTCTTTGAAGCCTCATATGCAGTAGAGTTTGCTGAACTGTTGCTTTAGATACACCACTATTAGCCTCCTGGTTAATTTTTGTTGTGAGCTGCTCCACAGTAGGGTGTCGGTCCATCCTTTGGACACCCTCATAGCCAGTTTACCTCTCATATCATTGACACATTGTGCTCCTTAGTTTCCACATCACTTATTTGGAGTGGTGCCATTTGTCCACTCATGACATTAACAGAGCAGCGCACGGACATTTCATAAACTCAACAGTTTCAGAAATATTGCCACTCTTGGCCTGAAAACCAATAACCGTCCGTTTTTTTAACTGAAAATTTGCCTTTTACCCTTGACAGCATAGAGGGGTATGTGAGTAGACAGTCTATCGCACACCTCACAGTACATACCAACCAAGCCAGCTCACATGTGACCTCTTTCATGAGCTACGCTCTGCCAACATCGAAAGTAGGAAGTGGTCATAGTAAAGTGACTTGACTGTGTAAAGAAACTCAGTCTGTTAAAGTTAACTGTACCTAAGTAACTATGAAACTAAGCTGTGCTGTATAATAAACTCAATGCTATACCTCTAAATGCAGATAAAGCAATATAGATGCTACTTAAAATTAGGTTTACTGACAAGTCACTCTTTACCACATACAGCATAGGAATATATACAGTATATATATATATATATATATATATTCATTATTGCAATACAATGACCTTGCTGCCAGTGACCGAAAAAGTAGGACTGCAGTTCAAATAGTCAGCCTACATCTATCATTTTTGCCTCTTCTGCTAGAAAATCTTTGAAGCTGATAATTGCTCGAAGTACAGATAAAAGTAGAGCTTTCATCAGAATAAAGTAATCTACATACATTTTACATGTTTTTACCAGTCCAATCTTTTCCCTTATCATGGGCCTTTTAAATTCTTGTACGCATCAATAGTATTACTGTAGCTATCTTGAATTTTAAACAGAATATTCTGGGTCAATTAAAAAAATTGATAAGGCAGTATGAATAGTGTCTTCATAAGTTTAGGATGTATGCGAACAATTTTAAATAACAAAAATCTCCCTAATAAATTATGATAAAATGAATGAATTTCAGTAATATAGATAATGATTGTTTTACACTGTGAATCTATATTTCAGAGTGAACAATTAAATACACTTATTATTAATTAAATTGTATGGTGTAACTCCCTAGATCTCTCTAGCATTTCAGAGATCCTTGTAATAATAATTTTATTTTTACTATTTTTGGCATTAATAAATGTTAGCTAATTTATTTTTTTATAGATTTGACCTAATGTGATTGTAAGAACTAGAGGCTAGGTCTCAGAAGTTTATGGGTATATATTAAACTTGTAGGTATTGAAATGTATGTCTATAATATAAGAAAATTGTTGCCCAGGATAATAAAGGGGTTTTATAATACACTTATAATTTCAGCGCCATTCCTGTACTGCCAATCACTCTGTCATCCATCTCTGCTTGGTTTTGTTACTCTAGTACAATGGAAAATGTATCAGCATCAATGACTACTGCCATGGGGTGCTAAATGGTAGGTAATTACTTACTCTGCAATGACAAAAGGGCTTTGTAGGAAAGGTCAATGTCCTGTATAAAGCACTAGCTAAAGGACTGCTTCACTATCGCTGGGGTATATTTAATCTATTTCATTTAATGTTTGTGTGTCGTTAAAATATATCAACACTATCCACTATAACAGTGACATCTACAGCACCCCACCCCCTTAAAAGTGACCTCCACAGCCCCCCACCACTTACCACTGACCCCCCCCCCCCCAGTGCCCCGTCCCTTAAAATTGGACCTCCACAGCAGTCCACCCCCTTAACTTTGACCTTTACAGCAGCCTTCCCCTTTAGCAGTGAGTTTCACAGCACACCAGTGACCTCCCTTTTGGCCTTTACAAAAATCTGCCCCTTACAGAAACACTGACCTCCATAGCAGACCATCCCCTTAACTGTCACCTCCACAGAAGCCTACTGCTTGTGTCCCTGTGGAATATGGGAATCCCAACAGCTCATGGAGTTTGTACTACTTTGCAGGCCAGTGCTCTCCAGGTCAGTGGTCGGGAGGACAGGAGGTTAGAGCCATGAAGCGTTGCTAACCCTGCCGGGCCCTCTCTCTCACACAGTGCTCTGCTGCTGTAACGGTACTAGGCAGGGGAAGCAGCCGAGCACAGCAGACGAAAAGATTTGGTGGCTGGCTCAAGGGCCAAGAAGGAAGGGAGACATACTTTGATTGGAAATGGGGCGGGGCCAATCAGCCTGCCCGGGCCCAATAGCAACTGTCTATGGGCGGTACGCCAGTGACTCAGCTTTATATATTAGATGTAACTAAGTCCTCCGTGCACTTTTTTCAGTAGTTTTTTTTGTGATAGAAATATAGGTTATCCCCTTCAGGACATTCTCTGTACATTTATGGGGGATGCGTTCTTTGAAAAGAGTACACGCTTCTGAGCAAGTGGATGCCATAGCCGCCAGGTTTCTGCTGTTTTAAAGAGCAGACAGCTCGGACTAATGTCTATTATCAGCAATAATGCTGATCACAGACATTTAAGCCCTCAGATGTCGTGGTCAATTATGACCACAGCATCTGAGGTGGCTTTGCCTGGGAGCACTGTGCCAGAAAGGCGGGAGGGGCCATATTCGATTTCGACGAAATTCGCAAATATTCACATGAATATTCGTCTCATATTTGTCAAAATCGAATATTCGTCATTATTCTATTTGATCGCGATTAATATGCGATTTACATAAACGCGTATTGCGATTTTAACTTAAGGTAACTTTCCTATTGGCTTGATATCTAGTATTAGCGAAGATGATGAATATGACGAATGTATTCGTCATGTTCCCCAAACGAAGATAACAAAGTATTCTCCATCTTCGTTTTAGCTCCATAGTCATCAACTTCGATAATTCTAGCAATCAAATAGGAAGGTTGAATATAGAGACAGCTGTGTTTAATTCGCTATGCGATTATATTACCTTGCTTTTTTTATTTTTATAAATAGAATCATTATAATAATCAAGTATTATAACTATTCTATTTTTTTTTTTTAAAGTAATATGATCGCATAGCGAATTAAAAACTTAGCTGTCTCTACTAGTCAACTTTCCTATTTGATTGCTAGACTTAGCGAGGTTGCCGAATATGGAACTAAAACGAAGATGGAGAATATTTAGTTAACTTCGTTTGGAGGAATATGACGAATACATTAGTCATCTTCGCTAATTCTACAAAGCCAACCATAGTAAACCAGGTCTAAGTTGAAACCGCAGTGCGATTAATTCAAGTTATATTAATCGCATTGCGATTTCAACTTAGCACTGCTATATTCCATATTAGTATTAGGCTTGAATTAACGAATATGGAATATAGCAGTGCTAAGTTGAAATCGCAATGCGATTACTTCAAGTTATATTAATCGCATTGCGATTTCAACGTAATTCTCAAATCCGACAGTACATTCTAGTATGGAGGTGTTCCCATGGTGATGGGGACGCTCCATGAGCACGGAAGTTGGCAGAAGCGTCAACGGGCACTGACAGGAGCAGCCAGGAATCAGTGACTGGAGCAGCCAGGAAGGACAGGTAAGAACTACTTTTGGGAAATGGGAAAGAAACAAATATAACAATAAAAATAAAAAAACGAATATTCAAAATAGCGAATTTATAGCACTATACTCAAAATATTCGCAAATTAACGAAGTGCCAATATTCGCAAAAAAAGTTTGATATTCGAATATTCACACTCAACACTACTCCCTTGCATGGCAATAGGGGGAGCCATTTATTCCTTGTGGTAGGCTTAGTTCATTTGAAGGATCTGAAGCTACAACAGTAGTAGTTCCTATGGCGGCTTGCTGGTGAAAGGGCTCCATAGGAACATACAGTAGCACAAATAAAAAATGTTTTTTTTTTTAAAGTATTAAAACACAAGAAAAGCTATCTTAATGTGGTATAGCTGTAATCATAGAATAGAATACCCATAGAATACAGTAATCACATAGGGAACACCATAAAAATAAAACAGCTTTTTTTCTTATTTCACCCCATTTCGATTATTTTTCCAGCTTCCTATTATCTTGTAATGCAAGATAAAATGTCATTAGAATATACAACTTGCCCACAAAAAACAAGCGCTTATATGTGAATGGAACAATAAAAAAAAAGCTATGGCTCCTGGAAGGCAGGGAGTAAAAAAAAGGCAAAAATTGAAAAATTGCCCGGTCCTTAAAGGGGTTGTCTCACTTCAGCAAATAGCATTTATTATGTAGAAAAAGTTAATACAAGGCACTTACTAATGTATTGTGATTGTCCATATTGCCTCCTTTGCTGGCTGGATTTGTTTTTCCATCAAATTATACACTGCTTGTTTCCATGGTTACGACCACCCTGCAATCCATCAGTGGTGGTCATGCTTGCACACTATAGGAAAAAGTGCTGGCCGCTCTGGTGGCTGGGACCATGGGAGCTCACATAAGCTAGTGCTTTTTCCTATAGTGTGCAAGCATGGCCATCACCAATGAATTGCAGGGTGGTCGTAACCATGGAAACAAGCAGTGTATAATGTGATGGAAAAATGAATCCAGACAGAAAAGGAAGCAAAATGATGTTCCTTAGTGGGGCTGATTTTTGCAAATTGGTGTTAGGTGTGGAAAGGACCCTATTTCTACCACAAGGTTTGCTTGTTATACGTGCAGTTCCCTGCCACAACTGCGGCCTTTGCTACTGACCAGATTGCAAACTATTGGGCTTTTTTTGGGTCCATTGCTGCATTGTCCAGTCATATAAAGCCTGCTTCTGTCATACTCCGTGTCTGTGACTAGTGCATTCAAAGCAGAATTCGGTCCGAAGTTTAGGATAACTTCGATTTGTAATGAATCTGAATTTCCTCATACTTCGTGGTAACAAATTCGTTTTTCCTAAAACTACATGTTACAAAGTGAAAGTAAGAAGTTCCTGAATGAGAGATCACACATAATGCCGTGCAGCCATCTAATCCACAGATAGCCATTGCCTGTGATTTATGTCATAGTCCTATAAAACCCTCATCCCACGCGGTCTCCGCAATTGTCCTGTATAGTGAGCATAAGCAGAGATGTGGCTCGTGCTCTAGGGACTGTGTTACTGCAAAAGATTAATAGAAGAATATTGGAAAGAGGGACTACAGGGAGACTTGTGCTGCATCAGTTTTGTTTAATTATTCCAACATTTACTTATTCCTACATCAACTGTGAACTAGTATATGTAATTTAATATCAATAAGATGGATCCCTTTATTATTTCACTGCCAGAGTGCCAACCAATACCATCCAGTTTGCACCCCCTAGGAAGGCCAGGTCTTAATAATGACCATCCTCATCTTTTGCAGGCTTTACTTATTCCTAATCGTCCATCAAAACCTCCATTCTGGATAACATATTCTCAACAATATTGCGGGGTGATACTGGAAATTGGGATCTTACAACATGCTACTGCATATTTGATTTGTGTAAATTGCCCATCTTATGGGAATGAAGTACTTCACTGTTGCCAACTCTTATTGCTCAGTGCCTATCTTCGGTGGTCACAAGCCACTTTTTGAGACATTCTGGTAGCATCAGTGGGATCAAGGCAGTGAGAAGGATGCAGAAACGATAACTTGAGGATCTAACTGTGGCCACCCTGAGGAAGGCTGAGTATCAGCCGAAACGTTGCTGTACAGGTCCTTCTAAAAAAATTAGCATATTGTGATAAAGTTCATTATTTTCTGTAATGTACTGATAAACATTAGACTTTCATATATTTTAGATTTATTACACACCAACTGAAGTAGTTCAAGCCTTTTATTGTTTTAATATTGATGATTTTGGCATACAGCTCATGAAAACCCAAATTTCCTATCTAAAAAAATTAGCATATTTCATCCGACCAATAAAAGAAAAGTGTTTTTAATACAAAAAAAGTCAACCTTCAAATAATTATGTTCAGTTATGCACTCAATACTTGGTCGGGAATCCTTTTGCAAAAATGACTGCTTCAATGCGGCATGGCATGGAGGCAATCAGCCTGTGGCACTGCTGCAGGGGCGTAGATAAGGGGGGGGATAGGGGGGTTCAAACCCCCCCCAGAGCCGCCTGCCAGCCCCGCACTAACTAATAACTTAGAACTATATGATACAAAGAGACGACAGTGCCACTCCACATAATAGACTGACTGTCAGTGACTGTATTCAGTCGAGTCCACCCCCACTGCAGTGCTCCGCCCTCCCTCATTGACTCCGTCTCCCAGTCCCGGCGGCCGGCCACGTAACGTCACTCACTCTGACGTCACGCGCCTGCTCCGCCTTCATTAAAGTGGGAGGAGCAGCTCCTTCCACTTTAATGAAGGCGGAGAAGGCGTGTGACGTCTCAGGAGCATGCGCCTGTGGCGTCTGGTGATGACGTCACGTTACGCTGCCGCCGGCCGCCTAGTTTTGGAGTTTGGAAGAGCGCCAGCCACCTGCAGCCTGCCCGCAGCCCGCCTAGACGCCCAGCAATGCCGCAGCCTAGGAAGTTCCTTCCTTCGTCCGACTGCAGTTCGCTGCCCATGCCAGCCACCTGCCTGCCCACCCACTTGCCCACCCCAGTCACAGTGCCCAAGTTGTTCCAAGTTCCAACTGCAGCCAGAGCCAGTTACTGCACTGCCCATGCCCTGCCCCTGATGCCCAGGCAGTGAGAGGAGGTGATCTGATGATGATGTGATGTGAAATTTGCATTGCACACTGTCACTAAGTACTACTGTCTGACTGTGAAAAATAAAAACACGGATTTAATTGTGATGTGAAAATAGTGAATACTATCTGGTCTGGAGTCCTATGTACAGTACTACTACTATATCTAATAATCATCTATCACTAACTAACTTAAAGGGAACCTGTCACCTAAAAAACGCATATAAAACCGCCAGCAGTACCTCATAGTAGCCAGGGCCAGTCTGTTAATAATCATATGCTTGATCGGTTAGTCTGATGCTCCGTAGGTTCAAAAAAAGATGTTTTAAGCGCCTTTAGCGCTATCTTGCCACTATACTGCGCAGTGCTCTGCTGGAACCCGGCTAACAGCGACAGCCATAGACTAGATCACACCTTACCAAGGAGCGCACCGCACAATGTGCGGTGTGCTCCTTGGTAAGGTGCGATCTAGTCTACGGCTGTCGCTGTTAGCCGGGTTCCAGCGGAGAACTGCGCAGTATATGAAAATTTTTAATAAAAATTTAAAAATACTGTTGGTTTCATTATAGTATTTTGTATATTTTCAGACAAGTCTGAACGGGTTAGCACTGCTATCAATTCACCATTTGGAACCAGTGTCACCACTGGATGTTTTGGATGAGCTCGCTAAGAGAAAAAAGAAACTAGATGTCATAACTTTGGTAAGTGATGCTTGTTATATCTCCTGCATTATATATTCTGAACTGTATTGGGCAAAATTCACAAGACTGAAAAATAAATAGAATTGCCCATGGCAACCAATGAGATTCCATGTGTCAAGAATACAGAAGCAAAGATCTAAGTGATTGATATGAGCAACAATTACAGTTTTTCTTGCTCCAGTCCAGGTGATTTGGGCCCACTTTCGTTTATTTTAAATAAACTTTTGGTTGGTGTCTGCTGAATATTTTTTGAAAATAGTCAATGAAAATGTGCAGTGGGTAGGTACCAATTACGAGTCTTTTTAAAACATGTATTTTCCATATGGTGTCAAACAACTAAATCGGTATTGCTCAAGGTAAAGGATTGGTTTAGGTCTTTAGGAATGATATGGCTGGTATATTTTTTTCAAACCCTGGTGTGTCTGCTAGATAAAGTCTTATAATTTGAGAAAGCTGAACCCCCCCCCCCCCAGGAAAAAAAATTATCTACGGCCCTGCACTGCTGAGGTGTTATGGAGGCCCAGGATGCTTCGATAGCGGCCTTAAGCTCATCCAGAGTGTTGGGTCTCTCAACTTTCTCTTCCCAATATCCCACAGATTCTCTATGGGGTTCAGGTCAGGAGAGTTGGCAGGCCAATTGAGCACAGTAATACCATGGTCAGTAAACCATTTACCAGTGGTTTTGGCACTGTGAGCAGGTGCCAGGTCGTGCTGAAAAATGAAATCTTCATCTCCATAAAGCTTTTCAGCAGATGGAAGCATGAAGTGCTCCAAAATCTCCTGATAGCTAGCTGCATTGACCCTGCCCTTGTTAAACACAGTGGACCAACACCAGCAGCTGACATGGCACCCCAGACCATCGCTCACTGTGGGTACTTGACGCTGGACTTCAGGCATTTTGGCATTTCCCTCTCCCCAGTCTTCCTCCAGACTCTGGCACCTTGATTTCCGAATGACATGCAAAATTTGCTTTTATCCGAAAAAAGTACTTTGGACCACTGAGCAACAGTCCAGTGCTGCTTCTCTGTAGCTCAGGTCAGGTGCTTCTGCCGCTGTTTCTGGTTCAAAAGTGGCTTGACCTGGGGAATGCGGCACCTGTAGCCCATTTCCTGCACACGCCTGTACACAGTGGCTCTGGATGTTTCTACTCCAGACTCAGTCCACTGCTTCCGCAGGTCCCCCAGGGTCTGGAATTGGTCCTTCTCCACAATCTTCCTCAGGGTCTGGTCACCTCTTCTCGTTGTGCAGTGTTTTCTGCCACACTTTTTCCTTCCCACAGACTTCCCACTGAGGTGCCTTGATACAGCACTCTGGGAACAGCCTATTCGTTCAGAAATTTCTTTCTGTGTCTTACCCTCTTGCTTGAGGGTGTCAATGATGGCCTTCCGGACAGCAGTCAGGTCGGCAGTCTTACCCATGATTGTGATTTTGAGTAATGAACCAGGCTGGGAGTTTTTAAAAGCCTCAGGAATCTTTTGCAGGTGTTTAGAGTTAATTAGTTGATTCAGATGATTAGGTTAATAGCTCGTTTAGAGAACCTTTTCATGATATGCAAATTTTTTGAGATAGGATTTTTTTTTTTTATGAGCTGTATGCCAAAATCATCAATATTAAAACAATAAAAGGCTTGAACTACTTCAGTTGGTGTGTAATGAATCTAAAATATATGAAAGTCTAATGTTTATCAGTACATTACAGAAAATAATGAACTTTATCACAATATGCTAATTTTTTTAGAAGGACCTGTATGTCTTGAGGTCGCAATAAAATTTGGATGATGTGAGATGCTGCCGGTGCCAATCTTGTTCTTCGTTTACTTCTTCAAAGTCATCCTTCAAAGTCTCCATGTCCTAGAAATCTCAGCAAGATACAGAGAGAGGAGGAGCTGGGTGTTCCTGATATACATATTCTCATCCATATTAGATGATGTGGAAAAGGAGGAAAAGCAGATGGCAGAAGAAAGGCTAATACCTGTAAGGCTGGAGATCATTGGATTTGGAGAAGTGGGTATGCCAGGGCTGATTAATACTCAGTGTTTACTGTCAAATAACCTGCAGGAGATTGTAGGCAGGAATAGCAATAATATGCAACTTCAGTCATCTCTACCTGTGACCTGAGAGCTGCTGAGAGTCAACTTTAGCACTCCTTTTTTGGCAGCCACCTTGTCTGCACAGCATGGCACTAACAAAGGCTCCCATCTAAAAGATTACCACACTGTAATTGCTATCGGGATCCCCTTTTTGAAAAACTTTGGTAATGGTGACCCTCTGTGCAGATGAAAGAAACTTTCAGAAAGTCAACCATTACTGCAGCATTACCTATTAAAGAACTCTCAGACTGCGAGAAACAAGATTCTCTGGTGTGATGAATCCAACATAGAACTTTTTGGCCTTAGTTCTGTCATGTTAAGAGGAAACCAGGCACTGACCGATACCATCCCTACGGTGAAGTATAAAAGTGGCTGCATCATTTTGTTGTGTTGTTTTTCAGTGGCTGGGACAAACAGACTGGTCCGAATTGAGGAACACTCTGGAGTGCTCTGGAGCTTAGACTGGGCTGAAGGTTTACAATCCCTGTCCAAACTGACAAAGCATTAGAGGATCTGCGAGGAAAAAAGGCAGAAAATTTGCAAATTCAGGTGTAGAAAAGTTGTGGCATCATACCTAAGAAGACTGAAGGCTGTAATCCCTGAAAAAGGTGTTTCAACTAAGTACTGAGTAAAGAGTCTGAATACTTATGTCAATGCAAAATTAGAATAGAATACTGAAATTCAGTTTTCACTATCTCATTATGGAATATTGAGTGCATAATAATGGGGGGAAACATACTTTTTTTATTTTTAGCACAGGCTGCAACATACCATAACAAAATATAAAACAAGTGAAAGACTCTGAAGACTTTCCAAATGCTCTGTATACTGTATATTGTGAACAGTGGACTGTGTCATTTTCCTGTAACCCTGTATATAGCTGGTCAATATGCTCATGTTACTAGGCAAGTGTTTGCTGTGTTAGCTGTGGGAAGGGGGGGGGGGGGTATTGATAGCTTTCACATCACTCTGTCACTAACTCCTCTCATAGAATTCCAGAGGAGCATGTATGGCCTATAAGTCTCCACTGATTAAGGTGCTCTCTCCCTAAGGAAAGTTAGTTCCCTCTGACCCGGACACAGGCCTCTCACCCAGTTAAGCCAGTACTCTGTGCTCTGCACTGATGAAGGGCAATCACCCTAAAACAGCAATCATCAAGTCGTGTCTCAAGGCTTATTTTAAGAGCTGAACATTGACTTATAGGATAGCTGCCTTACATCTGGTGGCATTAGAGGCAGAGCTTGTTAAGAGCTCATTTGCATCCCTTTCCTCCCAGAATTCCAGAGGAGCATGTAAGGGCTATAAGTCTACTCACACTGATTAAGGTGCTCTCTCCCTAAGGAAAGTTTGTTCCCCCTGACCCGGACACAGGCCTCTCACCCAGTTAAGCCAGTACTCTCTGCTCTGCACTGATGAGGGGCAATCCCCCTGAAACAGCTGTCTGCAGATGAGGTGCTGGCTTATCTAATATCCAGGTCATGTCCCAAAACTTATTTTAAGAGCGGAACATTAACTTATAGGATAGCTGCCTTACATATGGTGACATTAGAGGCAGAGCTTGTTAAGAGCTCATCTGCATCCCTTCCTTACAAACTCCTTAAAACATTCTTTAATACTTGAGTACTGAAACCCACCATCCCCCAGCCAACTGATAAGACAGACAGGGAAAGGTGTGTGTGTCTGTATATTTCTGTGACTGGGGGAAGTTAGTTAGTTAGGCTTCATATACACATAGGTGAAAAATGGACATGTGATGTACATTTTTTTATGGGCCATCACATGTTTATTTTAACACCAATGGTAGTCTATGGGGTTATTCACATGGCAGTTTTTTTGACTGTCAGTGTAAAACAGAAATAAAAAAAATACAATATGCTCTATCGTGTCAGTTTTTCACTGATAGACTGCCCATACAATTGAATAGGTCCATTTTTAACGTCCGTTCTCAGAAAGGCATCAGTGAAAAAAATGTCCTTTAAAAATGTCTCTTTTTAACTGACTTTTGCTTCACTGTCATGTGCATGTAGCCTTAGAGGTGGGGTTTTGAAAACAAGCTGGGGTGCTCTCTCCTCTTGGACTTGCCATTGATAGTGGAAATTAGGATCTTACAACATGCTACTGCATATGTGTAAACCATCCATTTTATGGAAATAAAATACTTCTCTGGTGCGGTCCTATTGTTCAGTGCCTATCGTGGGTGGTAAGGGAGGCTTTTTGTGACAGTGATGCCCACAAAGTTGTACTTATTTTTATTATATTATAAAAGTAAGCATATTTTCAAACTGGTGCAAACACTTTGTAGAACATGCAATGTAAAGATATAGAGAAAACGTTTATGGGCGTCATCATTTGATATTGGTGCAAGCATGTTGTACTGATGTGTCAGTATTTTTGCATCAATTAAAAGTGATATTGCAAGATTTAGCTTCCTATAAACATTGCACAATCCTATTAGTTCTTATTCTCCATGGCCACAATGAGGCTTGACAATCCAAAGCAGAGTATAAATATTGCTGGTTTCTACACTGCGTTGAACATTGCAGGTGTAGGTTAGGCCCAGGAAAGGCAGTTCTGTTAGTGTTAAGTAAACATCTGCAGAAGACACCTTGACTTTGGAAGATGGGCCTGATACACATTTGATCAAAAATGTGTGCAAAGAGCTTCATTTTTTCATATATAATATACAGTAGTACCACTTTAATCCAGAATAATCCCTAATTCCTAGTTCTATTGTTTGCATGCGTAACAGTGTGCTGCCATTTTGTTTGCTGCTTGTATGTTAACTTTATGGATGTGCACCTATGACTTTGGATGTCCTAATCCTTTCCTGTTTTCGGTCAATTATGATTACCATAATTATTATTATTTGCCAAATGCCAGAATAATGAGAGAGAATGTTTTCAAGCATTTTTATTACTTTCTGCAATGTCAAAAGTTTACATACACTACGATTACTATGCCTTTAAACAATTCTGGACTGCCCATATGATGATGTCATGTGTTTGGAAACTTCTGTTAGGTAATGGCAACATCTGAGTTAATTAGAGACACACCTATGGATGTATTTAAATGCACACCTGAAACACACTGCTTCTTTGTGTAGCATCATGGGAAAGTCTAAAAAAATCTGCCAAAATATCAGAAAGAAAATTGTGGACTTGCACAAGTCTGGCTCAACGTTGGGTGCAATTTCAAGATACCTTAAGGTGCCCTTTTATCTGTACAAACAATTATATGCAAGTACAAACAAGATAGGAATATCCAGCCATCATACCGCTCAGGAAGGAGATGGGTTCTGTGTCTCAGATATGAACGTGCTTTGGTCCGACATGTGCATATCAATCTAATAACAAAAGCGAAAGACCTTGTGAAGATGATGGCAGAGGCTGGTAAGATTATGTCAATATCCACAGTAAAACGAGTACTATATCAACAAGGGTTGAAAGGCCACTCTGCCAGGAAGAAGCCATTACTTCAAAAGAAACATAAAAAAGCCAGATAAATGTTTGCAAACGCACACAGGAACAAAGACCTACATTTTTGGAGACATGTCCTGTGGTTTGATGAAACTAAAATTTAACTTTTTGGCCATAATGACCATCGTTACATTTGGAGGAAGACGGGAAAAGCTTAGAACCTTAAGAACAACATCCCAACTGTGAAACATGGGGGAGGCATAATGTGGGGTTGTTTTGCTACAGGTGGTACTGGTGCTCTTCACCAGGAAGTAGGGTTACCGAACTTTTGGATTTTTGGACCCCGAACCCGAACATTTTAGTAAAAGTTCGGGTTCTGTGTTAGGCGCTTTTTGAAAGGCTGCAGAGCAGCCAATCAACAAGCGTTTAACTGTCTGACCTTAGAAGCCACCACAGCCATGCCTACTAATGGCATGGCTTTGATTGTCTGATGCAGCATGTGACCCAGCCTCTATATAAGCTGGAGTCACATAGTGCTGCACGTCACTCTGCTGTTACTAGTGTAGGGAGAGGATGATGCTGGTGATTTCAGGGAGAGAATAGGAGAGAAGCTTTGTTCAAAACTTGAATCTAACTCAGCTATCTACATACATATAGTTGTGTGGGTGCAGGGCACAATCTTTTTACCCTGCCCTGAGCCCAGTGACCGGAAAAAAATAACTTTTATCTGTCTGTTAGTTAGGTGGGTGGCAGTGGAGGCCATATTATGCAAGCTCAGTGCACCAGCACTGCATCTGAGCTTTTGTGACATTGAAATCCAAGCTTGCAATACTGCACTAATAATCTGGTTTTAAAAAATCACCCTTTTTTGGCAATATACAACATCCGGTGAATTTGCAGGATTAGTCAGTGTGCAATTTAATCTAGAAATACAGCCATAATTTTCAGGATTTTTAAAAACACACTTTTTTGCCAAAATACCCAATTTTACAGCCCTTGCAGCATCAGCACGTGTGAAATACAGCTTTCATATTCTTTTATTTTAAAAAAAAACACACTTTTTTGGACAATATCCAACATCTGGATTAGTCAGTGCACAATTTAAGCTAGAAATACAGCCATCATTTTCTGGGTTTTTAAAAACACCCAATTTTTTTTGCTAAAAATCCACTATTTTGCAGATCTGCACGTGTGAAATTCAAGTTTAACGTATACAGCTTTTATATTCTGTTATATTCTGTTACTAAAAAAAAACAGCACGTGTGAAATTCAAGGGTTATATACTGCTGTCATATTCAGTCATTAAACAAACAAACACGCGTTTGGGGAAAAACAAGTTTATTTTGCAGCCTTTGCTGCATATGTCATTGTGAGATACAGCCTTTACATACTGTCTTTCTATTCAGTTATTTGAAATACATCCATTTTGGGCACAAATCTTTAATTGCGGCCTAGTGTGGGTCAGGGCGTGTGAGATACACCCTTTAGATACTGTGGTTCTATTCAGTAATTTGAAAAACACCCATTTTAGGCACAAATCTTTAATTGTGGCCTAGTCTGCATCTGTACGTGTGAGATACACCCTTTAGATACTGTGGTTCTATTCAATAATTTGAAAAACAGCCATTTCTGGACCAAAAATTTAGTTGTCGCCTAGTCTGGATCAGGGTGTGTGAGATACACCCTTTAGATACTGTGGTTATATTCAGTAATTAGAAAAACACCCATTTTGGGCACAAATCTTAAATTGCGGCCTAGTCTGCATCTGTACGTGTGAGATACACCCTTTAGATACTGTGATTATATTCTTCTATTAATAAAACACCAATTTTACAGCCCTTTGCAGCATCAGCACGTGTCAAATTCAAGGGTTATATACTGCTGTCATATTCAGTTATTAAACAAAATCCCGTTTTGGGCAAAAAAGTTTATTTTGCAGCCTTTGCTGCACATGTCATTGTGAGATACACACTTTAGATACTGTGGTTCTATTCAGGTATTTGAAATACAGCCATTTTAGGCAAACAAATTTAATTGAGGCCTAGTCTGGATCAGGGCATGTGAGATACACCCTTTAAATACTGTGGTTCTATACAGTTATTAAACAAACACCCATTTTGGGCACAAATCTTTAATTGCGGCCTAGTCTGGATAAGGGGCGTGCGATACACCCTGTACATACTGTCGTTCTATTCTGATATTAATTAAACACCCATTTAGGGCAAGATCCTAAATTTGAGAAATATGAGGAGAGCGTCAAATAAGGGACGAGGCCCAGGTCGTAGTGCTGCTGGTGGAGCTCCTGTTGCAGGGAGAGGACATGGTCGACCTGTGCCAGATACACGCACAAGTGAAACCCCTTCCACAGGTGTAAGAAGGCGACAGAACCTGCAGCAGTATTTGGTCGGGCCTAGTGCGGCTTTACGAATGGTGAGGCCTAAACAAGTACAGGCGATAGTAGATTGGGTTGCTGACAGTGCCTCCAGTTACTTCACATTTTCTCCCACCCAGTCTTCTTCAGAAAAATCAGAGTTGGCACCTGCAACCGATGTCCATCAGTCTTTCACCTCACCCTCTTGCAAATCAGCCAAGCAGTCTGAGCCCCAAGTCATGCAGCAGTCTCTTCCACTTTTTGATGACTTTGTTAGCGGGGTTTCCCAGGGACATCCACCTATCCCTGCCCCAGAAGTCATCGCAGCACGTCTCGGATGGTGACAAAACACAGTTGCCAACTGCTGGGGCTTTCGAAAGTGTGCAGATGGACAAGGAGGGCAGGGGTAAAGACTGGGTGGAAGATAATGTGGAGGACGATGAGGTCCTCGACCCCAAATGGAATCAAGGTCATGCAAGTGACCTGTGTAGTTTGGAGGAAGAGGCGGTGGTCGCACAGAGCCACCAGCACAGCAGAAGAGGGAGCAGGGTGCAAAAGCGGAGCGGCCGTCCTCTAGACAGTACGCCTGCCCACTGCAGCAAGGGAACGAGCACACCAAAGCCAGCTCCAAGGAGTTCCCTGGCATGGCAGTTCTTCAGACAATGTGCTGATGACAAGACACGAGGGGTTTGCACGCTGTGCAATCAGAGCCTGAAGCGAGGCATAAAAGTTCTCTACCTGAGCACAACCTGCATGACCAGGCATTTAAGTGCTAAGCATGAGCTGCAGTGGAGTAGACACCTCAAAAACGAAGAAACGTCCCTGGCTCCTCCTGCTTCCTCTTCTGCTGCAGTCTCGGCCTCTTCATCCAACTCTGGAGTGACAGCGCCACCTGCCACACCGCAAACAGAGGATC
The DNA here is from genome assembly GCF_014858855.1 of Bufo gargarizans. NCBI lineage: Eukaryota > Metazoa > Chordata > Amphibia > Anura > Bufonidae > Bufo > Bufo gargarizans. The sequence goes on along the minus strand of NC_058082.1, from coordinate 138,957,703 downwards.
TGCCAGCAACACCACCACCTGGGTCACCATGCATCTCCACAATGTCTGACAGAATTGTGTCCATCTCCCAAACACTGGAGAGGAAGAGGAAGTACCCTCCTACCCACCCGCGATCCAAAGCCCTGAATGCCAGCATTTCTAAATTACTGGCATTTGAAATGCAGTCATTCCGTCTGGTGGAGATGGATAGTTTTAAAGGCGGTGGCTGTCACACAGTATGTCGTGCCCAGCTTCCACTACTTTTCAAGGCGAGCTATCCCTTCCCTGCACAACCAAATATGGGACAAAATCAGGTGTGCACTGCGCAACACCATCTGTGGCAAGGTGCACTTCACTACGGATACATGGACCGGTAAGCACGGTCAGGGACGTTATATCTCCATAACAGCACACTGGGAAAATGCAGTGGTGGCTGGGCCTAAGGCGAATAGCAGTTTGGCGCATGTCCTTCCACCACCGAGGATTGCAAGGCGCTTCAGTTTGCTTCCTGTTGCTTCCTCCTCCTACTCCGCTTCCTCATCCTCTACCAGCTCCTCATACTGTCAGCGTAACACCTTCACCACCAACTTCAGCACAGCCAGGGGTAAACGACAGCAGGCAGTTTTGAAACGTATATGTTTGGGAACAAACCCCACACCACGCAGGAGCTGTGGACGGGCCTTGAACAACAGACCAATGAGTGGTTGTGCCAGTGAGCCTCAAGCCCGGCCTGGTGGTGTGCGATAATGGGCGAAATCTTGTAGCAGCTCTGCGACTAGCCAGTTTGACGCACATCCCTTGCCTGGCGCATGTGCTGAATTTGTTGGTACAGATATTCCTTAAAAATTACCCCGATATGTCAGAGCTGCTGCATAAAGTGCGTAACTTCGGCCTTCCTGCTCACCGCCTAATATGTGAAGTGCCCACAAGGTGGAACTCCACCTTGCACATGCTGGCCAGACTGTGCGAGCAGCAGCAGGCAATAGTGGAGTTTCAACTGCAGCACGCACGGGTGAGTCACTCTGCAGAACAGGACCACTTTGCCACCAATGACTGGGCTCCATCATGCGAGACCTGTGTTCCTTTTTTTTTTTTTTTTTTTTTTTTCCAGTTTTCAAATATCTTTATTGAAATCAATAAGATGTAACAAATGGAGGATGAATCCTCACGAATAATAGAACATAAATTAAAAGAAAAAATAGTAACAGTGACGTCACAGTATACAATGACAGGCAAATGGGAAGGTTACATTACCAGTTTGCATACTTTGTCAACAGAGCCTCTGGAATAATATAGGGTGAAATCATGTTCAGTACTGGGTTGGTATGGGTGCACAAGATAGGAAGCTTGTACGGTTTAGGTCATAAGACCTCGTTGGGTCAAAAAGATCAGGATGTGAAGGGTGTATGACTTCATTACAAATAGAAAAGAGAGCCTGGGACTAAAGATGAACCTGTGACAGATCGTTAGAACTCCTGAACGCCCTCCAATCCTTCCACACCTTCATGAAACCTTGAAAGTTTCTTAATTCCCAAGAGGAAATTTCTTCAAATCTATGTATTTGGTCTACCTTAAGAAGCCATTGCTCGATGGAGGGGGTTTCTGTAGAGAGCCATAGTCTCGGAATGAGGAATCTGGCAGCTGCAATTAAATGCTTAAAAAGATCCAAATTAGTGATCTTCTGTCCAGATGGGAGAACGTTCAGGAGTGCTATTTCTGGAGAAGGAACTAGATCTGCTCCACATATATGATTTGCTACATGAAATATTTTCTCCCACCACCTAAGGAGACGAGGGCATTGCCACCATATATGGATGAAGGAGCCTCTGTCTGCCAGACATCTCCAGCAACTATCACAGCCAGACAGTGAATACCTAGAGACGATATCTGGGGTCTTGTACCATCTAGTCATGATCTTGTACCCATTCTCTTGAATACGAACGCATCTAGACGATTTGTGTGGAGATATTAGTATGGTGGATAGTTCTTTACTAGTAAAGGTTCGGTTTAGATCCCTCTCCCACAGGCCAATGAATGAGGGTGAAACATTAGGAGTATGAGATCTAAATCTACTATATAATTGCGATATAATCTTTTTGGGAGATATTGAGCTGTCAATCAGGCTTTCAAACCATGTGAGAGGTCTCATTAAGTCTCCCATAGAGACGTGTAGGGACATGTAGGTTTTGATAAAGTATGTAGGGTTATTAAGTACATGGGAGGTAGGGATTGCGAGCTTCTCTCTCAGTTTATCTAGCGATAGAGAGGTGTTGTCGATAAGCAAGTCTCTCAAACTGGTATTAGAGTCTCTAAGATGTATGGGTAAACTATCTTGTAGTACTCTAGGGGCAGTTCGTAAAATATCACCAAGCCGGAGGAGGGGCGAGGGGAAAGGGACATGTAAATGAGTAGATTGGAACCATTTCCAGGCGTTGTAAGTGGCTCTAATTATGGGGGTTACAGTCGAGGGAAAGGGTGGTAGACATTTATGCCCTAGCAGAAGCATACGAAAAGATGTGTTAATTAATGTCTGTTCTATATGGACCCAGGATTTGTGAGAGGGGGCTCTCAGCCAATCCACTGCTCTGGCTAGCAAAACTGCTTTTCCATATAGTTCAGGGTCTGGAAGGGCAATTCCACCCAGGGCTTTTGGTCTGTTTAGGGTTTTATAGGAAAGACGAGCCTTCTTCCCCAACCAGATGAAACCGCTAAATAGTGATCGATGAGAAGTATAGTATGAGGGGGGGATATGGATAGGGAGAACCTGAATTAAGTAGGTCAATTTAGGTAAGACCAGAGATGTGAGTAGATTTTTTCTACCGAACCAAGATAGGATTGGCAGGTCTAGAGCTTTAAGGGAAGTGGAGATGTTACTCAAGAGAGGTAAGTAGTTTTAAGCAAACAGTTGGGAAGGGTCATTACTGATTTTAACCCCTAGGTATGTTTTATGAGGGTTTGTCCAATTAAAAGGAGACTCTTGTTCCAGTCGTTTTGCTAGGTTAGAAGAGAGGCCGGTATGTATAATTAGGGACTTACTATGGTTAACCTTGAAATTGGACAGTTTCCCAAACGTCTCTAGATGGTGATAGATCTTAGGGAGGGCAACTGCAGGGTTACTGATCATCATCAATAAGTCGTCAGCAAATGCCGCTGTCTTGTGCTCCTGATCTCCCAGATCTACACCTCTGATGTCCCTATCAGATCTTATGGTTTGGAGTAAGGGTTCCATAGTTAAAACAAAAAGAAGAGGGGAAAGGGGACAACCCTGCCTAGTACCGTTTTTGATAAAGAAGGGGGAAGAAATAATATTGTTGACCGAAATGGAAGCGGAAGCCTTTGAGTACATGACGTCTATAGATGAAAGGAAAGGGGACGGGAATTTCTGTGAGGAAAGGACCGCATTCATGAATGACCATTTAACCCTGTCAAAAGCCTTCTCAGCATCTGTGCTGAGAAGGACTAGAGGCAAGGATCTCTTTTTTGCGTGGAAAAGGATGTTGAGGACTCTAGCAGTATTATCTTTGCCTTCTCTCCCCCCAACAAAGCCAGTTTGATCTCTGTGTATCAAGGAGGGCAAGATTGATGCCAGACGGTTAGCCAGCAGTTTGGCTAGGAGTTTAAGGTCAATGTTAAGGAGAGAGATAGGCCTATAGCTAGGGCAAAGTGTTGGATCTTTACCCTCCTTAGGGATTAGTACGATATGGGCTTTGGTCATGTCGCTAGATAAGGGGGTACCGGATAAGGTCTGGTTGAACAGTGGAATTAGGTGGGGAATGAGGATGTCATGAAATGATGAATAATATGAGATAGGGAGGCCATCGGGGCCTGGGCTTTTCCCTTTGGGGGAGCTAGGTATAGCTTCTAGAAGTTCTTTTGGTGTAAAGGGTGAGGCTAGCATCGTTCTATTCCCCTCGGACAGAGTAGGGAGATGTAACTTCTCTAGGTACGCGAGAAGAGGGGATAAGGAATCAGGGGGGGAAAGGGGGGAAGTAGGAGTGTCTAAGTTGTATAAAGATTCATAGAAATCTCTAAATTTCGATGCGATTAGTTCTGAATCAAAGATTAGTGAGCCTGATGTAGTTGAGAGTTTGTGTACGAAATTGTTTGACTTCCTCTTTTTAACCCTATTCATCACGTATCTTATGGCCTTGTTCCCATGGGCAAATATCTTGTGCTGAGAGTTGAGGTAATACTTTGCTGAAAGAGAGTTAAGAAGGTCCTTAAGAGAGCGTCTATAACCGTTTAATTCCTCTAGATGGGTCTTGAGCAGGGAGATTTCATGTAATTGTTCTAATTTAGTTATGTTCGTATGTAGCTCCTCTATCTTTTTATTCCTTGATTTTTAAGATAAGTTCCAATGCTAATACATTGACCCCTTACAACCGTCTTATGGGCGTCCCACAAGGTCTGAGAAGATATTTCTGATGAGACGTTAAGGTCAAAATAGTCCTCCAAGACTGATTTAATACTTGATCTGGCTTCAGGGTTACCTAGTAATTGCTCATTTAATCTCCAAGATCTAGAGGTTTTGTTTTTCTTTGGAGAAGTAAGGGACAAGTAAATAGGGGAGTGATCGGACAGTAGTATATTCCCTATGCTAGTGTCTTTGCAATATTGCAGGTGATTTTTAGAGACAAAAATGTAGTCCAGACGCTGATATGAGTCGTGAACTGGTGAATGAAAGGAGTAATCCTTGGTGTCTGGGTGGAAAGTACGCCAAACGTCAATAAGTTGAGCTTTCCACAACTTCAGAGTCAGGGAACGTACAGCTGACTGGGAATGTGCGGACTTGCCTGAAGAAGAATCCAAGAGAGGATTCAATACAAGATTGAAGTCTCCCCCCATCACCAAGGTTCCTTCCCCGAATTTGTTTACTTTATCCAAAATGTTTTTTAACCAGGGGATTTGTTTCCTATTAGGCGCATATACGTTGATAAAGGTATAGATGTGTTGGGAAATTTCTCCTTTCAGCATTATGAACCTACCCTCGGGATCTAAAACCTGGTCTATGTGTTGGAATTGGACCCCTCTCTGTAGCCCTATGCGTACACCTCGTGAGTTAGAAGAATTAGAGCCGCTGTGGTACCATTGGGAGAAATATGAGTGTGAGAGGTTGGGGAAATGGCCCAATTTCAGGTGTGTTTCCTGAAGAAAAATCACCTTCACCCCCTCTCTTCTCAGTATTCCAAATATTTGACCCCTTTTAGACGGCGAGTTAAAGCCTCTTACATTGTAAGATGCTATCTTGAGGTCATCCATCTGGAACATGAGAGGAGATATAAGCCGTGATGGTTATAAACAGAAGATAAGATGTGAGCTCGTGAATTAATGAACCAAGGTCCAGAGATATAGAAAGGTCAAACCTTTGACGTGCATCCCATACCAAGGCCAACTGTCTGAGGTTATCAGGTGACGTATTGACATTAAAAAAACGGTAACTAAAATAACAAGAGAAAAACAAAAGGCATAAACAACATGTCTGATACATTTCTCTATGTGAGGGGGGAATACGGGTATACCCTGAAAGTACAGCACTACCAAATATGCCTCAGGCGAATATCAGAGGGAGGGAGTGAACCAGCGGAACACCCCCTGCTCCAATACTGCTACCGGCCAGAACAATGGAGGGCTCCAATGGATATGAACCTGAGACTAGGGGTAGGAATGTGCTTCAACTTTCTTAATACTTAAGTTAAGTATAGCTTTCTCTTAATGCCCAGTATAGCTTCATTCCAAGTAGCAGGGAAGAGGAGGAGGCGGGAAAAAAGGGGGGGGGGAGGGGGGGAAGAGAACAGGTTATATCAGAGGGGGCAATGCTGCTAGTGACTAGAAACAATATATGTAAAAGGTAAGAACAATATACTTATAAGAGAGAGAAATCAAACATTTCTTCAATCTCTTTCATGAAGAATAGATCAGGTTTGGCACTCAAACGACGCAGTAGACTCCAGATGGATCAAAATGAGTCTGTGGATAGGCGTCTAGGAGTAATTGAATTGGCTTTCTTTCTCTGGCGCTGGGACTTGGGGGTCCTCCTAGGTTCAAAGGGCTGCAGCCTGGGAACATCTGGTAAGGAAGCAATATCCTGGATTAAGTCCCAGTTCTCAATTTCCATGTTAGGAATCTCCAGGTGCTGGAGCGTTTGATCCAGGTCAGCATAGGTTCTAATTGTGATCCTGCTCCCGTTGTACAGGAACGAGATGCCAAAGGGGAAGGTCCATCTATATGTAATCTTCCTCTGGATAAGCCATTCTGTCAGAGGCTTAAGGGCCTTGCGCTTTTTCAGTGTGATCGGTGCCAGGTCTTGGTACACCTGGATGCGGTAATCCCTGAATAAGACTTCGGATTTCTTTCTGGCGCATTCCAGAACAGCTTCCTTGTCCTGGAAGTTTAGGAACCGGCAAATTATGTCCCTAGGCAGTTCGGCTGGTTTCGGTTTAGGCCTTAGGGCCCTGTGAGCCCTCTCGATGGTCGGGCTGGGATAATCCGGGCCTAGCAGTTGCTCACATAAAGCTTTCATTGCCTCCGGTATTTCTGAGGAGATGATCGATTCTGGCAGACCTCGGAACCTTAAATTGTTCCTCCTGCCCCGGTTCTCTTGGTCTTCTAAGGCTGCATAAACGTGGTTTAGATGGGTTTGAACCGTTTGCAAGCTATTAGAAGCCGCCGTCCAGCACCGCGTGATGCGCCGTCTCCAGGTCTTCTACCCTGCCCCCGATATGTTTAATATCTTGTCTCATGGAGGAGACTTCACTAACCAGTGGTTCCAGGGCTTTGGTGAGGACCGATTTCAGGTATTTCCTGGAGATGGGTAAGTTTTGGCGTCCACCAGTTTCTTCCGAGTCGCTGTCTTTTCCCTGTGAGTTCATATACTCGTCTTCAGGAGCAGCCGCGGGCGCCATTTTAGTTTCTTTTGCGACGTGTATTGCCGCCGCTTTTTTAATGAATTTATCCATGTCCCCTGAGGTAACGGATGGCTTCTGGTGTTGCAGGGTGTCCCCCTGTCTCGGATTGCAGATTTTGACCATTGTCTGATCGGTATAGCTAGTGTGAGCTGCGATAGAGCACTGCAAGTTAGACGGAGCTCAGACACACACCACCATCTTCTTCTGGCGCTAGCTCCGCCCCCCGCGAGACCTGTGTTCCTTGTTGTGCTGTTTTGAGTACTCCATCAACATGCCCAGTGCCGATAACGCCGTTCTCAGTGTAACTATCCCACTTCTATGCCTCCTTGAAAAAACACTGCTGGCGATGATGGAAGAGGATGTGGCACGGTTGGAGGAGGAGGAAAAGGGATCATTTTGTAGGGTTTCCAGCCAGTCATTCCCAAGTGGCTCGAGGGAGGGTTCCTGCACCCCCAAACCCAAGGTACACAATTGTCCAGCCAGGGCACAATTCTGGAGGATGACGAGGTGGAGGATGAGGAGGAGGAGATAAAGGAGGAGGAACCATGTTCACAGCAGGGTGGCACCCAGACCAGTTCATGGCCATCACTGGTGTGTGGCTGGGGGGATACAGAGGACACAGACGATACAACTCCCACAGAGGACAGCTTTTCGTTGACTCTAGGCAGCCTGGCACACATGAGCAATTACATGCTGCAGTGTCTCCGCAACGACCGCCGAGTTGCCCACATTCTAACTTGTGCTGATTACTGGGTGGCTACGCTACTGGATCCCCGTTACAAGGACAATGTACTGTCCTTAATTCCGTCACTGGAGAGTGATCGTAAGATGCGCGAGTACAAGCATAAGCTGGTAGACACGCTGCTGGTGGCATTCCCACCTGACATTGGGGGCACAGTGGAAGCACAAGGCTTAGGCATAGGAAGAGGTCACCAACGCAGCTGGGGCACCACCAGCACCTCAGAAGGCAGGGTTAGCATGGCCGAAATGTGGAAAAGCTTTGTCAGCACTCCAGAACAACCAGCACCACCAGCTGATATGGTACGTCTTAGCAGGAGGCAGCATTTCACCAACATGTTGGGGCAGTATCTGTACACATGCCTACACATACTGAATGACGGGTCTCACACCTTCAACTTCCGGGTCTCCAAATTGGGCACATGGCCTGAGCTTGCCCTTTGGAGGTGCTGGCCTGCCCTGCGGCTAGTGTATTATCTGAACGTGTGTTAGCACGGCAGGGGGCGTCATCACAGATAAGCTCAGCCGTCTGTCCACAGCCACTGTGGACAAGCTCATGTTCATTGAAATGAACCAGGCATGGATCCCACCGGACTTGTTCGTACCTTGTGCAGAATAGACATGTATACCGTCACTAACCAGCCATTGTTATACTGCAGCGCAATTGCTCATTCTTTTTTTATTTTATTTATATTTTTATTGAAATTTCAAGTAAAACAAAAGGTAACAGGGAGTACCAAGGTATATGCTCGCAGGCTACATCAAAGTATAATTAAATACAGAGTGGCATTATAGCAAATAAGTCAATATAACACAGCACATGGGTTAGCGTATATGACCTACATTGGAGGCTTAAGACAATCCAGCTACAAATGAGAGGCAATTTATAATGAGTATAATGAGTGCAATGCTAGGCATTCAGAAAGATAGTAATATCAGAAACCAGGATATTCTTGTCTACTCTTATGTTGAGGTCTGATAACCAGGACATGGAGTGTATTGAAAGGATGATGAGAAAAGCTGCTTGTGCCCACCAAAAAATCTAGACATCAGTAGTGCTCTGAGATTTAGGGGCCCTGTAATTGGACCATTTGTTCCATTTTTTGAGGAACATTATGTGCGTGCGAGTTTCCCAAGAAGAAAGTTCCTCAAATCTGTGAATCTGGTCAATCTTTTGGATCCACTGCTCTATAGGGGGAGTTGTCGATTGAAGCCAGTATTTAGGGAGTTGGAGACGAGCCGCCAGTATCATTTGTGAGAATACAAATGGCTGTTTGAGGGTCTCCTTTCCCTGGGAGAAGGAGAGAAGTGCAATTTGAGGGGAAGGTTGGATCGAGGAACCACAAACCTTATTGGCAGTCGAGAATACCTCGCACCACCATTTATATATAGGCGGGCATGTCCACCAAATGTGTAGGAAAGATCCCTTCTCCCCTTGACACCTCCAGCAGGTATCCGACGTGGACCCAGTGTATTTTGCTGTCTTATCCGGTGTATTGTACCACCTAGTAAGAATTTTGTATCCATTTTCCTGGATTCTAACACATCGGGAAACTTTATGTGGGGATTCTAGTAATTTAGGCAGGGACGCATAAGGAATTGTGATGTCTAAATCCGATTCCCATTGCCTAATAAAAGATGGCTTAGCTATCATGGCTAGGGATATTATTGGAATTGAGGAGGAGATCAACTCTAAAGAAGTTGAGCCTCTTAAGGGAAGGGGAGCTGCATTAATGACATCTGTTATGGACAGCAAGGGCGATGGGAATGGGATCGAACAGTGCGTGGATGACAACCATTTCCATGCCTCCAGAGTGGTCCTAAGAATTGGATAATGAGACATGCGGCCAGGAAAGACCGTCTTATGTCCCAAGATAAGTACTCTAGGTGAACTATTCAAAATGCCTAATTCCATCTGGACCGTAGCGGAAGCAGGGGAAGGACTCAACCAAGCTATTGCGCGTGAGAGAAGAATAGCTTTCCCATACAGCTCAGGGTTTGGAAGGCCTATTCCCCCTGCGTGTCTAGGCTTGGTGAGGAGGGCAAACGAGAGTCTCGCCTTCTTTCCACTCCAGATGAATGCCCTGAACTTTTTCGTAATTTCTTCATAATAGTGTTTAGGGACAGGGATGGGGAGGGCTTGCTGTAAGTAGGTCAGCCTGGGGAGTATTAAGGAGGAAAGAAGGTTTTTGCGACCAAACCAAGAAAGCGTAGGATTTGTACGGGCCAGATTATCAATTGATTCAATAAGCGACTTTTTCAAGGGAGTGTAATTGAGAGAAAAAAGGTCATTTATATCTGGGCTAATCTTGACCCCCAAAAACGTGATGTTAGGGGAAGACCAATTGAATGGGGAGTCGGACATCAATTGACTTTTAGTTGTCTGTGGAATCCCAGAGCAAAGGGCTAGTGTTTTGCTGCCATTAATTTTTAAATCTGATATGGCGCTGTATGCGTTAAGGTGAAATTGGATTCGCGGAAGGGATATTTTCGGGTTTATCATCATCATAAGTACATCATCTGCAAAAGCAGCAACTTTTTGTTCCTTACCCCCAACACATAGACCCAAGACCTCCCTGTCCAGTCTTATAGTTGCTAGCAGCGGTTCAAGTGCCAAAATAAATAAGAGGGGTGAGAGTGGGCAACCTTGACGGGTCCCATTCCCAATAGTAAAGGGAGCGGACAAAGTTCCGTTGACTAGGACTGAGGCAGTTGCATGTTCGTACATCGAGAATGTTGCTTTGATGAAAGGATCAGGCAAGCCAAAGCTCGGTAAAACTTGCTTTAGATATGACCAGTTCACCCTATCGAATGCTTTCTCAGCATCCGTGCTGAGTAAAAGCAAAGGAGAGGATACCTGTTTGGCATGACAGAGAGTATTGATCACTCTGGCGGTGTTGTCTTTGCCTTCTCTGTTTCGAACAAAGCCCACTTGGTCCCCGTGGACAAGCTGAGGAAGCAGTAAAGCTAATCTGTTAGCTAGCATTTTTGCCAAAAGCTTGAGATCCACATTTAGGAGGGAGATGGGCCTATAGCTGGAGCATAATTTGACGTCTTTCCCTTCTTTAGGGATTAGGGTGATTTGGGCTGCCGTCATATCCCTTGAGAGAGGGATACCCTTTTGGGACTGATTACAGACTTTAAAGAGATGGGGGAGAAGAATTTCCTGAAATGTTTTATAATATGTCAACGGAAGTCCATCAGGGGCTGGACTTTTCCCAGCCGACATTTGATGTATTGCTTTTTTCAGCTCATTTAGGGAAAATGGGGCTTGCAAACTCGATTTTTGGTTTATGGAGATGTTAGGTAGTTTGGCGGCTGCTAGAAATGATGATGTGATTGAGACTCGAACTTCGGGGTTCATTGTTGTGGGGAGGTTGTAAAGATCCCTGTAAAAGGAGCGGAACTGGGCTTCAATCTGGTTGACCGAGAATATTGGGGTCCCATCCTCTGAGGAAAGCTGGTGGACGTAATTCGCCGACCTCCTCCCTTTAACCCTGTTCATCACAAACTTGGTAGCCCTGTCGCCGTGCATGAAAAATTTGTGTTGGGCACTCATGTAATATTTGGCTGCTCTAGATGCTAGAAGGGTTTTGAGTTTGGCCCTATATTCCGACAACTCCTGAAATTTAGTGCTAGAGGAATTATTTTTGTGCTGAGATTCAAGTCTCTGGATGTTTTCTAGTGTGTCATCTATTTCTCTTTCCCTCATTCTTTTGTGATATGTGCCTATGTTTATGAAATGTCCCCTAATTACAGGTTTGTGAGCGTCCCACATGGTATTGACTGATAATTCGGAGCTTTCATTTAGGGAGAAATATTCAGTTAAGTGTTTGGAGATTTGTTCAACTGAGTCCTTATAGCCCAAAAGGGATTTATTTAATCGCCAGTTAAAACACGTAGGTGTTTTATTAGGGGCCAAAACCTTAACATATATTGGGGAATGGTCTGACACATGAATTGAGCCAATAGAGGCCTCCCTGCATAGGTGGAGGTGTTCTTTGGATATGAACAGGTAATCCAACCTGTGATAGGTGCCGTGTGTTGGGGAATAAAAAGTGAAATCTATGGTATTAGGATTATGAGATTGCCACACATCTATTAGGTGTAAATCCCAGAAGACATTTCTGATAATTTTGAGAGATTTCTGAGAATGAACTGATTTGTGTGAGGAGATGTCTAACCGTGGAAAAAGTGCCACGTTTAGATCACCCCCCATGATCACTATACCCTCTTTAAAAGATTCTATTACAGGGAAGATGTCAGAAAACCAACGGGAATGATTAGAGTTTGGGGCGTATATGTTAATAAAAGTATATATTTGCGGCCCTATAGTGCCTTTGAGCAAAATAAATCTACCCTCTGGGTCTAGAGTTTGACTAATAAATTTAAAGGGGATATTCCTCTGTAGCCCTATACTAACTCCACAAGAGGCAGATGAGCTGCTCCCATAGTGATACCAGTTTGAGTAGTGAGAGAACCGCATGTCAGGGTAGCGATTGAAGCGGAAGTGTGTCTCTTGTAGGAATAATACTCCGGCCCCAGCTTTTCTTAGAATGGCAAAGATTTGGCTCCGTTTTGAGGGGGAGTGAAAACCTTTGACATTATAAGAAGCCACTGACAAGTCAGCCATTTGGTGTGGTGTGTGTTGCAATTGCTCATTCTTGTATTTTTGGGATATTTCACAATCTTTTGGAGTGTACCCTAATTTTAAAAAATTAAATTAAAACCAAAAACCTGTGTTGGCTACCTCGTCCTCCTCTACCACCACTTCCACCTACACCGATAAGTCCACCGCCTCCTCAAACTCCTACTCCATATGGAACTCCACCTCCATAAATCAAAAAACATTTTTTATTTGTACGTATTTTATTTCATTTCACTAGATTGTCAGTTACATTTTTGGGTGAAATTCACCAATTTTTGGGTGTGATTTACCACTAATATACCTAGTAGACGGGTAAAAAAAAATATTTGTTTCATTTTCAGGTGAAATTCACCAATATGTGGGTGTGAAGTACCTATACTCCTCCATTCCCCATGAGGCTGGACTCAGGGCAGTCAAGTATTACCTCAACATAAGGGGAAACCAGTACAGGGCACATAATCAATTTGTGCTGAAGCTATTAAGGTTCCTCTTAATGCACAATTTTTTCCTCTTTAACACCAGGACCTACCACCAGCTCAGGGGCACGGAAATGGGATGTTCCTGTGCGCCATCCTATGCCAATTTGCTACTGGGCTGGTGGGAGGCAACAATGGTCTTTGGTGACTCAATGTCGTCATGTACCGGTCCCATACTCATGTGGGCGCGGTACATAGACAACATCTTTGTCATATGGAAAGGCACAAAGGAGTCCTTCTCGGAGTTTGTACTTAAACTTAACTCCAATGAAGTGGGATTACGCTTCACATCAGAAGCAAGCAGGGACAATTTGGTGTTTCTGGATATCAAAGTATCCAGAGGAGCCTTAAACGAGCTTTACACTACAATTTACAGGAAGCCTAAGTCAACAAACTCTGTACTGGGACAGTGGCCACCCCTTTTCTCAGAAAAGAGGTATACCAAAAAGTCAATATTTGCGTCTAAGACGCAACTGCTCAAGTAAGTCAGAGTTCGGCGATCAAGCAAAGGTCTTACAAAAACGGTTCCTTGCTAGAGGATATCCCAATGATGTCTTAAAACCAGCATACCGGACCGCATTATCAGCAAAACGGTCTGATCTCCTGGTGCCCAAGGTCAAAGAGGAGACCGAAAAAAAGATCCGCCTCATCGCAACTTTCGATGAGGCATCAGGACAGATCAGGGACATCCTCCGTAAGGATTGGCCCGTCTTATTGATGGACCCCGAAATTAAAGAGACCATCTTCAGTTATCCGCAGATCTCTTTTAGGAGAGACAGTAGCCTTAAAGATATATTTGTCCACAGCCACTACACCCCAGCCACTCAAGGGACCACATGGTTGGACCGTAAGATCAATGGCTGCTATAGGTGCAGTGGCTGTGTGGCCTGCAAGATACTACAAAGCAGCAAAACCTTCTTTAGTTCAAATTTGCAGAAGTCCTTTACCATCAAGGATTTCATCAATTGCTGCACACGGGGTGTGATATACAAGATCACATGGGTGTGCGGACTTGAATATATAGGCAAGACTAAAAGAGAGCTGTGTAGACGCCTCGGGGAGCACCTGGGTTACATCGCAAATGAGCCCGATACACCAGTAGCCCGGCATGTGAACGACACCCACGGCGGGGATCCAAGCTGTATCAAGGCTATAGGCATTGACAAAATCCTCATTCAATGCTTAACCTCTTAAGGACACATGATGTACCGGTACGTCATGATGTCCTAGTACTTAAGGACACATGACGTACCAGTACGTCATGTGTTGTTCCGATCACTGCCGCCCGGCGGGCGGTGATCGGAACAAGGTGCCTGCTCAAATCATTGAGCAGGCACCTAGGCTAAATGCGCGGGGGGGATTCCGTGACCCCCCCATGTTGGCTATCGCAACAAACCGCAGGTCAATTCAGACCTGCGGTTTGATGCGCTTTTTGCTGTTTCTGATCCCCGCAGTCAAAAACTTTATAATGCCCAAAATATATATGTTTTTCCTCCCCCTGCACCCCTGAGTGATTTTATCCGGGTGGGAGGTGCAGGGGGAAGGTTGCGGGCGGTGCGGGAGGTGGGCGGTGCGGCAGGCAGGATCGCGATCCCCCACCCGCCTCCCCTTGAATAATCATTGGCGTCTAGTGGGTATACCAGGGTGCCAGCACATTGCTGGCACCCTGGTATAAAAGGCTGACATCGGTGATGCGATGTCAGCCGTTTAACCCTTCCCATACCGCAGTCCGTACGGACCGCTGTATGGAAAAGGTTAACAGCGCAGGGAGCTCCCTCCCTCTCCGATCGGGGGGCTGCTGTGCCTTTGCAGCCCCCCGATGGGAGAGGGAGAGAGCCCCCAGACAGCCCCCCGAATCCCAGTCCTCACCCTTCCCCATCTGCGAAGTTGTGGCAGACAGGGAAGGTTCCCATGGCAACATGATGCCTTCTCAGGCATCCTGCTGTCCATGGTGTTGAACAGATCTGTGCTAAAGGCATAGATCTGTTCAGACAAAGTGTAAGTAAAATACAGTACAGTACAATATATATTGTACTGTACTGTATTATACAGACATCAGACCAACTGGATCTTCAAGAACCAAGTGGGTCTGGGTAAAAAAAAAAGTAAAAAAAAGTGAAAAAAAGTAAAAATCAAAAAACATCTATTTATCACAAATTAAAAATGCAAAAAATAAAATTCCCTACACATGTTTGGTATCGCCGCGTCCGTAACTACCTGATCTATAAAACGGTCATGTTACTTTACCCGAACGGTGAACGCCATAAAAATAAAAACTAAAAAACTATGATGAAATTTAAATTTTGCCCACCTTACTTCCCAAAAAAGGTAATAAAAGTGATCAAAAAAGTCGCATGTACGCCAAAATTGTAACAATCAAACCGTCATCTCATCCCGCAAAAAATGAGACCCTACTTAAGATAATCGCCCAAAAACTGAAAAAACTATGGCTCTTAGACTATGGAAACACTAATTTATCACTGAAGTCAACTACCTAAAATATAACTTTTAGTATAAAAATACAAAAAAATCACAATGAGCCCGTCACACGGGGACTAATATACAAACAGACAAACAATAAGGGGCTTAATTCAGGACCAAAAGATGTATAACGGTGATGGAGTGGGGGCAAAGCCATAGGGGTCCCTAGTATATCCCTAGGGTATCCCTTACCTATTCTCTGCCCAGAGATGCACCCAGATGGTGGGAGCACTCTGTCCCCGTACCTAACCTGTCTGTCCTTAAAGCACCCTTGCAACACATATGGACCCATATGGATGCCCCTCCGCAGCGAATACATATTGACAATCAAAAATAGAAAACAAAATAAATCAAAATGCTGGAGCAAACACAGAACGGTACCCAGCTGACAGACATACAGAGAGTTGCACAAAGATAATGCAGCTAGGAAGAAACTATGTATACAGAGCATGTGACGAAAAATGCAAACATCAACATATATAAAGATAAACACCGCTATAATCATCCGATGATGTATGTCCGGCGGCTTGGGGTGCTCCAGGAGGCACTAAAATGAGGCTCCAATTCGTGACCTGATGCCATCGCTATTTAAACCCTATTTGTGGGAGGTCCCTAGCTACTTTCATCCAATCAAATTGTCCAGAATAGGTCACCTGATCCCAGTACATTCAACATGTATGCAGGTAGGAAGGACATAAGTCAGCCAGCCAGATATCCCCTGCTAGAGGGGAGGTTATGCCCGATGTAAAATAAAATAAAGCACTACACCAGCCCATTAGATCTGCTGGGCATCTATTACTGGCGTGAGCTATTCCCCATCTGTTCCAGGTGGAACGCACGCCACTTTCCAAAATGGCCGTGCGTTCCACCAAGGACGAATCAACGCTGTCCATGTGGACCGCAGGCCAGGATCCAACATGGCCGTGCGTTCCACCACGGACCAATACAGGTCAACTGTGTGGAACGCACGCCGGGATACAAGATGGCCGTGCGCTCCACCATACAGGAAGTGCACCGGAGCGTCACATGATGGAGGCCGAGGCTGGGTGTGGCCAAGCATACCATCGGGCGATCAAGGTGGAAAAGGCTATTATGTTCAATTAACCAGAAAAGCAGGAAATGTGCATATAGTGAAGTATGGTTAACCACTAACATCGTCCAGGTCACCAATGGAGATGCATGTCAACCCATCGCTAAGTGGCCATATATATCTCAATAAATGCATACAACAGTATACATACCCTATCAATATATATAGAGAAAGAATCGATATACATAGATATCAATACCAATATATGCACATACGATCACCAATAGGATGGATGGATAAGGTGTAACAGTCCACCATCCCGCCTATAGTTAATAATGGCAAGGATGCAAAATTAAAGCTATTATGATACTTCCCTGATTGTAAGTGTATACAAGACACGATTACGTCACTAAGGTGTTCTTTTACAACTCAGAAGAATAAGGTGTACTAAAGACAGTCAGACCTGGACATGGACCGTGTTAATTAATACAAAGTATAGTTAATGGCTTATCAGTAGAGTTGAGCGAACACCTGGATGTTCGGGTTCGAGAAGTTCGGCCGAACATCCCGGAAATGTTCGGGTTCGGGATCCGAACCCGATCCGAACTTCGTCCCGAACCCGAACCCCATTGAAGTCAATGGGGACCCGAACTTTTCGGCACTAAAAAGGCTGTAAAACAGCCCAGGAAAGAGCTAGAGGGCTGCAAAAGGCAGCAACATGTAGGTAAATCCCCTGCAAACAAATGTGGATAGGGAAATGAATTAAAATAAAAATTAAATAAATAAAAATTAACCAAAATCAATTGGAGAGAGGTTCCATAGCAGAGAATCTGGCTTCCCGTCACCCACCACTGGAACAGTCCATTCTCAGATATTTAGGCCCCGGCACCCAGGCAGAGGAGAGAGGTCCCGTAACAGAGAATCTGTCTTCATGTCAGCAGAGAATTAGTCTGCATGTCATAGCAGAGAATGAGGCTTCACGTCAGCCACCACTGCAACAGTCCATTGGCATATATTTAGGCCCAGCACACACACAGGCAGAGGAGAGAGGTCCCGTAACAGAGAATCTGGCTTCATGTCAGCAGAGAATCAGTCTGCATGTCATAGCAGAGAATCAGGCTTCACGTCAGCCACCACTGCAACAGTCCATTGTCATAAATTTAGGCCCAGCACCCAGGCAGAGGAGAGAGGTCCCGTAACAGAGAATCTGGCTTCATGTCAGCAGAGAATCAGTCTTCATATCATAGCAGAGAATCAGGCTTCACGTCACCCACCACTGTAAGAGTCAATTTTCATAAATTTAGGCCCAGAACCCAGGCAGAGGAGAAAGGTCCCGTAACAGACAATCTGGCTTCATGTCAGCAGAGAATCAGTCTTCATATCATAGCAGAGAATCAGGCTTCACGTCACCCACCACTGTAAGAGTCAATTTTCATAAATTTAGGCCCAGAACCCAGGCAGAGGAGAAAGGTCCCGTAACAGACAATCTGGCTTCATGTCAGCAGAGAATCAGTCTTCATATCATAGCAGAGAATCAGGCTTCACGTCACCCACCACTGTAAGAGTCAATTTTCATAAATTTAGGCCCAGAACCCAGGCAGAGGAGAAAGGTCCCGTAACAGACAATCTGGCTTCATGTCAGCAGAGAATCAGTCT
This sequence comes from Bufo gargarizans, assembly GCF_014858855.1. NCBI lineage: Eukaryota > Metazoa > Chordata > Amphibia > Anura > Bufonidae > Bufo > Bufo gargarizans. The sequence continues at coordinate 138,939,790 of NC_058082.1, read as the reverse complement.
TCATATCATAGCAGAGAATCAGGCTTCACGTCACCCACCACTGTAAGAGTCAATTTTCATAAATTTAGGCCCAGAACCCAGGTAGAGGAGAAAGGTCCCGTAACAGACAATCTGGCTTCATGACAGCAGAGAATCAGTCTGCATGTCATAGCAGAGAATCAGGCTTCACGTCAGCCACCACTGCAACAGTCCATTGTCATAAATTTAGGCCCAGCACCCAGGCAGAGGAGAGAGGTCCCGTAACAGAGGATCTGGCTTCATGTCAGCAGAGAATCAGTCTGCATGTCATAGCAGAGAATGAGGCTTCACGTCAGCCACCACTGCAACAGTCCATTGGCATATATTTAGGCCCAGCACACACACAGGCAGAGGAGAGAGGTCCCGTAACAGACAATCTGGCTTCATGTCAGCAGAGAATTAGTCTGCATGTCATAGCAGAGAATGAGGCTTCACGTCACCCACCACTGCAACAGTCCATTGGCATATATTCAGGCCCAGCACCCAGGCAGAGGAGAGAGGTCCCGTAACAGAGGATCTGGCTTCATGTCAGCAGAGAATCAGTCTGCATGTCATAGCAGAGAATGAGGCTTCACGTCAGCCACCACTGCAACAGTCCATTGTCATAAATTTAGGCCCAGCACCCAGGCAGAGGAGAGAGGTCCCGTAAAAGAGGATCTGGCTTCATGTCAGCAGAGAATCAGTCTGCATGTCATAGCAGAGAATCAGGCTTCACGTCAGCCACCACTGCAACAGTCCATTGTCATAAATTTAGGCCCAGCACCCAGGCAGAGGAGAGAGGTCCCGTAAAAGAGGATCTGGCTTCATGTCAGCAGAGAATCAGTCTGCATGTCATAGCAGAGAATCAGGCTTCACGTCAGCCACCACTGCAACAGTCCATTGTCATAAATTTAGGCCCAGCACCCAGGCAGAGGAGAGAGGTCCCGTAACAGAGGATCTGGCTTCATGTCAGCAGAGAATCAGTCTGCATGTCATAGCAGAGAATCAGGCTTCACGTCAGCCACCACTGCAACAGTCCATTGTCATAAATTTAGGCCCAGCACCCAGGCAGAGGAGAGAGGTCCCGTAACAGACAATCTGGCTTCATGTCAGCAGAGAATTAGTCTGCATGTCATAGCAGAGAATCAGGCTTCATGTCAGCCACCACTGCAACAGTCCATTGGCATATATTTAGGCCTAGCACACAGGCAGAGGAGAGGTTCATTCAACTTTGGGTAGCATCGCAATATAATGGTAAAATGAAAATAAAAATAGGATTGAATGAGGAAGTGCCCTGGAGTCCAATAATATATGGTTATGGGGAGGTAGTTAATGTCTAATCTGGACAAGGGACGGACAGGTCCTGTGGGATCCATGCCTGGTTCATTTTTATGAACGTCAGCTTGTCCACATTGGCTGTAGACAGGCGGCTGCGTTTGTCTGTAATGACGCCCCCTGCCGTGCTGAATACACGTTCAGACAAAACGCTGGCTGCCGGGCAGGCCAGCACCTCCAAGGCATAAAAGGCTAGCTCTGGCCACGTGGACAATTTAGAGACCCAGAAGTTGAATGGGGCCGAACCATCAGTCAGTACGTGGAGGGGTGTGCACACGTACTGTTCCACCATGTTAGTGAAATGTTGCCTCCTGCTAACACGTTGCGTATCAGGTGGTGGTGCAGTTAGCTGTGGCGTGTTGACAAAAGTTTTCCACATCTCTGCCATGCTAACCCTGCCCTCAGAGGAGCTGGCCGTGACACAGCTGCCTTGGCGACCTCTTGCTCCTCCTCTGCCTTGGCCTTGGGCTTCCACTTGTTCCCCTGTGACATTTGGGAATGCTCTCAGTAGCGCGTCTACCAACGTGCGCTTGTACTCGCGCATCTTCCTATCACGCTCCAGTGCAGGAAGTAAGGTGGGCACATTGTCTTTGTAGCGTGGATCCAGCAGGGTGGCAACCCAGTAGTCCGCACAGGTTAAAATGTGGGCAACTCTGCTGTCGTTGCGCAGGCACTGCAGCATGTAGTCGCTCATGTGTGCCAGGCTGCCCAGGGGTAAGGACAAGCTGTCCTCTGTGGGAGGCGTATCGTCATCGTCCTGCCTTTCCCCCCAGCCACGCACCAGTGATGGACCCGAGCTGCGTTGGGTGCCACCCCGCTGTGACCATGCTTCATCCTCATCCTCCTCCACCTCCTCCTCATCCTCGTCCTCCTCGTCCTCCAGTAGTGGGCCCTGGCTGGCCACATTTGTACCTGGCCTCTGCTGTTGCAAAAAACCTCCCTCTGAGTCACTTCGAAGAGACTGGCCTGAAAGTGCTAAAAATGACCCCTCTTCCTCATCCTCCTCCTCCTCCTCCTGGGCCACCTCCTGTTCCATCATCGCCCTAAGTGTTTTCTCAAGGAGACATAGAAGTGGTATTGTAACGCTGATAACGGTGTCATCGCCACTGGCCATGTTGGTGGAGTACTCGAAACAGCGCAACAGGGCACACAGGTCTCGCATGGAGGCCCAGTCATTGGTGGTGAAGTGGTGCTGTTCTGTAGTGCGACTGACCCGTGCGTGCTGCAGCTGAAACTCCACTATGGCCTGCTGCTGCTCGCACAGTCTGTCCAGCATGTGCAAGGTGGAGTTCCACCTGGTGGGCACGTCGCATATGAGGCGGTGAGCGGGAAGGCCGAAGTTACGCTGTAGCGCAGACAGGCGAGCAGCGGCAGGATGTGAACGCCGGAAGCGCGAACAGACGGCCCGCACTTTATGCAGCAGCTCTGACATGTCGGGGTAGTTGTGAATGAACTTCTGCACCACCAAATTCAGCACATGCGCCAAGCAAGGGATGTGCGTCAAATTGGCTAGTCCCAGAGCTGCAACGAGATTTCGCCCATTATCACACACCACCAGGCCGGGCTTGAGGCTCACCGGCAGCAACCACTCGTCGGTCTGTTGTTCAATACCCCGCCACAACTCCTGTGCGGTGTGGGGCCTGTCCCCCAAACATATGAGTTTCAGAATGGCCTGCTGACGTTTACCCCGGGCTGTGCTGAAGTTGGTGGTGAAGGTGTGTGGCTGACTGGATGAGCAGGTGGAAGAAGAGGAGGAGGAAGCCGAGAAGGAGGAGGTGGCAACAGGAGGCAAAGAATGTTGCCCTGCGATCCTTGGCGGCGGCAGGACGTGCGCCAAACAGCTCTCCGCCTGGGGCCCAGCTGCCACTACATTTACCCAGTGTGCAGTTAGGGAGATATAGCGTCCCTGGCCGTGCTTACTGGTCCACGTATCTGTGGTTAGGTGGACCTTGCTACAGATGGCGTTGCGCAGTGCACACTTGATTTTATCGGATACTTGGTTGTGCAGGGAAGGCACGGCTCTCTTGGAGAAGTAGTGCCGGCTGGGAACAACATACTGTGGGACAGCAAGCGACATGAGCTGTTTGAAGCTGTCTGTGTCCACCAGCCTAAATGACAGCATTTCATAGGCCAGTAGTTTAGAAATGCTGGCATTCAGGGCCAGGGATCGAGGGTGGCTAGGTGGGAATTTACGCTTTCTATCAAATGTTTGTGAGATGGAGAGCTGAACGCTGGCGTGTGACATGGTTGAGACGCTTGGTGACGGAGGTGGTGGTGGTGGTGTTGGTGGTACATCCCCTGTTTGCTGGGCGGCAGGTGCCAACGTTCCTCCAGAGGCGGAGGAAGAGGCCGAGGCGGCAGCAGCAGAATAGGCCGAGGCGGCAGCAGCAGAAGAGGTAGCAGGGGGAGCCTGAGTGACTTCCTTGGTTTTAAGGTGTTTACTCCACTGCAGTTCATGCTTTGCATGCAGGTGCCTGGTCATGCAGGTTGTGCTCAGGTTCAGAACGTTAATGCCTCGCTTCAGGCTCTGATGGCACAGCGTGCAAACCACTCGGGTCTTGTCGTCAGCACATTGTTTGAAGAAGTGCCATGCCAGGGAACTCCTTGAAGCTGCCTTTGGGGTGCTCGGTCCCAGATGGCGGCGGTCAGTAGCAGGCGGAGTCTCTTGGCGGCGGGTGTTCTGCTTTTGCCCACTGCTCCCTCTTTTGCTACGCTGTTGGCTCGGTCTCACCACTGCCTCTTCCTCCGAACTGTGAAAGTCAGTGGCACGACCTTCATTCCATGTGGGGTCTAGGACCTCATCGTCCCCTGCATCGTCTTCCACCCAGTCTTGATCCCTGACCTCCTGTTCAGTCTGCACACTGCAGAAAGACGCAGCAGTTGGCACCTGTGTTTCGTCATCATCAGAGACATGCTGAGGTGGTATTCCCATGTCCTCATCATCAGGAAACATAAGTGGTTGTGCGTCAGTGCATTCTATGTCTTTCACCGCTGGGGAAGGGCTAGGTGGATGCCCTTGGGAAACCCTGCCAGCGGAGTCTTCAAACAGCATAAGAGACTGCTGCATAACTTGAGGCTGAGACAGTTTCCCTGGTATGCATGGGGGTGATGTGACAGACTGATGGGGTTGGTTTTCAGGCGCCATCTGTGCGCTTTCTGCAGAAGACTGGGTGGGAGATAATGTGAACGTGCTGGATCCACTGTCGGCCACCCAATTGACTAATGCCTGTACCTGCTCAGGCCTTACCATCCTTAGAACGGCATTGGGCCCCACCATATATCGCTGTAAATTCTGGCGGCTACTGGGACCTGAGGTAGTTGGTACACTAGGACGTGTGGATGTGGCAGAACGGCCACGTCCTCTCCCAGCACCAGAGGGTCCACTAACACCACCACGACCATGTCCACGTCCGCGTCCCTTACTAGATGTTTTTCTCATTGTTATGGTTCACCACAACAACAAATATATTATTTGGCCCAATGTATTGTATTCAAATTCAGCGGGATATAAATTTGAGGCCTAGTATTTAGGCGCTGGGTGACCGGTATGGATTTAGTGACAGAATTAGACTTGGAAATGCACAGAAGCGTGTGTGTGAAGTTATTCTGAATGACCCAATGTGCACCTTGAATATTATATACCCTTTTTGGGATAGATTTCAAATAGCTCTGATATAGCAGGAACCACTAAATTATGAAATTGCTAAATTGGGAATTGTACTTCAACCCAGAACAAAAAATGTGCTTTGACGGGCACTAAATAACTTTCCCAGCTACAACAGGACAGCGGTAACGAGAGATTTAGAGGGATTTAAATTTGAGGCCTAGTATTTAGGCGCTGGGTCACCGGTATGGATTTAGTGACAGAATTAGACTTGGAAATGCACAGAAGCGTGTGTGTGAAGTTATTCTGAATGACCCAATGTGCACCTTCAATATTATATACCCTTTTAGGGATAGATTTCAAATAGCTCTGATATAGCAGAAACCACTAAATTATGAAATTGCTAAATTGGGAATTGTACTTCAACCCAGAACAAAAAATGTGCTTTGACGGACACTAAATATCTTGCCCAGCAACAACAGTACAGCGGTAACGAGAGATTTAGAGGGATTTAAATTTGAGGCCTAGTATTTAGGCGCTGGGTGACAGGTATGGGTTTAGTGACAGAATTAGACTTGGAAATACACAGTAGCGGGTGTGTGTGAAGTTATTCTGAATGACCCTATGTGCACCTTCAATATTATATACCCTTTTAGGGATAGATTTCAAATAGCTCTGATATAGCAGAAACCACTAAATTATGAAATTGCTAAATTGGGAATTGTACTTCAACCCAGAACAAAAAATGTGCTTTGACGGACACTAAATATCTTGCCCAGCAACAACAGTACAGCGGTGGGTAACGAGAGATTTAGAGGGATTTAAATTTGAGGCCTAGTATTTAGGCGCTGGGTCACCGGTATGGATTTAGTGACAGAATTAGACTTGGAAATGCACAGAAGCGTGTGTGTGAAGTTATTCTGAATGACCCAATGTGCACCTTCAATATTATATACCCTTTTAGGGATAGATTTCAAATAGCTCTGATATAGCAGAAACCACTAAATTATGAAATTGCTAAATTGGGAATTGTACTTCAACCCAGAACAAAAAATGTGCTTTGACGGACACTAAATATCTTGCCCAGCAACAACAGTACAGCGGTAACGAGAGATTTAGAGGGATTTAAATTTGAGGCCTAGTATTTAGGCGCTGGGTGACAGGTATGGGTTTAGTGACAGAATTAGACTTGGAAATACACAGTAGCGGGTGTGTGTGAAGTTATTCTGAATGACCCAATGTGCACCTTCAATATTATATACCCTTTTTGGGATAGATTTCAAATAGCTCTGATATAGCAGGAACCACTAAATTATGAAATTGCTAAATTGGGAATTGTACTTCAACCCAGAACAAAAAATGTGCTTTGACGGACACTAAATATCTTGCCCAGCAACAACAGTACAGCGGTAACGAGAGATTTAGCGGGATATAAATTTGAGGCCTAGTATTTAGGCGCTGGGTCACCGGTATGGATTTAGTGACAGAATTAGACTTGGAAATGCACAGAAGCGTGTGTGTGAAGTTATTCTGAATGACCCTATGTGCACCTTCAATATTATATACCCTTTTAGGGATAGATTTCAAATAGCTCTGATATAGCAGAAACCACTAAATTATGAAATTGCTAAATTGGGAATTGTACTTCAACCCAGAACAAAAAATGTGCTTTGACGGACACTAAATATCTTGCCCAGCAACAACAGTACAGCGGTGGGTAACGAGAGATTTAGAGGGATTTAAATTTGAGGCCTAGTATTTAGGCGCTGGGTCACCGGTATGGATTTAGTGACAGAATTAGACTTGGAAATGCACAGAAGCGTGTGTGTGAAGTTATTCTGAATGACCCTATGTGCACCTTCAATATTATATACCCTTTTAGGGATAGATTTCAAATAGCTCTGATATAGCAGAAACCACTAAATTATGAAATTGCTAAATTGGGAATTGTACTTCAACCCAGAACAAAAAATGTGCTTTGACGGACACTAAATATCTTGCCCAGCAACAACAGTACAGCGGTGGGTAACGAGAGATTTAGAGGGATTTAAATTTGAGGCCTAGTATTTAGGCGCTGGGTCACCGGTATGGATTTAGTGACAGAATTAGACTTGGAAATGCACAGAAGCGTGTGTGTGAAGTTATTCTGAATGACCCTATGTGCACCTTCAATATTATATACCCTTTTAGGGATAGATTTCAAATAGCTCTGATATAGCAGAAACCACTAAATTATGAAATTGCTAAATTGGGAATTGTACTTCAACCCAGAACAAAAAATGTGCTTTGACGGACACTAAATATCTTGCCCAGCAACAACAGTACAGCGGTGGGTAACGAGAGATTTAGAGGGATTTAAATTTGAGGCCTAGTATTTAGGCGCTGGGTCACCGGTATGGATTTAGTGACAGAATTAGACTTGGAAATGCACAGAAGCGTGTGTGTGAAGTTATTCTGAATGACCCAATGTGCACCTTCAATATTATATACCCTTTTAGGGATAGATTTCAAATAGCTCTGATATAGCAGAAACCACTAAATTATGAAATTGCTAAATTGGGAATTGTACTTCAACCCAGAACAAAAAATGTGCTTTGACGGACACTAAATATCTTGCCCAGCAACAACAGTACAGCGGGTAACGAGAGATTTAGAGGGATTTAAATTTGAGGCCTAGTATTTAGGCGCTGGGTGACAGGTATGGGTTTAGTGACAGAATTAGACTTGGAAATACACAGTAGCGGGTGTGTGTGAAGTTATTCTGAATGACCCAATGTGCACCTTCAATATTATATACCCTTTTAGGGATAGATTCCAAATAGCTCTGATATAGCAGGAACCACTAAATTATGAAATTGCTAAATTGGGAATTGTACTTCAACCCAGAACAAAAAATGTGCTTTGACGGACACTAAATATCTTGCCCAGCAACAACAGTACAGCGGGTAACGAGAGATTTAGAGGGATTTAAATTTGAGGCCTAGTATTTAGGCGCTGGGTGACAGGTATGGGTTTAGTGACAGAATTAGACTTGGAAATACACAGTAGCGGGTGTGTGTGAAGTTATTCTGAATGACCCAATGTGCACCTTCAATATTATATACCCTTTTAGGGATAGATTCCAAATAGCTCTGATATAGCAGAACCACTAAATTATGAAATTGCTAAATTGGGAATTGTACTTCAACCCAGAACAAAAAATGTGCTTTGACGGACACTAAATATCTTGCCCAGCAACAACAGTACAGCGGTAACGAGAGATTTAGAGGGATTTAAATTTGAGGCCTAGTATTTAGGCGCTGGGTGACAGGTATGGGTTTAGTGACAGAATTAGACTTGGAAATACACAGTAGCGGGTGTGTGTGAAGTTATTCTGAATGACCCAATGTGCACCTTCAATATTATATACCCTTTTAGGGATAGATTCCAAATAGCTCTGATATAGCAGGAACCACTAAATTATGAAATTGCTAAATTGGGAATTGTACTTCAACCCAGAACAAAAAATGTGCTTTGACGGACACTAAATATCTTGCCCAGCAACAACAGTACAGCGGTAACGAGAGATTTAGAGGGATTTAAATTTGAGGCCTAGTATTTAGGCGCTGGGTGACAGGTATGGGTTTAGTGACAGAATTAGACTTGGAAATACACAGTAGCGGGTGTGTGTGAAGTTATTCTGAATGACCCAATGTGCACCTTCAATATTATATACCCTTTTAGGGATAGATTCCAAATAGCTCTGATATAGCAGGAACCACTAAATTATGAAATTGCTAAATTGGGAATTGTACTTCAACCCAGAACAAAAAATGTGCTTTGACGGACACTAAATATCTTGCCCAGCAACAACAGTACAGCGGTAACGAGAGATTTAGAGGGATTTAAATTTGAGGCCTAGTATTTAGGCGCTGGGTGACAGGTATGGGTTTAGTGACAGAATTAGACTTGGAAATACACAGTAGCGGGTGTGTGTGAAGTTATTCTGAATGACCCAATGTGCACCTTCAATATTATATACCCTTTTTGGGATAGATTTCAAATAGCTCTGATATAGCAGGAACCACTAAATTATGAAATTGCTAAATTGGGAATTGTATTTCAACCCAGAACAAGAAATGTGCTTGAACGGACACTAAATAACTCGCCCAGCTACAGCACTAGGGACAGATTTAGCTGGATATAAATTTGAGGCCTAGTATTTAGGCGCTGGGTGACCGGTATGGATTTAGTGACAGAATTAGACTGGGATATGGCCAAAAAATGAACAGACTATTGCTGGTTAAATGCACTTGGTGTGACAGCTTCACCCTGATGTAGGCTTTAGCCAAAAAACAACCACACCATTGAGGGTTAAATGCACTTGGTGACAGGCGCAGCTTGCCCCTGATTTTGTATATGGCCAAAAAATGAACAGACTATTGCTGGTTAAATGCACTTGGTGTGACAGCTTCACCCTGATGTAGGCTTTAGCCAAAAAACAACCACACCATTGAGGGTTAAATGCACTTGGTGACAGGCGCAGCTTGCCCCTGATTTTGTATATGGCCAAAAAATGAACAGACTATTGCTGGTTAAATGCACTTGGTGTCACAGCTTCACCCTGATGTAGGCTTTAGCCAAAAAACAACCACACCATTGAGGGTTAAATGCACTTGGTGACAGGCGCAGCTTGCCCCTGATTTTGTATATGGCCAAAAAATGAACAGACTATTGCTGGTTAAATGCACTTGGTGTGACAGCTTCACCCTGATGTAGGCTTTAGCCAAAAAACAACCACACCATTGAGGGTTAAATGCACTTGGTCGCAGCTTGTGCTGGCGCACCACAAGACACAAAATGGCCGCCGATCACCCCAGAAAAATGAGACTGACAAACGGTCTGTGCAGCCTAAAAACAGTGAGCAATTGAGGATCAGCAGCTCAATGATCCACAGCTGCAGATCGATCAGTTAATCAAGTCCTTTGGAGGAGTTAATCTGCCTAATCTCGCCCTACTGTCGCAGCCGCAACCTCTCCCTACGCTAATCAGAGCAGAGTGACGGGCGGCGCTATGTGACTCCAGCTTAAATAGAGGCTGGGTCACATGGTGCTCTGGCCAATCACAGCCATGCCAATAGTAGGCATGGCTGTGATGGCCTCTTGGGGCAAGTAGTATGACGCTTGTTGATTGGCTGCTTTGCAGCCTTTCAAAAAGCGCCAAGAAAGCGTCACAAAAGCGCCAAGAAAGCGACGAACACCGAACCCGAACCCGGACTTTTACGAAAATGTCCGGGTTCGGGTCCGTGTCACGGACACCCCAAAATTCGGTACGAACCCGAACTATACAGTTCGAGTTCGCTCATCCCTACTTATCAGCAATTGATGCTGTCTGAATCTAATGCATAAAACGATTTTATGTGTGCGGGTGTGCCTGATAAAGGAAGACCCTAAGATACAAATATTGACACTTCTTGTGTCAATATCAATTTCTGCCGTACGAGGACAAAAAAGTGGACTGGGAAGGATCCCCATAGACAGGAATGCCTAGTCTGCTACAGAAAACATGTGAACGTGAGTAGTTCGTTCAAACCCCCTGGTGTCTGCGACCGGTGTCGGAAGATCCACTCGGTCTCTTTTTGGGGGATCCTGCAGTCCCAGTCACCCTTCCTAGGGGAGGGTCTAATCAACTCCAATGCCGAGAAACTAATGAGTCGGGGGTCTCCATTATGATGTTCCCACATATGATTGGCTAGAGGGGTATCCTTCTTGTTCTTAATGTCGTTTATGTGTTCAAGGATACGCCTCCGGAACTCCCTGAACATTTTACCAACGTAATCTCTTGGACAGGTGCACTGGGCCAGGTATACCACCCCCTTACTCCGGCAATTCACAAAGTCACGGACATCATAGATTTTTCCTGTGGCCGAGCAGGTATTGTGCCTGGAATTTCTAATATTGCAACAGGCCAGACGCGATCCACATCGAAAGGTACCCAGCGGCTTACGATCAAGCCAGGTTCCCTTCGGTGCAGGTCCTGAGTAATGGCTATGAACGAGCCGATCGCAAAGACATCTGCCGCGTCTAAACGAGATACTTGGTCGGGAGGAGAGTTTTTCTGAAACGTCCGGGTCCATCAACAGGATGGGCCAGTATTTGCTGATGATATCCCTTACTTCCTGGCTCATGGTATCAAAGGTCGAGATTATTCTAATGACCTCCTTGTTTTCTCCTTTCTATTCTCTAGGGACCAAAAGGGTATTGCGCTCACATGCGGACGCATGTTGGAACGCCTCCCTAAGGACGTGTTGTGGATAACCTCTCGTTGTGAACCTCTTTTGTAATTTCCTAGAATCTTGGTGGAAACCTTCTCTGTCAGAACAATTCCTCTTCATGCGCAGGTACTGACCACGGGGTATGCCCTTCTTTAAACTAGATGGGTGGTGGCTATCCCAGTGCAGTAGACTATTGGTGGCCGTGGTCTTCCTGAAGGTGGAGGTGACAAGACCGCCTCCGTTTTTTGTTACTCTGACATCCAGGAAGGTTAAGGACTCTGGATTATATTCAGAGGTGAACGAAAGCCCCAGTTCATTGATATTTAGAGCCCTGATAAATAGATCAAATTCCTCCCGAGTACCATTCCAGATAATGAACACATCGTCGATGTACCGAGTCCAAAAGACGATCCTGTCACCCCACCAAGTGTGTATATCCGGGAAGACCACTTTATCCTCCCACCAGCCCAGGAGGAGATTTGCATACGTGGGGCACACTGGCTCCTCATTGCAGTCCCCCTGAGCTGATGGAAGAATTGCCCGTTGAAGAGAAAGAAGTTATGTGTGAGAACAAACTCAAGGAGGGTCACCACAAAACTATTGTGTAATTTATGAAAGACAGCCCTGGTATTAAGAAATTCCATAGAGGCCACCAGACCCCTGTCATGGGGAATCGAGCTGTACAACGATTCAACATCAATACTTGCAAGGGAGCACGATGGATCAATATTTAGTGCCTCAATCTTGCGTAAAAAATCCATTGTGTCCCTTGTGTAAGATGCAAGAGAGGAAACAAAACTCTTAAGGACGCTATCTATGTAGATCCTGCTATTTTGTATTAATGAGCCTACCCCAGGTACAATGGGGCGGCCTAAGCGGGGACACGCCCTAGTGGACCTTAGGCAGCCCATAAAAGGTAGCTATCTGGGGTTTGCTTGGCAACAAAAAGCGGAATTCTGCATCACTAATGAATTTCTTTTGAAGTCCATCCGTTAGTATTGATGTAAGCTCTCCCAAAAAGATCTCTGTAGGGTCGGAAGGCAACACACGGTAGCAGCTTCTGTCATTTAGGCCCCATGCACACGGCCGTGTTTCACGGCCGTATGCGGGCCGTGGAACCGCGGCCTGGATCCCTCCTGAGAGCAGGAGCGCACGGCGTCACTGGTTGCTATGACGCCGTGCGCTCCCTGCTGCCGGCACAGTACAGTAATACACTAGTATAGATCATACCAGTGTATTACTGTATAGCGGCGGCAGCAGGGAGCGCACGGCGTCATAGCAACCAGTGACGCCGTGCGCTCCTGCTCTCAGGAGGGATCCAGGCCGCGGTTCCACGGCCCGCACACGGCCGTGAACAACGGCCGTGTGCATGGGGCCTTAGTAGTTGTTTACACATTTGATTGTACTGAAGGTGTCCTAAGATTACAAGATTCCCACCCTTGTCTGCCGGTTTAATCACTATGGAGGTGTACCTCTCAAGATTATGGAGGGCTGCGGTTTCACTGCCGGACAGATTATGGAAATACGGTTTTGTTGGGTGCAGTTTTTCTATCTCTTTAGTGACCATCTGCAGGAATATTTCAATATGGTCATAATTCATGGGGGGAGGTGCTTTTTTACTCTTCGGACGAAGATCCGCAAAGGGACCCATACTTCACTATATGCACATTTCCTGCTTTTCTGGTTAATTGAACATAATAGCCTTTTCTACCGTGATCGCCCGATGGTATGCTTGGCCACACCCACGGGACGCCGCAGTGGAGCACAGATCACTATACGATTACCCTTAATCCAGCCTCGGCCTCCATCATGTGACGCTCCGGTGCACTTCCTGTATGGTGGAGCGCACGGCCATCTTGTATCCCGGCGTGCGTTCCACAGAGTTGACCTGTATTGGTCCGTGGTGGAACGCACGGCCATGTTGGATCCTGGCCTGCGGTCCACATGGACAGCGTCGATTGGTCCTTGGTGGAACGCACGGCCATTTTGGAAAGTGGCGTGCGTTCCACCTGGAACAGATGGGGAATAGCTCACGCCAGTAATAGATGCCCAGCAGATCTAATGGGCTGTTGTAGTGATTTATTTTATTTTATTTTACATCGGGCATAACCTCCCCTCTAGCAGGGGATATCTGGCTGGCTGACTTATGTCCTTCCTATCTGCATACATGTTGGATGTACTGGGATCAGGTGACCTATTCTGGACAATTTGATTGGATGAAAGTAGCTAGGGACCTCCCACAAATAGGGTTTAAATAGCAATGGCATCAGGTCACGAATTGGAGCCTCATTTTAGTGCCCCCTGGAGCACCCCAAGCCGCCGGACATGCATCATCAGATGAGTATAGCGGTGTTTATCTTTATATATGTTGATGTTTGCATTTTTCGTCGCATGTCTGTATACATAGTTTCTTCCTAGCTGCATTATCATTTTGCAACTCTCTGTATGTCTGTCAGCTGGGTACCGTCCTGTGGGTGCTCCAGCATTTTGGTTTATTTTGTTTTCTATTTTTGATTGTCAATATGTATTCACTGCGGAGGGGCAGCGTCTGGCTTGGTTGTTTTCTGGTTGTCTCCTGACAAACCTTATCCATAAGGGGAAACGCGTTGAGACGAGAACCATTTATTTAGACAATCATCTTGTATTGTTTGGATTATATTGAATGACCCAAGCATCCATAAGGGTCCATATGTGTTGCAAGGGTGCTTTAACCACTTCAGCCCCGCTAGGTGAAACCCCCTTCATGACCAGAGCACTTTTTACACTTCGGCACTACACTCCTTTCACCGTTTATCGCTCGGTCATGCAACTTACCACCCAAATGAATTTTGCCTCCTTTTCTTCTCACTAATGGAGCTTTCATTTGGTGGTATTTTATTGCTGCTGACATTTTTACTTTTTTTGTTATTAATCAAAATGTAACGATTTTTTTGCAAAAAAATGACATTTTTCACTTTCAGCTGTAAAATTTTGCAAAAAAAACGACATCCATATATAAATTTTTCGCCAAATTTATTGTTCTACATGTCTTTGATAAAAAAAAAATGTTTGGGCAAAAAAAAAAAATGGTTTGGGTAAAAGTTATAGCATTTACAAACTATGGTACAAAAATGTGAATTTCCGCTTTTTGAAACAGCTCTGACTTTCTGAGCACCTGTCATGATTCCTGAGGTTCTACAATGCCCAAACAGTAGAAAACCCCCACAAATGACCCCATTTCGGAAAGTAGACACCCTAAGGTATTCGCTGATGGGCATAGTGAGTTCATAGAACTTTTTATTTTTTGTCACAAGTTAGCGGAAAATGATGATGATTTTTTTTTTTTTTTCTTACAAAGTCTCATATTCCACTAACTTGCGACAAAAAATAAAAAATTCTAGGAACTCACCATGCCCCTCACAGAATACCTTGGGGTGTCTTCTTTCCAAAATGGGGTCACTTGTGGGGTAGTTATACTGCCCTGGCAATTTAGGGGCCCAAATGTGTGAGAAGAACTTTGCAATCAAAATGTGTAAAAAATGACCGGTGAAATCCAAAAGGTGCACTTTGGAATATGTGCCCCTTTGCCCACCTTGGCAGCAAAAAAGTGTGACACATCTGGTATCGCCATACTCAGGAGAAGTTGGGGAATGTGTTTTGGGGTGTCATTTTACATATACCCATGCTGGGTGAGAAAAATATCTTGGTCAAATGCCAACTTTGTATAAAAAAATGGGAAAAGTTGTCTTTTGCCAAGATATTTCTCTCATCCAGCATGGGTATATGTAAAATGACACCCCAAAACACATTCCCCAACTTTTCCTGAGTATGGCGATACCAGATGTGTCACACTTTTTTGCTGCCAAGGTGGGCAAAGGGGCACATATTCCAAAGTGCACCTTTCAGATTTTGCAGGCCATTTTTTACACATTTTGATTGCAAGGTACTTCTCACACATTTGGGCCCCTAAATTGCCAGGGCAGTATAACTACCCCACAAGTGACCCCATTTTGGAAAGAAGACACCCCAAGGTATTCCGTGAGGGGCATGGCGAGTTCCTAGAATTTTTTATTTTTTGTCACAAGTTAGCGGAAAATGATGATTTTTTTTTCTCTTTTTTCCTTACAAAGTCTCATATTCCACTAACTTGCGACAAAAAATAAAAAATTCTAGAAACTCGCCATGCCCCTCACGGAATACCTTGGGGTGTCTTCTTTCCAAAATGGGGTCACTTGTGGCGTAGTTATACTGCCCTGGCAATTTAGGGGCCCAAATGTGTGAGAAGTACTTTGCAATCAAAATCTGTAAAAAATGACCGGTGAAATCCGAAAGGTGCACTTTGGAATATGTGCCCCTTTGCCCACCTTGGCATCAAAAAAGTGTCACACATCTGGTATCGCCGTACTCAGGAGAAGTTGGGGAATGTGTTTTGGGGTGTCATTTTACATATAGCCATGCTGGGTGAGAGAAATATCTTGGCAAAAGACAACTTTTCCCATTTTTTTATACAAAGTTGGCATTTGACCAAGATATTTTTCTCACCCAGCATGGGTATATGTAAAATGACACCCCAAAACACATTTCCCAACTTCTCCTGAGTACGGCGATACCAGATGTGTCACACTTTTTTGCTGCCAAGGTGGGCAAAGGGGCACATATTCCAAAGTTCACCTTTCGGATTTTGCAGGCCATTTTTTACACATTTTGATTGCAAAGTTCTTCTCACACATTTGGGCCCCTAAATTACCAGGGCAGTATAACTACCCCACAAGTGACCCCATTTTGGAAAGAAGACACCGCAAGGTATTCCGTGAGGGGCATGGCGAGTTCCTAGAAATTTTTATTTTTTGTCGCAAGTTAGTGGAATATGAGACTTTGTAAGGAAAAAAGAAAAAAAAAGAAAAATCATCATTTTCTGCTAACTTGTGACAAAAAATAAAAAATTCTAGGAACTCGCCGTGCCCCTCACGGAATACCTTGGGGTGTCTTCTTTCCAAAATGGGGTCACTTGTGGCGTAGTTATACTGCCCTGGCAATTTAGGGGCCCAAATGTGTAAGAAGTACCTTGCAATCAAAATGTGTAAAAAATGGCCTGCGAAATCCGAAAGGTGCACTTTGGAACATGTGCCCCTTTGCCCACCTTGGCTGCAAAAAAGTGTCACACATATGGTATCGCCGTACTCAGGAGAAGTTGGGGAATGTGTTTTGGGGTGTCATTTTACATATAGCCATGCTGGGTGAGAGAAATATCTTGGCAAAAGACAACTTTTCCCATTTTTTTATACAAAGTTGGCATTTGACCAAGATATTTTTCTCACCCAGCATGGGTATATGTAAAATGACACCCCAAAACACATTCCCCAACTTCTCCTGAGTACGGCGATACCACATGTGTGACACTTTTTTGCAGCCTAGATGCGCAAAGGGGCCCAAATTCCTTTTAGGAGGGCATTTTTAGACATTTGGATCCCAGACTTCTTCTCACACTTTCGGGCCCCTAAAAAGCCAGGGCAGTATAAATACCCCACATGTGAACCCACTTTGGAAAGAAGACACCCCAAGGTATTCAATGAGGGGCATGGCGAGTTCCTAGAATTTTTTTTTTTTTGCATAAGTTAGCGGATATTGATTTTTTTTTGTTTTTTTCTCACAAAGTCTCACTTTCCGCTAACTTAGGACAAAAATTTCAATCTTTCATGGACTCAATATGCCCCTCACGGAATACCTTGGGGTGTCTTCTTTCCGAAATGGGGTCAGATGTGGGGTATTTATACTGCCCTGGCTTTTTAGGGGCCCTAAAGCGTGAGAAGAAGTCTGGAATATAAATGTCTAAAAATGTTTACGCATTTGGATTCCGTGAGGGGTATGGTGCGTCCATGTGAGATTTTATTTTTTGACACAAGTTAGTAGAATATGAGACTTTGTAAGAAAAAACAAAAACAAAAACAAACAAAAAATTTCCGCTAACTTGTGCCAAAAAAAATGTCTGAATGGAGCCTTACCAGGGGGGGGGGGGGTGATCAATGACAGGGGGGTGATCAATGACAGGGGGGTGATCACCCATATAGACTCCCTGATCACCCCCCTGTCACTGATCACCCCCCCTGTAAGGCTCCATTCAGACATCCGCATGATTTTTACGGATCCATGGATACATGGATTGGATCCACAAAACACATGCGGACGTCTGAATGGAGCCTTACAGGGGGGTTATCAATGACAGGGGGTGATCAGGGTGATCACCCCCCTGTCACTGATCACCCCCCCTGTAAGGCTCCATTCAGACATCCGCATGATTTTTTACGGATCCATGGATACATGGATCGGATCCACAAAACACATGCGGACGTCTGAATGGAGCCTTACAGGGGGGTTATCAATGACAGGGGGTGATCAGGGTGATCACCCCCCTGTCAATGATCACCCCCCCTGTAAGGCTCCATTCAGACATCCGCATGATTTTTTCGGATCCATGGATACATGGATCGGATCCACAAAACACATGCGGACGTCTGAATGGAGCCTTACAAGGGGGTTATCAATGACAGGGGGTGATCAGGGTGATCACCCCCCTGTCACTGATCACCCCCCCTGTAAGGCTCCATTCAGACATCCGCATGATTTTTTACGGATCCATGGATACATGGATCGGATCCACAAAACACATGCGGACGTCTGAATGGAGCCTTACAGGGGGGGTTATCAATGACAGGGGGTGATCAGGGTGATCAGGGTGATCACCCCCCTGTCACTGATCACCCCCCCTGTAAGGCTCCATTCAGATGTCCGCATGATTTTTTACGGATCCATGGATACATGGATCGGATCCACAAAACACATGCGGACGTCTGAATGGAGCCTTACAAGGGGGTTATCAATGACAGGGGGTGATCAGGGTGATCACCCCCCTGTCACTGATCACCCCCCCTGTAAGGCTCCATTCAGACATCCGCATGATTTTTTACGGATCCATGGATACATGGATCGGATCCACAAAACACATGCGGACGTCTGAATGGAGCCTTACAGGGGGGTTATCAATGACAGGGGGTGATCAGGGTGATCAGGGTGATCACCCCCCTGTCAATGATCACCCCCCCTGTAAGGCTCCATTCAGACATCCGCATGTGTTTTGCGGATCCGATCCATGTATCCATGGATCCGTAAAAATCATGCGGACGTCTGAACGGAGCCTTACAGGGGGGTGATCAATGACAGGGGGGTGATCAATGACAGGGGGTGATCAGGGAGTGTATATGGGTGATCACCCGCCTGTCATTGATCACCCCCCTGTAAGGCTCCATTCAGACGTCCGTATGCTTTTTGCGGATCCGATCCATGTATCCTTGGATCCGTAAAAATCATACGGACATCTGAACGGAGCCTGACAGGGGGGTGATCAATGACAGGGCGGTGATCAATGACAGGGGGGTGATCAGGGAGTTTATATGGGGTGATCATGGGTGATCAGGGGTTTATAAGGGGTTAATAAGTGACGGGGGGGGGGGTGTAGTGTAGTGTGGTGTTTGGTGCTACTGTACTGACCTACCTGAGTCCTCTGGTGGTCGATCCTAACAAAAGGGACCACCAGAGGACCAGGTAGGAGGTATATTAGACGCTGTTATGAAAACAGCGTCTAATATACCTGTTAGGGGTTAAAAAATTCGGATCTCCAGCCTGCCAGCGAGCGATCGCCGGTTAAGGACAGAAAGGTTAGGTACGGGGACAGAGTGCTCCCACCATCTGGGTGCATCTCTGGGCAGAAAATAGGTAAGGGATACCCAAGGGATATACTAGGGACCCCTATGGCTTTGCCCCCACTCCATCACCGTTATACATCTTTTGGTCCTGAATTAAGCCCCTTATTGTTTGTCTGTCTGTTTGTATATTAGTCCTCGTGTGAGGAGCTCATTGTGATTTTTTAGTATTTTCATATTAAAAGTTATATTTTAGGTAGTTGACTTCAATGATAAATAATTCTGCGCACAACTACCAGTTACGTATTCTTTCACCGTTTACTATGGAAACACTAAAACATCATTTTTTTTGTTTCAAAAATGAAATAATTGTGTAAAACTTACATAAATTAAAAAAAGTATACATATTAGGTATCGCCGCGTCCGTATCGACCGGCTCTATAAAAATATCACATGACCTAACCCCTCAGGTGGCCACCGTAAAAAAAAAAAAAGGTGTAAAAAAAGCAGTTTTTTGTCATCTTACGTCACAAAAAGTGTAATAGCAAGCGATCAAAAAGTCATATGCACCCCAAAATAGTGCCAATCAAACCGTCATCTCATCCATAAACTGAAAAAAAACTATGGCTCTTAGACTATGGAGACACTAAAACTTTTTTTGTTTTAAAATGAAATTATTGTGTAAAACTTACATAAATAAAAAAAATTGTATACATATTAGGTATCGCCGCGTCCATGACAACCTGCTCTATAAAATTACCACATGATCTAATCTGTCAGATAAATGTTGTAAATAAAAAAAAAATGTGCCAAAAAGGTATTTCTTGTTACCTTGCCGCACAAAAAGTATAATATAGAGCAACCAAAAATCATATGTACCCTAAACTAGTACCAACAAAACTGCCACCCTATCCCGTAGTTTCTAAAATGGGGTCACTTTTTTAGAGTTTCTACTCTAGGGGTGCATCAGGGGGGCTTCAAATGGGATATGGTGTCAAAAAAAGCAGTCCAGCAAAATCTGTCTTCCAAAAACCGTATGGCATTCCTTTACTTCTGCGCCCTGCCGTGTGCCCATACAGCAGTTAACGACCACATATGGGGTGTTTCTGTAAACTACAGTATTAGGGCCATAAATAATGAGTTTTGTTTGGCTGTTAACCCTTTGTAACTGGAAAAAAATATTAAAATGGAAAATCTGCCAAAAAAGTGAAATTTGGAAATTGTATCTCTATTTTCCATTAAATCTTGTGCAACACCTAAAGTGTTAAAAACGTATGTAAAATCAGTTTTGAATACCTTTAGGAGTGTAGTTTCTTAGATGGGGTCACTTTTATGGAGTTTCTACTCTAGCGGTGCATCAGGGGGCTTCAAATGGGACATGGTGTAAATAAACCAGTCCAGCAAAATCAGCCCTCCAAAAACCATACAGCGCACCTTTCACTCTACGCCCCGCTGTGTGGCCGTACAGTAGTTTACGGCCACATATGGGGTGTTTCTGTAAACGGCAGAGTCAGGGCAATAAAGATACAGTCTTTTTTGGCTGGTAACCCTTGCTTTGTTAGTTAAAAAAAATGGGTTAAAAGGGAAAATTAGGCAAAAAAATAAAATTCTCAAATTTCTTCCCCATTTGCCAATAACTCTTGTGCAACACCTAAAGGGTTAACAAAGGTTGTAAAATCAGTTTTGAATACCTTGAGGGGTTTCGTTTATAGAATGGGATCATTTTTGGGTGGTTTCTATTATGTAAGCCTTGCAAAGTGACTTCAGACCTGTAGTGGTCCCTAAAAATTGGATTTCTGAAAAATTTCAAGATTTGCTTCTAAACTTCTAAGCCTTGTAACATCCCCAAAAAATAAAGTATCATTCCCAAAATAATTCAAACATGAAGTAGACATGTGGGGAATGTAAAGTCATCACAATTTTTAGGGGTATTACTATATATTACAGAAGTAGAGAAACTGAAACTTTGAAATTTGCTAATTTTTCAAAATTTTTGGTAAATTAGGTATTATTTTGTGCAAGAAAAAAAAATTGTGGGACTTCATTTTACCAGTGTCGTGAAGTACAATATGTGACGAAAAAACGATCTCAGAACGGCCTGGATAAGTCAAAGCATTTTAAAGTTATATCAGCACTTAAAGTGACAGTGGTCAGATTTGCAAAAAATGGCCTGGTCCTTAAGGTGAAATAAGGCTGTGTCCCTATGGGGTTAAACTTTAAAAAGTTGTCCCACTTTTACCCTTTAATAATTTGTCCCATAATTCCACTTTATAATTTTAAATAATCCTCCCTTGGATGTGGTCTCTCTTTCTCACGCTCCCTCTCCAGCATGGAACCCTGATTCCCCGCCACCCATGATCACCATGGTAGGCGCAGAAAAGAACATCGAAAGTTGATAGAGCAGATATTAAATTGGATCGTGAACATCACGGGGACGTGCGACATGGTGGGGCAGTAAGTGTGCACACTCCTACACGAACTGACTGACAGGGGTCAGCCCCTGCAACTTCTGGGTCTCCAAATTGGGCACATGGCTTGAGCTTGCCCTTTACCACTTGGAGGTGCTGGCCTGCTCTGCAGCCAGTGTATTGTCTGGACGTGTGTTTAGCACGACTGCAGGGGGTTATTACAGGTTATATTTCCCAGTGTTTTGGGGTGTACCCTAATTTAAAAAATATATAAATAAAAAAATTAAAACCAAAAAAGCAGTGTAGGCTACCTCCTCCTCCTCCATTGCCGCTTCCGCCTACACTGCCACATCCATCGTCTCCTCAACCTCCTACTCCATATGGACCTCGTCCTCCTAGATCAAGATTATTATTTTTTATTGTTAATGTTAAATATTAAATGTTTTTTATGTTATTTAAAGTCATTTCACTATCCACATTTGTTTGCAGAGCACTTGTCATGCTCTTAAACACATTTCGCTGGCATTTGCAGCCCTCTAGCCCTTTCCATGAGATTTTTACAGCCATTTTAGTGCTCAAAAGTTTGGGTCCGCATTGACTTCAATGGGGTTTGGCTTCGGGGTCAAGTTCGGGTCAAATTCGGGTCCTGAACTCAAACTTTTTTGTGAAGTTCGGACGAACCCGTCGAACCCGAACATCCAGGTGTCCACTCAACTCTAATCATGAGAGGTAGGTGTTCATAAACCAGTGCCATTTTTGAGGAACAGTTCTTTCTACAGTCTCTGACCCTTTCCGTTTCCACCATGTCCATTAATAAATAGTATTTTAGTTGCTGAGTAATGTCTGACATGGTGGGTAGAGATGGATCAAGCCAAGCACGCAACAAGCAACATTTAGCTACTATCAGAGCAATTTGGAATATTGGTGGTATATTCCCCAGTTTGTGTGTTGGAGCATACATTTTTTTTATTTTTTAAAGTCTGTGTATATGAGGCAACTGCCTTACCACTGAGATATAGGCTTTCCTTCTATTCGTTTCTGTGACTCTTCCAGTCTCACTGTATCTATGTTGTAACTATCTGATGACACTCTGTGACACTCTAAGCTCAGTGGCCACTTCCGTCTGAGAAAATCCTGCTTGAATCTTTGCAATGGCAAGGTACTGTTGATCAATTGTTAGGTGTTTTCTTGGTCTCATGATGTCAAAATATGAACAGAATGATGAAGAGGAATGTTTAAATACCAATTCTACTTGAACCAGGAAATTTATTGGGCGATTCATGGATCAAAGACCTGTTGTGAATTTTGCCATTAAGCTCCTTGTTAGAGAACAGCAAGTTGAGCAAAAAGCACTGAAACATTGAATAGTTGGATACTAAAGTTTAGAGAAGGTTACATTAACCCCTTCCCGACCGCAATCCGTATATATACGTGATAGCTGCACATACCCCGTGCAGCTACCACGTATATATAAATGTTCTGGCAGCTCTTTAATCCAAGCGCTGCAAAGCACTTGGATTAAAGCTTCTGCCCCTGCCCTGCTGCTGTCACGGACAGCATACAGTGCAGTTATGCCGGCAAGGGACCAATCAGAGTGGCCCCTTGCCGGCAATCGATCCGATTGGTTAGTCTGTGCAGACCAACCAATCGGATCAAGGCAGTGAAAAAATGCGCTCTGCAGATCAGAGCCTGAAATCACATAGTGTCCTTGTGCCCTCCGATCTGTGCCCCCTCAATCTGTGCCCCTCCTTGTGTCCACCTGCCGCCTGCACCTGTCTCCACACTCAATCAGCCTGCTGCCCAGTGCCCTCATGCGGTCCGCCCCCTCCCCGCCCCATACATTCCTCCTGCCCCACCTCCCTCAATGCTGGCTGTGACACCCCACCCCTTCCAGTGCTGCCCCCAATATGGTTCGGTTCCCCTGCTGTGTGTGATTGCGGCGGCTCCATTCCTGAGCTGCCGCCATCAGCAGAGAGTGTCAGCTGTATGCTGACACTCTGCTGTAACCCCATAGATGCCGCTGCAGCGGCATCCATGGGGTTAATAGAGGGAGGGGGCTCCCTCTTGCCACCATCAGGGCTGCAGCGCTGCGATGGCAGCACCCGATGGCTGCCATGGCAACCAGACGCTTTGCAAAAGCGTACGCTGTTGCCACCTACAGGGCATCTGATTGTATTATACTTTGCAATGCAAGAACATTGCAAAGTATAGTACAGCCATCAGCCCCACTGGATCTTCAAGATCCAAGAGGCACTTGAGAAAAAAAAATGAAAAAATGGAGAAAAAAATAATACATATTAGGTATCACCGCGTCCGTAACAACAACCATCTCTATAAAGATATCACATGATAGACCCCGTCCGATAAACACCATTTAAAAAAACTGTAAAAAAAAGCAATTTTTGTCACCTTACATCACAAAAAGTACAACGGCAAGCGATCAAAAAGGCGTATGACCCCCAAAATAGTACCAATCAAACCGTCACCTCATCCCACAAAAAATGATACCCTATTTAAGACAATCGCCCCAAAAATAAAAAAGCTACGGCTCTCAGACTATGGAGAAAATTCAGGGGTTGTCAGCACTACTCATCCTACTCATTTGGGTACTGACCAGGAAATGGCTTACAAGCCAAATGATGCGCACAGATAGGGATCCTGGCTGGGGTTCCCAACTCATCCAGACAATTCAATAATCCGCAGCACTCGCCGTTAAATAATGAAAATAGTGGCGATTTATTCACTCAAGCAGCCAGTATACAGCGACGTTTCGACCTCAGTTGGTCTTTATCAAGCAGCTTGATAAAGACCAACTGAGGTCGAAACGTCGCTGAATACTGGCTGCTTGAGTGAATAAATCACCACTATTTTCATCATTTACCGGCGAGTGCTGCGGATTATTGAATTGTCTCAGACTATGAAGACAATAAAACATAATTTTTTTGTTTTCAGAAATGCTAATATTGTGTAAAACTTAAATAAATAAGAAAAAGTATACATATTAGGTATTGCCACGTCCGTAACGATCTGCTCTATAAAAATGTCACATGACCTAACCCCTCAGATAAACACCGTAAAAATAAATAAATAAATAAAAACTGTTCCAAAACAGACAATTTTTTGGTCACCTTGCCCCATAAAATGTAATAATGAATGATCAAAAAATCCTATGTACCCAAAAATGGTACCAATAAAAACCTCAACTCTTTCTGCAAAAAACGAGCCCCTGCACAAGACGATCGGCAGAAAAATAAAAAACATATGGCGTTCAGAAAATGGACACACAAAAACATAATTTATTTTTCAAAATTGCTTTATTATGTAAAACTGAAACAAACAAACAAAGTATATTTGATATCACTGCGTTCGTAACAACCTGCTCTATCTCTATAAAAATAGCACATGATCTACCCTGTCAGATGAATCTGGTAAAAAAATAAAAAAACTGTGCCAAAACAGCCATTTTTCAGTTACCTTGCCTCACAAAAAACTTAATATAGAGCAATTAAGAATCATATGTACACCACAATAGTACCAATACAACTGGCACCTTATCCCCTAGTTTCCAAAATAGGGTCACTTTTGGGGAGTTTCTACTGTAAGGGTGCATCAGGGGGGCTTTAAATGGGAGGTGACATCTAAAACCAGTTTAGCAACATCTGCCTTCCAAAAACCATACGGCTTTCCTTTCCTTCTGCGCCCTGCCGTGCGCCCTTCATCAGTTTACAACCACATGTGGGGTGTTTCTGTAAACCGCAGAATCTGGGTAATAAATGTTGAGTTTTGTTTGGCTGTTAACCCTCAATGTGTTAAAGAAGGAAAATTTAATAAAATGGAAAATCTGCCCAAAAAGTTAAATTTAGAAATTTCATCTCCATTTTCCTTTAATTCTTGTGGAACACCTAAAGGGTTAACAAAGTTTGTAAAATCAGTTTTGAGTAACTTGAGAGGTGCAGTTTCTACAATTGGGTCATTTATGGGCGGTTTGTAAGTGACTTCAGACCTGAACTGGTCCTTAAAAAGTGGGATTTGGAAATTTTAAGAATTGCTTCTAAACTTCTAAGCCTTCTAATGTCCTAAAAAAATAAAATGACATTTCCAAAATGATTCCAACATAAAGTAGACATATGGGAAATGTTAAGTAATAAATATTTTATTAGGTATGACTTTCTGCTTTAGAAGCAGAGAAATTGAAATTTTGAAAATTGTGAATTTTTCATTTTTTTAAAATAAATTTGGGATTTTTTCATAAATAAAGGTGAATTATATTGACTCAAATTTATGACTATCATGAAGTACAATATGTCACGAGAAAACAATCTCAGAATGGCTTGGATAAATAAAAGTGTTCCAAAGCTATTACCGCATAAAGTGACGCATGTCAGATTTGTAAATTTTGACCTGGACACTGGGGTATCAATGACCCTTGGTCATGAAAGGGTTAATTTAACCTGTAAAATTTCACCCACAAGCCAAATATCCCTTACTTTAGTGAATAGTGTAAATTGGGCTGCTGGCTGACTCAGTACTGTAGTTGTAAATAGCAATTCATGCACTGGATTGTCAATGGCTGGCTGCAGCAAATTAATACACAGTACATGAACTGCCCCTTGTCCTGTTCCTAGTTAAAACCTCTCTCTATCAATTCTTTACATCAACTAAATCCCTACATCTTTCCCTACAAGACTCTGATCTCACTGTGTTATTTATGTGTCTAAAAAAAATAGTATTTATTTTCTTTATATGTCCTGCCTCATCAATGTCCAAATTCAGAATGACATAATTTTCTTAATGGTGCCTATGATAGATGTGGGCATTATAGGTGAGCATACCAATCTGTAGAAAAAAAAGATATGGATCACACAGCCACATAACATACATTGAGCTATTGCTTCCTAACATAATTTACAAACATGTCCTATAAGGCACTTTGTATACATTTTGATCAAAATGCTTAGGCCTCTTTTGGTGCAGTGCCAAATGATAACCAGTGCCGCTGCAACATCTGCAGGCGGCGAGACCAAGCAACCCCCCAAAAATCCTTGCTATCAGGCTAAGCCCACTTGGCACTGGACCCCACCCGCCCACAGTCACAAAACCACAGCAGTAACAACCCAAAGCCTGCTGGCTAGGACCCCGCTTGATGTCATGTGATTCTCCATCTCCATCTTCCCTGCCCTTCTGTACCCACTATTAGGCCTCATGCACACGGACGTTTTTTTTCACGGTCCGCAAAACGGGGTTCCGTTGGTCCGTGATCCGTGACCGTTTTTCCGTCCGTGGGTCTTCCTTGATTTTTGGAGGATCCACGGACATGAAAAAAAAGTCATTTTGGTGTCCGCCTGGCCGTGCGGAGCCAAACGGATCCGTCCTGAATTACAATGCAAGTCAATGGGGACGGATCCGTTTGATGTTGACACAATATGGTGCCATTTCAAACGGATCCGTCCCCATTGACTTTCAATGTAAAGTCTGGAGTTCTGTTATACCATCGGATTGGAGTTTTCTCCAATCCGATGGTATATTTTAACTTGTAGCGTCCCCATCACCATGGGAACGCCTCTATGTTAGAATATACTGTCGGATATGAGCTACATCGTGAAACTCATTTCCGACAGTATATTCTAACACAGAGGCGTTCCCATGGTGATGGAGACGCTTCAGGTTAGAATATACAAAAAAACTGTGTACATGACTGTCCCCTGCTGCCTGGCAGGTGCTGCCAGGCAGCAGGGGGCAGACCCCCCCCCCCTGTTTTTAACTCATTGGTGGCCAGTGGGCCCCCCCTCCCCTGTTGTTAACTCGTTGGTGGCCAGTGTGCGCACCCCCCTCCCTCCCTCCCTCTATTGTAATAATAGCATTGGGGCCAGTGTGCGCGCCCCCCCAACCCCCCCCCCTCCCTCCCTCTATTGTAATAATAGCATTGGGGCCAGTGTGCGCGCCCCCCCAACCCCCCCTCCCTCCCTCTATTGTAATAATAGCATTGGGGCCAGTGTGCCCCCCCCCCCCGATCATCGGTGGCAGCGGAGTAGAAGATTCATACTTACCTGGCTGCTGGCTGCTGCGATCTCTGTGTCCGGCCGGGAGCTCCTCCTACTGGTAAGTGACAGGTCTGTGCGCCCGCACACTGGCCCCAATGTATTAAAACAATAGAGGGAGGGAGGGAGGGGGGTGCGCACACTGGCCACCAACGAGTTAACAACAGGGGAGGGGGGGGCCGCACAATGATATTCAAACTGGGGAGGGGGGGGTCTGCCCCCTGCTGCCTGGCAGCCCTGATCTCTTACAGGGGGATATGATAGTACAATTAACCCCTTCAGGTGCCGCACCTGATGGGGTTAATTGTACTATCATATCCCCCTGTAAGAGATCGGGTGCTGCCAGGCAGCAGGGGGCAGTCTTGTACACAGTTTGTAGTGTATTCTAACTAGAAGCGTCCCATCACCATGGGAACGCCTCTGTGTTAGAATATACTGTCGGATCTGAGTTTTCACAAAGTGAAAACTCAGCTCTGAAAAAGCTTTTATGCAGACGGATCTTCGGATCCGTCTGTATGAAACTAAAACCTACGGCCACGGATCACGGACACGGATGCCAATCTTGTGTGCATCCGTGTTCTTTCACGGACCCATTGACTTGAATGGGCCCGTGAACCGTTGGCCGTGAAAAAAATAGGACAGGTCATATTTTTTTCACGGCCAGGAAACACGGCTCACGGATGCGGCTGCCAAACGGTGCATTTTCCGATTTTTCCACGGACCCATTGAAAGTCAATGGGTCCGTGAAAAAAAACGGAAAATGGCACAACGGCCACGGATGCACACAACGGTCGTGTGCATGAGGCCTTATACTGTGATATATAAGATAGCAGACATCATTTTCAGAAATTCATACAAATTAAATCTGAAAAACTTTGGCTTCATTTGACAATTTTTGACAAATATTTGGGAAATTCTAAATTAATTTGAATACTTTAGAATCCATTCACTCATCTCTACTGACAATAAAACCTTTTTAAAACATTCTGACTACTTGTTCCTTTGGCCAACCTATGCACATGGAGTATCTGTTTCTCTGCTCCTTTTAACTATAAATTTGTTTATGTCCTATTTGTGATAAGTAGAGTTGAGCGGACACCTAGATGTTCGGGTTCGGCCGAACTGCACAAAAAAGTTCGAGTTTGGGACCCGAACTTGACCCTGAACCCTATTGAAGTCAATAAGGACCCAAACTTTCGAGCACTAAAATGGCTCTAAAAATGTCATGGAAAGAGCTAGAGGCCTGCAAATGGCAGCAAAATGTGTTTAAGAGCATGGCAAGTGCTCTGCAAACAAATGTGGTGTAAAGGTGTAAAGGGTGTAAAGGGCAAGCTCAGGCCACGTGCCCAATTTGGAGACTTAGAAGTTGAAGGGGGCAGACCCTTCAGTCAGTACGTGTAGGCATGTGCATACATACTGCTCAACAATGTTGCATGTCCCCGTGACGTCCACAATCCAATTGGATATCTGCTCTATCAACTTTCGATGTTCTTTTCTGCGCCTACCATGGTGATCATGGGTAGCTGGGAATCAGGGTTCCAGGCCAGAGAGGGAGCCTGAGAAAGGGATACCACATCCAAGGAAGGTCAATGGATGAAATAAAATGTGATAGAGGGGAAATGTGGGACAAATTATTGAAGCTGAAGCTTCCAAGTAAATGAGGGGCAATTACCCACTCCCAACTCGGGGAGGTAGTGACGATAAATAACAATGCAGGACTCTTAAGATGCCCTGTAATTTAAATGATTAATAAAAAATAACAGGGAATGACACTGGGGTATTTTGGATTTGGAAACGTTAGACAGGAGAGGCTCTGCTGCCGCTTTGTTGACTCTAGATAACTTCTGCCTGATCGCATGTCCCCGTGAGGGCCACAATTTAATTTGATATCTTCTCTATCAACTTTTGATGCTCTTTTCTGTGCCTACCGTGTTAATCACGGAGAGTGATTGTGAGAAAGGGATACCACATCCAAGGAAGGACAATGGCTGAAATGTGATTAAGCGGAAATGTGAGGCAAGTTGTTAAAGCGCAAGGATCGAATTAAAGGATGTGGCGCGCACCAATTAAAGACACATTTTTGTAATTTAAGTCCCTGTCACCTATGCAGAGCAGGGGGGTTTTATTGCCAAAAATGGGTTAATGTCACCCACCAAAGGAACAGACAATTTTAAAAAAATGTTGGTCCCTGTCAACTATGCAGAGGATGGGGTTAATTCACGGCAAAACTGTGTTCATGTCACCCACCAATTGAACAGACGATTTTACAAAAATTGGGTCCCTGTCACCTATGTAGAGCAAGGGTTTGTATACAGCAAAACTGGTAAAATGTCTCCTGACAATGTAACAGACGATTTTTTTAAATGTATGTCCCTGTCACCTATGCAGAGCAGGGGTTTATTCACGGCAATAATGGTAAAATGTCACCCAAGAATGTAACAGACGCTTTTGCACTCTGCTCCCTCTTCTGCTGTACTGGTGCATCTGTGCGACCACCGCCTCTTCCTCCGAACTAGACAGGTCACTCACATGACCTTGATTCCATGTGAGGTCTAGTACCTCATCATCCTCCACATCATCTTCCACCCACTCTTTACCCCTGCCCTCCTTGTCGGTCTACACACTGCAGAAAGCAGCTGCAGCTGCACCTGTGTTTTGTCATCATCAGAGACGTGCTGCGGTGGTCTTCCAATGTCCTCATCCTGAAACATAAGTTGTTGGGCATCAGTGCACTCAATTCTTTCCACTTCAGAGGCAGGGCTAAGTGGATGGCCCTGGGAAACCCTGCTATCAGAGTCATCAAAAAGCAGAAGAGACTGCTGCATGACTTGGGGCTCAGACTGCTTGGCTGATTTGCAAGGGGGTGAGGTGAAAGACTGATTGCCATGGGCTGCAGGTGCCAACTCTGATCTTTCAGCAGGAGACTGGGTGGGAGACAATGTGAAGGAACTGGAGGAACTGTCAGCCACCCAATCTACCATCGCCTGTACTTGTTCTGGCCTCACCATTCTTAGAGCCGCATTTGGCCCTACCAAGTAATGCTGAATGTTCTGTCGCCTACTCGCACCTGAGGAAGTTGTTTCACTTGTGCGTGTAGCTGGCACAGATCGACCACATACTCTACCTGCAACAGAAGCTCCACCAGCAGCACCACAACCGGGGCCACATCCCTTATTTGATGCTCTCCTCATTCTTTGCGTTCACCCACCAAACTAACAGATGGTTTATGTCAGGCAACACTGTAACTGCCAATAGTCAACAATTAAGTTCACTGAGAGTAAGGCAGTGCCAGTGGCATAAGGAGCAAAAAATCCTTGAGGTCACACAACAGTGTGACAGGCGAATTTTATACAATTACTTCACGGTCACAAAAATAATTAATTGTATTTGAATGTGACAAATGCAGCAAAGCCCCCCAGATGTAGGGTCTTGCACAAAATGGGTGTTTTTTAAATCCAGACTATAAATACAGTATTTAAAGGGAACCTGTCACCTGGATTTTGGGTATAGAGCTGAGGACATGGGTTGCTAGGTGGCCGCTAGCATATCCACAATCCCCAATCCCCATAGCTCTATGTGTTTTTATTGTGTAAAAAAAAACGATTTGATACATATGCAAATTAACTTGACATGAGCTAGAGCTTGAAAATATGACTCTTCTCTGGTCTCAGAAGTAAGATATGACTCTTGTATGTTAATTTGCATAAAAGGCGGGAAGTACAAAAATGCATAATACTTATTGAATTTGTCTGCAAATGAAATTCAAAGTGTAATTTATATGTTTAGGGTAACACAATGAACATTTAGAAATGCTCAGTGAGGGTAGCATAGTAGCGGCGACAGGTTCCCTTTAAAGCTTGTATTTGACTGTGACAAATGCAGCAAAGGCCCCAGATGTAGGGTCTTGCACAAAATGGGTGTTTTTTTAAACCCAGAATATAATTGCAGTATTTAAACCTTTTATTTGACTGTGACAAATGCAGGAAACACCCCAAATGTAGGGTCTTGTACAAAATGAGTGTTTTTTTTAAACCAGAATATGACAGCAGTATATAACGCTTGTATTTGACTGTGATAAATGCAGCAAAGGCCCCAGATGTAGGGTCTTGCACAAAATGGCTGTTTTTTTTAACCCAGAATATAACTTCAGTATTTAAGGCTTGTATTGGACTCCAACAAATGCAGCAAAGGCCCCAAATGTAGTGTCTTGCACAAAATGGGTGTTTTTTTTTTAAACCAGAATATAACAGCAGTATGTACCGTTTGTATTGGACTGTCAGAAATGCAGAAAAGGCCGCAAATGTATTATCTTGCCCAAAATAGGTGTTTTTTTTTAATACTAGAATTTAACGGCAGTATTTACAGCTTGTATTTGACTGTCACAAATTCAGCAAAGGAGCCAAAATGTATTATCTTGTAAAAAAAAAATTGGTGTTTTTTTTAACCCTGAATATAACTGCAGGTTTTAAAGCTTTTATTTGACTGTGACAAATGCAGCAAAGGCCCCAGATGTAGGGTCTTGCAAAAAATGGGTGTTTTTTTAAACTCAGAATATAACTGCAGTATTTATACCTTGTATTTAACTGTCACAAATTCAGCAAAGGACCCAAAATGTATTATCTTGCAAAAAATTGGTGTTTTTTTAAACCCTGAATATAACTGCAGTATTTAAAGCTTGTAGTTGACTGTCACAAATGCACATATGCTTTGCTGGTGCACTGAACTTGCACAAAATGGCTGCTGATGCCCACCTAACTAACGGATGGATAAAAGTTATTTTTCTGTGTCACTGGGCTCAGGGCAGGGTAAAAAAAATAGTGCACTGCACCCACAAAACAATATTGCTGTAGATCGCAGAGCTACAAAGGACTTCTGATGACAGATTATTTCCTATTCTCTCCCTCACAGCAGCAGCATCCTATCCCTACACTAGTAAGAGCATAGTGACGTGCAGCGCTACGTGACTCCAGCTTATATAGAGGATGGGTCACATGCTGCACTGGCCAATCACAGCCATGCCATTAGTAGGCATGGCACAAGAGTTAAACGCTTGTTTATTGGCTGCTCTGCAGCCTTTCAAAAAGCGCCATTAAATTGCCGAACGCCGAACTCAAACTTTTACTGAAAAGTTTTGGTTCGGGTCCGGGGTCCAAAAATCCTAAAGTTCGGTACGAACGCGAAATTTACAGTTCGGGTTCGCTCAGCTCTAATGATAAGGCCTTTAAAAACTTAATTGAAAGCTAAATATGTTTGTACTGTAACCCGAAATTCTATTTCAATCCAAAAAAGCAATCTTGAAAAACATGTATGATTGGCAATGAGGCTGAACACTGATATTTTAACAAATAGGTTTATAAAATGAAAATCTGAGCTTACATTTACAGTCTTGCATTTTAAATTACATTTTTATTTTAATATTTTTTATATTCATTTATATTTTTCCATCAAAATGATTTTTATTAGTTTTTTATCAAATTTTATGTTGAAAAGATTGTACAATCAATGCGTATAACAAAGTTAAATATACATATTTCTTTGAGTGTACTATAGTTATGTGGTAACAGAACATTTACCTTAATTCGTTTAATTTATATTTTTATAATTTATATTTTTTTACATTGTTTTATTATTTTTATTTTCATTTATTTCTTATTAGTATGTTCATTAATTGATAATACTTATAATCCAAAAGCAAATAGAAGCATATTACTATGGTTATAATGCAAATATTCATTTTGTTACATATTTAAAAGAATGCATTTGTTCAACTGCTACTCATTGCTGATGTCTATCATTTTGCCTGCTGCTATTCATCAGGTATATTCTTTGAGACGTCTAGTATGGTATTATACCTAAAAGTCCCTTGATGTTCTTAGACAGCTGAAAAGGTGTGTTTTTTTTTAAACCAGAACTGAAAAGCTATTGTATGAACTCTCAGGTGGGGCTTACTTAATCTATTGCTGTGCTAACAGCATGAGGCTTTTTCAGTCTGGATGCATAATACCTAGTTGTAGTGCAGTCCTTTGTGAGATATACAGTAGTAGTATGACTGAGATGAACTTTAAGTACTGATCCCATCAAAGTGAAGGCTGAGCAACACAGACAAGAAACTGGAGAAATATATTGCATCTTGGCAGGTGGGATCACATCCTTGTAACTTAATCAGCTGGATTGTGCATTCTTTATATAAATACTTATTACTGGAACCATTTATTTCATTCCTAATGTAACGTGTGCTACCTGATCTTTTTTCTTTAGAAATGTTACACAGTCGAGTCACATTATTATGACCACCAGCTAATATCCAGAATAAATGCTGCGTGCAGCAAGGTGGGCTAGGAGTGACGACATATTCCACATTGCTTTCAAAACATTATCACTTGCTGTCCCCAACGGTGGTCACAATTTAGGTTCCCTATCAGTATATCTTTGGAGTGTGAGAGGAAACCAGAGTTACAGGTACTTTCACACTTGCGTTTTTCTTTTCCGGCGTAGAGTTCCGTCACAGGGGCTCTATACCGGAAAAAAGAATGATCAGGTATAGCCCCATGCATTCTGAATGGAGAGTAATCCGTTCAATTTGCATCAGGATGTCTTCAGTTCAGTCGTTTTGACTGATCAGGCAAAAGATAAAACCGTAGCATGCTACGGTTTTATCTCCGGCGAAAAAAACTGAAAACTTGCCTGATCCGGCATTTTTTCCCATAGGAATGTATTAGTGCCGGATCCGGCATTCAGAATACCGGAATGACGGATCCGTCCTTCCGGTCTGCGCATACGCAGGCTGAAAAAAAGGTGAACAAATAAATGCCGGATCCATTTTGCCGGATGACACTGGAAAGACGGATCCGGCATTTCAATGCATTTTTTCGACTGATCAGGCATTTTAAAAACTGAACAGGATCCTGATCAGTCTTACTAATACCATCAGTTTGCATACGTTTTGCCTGATCCGGCAGGCAGTTCCGGTGACGAAACTGCTTGCCGGATCTCTCTGCCACAAGTGGGAAAGTAGCCGTACCCGGAGGAAACCTCCGCAAACATGGGGAAAACATGTAGATTCCATGCTTGAGCCATGCTAACTGCAGGGCATCCCGCAGCTGCTGGAAGGTGTGTGAGAAGGATCCCTAACCCTAAGTTCACACCTGAGCGTTTTACAGCGCGTTCGAACGCGCTGTAAAACGCATAACCGATGCAAACCAATGCTTCCCTATGGGACTGGTTCACATTCTCGCGTTTTACAGCGCGTTCGAACGCGCTGAAAAACGCCCGAGGCATAAACAAATTCTTGAGGGGTTTTTTGGGCGTTTGTCGCACATTTTGGCCCATAGACTTCAATGGGAACGCGCAACGCTTGTATTTTGCACGTCTTTGACACAGAAAACACGCGTTCAAACGCGCGTTTTGGATTTTGCAACATGCTGGAAAAGGCCCAACACCAGGTGCAAAGCACAGTTTTGTGGAGAGAATCCAGCATGGAGGAGTCTGTGTGTGACACCGAGACCCTGATCAGGCTGGTGCAAGGCAAACGCTGCCTGTATGATGCGCAGGATGCCAACTACAAAAACAGGAGGAGCAGGCAGCAGGCCTGGGAAGATATTGGCAAAAGCATCTGGCCAGATTGGCGAAGTTTCACCAAGACAGTGAAACAGGGAAAAGGTATTTCCATGTGTGTTCTAATGTGAAAAGTAAACTCCTTGTGTGCAGTGGTGTCCCAACTATATGTAATAGCCCTGGCCAGCTCTACCTGCAGCCCTCCAGCTGTTGTCAAACGCCACCTCCACAAATGCTGGCCTGTATTTTACTTGCTGGACCCTGTGCAGGCATGCATGGACTTGGATTTTAGCAACAGCTAGAGGGACGCAGCATCACCATCCCTGTTCTTGTATATGGGCACTCAGTGGCCTTAGTTTACAAAGAATGATAGTGTCCCCTCACCCCTTTAGTTTTTAGTACTGTCCTGGTTCACCCTCCCCCACATTCTGGTACAATGCAATGGCCCAGTATGTTCAATTTGCAGTGGTTCCACTGTCTTGTGCCAGACTGCGCTCTTTCTCAATCCGCAAATGTAGTGGCATTTTGAAATTTGGGCAAATGCTCAATAATAATGAGCTGGACCTCCCGGGGAACACCACACTGCCTGGGACCACTTTTCCGGCTATGCCCTTTGTTTTTGTGGGGGACGAGGCCTTTGCGCTGGGGGAGCATCTGATGAGGCCGTACTCCAGCCAGGGACTCTCCATTGCCAGGCGGGTATTTAATTACCGGCTGACAAGGGCACGCAGGGTGGTGGAGTGCGCCTTCGGCATTTTAGCTAACAAATGGCGCTTTCTCCATTCTCCGATTTATTTAAAATTGGAGACCGCCATCCCAAAGGC
Organism: Bufo gargarizans; assembly: GCF_014858855.1. Lineage (NCBI taxonomy): Eukaryota > Metazoa > Chordata > Amphibia > Anura > Bufonidae > Bufo > Bufo gargarizans. Next base: position 138,904,101 of record NC_058082.1, on the reverse strand, counting down.
AGAATGCCCCAAAACAGCTGAGTCTGAGCTGCTGCCGTAGGACCCCACGTCAATGTACCTGAAGCAATAGTTTGCATCACACACTGCAAAAAGAACAAACGAAAAAAAAATCTTATAATTAAAAAATTGACTCCCGCTCCTGATGGGCTTCTTAACGCCGCGGATATGCTTGCCGTCTATTGCGCCGACACAGTTCGGGAAATTGCAGGATTGTAAAAAATGATCCACAATTTGCAGCCAGTCCTCCTTCTGTGGTTGGGCCATCACAGCAGGATGAAGGACGTCCCAAATTGCCACGCAGGTTTCCCGGACGACCATACTGGCTGTGGACTTCCCGATGAAAAAGGCGAAGTGTAGACTGGCCAATGACTGTCCGGTAGCTAAATACCTGAAACAAATGTAAGAAAATAAAGAGACATTAACGGATGTTTTTTATTTCTTTTTTCATAGTCAACACTATCAAAGGCAAATGGAAAAGCCTGAAAGACGCCTTTATCCGCCATAGGCGTCCCCAGGCGCACGCTCCAGTTATGTGCATGCCCAACAGATGTCATTTTTGATACCGTGCACGGAAATGCGGAGGTGAGTCAAGGGCATACACATTGAGGAGAGGATGTGGTATGACATGACATACATTCAATTTTATATGGGGAACATACTTACCTATATTTTCCACTTCACAGCACCGATAGTAGCTGGGAACCCAGCCAGGCGCAAGATGACGAGGAAGAGGACGAGGGCACAACCATGGACAGTGAGGCCGGACCATCTATGGGCCAATGAGTCCTCCAGGCCCCCCACCCACTCCGAGTTTCGTGAGCCCCATGCAGACTGTCCAAGCCGTCCCAGAGGCAAGTCGGCAGCCCCGACATAAAAGGAGGAGAACAGACTAAGACCATTGATAAGTATTGCATCCCTTATGAGATCCCAACGTCTATCAGTGCCCCACAGCAGGCCCCACAGCAGGCCCCACAGCAGCCAGCACAATATGGGCAACAATATGGGCCACAATATTTCCCCCAATATGGGCAACAATATGGCCCACAATATGGCCCACAATATGGGCCACTACATCCCCAACATGCACAACAACACCCTCACACATACCCAGCACACACATACACACAAAGTAACATACAACACCCTCTTGACACATGGCAGACAGAACACACATCATACCCATATCCCTCTACAAGCACGGGCCCAAGCACCTCCACCACCACTGAAATGCCACCCGCCAATCAGTCTCGCGGAGCCAGAGAGACACGGCGGGATCCCGAGGCGGAGTTTTCAGGGCCGCAATATGAAACCCTTTGAAAATTATAAGAGTGAAATTCTCAGGCTCAAGGGTTTTGGAGCCAAAAAGGTCATATACAGGAAAAGGTTTCTAATATTTTTATGTTATTTAAAAAAAATTGCTCCTTTGTTTGTTAAACAGAGTTAACACATTTTATTTGGAAATGTATGATGTTAATACATTCACCAAAGATTAAAAAAAATTGAAGCTAATGTTTGGACTATTTTTGGAAAGTGAGGGCTAAAACATGGCCAGATGTGGATACATGATGCATGTATGGGATATCTATGCCACACGTTGACAACATACACATCACATACCCCCCGCACAAACACTCATATGTCACAAACAACAAGAGAAACACGGCGAAACTCAGATCCTGGCACAACACACTGCAAATGGTTTAAATGGCCACAATAATAGGCTGCTTACCGCAAAGTAATGACCAGTCTTTCCACTGGTGGGATGCAGTCCCGCATGAAGGTGTCTTGACGCTGCAAATGAGGGGACAACAGCACCAGGAGCTCGTCAAAGCTGGGAAACAATAAAATGTTCATGGTTAACAATACAAAAAGCACAAAACACTTAGCTTAACCATTGAAAAAACATTGCAACCACGTATACGTACTAACCTGTGGATGGACATCCTGGTGTAGTCCAAAAACTTGTTCTCATGGGCACGGAGGTTCGCATACAGTGCCCAGAACTGGCCCCTCTCCTGTCTATTGGCAATCACAGGATGGACCCAGAAACGTTGCCTGCTGTCCCGCCTTCTCCTCAAGCGTTCCAGGTGGATAGCTGCAACAAGTGCCGCAACACGTCGCCGTCTATAGCATTCCATGATGACTCCAAACCACACACTCTACCAACACACATGGAATTTCACACCTACAATGCCCTGATTGTCCAAACTTCATATAGACAGGGATATTTGCTCATTGGACAACACTGCAGTCAATCACACAAACGAGCATCAAACGCGCGTTTACTAATGCAAAAAACGTGCATAAAAACGCGCGTCTCAGAAACGCTCCGGTCTGAACCCAGGGTAAAGCGAATGTAGTGATTGAGGTGGTCACACCGATTCTCAATTGGGTTCAAGTATGGGGAATTAGGGGACCTGGGTTATTGATCATACTCTTTCAACCAATAGTAACATATTTTATAAGGGGAAAAAAATCCTGACTCCAATCAGGCACTCAAAATAACTTCCTAGATTAACAACCCATTTCCAGAATTCTAGTAACTATAACTTGTCATATTATGACACTCCAGAAATACATCCAGACCCCTCTTTTTATTTTATTGCGTTCACCATCACCAACTCTTCAGGCAGAGAGTTCCATACTCACTGCCCTTACAGTAAAGAATTCCCTTCTATGTTTGTGTAGAAATCTTCTTTCCTCTAGTCATAGTGGATGTCCCCTTGTCATTGTCACAGTCCTCTGTGAGAGCTCTGTACTGACCCCTGATATATTTATACATAGTTATTAGATCTCAACTCAGTCATCTTTTTTTCTAAACTAAATAACCTTAATTTTGATAATCTTTCTGGGTACTGTAGTCCACCCATTTCTGTTATTACTTTAGTTGTACTTATCTGAACTCTCTCCAGCTCTGCTATGTCTGTCTTGTGCACAAGATCCCAGAATCGTACACAGTACTCCATGTGCAGCATGAGGAATGATTTATAATGTGGCAGAACTATGTTTGTGTCTGTATAGCATGGTATTTTAGTGAGTCTTACCCCTTTAATTCCTTGTAATGTTGTTGTTTAGTGGTGCCTGGTACCTGGAGTTCTTGAAGTATGAAGTAACTGTACATGTGTACTGCACACTGAAGACTTTTAGGAGCAGCCAGGAGGCTAGAAAACATCTAGCTATGTAAGAAAGAGCTTAGCTCCATTGAAGACATTATCAGGGTAAGATGTGTCCTGCTACCATCACCTCTCTTTGAATCATATGGTCATCGTCCAGGTGCTATGCTGGGAACTGGTCATTGGGGAGCTTGCTCATTTGTTCATGTCTTTGGTGATTGTTACTTACTTTACTATGTATGTTATCATTTGTATATATATATATATATATATATATATATATATACACACATTTTATCACAGTTTAGTAAACTCGTATGCACTTAAGTAATGTTAAGAGTATTTTTTGTAGAATCTCATATCTCACTATAATATAGCGTCACATGTATCCATATTCCTTTTACCCATAATTTTATTGACATTGACAGCAGCTGCCTGACGCTGGTTGCTTCAATTTAGGGTACTTTCATACTTGTGTTGTGAAGATCTGGCAGGCAGTTCAATTGCAGGAACTGCCTGCCAGATCCGGAAATCCGTGTGCAGATTCGTCTAACAAATGCATTGAAATACCGGATCCGTCTCTATGGTGTCATCCAGAAAAACGGATCCGGTATTTATTTTTGGCATTTTTAAAGGTCTGCGCATGTGCAGACCGGAAAACTGGATCCCTTTTTCTGGAACACTTGGTTCCCAGATCCGGCATTAATGCATTTCAATGGAAAATAATGCCGATTGCGGCATTTCGGCAAGTGTTCCGGAATTTTGGACAGAGAAAATACAGTAGAATGCTGCTGTATTTTCTCCGGCCAAATACCATAAGAATAACTTAACTGAAGACATCCTGATGCATACTGAATGGATTGCTCTCCATTCAGAATGCATTAGGATAAAACTGATCAGTTTTTTTCTGGTATTGAACCCCTGTGACAGAATATAATACAGGAAAACTTTAACGCTAGTGTGAAAGCACCATTAGTTTATTGTTGACTAAAATTCCTTTTACTTGTCAGTGTTAGGCTACATGCACATGACCGTGCTGTTTTTTGCGGTCCGAACACCCTGCGATCCGCAAAAAACGGAAGCCGTCCGTGTGCCTTCCGCAATTTGCGGAACGGAATGGGCTGCCCATTGTAGGCATGCCTATTCTTGTCCACAAAATGGACAAGAATAGGACATGCTATATTTTTTTTGCAGGGCCACGGAAAGGTGAAACAGATGCGGACAGCACACGGAGTGCTGTCCGCATCTTTTGCAGCCCCATTGAAGTGAATGGGTCCGTATCTGAGCCGCAAAAATGGCATCTCGGATGCGGACCAAAACAACGCTCGCGTGCATGAGGCCTTACCTAGTGATTTACCATTTGGTATGTACTAGCGACATGTATTTTTCCTTTTCATGTGCATAACTTTACATTTATCAGTGTTAAACTTCATTTGCCACTTTTGTGCTCAAACCTCCAATATATGCGTATTCATCTGTAGCAGTATACTGTCCTCTTTTATTTAAAAGATTCTGGCACACAGATACATGAGATGCTTCAAAATGTTTAATTGGCATGCTCCTTCTAATAGTTTTTCCATGTCTCAGACCACTGCTAAGTAAGTCAAGACTATCATTAGAAATGTCAGTCTCGATAAATTCCCCCATATGTGTATACTCCCAGAAAACACCTGGCCACATCATTTTAGCCATGTAAGAAAAAAAAAAAAAAAAAAAAAAATTGTATTTAAAGGGGTTATCCCAATATTAATGTAAAAATTGAAATTCAAACATCTTATAGTACATTAAAGTCTCTTTCTAAGAAAGCTAAAACCAGGCCTGTACCTCACATGGATCCAGATATCACCACATTCATTGCTTTGCTTGATTTAAATCCAGCTGACAGCTCAAGGGGAGTGTCTATTCTGCTGCAGCTCAGGGGCGTGTCTATTCTGCTGCAGCTCAAGGGGAGTGTCTATTCTGCTGCAGCTCAGGGGCGTGTCCATTCTGCTGCAGATCTCTTAATCACAGATCAGGAAGCAGGTGAGGATGAAACTGAGCATGTGCGACCATATATAAATAATAAATAAATAAACAGCAGGTTGTGCTATACAGATGCCTTTATTGAATAACTGAGTGGCTTTGTAAATTTTTTTCATTACATGCATTTGCAAAATTGTTCAGATCCTGGCACTGGTTTGAAAATGTAGAATGCTTTTTGTGAGACAACCCCTTTAAGGTCAATTTCACAGACATTTCACACAAAAATTATGCAGACATGTTTTTGTATCTGTATTGTGGCCTCAAATCCTTACCCAACTGTAATTGTACTGGCTCCATCGATCTTAAAATCAACAGTATTTTCAAGTATAAAATTTCATGGTAACATAAAAGTTTGAAATAGATTAATATAACCTGTTGATGCATCAGTCTAGAGAGTATCATGCATGTAATGTTTATTTTAAAAAGTGACCCTAGAGTATTTTAATGCTAGAAGATAAAAGGATTTTCCAAGATCAGATCGGCAGGGTTCAGACATGCTCATCACCTGGTTGGGGAGCAGGCCGCCTTTTGTGCAAGCACTGCCTTCCCTTCATTGTTTACCTGCTTGCCGTTTACATTGCATTGGTGAGCAGGTGTAATTACAAGCCGTCCCATTGGCTTCAATGGAACAGCTCCTTCCTATTCAAGTAGTGTATAATACAGAGCCGTCCCATTGAAGTGAATTACTACAATGTCGACAGTGAGCAGGTAAACCATGAAGGGGAGACTGCTTTGCACAGAACGCCAACTAGCTGATCTTACCACCGCCGATCTGATTCTGACGACCTAACCTGAGCATAAGTCATCAATATTAAAATCCTGGAAAAAAAAAAATAACTTTAAGCCTCCCTGAAAACATTGATACTTAAAAATGTAGTAAAATATTTATTAGGTAATCTTGACCTCTTTTCTAATTTTCTTCAGCAAGTGAATCAGGGTGTCAAATTATCGCACTGCTGTGCAGGTTCATGAAATGTCATCTCAATAACAACCAATTAATGAGTGTTGCAGAACAATGTTTGCACGGTGCCTGACCTGGTGGGTTAATTAATATATTCATTTTAAAGCTTAACTCTAGATCTATTCTAGTAAAAATCGATTGATTCTGTGATCAAAACTCGTATACCAAAGCAAAGTTAAGGTGCCTTACTTGCAGGAAAATTTTCATATATGCTAAATAAGTGACACAAAGTAATCATTAATAATTACACCGGCAGTAAACAATTGTGAATGCTTGTTACGCCTCATTAAGAAGCCTCTGGGTTTTGAAATGTGAGTCTTTGGTAGTGCTGAGCTTTATTTTATTGCTGTCCTTTCAAAAGAGGCATATTTGTTTCAACAGGAAAATGTGCAGAACAGATTCAAAAAGGTTTTGCATTCACCAAAGGAGACGCTCTAATTAATATCAGATAATCAGCTTCCTGTGCCATGTAAGATAAATATTACCTAATATCTGACCTATTCTTAGATGAAGAATTAAGATGAAACTAATTGCAAGCTTTTGATTAATGCAGCTAATTGTAGCTCACTCCTCACATGTTGACACAAACTAGTTGGCTTCTTCCGCCTTTTCATTTTTTTGTTGTGTTCTGTTAATTTTGGTTCTTGATAATGCAATGTCAGTAGATAAAAATAATGTACTGCGTCCTTGTGTTCTCTTAGATGCAGCTGCTGTGGCAGATATTTTAATACATATAAGATGTAATATGATAAAAAAAAAACTGAAAGAAAGTGCTGATTTGTAGTTCTTTTTTTATCTCTTGATTTGAAACAACATAGATATTTGTTACACTTAAAGCTGAGAATAAGAATATGCCTTGAATGCGCACCCTGCAGAAATGCTTTATCTCTAATGAGTTCAATCCCAGTAAGGAAACAAAACCGAGTGAGGAAATATATTATAATAACTGAATTACTAACCAAGTTTGCTCCCAGAACCCATCAGGGACCATCTAAAAATGATTTACATTACTGATGTCTATAGGCATAAGCCCTTAGGCCTCTTTCACACGGGCGTCAGTTTTTTTGCCCGGAAAAGAGCCGGGTGCGTTGCGGGAAAATGCGCGATTTTCCAGCGCGAGTGCAAAACATTGTCATGCGTTTCACTCGCGTGAGAAAAATCGTGCATCTTTGGTACCCAAACCCGAACTTCTTCACAGAAGTTCGGGCTTGGGATTAATGTTCTGAAGATTGCTATTATTTTCCCTTATAACCATGTTATAAGGGAAAATAATACATTCTGTATACAGAATGCATAGTAAAACAGCGCTAGAGGGGTTAAAAAATAAATAAAAAATTTAACTCACCTTAGTCCACTTGATCGCGAAGCCCGGCATCTCCTTGTGTCTCCTCTGCACTGAACAGGACCTGGGGTGAGCTTCTCCATTAAATACCGGTTAAGGACCTTCGATGACGTCACTCCGGTCATCACATGGTACGTCACATGATCTTTTACCATGGTGATTCACCATGGTAAAAGACCATGTGATGACCGGAGTGACGTCATCGAAGGTCTTTAACCGGTATTTAATGGAGCAGCTCACCCCAGGTCCTGTTCAGCGCAGAGGAGACACAAGGAGATGCAGATCGTCTCCTAGCAACCGTGCGTGAAAATCGCACCGCATCCGTACTTGCTTGCGGATGCTATGCGATTTTCACGCTTCCCATTCACTTCTATGGGGCCTGTGTCACGTCAAAATCGGACAATATAGAGCATGCTGCGATTTCCACTGAACGCACAAGTGATGCGTGAAAAACAACGCTCATGTGCACAGCCCCATAGAAATGAATGGGTCAGGATTTAGTGCGGGTGCTATACGTTCGCCGCACGGATCGCACCCGCACGGAAAACTCGCCCGTGTGAAAGGGGCCTTACGGTGCTTTCACAAGGTGCAGATTTGGTTGCAGAAAGGTTTCACAACTTAAAATCTGTTCCATTCAAGTGGGGTTTCTTTGGTGGCTAGCACATGGATTTCTGCAAGCCCCATTTAGGTGAATGGAACTGATTTTCAGACAAAATCTGCCATGTGAAGGTACCCTTAGACTTCGCTCATCAAATAAACCTCATCTTAAAGGGGTTGTCTGGGTTCAGAGCTGAACCCGAACATATCCCCTTTTTCACCCAGGCAGCTCCCTCTAATATGAACATCAAGGCATTTCTTCTTCCTTGTCCTTCTGTTTGTTTTTATTCTCTCACTGTTGAGCTGAGGCTTCCGCCTAGCAGTGTTCCCAGTGATGTCACCGGCATTGATGGGCGGACTTTAGTGCTGCCCTAGATGTTTTACACGCTAGGGCAGCACCAAAGCCTGCCATTAGTGCCAGTGACATCACCAAGCTCACTGCTAAACAGAAGCCTGCACCTGTGAAAAAATGGTGAATCAGCATTTTTTTTTAAATCCTTTACAGCATTTATTGTATGGGATAAATGGATAAATGGGCTTATATTGTAATAGTAAAATCATTTTGTGATGCAGTAATATGTATGCTGTTCATTTTTATTTTTTTTGTTTTATTATAGGGAGAGGAGGGTGATTTGAATTGTTATATTTTTAATAATAATATATATATATATATATATATATATATTTTTTTTTTTTTTTTTTTTTTTTTTTTTACTTTTTTAGCCCTCCTTCAGGGAAACTGAATATGCAATCATTAGATTGCTTTTCCTGTACACTAATGTGATTTTTATGAAAAAGAGATTTACTATATTCCAATTTAGTGCCTTTGGCCAACATAAGAATATACCTGTGATAGGCTTTGTACTGTTGTACAAGCTCTGGACTATCACTACTAGTGATGAGCAGCGTGGGCAATATTCGTTTTCACAATAATTTGCAAATGTTTGGCCGTGATTAATTCGCAAAATTCGAGAATTTTTGATCTTGTTGTTATTTTCTTGATTGCAAAAAATCGGCAATGTAATATGCACGTATTGAGCGTGCAATACAGGCGTGGCTCATTTTGCTATATTTTTCAAGCTGCTAAAAGTTTCCTGAGACTGGAGAAAATGCACAGTACAGTAATCATCTACGCTATATCACTATCTAATCTACACTGACTATCTCCCACTATCTCTGTATTATATATATAAACTAACTTTCTAATGTACCGTAATTGATTCAGCAATGTAAATAAATCAGCAAAGCACTGAGCACAGCAATGACACTGCTGTCTCTTTCAACAACTGCAAAAAACAGCAGACAATGGCTTTACGATAATATAGCACTATATTCTACATCTTTGCAAATTCTCGAAGTGCCGATATTTGCGATAAAACGATCAACACTAATCACTACCAAGCAACAGATTCCCTAATAATATTGCAGGGAAGCTGTTCTGGCCTGGCAGCACAGAGATCCTGGGAAAAGGCACCTCACCTGGGTGACATCTTTAAGGACCCGACCAGTGACATACCTATATGGCACTGGTCAGGAAGGGGTTAAAATCCAAGCTACTTATGTGTTTCTAGCGACAGAACACTCTTAGTTAAAGTTAACATCACAATGTCTGAAACACGTAATGGGCTTGGATTAAAAGATCCTATTTGTGTCCCTTATTTAATAAAGACCATGGATTCTATTCTTCTGCTGGATCTTCGCCTATTTTGAAAAATGCTACATCTATGGAAATAACGTACGGTATCAATAAGATAAATGATGTCTTATTTTTACATAGAGGTATGAAATAAAAAATGATTCTGGTTAAGTGAAAATTGCATTTAAATACTGTTAAGTAAATTGAGTTGCAGCCTTTATGTTCAAATAAAGATGCACGAATGACTGGTTTTATAACGTTTTATCCAAAAATAAGGCAGAGTCCTCAGAGACTCACTGCCACCTCAAAGAGAATATAGAGCAGATAGGTCTCCTATCCAGTCCTATATCTCCTCATAGTTATTCCATAAACTCCACATGTTGTTGGTGTAGAAGTCTCTCACCACAATCACTGCTGTTCACACTGGCAGAGGATCCATAGCTCCCATTTGAGCGCAGATGTCACTTACTGCAATCAATGCTGTACACACTTTTGGAGGGTCCAGATGGAATAAATGGCTGTCCTGAGAGATGTACACCATGCGGCAAGTTGTTCCAAAGAGAGAGATCACTAAATCAATATAGTGGCAGATAGTGAAGACTGATAGGCAATGTTAACTATAAGTTTTATTCCATACTCCATACAATGTATCCAAAATATAAGAACATGTAAACACTAAACAGCTCTGCTAAAAACGCTTGACCCAGGGTTTTGCCCACACTTGGCTTCTTCTGGGGAATACACAGTGCATGCCTCGATCCATTTTATGTGCAAGGATCAATAGTAGTACATAACCATTTGTGAAATAAAGTTAGCAATAAAGCATAAAATACACAATACATAATTATAAACTTACAGTATAGTTGTATAACAAAGATAATAAATAATACCTAAAAAAAATATATAAAAGAATATACAGTATACAAAAAATATATATTTAAAAGAGGAAGCAAAAATTCCCACATACAAATATATAATCGTGTAGACCCAGAATTCCATTCATTCTTTTAACCTTAAAGGTAAAAAGACATCCCTGTGAGTTGTGTGCCTGTTGGAAATGAGCAAAAACACTATGGCTAATCCTTTTCAAATATTGGACCAATATTCCCTAATTGTAGCTTTTATTTTTTGTAATATGGACTTCATATGCATTATCCTTAGGCCTATTGCACACAAACTTATTTTCATTCCGTTTCTGTTCCGTTTTTTTTGCAGACTGTATACAGAATCATTCATTTCAATGGGTCCGCAAAAAAACATATCCGTATTTCCGTTCTGCCAAAAAATAGAACATGTCCTATTATTGTCTGCATTAGGCTGAGTTCACACGAGCGTGACAGATTTGGTCCGGATGCGTTCAGGGTGCGTTCAGTTAAACTCGCACCATTTTGCAAGCAAGTTCAGTCAGTTTTGTCTGCGGTTGCGTTTAGTTGTTCAGTTTTTTCCGCGCGGGTGCAATGCGTTTTGATGCGTTTTTCACGCGCGTGATAAAAAACTGAAGGTTTACAAACAACATCTCCTAGCAACCATCAGTGAAAAACGCATTGCATCCGCACTTGCTTGCAGATGCAATGCGTTATTAACGCAGCCCCATTCACTTCTATGGAGCCAGGGCTGCGTTAAAAACGCAGAATATAGAACATGCTGCGATTTTAAAGCATTGCAGAAGTGATGCGTGAAAAAAAATGCTCATGTGCACAGCCCCATTGAAATGAATGGGTCAGGATTCAGTGCAGGTGCAATGCGTTCACCTACTGCATTGCACCCGCGCGGAAATCTCGCCCGTGTGAACTCAGCCTTACGGACATGGATAGTACTGTTCTATTAGGGGCCAGCTGTTCCATTCTGCAAAATACGGAATGCATACAAATGTCATCCATATTTTTAGCGGATCCGTTTTTTCGGACCGCAAAATACATACGTCGTGTGCAAGAGGCCTTATAGGAAGGCATATAGACATTTTAATAGTCTTTTCAGCATTTTTTCTATCACTTCTACATCAGAGAATCAGTCACTGAACTTTTTCTGTATCAAATTCATTACAACTATATCCATTTATTCAATGACGTCATTTTGTCTCTACTTTACCTTACTAATCTATTGGTGAGAAATAGGAAAGCATTATGTCTACAGTATAATGCGCTAACTTAGAAAAAGAACAGTCAAGGACAAAAAATATTGTATCTGCTGCTCTTGATACATGACTGAATACACTTAGGTGCATGTCCATGACTCATTGGGCAAAATGTAATTTTATTTGTCTATTGTGTCCTCCTGATGATTGTCATTGCTTGCTTCTGTTGGCCCCCTTTTTGTTGTTTTCATTGTTTTCATGGCCACCCTACTTTTATTTCATATTTCTTCATGTATTTCAAATGGTTTATGCTTTGTTGCTATGACTACCCTGACCTATCGGGTCACAACATGATTTTCACAATTTGTATTTATATCTCTAGTGTCATTTTGATCAACGGGGGGATTTATTAATCATCATTTTTCATTATGCAAAAAATGCTCTGTTGATTTCCACTGCCAAGGTTATTTCTATTTATTCTAATGGAGCTATAATTGTAATTTTATTTTTATTTTATTCAAGAATAGTTTAATAGTTGAGCATCATTCCCTAAGAGAAGCTGCTATTCAACTACAAGTGTTGAAATATGTTAAAATAAAGTATGCTACAGACAAGATCAGATTACATCCCTTTTTCACCTAAATCTCAGGGTTGAGCAGATATAGCAGACCATTCACAGTTTGAATCACTGATCCTGATCAGCTCACCAGCAATGTTGAAACCTAAAACAAGCTTTTGGACTGTAAAGATGACAAAAAGTTTTTGGAACCACTCACAATGAATCTTGGCATTATTAACAGAAGGAACATTAATAAATGTTGTATCCTGACATATGTGTTTATATACTGTAATGTGCTGAGCAGACTGATATATGCTATAGTTTTATCGAAAAATATTTAAAAAAAGCTGTAATTTATTAATTTTAAGTGTGTGTGGTCTTATCAGTAGAAATGAGCAAATTGATTCTAAATGAATCAGATTTGTTAAGACTAGGGATGAGCGAATCAACTTCAGATGAAACATCCGAAGTTGATTCGCATAAAACTTTGTTCTAATACTGTATGGAGCAGGATCCGATTTGCCGAAGTTATTGCTTCGCAAAGTCTCGAAAGACTTTGCACATTAACTTCATACATGAATTTGTACTGTAAAAAATCATTTCCCAAACTCGGGTTCGGTTCCAAGGTACCACTACCTTCGACTCATCGGAGCCAATACAGTTTAATACTGTACGGAGCTCCTTATGTGAATCGACTTCGGATGTTTCATCCGAAGTCGATTTGCTCATCCCTAGTAAAGAATTTCACGAAAATTCTGCTACCAAATGAACTTGGAGTTGCGTTAACTTGCTTCAGATGAATTGCACAAAACAGTGCCCATGTCATTTTACTGAAAAAATTTGAGGGGAAACAGGGAACAGGATGAAAATGGGGGATCACATGACCTTGGGAGGGAGGAGGTTTTGCCCGAATTGGCTCACAGACAGCCTGTGAGCCAATCAGGGGGCAGGATTTTGTCAGATCCTTTGGCTTTTGGTCTAAAACCCAGATGTCATTCTAAACTTAGCCTGCTATGTGAGAAGATGTATATTTGATATGTCTAGCAGACAGAAATTATAGACACAAGCCAATAATCTGGGGGGGGGGGGGGTTGTGGCAATAGACATAATTAGTTACTATAGGTAGACATATAAAAAGGTTAGGGTTTTGATCAGAGGGGGAAAACATAGAGTCAGTCAGAGTTTTGTGTGTATGTTTAAAGGTCCTTGTACACGACCGTATGCCCTTTGAGACATACGGTATGTGAGCGGGCTATATGTCCTGGAGCGGCATTGTTTGTGGGCAGGAGAGTTGATTACAATGATGCTGTTCACGTTGGGCTGCCTGCGGGGGTATTATTATACACTCATAAGATTATACGAGTGGGGGACAATAGTCCCGTGGGCAGCCTGACGTGCTCAGCATCACAGTAACCTATGATGCTGTGCCCTCCCCTGCACACGATCAATGCCACTCCGGGACATATGGCCCGCTCATGGACAATTTGTCTCGGAGGGCATACAGTCTCGTGCAAGGGCCCTAATACTGAGGCTAGCTACTGGGAAATAGAATGCTTCACCAAAATACTGCACCAACATTTTTCTCTGTACAAGAGCAGCCAGACTTAAAAAACAAGAGCAAAAAAAAACTCTTTATAAGATTATTCCCAGCACTGCAGCACCAGCAGCATATATTTTGCTGGAAATGCTTCACAATTGAACTTTTATTTCTAAAAATAAGCTGCAATTTTGCTACCCTATATAATCATGCAGTTCAGCGCATTTCAGTGAGTCAATACCAGTGTATTCATTGAACGGGACACCTCTTTTAATCATCAAAAAAAGAGCTGCAATTTTGCTACCATATAATTAAGCAGTTCAGCACAATTTACCAGTGCGTTCGTAGCATGGTGCAGGACATGTTTAATTGCACCTCTGTTAACTCTTTCAGCCTGGATATTTTTTCATTTTTGCATCTTCACTTTTAACTCCTTCCTGTTTTGGTGCCTTAAATTTTTCCGTTCACATAGCCATATGAGCGCTTGTTTTTTTGCCAGTCAAGTTATACTTTCTTATGGCACCATATAATATTGCATACAATATATTGGGAGCTGGATTTTTTTTTTTTATGGGGTGAATTTGATATAAAAAAATGCAACTCAGCAATGGTATGGGTTTTGCAGTGCAATCTGTACTTTTCATTGATATGATTTTGGGGTGTGTATTACTTTTTGATCACTTTTTATTACAATTTTTGTGGGAAGTGAAGTGACCAAAAAATGGCGAATCGGTTAATTAGACTTTTTTTTTCTTTCACCGTTTGCCATATGGGATAAATATTTTTATATATTAATAGTATAGGTGTTATCACATGAGGCAATGCCCATAATGTTTTTTTTTTTTATTAAAGTATTTTGATTTTAAGGGGCTGATTTGAATTTTTATATTTTTTATATTTTTAAAAATATTTTCAATTTTTTTTATAGCTCCCATAGGGAACTATAAAAAGGAATCATTAGATTTCTTTTCTCACATTCTCCAATGCAATAGCACTGAAGTCTATGAGTATTACTTATGTGCAGCATCTTCGGATCATTCAGGAGGCTACCACACTGACCATCTGGTTCTCGTATCCCTGCTAAGGGGAGCCGATTTACATGCTTCCAGGTTTTTGCGCTCCCAGATTCTGTGGTCACGTTTGACCATTGCACCTGAGGGGTTAACTGTATGCAATTGATGTTATCGTGAATGCATACATTAGTCCCAGATGTCTGCTGTTTAAAACAGCAGGCACCTAGGGGCTATTGTGCCCGCCATGCTCACGAGCAGATGCCCTCTTTAGAGACCCACCCTGCATTGTACATGTAAAGCGCTGGCCAGGAAGGGGTTAATAAAAAATAAAATAAAAACATTTTGCATATTTCAACATATCAATATACCAGTTTAATATAACACAGCATACTGCATCAATATACAGTCCTGATCAAAAGTTTAAGACCACTTGGAAAAATGGCAAAAAATAATATTTTACATTGTTGGATCTTAACAAGGTTCAAAGTAGAGCTTCAACATGCAACAAGAAGAAATGAGAGTGAGACAAAACATTTTTTGAGCATTCAATTAATTGAAAATAATGATTAAACTGAAACAGGCTGTTTTTCAGCTGATCCAAATTTTAGGACCACATGCCTTTAAAGGGTTTCTACCACTTGGATTTGACATAATTAGGTGTCAGACACTAGCGCTCCGCTAGTGTCTGCTCTGCCAAACTATCCTGCTATAATAGATTTTGGGGCAGCCGTTTACCTAAAAAAAGAACTTTTATTAATATGCTAATGACCCTCTAGGTGCTATGGGGGCTTCATTAGCACCTAGAGGATCGGTCTACCTTCTCAAGATGCCGCCGCTCAGCGCCTCCCTCCAGCCCGCCCATCTGCTTCGGAATGCATCAAACGGACGACTTCACGCGCATGCGCCGTGCGCGGCTGTATTCGGCGCATGCGCAGTGAATGTCCGACCGCTTCCCTGCTCAGACATCTCCACTGCGCCTGCGCCGATGACGCCTGCGCACACACGCGTTTTGTGCGGAGCCGTCATGGACTATTCCGTTCAGATAATACAAACTTCTGCATCTGTTTAGAACGGATCCATTTGTATTATCTTTACTATAGCCAAGACGGATCCATCTTGAACACCATTGAAAGTCAATGGAGAATGGATCAGTTTTCTATTGTGCCAGATTGTGTCAGTGAAAATGGATCTGTCCCCATTGACTTGTGTGCCAGGACGGATCTGTTTGGATCCTCCTCTCAGTCACAAGATGATGTCAATGTCACCTCTGAGTCTGATACTGTGCCTTTGAGCCAAGTATCACAACATTCCTCCTGCTCCTCCTTGTGGCCTCCAGAAGCCCACTTGCATCCTCTCTGTCTTCACTGTCGCCTCCTAGTGGACCGCTTCTTTGCTACTAAGAGGCAACAACAAACCTCATGTGTCAAGGAAGATACTCTTCCTGTTGATGACTTGTGTGAGAAGTATCAGTGCAGCGTGCAGGACCGCAGGGGAAAACACGGTGGGCCGATGGGTGCAATAGTTGTTTGTTCTCATGGTTAACAGATGCCTCCCAGAGTCGGCAGTGCAGTGGATGGGAAGACAGCACAAGATCTTCTGGGGCACTCTCTGTTGCAGGGAACACCAGCCAGATGTTGGTTGAGGTGCCCTTGATGGTGGTGTGGTTTAGGGCGCTTGTGGCTGGGCCCCTGTGTGTGTGACGCCAGCACCGTTGGGTGCAAATGTTGAGAGTAGTAGTTGTAAGAATGAGGAGTCAGTAATTGTATTCCTTTAAGGGCATCCCCCTCATGGCAGGCAAACACATCTGCTTCATTCTTTGCCAGGAAATTCTTCTAGAACTGGTTTTATGGTTTCTCACTACCACCCGGAAGGTTAAGTCAGTTATAAACGACAACTTGACCTAAGTTATCTGGTTGTGTCCAGGCACTCTGTAAACTTATCCTGGTTACTGGTGCTAATGAGGTCTGTAAGCCTTGGTTAGCTGTTACCCTCAATAGTCTCCTTGTATCTCTGTGTATAGACTTACTGTCCGGTGCTGGTCCTCTGCAGATATCTTGTCTGGGTTTGATCAGGGTCCAGAGGAAAGTACAGCCGTTACATGGTGGCTTAGGTCTGTCTCCTTCTTCCATGGACTTGCTTCTTACTTTGACTACATACTGCTCTACTCTCCTCTACTCTCTCTTTCTCTCTCCTCTAAGCCAGACACACCCCACTATATATACTATGTGGTGCCAGCACCACCTAGGGGCGAATAGATGTAAAGGACATTGCCAGCCAGAAAATAAGGAATACAATACATTACAATTCAATAGGTACAGATATTCAGATGTTTGAAGTGTCCCTTTTTCACACATATGTGGTACACTGCATCAGCATTTGGACTACCATGAGGAGGAGGTTCAGGCAGAGGTCGGAGACCCAATGTATAGCTGTGTTTGTGGTGGTAGTAGTAGCGGAACTTGTAGTCACTTTGGTGGTGGTAAGGGCAGTGGTAGCCATGGCAAATGTGGCACTTAGGGCAAATGCAGAGGAGGTAATCATGAAGTGGTCAGTCTGGGGAGGCAGGGAGGATAAGGACTATAATGATTATTGTGTTTTGGACAGGACCTTGGAGCCAGACCTACAGCCTGAGGAGAAGGTGATATCAGAGGACAATGTTGGTGGCTACATGCACAATAATGAGCAGAGGCATTGTACAGCCAAAACCTCAAAAAAAAAAATAATAATAATAATAATACTGTTAAGGCCAGATCTTTTTCTACTTTGGTTGGTTCAAGAAATGGTCATGCCACTGATACTGTGGGTGCAGGCTCAAAGCGTGCCAGACCTAGGCCAAAGTCGGCTGCTGCTAACTCTGTATGAGTTTATCTTGTATTGCAGGTTTTCTCCAGAAGGCGCACAAATCCATTGTTGCTTGCAAGATCTGCAGGGTTAAAATAAGTCCTGGGCATTCAAACATAAATATACCTGTAGATACCAGTGTTCTATTGCAGCACATGAGACAGCATCACTGGATTCAGTGGAAAAATATAATTGACCAGCATTTTGAATCACAACATGTCTGTCCTCCTTCTGGTGTTTTTATGGCAGCCAACCTGCATCCCCAATAAGTACAATGTCCTTGTCATAGTCCTCATCAGTTACTTATCCTCCTGTTTGGACCCCTCCTCCACCACTCTGTAGTCAGTCATTGATAATGGAATGTGTGGCCAAAAAACAACCCTAAGTGCCCAGCAATCTGGTTGTGAGCAAGCTGAACTGGCCAGGTTGTTGTTGGTGCAGTTGCTATCGTACCACTTAGCCGTGGTAAATATGGCATAGTTCCACACCTTCAACCAAATTTACTTGAGCAGGCAGTAGTACCTCATGCCAGTTATTTGTAAAAATGGTCTTGTAGTATTTCTTTCCAGCTATCTGTAAAAATTCTGTCATCATTCTCCAGATGTGGTAAAGTTATGCACCTTCACCAACATTTATTTCAGCAGGCAGTGGTACTTTATGCCAGCTGTCTGCAAAAATTATGATCATTTTCCGAATGTGGTGCAGGTCTGCACCTACCTCAAAGCTTAATTCAGCAGGCATTTGTGTTTCTTACCAGCTCTCCATAAATCATGCCTCATCTTAATCCGATTGTGGCGCAGTTCTGCGCCTTCACCTAAATTTAAGTCATCACTCTCTCTGACTCTGCTACAAGTAGCCGAAGCCACAGCAACCAGTTCAGTTTACTTCATGATGGAACCGTTTTTTTCCACTGCCTCACCAAGAGGAGAGAAAGATAAGAGAGAAAAATAATGTGAGTTCTGGGAGACCCTAAGGATTTGTTTATGTGGCAGGCTTGTGTGTAGGAGGCTGTATGTCAGCAGAAGTTCATGTGGCCATGATTGTTCAATATGGCCATGAATGAGGTTTAATGCTTTCACATATTTGTAATATTACTGTATATTAATGTCTGTTCTTTCTACTATATCTATCATTCCAACATCTGTTTGGGGGATTTTTCCTACCCTCTCTGCAACCTGCTTTTTATTTAGCTTAACCCTTTCAAGACCAACCCAGTTTTCACCATGAGGACCAAGCCACATTTTGCAAAACTGACATGTTTCACTTTATGTGGTAATAACTGTGGAATGTTTTTACTTATATAAGCGATTCTGAGATTGTTTTCTCGTTACATATTGTACTTTATGTTAGTGGTTGAGTCAATATGTTTCACCTTTGTTTAAAAAAAAAATCAAAAATTTACAGAAAATTTTGAAAAATTCACAGTTTTTTTAATTTGAAGGTCTTGATGTTGATAGTTCATAAAATTACTGTACATGTTACTGTACACTTCCCAGATGTCTACATCATGTTGGCATCATTTTGTAAACATCATTTAATTTTTTTAGGACATTAGAAGGCTAGGAATTTTAGGAGCAATTCTTAAATTTTTTAAGAATATTTCCAAAACCCACTTTTTAAGGACCAGTTCAGTTATGAAGTCACTTTGTGGGGCTTACATAGTAGAAACCACCCATAAATGACCCCATTTTACAAATGACACCCTTCTAGTTATTCAAAACTTTACAAACTTTGTTAACCCTTTAGGTGCTCCACAAGAATGAATGGAGGTGAAATTTCAAAATGTGCCTTTTTTTTTTGCAGATTTACCATTTTAATCTATTTTTCCCTGTAACACAGCAAGGTTTAGCAGAGAAAGAAAACTAAATATTTATTACCCTGATTCTGCAGTTGACAGAAACACCCCATGTGTCGTTGTAAACCGCTGTAAGGGCACCCAGCAGGGTGCAGAGGGAAAGGCGCACAATTTGGATTTTGGAGGGCAGATTTCACTGGGATAATTTTAAGTTGCCATGTCATATTCAAAGACCCACATATGCAACGATAGAGTAGAAACGCCCAAAAAGGTACCCCATTTTGTAAACTATGGGATGAGGTGACAGTTTTATTGGTACTATTTTGGGACATATGATTTTTGATTGATCAATATTACACTTTTAGTGAGGCAAGGTAACCAAAAAAATGGCTGTAGTGGCACAGTTTTTGCTTTTATAGAGCAGGTTGATATGGGTACGACAATACCATATTTTTTTGTTTATTGTTTTAGTTTTACATAATAAAGCAATTTTTTTTTTAAATCATGTTTTAGCATCTCCATTTTCTGAAAGCCATATTTTTTTTTTGGGGGGGGGGGGGCGATTGTCTTATGTAGAGGCTCATTTTTTTGCAGGAAGAGATGTTTTATTGGTACTATATTGGCGTACATATTTTTTTATCGCTTGGAATTATTGTGATTAAGGTAACAAAAAAATTGCATTTTTGGCACAGTTTTTATTTATTTATTTTTACGACGTTCACCTGAGGGGATAGATCATGTAATATTTTTATAGAGCAGATGATTATGGACATGGCGATACCTAATATGTCTACATTTTACAATATTTTTTATTTTATTTTTTAAACACTATTTTGCGGTGAGAGTGCTTTTTTTAATAAAAAACACTTTTTTCACTTTTTTTATTTGACCCATTGTGGGACTTCACCTTTTCAGGGTTTGATCCATGTTTCAATTCAGTACAATACATTATGTATTGAATTGAACCGCCAGCATCTTACACAGTAAGTTGCTGACAGTAGCCTTGGAGACCAAGTCTGCAGGCTGGATCTCCTGGGCTTCTATAGCTAGCAGGCATCAGGCATGCCATGGCAACCATCGGCCCCCACTTATTGCAGAGCGAAGGGCTGATGGAGTCAGAGGGAGTCCTCTCCCTCTGCAAACCCTGCACTTGCCATGGTCATGGACCGCAGCATGTGAAAGGGTCTATCCGCCGGCATCACCGCATACAGCAATGCTGGTGGATGCAGCAGGGGCCCGGCTATCAGTAACAGATTGACCTTTGCCGATCATATCACATATACAGTATACATGTGAAGATTTGACAAGAAGCCTCATTCCCTCACATACCTGTACGTTAAAATACGTGAAGGGGTTTTAATTGTCTTTTCAAAGAATATTTATGGTTATTTATAACTCTCAAATAAAAGAAGAAAAAACACCAGAGTTATGATTCTACATACCGTTTGTTTTCAGTTCTTAATATTCATAGGAACATATGCTACAATGCACAGTATTTATCCTAAAGTAGACTTTCCTATTTATTTTGTTTATCATTTACAGTAGATTCTGAGGTACACTGGTGATAGAGGTTAGCTTTCAGTATAGTACAAGCAGACCTCTTTAATCTTGTAAGAAACAATGCTTAAGCTCACTCATTATCACTGAAACAACAAAGCTTCTCTTTCACCCAAGCCATCCACAAATCTATATTCATGTAGACAGTGGTGTACATAGAGAAGTATGGTCCCCATAGCAAGGATCAAACCAGGCCCCCCGCACAGGACAGAAGGGTTTCTGACTAAACCCTTTTCAATGACCCTTGGGCCATTTTTCCAATGCATAATTTGCTAAAAAAAATTCCTTTAGAGGGTAGAGTCCTGACCAAGTTTTCCCCCCAAGTAGAGGAGATTATCTCAACTAAGACTGGGCCCCCTCTTGCCCTGGGCCCCATAGCAGTCACCTGGTCTGCCGCTATGGTAGTTACACCCCTGCATGTAGAGTAATGCTTTATTAAGAGTCCGTCAGCCTTCATCTCTATTTTTTAGTGGATGATCTGTTAAACTGTAGAAACCACTGAACATTGATTATAACTAGGGATGAGCGAATCGAAGTCCATGAAGTTCACTTTGATCCGAATTTCAGGATAAATTTGATTCACCATGAAGCTGAATTTCCTTGTGCTTCGCGGTAGTGAATCAATTTAACCTAAAACAATGTAAAAAATAAAATAATACTTACCTGCTCCATTTGCTTGCGACAGGCCGCCCACCACCAAGATTTTGTCCGAAAATGATATCATCTGAGGTCGCACAAGATTTTGCATCAGACCTTTGAGCAAGATAGCACTGGCTGGCCCGTCGGGAGAAAATGGATGGCCTGTTGTCCTGCAAGTTGATCCAGAGGAAGGTAAAAAAAAAAAAAATGTGAGGTTCAAGCCAATTTTCCCCACTTAAGGGGGAAAAAAATCCTTCCCAACTGCAATCAGGCAATTAGAATAACTCCCTGGATCAATTACCCCTCTCTAGTAGCTATAGCCTGTAAGATTATTACACTCCAGAAATACATCCAGGCCCCTCTTAAATTCTTTTATTGTACTCACCATCACCACCTCCTCAGGCAGAGAGTTCCATAGTTCCACTGATCTTACATAATCAATCCTTTTCTATTTTTGTGTACAAACCTTCTTTCCTCCAGACGCAGAGTATGTCCCCTCGTCACAGTCACAGTCCTGGGGATAAATTGATGGTGGGAGACATCTCTGTACTGACCCCTGATATATTTATACATAGTAATTAGATCTCCCCTCAGTCGTCTTTTTTCTAAAATGAATAACCCTAATGTTGATAATGTTCAAGGGTACTGTAGTTGCCCCATTCCAGTTATTACTTTAGTTGCCCTCCTTTGAACCCTCTCCAGCTCTGCTATGTCTGCCTTGTTCACAGGAGCGAAGAACTGTACACAGTACTCCACGTGTGGTCTGACTAATGATTTGTAAAGTGGTAGGACTATGTTCTCATCATGGGCATCCATGCCCCTTTTGATGCAATCCATTATCTTATTGGTCTTGGCAGCAGCTACCTGACACTGGTTTTTGCAGCTTAGTTTGCTGTTTATTAAAATTCCTAGGTCCTTTTCCATGTCAGTGTTACCGAGTGTTTTACCATTTAGTATTTACGGGTGATTTGCATTATTCCTTTCCATGTGCATAACTTTACATTTGTCAGTGTTAAACCTCATCTGCCACTTCTCTGCCCAAGCCTCTAATCTATCCAGATCCATCTGTAGCTGTATATTGTCCTCTTTAATGTTAATTACTTTACACAGTTTAGTGTCATCTGCAAAACTTGATATTTTACTGTGCAAGCCTTTTACAAGATCATTAATAAATATATTGAAGAGAATAGGGCCCAATACTGACCCCTGAGGTACTATGGGGTTGTTTAAAGTGAGACATTTTACTATTTCGTGAAAAAAAATTAACTCATGTAGAGCTTGATGGTAGAAACACACTCCCTCTTGATTTAACTATAGTCTGTTAACATCTGTGAAGTGAGGAGACCAATTGCTGGAGTTTTAATAGAGGAATATTGTCAGATGTAGGATTCTAGATGCTTAATAGTCCAGGGACTTCTTTGCTGGATTTTTTATTTCACAATGTGTCAAATGTTTTCTACTGGTGAAAGGTCTTGACTATAGGCAGGTCAATTCAATACCTGAGCTCTTCTTCTGTGAAACCATACTGTTGTCAACGTCTCTGCCATTGTCCTTTGAGCTGAGCATAGGGACAGACATGGCAAGCTCTCATGTACTAGAGACAATGTTGCTGACAATGAAGAATATAAGACTATTGGAGAGGGAGACTGCAGGGAGACTGCAGGGAGACTTATTATGCGTCAATGTTATTTATTTGTTCCTACATTTACTTTTTCCTACATCAGCCGTAAACTGATATATACTGTAATTCAATAGATATTTAGCTTTCGGGTGAAATGTATAAAAAATGTTAAAAGTTAACACTACAACAATATTATATCAGGAAAGTAGGGCATCTAAGAAGAAACATGCAATGGTGATTTTTTTTCACCTTAAACAAGTTATTGAAACAAAAGCCAACAACAGTGGTGGGTATACCCCCACAAAAAAGTCAATGTCTCAGTCAATTGTCATGTGGCCTTGAGCATCAATTACAGCTTGACAATGATGTCTCATGCTGTTTAAATGTTGACTTATTGTCTGATGAGGCATGGCATCCCACTCATCTTGAAGGGCAGCCCTCAGGTCATTGAGGTTCTGGGGTACATAGTTACTAGCCTCTACACGGTGACTCAGCTGATCCCATAGATTTCTTATTGGATTTAGGTCTGGAGAAAGTACAGGCCACTCCTTTGGCGGTACCCCAGTCTCCAGCAGCCATTTCCTAATGATGTGAGCTAGATGAGCTGGCACATTGTTGTCCATGAAGATGAAATTAGGCTTGTCTTGCTTAGAAAGAGGTACAATAACTGGATTAACCATGTTATTCAAGTAGTATGGACTTGTCACAGTACCATTCACAAAGTGTAGGATAGTTCTATATTAACTAGACACACCTGCCCACACTGTAACATCACCACCACCAAAGGTTCAGCTGGTGACCAAAGTGGCTGATGCATAGCGTTTTCCTTGACGTCTCCAACATCATTGGTGGCTATCATTTCTGCTCAGTGTGAATTGACTTTTTTAAGTGAACAGCACTGAGGCCCACTGGTCAGTCATCCAGCATAAATGCTCTCTAGCCCATGCAAGATGATGACACCTGTGCCTCGGTGTGTGGTCAGGTACCCTTGCAGGTCATCTAGCACACAGACCAGGCTGATGTAAAATGTTTATAATGGTCAGATATAAACATTTGGGGTGCCTCTCACCTCCCTTAAATGTGCCTGGATTTATGTGGGATTCATCCGGGTTCTACAGAGCATTGTTCACAATGAAGCAGTCATCCATGTGAGATGTGGCAAACAACATCCACTATGCCTTTCTTGACTCTTTCAGTCTCTCTGTATCTTTGTTGCAACCTGCTGATGTCATGGCTGAGGATGGGGAAAACCCTCAGCCATGCAATGCCAGAAGATGTTAGTGGCTGCTCGGCCAGGATGACAGAATTAGGGAGCAGGTCATCTCCTATTGCGTCCCTAATCTGACCGTGACTCCTAACCATATGAGCCAACCCTGATGGTGGGAGGGCTCATACACCAGAAACCTTGGGGTCCCTGCTAGCCCACAGGGTGGCCCTAAACTAGGAGTAGGGTAAGACGACCTGTTCCTTCTGGATACGGAGGAACAGGAGTCTCACTGGCCAAGCTGCAAGGTAGGGAAACATATACCACTTATGGCAATGGAAGGTACATGCCACAAACACAACATTCACCTGCCACAGACACTAAGCCTGGAACTCATGTGCAAGTGCTGCTATCCACTACAAAAGGACACAGCACACAACACACATCACACAGGAACCCAGGACCATAAGGTGCAATAAACAAGCATACCACAGACACATCTTCATAACATCAAACAAGAGTTATGACCACAAGGGTGGCCCTCACTGGAGAGACGGTGAATAGCCAGGAGGATGTCTCCAGCAAACCATGGCTGAAGAACCCCTCAGCTTCAGGTTTCCACAGAAGCTTTATAGCCCAAAAGTGGCCACACCCACACAGACACACTGTGGAAAGGGAGTTAACCCTTCCATCACCAAACAGGGTAGTGAAGCCACTAAAAGGGGAAGTGCACAAACAACTATCACACTGCAGCTGTTACCGGCGACAACGACATGTGTGGCAACCGTGTCCTGGGAGCCGGCCAGAAGGCCAAGACACTGCCAGCACATGTAAACAATACAACACGTTGCCACAGGCAGACACAGGTGAAGGGAAGTGTCACAGTGCACACATACATAAACCCCATGCACACCAGACATAGAAAGTGAGTACAAACACACACACATAACCAAAGGCAACCGCACGCATACCTGTTGTCTGCGGCAACCACACATGAGGCAAACAACTAAGTTCCCCCAGCTGCGGTTGATAAAACACCCAGACCGCAGGCAACTGCATGCAGCTCCCAAGGAGTCACGACCATGAACATGGGCGTGACAGCTGATGACACTCTGTGACAGTCTAAGATCAGTGACAACTTCCGTCTGAGAACATCCTGCTTGAAGCTTCGCAATGGCGATGTGCACAGCATGATGAGAAGGACCACTTAACCCCTTAGTGACCACCCATACGTGTTTTTACGGCGGTCACTAAGGGGCCTTAGGCTGGGCCACCGCGTTTTTACGGCGGCCCATTCTAAGCGCTGCACGGCTCCCCCGTGCAGCGGGGAGCACGGACCTGGCTCTCACATAAGAGCCAGGGCCCTGCTCTAACAGCCTGAACCAGCAGAAGTGCCGATTCGGGCTGTTTAACCCTTTACATGCTGGGCGCAATGGCGCCCACTGCATGTAAAGTGGTGACAGAGGGAGTGGACTCCCTCTGTCTCCCATCAGCACCCCGAAAATGCGATTGCGGGGTGCTGATGTGTTCGGAAGCTTACCTCGCTTCCGTTCAGGGCCCCGAGCCTGTCTTCCGTTATCTCCAGCAGGCTGTGCCTCTCTGGCGCAGCCTGCTGGTCAATGTTTGAAATGCATTGCTATTGAAATGCAATGCTTTATAGAGATAATGCATTACATTTTAAAAGCAATCAAAATACTGTATATTATAGTCCCCTTGTGGGACTTTTAAGTAGTAAAAAAAATTGAAAAAAAATACACATTTATTAAATAAAAAAATTCCATAAAATAAAAAAATATGCATTTTTTCCCATTGAAAATACGCTTTTCAAAAAAAAAATTGCAAAAAGAAAATATCCCCCATATGTTTGGTATTGCCGGGTCCGTAACGACCCGGACTACATAAATATTACAAAAATTATCCCCTATGGTGAACGCCGTAAAAGAAAAAAAAAAAAAAGACAGAATTTCTCATTTATTCTTAGTTTCCACCGGAAAAAACTTAATAACAAGCGATCAAAAAACGCCATTTACTCCAAAATGATACCAATGAAAAATACAAGTTGTCTTTCAAAAATAAAGCCCTCACACAAAGTTATGGGTCTTGTGAAGTGGCAATGCAAAATAATATTTTGGGTTAATAAAAGGGGTTTTATTGGGAAAAAAAGTAGTAAAACGTAAAAAAAATTATTAGTATTTAGTATCCCTGTAATCGTACTGACCCAGAGAATAAAGATATTATGTTATTTGTACCAAAAAATGAACGCCGTAAAATTTATAATGTAAAAACGCAGTGGCAGTATTGCTATTTTTCCCCATCTCCCTCCCAGAAAGAGTTAATAAAAGTTAATCAGAAAGTTATGTGTACCCCAAAATGGTGCCATTAAAAACTACAACTTGTCCCGCAAAAAACAAGCCCTCATAAAGCTATATAGACGAAAAAATAAAAAGTTATAGCTCTTGGAACGAGACCATGAAAAAAGGAAGAAAAACGCTTGGTCATAAAGGCCCAAACAGGCTTGGTCACTAAGGGGTTAAATATCAATTATAATTGAACCAGAATATGTATTGGGCAATTCATGGATAAAACACCTCTTGTGAATTTTGCCGTCAAGCTCCTTGTTAGAGAACAGCAAGTTGTGCAAAAAGTACTGAAAAATGGAACAGTTGGACATGTGCATTCAAAAGTTTAGAGAAGGTCACATTAAGTTTACCTGTAAGGTTTAGAGTGCATTTTAGGTTCATCCTGAAATTTCACCCACAAGCCATATATGCCTCTTTCTTTGCATGATACAGATTTAACTTGCATTTGTGAATTGCATGGCAAATTGATTTCACAGATTTCTGAAAGTGTCCCTGAGCCCATGCAGCGATTTCCAGTAGATATCATGCCTGTTTTTAATGCAGTACTGCCTGAGAGGTATAGCTCATAAGCATCAAATTCTGACTTATCCCTTGCACACATGGATTTCTCCAGATTCTCTGAATCCTTTGATGATATTATGTACTTTAGATGGTGGAATATTCAGAGTACCGGTATTTGCAATTTTACGTTCAGGAACATGTTTCTGAAATTGGTCTAAGTTTTTTGAAGATTGGGTAACCCTTTACAAATCTTTGCTTCTTAGAGACTTTGCCTCACTATAATTCTCTTTTTTCTACTCAGACATTGTAAATGGGTTAGTTTTTAATAAAATTGTAAAATGACTCACTTTCAACATATTATATGTATTTGATGTTGTGAATAACATATGGTCTTTGAGATTTGCAAATCACTGCATTCTGTTTTTATTTACATTTTACATTGTGTCTCAATTTTTTGGGAATTGGTGTTGGATTCAGCATAAAAAAAAGGAATATACCGGTACTAGGCAATTTTCTCAAGCTTAAAAAATACAATTTGTAAACTCATATCTGATTTGCAAACAGTATTTGACTAGAAGGATGCACTGCTTTGCTAAACCTAATCAAATATTAATAGGGACATACCTATAATTTGGTCTAGAACAGAGTCTACATTAATCTATATGGTTCATCCTTAAATGTTCTTTGTAGTGCAATAAACAGAATTAATAACCTAGAAAATATAGCCCACAGGGATGACTTGTGATGCTCGCTATTCATTGCTAACCCATGTAAAATTATGCATTTGGGACACAAAAATTCAGCATCCATTGCAGGTCCCCCTGTAAGAAATATAATGATGATGATTTACAACACCAACTAAAGCAGAGAAAACCATGTTACTCTAGTTTTGCTGATATAAACGATAATAAGAAAATTATAAATAAAAAATGTTTAGAAAATTCAGCTTTTCATTGAAAACAGAAGTCAATACAAGTACATTTAAAAATAAATACTTTTGGTGAAGTAGCAAAACATAGAATAATGAAACAATGATAAAAAAAATACTTATAATTAATAACAAACACAATAATAATGCATTTAATTATATGCTTAAACCTTTATTTCAGTACAAAACAAAAAAAGGCGTAACTGCTATTAACCCCAATATCTGACGTGATATCAAACTCAGAGGGGTTCAGAAAGGTGAAGTATGAAAAATTGCGTGGTTGTATCCTCCCATTTGAGAACTGTTCAGCTGTCCCTGACTTTAACATACGGGAATTTGCCATTTCTTTCCGAGGCAAATAGTAGAGTGGCTTTGCAAGGTCAATATGACTCAACTAGGCTTTTTATTATGCCAAGAAAAAAGAAAGTTGCTATTTTATTAACGTCATAGGCTAGCACTATGAGAGTTAAAAAACTATCAGTGTGGGATTCTCATCAAAACTGAACATTTCATATTTCAGGTTCTCAGATACTGCATTTTGAGGCTTAGAGTAGAGTTAAGTATTAGAGTGCTTTTATATTGACTTTGTCTGCCTTCTTCAATGTCTCAATCATTATGAAGTATAGTGAACCATAGGCTAAACTATATAGCAATATGCTGCGCTTTACAGACATTAGTTTCAAGCTGTCCCCAAAGGGACTCACAATCTCAGTTCCCGATCAGAATGTATTTGGAGTGTAGGAGGAAACAGGAGTATCTGGAGGAAACCCACACAAATGTAGTGCCCTGGTGACAGCCTGACCTTTTAAATGTCTGGTTTTAGCTCTGTTGTTATGTCTGGAAACTTGTTTGTCTGGGAAAACCTGCTGTGTCTTGCCATTGAGTATCATTGAAGGTTAAATGTAAGTCTATATCAGACGGGAGCTGAAACAATGTATCTGTTTGTGTTGAGTTTCTCCACTCCACCCTTTCCACTAGAATGTTTAGTCTAGCACAAATTGTATATAAAGAGAGCAGTCAGAGGCAAGCCCCTATGGTGCTGCAGTTAGGGAACAGTGCTTTGAAGAGGAAACTCTGCCAGACTACTGAGTTACCAGAAGAAGACGCTGAGACGGGGAAACGCTGCCACAGGCCCTGGATTACCAGCCTTGGACCAGGGTACCAGCCTTCTGAAGAGAAAGAGGGACAGCTAGCTTAGGCCTTTCCTCAACATCAAACCCTTTGTTTGCAAGGGAGGAGACTGAAAAAGCCAGTCCAATGCCTTGCCTGTATTGTTTTGTACCTGAATTCCTCCAGTAAAGAAGCACTGGTTTACTGCAGAATCTGACTGTCACGGCGGGGAGTGGGGGAAACCCCTCACCCTGCAGTGTCAAAGGGTAAAAGGGGATCAGCCTGGCCAAAAGGAGTAATAAGGGAGCAGGTCACCTCCTACCACATCCCTAATCCTCTCCCTGACTCCTCACTGTATGAGTGCACCCCGATGGTAGGACGACTCATACTCAGGATACCTAGAAACCCTAAGTCGCCCTGGTAATACCTCACTTAGGAGCAGGGGAGAGACAACCTGTTCATCCCAGGAATGGAGGAACAGGAGTCTCTATCTGAGGCCAGGTTGCAAGGAGAGGGGAACACATACAACTATAGAGATGGCAGGTAAGCAAGAGCAGTAACACACTGACCTGCCACAGACACACTGACTGGAACCCGTGCACTAGTGCTTTGTCCACACCAACATTAAGGACACAGCACACACCACAAACCACACAGGGACCCAGGACACCCATAGCTGCAATAAACATAAGACACCATAAAAACATCTATGACCACAAGGGTGGCCCTCACTGGACAGATGGAATATGCCAGGAAGATGTCTCCAACATACACCATGGCTGGAGTACCCCCCAGCCTCAGGCATCCAGCAGAGGCTAAATAGCCCAAGCAGCCACACACACACACATAAACCCAGTGTTAACAAAACACTAGGAAGGGAGTAAACCCTTCCAACACCAGACAAGGCAAGGAAGCAACTTAAAGGGGAAGTGCATACACAAGCATAGAAAGCTACACGTTGCTGCAGGCAACTACATGAGTGGCAACCATGTCACAGCAATCACTCAGAAGACCGAGACACTGCCACCATATGCACACACAGCAACACGTTGCCGCGGGCAACCACAAGTGTAGCATTAGTGTCACAGCACACACCATAGGCCGTGACACTGACTCTCTGGACTTATTTCCCATTGGAGTGCACTACATATAAATTTATTTTCATTTTGAAGGATATCTTTTCCATTCACACGTCCACAAAATGGGTCCGCATCCATTCCACAATTTTGAAGAACAGGTGCAGACCCATTCATTTTCAATGGGGCCGGAATGAGCTGTCCACATTTGTGGATCCCATCCGCATTTGCGGATCCGCACTCCCGCATCCGTGCTTCCATTTCCGCAAAAAAATAGAACATGTCCTATTCTTGTCCGCCAGCTATGTGCGGTCCGCAAATTGCAGAATGCACATTGCCGGTGTCTGTGTTTTGGAGATCCGCAAAACTGGACCCTCATAGTAACATTATTAAAGGTTACATTTTATCTTTATGTATATTCTTATGGATTGTCTTCCTTGTACAATGTTATAATATACTTTCTATGTTAGAAAGTATATTATAGTGCATTTGTATTGTGCGGCAGATGTGTGCGGTTCTGCTGCGATACTGCAGGTATATAGAGGGACAAGCGTTATTGGAACAAATAATTTCTACTGGTGTGATATACCAGTCGTCCCCTAAAAAAACTGATTGAAGCAGGGTGGTATATACCAATATACTTTCTTTATAGTGCATTTGGATACTGTATAGTGCATTTGCGCATGCGCGTATGCAAAAATTATATTGCCAACATGTCGCATTGAAAAAAATAATGAATGGAGATCGCAAATTCGAATAATACATCTGGTATGTCACTGTCCATGTTGTTGGACTATTTGTGCACTTCAAGTAATTATTTCTTGGCTGCAAATATGAGCTGAAGGTTTTTCAGGTTCGCCTGACATTAAAATGAATGGGACCCGCCGCAAACTTGTGGTTCGCGAACATTTGATCATGCTTGCGTGATCGCGTTCGTGAACCGTCCCGGCAGATGTTCGTCCATCACTACTGTCCAGCCACACAGACTGCAAGCCAGGCGGAAGTCTGTCCAGAGGGTCTCTGGTGGGAGCAACTGCACATTGGGGATCTGAACACCCCCACTGAGTGGAAAAAAAAGGTTTCCTGAACGTTGTTAAGGAGCATGAGGCTGCTTTCAGTAAACACCAGCAAGTGAAACAGCTAGTGAACGACATGAAAGCCTCTGAAGTAATTCGGGACAATCATAGCCTTTGGGCCACACCCTTAGTGCTTTGTGAGTAAAAAGGATCATACAATACGACTATGTGTAGACTACCGCAAATTAAATAACATCACCCATGAAGACGCATACCCTTTGCCTAGAATAGAAGAGTCCCTATCAGCCCTAGCTCTGCAGCATTCTTCTCTACTTTAGATTTAACTAGTGGGTACTGGCAGGTCCCAATGGCACCCAAAGACCAGGAAAAGACAGCTTTTACCACACCTATGGGTCTTTATGAGTTCAATTATATGCCATTCGGCCTGTGTAATGCACCAGCCACTTTCCAGCATCTCATGGAGTATAGCTTAGGCCACAAAAACTTTGAGACTCTGCTATTATATCTGGATGATAATGTTATATACTCTAAATCCTACGAAAACCATTTATAACACCTCTCTGAAGTAATTGCTATACTCATAAAATATGGACTCAAAGTAAAACCATCCAAGTGCCTCTTATTGCAGTCTGATGTGCACTATCCATGGCATGTGGTCAGTGCTCAAGGAATCCTCCCTGACCCCCCCAAAAAATCTCTGCAGTTAAAAATTGGCCTGCACCTACCAATATCTATGAGGTGAAGAAATTTATTGGCTTTGCTGGATATTAGGCGATTTATTCAAGATTTTACTAAAATTGCAGCCCCTTTGCAGGACTTGTTAAAAGGCCAGCCTAATAAAAAAGGTTCAAATAAGATGACTATTGTATGGACTGATGCTCAGGAAAAAGCTTTTAATGATCTGAAATGGAAACTTACCGACGCACCTATTCTTGCTTACCCAGACTAGACTAAAGCCTTCAGACTGTATACCGATGCATGTAAAAAGGGCTTGGGAGCAGTGTTGGCACAAATACAGGACCGACATGAATGTTAACCGACTGCATACACAGTCGGTTAACTGTGAGGAATGACTGTAATTACAGCTCTTTTAAACTAGAATTGCTTGCCTTGGTCTGGGCGGTTACAGAAATATTTTGGAAATATTTGACCACTACTGAACTTGTGGCCTATACAGACAACAACCCGACAGTTCATCTTTCCGCTGCACATATAGGTGCTACATAACAGTGCTGGGTCTCAAGATTAACTAATTACAAATTTACCATCAAATACCGTTCTGGCAAATATTATATTAACGCAGATGCAGTGTCAAGATTTCCTATAGGTGTACCAGCCAACCTGTCTGATGACTACTGGGAATACGTTGAAATGCTAGCCTTTCTCGTCTTGGGACTCAAGCAGGGTACTATGCTCAGTATCCATCTGCTCTCTCTCCTTAATAATTTGTGGTGCCTGTCTCCTCCCTGTGGGAGGTTCTGTACTATTTCTATACCTGCAAATTTTAATACATTGACATTTCCATTATGTACAGAGTTGACATGTTCTATTACATGTGGGCATCCCTTGCCTAATCTGATGGATAATATATGTTCCCTAAGGGTATTTTCACACTTGCGGCAGGACGGATCCGACAGGCTGTTCACCCTGTCAGATCCATCCTTCCACTATTTTGCCGTGCCGCTGGACCGCCGCTCCATCCCCATTGACTATAATGGGGACGGGGCGGAGCTCCGGCACAGTACGGCAGTTCGCGGTAAGAGGCCGCGGGACTAAAAAGTCGGACATGCAGGACTTTTAGTCCGGCGGCCTTTCACCGTGCACTACTGCTGCGCCCCTGCCCCATTATAGTCAATGGGGACGAAGCGGCAGTTCAGCGCCACAGCGAAATAGCGGAAGGACGGATCCGACAGGGTGAACAGCCCGTCGATTCCATCCTGCCGCAAGTGTGAAAGTACCCTAAGAAAGTATGGGAGGAGTCTTAGAACAAAATTATTATTGTCCCCTCATGCTCAGATAAAACTTCACGGCAAACAGGATGACCTTGTGGGGAATAGATGAATAAAGTGCTTCCACATCAATTCTGCCCAGGATGGACTCTCTATTAGAGTTGAGCGGACACCTGGATGTTCGAGTTCGACGGGTTCGGCCAAATTTCACAAAAAAGTTCGAGTTCGGGACCCGAACTTGACCCGAACTTATCCCCGAACCCGAACTCCATTGAATTTTTGAAATTAAAGACGAAATTTTGAAATTAAAGTCCCTGTCACCTATGCAGAGTAGGGTTTTTTTAATCACCAGAAATGGGTTAATGTCACCCACCAGTGGAACAGATGATTTTTTTACAATTTCGGTCCCTGTCACCTATGCAGAGCAGAGGTTTATTTACAGCAAAAATTTAAAAATGTCACCCAAGATTATTTTTTTTTACCTGTCAACTAGGTAGAGTAGGGGTATATCACAGCCAAAAATTGGTGAGTTTCACCTGAAAATGTAATAGACAAATTATAGGAAATTTGTTTACCTGTCTACTAGGTAGAGCAGGGGTATATCACAGCAAAAAAATTGTGAATTTCACCCGAAAATGTAACAGATTAAATAGTGAAATGACAAAATAAAATGCGTACAAATAAAAAAAATAGTTGGAGGTCCATATGGAGTATGAGGTTGAGGAGGTGGTGGACAACAATGAGCAAATGCACTGTAGTATAACAGTGGCTGGGAAAGGCCGGTATACATGTCTATTCTGCACAAGGTACGGACAAGTCCTGTAGGATCCATACCTGGCTCATTTTAATGAACGTGAGCTTGTCCACATTGGCTGTGGACAGGCGGCTGCGCTTGTCTGTGATAACGCCCCCTGCCATGCTAAACACACGTTCAGACAATACACTGGCTGCAGGGCAGGCCAGCACCTCCAAGGCGTAAAGGGCAAGCTCAGGCCATGTGCTCAATATGGAGACCCAGTAGTTGAAGGGGGCAGACCCATCATTCAGTACGTGTAGGCGTGTGCACACATACTCCTTCACCATGTTGGTGAAATGCTGCCGCCTGCTAAGACGTTCCATATCAGCTTTTGGTGCTGGTTGTTGTAGCATGCTGACAAAGCTTTTCCACATTTCGGCCATGCTAAACCTGCCTTCTGAGGTGCTGGTGGTGCCCCAGCTGTGTTGGCGACCTCTTCCTCCTCCTCTGCCTTCTCCTTGTGCTTCCACTGTGCCCCCGCTGTCAGGTGGGAAGGCCACCAGCAGCTTTCCTACCAGCGTGCACTTCTACTCTTGCGATCACACTACAGTGACAGAATTAATGACGGTACGTTGTCCTTGTAACTGGGATCCAGCAGCGTGTCCACCAAATAATCAGCACAAGTTAAAATGTGAGCAACTCGGAGGTTGTTGCGGAGACACTGCAGCATGTAATCGCTCATGTGTGCCAGGCTGTCCAGAGGCTTGGGTTTGTAGGAGCAGGTGCAATGAGCAGGACCGCGGTACAGTTACACGGGCGCCAAAATATGCAATGGGTCCGGATATGGGTATAATAGTCTATAGTTTTTGTTTGTGACGCCAATTGCAGCCTGCACAGGATTACTAACACAGGGCCCTTTAACCACTTCAGCCCCGCTAGGTGAAACCCCCTTCATGACCAGAGCACTTTTTACACTTCGGCACTACACTCCTTTCACCGTTTATCGCTCGGTCATGCAACTTACCACCCAAATGAATTTTACCTCCTTTTCTTCTCACTAATGGAGCTTTCATTTGGTGGTATTTTATTGCTGCTGACATTTTTACTTTTTTTGTTATTAATCAAAATGTAACGATTTTTTTGCAAAAAAATGACATTTTTCACTTTCAGCTGTAAAATTTTGCAAAAAAAACGACATCCATATATACATTTTTCGCCACATTTATTGTTCTACATGTCTTTGATAAAAAAAAAATGTTTGGGCAAAAAAAAAATGGTTTGGGTAAAAGTTATAACATTTACAAACTATGGTACAAAAATGTGAATTTCCGCTTTTTGAAGCAGCTCTGACTTTCTGAGCACCTGTCATGATTCCTGAGGTTCTACAATGCCCAGACAGTAGAAAACCCCCACAAATGACCCCATTTCGGAAAGTAGACACCCTAAGGTATTCGCTGATGGGCATAGTGAGTTCATAGAACTTTTTATTTTTTGTCACAAGTTAGCGGAAAATGATGATGATTTTTATTTTTTATTTTTTCTTACAAAGTCTCAAATGTGTGAGAAGAACTTTGCAATCAAAATGTGTAAAAAATGACCGGTGAAATCCAAAAGGTGCACTTTGGAATATGTGCCCCTTTGCCCACCTTGGCAGCAAAAAAGTGTCACACATCTGGTATCGCCGTACTCAGGAGAAGTTGGGGAATGTGTTTTGGGGTGTCATTTTACATATACCCATGCTGGGTGAGAGAAATATCTTAGCAAAAGACAACTTTTCCCATTTTTTTATACAAAGTTGGCATTTGACCAAGATATTTTTCTCACCCAGCATGGGTATATGTAAAATGACACCCCAAAACACATTCCCCAACTTCTCCTGAGTACGGCGATACCAGATGTGTCACACTTTTTTGCTGCCAAGGTGGGCAAAGGGGCACATATTCCAAAGTGCACCTTTCGGATTTTGCAGGCCATTTTTTACACATTTTGATTGCAAAGTACTTCTCACACATTTGGGCCCCTAAATTGCCAGGGCAGTATAACTACCCCACAAGTGACCCCATTTTGGAAAGAAGACACCCCAAGGTATTCCGTGAGGGGCATGGCGAGTTCCTAGAATTTTTTATTTTTTGTCGCAAGTTAGTGGAATATGAGACTTTGTAAGGAAAAAAGAGAAAAAAAAAAATCATCATTTTCCGCTAACTTGTGACAAAAAAAAAAAAATTCTAGGAACTCGCCATGCCCCTCACGGAATACCTTGGGGTGTCTTCTTTCCAAAATGGGGTCACTTGTGGCGTAGTTATACTGCCCTGGCAATTTAGGGGCCCAAATGTGTGAGAAGTACCTTGCAATCAAAGGCCCAGATTCAGGTAGATTTGCCCATTACTTACACCTGAGCCGCTCAGCTGAATTTCTCTGCGCTGGAGCAATTTTGCCAAATTGCCACCTGATTCAGGAATCGTTTGTTCATTTAATTTGCTCCTGTTTAAGGCAAAGCTGAGGGCGCAAGGCCGTGCAAGTCAAAGTGGGTGTGCCCCTATGTAAATGAGGAATTTTCGGCTCAGCAGAGGTTTGCTAGCATAATTTCAGGGCAAATCCTGCTCAGCTGCTTGCACTGAGCAAATAAATAGGAGCAGACTTGCGCAGGTTCTTTGCTGAATTTCATCCTGCTTTTTCCTACCCCCCCCCTGAGCAAGGAAATTCAGCCCTTTTGCAAGACATGGCACCTCCCAAAGGGACCAAAATAAGGAAGGCCAACTTTGTGGCTGCAGAGATGGACATCCTGATTGCTGCACTCCAGCAGCATAAGGAAGTCCTATATGGTGCCCAGCGGGCAAAAACCACCATTGCCCAAAGGAGGGCTATATATGAAGCCATTGCCCTGGACATCAATGCCCTGGGTAATGAAGTGCGTACCTGGGATGACATCCAGAAGAAATTAAATGATATGAGGCGCAGGGTCCGTGAAAAACTGGCTCTTATCAGGAAGCATACCGGTGGCACGGGAGGTGGTCCGCGATGTATGATCCGGCTCAATCAGGAGGAGCAGCTTATTGCACAAACGTTCGTGCAGGAGCAGGTGGAGGGACTTGAAGGGTACGACTCCACTGTTGGGAACTTGGGGACTGGTAAGTTATTTTTCTTTCATATCTGCTGTGCATCATGGGAGGGGGTACAAGTGAACATATGAGAAGTGTGTTGCACCAGCAAAATATGTCGTTTTGGTGTCATCCACAGGTGGTGATGAGGAAGAAGAAGCTGGGCCGTCTTCGGCTGCGGCTCGACCCAGCCCATCCAGACCAGAGCCAGGGGTCCAGTCAGGCCCCATGGACATTCTGGCTATGCTGGTCCAGGAGGAGATCATACCGGGGCCAAGTATGGAGGAGCAAGTGGTATTGGAGGAGGATTCCTTTTTCCTCATCCAGGAGGACTCTGGCTCCCTCCAGGAGGATACCACCATCCCTGTGCAACCCACCACCCCCCCGCCCAGCACGTCATCCCCCTCCAGGGCAAGCCCCTCCAGGGCAAGCCCCTCCCTTGTGGACCCCTCCCCTTCTCCCTCTGTCCGTGGCCGAGCCTCTCCTCCCAGGAAGGCTCTGTCCAAAACGAGGCATATATCCTCCAGCCTCCGTGACGGTCTGCTGGAGGAGCAGGCCCTGCAGACCCGCCATATAGGGGCCATGGTGGGAGAGGTGCGTCGTCTGGCGGACAGCATGGCATCCACCTCCACCTCTATGCAGCATGCCCTCACCCTGCATGAGGACCGGGACAAACATGTGGCACAGAGCCTGGGGGAAATTAGTGGCAACTCTAAGGCCATAGTCACCTGCTTGGTGGCTCTGGAGACCACACCAGCTTTGTTAAGCAGGATGACAGCTGCGGTGGAGGCCAATACCGCTGCTGTGCAGGCCAACACCGCTGCAGTGCAGGAGGAGGCGAGAGTTACCCGCCGGCATCAGCGGGATACCACCACCCGCCAAATGCGGATGTTGGCCCAGACCAACACCATCCTTGCCCGCCTGGCCAACGCCATGGAGGGCATGCAGCCACCACCTGCAAGGAGTGTGGAAGTAGGGGTTGATGCTCCTCCCCCCCCTCCTCCCCCCACCCCTCCATCCCCACCCCATGCCTCCTCCGCACCACGGAGATTGAGGAGCCAGAGCCGGGGCACCCTTGGCCCAAAGAAAAAAACAAAAAAATAATTTTATGTCTACATTTTTTTGCTCAACACAATATGATTTTTTTATTATTTTTCGATATGCTCAGGGTATGAGATTATTTTTTTTTATATGCTCAGGATATGAGTTTTTAGATTTATTTGTAGTCCCTACACACGGTGAGGAGTGTATACTACAGTGTGACTGGTGTGTGAATGGGGGGGGGGGTGGCACTCCTGCTGGAAAAGGGGTGTCACCCTCTGCCATGTGAAAGGTGTATGAATGGACAGCAACATAATTGGAGCCTTGACGCGGCGTTGCTGCTCCCTAATACCATGGGGTATTGTTGGGTCTAATCCAATTGGGGGTGCATGTGTCGGGTGTGTGCTAGGGACTACAGTGGTGTACATACATGCATTATACTTGTGACAAGATCAGGGTGTGTTTAATGTGCAAAGAGACGTTCCACAAGACCATTCCGGATTGCTCTTCCCTCAGAAGATCCGGTAGTGTTTCTTGGGGGGGGGGGGGTTGCGTGGTTCGGGGGTAAGGTCATTGCGTAGCTCAATGTGCATGCCCCTTCTTTGAGCTAAATTGTGGAGAATACTACATGCCCCTACGATTTGGCATACAAAGTTGGGTGAATACAATAGGGTCCCCCCTGATTTATCCAGACATCTGAATCGAGATTTAAGGATGCCAAATGTGCGCTCCACCACCGCACGGGTAAGTGCATGGGCTTCTTATATCTTTCCTCTCCTGGTGTTTGAGGGTTACGAAATGGGGTCATCATGTGAGGTCCCAGGGCATAGGCAGAGTCACCTGGAAGGGAAAAGACAGGAGGATGTTAGTCGTGCATGTGCCCCTTGTGATGTGTGCATCATGGGGGGGGGGGGCAGTCATACCTGACACCCATGTCACTCACCAATCAGCCAGCTGTCTCCATACATGTTCTGGTCAAACTCGGTTGGGATGGGGCTGTGTCGGTAAATAAAACTGTCATGGCTTGACCCTGGGTGTTTGGCACGGACATGCCATATGAGGCCATGTGCATCCACAATCATCTGCACATTTATCGAATGCCAATGTTTCCTGTTGCAGTAGATATGCTCGAGGTGCCGGGGGGGGGGGGGGGGGCGTAGTGCCACATG
Organism: Bufo gargarizans; assembly: GCF_014858855.1. NCBI lineage: Eukaryota > Metazoa > Chordata > Amphibia > Anura > Bufonidae > Bufo > Bufo gargarizans. The sequence goes on along the minus strand of NC_058082.1, from coordinate 138,864,585 downwards.
GGTACAATCTATTGCACCCACAGTGCGTGGAAATCTGGCTAATAAATAAAAATCACTGATTGCCTTCTGCCGCACGTCAGCCGTGGTTGGTTTGATAAATTGTGTGCCCATTCGTCTGAGTATTGCAGGGATCACTTGGTGCACACACCTGCTCATGCTGGATTGGGACATCCCCGCCACCACTCCACCTGTGCGCTGAAATGAGCCAGTTGCCAAAAAATGAAGGGTTGCCACTACCTTCACCAGTGGCTGCACTGCCTGTCCCCGATGGGTCGGGCTGCTGATGTCATCCTGCAGGATTGTTACCAACTCAAGGATGACTTCAGGGCTAAAGCGAAACATGCGATACACCTCAGTATCAGTCATCTGAAAAAGGTTGTAGCGCCCTCTGTAAATCCTCGCCCGTGCCCTCCTACGAGTCGGCTCAGTCAATAGAATATCAAGAACCATAGCTGCCCCTGGCATGTTGGTGCACAGATGTGAGGTCCCGAAAATGTGGGTGCTCTGCTTGTTCAGATCGTCTGTCTAGGTGCTGCTGAAGTTGCGCGCTCCTTCAGATGACATTTGGCCATCTTTTGCTAACTTGCCCCTGCTTTTAACAGGAGCAAGTTTGCCCAGGGAAAAAAGCTTGCACGCTTCCAGCGCAAGATGCGCATCACACGCGCATGTTTCTGAATCATCGGCAGTACCTAATTTGCATATTCGCTGAGGGAATTCCATGAAGGCGCAACTTACACCCCGCGCAAAATTGCACGAAAATTGCGCAGGAACAGCTAGGCTGCGTGCGCGGGAAAATGGCCGCATTTCAGGCTTAACTGGTTTACAGAATCAGCCGCAAATTTGCATAGGAGCAAATCAGTACTTGCGCGGCGCAAATCACACTTGTTCCCGCGCAAGTGCTTCTTGAATCTGGGCCAAAATGTGTAAAAAATGGCCTGCAAAATCTGAAAGGTGCACTTTGGAATATGTGCCCCTTTGCCCACCTTGGCAGCAAAAAAGTGTCACACATCTGGTATCGCCGTACTTGGGAGAAGTTGGGGAATGTGTTTTGGGGTGTCATTTTACATATACCCATGCTGGGTGAGATAAACATCTTGATCAAATGCCAACTTTGTATAAAAAAAATTGGAAAAGTTGTCTTTTGCCAGGATATTTATCTCACCCAGCATGGGTATATGTAAAATGACACCCCAAAACACATTCCCCAACTTCTCCTGAGTACGGCGATACCAGATGTGTGACACTTTTTTGCAGCCTAGATGCGCAAAGGTGCCCAAATTCCTTTTAGGAGGGCATTTTTAGACATTTGGATCCCAGACTTCTTCTCACGCTTTAGGGCCCCTAAAAAGCCAGGGCAGTATAAATACCCCACATGTGACCGCACTTTGGAAAGAAGACACCCCAAGGTATCCAATGAGGGGCCTGGTAAGTTCATAGAAAAAAAAAATTTCCGCATAAGTTAGCGGAAATTGATTTTTTTTAATTTTTTTCTCACAAAGTCTCACTTTCCGCTAACTTAGGACAAAAATTTAAATCTTTCATGGACTCAATATGCCCCTCAGCAAATACCTTGGGGTGTCTTCTTTCCAAAATGGGGTCAGTTGTGGGGTGTTTGTACTGCCCTGGCATTTGAGGGTCTCCGCAATCATTATATGTATGGCCAGCATTAGGAGTTTCTGCTATTCTCCTTATATTGAGCATACAGGTAATGAGATTTTTTTTTCCGTTCAGCCTCTGGGCTGAAAGAAAAAAATGAACGGCACAGATTTCTTCATTCGCATCGATCAATGTGGATGAAAAAATCTCTGCCAAAAAAAAGAAAAATGGAGGGGAAAGGCGTCTGCCAGGACATAGGAGCTCCGCCCTACATCCATACCCACTTAGCTCGTATGCCCTGGCAAACCAGATTTCTCCATTTACATCAATCGATGTGGATGAATAAATCATTGCCGGGATTTTTTTTTTTTTTTTTTTATATATATATACAAAGTGTTTGCCAAAGCATAGGAACGCCGCCTCCTCCTCAGCTCGTATGCCTCGGCAAACATATCTGTTACTGCAGAGGAGTAAATCCCGTCTTGCAGCGCCGCATACACCGACTTGCGTGTAATCTGACAGCAGTGCAATGCTTCTGTCAGAATGCACATCGGTGCTGCAGCTAATCGATCGGTTGGTCCACCTGGAAGGTAAAAAGACAAAAAAAAAAAATGAAAAAACCAGGCCGCAACGCAATAATTTTATTAACTTTGCAACAGAACATGTAACTTTAACTTTTTAACTGAACATTAACCTTTTTGCTTACTGGTGTTTTTTTTTTTTTTTTTTTTTTACCTTTATAGAACAAACCTCTCCTTCGGCTGTGGCGAAGTGCGTTATGCACTTTGTCCCATGTGAAAGGAGACGTTTGCAGCAGCAGTGAGTGAATGGGCCCTAATAGCCCTGTGTGCCTATCCTGGTGAGATGATCCCTATGCTAATAGTGTACCTGTGAGTGGTACTTCCGGAAACACTCTCCAAAGCATAGGGCAGGGTGGTCAGGACAGTCAGGACAGAAATAGCGGGTGTCACGCCTTATTCCACTCCTGCTACAGACACGACATCTTTTTCGGGGTGACGGTTGGGTTGAGGTACCAGGAGCGACATTGGGGAAATGTCGCTCGTGTAGACGGCTAACTACACTGGTGGATGGGGCCACGGAACCTCCTGGGTACAGGAGGTTCTCGATGATCTCTTCCTGAAATTTGAGGAAGGATCCAGTTCTCCCAGCCTTACTGTAGAGAACAAAACTATTGTACAGAGCCAATTGAATTAAATATACAGACACCTTCTTATACCAGCGTCTGGTTCTGCGGGAAACTAAATACGGAGACAACATCTGGTCATTGAAGTCCACCCCTCCCATGTGGAGGTTATAGTCGTGGACTGAGAGGGGCTTTTCAATGACACGGGTTGCTCGCTCAATTTGTATTGTCGTGTCTGCGTGAATGGAGGAGAGCATGTAAACGTCACTCTTGTCTCTCCATTTCACCGCGAGCAGTTCTTCGTTACACAGTGCGGCCCTCTGCCCCCTTGCAAGACGGGTGGTAACGAGCCGTTGGGGGAAGCCCACGCGACTAGTTCGCGCGGTACCACAGGCGCCAATCCGTTCTAGAAACAAATGCCTAAATAGGGCCACACTTGTGTAAAAATTGTCCACATAAAGATGGTAGCCCTTGCCGAATAAGGGTGACACCAAGTCCCAAACTGTCTTCCCACTGCTCCCCAGGTAGTCAGGGCAACCGACCGGCTCCAGGGTCTGATCTTTTCCCTCATAGATCCGAAATTTGTGGGTATAGCCTGTGGCCCTTTCACAGAGCTTATACAATTTGACCCCATACCGGGCGCGCTTGCTTGGGATGTATTGTTTGAAGCCAAGGCGCCCGGTAAAATGTATCAGGGACTCGTCTACGCAGATGTTTTGCTCTGGGGTATAAATATCTGCAAATTTCTGGTTGAAATGGTCTATGAGGGGCCGAATTTGGTGGAGCCGGTCAAAAGCAGGGTGGCCCCTGGGACGGGAGGCGGTGTTGTCACTAAAGTGCAGGAAACGCAGGATGGCCTCAAAACGTGCCCTGGACATAGCAGCAGAGAACATGGGCATGTGATGAATCGGGTTCGTGGACCAATATGACCGCAATTCATGCTTTTTTGTCAGGCCCGTGTTGAGGAGGAGGCCCAGAAAAGTTTTAATTTCGGAAACTTGGACTGGTTTCCACCGGAAAGGCTGGGCATAAAAGCTTCCCGGGTTAGCGGTGATAAATTGTGTGGCATATCTGTTTGTTTCGGCCACAACTATGTCTAAAAGCTCCGCAGTCAAGAACAGCTCAAAAAATCCCAGGGCCGAACCGATCTGAGCTGTCTCAACCCGAACTCCAGACTGGGCAGTGAAAGGGAAAACTACAGGTGCGGCTGAAGTTGGGGACTGCCAATCAGGGTTTGCCAGCACCTCTGGGATTCTAGGGGCTCTACGGGCACGTCTTTGCGGTGGCTGCAACGGGGTCACTACTGCACGTGCCACCGTACCAGCTTCAACTGCCCTTCTGGTGCTCGCTACTTCACCAGGTTGTACGGCAGTGCTGGTACTAGGTCCAGGGAGGGCTGGGCTGCTGGTGTATGCCTCACCACGTAATCCGACAGCACCAGCCCCACTCTGCTGCTCTTGAAGCGGATCCTGCGCAACCTGTGGTCTAGCGACACGGGGCCGGGTACGCCTGGTGGTATCAGGGACCTCAGCCTCCTCGTCCGAACTTTGGGTCAGAGAGCCACTGCTTTCTACAGGTTCGTATTCTGACCCGCTGGATTCATCAGATGAGGGTTCCCACTCCTCATCCGACTGGGTCAGAAGCCTGTAGGCCTCTTCAGAGGAATACCCCCTGTTAGACATGTGGGCAACTAAATTTAGGGGTATTCCCTGAGACTACCCAAGAAAAAAAAAGCAAGCCTGTCTTACAAAGGGGAGGCTAGCGAAGTACCGGAGGCCGCTGCGGTTGATAAAAAATATCAAAACTGATTTTTTTTATCGCCGCAGTGCGTGTAAAGTGATTGTGCAGTGAACCAAAAAAATATTTTTTTTTGTCACTGCGGTGGGGCGGGTGTGGGCGAACGCACGTGTGGGCGACCGATCAGGCCTGATCGGGCAAACACTGCGTTTTGGGTGGAGGGAGAACTAAAGTGACACTAGTACTATTATAGATCTGACCGTGATCAGTTTTGATCACTTCCAGATACTATAAAAGTACAAATGCTGATTAGCGATACGCTAATCAGCGAATAACGGACTGCGGTGCGGTGGGCTGGGCGCTAACCGATCCCTAAACTACCTGACCAAGGGGCCTAAACTATACTGAAACCTAACGGTCAATACCAGTGAAAAAAAAAAGTGACAGTTTGCACTGATCACTTTTTTCTTTTCACTTGTGATTGACAGGGGCGATCAAAGGGGTGATCAAAGGGTTAATTGGGGTTCAGGGGGGTGATCTGGGGCTAAAGTGTGCTGTTTGGTGTACTCCCTGTGAAGCCTGCTCCTCTGCTGGATCCAACCGACGAAAAGAACCAGCAGAGGAGCAGGCAGCCATATAACAGATCATATTTACAAATATGATCTGTTATTCGGCTCTCTGATTGGATTTTTTTTTTAAAATCAGCAACCTGCCAGCCAATGATCACGGCTGGCAGGTTGCTGACGAAATAGTCCTGAACGAAATGCCGGCGCGAACTGCGCATGCGCGGGTGCATATTCGCGTCATCTATGCGTGACTGTGCGCAGCGCTGCCACCTCCGGACCGCACATCTGCGTTAGGCGGTCCGGAGGTGGTTAAGGTGTTGCAACTCACGTACCAGGTGAGGAATGCCAGAGTGGGGTAATGTCTCTGTATCATAGTAGGTATAGTGTCAACGGTGTCTCCTACCTGGGTACGGCTGGACTCTTGTATCCTGGCTCACTTGCAATAAATGAGTGTTGCTAGTAGGAGTAATTGAGGAACTTGGTAGCAATGAATGAGATCCAGACTTGGAATATAATTCAACTTGTCTTTACTGGAGGCAGCATTAATCCACATGAGTTACAGCAATAGTCTTGGGTCCCAGCAGGTATTGGCAATATGTGGCAGGGATCAATATCGATTCTGCTTCTATACTATGTGCCTGGAGAAAATGGCAGGAATCTGTCTTCTGCTCTATCTTCTGCTGTGTATGGGACTGACTAGCTGAGGAGGAATTTGGCTTCTCCTGGTCTCTGGATGTTACTCACAGTAATGCTCACAGGGAATGGTTCGTCCTTGAGTTCTGGAAGTGCTGCTTGCTGGGCTCAGACTGGGAATGGTGATCTTTGGTCTCAAATGAGATGAGATCCTGGTTTGGGATCCCTATTTCTGGGAGCTCCTACTTGCACAGACTTCCCCTTGCAGCTGGAACACACCGAATCTAACTGGCCTTTTCCCTCCCTTGCCACAGGGCGTGGGAAACTCCACTTCCCTTAAGCAGGGGGGACAGAACAGAACTGGAATATTCCATTCTGAATGGCCATAACATTAAAACTATGCCTACCGACGATGCCGCCACCTGCTGGTAGACCAGAAACATTACAAACAAAATATAACATTTAAAATGGTTTCATCTGCACAGTTGTGAATGACATGAGGGAAATCACATCAGATGACAATATAAATGCTCTTAGCAGATTGTAGCAGGGTGAAAGCGTTTAGTAACCCCACTCTAGGATGTTACACAGGAACCAAGCAACTTGTGAATGACTGGCTGGAAACCCTATGAAATTATCCCTTTTCCTCCTCCTCCTGTGCCACATCCTCTTCCATCATCGCCAGAAGCGTTTTTTCAAGGAGGCATAAAAGTGGGATAGTAATGCTGAGAACTGCGTTATCGGCCCTGGCCATTTTCGTGGAGTACTCGAAACAGCGCAACAAGGAACACAGGTCTCGCATGGATGCCCAGTCATTGGTGGTGAAGTGGTGCTGTTCCTCCGAGCGACTCACCCGTGCGTGCTGCAGCTGAAACACTATCACCTGCTGCTGCTCGCACAGTCTGGTCAGCATGTGCGAGGTGGAGTTCCACCTTGTGGGCACGTCACATATGAGGTGGTGAGCGGGAAAGCTGAAGTTAAGCTGCATCGCTGACAGGCGAGCAGCAGCAGGGTAAGAACGCCGAAAGCGCACACAGACGGCCCGCACTTTCTGCAGATTCTGACATATCGGTGTAATTTTTAAGGAACCTCTGCACCACCAAATTCAGCACGTGCGCCAGGCAAGAGATGTGCGTCAAACCGGCTAGTCCAAGAGCTGCTGCAAGATTTCGCCCATTATCGCACACCACCAGGCCAGGCTTGAGGCTCACTGGCACCAACCTCTCATCGGTCTGTTGTACCATACCCATCCAGAGCTCCTGCATGGTGTGGGGTTTGTCCCCCAAACAGATACGTTTTAAAACTGCCTGCTGTCGTTTACCCCGGGCTGTGCTGAAGTTGCTAGTGAAGGTGTTATGCTGATTGGATGAGGAGGCGGTAGAGGATGAGGAGGCGGAGTAGGAGGAGGAAGCGGAGTAGGAGAAGGAAGCAACAGGAGGCAAACTGAAGTGCCCTGCAATCCTCGGTGGTGGAAGGACATGCGCCAAACTGCTATCCGCCTTAGGCCCAGCCGCAACTGCATTTACCCAGTGTGCTGTTATGGAGATATAACGTCCCTGACCGTGCTTACTGGTCGATGTATCCGTAATGAGGTGCACCTTGCCACAGATGACGTTGCGCAGTGCACACCTGATTTTGTCCTCCACTTGGTTGTGCAGGGAAGGGATGGCTCGCCTGGAAAAGTAGTGGCAGCTGGGCATGACGTACTGTGGGACAGCAACCGCAATAAGGCTTTTAAAACTCTCCGTCTCCATCAGACGGAATTACACCATTTCAAAGGCCACTAATTTTGAAATGCTGGCATTCAGGGCCAGGGATCGCGGGTGGGTAGGGGGGTGCTTCCTTCTTCCGCTTCAGTGTTTGGGAGATGGAGAGCTGAACACTTCCGTGGGACATTGTGGAGATGCTTGGTGACCCAGGTGGTGGTGTTGCTAGCAGATCCTCTGTTTGCGAGTGACAGGTGCCAATGTCACTCCAGAGGTGGATGAAGAGGCCGATACTGCAGCAGAAGAGGAAGCAGGAGGAGCCAGAGACCTTTCTTTGTTTTTGAGGTGTCTACTCCACTGCAGCTCGTGCTTTACACTTGGTCATGCAGGTTGTGATCAGGTTTAAAACATTTATGCCTCGCTTCAGGCTCTGATTGCACACCGTGCAAACCATTTGTGTCTTGTTGTCAGCACATTGTCTGAAGAACTGCCACGCCAGGGAACTCCTTGGAGATGGCTTTTTGGTGCGCTCGGTCCCTTGCTCCATTGGGCGGTAGCCCAAAATGGGTGCTTTTTTAAAACCACAATAGAACAGCAGTATCTAATGCGTGTATCTCACACTGACGGATGCAGCAAACGCTGCAAATTTTTTTTTTTGCCCAAGATGGGTGTTTTTTTAAAATAACAGAATAGAACACCAGTATCTAATGCGTGTATCTCACACTAACAAATGCAGCATAGGCCCCAGATGTAGGGGATTGCCAAAAATGGGTGTTTTTTTAAACCCAGAATATTATTGCAGTATTTTAACAGAATAGAACACCTATATCTAATGCTTGTATCTCACACTGACAGATGAAGCATAGGCCCCTGATGGAGGGTATTGCCAAAAATGTGTGTTTTATTAAACCCAGAATATTATTGCAGTATTTCAAGCTTGTATCTCACACTGAGAGATGCAGCATAGGCTGCAAAATTAAGTATTTTGCCCAAAATGGGCATTTTTTTAGTAATAGAATAGAACACCAGTATCTAACGCGTGTATCTCACACTGACAGATGCAGCAAAGGCTGCAAATTTTATTTTTTGTCCAAGATTGGTGTTTTTTTTAACCCAGAAAATTATTGAAGTATTTCAAGTTTGTCTTTCACACTGACAAATGCTGCAAAGGCATCAGATGTAGGGTATTGCCAAAAATAGGTGTTTTTTTAATCCCAGAAAATTATTGAAGTATTACAAGCTTGTCTTATGCACTGACAAATGTGCAAAGGCACCAGATGTAGGATATTGCCAAAAAAGGGTGTTTTTTAAACCCAGATTATTATTGCAGTATTTCAACCTTGGATTTGAATGACACAGAAGCACATATACTATCATGGTGCACTGAGCTTGCATAAAATGGCCACCGTCGCCCACCTAACAGACGGATAAAAGTTATTTTTCTGTGTCACTGGGCTCAGGGCAGGGTAAAAAGATTGTGCACTGCACCCACAAAACTAAATTTATGTAGATTGCTGAGTAAACAAGCACTTCTGATTAAAAATTATTTCCTATTCTCTCCCTCACAGCAGCAGCATCCTCTCCCTACACTAGTAAGAGCAGAGTGACGTGCAGCGTATATAGAGCCTGGGTCACATGCTGCACTGGCCAATCACAGCCATGCCATTAGTAGGCATGGCTGTGATGGCTTCTAAGGGTGCAGAGTTAAACTTTTGTTGATTGGCTGCTCTGCAGCCTTTCAAAAAGCGCCATTAACTCGCTGAACACCGAACCCGAACCCAAACTTTTACTGAAAAGTTCGGGTTCGAGTCCAGGGTCCAAAAATCCCAAAATTTGGTACGAACCCAAACTTTACAGTTTGGGTTCGCTCAACCCTACTTCTAAGCCTTCTAACGTCCCCAAAAATTAAAATGGAATTTACAAAATTATCCAAACATGAAGTAGAAATATGGGGAATGTAAAGTAGTAACTATTTTTGGAGTAATTACTATCTATTATAAAAGTAGAGAAATAGAAATTTGTAAATTTGCTAATTTTCCCAAATTTATGTTAATTTGTATATATTTTTTTTAATAAAAATTATAATTTTTGGTCGTTATGGGTCATATTTAGAGATGAGAGAATACAATTTGACGAAGTCGAATTCGATCTGAATAAAAAATAATACAAATTATTGCCACCGAATCCGAATTTCCTCACGTTTCGTGGTAACGAATTGCATTTTTTCCTAAAATGGCTGCCGCATGTGTGAGGACATGGAGCAAGGAACTCTGGGAAAGGCAAAATCACCCATAATGCCATGCATGCAGCCAAACCTGTGATGTCACAGCCCTATAAATAGCCTCAGCCATCTTAGATTCTGCCATTTTCCAGTGTACAGTGCAGTGAGAGACGTCAGGTACAGTGCTAGTAAAAAACTTATTTGTACTAAAAAAAAACTATTTTACAAGTTTGGAAAGATTATTCAAGGTGTAGGGAAAGGATAGGGAGGAATCATTCCACAGCATTTACAGTATGTTGAACAGGGTTCAGTAGGGGAGGTTACAGCCTGGATAATAGGAACAATCCTATTACACCTTGCTGCACTTACTGGGGATCCAAATTGCCATTATACAGCTCTGTAATTCCAGCAAACCGTTCTTGTTATTGGGGTACAAGTGCTGTTTGATACAGCCATTACAGGGTTTATTACAAGGAAATATTTCTACATCTTATTTGCCCTTGTGTGGTGAAGTCATAAGTTCTAAAACATTTTTTGGCTTCTATTAAGTGGGAAAAAGGGCGTATTAGCCGTTGTGTGGTAAAGTTTGAAAATTGCAGCCCTTTTTGTGGTGTATTGGCAAAATTAAAATATATTTGCTATTCAGCTGTGCAGTTATATGTTCTAAAGCCCTTTTTGCCGTGTATTAGTGGCAAAAGTAAAATATATTTGCAGTTCAGCGGTGCAGTTATATGTTTGAAAGCCCTTTTGTCGCGTATTAGTGGCAAAAGTAAAATATGTTTGCCATTTAACGGTGTAGTTATATGTTTGCAAGCCCTGTTATGGATTGTATAAGTGGAAAAAAGTTAAATATACTTGTTGTGCAGCGGTGCAGTTATATGTTCTAAATCCTTCTGTGGTGTGTATAAGTGGAAAAATATAAGGGCCTATTTGCCGTTCAGCAGTGCAATTATATGTTCTACAGCCCTTTTTGGTGTGTATTAGTGGCAAAATAAAAATATATTTGCCGTTCAGTGGCGCAGTACTGCATTTCTATGTTCTAAAGCCCTTTTAGTCGTGTATTAGTTGCAAAAGAAAAATATATTTGCAGTTCAACTGTGCAGTTATATGTTCTAAAGCCTTCTGTGGCGTGTATAAGTGGAAAAACATAAGGGCCTATTTCTCATTCAGTGTTGCAGTTATATGTTCTAAAGCCCTTTTTGGTGTGTACAGATGTAGCAGGGTTTGCACTCCAGCTCTTAACTTAAATTCCTTAACTCATCGCGTTAGCCATTAAAAAGCAATTGAAGGTGTTTGCTTAGATTAGATAACAACTCAGAAATGTCAGAAAACAGGAGTGTTAACTGTACTCCATCTGCATAAGTGGAAAAAGATAAACATATTTGCCATTCAGGGGTGCGGTTATATGTTCTAAACCCTTTTGTGACATGTATAAGTGGAAAAAATATATATATTTGCTGTTCAGCAGTGCAGTTATATGTTCTAAAGCCTTTTGTGGTATGTATAAGTGGCAAAAGAAAAATATATTTGCCTTTCAGTGGTGCAGTTATATGTTCCAAAGCCTCATGTATAAGTGGAAAAATTAAGGGCCTATTTGCCATTCAGCGGTGCAATTATATGTTCTAAAGCCTTTTGTGGCGTGTATAAGTGGAAAAAAAATAAGGGCCTATTTGCCAGTCAGTGGTGCAGATATATATTCTATGTTCTAAAGCCCTTTTTGGCATGTGGAAAAAATATATATATAATTGACATTGAGAGGTGAAGTTCCATTGTACTACAGCCATTTACATGGTGTATTAATAGGATATATACGTACGTCCTATTAGACGTTCTGTGGTGAATTGTGATTGTTATATTTTTTGGGGGGTTTAATAGGAAAAAGAATATGGGAAAATTGATGGGCGATTGTTGACTTTCTTTTGTATGAACCATTAATTGGTGAAATTTTTGGGTGAAACAGCCTTTATGGGGAAAATAGATGAAATGTTGTATGGAAAAAATCGCTAAAATAAAGTGGACTAAATGGAAGTAAATGCTCAAAAAACCCAGACACTGTAGAGTGTTTATAGCCGGGGAAGCAATTCTTCCAAAAATGCTTACAATGGAGGATGTCGGCAGCGGACCACATGCACCACAAAGGCATCCTACATAAGATGGAGTAGTGCGTTGAATCAAATATAAAAATACATAAATTGTAAACTTTAGTATATAGTGGCTCACCTCTCTTATCACTGTGGCAATGGTGCTCTGTTATGAGTGATTCACCTAATCCCTTCGTAGTATGCTAGTATAAATTGATTAGCAGGAACTCACCATCTGTATTTCATACATGTAAGAAATTTATTTTTTATGGTAGTAGTAATGATAAAATCTGTCATATATTGGTATAAGACATATGATGAGAACAAATAGCAAAATCATACAACATCAGATAATACCATATAGTAAAATCATACCAGATAAAAACTTGCAACATCAGATAAAAACCTGCAATAATATAAATCTTGTATCATAAATAAATCTAAAAGATATATTATAATGGATAGCAATGAAGTCTATGCAATGCCACTAATTGAGAGTCCAGTTTTGGTGGTGTGTACATAAAGTGCATTAATGTTCGCACATAGTATTAGTCAAATCTTGTTTCAAGCAATTGTATATATAGCCATCCGGGTATATTGTAATTCATTTAGCAATATCCTATGACTCAGTCTGCTGTTGTGATCTTGTGGTTAATACACGCTGTTATCGGATAGAAACACATGAGCAGAGCCACTGAGCAACGCAGCTGACCGATTTTACATGTAGACAAATAGTATGATTCTTATCGATATTAGGTATCCCTCGAATTATTAATGCAAATTTGTGAGAGGTTCTTTTGTCTCTACTCACAAAAGACTGGGTTTCGCTTACTGTAGGGGTGTCCCTCCTGTAATACAGCTACTTACCCAAGCCAAGAGATTTTCCTCCGTTGTGTATTGTAATTGTGCTCAAAATAGGCGTCCCACGTGGTAGGCTTATCTTTGATTATTTGGTGGAGGAAGCAAAGTTCTTCAATTTGCCTTGCTTTTATTTTCTCGATTTTTCGAGTGCGCTTTATTTAGATCCTGCAGGTTAAATGTTCGGTAGTTTGGTTTCTTTACCACGCCAGACACGTTTCAAGGTGACCTCACCTCTTCATCAGTGGCTTAAATGAAATCCAAACTACTTCCTTTTTATATATTATCGGTGGTTCCATCGAAAACCCGGTTTGTCAGAGCATTGGAAACTCTGGTAAGGATTTTTGGATATCTCTTATCGTCATAATAAAAACTGTATGTTTCAGATTATAAAATACAAATTATTTCTTCCGAATATAGTTTAAAATGACATTATAAGATGTGTACTCAGTAAATAAGTAGAAAAAAAAAACTAAAAACGTATATGCATCTTTGTTGCGTTTTTTCATAGTTTTTCGGTGTTTTCTACCATTTTTGTTGCATTGAACATATTCCATGTATATATATATTCATATACAGATGGTGAGTGCCTGCTAATCAATTTATAAAAATACATAAATCACTGCAAAAGGTGCATCGCAATTATATGCAACTGACAATACTTGCTAATCCCTCAGGCTGATGTTAAAAACTGAGACTTTAGCCAATGTATTCCAGTTAGGAACACCACGGAGCCCTTTTGCACCATCATCAAGGTATCTCAGTGTGCATTGTCTGTGAAGGTTCTCATTTATCCAGGTCATGGTATATCTGTAAAGAATAAATCAAGGCAACTGGACTTACTGTAGATTTCTCGAGAACGTTTCACTCGTTCTTCCAACGAGCTTTCTCAATTCTGAGTAACTGTACAAGAATTCTCTGGAAATAAATATGTAACTGAATCAACCTGAGATGGATGTCCTTGCTAAAGGGTTGAATTTAGCAATCACACCAAGAACCATACCAATAGTTGATATTATTTCAGCCACTGAAGCCTCAATCCACAGCAACAAAGCACCACGGGGTGAGGCTGAACAACTTCGCCTTAAAGTGTCTGCAGCTCTGGCCAGTGCCAAACCACCTCCTTCAAACTTGACTAGAGAAGAAAGGAAGGTGGTTACATCCCTGAAGAAAGACACAAACATCACCATCCTGCCTGCGGATAAAGGAAGATGCACGGTTGTACTTAATGCATCTGACTATGATGGCAAGGTGACCACACTCCTGGATGATAACAACACATATGAGGCCCTAAGACGAGACCCAACCAGTGGCTACAAGAAAAGGTTAAAAAACTACTACAACAACTAGAAAAGGACAAAATCATTGATTGGGCCATGAATGATCGCCTCTACCCTGGGGAAGCACCTCCATATATTTATGGACTTCCTAAGATACATAAGGATGGGACCCCTCTCAGGCCAATTGTCAGCAGCATCTACTCTGTGACCTACAATGTGGCAAAATACTTAGCCAGAATCCTAACACCCTTGGTTGGAAACACACAAAATAACAAACAGATCTCTCAGGATTTCACCACCAAAATCCAGAACTTGGTATTGGGCACAGAAGAAACAATGGTCTTCTATGATGTTACATCCCTCTTCACCTGCATACCCACTACAGAGGCAATTGAAACATTGTTTGTCAGGAAACAGTTGCTACTAGACAACACCTTAGGCTGCAGAACAGAACTTAGCCTAGACCAAGTGTGTGCCTTACTGGACCTTTCTCTGAGTACCACCTACTTCAAGTATAAGGACAAGTTTTACAAGCAAAAACAAGGCTGTTCTATGGGATCGCCAGTCTCACCTATTGTAGCGAACCTGCATATGGAGGAAGTAGAAAGGAAAGCCCTGACCACTTTCATGGGAATTACACCGAGTCATTGGTTCAGATATGTGGATGACACTTGATTTAAAATTCATAAACAAGAGTTACAGGCTTTCACCGACCACATCAACTCAGTGGATCATAACTTCAATTTCACGCGGGAAGATATGCAGAACAACAAACTGGCGTTTCTGAACTGTCTTATAACAGTGGAAAAGGGAAGAGAGCTGTGATTAATGGTCTATCGAAAACCAACACACACAGACCAGTACCTACTATTTGATTCTCACCATCCTCTATACCACAAACTGGGAGTCATCCAGACTCTACACCACCAGGCAGAGAAAATCCCCACCAGCACAGAGGCCAAGGCGAAGGAATTCAAACACCTCAGAGGGGCACTTAAAACTTGTAGGTATCCAGATTGGGCCTTTGTCAAAACAGAAGGAAGGAGAAGAAAGAGCACCAAGACTACCAGTGAGGGCTTTAGAGGGCGTTAGAATTGAATAAAATTTGTGGACTATCTGAAATTGTTAGGGATATGTTAACAGACCAGTACTTTTTCCTTGATGCACTTTCTATGGATTTTATGAAATATTGGTTTAGATGTATGTTGTAAGTTATGGATTGAAGGATATATTATGGCAATAATTGAAATATAAATGAAAGTGGCCTGTGTCATTTGTTGTTGACCTCAAAAGGAATGTACATAATGAAGGTCCATGTACTAACGTACTAAAGCAGTTTTTTGGCTTAGGAACCGAAGTGTTAATCTGGAACATCTTTGCCACTTTTCAAAAGAATGGGCCCCGAGTGGAAGCTCTGCAGCACGGTTCATTTAAACACGTATGCCGGAAAATTGGTGCACATTACACCAGAAATCTACTTCAGCTCCTGGCTGGATTAGATTTCATTTATGGTGCATGTACAGCAGAAAATGCAACAAATATAATAGGAGCCAATTCGTCCATTAATAAATTGGTCAGATCTCCCACCGGGGGGGTTGTTACTAAGACCATTTCAAATGCATGGTTTTCAGTAAATAACCCCCACTATATATAGATGCGTAGTTTATATTTGTAAAATTAAAGAAAATTAGTTCCTCAGTGATTTACATTCCCAGTTTTAATAGTTTAGTACCAGCAGCTCATATTCAGCTAACTGTGGATCATATTGCTCTAGCTCAGCTATAAACTACCAGACATTGCTCGAGGATTCCTATGACAGTCACACTGTCCAGAAAAGTCTATAACATTGCACCTGACAAGAACATGCAGCACTGTCCTTTACCACTAGATCCAACTGTGCATCATTCAATGCCAATTTTGGAGCCACCTCTGTTACCTCTTCTATTCCTCAGTAACCTATGATATTTCACATCTGAAGAATCCTCTTCTCCCCTCAATGCCAAATTCAGGCAGCCGCTGACTAACAATAGTCCTTGTTGGTACTCTCCAAAGGACGCAAGAGGATGTTTGCTGACTTGAGAGGCTCTTGTTCATGTCCAACATAAAGCTGAACTGCTGTTCACCTAGCTGAGTGAAAACATCTGCGCATAGCATTTTATTTTGAAAGTACTACTACACAAGTAGATTTTCTTCCTATTTTACAGCAACTATACATAGCTCATGGACAGTAAAACAAAGTTAAGGGACTGTGCTGCTCTCCTGGAATCCACAGACAGGGAGGATAGAACAAGCTAAAAAATTTAGCGGTGCTGAGACACAGAGAAAAACATCCTGGAAACACCCCAATGAACCGCACCTTCCAGATTGCGGACCCATTCAAGCTATTTGTGGGCCGCAATACTGGCACGTCCATTCAACGTCTGTGTGCATGAGGCCCAGGAGATATAACCTGAGTTTTTCTCTGTATATTTTATAGTTTATGGACACCAGCCATGGTGAATTGTTTGTAGTACTTATGTGCATTCAGAAAACAATGCACAACAGAAATAGTGCATATTATTTAATAAATAACCAGTGTTTCTTATACAAAGTTTAGACCCCTTTAAATGAAAAATTTAAATGAAACCAGCCATTTCTCAAAAAGATTGAAATATTCTAAAGCAGCGGAGGCAGAGTTATTTTGGTACAGTGACCACAGATATGAAACGTTATTGAGTTGGACAGAAAGTAAGGATATGGTTAGTAATTTTATTTTGTGATTCATTATTTAATCTATGCCTCATGCTTTAAATGCATACTTACATGGCAATAGATTGTGGAAATAGAAAGTCCAGCATCTTACGCAGAATAGGATACTCTTTTTTAATAGCTCAACTAGGAATTTTTATTAACAATTTTAAAATATTTTAAAAAAAAACATTAGCGATATTTTAACAATAAATACTTAATGGCAAATTTACATAGGTTCTTTCTGATACTGTAAGCATTTCTATAGTTCTAGGATCAGATCTTTAATATGAATATTTGATATACAGTAAGATGATTTCCTTTTTCTATGTGTATTCTATCTCTAGACTAATATGGCTTTCTACTTTGGATGTCTACTTTCTATCCTGCTTCCTGCTTGGTTAACATTTACACTGAACAAAAATATAAACGCAACACTTTCGGTTTTGCTCCATTTTCCATGAGCTGAACTCAAAGATCTGAAACATTTTCTACATACACAAAAGACCCATTACTCTCAAATATTGTTAAAAAATCTGTCTTAGTGTTAGTTAGCACTTCTCCTTTGCCAAGATAATCCATCCCACCTCACAGGTGTGGCATATCAAGGTGCTGATTAGACAGCATGAATATTGCACAGGTGTGCCTTAGACTGCCCACAATAAAATATCACTCTGAAATGTGCAGTTTGATCACACAGCACAATGCCACAGATGACGCAACTTTTGAGGGAGCGTGCAATTGGCACACTGACTGCAGGAATGTCTACCAGAGCTGTTGCCCATGCAATGAATGTTCATTTCTCTACCATAAGCCGTCTCCAAAGGCATTTAAGAGAATTTGGAAGTACATCCAACCGGCCTCACAACCGCAGACCACGTGTAACCACACCAGCCCAGGACCTCCACATCCAGCATGTTCACCTCCATGATCGTCTGAGACCAGCCACCCGGACAGCTGCAGCAACAATCTGTTTGCATAACCAAGGAATTTCTACAAAATCTGTCAGAAACCATCTCAAAGAAGCTCATCTGCATGCTTGTCATCCTCATCAGGGTCTTGAGCTGACTGCAGTTCGTCGTCGTTAACCGACTTGAGTCAGCAAATTCTCACATTCAATGGCGTCTGGCACATTGGAGAGTCATTCTGTTCACGGAGTCCCGGTTTTCACTGTTCAGGGCAGATGGCAGACAGCGTGTGTGGCGTTGTGTGGGTGAGTGGTTTGCTGACGTCAACGTTGCTGATCAAGTGGCCCATGGTGGCGGCGGAGTTATAGTATGGGCAGGCGTATGTTATGGACAACGAACACAGGTGCATTTTATTGATGTCATTTTTAATGCACAGAGATCCTGAGGCCCATTGTTGTGCTATTCATCCACGACCATGACGTTATGTTGCAGCATGATAATGCACAGCCCCATATTGGAAGAATCTGTACACAATTCTGCAACTTCACACAGCTATTACAGAGATGAGTGGACCAACATTCCACAGGCCACAATCGACAACCTGATCAACTCTATGCGAGGGAGGTGTGTTGAAATGCGTGAGAGAAATGGTGGCCACACCAGATACTGACTGGTTTTCTGATCCCCCCTTCCACTCCATAAGGCAAAATTGTGCACATTTCAGAGCTGTCTTTTGTTGTGGGCAGTCTAAGGCACACCTGTGCAATATTCATGCTGTCTAATCAGCACCTTGATATGCCACACCTGTGAGGTGGGATGGATTATCTCGGCAAAAGAGAAGTGCTCACTAACACAGATTTAGACAGATTTGTGAACAACATTTGAGAGTAATGGTTCTTTTGTGTATGTAGAAAATGTTTCAGAGCTTTGAGTTCAGCTCATGCAAAATGGGAGAAAAAATGAAAGTGTTGCGTTTATATGTTTGTTCAGTGTAATTAAGAATTAAAAGAATATTCATATTCTAAACTAAAGGCTTACATTCACATACAAATGGGTATTAAGAAAAGAATGATTCATGTCTCCTCTTTCTTGCAAGCAATCAATTATACATTAGCAAACAATTTTTACAATGAAAGGAGTATGGCTGACGGGTCAGTTTACACAGGCTTGGTTTGAAGTTTGTTCCTAAAGAAACAAAGCAGTAGCATCATTTGCAAAGATGCTTTGTTTTTAAGATGCATTTTAGATGCATAGCACCAATTTAAAAGGTGTTGCAAGATGTGGCTCAGATACAATTAGTACACAACTAGGGACATTTTATCTACCTTTATGCATACTATTGGTTGTATTAGTTTGAGACAGAATGATGGTGAAATCTAGGTGCAAAATGTATGTTAGACTATGCCCCCTTCAATATGCATCTATGTCCCTTTTTCTTAATCCATGACTTCATGTAGAGGTAGGTGCACATGGGGGAACATTTATTACTACACCTGTCTTAATAAACCCCTAAACTGGTGGTGGTTCCGCGGGCAGGACTCTTCATAACTTCAACAGATCCCTCGACAGTTCTAAATGTAAGCCAGCTTCCGAGCTGTCTTACATTTAGGCTGAAAGGGGCATAGCAACACACTACACACAGCACATTTGCAAGAGTGGTGCTATTTCTGGGAAAAAAAGCATACCTTTTTCCTACCCCTTCAAACATATGAAATTAGCATAGCAGTTGCACAACAATCTTCTCTAAAGTTGTCCAAATAATCTAAAGGGAGTTTGCCGAAATCTATGTTGCTTGTTACCAAGAAAAAAAAAAAAAAGACATTCAGAGAAATGGAACTGATTTTCAGTCACAGAAATATCTACAAAATCTGCAGCCTGTGAATCCACTATAAAGGTGTGTGAAATATGGATCTAAAATTTCTGGCAGCAGTACAAGGTTATTTAATAGTTTACATCAGCATACTAGTAAAGTGCAGGGAATACAATACATCATACTTTACTGCCATTATTTTAAATAATCAAACTGTAAATTTATGATCAATGTTGGGAGCTCCTTGTTCTTTGACCGAAGCTTCCCCTTTTTTATTTATAATAAAAACAATATCTATAATCCTATTTATATAGGGCAGATTTATTTGGCTGCACTTTACACATGGTGAAGTAATAAATCTTTAAAGCAATTAGGACAAATGAACAAACAATGACACAAAAAGGGCTTAAAATGAAATTGTTATAAAACAAGATAAACAACAGAAAATCCAGCTGCGGGAACCAGTCATGTAGAAATTATCTCAGGCATCAATGGATATAAAGTGCAGAGTAGTGTGACAAGGGTAGCTAATTAAGGACAGGGTACAGTAGAGATATCTATGGCCAGGTTGTTTATGGGCTATAAATTATAGTTACTGTATATCACATAGACCTCCAAGAAATAAGGAATTCTGTTAGCAGTTTTGACCATTCTAAACTGTTGACAGCACTAGGCGACTTCACAACTGGAGAATCTAGCAGAATAAATCTTTACATTCGCACTACTCCTGATAAGAAAAACTCCACAAAAGTGATGTATTTGTAATCAATAGACTAGAATGGCAAAAGCTGTGGACCTACATACTCCTTTTAAAACAAGAAATGTTAGGGCAGCACATGAAAAATACGACAGATAGAAGTGAGTTGATGTAATAATGGGGCATGAGAGTCTTTGATCACTGTCTGACTAAGGGTACTTTCACACTTGCGGCAGGACGGATCCAACAGGCTGTTCACCCTGTCGGATCCGTCCTGCGGCTATTTCGCCGTGCCGCCGGACCGCCGCTCCGTCCCCATTGACTATAATGGGGAAGGGGCGGAGCTCCAGCGCAGCACGGCGGTGCACGGCGAAAGCCGCCGGACTAAAAAGCCTGACATGCAGTCATTTTAGTCCGGCGGCCTTTCGCCGTGCACCGCCGTACTGCACCGGAGCTCCGCCGCCATCCCCATTATAGTCAATGGGGACGGAGCGGCGGTCCGGCGGCACGGCAAAATAGCCGCAGGACGGATCCGACAGGGTGAACAGCCTGTCGGATCCGTCCTGCCACAAGAGTGAAAGTAGCCTAAGAAGCAATTCATTTGATGTTTTTAATGTATTGTTCAAGCATTCTTTGTAAGGATGAAAATATGGAAAAAATATTAGTGAGTATGAACTTCACGGTACCGTTTCTGTGTGTTACAAGACAGCCGTACCACATCAAACTTGTCATATTTTAACAACATGCGAGCAGGCAATTTTTAAATCAACTGAAAGGGTTTTGTTTTAATCCCTTAGCATGGCAGTGAGACATTAACGCATTTATTGTTTTTGTGTAAAATTTGTAAGGTCTGTTTTTCGTTCCAATTGTATGCATGTTTTACATTATAGATGTTGTGCTGCAGAGTTAGGGAAACAAGCAGCTGTATAATTCATTATTTCAAGCTGCTTCTGTATGTAAGATTTTTCTCCCCTGCTGATTTACTATATGAAGCTGTGCTGTAGACTCTGTGGCTATCATCAATTCCTCCAAATCCTTTCATTGCAAATGACTCAAGCTTAAACATATCAGCACAGCAATCTGGGAAGTCAGGAATCGGCTTTGACATTGTCCCTTTTAAAGCACACAACTTTATGCTGCTTTAAGCATAAAGGCAATTAAAGGGGTTGTCCCTTTTTTATACTGATGAACTATCTTCAGACACCCTTGATTAGAGATAAGTGAAGTTTTGAAAAAATTGATTCTGCTGCTTCACTGAACTTCGACAAGAAATTTGATTTGTTACGAATTACTTTGTCATGATTCACTTTACATTGTATGGAGCAGGCGCAAGGGCAGGGAGCAGAGATTACACTGCCCCTCTGTCATTTAACCGCTTAGATGCCAAGTTTAACACTGATCATGGCATTGGTGACACACATTTAGCCTTTCAGGGGTTAGAGCGGACCTTTCATGGTTTTATTTTAGTCCTGATACGTGCGCTAGTGCCGGCACTATTGTCACAATACTGTTTTTGTGTTTTGACCACGGGATTTGTATCCTAGTATGGAGATTTGTGCTACATATATTCTGCTGTACTCGAAATTCCTGAACACGTTTGGAAACCACACTGGTTTCTATTTCAGTGGGTAGAAATATAATGAGAATGAGGAATGAATAATCATATCCTATATAGGAATTATGCGACTTTCAAAAACTGGACTAGACTGGTACTCATATATGGTAATAAAGTCTGGACCGGACATATAGTCTCTCTTATCTTTTATGCTATATTCATACATTGCGATTATATTGTCAGACTATGTCAGATCGCATTGCTATGCAATATACATTTATACTCTCTGTTTCCTTTGTCATTTATGTTATTTAGACTTAGCGATTCATAATTGAACCCTTATATGTATTGGTATAAGCAAAACAATATATATCCTGCTCGCTTCTGTATAATATATTTCTATATTACTTAGGACTATATTTGGGCCCTATTCAGACCTTGTGGTTTTTATTGCATTTGATATATATATATATATATATATATATATAGTTTAGGCCCAAAGACAGCATATATATATATATATATATATATATATAGTACAGACCAAAAGTTTGGACACACCTTTTCATTCAAAGAGTTTTCTTTATTTTCATGACTATGAAAATTGTAGATTCACACTGAAGGCATCAAAACTATGAATTAACACATGTGGAATTATATACATAACAAAAAAGTGTGAAACAACTGAAAATATGTCATATTCTAGGTTCTTCAAAGTAGCCACCTTTTGCTTTGATTACTGCTTTGCACACTCTTGGCATTCTCTTGATGAGCTTCAAGAGGTAGTCACCTGAAATGGTTTTCACTTCACAGGTGTGCCCTGTCAGGTTTAATAAGTGGGATTTCTTGCCATATAAATGGGGTTGGGACCATCAGTTGCGTTGTTGAGAAGTCAGGTGGATACACAGGTGATAGTCCCACTGAATAGACTGTTAGAATTTGTATTATGGCAAGAAAAAAGCAGCTAAGTAAAGAAAAACTAGTGGCCATCATTATTTTAAGAAATGAAGGTCAGTCAGTCCGAAAAATTGGGAAAACTTGGAAAGTGTCCCCAAGTGCAGTCACAAAAACCATCAAGAGCTACAAAGAAACTGGCCCACATGCGGACCGCCCAGGAAAGGAAGACCAAGGGTCACCTCTGCTGCGGAGGATAAGTTCATCTGAGTCACCAGCCTCAGAAATCGCAGGTTAACAGCAGCTCAGATTAGAGACCAGGTCAATGCCACAAAGAGTTCTATTAGCAGACACATCTCTAGAACAACTGTTAAGAAGAGACTGTGTGAATCAGGCCTTCATGGTAGAATATCTACTAGGAAACCACTGCTAAGGACAGGCAAAAAGCAGAAGAGACTTGTTTGGGCTAAAGAACACAAGAAATGGACATTAGACCAGTGGAAATCTGTGCTTTGGTCTGAGGAGTCCAAATTTGAGATCTTTGGTTCCAACCACCGTGTCTTTGTGTGACGCAGAAAGGTGAACGGATGGACTCTACATGCCTGGTTCCCACCGTGAAGCATGGAGGAGGAGGTGTGATAGTGTGGTGGTGCTTTGCTGGTGACACTGTTGGGGATTTATTCAAAATTGAAGGCATACTGAACCAGCATGGCTACCACAGCATCTTGCAGCGACATGCTATTCCATTCAGTTTGCGTTTAGTTGGACCATCATTTATTTTTCAACAGGACAATGACCCCAAACACACCTCCAGGCTGTGTAAGGGCTATTTGACCATGAAGGAGAGTGATGGGGTGCTGCGCCAGATGACCTGACCTCCACAGTCACCGGATTTAAACCCAATCGAGATGGTTTGGGGTGAGCTGGACCGCAGAGTGAAGGCAAAAAGGCCAACAAGTGCTAAGCATCTCTGGGAACTCCTTCAAGACTGTTGGAAGACCATTTTAGGTGACTACCTCTTGAAGCTCATCAAGAGAATGCCAAGAGTGTGCAAAGCAGTAATCAAAGCAAAAGGTGGCTACTTTGAACAACCTAGAATATGACATATTTTCAGTTGTTTCACACTTTTTTGTTATGTATATAATTCCACATGTGTTAATTCATAGTTTTGATGCCTTCAGTGTGAATCTACAATTTTCATAGTCATGAAAATAAAGAAAACTCTTTGAATGAGAAGGTGTGTCCAAACCTTTGGTCTATACTGTATATATACTGTCTTTGGGCCTAAACTATATATATAAAAAAGAAAAAATGCTATAAAAACCACAAGGTCTGAATAGGGCCCAAATATATTTCCTAAGTAGTATAGAAATATAATATATGGAAGCAAGCAGAATATATACCGTGTCGCTTAAACCAATTTAAATAAGGCTTCAATTATAAATCGCTATGTATAAATGACATAAATGACATATAGCATAAGAGATAAAAGAGACTATATGTCCGGTCCAGACTTTGTTTGATACCATATATGAGTAACAGTGCGGTCCAGTTTTTGAAAGTTGCATGATTCCTATATAGGATACGATTAACTTATTCATCCCTCATTCTCATTATATTTCTACCCACTGAAGGAGAAACCAGTGCGGTTTCAAAATGCGTGCAGGCTGAATCCCCCATATTTTTTCTTCGTAGTATATATTGGGAGCGTGGCAATCTCCAAGCAGTCATGCACACCTGACCAGTTACTATGCCCTGGAGGCTGGTTTTAAAGTCAGTATAAAACTAAGTCTGCTTACATAGCACCTACCAGTAGCCATTAGGCTCCAGGAGAAGTATATAGTGGGCTCAGCATGCATGTTGGTACTTGCATCCCTGAATCCGATGAAAGCTATAATGGCACCGGACGGGGTTAAAAGCAGAGTGTGCTTGGCGTGCATGCTGTACCTGCGCTCCCTGGACTTTGTGTGGCTGTCATGGCCCATAAAAGGTAGGAACTAGTGTTAGGGACCACTCATTAAGGCGACCTTGACGTGGTGAGTGGCTTATTATGCTTTGGCCAAAATGTACACCAATGCCTTATTCAACATCCAGCATAAAGGCAGGGCAGAGTGCTGGTTGCAGTGTGCGATTGCATTTTGTGTTTTTGCGGTTTCAAAATGCGTTTGGGAATTTTGAGAATAGCAGCCTATATGGAGCACAAATCTCTATACTAGGATACAAATCCCGTGGTCAAAGAACAGACAGTGTTGTGAGGATATCAACCCTTCATGCGCTAAAGCAAAGTGCCAGTACTAGAGCACATTTCAACGAGACAACAAGCGCTCTACAGGAAGAGCGAAACTCGAGTAAAGCTATGTATGCATGAGCCACTATTGAAAGCAGAGTCAAGTTTGGTAAGCAGTTGACATCACAGTTAGTTCGATCATAGTATACAACTGATATATGCCAATTATATCAAATGGTGACTGCAAACTCACTTGATTACTACCGCGTGTCTTATGGAACTGTTTCAATAAGCGGCAAATTGAAAACTGTACAATTGCCACATTTGGATACATTGATGGTCATATCACTCTTATGGCAATAAAAACAGCATAGCGGGAAAGTTTATATCAATGGGACACTTCATTAATTTCTCCTAGTACTGCTGTGGTATTTATTCAATTTGCAGTGGTGTGTGAGCTCCGAACCAACTGTTTATAGAGGGATCCAGATTGTGTTGTACTTTATTTTAAATACCTTTACTGATGCTGCCAACCTGCGTGTTTATTTTTTTTAAATATGGCTCCTATGCCCTGCTGTGCCCCCCTCTAGCATAGCTACAGGGAGTAGGGGATGCCAGGGTTTCTCAATGGGCGTTACTGGCTGTGCTGCGATCCAATTACAGAGGCGAGCATCACAACCAGGGGGAAAAAAAATGCTCACCTTCCTTCTATACTGTGATTGTATAATGGCACAGCCAGGGAGAAGGAGACACCCATTGAGAAACCTTGGCGTCTCCTCCTCCCTATACCGATGCTCAGTATTAACATACTGAGCGTGAAAACTATAGGGGGGCACAGCGCGGCATAGGAGCCATATTTTAAAGAAATATGCAGGGTGGCAGCATCAGCGTGAGGTATCCCACAAGTAAAGATATTTATCTAGAATAAAATAAAACCATGAAAGTTCCTCATCCATTTTCTCGTGGAGAGGCCATTCGCTCCCCTAATCATTGAAGAAAACTCACCAAAGTTTCTGCGGTGAGTGTAATGACGTCACCATGTGATCATGTACAAACTCTGTGTTCTCTTCACTTGAACAGGGAAAAGTCATCCCATTGAAGTGAATTGGGACAGCGGTGTTGTAATTACAGTTGCTCGTCGCAGAAGTTGTGACAGCGAACAGGCAAAGAGTGATTGAAGATAATGTAGCACTCGTACAAGCTCTGTGTTCCCTTCACTTGAACAGGGAAAGTGAATAGGGACGGTGGTGTTGTAATTACACCTGTTAGCTGAAGCAGTTGTGACGGCGAGCAGGTAAACAGCGAAGAGAAGGCTGTGCTCGTACCAGCGCTGGGTTCTCTTCAAAAAGCATACCAGAGTAAATAAAATATAAAGATAAAAGTAAATATAAATTAAAGATAAATCTACATTGAAAATTAACTTGGATGCCACTTCTAAAAACTCATTGCCTCTATTAGGTCGAGTTATTTTCAAGCCAATTATTTGGAATTCATAGCAATGTTTGTTTCCAATAATTCGCTCATATAAACTTGCAGCCAATCAGCCAATAAACAAGTCAACACTCATTTGTCGACTGATCTTTGATCAGGATGCGCTGCCGATAATCGAAAGGACATTGCATTGGCTTGTGTAATAGGGGATGTAAACAAGCACCAATGGACATGTTTATCGAGCATCAGCACTGTAATACATCCCAAAGTATTATTTCCACTGGCCACTAAGTCAATTCAATTTATATGCAATAGTTAAGGAAGAGTCTTATCATTCCTAGTTGTACAACCCTCTACTGTAGCTTGTTCTTACAGATGGTTTACTCCAGGGATGGCCAACCTGAGTCTCTCCAGCTGTTGCAAAACTACAACTCCCAGCATGCCCAGACTGCCTACAGGTATTAGCCTACAGCAAAGCATGGTGGGAGTTGTAGTTTTACAACAGCTGGAGAGCCACAGGTTGGCCAGCCCTGGTTTACTCTAATGTAAATGTTTAAGGCAACAAACATGTATAACCTAGTGAAGTTATTATTAGTACAGCTCATACACCATTAAATTACTTACAATATGCTTGCTATCTACTAAATAGTGTTGAGCACAAATATTCGAATTGCAATTTTTAATCGCGAATATCGCCACTTCGAGAATTCACAAATATTTCGAATATAGGGCTATATATTCGTAATCACGAATATTCTAATCACGAATTTATCGCAAATTTACTGCAAATTTATTGCGAAAATCGGCACTTAGCAACATCCCTAGCAACCAATAGGAAAGTTGCCTATAGGACTAGTGTTGATCGCAAGTTTTTGTATTGCAAATTTTATCACAAATTTTCTGATAGCTGATTTTCGCAATCAAGAAAATAATAACTGTAGATCACGAATTATGAAATTCGTGAATATATGACAAATATTCGCCCAAATATTTGTGAAATATCACAAATTCGAATATTGCCCCTGGCGCTTATCACTGCTACTAAAACCTGCTGAACCATAGTACAACTACTGTGTATGTATATAAGGAAAAGAAAAAAGAAAAAACCTAACCAGGCAACTGTCACTTACTTACATCAACACAGCAACCCCTTAACACTTTCAGCCCTGTTTTTTTTTTGCTTTTACGATTAAGTTTTTTCACTCCCTGCCTTTCTGGGGCCATAACTTTTTAATTTTTTTCGTTCATATAGCCATATGGGGGGCTATGTTTTTTGAGGAACAAGTTGCACTTTCTAATGGCACTATTTAATATTGCATAAAATGTAGTGGGGAGCTGGAAAGAAATTCCAAATGAGGTAGAATTGGAAAAAAAATATATTCTGCCATAGTTTTATGGGTTTTGTTTTTATGATGTTTTCTATGGGGTAAAACAGGTCAGTACTAGAGATAGTTTAAAAAATTTGATTTGGCAACTTCGCCAAGGTTCGCCAAGCAATTTAATTTGCTACAAATTAATTTGTCATGAATCGCTACAAATCGGGTATACCCAGGCTACTCTGATTTAGGGTACAGCCACAAGGAGAGGCTGTGCTGTGGGCGGGTTGCATGCCAATTAGTCCGCAGCTGCCTTTCATTTAATAATGAAGACTGCACTGTATGATCGGTCTTCATTGTTAATGGCTGAACCTTTAGAGCAACTTTAAACAGAGGTTGTTGCTGGTATGTGGTTTGTCTGGTTAGGAGGGCACGATATGCAAATTATTGCTGTTCTGGCCTGCCTGGAAGAAGTAGAGCCAGCAAAAGATGAGGATGGTCATCATTAAGACCAGGTCCCCCTAAGGGGTGTAGACTGGATGGAATTGGTTGGCATACTGGCACTGGAATAATAAGGGCTTCCATCTTATTGGTATTGAATTACATATATTAGTTTATGGCTGATATAGGAATAAGTAAAATAAATAAATCTAATGCAGAAAAAGTCTCCCTGCAGTTTCCCTGCACTCTCCAATATTCTTCTATTAATCGTTTTCAGCAACACTGTCCCTAGCACATGAGCGCTTGCAACGTCTCTCCCAGTGTCAGCTCACAACACTAGTGATGGGTAGTCCGTGAACCAGGAACTAAAGCAAGTGGGAGGAGACAGATACTAGAAAGGAATGATTCAGCAGCTCCAGCAGGATCATTGTCACTATCACTACCACTTGCTATATAGTCTATAAAATCTCAGAAATTGCACTGCTTATACTTTTTTATTTTATGGAAAGTGGGGTTATTTTATTTTTTATATGTTTACAAATATTTTTTATAGTTCCCCTAGGGAACTTCAACAAATTTTCTCATAGACCCAAATGCATTTGCATTGGAGTCTATGAGACTAAGGGATCATGCTCACTCCCATAAGTGTTTTGCATTCTGCAAATCAAGGATCTGCAAAACAGGGATCCTGGCCAAGTGCATACTAGCATTTATTTTTTGACTACTATAGAAATAAAACGGACAAGAATAAGACATAGTCTATCTTTTTTGAGGGGCCACGGAAAGAATGTGCGGATGTAGACCACACACCATGTGCTGTCCACATCTTTCGCAGCCTCATTGGATACAGACAGAAACTACAGCCATGTGCATGAATCCTTACATCTACACTGCTACAGGTACAGTATCCCTAGGAACCTATCTACAGCAGCCTTGGATACTTCGGGGGGCCAAGGATGCTGCACACACTATCTGGTTCCCTTGATCCCCACTATGGGAAGCAGGTGCACAACTAAGAGCATCTAAGGGGTTAAATGTATACAATCAATGTTATTTTCGATCACATACATTTTAACAGCAGGCATCTGGCAACTATGGCACCCACTGCACTCATGAGTGAGACCCATCTCTAAAGGCCCGCCCTGCACCATACACTTACAGTGCTGGATGGGAGGGGATTAAATGGGTTGTATTATTAACCACTATCACTGTAGATTATGCTTCTGAAGCAAGCAACCAACAGAGAAGTTAAAATGACAGCCATTCAGATGAGATAAGATGTTCATATCTAGAGATGAGCAAATTTTTTAAAAATTCAATTCGGACGGTTCACAGAATTTTTGGGAAAGACTTGGTTTGATCGGAATTTATTTGCGGCGAATCGTGTTAAAAAAACTGCTATTTCCTGGCTGCAGAGAGACTTTATAGTGGTATAGAACACTGTGCCTTGCAGTAACACACATAGTAGTCTGCTTTGGTAGTGAAATAATACTGTGAGTCGGTATGACATGCAGATGACAGGCATCGCTATTAAAATTACTGCACACTTCACTTATTTGGGCAGTCACGGGGCCAGAACTGACCAAAAAAACTCAAGTATGTCTACAGAACCTGTTCTATTAAACGCTTAAACAAGTGGAGCCCCCCGACAGAGTGGAGAGGGTGTTAGCAGTAAGTTTGTGTTGACATTACTGATCATTTCGCCCTTCCTCTGCTCCATCAGAACAATGACCCCCAATAATCAGATCCTGTCTGTTAAGCATCCGCCTTCATTCGGTCAGCGTTTGGTCAGTAATCCATCAGTATAGCTAAAGCCAAGAAAAGCAGGAGTGGATCCAAAACAGAGATGACCGATCAACCATTCAAGAACTGCTGGGTTGCTGGTCAAGACACAATCTCTAGATGACGCCAGGAGCTCAGGCCTCTCGCTGCGACTCCTGCTGACACGCCCCCTTACTCTGCTGCGACCTGTGCAGGGCCTGGCACTTCTCTGTCTGACATACTGTTAAATCAGATAAATAAATAAAAAGGAAATTAACACACCCCGAAAAAGTCTGTAATTTTCTCACTTCACCACACAACGGCTAATAAGCCCTTTATTTTCCACTAATACACGCCAAAAAGGGCTTTAATTTTCTCACATCACCACACAACGGCAAATACTTTTTTTGTGCCACTAATACATGCAAAAAAGGGCTTTAGAACATCTAACTACACCGCTGACTGACAAATATATGTTTATTTTGCCACTTATACACGCCACAGAAGGCTTTAGAACATATGAATGGCAAGTATATTTTACTTTTTTCCACTTATAGAATCTATAACAGGGCTTTAGAACATATAACTGCACCGCTGAGCGGCAAATATATTTTTCTTTTCCACTAATACACCCAAAAAAGTCTTTAGAACATATAACTGCACTGCTGAATGGCAAATAGGCCCTTGTTTTCTTCCACTTACAGTATACAAGCCACAGAAGGGTTTAGAACATATAACTGCACCGCACAAGGGCAAATAAAATGTAGAAATAATTCCTTGTAATAAACCCTGTTAATGGATGTATCAAACAGCACTTGTACCCCAATAACAAGAACGGTTTGCTGATATTACAGAGCTGTATAATGGCAATTTGGGTCCCCATTCAGTGCAGCAAGGTGTAATAGGATTATTCCTACTACCCAGGCTGTAATCTCCTCTACTGAACCCTGTTCAACATAACTGCTACAGAATGATTCCTCCCTATCCTTTCCATACACCTTGAATAATCTTTCCCTGCACTTGTAAATCTTTTTTTTTAGCACAATAAAGTATTTTCTAACACTGTCCTTATCGCCTGCTGATGTCTCTCTTTGCACTCTCTCCCAAGCACAATGGAAAATTGCATAATCCAAGATGGATGAGGCTATTTATAGGGCTGTGACATTGCTGGACTTGCTGGCTGCTGATTTGCTGCATGCATTGCATTATGGGTGATCCCGCCTTCCCAGAGTTCCTTGCTACATGTCCTCACACGTGCAGCAGCCATTTTAGTAAAAAATTTGATTCGTTACCAAGACGCGTGAGGAAATTCGGATTCAGTGCGAATCAAATTTTTCAGAAATTTGGATCAAATTCCTCTACGTCAACTTCAATTAGGTCATCTCTATTCATATTCCCTAATCAAGCATTTAAAAAGGGCCTGTCATTTTGAAACAGCTCCTTTAATTTTAAAACATACACATGTATTATATTTTTTATAAAACTTACCCTTAATTGATTTATTCATAATTTTTTTTTTCTACAGACAAATCTTATTGCTATAAGATGCTGTATGATACTAAATATGTTTATACAGAAGTGATATGTAGGGTTGAGCGAACCCGTGGATGTTCGGGTTTGACGGGTTCGGACAAACTTTGTTTCAAAGTTCAGTTTGGGTCCCGAACTTGACACTGCACTCCTAACCCCATTGAAATCAATAGAGACCCAAAAAATGTAAAAAATGTAAAAAAGTCATGGAAAGGACTAGAGGGCTACAAATGGATCCAACGTCGGGGATAAAGCTGTACAATTGCCTGCAAACAAATAAATAAACACATGTTGGCTACCTCCTCCGCTTCTTCTGCCTACACCACCACATTCACCTCCTCCTTTACTCGGACCACCATCTTCTGGCATAAGATTATTATGTCTTAAATTGAGTAGAGAAGTATACTGGCCATACCCCAAAAAATGGCTATAGGTCACAAAACAAAAACAAGGTTGCCCACCTCCTCCACCTTCTCTGCCTCTTCCACCTACACCACAACGTCAAAAGCCTCCACAAATTCCTACTCCACTTGGCCCACTACATGTGTGATGACTGAGGGCATAGGGCAAGGAACTCTGGGAAGACGATATCACCCAGATTGACATGCCTGCATGCAGCCAATCATCAGCCAGCCAGCCCTGTGTCACGTCCCTATAAATATGTCGATCATCTTAGAGTCAGACATTTTCCAGCGTTCATAATGCAGGGACAGATGTGTGAAGGTGCTAGGGACAGCAATTGTAAAAACCTAATTGTGGAAAAAAAAGACAGAAAAAAACAATTTATAAGTGCAGGGAAAGTATAGGGAGCAACCATTTCATAGCATCTTAGTGCAGGGAGAGATGTCAGAAGGCGCTATGGACATTGATAGGAAAGTGATTTACAAGTGCAGGGAAATATTACTTGGGGATCCAAATAGCCATTAGACAGCTTTGTCATTCCAGCTATTTGTTATTGGGCTGCAAGTGCTATGTTGAAAAGCCTTTAGTGGCTTATATCTTAGTATCTTTAGTATCTTACATCAGTACTACAAGAAAAATATATACGCACTTTACTCTAAGTTTTTTCTGGTCAAAGCGTATAGTGGCCCATTTCAGTCCAACACGAAAAATATATCCTCAGTTCACTTCTGCAGTTATTTCTGTTGAAAGCATATGGGGGCTTATTACAGTAAAAAAAAGAAAAATATATAGGCACTGCACTGTTGGAGTCATTTCTAATGATGGCGTATAGGGTCGTATTTTAGCACAACAAGAAAAATATATTCTCAGTGCATTTCTGCAGTTAATTCTGTGGAAAGCATTTATTGGCCTATTTCAGTCCAACAAGAAAAATATATTCTCATTTCACTTCTGCAGTTATTTCTGTTGAAAGTGTATAGAGGTGTATTTTACTAAAAAAAAAGAAAAATATATACGCACTGCATTTCTGCAGTTAATTCTGGTGAAAGCGTACAGTGGCCGATTTCAGTATAACAAGAAAAATGTATACTCAGTTCACTTCTGCAGTTATTTCTGTTGAAAGCATATAGGGAAGTATTAAAGTAAAAAAAGAAAAATATATGGATGTACACTTTCTTCTGTATGAACCAAATTCCGTTATCCTTTTGTTGGTGAAATTTTATTGGGACATGCCCTTATTTGGGAAATTTGATAGGTGAATGTACACTTTCTTCTATATTTACCTAATTCAGTTATCCTTTCATTGATGAAATTTTATTGGGACATGCCCTTTTTTAGGAAAATTTGATGGGTGAATGTACACTTTCTTCTGCATGAACCGAATTCCATTATCCTTTCGTTGGTGAAATTTTTTATTTCAAGATAGTTTTTTTTTAGGTGAAACTGATTGGCGACTGCAAAACTCCTTTTGCTGTATGAACCGAATGACGTTGTGGTGAATTTTTTTCTTTCAAATTAGTTTTTGTTCGGTAAAAATTATGGGTGACTGAAAAACTCATTTTGCCGCATCGACCGAATGAGTGAGGTCTTGTGATGTCTGAAAGTGTGAGGAAAGTATATAATTTTTAAACAACAAATATACAAAAAGTGCAATGATAACCTCCTGATGCTGCCACCACCTCCAGGCTCTGTCATTGTGCCACTTGGTGGCCTCCTCATACTGCCTCCACCTCCAGACTCTGTCATTGTGCCACTCTGTTGTCCCCTCATGCTGCTTCCACCTCACCACTATGTCATAGGGCCACTATTTGGACTTCTCATGCTGTTGCCACCCTCCCCACTTCATGACTAGGCAAACACTGATGGATTACTAAGTAAATGCTGACCAAATGAAGGCAGATGCTCCACAGACAGGATCTGTTTTTTGTGGGTTATTGTTCTGACAGATCAGAGGAAGGGCAAAATAATCAGTGACATCAACACAAACTTACTGCTGACACCCTCTGCGCTCTGTTGGGGGCTCTACTTGTATAAGCATTCTGTAGACATCTATGTGGAATCAGCTGAAGAAGTGTGCTTCTTCTTGACGCTACTATCGACCTGTAAGGCTGAGTCCATATTTGAGTTATATTTGTTGGTTTTGGCCCGGTGACTGCCCAAATAAGTGAAGTGTGCAGTGATTCTAAGAGCGACGCCTATCATGTGCTTGTCATACTGACTCACAGTATTATTTCACTACCCCAGCAGACTCCCTATGCATGTTACTGCAAGGCACAGTGTTCTACACCAGTATAAAGGCTCTCTGTCGCCCGGAAATAGCATTTTTTATGCAATTCGCTGCAAATAAATTCATAGCAAATCTTTTCGAAAAATTTGGTAAACCGCCGAATCAAATTTTTTAGAAATTCACTCATCTCTAATTATGAACTCCCAAAAATGGCTTTATTTCACCAACACAATTAATAGACTGAGAACCTCTCCTATTACAATAAGATGGATGCAAATGCCATGTTATGAACCCCCAAAAATGTCACCGACACAATTTGCAGACTGAGTGACTCTCCTATTATAGTAAGTCAGATGAAAATGCTGTGTTATGAACCCCAAAAATGGCTTTATGTCACCGACCTAATTGTCAGACTGATTGACTCTCCTATTACAGTAAGTCAGATGCAAACAGTGGCGTCTCTAGCTTTCAAATTTTGGGGGGGCACACTGGGGGCCAGGACAAAAGTAGGGGGTCAGCTATAACAACGATACATTTACACAAGTATGCTTAGAAATGCTGTGATACTTTACCCAATACCTAAAACCGCAATAGGGAAGAAAAACCCCAATCACTCAGATTTCAACATGTCCTAGCTGCCTGGGGATCTGTGGATGACACTTATGGAGGGGGATCTGTGGATGACACATACCGTTTATAGCATCTTATGCTATGTGTCATCCACAGATCCACCCCATATCAGTGTCATATCGGGATCCCTCTCCCCATAAGGCCCCATTCACACATCCGAAATTTGCGTAATGGAATTGCGGACCCATTCATTTCTATAGGGCAGCACGACGTGCTGCCGGATACGGAAAGGCGGTCCCGCACTTCCGGATCCGCAATTCCGTTCCCGAAAAAAAATGCGGACCCGCACATTGCTGCTGTTATGGACGTCTGAAGGGAGCCTAACAGTGTCATCCACAGAGAGGCACAGATCCCCCCCCCCCCATAACCGTGTCATTTACAGATCCCCCTCCCTATAACAGTGTCATCTACAGATTCCCCCCCCCCCGTAACAGTGTTATGACATCCAAAGACCCCCGATCCCCCTCCCTATAACACTATAAGAGTATCATCCACAGATCCCTCTCCCTATAACAGTGTAATGACTCATGACATCCACAGAAAACAGATCACCCTCCCACCGCTCACATTTGAACATGATTTCTCTAAACGGTAAAGTAAACACTGTAATCATCCAGGCTGCACTGACAGTGACTTTAAAGGGCTTCTGCACTTTCATTTAACTGAGATGATCTATACTCTGGATAGATCTTCAGCTTCTGATCGGCAGCGGTCAGACACCCGGTACCCCCGCCGATCAGCTGTTTGAGAAGGCAGCGGCGCTCGAGCAGCACCGCGGCCTTCTCACTGTTTACCGCCGGCCCACTGACTGACCTCACGACTAGTATCAACTAGCCTGAGCGCGGCTAAGCTTTGTCACTTGAATGAAGCTAAGCTGCGTCCACGCTAGTTGATACTAGTTGTGACGTCAGTGGGCTGGCGGTAAACAGTGAGAAGGCCGCGCCGCTACTGGAGCGCCGGTGCCTTCTTAAGCAGCTGATCGGCGGGGGTCCCAGGTGTCTGACCCCCGCCGATCAGAAGCTGATGATCTATCCAGAGTATAGATCATCAGTTAAATTAAAGTGCAGAACCCCTTTAACTTTTAAATCAGGAAGAATCTGGGGCAGCCGCCAGCCAGCTCTCCTCTCAGACTCAGTCAGAGTCAGATCTAATCTCTCTAGTTAGAATAGAAAGAGATTTAGGGCTCTTTCACACTTGCGTTCTTTTGTTCCGGCATAGAGTTCCATCGTCGGGGCTCTATGCCGGAAGAATCCTGATCAGTTTTATCCTAATGCATTCTGAATGGAGAGAAATCCGTTCAGGATGCATCAGGATGTCTTCAGTTCAGGACCGGAACGTTTTTTGGCCGGAGAAAATACCGCAGCATGCTGCGCTTTTTGCTCCGGCCAAAAATCCTGAACACTTGCCGCAAGGCCGGATCCGGAATTAATGCCCATTGAAAGGCATTGATCCGGATCCGGCCTTAAGCTAAACGTCGTTTTGGCGCATTGACGGATCCGACGTTTAGCTTTTTCTGAATGGTTACCATGGCTGCCGGGATGCTAAAGTCCTGGCAGCCATGGTAAAGTGTAGTGGGGAGCAGCATACTTACCGTCCGTGCGGCTCCCGGGGCGCTCCAGAGTGACGTCAGGGCGCCCCACGCGCATGGATGACGTGATCGCATGCGCATGGGGCGCTCTGACGTCACTCTGGAGCGCCCTGGGAGCCGCACGGACGGTAAGTATACCGCTCCCCCGCTCCCCACTACTACTATGGCAACCAGGACTTTAATAGCGGCCTGGCTTCCATAGTAACACTGAACGCATTTTGAAGACGGATCCGTCTTCAAATGCTTTCAGTTCACTTGCGTTTTTCCGAATCTGGCGTGTAATTCCGGCAAATGGAGTACACGCCGGATCCGGACAACGCAAGTGTGAAAGAGGCCTAGGTCAGTCCACTCAGTCACTACTTGTAAGTTGTACCTTATTATTATTAAGTTAACCTGCTACACACCGTCTCCACTAGGTCAGGTTCAGTCCAGTCTGTTCGGTATCGGTAGGGTAGGGTAGGGTAGGGCCACGCCACGCCACACACTGTCTGTTCTCTAGTCTGGGCCTGGCTGGCTTAAAGGGCTTCTGTCACCCCACTAAAGTCATATATTTTTTTTTGCCAACTTAAATTCCTTATACTGCGAAATATTAATATATAATGCTATTACTCATTTTGGTTGGGTAGTTTCTTCAAAAAACTGACTTTTATAATATGTAAATGAGCTCTCTACCAGCAAGTAGGGCGGCTACTTGCTGGTAGCAGCCGCATCCTCCTTTCATAAAGATGCCCCCTCCTCATGTTGATTGACAGGGCCAGCGAACGTGCTCGTCCTCTGCTGGCCCTGTCTGCGTTCAAAATCTGGCGCCTGCGCTGTACCAGTCTTCAGTTGGCGCAGGCGCACTGAGAGGAGGACGCTCGCTCGGCCGCTCCTTCCTCAATGCACCTGCGCCGGGTGTAGATGTAACGTCATCGGCGCAGGCGCATTGAGGATGGAGTGGCCAAGCGAGCGTCCTCCTCTCAGTGCGCCTGCGCTGGGTGTAGATGTAACGTCATTGGCGCAGGCGCATTGAGGATGGAGTGGCCGAGCGAGCGTCCTCCTCTCAGTGCGCCTGCGCCGACTGAAGACCGGTACGGCGCAGGCACCAGATTTTGAACGCAGACAGGGCCAGCCAGAAGATGAGCACGTTCGCTGGCCCTGTCAACCAACATGCGAAGGGGGCGTCTTTATGAAAGGAGGATGCGGCTGCTACCAGCAAGTAGCCGCCCTACTTGCTGGTAGAGAGCTCATTTACATATTATAAAAGTCAGTTTTTTTCAGAAACGACCCAACCAAAATGAGTAAGAGCATTATATATTAATATATCGCATTATAAGGACTTTAAGTTGGAAAAAATATATATATGACTTTAAGCAGCTGCTGCCAGTAGATGAATGAATCAGAATCAGCTCTTCTCACTGCCACTGAGTCTGACTCAACTGGTCAGGTCCTGGAGCCGGAGGCGGAGCTGGGGGCGGAGCCGGGGACGCGACGCGGCGGCGGTGGGTGGAGACTTGAGAGTGAGACCGCAACTGCAGTCTGCACCGAGTCCGAGACTCAGATCATCAGATGTGAAGAAGATGTCCGGTAGGGCTGCCTAGTGCCTACACAGTGCACAGCAGCGCAGCATAGACCAACTATTACCAAAATGAATGGGGGAAATTTTAGTTGGGGGGGCACATGGGGCACAGCTTGATGTAGGGGGGGCCGTGGCCCCCTCTGGCCCCCCCCTGGCGACGCCACTGGATGCAAATGCTGTGTTCTGAACCCCAAAAATTGCTTTATGTCACTGACACAATCAGCAGACTGATTAACTCTGCTATTACAGTTAGATGGATGCAAGTGCCCTGTTATGAACCCCCAAAAATGGCTTTGTGTCACCGACACAATTAGCAAACTGTTTGACTCTCCTATTAAAGTATGATGGATTCAAATGCCGTGTTATGAACCCTAAAACATGGCTTTATGTCACCAACACATTTAGCAGACTGATTGACTCTACTATTACAGTAAGTTAGATGCAAATTCTGTGTTATGAACCCCCAAAATGGCATTATGTCACCAACACCATTAACATACTAACTCTCCTATTACATTTAGACAGATGCAAATGTATTATGAACCCAAAAAAAATGGCTTTATGTCAGAAACAATAAGAGTGATTACCTCTCCTATTTCAGTAAGACAGATGTAAATGCCATGTTATGAACCCCGCAGAATCAAATTTTTTTAAATTCGCTCATCTCTAGTTATGAACCCCAAAAACTGTCTTTATGTCACTGACACAATTAACAGACCGAGAACCTCTCCTATTACAATAAGACAAATGCAAATGCCATGTTATGAATTCATAAAAATGGCTTTATGTCACCAAAACAATTAGCAGACTAATTGACTCTTCTATTACAGTAAGAAAGATGTAAAAGCCATGTTATGAACCCCCAAAAAAGCCTTTATCTCACCGACACAATTAACAGACTGATTAATTCTCCTATTACTGTAAGACAGATGTTATGTTATGAACCCCCAAAATGTCTATAAGTCACCCACAGAATTAACAGCCGATTAAGTATTGTATTTCTTTGTCACTGATGCAAAGGAGGTGTATTGCACCAATAAAAATGCCTACAGGTCACCCACAGACAGAACATCCAAATTAAAAGCCTAACACTGTCCTTCACTGCAGCAGCATCCTGTCCCTATACTAGTTAGAGCAGAATTGCGGCGCAACACGTGTTTATGCATGCAGTCAATACTAGGCATGACTGTGATGGCTTCCTACTGCCACAGCTTAAAGGCTTCTGAGTGACTGCACTGCAGCCTTTCAACAAGCTTTATTTAAAATCCAAACCTCTAACACAAAAACGGACTCTCCCACCTATGTCTATGTTCGGGTTCAGATACCTAAACACAGTAATGTTCGGTACGAACTAGAACATTCTAGTCCAGGTTTACAAATCCCTAGTGACTGGGTAAGATGTTGAATGGAAAGTATGATTATGTTATAAAATAAGGAAAGGATGCGAGCAATACAGATAAAAAGCAAAAGAAAGCATTGACAATGTGACATATCATGATATATCTATTCTGTTGACTTAAAGTGATAGTTTCTTCATTTAGTTAGTACTTTTTTGCCTGGTCCTGTATGGTTTGCTGTTGATCTTCTTTCCAAGCAGTGCAAAATATATAGGAAAGCTGCTAATTGTAATGATCCTGTACTCATAAGTTCTTAAAGTTGTCAGATATTTTCAAAAATACTTTTTATTTTTATTCTTGTACTTTAAAATATGTTCACATTAGTCACAAAAATTTCCAAAAGAACTAGCTAAACACAAGTAAAGACAGGTCTTTTAATATAAAAAAAAAAATGTGCAGACAATTGGCTTTAATAGATAAATAATAGTACTGTCTTTTTGTCAAAGACACAATTGAGTCAAGAGATATAACATAGAATAAATAGATGTAAAAATACCTTTTTGTCATTTTAGTACTTAGTTTAACAGCTTTTTTTCCTTTTTTTGTCTGTAGCCTAACATGTATTTCCCATAGGAGCAAAGGAACAGTAATGTGATTCATATGTCCTTTTTCTGCATGAATATAACCTTGTTATAGCTATATTTCATCAATCTACACAGATACTTGAAATAAAATATCTTTTAGCTTGTCCTTTGATATGTAATATAAAGCTGCATTTTTAATTGCTTAGGGTGTATAACCATGCTTTCTTTTATCACAGTATTGATCTACATCATGTGCTTAAATATCTCAATGTACAGTACATAATTTATCACTACCTCATCAACTTGAATGGACTTTGAATACAAGAAAGACTTTTACCTTCTCTTAGATTTATCTTGTCATTGAGTTCATTTTCAGTGCAAATTCAACTTAGGTCATAAGATTACTATGTGATCTTTTAATGTCTAGTTATACTGAAGATTATCCAATATAAATATACCAGTTTTTGCCCTAGACCTTAGTAGTAAAAAGCATTGTTCTTTTAAACAAAGATCAGCCAACGTATAGTTCACGGTTGAATAGTTAAAAAGTT
The DNA here is from genome assembly GCF_014858855.1 of Bufo gargarizans. NCBI lineage: Eukaryota > Metazoa > Chordata > Amphibia > Anura > Bufonidae > Bufo > Bufo gargarizans. The sequence continues at coordinate 138,824,589 of NC_058082.1, read as the reverse complement.
GAAAATGCCTTTGAAAAATTCTACAAAGGAAACTGTGAAAATTTAAAGTAAAATAATGGACTATGCTTATAATATAAAGTGTAATAAGTACCAAGCTCAATACGATTCAAATAAATGCAAATTAAATGGAAAAGCTTATCCAGGTTCACTGATATACAAAACTATAACTAGATAGATCATAAAAGAAGAATTTAACCAGCACAATATAGATATATAATATGTACATATCTCAATGTGCATACAGTATTCTTCTAAAATTCTTACCCTTTCAATTTATGTTATTGCATGTTATTGTCTGTGTTATGTTCTACTTTTTCCAGGGCCCCAAAGCTTCCCAAACCATTTAGCTCTACAATATTAAAGGAGATTTCCTATCCTGAAGACAGGTCATCAATATCAGATCGGCAGGGCTCCCACTCCCCTGCTGATCAGCTGTTTGAAGAAGCCGCAACTCTCCGATAAGTGCCACAGCATTCTCATAGCTTTCCAAGCACAGCGGGATTGGATGGCGTCTGGCATGAGGGCAGAAGTCGTTTTAGGCTAAGTGTTGTTACTGGCAAAATGTCCTGCAGCTAAACATGGCATGGATCTACTATAACAGCTATTTATTTTCAGTTTCATTCACGGTACATAGTCACCCTCATTCCTACTTTTAACTGTCTGTTTGCTGAACATCTGCTGACATTGCTGCAAATTCAAAAACTTTCATTCATTGTACATTTTACTATCCACATAGCTCTGAGCTGATTTTATCTTTGTAACTTTTGTCTAAGTATTTGATCCTTGGTGACTTCCATGATATAACTAGGCCAATAAGTTTATTTATCTCTGCAAAACGTTTCCTTCTCATGTTTTAAATTTAACTGGAAATAGACTAAATTAATTTAATTAACCACAGATCTAAGCACACCCACACACCTATACATTTTGACATGGTATACAGGTGGCACGACTGCTGGAGTTGGCATTAGGGCAGAAGTCATCTTAGGCTATGTGTTGCTGTTGACTAAGTTTCCTGTAGTTAAATATGGCAGTTAGGCTGGGTAGGAGACAAGTACAGTATGTGAGATACTTAAACACAATTGCTAATATTTTACTTACAGTGCTAGGATTTTTGTATCTATCTAAATTGTATGTGCTGTTTTCCATCAAACTTTCCTGTAACCCCTCCATTATGTTCTCTCCACATCATCCCCTCTCTCCTTCTCTCATCCATGAACAGCTCACATGCATTGTTCACATTTTGAATCAACTTAACCCACCATGTCCCAGTGTACAACATAACAATACTCCTATAAATCACTGAACCATTTGTTTTTCTCATCATTCTTTTGCTTTTAACCACCTCATTAACATTTATTGTATGCGTTATCTTCATTCTTTAAACTGTGCACATTGGAACCTGCAGTCAGTGTGCAATAAACTCCCCTATATTCATGACTTCTTTCTTTCTCTTAAACTTCTGGCTCTCAACTTGGATTCAGATATATGACATAGCTCCCCTTGCTGCTTTTTCTTGAAGTGGCTTACATTTTTCTCATGCCCTCATACTGTACCTGAGAATAGGCATTGTGGTGGAGTGGGCATACTTATTTCCACACAATTCAACTTCCAAGTTATTCTCCCAGTACCATCACTAACATTCCCATCCTTTAAGGTCCAAACCCTCTGACTCTTCCACTTTCCCTCTTGTTTATGCTCCATGGGTCATCCACCCAGTTCCTGGATTACTTTGCTTCCACATTTCCTATTTTCAGAATTACCAGCTATCATGTTGGGTGACTTTAACATCCCTATGTAAAGCCCTATCTCCTTATCTGCCTCCCATCTTTTATCTGTAACCTCTTCTCTTGATCTTTCACAACTTTCTAACTCTCAGACTCATAAAGACTTGACCTGATCTTCTCCTAACTCAGCTTAGTTTCTGACTTTAGTAACTCTGATCTCACACTCTCTAACCACAACTTGCTCTCCTTTACAATAGTAAATTCTCATCCATCCCAGCAGACTCCCACCTATGACAGATTTAGCATCTACATGCCATTGCCCTTTGGAATTGTATAGACACTCTACATTTATCATTGTCCCTAGTATCCTCTGTTTCCTGTTTTGATCCGGCTACAAAACACTATAATTACGGTTGAGTGAAGCACACTTTGCATCACAGATCCAAGGTCGGTTCATTCAAAACTTCATTTGAATTTATTCGGGCCAAAAGAAATTGTTCTAAAGATGACAAATTAAAAATGGAGATGGAGATAGTGGCCATGAGACTTGCGGAGCGCAGGTACCCTCCTTGGACTTTAGATCGAGCTAGGGCCAAGACATTAAATAGACCCAGAGACAGGCTTGTTTTTCCAGACAAAGCACAACCCGACCTACCTTCATGCATTAATAGACAAACTAATGCAGCCGCAAAAAATGTTCCCTGTTTCGTCACCAACTATAGTTTGGAATTTTCACAAATTTGCGCAATAGTTACTAAACACCTACCTGTTCTAAATGGTGACGAACAGTGGTCTGACATCAGCTCAGCAGGTGTCAGATGCATTGCACGTCGCGCACCGACTATTGCGCAAAAAATTAGCCCAAGTCTTTTCACTGACAGTGACACCAGTAAAAAAGAAAAAAGTGCTTGGTTGAGACACAAAGGCACATTTAAATGCGGCCACCGCATTTGTATGTGCTGCAATTACATTAAAACAGGTCCAGCAGTTGTCTCAACAGCAACTCATAATTCTTTTAATAATAAACAATATGTAAATTGCAACACAAACTATGTGGTGTATTGCATTACCTGCACTATATGCAGTTTGCAATATATTGGATGTACAACCAATAGTTTAAAAGTCAGAATTTGTAAACACCTCTCAGACATCCCACATACCAAAGAAAGAAATGTTTCAGCGGCCAGTCTACATTTCGCGGTCTCTCATCAGGGAGACACCGCAGGTTTTCAGGTACAGGCCCTAGAAAGGGTTAATCCTCCTGCTAGAGGTGGTGACTATAAGAGAAAGCTCTTTAACAGGGAATCCTACTGGATTTTTTGTATGGGATCCCGGGTTCCAGCAGGGTTAAATCGCAAACATGATTTAATCCTGCATTACTGATCTTTGCTCAGATATACTTTTAAAACAGTTTATGTGTTTTTTGACATATCCAACTTTTTATTTCTATATGTGTCTTTGCCCTTATACTCACATGGCATTTGGATAGTAGGCGGAACCCAATTTGTGTGTCCACTCCTGCTAATCCAAACCATCTGTGAGTGCTAGGAAGTTCAGCTATTTAAGTATGGAGCCATTTAGCAACCAATGTGTCATGAATAAGGATCAGTATTAGAGCATCCGAAACATGTAGACCTGCTTGCCGTGTTGGATTGTCTTTTATCCTGTGTTATTTTGGAATAAAGAACAACGTCTTTTTTGGAAAGCTGGACATCCCGTCTTATTTTCATACAGTTTGCAACTGGTGCCCCTTCCAAGCACAGTCCGTGCTTCCACTGCAAGACTGACCAGGTGAGCGCCGCCTACGGAACTTTTATACTTTGTGCTTTCATCACTTGGAAACTTGGCGTGTCGCTCCCTGATTTCATGTTCTGAATATATATTCCTACACTACAGCTTATATATTTCCAACAGCTGCATCGTATTGTATAGCTGAATATGAACCACTCATCTCTTCGTATTATAGATGACTGCAATGAACGTCTTAAAAAAATGGATGCGATTTTCAACAGCAAAGACAAGGATTCCCAGGACACTTTAGAACTTAAAGTTCAGATGACTTCCCTGGAGAAATTATTAATAAAAGAAATGCAAACCTGGTGGGACTTAACCTCGCTCCAACGTTATATTGAGAAAAATATGATTCCTCGTGGACTCAGATTACGTAAAAAACCCACCACTCTCTACTCTGATGGCTTTGTATCCCAATGGCACGATATTTTATCTGATTGCTCCATCAAACTTATGGGCCTGATAGTGTCACATGAGGAAGAAGCCCTTTGTAATCTAAGGGAAGAAATTAAGGCCACGCAAGAGTTAATCATACCCTTCTCACACTTGGATATCTTTGAAGAAATGGATGCTAGTTTACAAGATAACCTTAATAAAATGGAAGAGAGCCTCATGACAGTCAAGCAAGGAAAATTTGCCCGCGATCTTCAAGACTATAAAGGCAACACAGTGTACAATTGGTCTGAAAATAGGGCCAACACGCCGCGCTCAATTATGCGCAAAAATTATCGCGGCAAAAAACCGAGAGCTCCCAGAGTTGCCTTTAGCTCTACAGATCCGGAGTCATCCGATTCTGCCTCCGATCTCCCGAATGCTCGGGTGGGCGAAATACAGCAGGCCACACACAACGCTTCCTGTGAACCAGATTTTTCACAAGCAAGGAAGTCAAAAAACGCAGGGCCGGGCGCAAGCACGCCAGGAACCAATCGCTACCCTTCACGCACCAGGAGACCGTGAGTACATCCCAAGTGGTGAACATATCTTCACGATGTCTAAGTCAATCACAAATAAATATTCTGTCTAGAGGTCTCTCCTTCTCTCCAACTCACCATTTCAACCTGTACCACACCATTCTTGACATCAATAGACTGGCTCGTAATCTTACTCTGAAAAAACACTTTCATCAATCAGATCCATCCAAATGTGAGGATCCCAGGGGGGCCACACCGCATGAAAATGACCCAACCGGCACGTACAGCACCTCAGCTCTTTCCTTTGAGGAACTTTCTAATCTTTCTTATATGCAACAATGCCGTCCCCTACAGAATGAAGAAAAAGAAAATAATTTTGCACATAATTTTGTTACATCTAACCGTGACTTCTATCCTGTGCAGTCACGGTCTCCTGTGTTAGATTGTTTCCAGGAACTTGTAGAAAGGGACTTGGTCACCCTAAATGATAAAGTGTACTCACAGGATATTGCTCAGAAATGTGACAATTTGTCTTACAAAGAAAATAGGGCTCTTAAAGAGCTGATGCTTCTGAAGGATATTGTCATTAAACAGGCGGACAAGGGTGGGGCTGTGGTGGTCCTGGATAGTTACATTTATAAAAAGCAAAACCTCGCTATGTTAGAGGATAATAGTACCTACCTTGAGCTCGACCACAACCCCACCCCCACCTATCAACAGGAGATGCTGCGACTATTGACTCATGGCTTGGAACATGGTTTCATTAACCAAAAACAACTGGACTATATATTTATCCAACATCCAGTGGTTCCAATTTTCCATTCCCTACCAAAAATCCATAAGGGAGGTTTTCCTCCAGCCATGAGGCCCATAGTCGCTGGCATAGGCTCCTTCACAGAAAGATTGTCCGCCTGGGTGGACAGTATCCTCCAGCCGCTGGTAAAATCCATACCTGGCTATCTGCAGGATACTAGAGCAGTGCTGCAAGCATTTTATGATTTTAAATGGGAACAGCACTTCTCTTGGATCACAGCGGATGTTACATCCCTATATACGGTCATCCCTCACAATTTGGCTATGGTTTCCTTAGTTTGGTTTTTAAATGTCTATTCTGACTTTTCTCCTACCTTCCAGGATTTTGTTTGTCGGGTTGTGCTCTTTCTGCTAAAACATAATGTCTTTATGTTCTCGCAACGTTATTTCTTGCAATTGACAGGAGTTTCCATGGGGGCGAAATTTTCGCCCTCCATGGCAAACATTTATATGGCATGGTGGGAATGTCACTTTTTATTTTCAGCAGATAACCCTTGGAGCGGCTCCCTGAGATGGTACGGTCGTTATATCGATGACCTGCTGTTCGTGTGGTCAGGCGATGTTGCGGCCGTGCCATCTTTTGGGACCTTTCTCAATAATAACCATTGCTGCCTAAAATTTACCATTTCACATGACATCACCACCATCGCCTTTCTTGATCTCTCTTTGGAGGGTGACTCTGCGACTCATCAAGTCCACTCTAGTACTTATCGCAAGGATACGTCAGGTAATACAACTCTCATGGCCACATCTTGCCATCCTCCACATGTGGTCCGTAATATCCCTAAAGGGGAATTTATTCGGGCCAAAATAAATTGTTCTAAAGATGACAAATTAAAAATGGAGATAGTGGCCATGAGACTTGCGGAGCGCAGGTACCCTCCTTGGACTTTAGATCGAGCTAGGGCCAAGACATTAAATAGACCCAGAGACAGGCTTGTTTTTCCGGACAAAGCACAACCCGACCTACCTTCATGCATTAATAGACAAACTAATGCAGCCGCAAAAAATGTTCCCTGTTTCGTCACCAACTATAGTTTGGAATTTTCACAAATTTGCGCAATAGTTACTAAACACCTATCTGTTCTAAATGGTGACGAACAGTGGTCTGACATCAGCTCAGCAGGTGTCAGATGCATTGCACATCGCGCACCGACTATTGCGCAAAAAATTAGCCCAAGTCTTTTCACTGACAGTGACACCAGTAAAAAAGAAAAAAGTGCTTGGTTGAGACACAAAGGCACATTTAAATGCGGCCACCGCATTTGTACGTGCTGCAATTACATTAAAACAGGTCCAGCAGTTGTCTCAACAGCAACTCATAATTCTTTTAATAATAAACAATATGTAAATTGCAACACGAACTATGTGGTGTATTGCATTACCTGCACTATATGCAGTTTGCAATATATTGGATGTACAACCAATAGTTTAAAAGTCAGAATTTGTAAACACCTCTCAGACATCCCACATACCAAAGAAAGAAATGTTTCAGAGGCCAGTCTACATTTCGCGGTCTCTCATCAGGGAGACACCGCAGGTTTTCAGGTACAGGCCCTAGAAAGGGTTAATCCTCCTGCTAGAGGTGGTGACTATAAGAGAAAGCTCTTTAACAGGGAATCCTACTGGATTTTTTGTATGGGATCCCGGGTTCCAGCAGGGTTAAATCGCAAACATGATTTAATCCTGCATTACTGATCTTTGCTCAGATATACTTTTAAAACAGTTTATGTGTTTTTTGACATATCCAACTTTTTATTTCTATATGTGTCTTTGCCCTTATACTCACATGGCATTTGGATAGTAGGCGGAACCCAATTTGTGTGTCCACTCCTGCTAATCCAAACCATCTGTGAGTGCTAGGAAGTTCAGCTATTTAAGTATGGAGCCATTCAGCAACCAATGTGTCATGAATAAGGATCAGTATTAGAGCATCCGAAACATGTAGACCTGCTTGCCGTGTTGGATTGTCTTTTATCCTGTGTTATTTTGGAATAAAGAACAACGTCTTTTTTGGAAAGCTGGACATCCCGTCTTATTTTCATACAGTATTCATTTGAATACTGTACAGAGACCTGTCTCCATACAGCATTCAAATGTATGGGATGTGCTGAGGAAAAATTTGTTAGGTCCGAAGTCTCGCGAAACTTCAGTGAAGAACTTCGGAATTCGATTGTACAACTTGAAACCATTTTAAAACAACAATCCAAAGGTGAACTTCGAGAGCCACTGGTACCAAATTGTACCTTGGTATGAAATGTGACTTCAAATTGCAGTTTGAAAATGGTTTTCAAGTTGTACAATCAAATGCCAAGTTCTTCACTGTCAATGCCAAGTCTTGTGAGATAACGATAATGACACCATTAGAACTACTCTGGATAAAGTAGCACCCTCTACACTCAAAACCTCCCAACAGAGACTAAAGCAACTCTGGTACACACTTCAAACTCGCTTTCTCCAGTGATGCTCCTATAGGGAAAAGCTCATATACCAGAATATTTACCCCATTACAAATTTATGCAAAGAACTTTGCCCTTCAGCCCTGTAAACAGACGTATTTCATGACTCTGATCTCCTCACTAGCTAATAATCAAAAACACCTCTTTGACGCTTTTAACTCCCTCTTTAGTCCTAAATTACAGGTGCCTTTTACATGCCTCTATGCTGAAGATCGGGCCAACTACAGTGCTTCAAACTGAAAATTAAAAACATTCACCATAAAATTATCTCACAGCCTCCAGGTGTCATCAATCCCCTTCCCTACAGACCTGCTTTTCATCTCACCTTCATCTCTATACTTTTGAAATTATTGGTCTACTCTTGCTTCATCCACTATATCTCTGTTAACTCTCTACTTGCAAGTTTGTGTATGTTCTCTACATAACTTGCCCTTACCAAAGTGAGAAATGACCTTATGACTAGAGTTGAGCGAACACCTGGATGTTCGGGTTCGAGAAGTTCGGCCGAACATCCCGGAAATGTTCGGGTTCGGGATCCGAACCCGATCCGAACTTCGTCCCGAACCCGAACCCCATTGAAGTCAATGGGGACCCGAACTTTTCGGCACTAAAAAGGCTGTAAAACAGCCCAGGAAAGAGCTAGAGGGCTGCAAAAGGCAGCAACATGTAGGTAAATCCCCTGCAAACAAATGTGGATAGGGAAATGAATTAAAATAAAAATTAAATAAATAAAAATTAACCAAAATCAATTGGAGAGAGGTTCCATAGCAGAGAATCTGGCTTCCCGTCACCCACCACTGGAACAGTCCATTCTCAGATATTTAGGCCCCGGCACCCAGGCAGAGGAGAGAGGTCCCGTAACAGAGAATCTGTCTTCATGTCAGCAGAGAATTAGTCTGCATGTCATAGCAGAGAATGAGGCTTCACGTCAGCCACCACTGCAACAGTCCATTGGCATATATTTAGGCCCAGCACCCAGGCAGAGGAGGGAGGTCCCGTAACAGAGAATCTGTCTTCATGTCAGCAGAGAATTAGTCTGCATGTCATAGCAGAGAATGAGGCTTCACGTCAGCCACCACTGCAACAGTCCATTGGCATATATTTAGGCCCAGCACACACACAGGCAGAGGAGAGAGGTCCCGTAACAGAGAATCTGGCTTCATGTCAGCAGAGAATCAGTCTGCATGTCATAGCAGAGAATGAGGCTTCACGTCAGCCACCACTGCAACAGTCCATTGGCATATATTTAGGCCCAGCACACACACAGGCAGAGGAGAGAGGTCCCGTAACAGAGAATCTGGCTTCATGTCAGCAGAGAATCAGTCTGCATGTCATAGCAGAGAATGAGGCTTCACGTCAGCCACCACTGCAACAGTCCATTGGCATATATTTAGGCCCAGCACCCAGGCAGAGGAGGGAGGTCCCGTAACAGAGAATCTGTCTTCATGTCAGCAGAGAATTAGTCTGCATGTCATAGCAGAGAATGAGGCTTCACGTCAGCCACCACTGCAACAGTCCATTGGCATATATTTAGGCCCAGCACACACACAGGCAGAGGAGAGAGGTCCCGTAACAGAGAATCTGGCTTCATGTCAGCAGAGAATCAGTCTGCATGTCATAGCAGAGAATGAGGCTTCACGTCAGCCACCACTGCAACAGTCCATTGGCATATATTTAGGCCCAGCACACACACAGGCAGAGGAGAGAGGTCCCGTAACAGAGAATCTGGCTTCATGTCAGCAGAGAATCAGTCTGCATGTCATAGCAGAGAATGAGGCTTCACGTCAGCCACCACTGCAACAGTCCATTGGCATATATTTAGGCCCAGCACCCAGGCAGAGGAGGGAGGTCCCGTAACAGAGAATCTGTCTTCATGTCAGCAGAGAATTAGTCTGCATGTCATAGCAGAGAATGAGGCTTCACGTCAGCCACCACTGCAACAGACCATTGGCATATATTTAGGCCCAGCACCCAGGCAGAGGAGGGAGGTCCCGTAACAGAGAATCTGTCTTCATGTCAGCAGAGAATTAGTCTGCATGTCATAGCAGAGAATGAGGCTTCACGTCAGCCACCACTGGAACAGTCCATTCTCAGATATTTAGGCCCCGGCACCCAGGCAGAGGAGAGAGGTCCCGTAACAGAGAATCTGTCTTCATGTCAGCAGAGAATTAGTCTGCATGTCATAGCAGAGAATGAGGCTTCACGTCAGCCACCACTGCAACAGTCCATTGGCATATATTTAGGCCCAGCACCCAGGCAGAGGAGAGAGGTCCCGTAACAGACAATCTGGCTTCATGTCAGCAGAGAATCAGTCTGCATGTCATAGCAGAGAATCAGGCTTCACGTCACCCACCACTGCAACAGTCCATTGTCATAAATTTAGGCCCAGCACTAGTGTTGAGCGGCATGTCCCATATTCGAATTCGCGAAATTTTGTGAATATTCGAAAGAATATTCGTAAAATATTCGCGATTATTCAAATTCGTTATTATTTCGCATATGCGATAATTCGAATTATCGCATAATACATATGCTATGAAAAATTCACATGTGCGCTAATGAAATCGCCTTACGAAGATTCGCAACTCAATTCAATCACTAATGTATGAATGCAATGCCCTTTGCCTCTGTTCTGGGACAAGTGTAGATATTCGCATGTGCGCTAATAAAATCGCCTTACGAAGATTCGCACCTCAATCACTTTCTAGGGAATGTGAGACTTTTGGGAATCAATCGAGATACAGTGGGGGGTGATGACAGTAGTTGACAGAGTACAGATCAATGTAATCTGTAAGGTGGAAAGTAAAATAAAAAATACGAATATTCGTAAATCGACTTTTACGAAGTTCTACGTATTCGCGAATATGGTGCTATACTATATGAATGCACAGGCCTTTGCCTCTCTGTTCTGGGGACAAGTGTAGATATTTGCATTTGCGTTAATAAAATCGCCTTACGAAGATTCGCAGCTCAATTCAATCACTAATGTATGAATGCAAAGCCCTTTGCCTCTGTTCTGGGACAAGTGTAGATATTCGCATGTGCGCTAATAAAATCGCCTTACGAAGATTCGCAACTCAATTCACTAATGTATGAATGCAAAGCCCTTTGCCTCTGTTCTGGGACGTGCCGATATTCGCATGTGCGCTAATAAAATCGCCTTACGAAGATTCGCGCCTCAATCACTTTCTAGGCAATGTGAGTAAGATCTGAGCTGTTGGACCTTTGGGAAACAATCAATTATATGTGTACTGTAATTTTGTGGGGGGGGGGGGGGAAACAAAAAACGAATATTCGTTTTTACGAATATATAGCACTATATTCGAAATATTCGCGAAATCGCGAAGTTGCGATATTCGCGAAAAAAATTTGCTTTTCGAATATTCGCGCTCAACACTACCCAGCACCCAGGCAGAGGAGAGAGGTCCCGTAACAGAGAATCTGGCTTCATGTCAGCAGAGAATCAGTCTTCATATCATAGCAGAGAATCAGGCTTCACGTCACCCACCACTGTAAGAGTCAATTTTCATAAATTTAGGCCCAGAACCCAGGCAGAGGAGAAAGGTCCCGTAACAGACAATCTGGCTTCATGTCAGCAGAGAATCAGTCTTCATATCATAGCAGAGAATCAGGCTTCACGTCACCCACCACTGCAACAGTCAATTGTCATAAATTTAGGCCCAGCACCCAGGCAGAGGAGAGAGCTCCCGTAACAGAGGATCTGGCTTCATGTCAGCAGAGAATCAGTCTGCATGTCATAGCAGAGAATGAGGCTTCACGTCACCCACCACTGCAACAGTCCATTGGCATATATTTAGGCCTAGCACACAGGCAGAGCAGAGAGGTCCCGTAACAGACAATCTGGCTTCATGTCAGCAGAGAATCAGTCTGCATGTCATAGCAGAGAATGAGGCTTCACGTCACCCACCACTGCAACAGTCCATTGGCATATATTTAGGCCTAGCACACAGGCAGAGCAGAGAGGTCCCGTAACAGACAATCTGGCTTCATGTCAGCAGAGAATCAGTCTGCATGTCATAGCAGAGAATGAGGCTTCACGTCACCCACCACTGCAACAGTCCATTGGCATATATTTAGGCCTAGCACACAGGCAGAGCAGAGAGGTCCCGTAACAGACAATCTGGCTTCATGTCAGCAGAGAATCAGTCTGCATGTCATAGCAGAGAATGAGGCTTCACGTCACCCACCACTGCAACAGTCCATTGGCATATATTTAGGCCTAGCACACAGGCAGAGCAGAGAGGTCCCGTAACAGACAATCTGGCTTCATGTCAGCAGAGAATCAGTCTGCATGTCATAGCAGAGAATGAGGCTTCACGTCACCCACCACTGCAACAGTCCATTGGCATATATTTAGGCCTAGCACACAGGCAGAGCAGAGAGGTCCCGTAACAGACAATCTGGCTTCATGACAGCAGAGAATCAGTCTGCATGTCATAGCAGAGAATGAGGCTTCACGTCAGCCACCACTGCAACAGTCCATTGGCATATATTTAGGCCTAGCACACAGGCAGAGCAGAGAGGTCCCGTAACAGACAATCTGGCTTCATGACAGCAGAGAATCAGTCTGCATGTCATAGCAGAGAATCAGGCTTCACGTCAGCCACCACTGCAACAGTCCATTGTCATAAATTTAGGCCCAGCACCCAGGCAGAGGAGAGAGGTCCCGTAACAGAGAATCTGGCTTCATGTCAGCAGAGAATCAGTCTTCATATCATAGCAGAGAATCAGGCTTCACGTCACCCACCACTGTAAGAGTCAATTTTCATAAATTTAGGCCCAGAACCCAGGCAGAGGAGAAAGGTCCCGTAACAGACAATCTGGCTTCATGTCAGCAGAGAATCAGTCTTCATATCATAGCAGAGAATCAGGCTTCACGTCACCCACCACTGCAACAGTCAATTTTCATAAATTTAGGCCCAGAACCCAGGCAGAGGAGAAAGGTCCCGTAACAGACAATCTGGCTTCATGTCAGCAGAGAATCAGTCTTCATATCATAGCAGAGAATCAGGCTTCACGTCACCCACCACTGCAACAGTCAATTGTCATAAATTTAGGCCCAGCACCCAGGCAGAGGAGAGAGCTCCCGTAACAGAGGATCTGGCTTCATGTCAGCAGAGAATCAGTCTGCATGTCATAGCAGAGAATGAGGCTTCACGTCACCCACCACTGCAACAGTCCATTGGCATATATTTAGGCCTAGCACACAGGCAGAGGAGAGGTTCATTCAACTTTGGGTAGCCTCGCAATATAATGGTAAAATGAAAATAAAAATAGGATTGAATGAGGAAGTGCCCTGGAGTCCAATAATATATGGTTATGGGGAGGTAGTTAATGTCTAATCTGGACAAGGGACGGACAGGTCCTGTGGGATCCATGCCTGGTTCATTTTTATGAACGTCAGCTTGTCCACATTGGCTGTAGACAGGCGGCTGCGTTTGTCTGTAATGACGCCCCCTGCCGTGCTGAATACACGTTCAGACAAAACGCTGGCTGCCGGGCAGGCCAGCACCTCCAAGGCATAAAAGGCTAGCTCTGGCCACGTGGACAATTTAGAGACCCAGAAGTTGAATGGGGCCGAACCATCAGTCAGTACGTGGAGGGGTGTGCACACGTACTGTTCCACCATGTTAGTGAAATGTTGCCTCCTGCTAACACGTTGCGTATCAGGTGGTGGTGCAGTTAGCTGTGGCGTGTTGACAAAAGTTTTCCACATCTCTGCCATGCTAACCCTGCCCTCAGAGGAGCTGGCCGTGACACAGCTGCCTTGGCGACCTCTTGCTCCTCCTCTGCCTTGGCCTTGGGCTTCCACTTGTTCCCCTGTGACATTTGGGAATGCTCTCAGTAGCGTGTCTACCAACGTGCGCTTGTACTCGCGCATCTTCCTATCACGCTCCAGTGCAGGAAGTAAGGTGGGCACATTGTCTTTGTAGCGTGGATCCAGCAGGGTGGCAACCCAGTAGTCCGCACAGGTTAAAATGTGGGCAACTCTGCTGTCGTTGCGCAGGCACTGCAGCATGTAGTCGCTCATGTGTGCCAGGCTGCCCAGGGATAAGGACAAGCTGTCCTCTGTGGGAGGCGTATCGTCATCGTCCTGCCTTTCCCCCCAGCCACGCACCAGTGATGGACCCGAGCTGCGTTGGGTGCCACCCCGCTGTGACCATGCTTCATCCTCATCCTCCTCCACCTCCTCCTCATCCTCGTCCTCCTCGTCCTCCAGTAGTGGGCCCTGGCTGGCCACATTTGTACCTGGCCTCTGCTGTTGCCAAAAACCTCCCTCTGAGTCACTTCGAAGAGACTGGCCTGAAAGTGCTAAAAATGACCCCTCTTCCTCCTCCTCCTCCTCCTGGGCCACCTCCTCTTCCATCATCGCCCTAAGTGTTTTCTCAAGGAGACATAGAAGTGGTATTGTAACGCTGATAACGGTGTCATCGCCACTGGCCATGTTGGTGGAGTACTCGAAACAGCGCAACAGGGCACACAGGTCTCGCATGGAGGCCCAGTCATTGGTGGTGAAGTGGTGCTGTTCTGTAGTGCGACTGACCCGTGCGTGCTGCAGCTGAAACTCCACTATGGCCTGCTGCTGCTCGCACAGTCTGTCCAGCATGTGCAAGGTGGAGTTCCACCTGGTGGGCACGTCGCATATGAGGCGGTGAGCGGGAAGGCCGAAGTTACGCTGTAGCGCAGACAGGCGAGCAGCAGCAGGATGTGAACGCCGGAAGCGCGAACAGACGGCCCGCACTTTATGCAGCAGCTCTGACATGTCGGGGTAGTTGTGAATGAACTTCTGCACCACCAAATTCAGCACATGCGCCAAGCAAGGGATGTGCGTCAAATTGGCTAGTCCCAGAGCTGCAACGAGATTTCGCCCATTATCACACACCACCAGGCCGGGCTTGAGGCTCACCGGCAGCAACCACTCGTCGGTCTGTTGTTCTATACCCCGCCACAACTCCTGTGCGGTGTGGGGCCTGTCCCCCAAACATATGAGTTTCAGAATGGCCTGCTGACGTTTACCCCGGGCTGTGCTGAAGTTGGTGGTGAAGGTGTGTGGCTGACTGGATGAGCAGGTGGAAGAAGAGGAGGAGGAAGCCGAGAAGGAGGAGGTGGCAACAGGAGGCAAAGAATGTTGCCCTGCGATCCTTGGCGGCGGAAGGACGTGCGCCAAACAGCTCTCCGCCTGGGGCCCAGCTGCCACTACATTTACCCAGTGTGCAGTTAGGGAGATATAGCGTCCCTGGCCGTGCTTACTGGTCCACGTATCTGTGGTTAGGTGGACCTTGCTACAGATGGCGTTGCGCAGTGCACACTTGATTTTATCGGATACTTGGTTGTGCAGGGAAGGCACGGCTCTCTTGGAGAAGTAGTGCCGGCTGGGAACAACATACTGTGGGACAGCAAGCGACATGAGCTGTTTGAAGCTGTCTGTGTCCACCAGCCTAAATGACAGCATTTCATAGGCCAGTAGTTTAGAAATGCTGGCATTCAGGGCCAGGGATCGAGGGTGGCTAGGTGGGAATTTACGCTTTCTATCAAATGTTTGTGAGATGGAGAGCTGAACGCTGGCGTGTGACATGGTTGAGACGCTTGGTGACGGAGGTGGTGGTGGTGGTGTTGGTGGTACATCCCCTGTTTGCTGGGCGGCAGGTGCCAACGTTCCTCCAGAGGCGGAGGAAGAGGCCGAGGCGGCAGCAGCAGAATAGGCCGAGGCGGCAGCAGCAGAAGAGGTAGCAGGGGGAGCCTGAGTGACTTCCTTGGTTTTAAGGTGTTTACTCCACTGCAGTTCATGCTTTGCATGCAGGTGCCTGGTCATGCAGGTTGTGCTCAGGTTCAGAACGTTAATGCCTCGCTTCAGGCTCTGATGGCACAGCGTGCAAACCACTCGGGTCTTGTCGTCAGCACATTGTTTGAAGAAGTGCCATGCCAGGGAACTCCTTGAAGCTGCCTTTGGGGTGCTCGGTCCCAGATGGCGGCGGTCAGTAGCAGGCGGAGTCTCTTGGCGGCGGGTGTTCTGCTTTTGCCCACTGCTCCCTCTTTTGCTACGCTGTTGGCTCGGTCTCACCACTGCCTCTTCCTCCGAACTGTGAAAGTCAGTGGCACGACCTTCATTCCATGTGGGGTCTAGGACCTCATCGTCCCCTGCATCGTCTTCCACCCAGTCTTGATCCCTGACCTCCTGTTCAGTCTGCACACTGCAGAAAGACGCAGCAGTTGGCACCTGTGTTTCGTCATCATCAGAGACATGCTGAGGTGGTATTCCCATGTCCTCATCATCAGGAAACATAAGTGGTTGTGCGTCAGTGCATTCTATGTCTTTCACCGCTGGGGAAGGGCTAGGTGGATGCCCTTGGGAAACCCTGCCAGCGGAGTCTTCAAACAGCATAAGAGACTGCTGCATAACTTGAGGCTGAGACAGTTTCCCTGGTATGCATGGGGGTGATGTGACAGACTGATGGGGTTGGTTTTCAGGCGCCATCTGTGCGCTTTCTGCAGAAGACTGGGTGGGAGATAATGTGAACGTGCTGGATCCACTGTCGGCCACCCAATTGACTAATGCCTGTACCTGCTCAGGCCTTACCATCCTTAGAACGGCATTGGGCCCCACCATATATCGCTGTAAATTCTGGCGGCTACTGGGACCTGAGGTAGTTGGTACACTAGGACGTGTGGATGTGGCAGAACGGCCACGTCCTCTCCCAGCACCAGAGGGTCCACTAACACCACCACGACCATGTCCACGTCCGCGTCCCTTACTAGATGTTTTTCTCATTGTTATGGTTCACCACAACAACAAATATATTATTTGGCCCAATGTATTGTATTCAAATTCAGCGGGATATAAATTTGAGGCCTAGTATTTAGGCGCTGGGTGACCGGTATGGATTTAGTGACAGAATTAGACTTGGAAATGCACAGAAGCGTGTGTGTGTGAAGTTATTCCGAATGACCCAATGTGCACCTTGAATATTATATACCCTTTTAGGGATAGATTTCAAATAGCTCTGATATAGCAGAAACCACTAAATTATGAAATTGCTAAATTGGGAATTGTACTTCAACCCAGAACAAAAAATGTGCTTTGACGGACACTAAATATCTTGCCCAGCAACAACAGTACAGCGGTGGGTAACGAGAGATTTAGAGGGAATTAAATTTGAGGCCTAGTATTTAGGCGCTGGGTCACCGGTATGGATTTAGTGACAGAATTAGACTTGGAAATACACAGTAGCGGGTGTGTGTGAAGTTATTCTGAATGACCCTATGTGCACCTTCAATATTATATACCCTTTTAGGGATAGATTTCAAATAGCTCTGATATAGCAGAAACCACTAAATTATGAAATTGCTAAATTGGGAATTGTACTTCAACCCAGAACAAAAAATGTGCTTTGACGGACACTAAATATCTTGCCCAGCAACAACAGTACAGCGGTGGGTAACGAGAGATTTAGAGGGAATTAAATTTGAGGCCTAGTATTTAGGCGCTGGGTCACCGGTATGGATTTAGTGACAGAATTAGACTTGGAAATGCACAGAAGCGTGTGTGTGAAGTTATTCTGAATGACCCAATGTGCACCTTCAATATTATATACCCTTTTTGGGATAGATTTCAAATAGCTCTGATATAGCAGGAACCACTAAATTATGAAATTGCTAAATTGGGAATTGTACTTCAACCCAGAACAAAAAATGTGCTTTGACGGGCACTAAATAACTTTCCCAGCTACAACAGGACAACGGTAACGAGAGATTTAGAGGGATTTAAATTTGAGGCCTAGTATTTAGGCGCTGGGTGACAGGTATGGGTTTAGTGACAGAATTAGACTTGGAAATACACAGTAGCGGGTGTGTGTGAAGTTATTCTGAATGACCCTATGTGCACCTTCAATATTATATACCCTTTTAGGGATAGATTTCAAATAGCTCTGATATAGCAGAAACCACTAAATTATGAAATTGCTAAATTGGGAATTGTACTTCAACCCAGAACAAAAAATGTGCTTTGACGGACACTAAATATCTTGCCCAGCAACAACAGTACACCGGTGGGTAACGAGAGATTTAGAGGGAATTAAATTTGAGGCCTAGTATTTAGGCGCTGGGTCACCGGTATGGATTTAGTGACAGAATTAGACTTGGAAATACACAGTAGCGGGTGTGTGTGAAGTTATTCTGAATGACCCTATGTGCACCTTCAATATTATATACCCTTTTTGGGATAGATTTCAAATAGCTCTGATATAGCAGGAACCACTAAATTATGAAATTGCTAAATTGGGAATTGTACTTCAACCCAGAACAAAAAATGTGCTTTGACGGGCACTAAATAACTTTCCCAGCTACAACAGGACAACGGTAACGAGAGATTTAGAGGGATTTAAATTTGAGGCCTAGTATTTAGGCGCTGGGTGACAGGTATGGGTTTAGTGACAGAATTAGACTTGGAAATACACAGTAGCGGGTGTGTGTGAAGTTATTCTGAATGACCCTATGTGCACCTTCAATATTATATACCCTTTTTGGGATAGATTTCAAATAGCTCTGATATAGCAGAAACCACTAAATTATGAAATTGCTAAATTGGGAATTGTACTTCAACCCAGAACAAAAAATGTGCTTTGACGGACACTAAATATCTTGCCCAGCAACAACAGTACAGCGGTGGGTAACGAGAGATTTAGAGGGAATTAAATTTGAGGCCTAGTATTTAGGCGCTGGGTCACCGGTATGGATTTAGTGACAGAATTAGACTTGGAAATACACAGTAGCGGGTGTGTGTGAAGTTACTCTGAATGACCCTATGTGCACCTTCAATATTATATACCCTTTTTGGGATAGATTTCAAAGAGCTCTGATATAGCAGGAACCACTAAATTATGAAATTGCTAAATTGGGAATTGTATTTCAACCCAGAACAAGAAATGTGCTTGAACGGACACTAAATAACTCGCCCAGCTACAGCACTAGGGACAGATTTAGCTGGATATAAATTTGAGGCCTAGTATTTAGGCGCTGGGTGACCGGTATGGATTTAGTGACAGAATTAGACTGGGATATGGCCAAAAAATGAA
Source organism: Bufo gargarizans (assembly GCF_014858855.1). Classification (NCBI taxonomy): domain Eukaryota; kingdom Metazoa; phylum Chordata; class Amphibia; order Anura; family Bufonidae; genus Bufo; species Bufo gargarizans. The sequence continues at coordinate 138,805,795 of NC_058082.1, read as the reverse complement.
CAGACTATTGCTGGTTAAATGCACTTGGTGTGACAGCTTCACCCTGATGTAGGCTTTAGCCAAAAAACAACCACACCATTGAGGGTTAAATGCACTTGGTGACAGGCGCAGCTTGCCCCTGATTTTGTATATGGCCAAAAAATGAACAGACTATTGCTGGTTAAATGCACTTGGTGTGACAGCTTCACCCTGATGTAGGCTTTAGCCAAAAAACAACCACACCATTGAGGGTTAAATGCACTTGGTGACAGGCGCAGCTTGCCCCTGATTTTGTATATGGCCAAAAAATGAACAGACTATTGCTGGTTAAATGCACTTGGTGTGACAGCTTCACCCTGATGTAGGCTTTAGCCAAAAAACAACCACACCATTGAGGGTTAAATGCACTTGGTGACAGGCGCAGCTTGCCCCTGATTTTGTATATGGCCAAAAAATGAACAGACTATTGCTGGTTAAATGCACTTGGTGTCACAGCTTCACCCTGATGTAGGCTTTAGCCAAAAAACAACCACACCATTGAGGGTTAAATGCACTTGGTCGCAGCTTGTGCTGGCGCACCACAAGACACAAAATGGCCGCCGATCACCCCAGAAAAATGAGACTGACAAACGGTCTGTGCAGCCTAAAAACAGTGAGCAATTGAGGATCAGCAGCTCAATGATCCACAGCTGCAGATCGATCAGTTAATCAAGTCCTTTGGAGGAGTTAATCTGCCTAATCTCGCCCTACTGTCGCAGCCGCAACCTCTCCCTACGCTAATCAGAGCAGAGTGACGGGCGGCGCTATGTGACTCCAGCTTAAATAGAGGCTGGGTCACATGGTGCTCTGGCCAATCACAGCCATGCCAATAGTAGGCATGGCTGTGATGGCCTCTTGGGGCAAGTAGTATGACGCTTGTTGATTGGCTGCTTTGCAGCCTTTCAAAAAGCGCCAAGAAAGCGTCACAAAAGCGCGAAGAAAGCGACGAACACCGAACCCGAACCCGGACTTTTACGAAAATGTCCGGGTTCGGGTCCGTGTCACGGACACCCCAAAATTCGGTACGAACCCGAACTATACAGTTCGGGTTCGCTCATCCCTACTTATGACAGCTGGATACAATGGTAACTACTCTCTGCTCATTCTTCTGGATCTCTCTGGATATTGACACTGTAGTCCACAATCTCATACTCTGCATGTTTGATTCTATTGGACTTAAAGACACTGCTCTATCTTGGTTTTATTCCTACTTTATCTCTCTGGTTACCCTTTCAGTGTATCATTTGCTGGCTCTACTTCTCTTACTCTTGCTGTAGGGGTTATTCGCAGGTTTAGTTATAGGTACTCTCCAATTTTCTCATTACATATCCCCTTTTGGACTGACTATCAGTAGATTTGGTTTTCAGTATCATCTCTATGCTAACACCAAACAATAACCACAGATACAAAAACAAAATGGCTGCACACCGTCATATATACAAACAAAAGAGCTAAGAAATAGGGGCCATTCTAGATAAAAGCCACCTTGACCCATCAAGCGTCAGGGTGGCTTCCGCAGATGGGTCCCTAACACTAAATATACTGCCTCACTTTGGACTTAGTTAAGTTATATTTAGCGTTAGGGACCCATTGTCACCACCAGACATCTGAGAAGCTCTGACAGACATTCTTCAGAACCTCCTCCTTGAGGTTCCTTTTGTTTTGCTTTCATTTTCTCATCTCGTTAGCCTCTCTCAGCTGTCATGTAGTTGCACTGATTGCATCCCTTTAAATCCCTTCCCATACTGCATCACTTTGCGGTTTATATAACTTCCTGGAGTGTGTGCATGCTGGATGCTACTACTGAGTCTTCTACAGATAAGTTTTGTTCATTCATTTGTGTTTTCCTGTTTGCTGGATGCCAGGTGACCCTGACTCCCTCCGTATTAAGTGTAGGAAGCCGGTGGTCGTGTCCCCTCACTATTATAGGGTGTTCAGGTGTTATACAGTCGAGGAACGAGGATATGCGATCATCTACCATTGAGATTTTTGCATAGGCTGAGCAGTTAGGGAGAGAGCCAGGTCTGTTGCAGGGCTCTCCCTTTGGTTCCTTAGTTTTGGATCCAGTCAGTCGGATCTTCATTTTGTGTCTTCTAGTTTTCTGTACACCTTCCGTGACATTATAAACCGCCCCAAAACCGTCTCAAGCATGGATCCGGTTTCACTTTTGACTGAACACATGCAGGGTCTTTCATTGGAGGTAGCAGATCTCCATAAAACTGTTTCTCAGTTTCATGTGACCGGTTCAGCTTGCGTTCATGGAGTTTGTTCTGAGCCTAAGATCTCGCTCCCGGATACGTTCTCCGGGGGTAGTGAGAATTTTGTTTGTTTTAGAGAGGCTTGCAAACTCCATTTTCGCCTACTTCCCCATTCCTCTGATGATGAGGAGAAGAGGGTGGGGATCATCATCTCGCTGCTCAGGGGTAACGCTCAGTCCTGGGCCTTTTCCCCGCCGGTGGGGGCACAGCCCCTCTGTTCAGTGGATGAACTTTTTTTAGCCCTGGGTCAGATATATGATGATCCGGATCGTATTGCTCTGGCTGAGTCTAGACTACGTCTTTTATGCCAGGGTAAACAGTCTGCAGAGATATACTGTTCAGCATTTCGGAGATGGGCAGCTGATACTGGTTGGAATGATGCTGCACTCCGAAGTCAATTTTGCCATGGTCTTTCAGAGGGATTGAAAGATGCATTTGCCTTTCATGAGAGACCTACCTCCTTGGACTCTGCCATGTCTCAGGCCGTTCGTATTGACAGGCGTCTTAGAGAGAGAGGAGAGATCACTCCTTCCTGTCATACTCAGTCCAAGGACAGTGTGGCGGTCTCATTCAGTGCACAGGGGTCTCAGTCGCTCTCAATCCCTTCAGGGCAGGGGCCCATGCAGCTGGGTTTGCTTGCCTCTGACAATAGAGGATTCAGCTCTCATAGGAAGGTTTGTTTCTGTTGTGGAGGTATAAATCATTTGGCAAATGTTTGTCCCTCTAGGAGATTCAGGCAGTTTTTTTAGAGTAATAAAGAAACAAAAAGAAAAAAATCCTCTAAAAACGTTCCATCTGTTACTATTGGCAAGGTTGATGTGGAAATTTAAGCTTTCTGTTTGCTTGTAGTTCCCGTTTTGTCCTAGAGAGCAAGAATATTTTTTGTGAGATTTTTGTAGATAGTGGAGCAGCTGTCAATCTCATTGATAATCAATTTGCTATAACTCATGGTTTCCAGGTATTCACTTTGGGAAAGGATATACCTGTTTTTGCTATTGATTCCGTTCCACTTTCTCAGAAATCGTTAAAGGGCATAGTTCACAATATCCATTTGATTGTGAGTAATACTCTTGTTGAGGATGTGTCATGTTTTGTCCTAAGCGGGTTGCATACTCCTCTAGTGTTGGGGCTACATTGGCTCACAAAACATAACCCCACCATTGATTGGCAAGCAAGGCAAATAAATGGTTGGAGTGACTTTTGCTGAGAGAATTGCCTCACGACATCTGTTTCTGAGGTTTCTACTAAGACTGTACCATCTTTTCTCTCAGAATTTTCGGATGTGTTTTCTGAGAGTGGTGTTCAGGACTTGCCCCCTCACAGGGAGTATGATTGCCCTATTAATCTCACCCCAGGCGCCAAGCTGCCTAAATCTCGTTTATACAATCTCTCCCAACCTGAAAGGGTCGCTATGCGTGCTTATATCTCTGAGAGTCTGAGAAAGGGACACATACGACCCTCGAAGTCACCTGTTGCCGCTGTTTTTTTCTTTGTTAAGAAAAAAGATGGTTCTTTAAGACCATGTCTGGATTTCAGGGAGCTGAACACTATCACAATTCGTGACCCTTATCCGTTTCTTCTGATCCCGGACCTGTTTAACCAGATTGTTGGGGCAAAAGTTTTTTCCAAGTTGGATCTAAGAGGGGCATACAACCTGGTCAGGGTCAGAGAAGGAGACGAATGGAAGACGGCCTTCAATACCCCTGAGGGCCATTTTGAGAATTTGGTTATGCCTTTTGGTTTGATGAATGCTCCAGCTGTCTTTCAGCATTTTGTGAACAGCATTTTTTATCATTTAATGGGGAAATTTGTATTAGTGTATCTAGATGACATTTTTATTTTTTCTCCTAATTTTCTCTTTAATTTCTGGGGTTTCTTCTCTCCGCTTCTGGTTTGCGCATGGACCCCGAGAAGGTGCTGTGCTTGAGTGGGAGCTTCCTGAGAATCAGAAGGCGCTGATGCGTTTTTTGGGTTTTGCCAATTATTACAGGAAGTTTATTTTGAATTTATCTGTAAAGAATAAATCAAGGCAACTGGACGTACTGTAGATTTCTTGAAAACGTTTCACTCGAATAAGTAAAACGTTTTCAAGAAATCTGCAGTACGTCCAGTTGCCTTGATTTATTCTTTACAGATATATACCATGACCTGGATAAATGAGAACCTTCACAGATTTATTTTGAATTATTCCTCTGTTGTTAAACCACTCACTGATATGACTAGAAAGGGGGTAGATTTTTCCTCCTGGTCGGTAGAGGCGCGTAAGGCCTTTTCTAATATGAAGGAGAGTTTTGCTTCCGCTGCCATCTTGGTAAAACCTGATATTTCTCTGCCCTTCATTGTTTGAGGTGGACGCTTCTGAGGTAGGTGTGGGTGCGGTCTTGTCTCAGGGTCCCTCTCCTGCCAAATGGCGACCGTGTGCCTTTTTCTCGAAGAAACTCTCCTCCGCAGAGAGAAATTTCGATGTGGGAGATAGGGAGTTGTTGGCCATCAAGTTAGCTTTTGAGGAATGGCGCCATTGAATCCCTCCTGTAATCCCAATGATTTCTGGATTCCTGCAACATAGAACTGTGTGACATATGATACTGCTTCTAAGATCTGAGTCAATCAGCTCTCAATGTTGTTATTCGGACCAGACTGATGGCTAACCTCCGGCACTCTAGCTGTGGTGACACTAAGGCCTCTTTCACACGGGCGAGATTTTTGCGTGGGTGTAATGCATGAGGTGAACACATTGCACCCACACTGAATCCAGACCCATTCATTTCTATGGGGCTGTGCACATGAGCTGTGATTTTCAATCATCACTTGTGTGTTGCGTGAAAATCGCAGCATGCTCTATTTTGTGCGTTTTTCACGCAACGCAGGTCCCATAGAAGTGAATGGGACTGATTGAAAATTGCAAGCATCCGCAAGCAAGAGTGGATGCGGTGTGATTTCCGCGCACGGTTGCCAGGAGACAATCGGGATGGGAATACGATCATTATTATTTTCCCTTATAACATGCTTAGTAAAATAGGGCTGGAGGGGTTAAAAAAATTATAATAATTTAACTCACCTCATCCACTTGTTCGCGCAGCCCGCTTCGCTTCTTTCTTCTTCTTTGAGGAAAAGGACCTGTGGTGACGTCACTGTGCTCATAACATGGTCCATCACATGGATGAGCACAGTGACATCACCACATGTCCTTGTCCTTATAGATCAGCAAAGAAGACTGAAGAGAAGCCGAGCTGCATGAACAAGTGGATGAGGTGAGTTAAATTATTTTTATTTATTTTTAAACCCCTCCAGCCCAATTTTACTAAGCATTCTGTATTAAGAATGCTATTATTTTCCCTTGTAACCATGTTATAAGGGGAAATAATTACATCTACACAACCTTGAACCCTTGCACTTCAGTGAAGAAGTTCGGGTCTGGATACCACATTCAGTTTTGTTATCACGCTCGTGCAAAACAGAACAGTCAAGCAAGTGTGCATCTTGGGAGTTGTAGGTTTACCACAGCTGAAGTGCCAGAGGTTAGCCATCACAGTAAACTAGAGGATGTTACTTACTTACAATCATATCTGGGCACACCTTGAAGCAGAAACTTTGTGTGCTCCTTGAGAAGGGGTTAAAGAGATGTGCTTATATCATGCATAACTCTGAAAAGGCTTAATATAATGTTGTTTCAGTATTAGCTGCTGTCTCCTGTTCCAGACAGGTGTGGATACTGCTGTATTAAAAGTAGTACAGAAAAAGAGAGAAAAAGCAGGGTATAGTGAACACTTCTGAAGTAATTATGGACTAATTAAAGGTCATCTGCCAGCAGATTTGTACCTATGAAACTGATTGACCTGTTGCAAGTGTGCTTGGCAGCTGAAGTGTTGATTCCATGTTCATTTGTGCCCACATTGCTGAGAAAAATTATTAGCGTTAACATACAGTGTGTTTAAAAACACACTGCGCCAACACATATGTTATGCTTTTTCATATTCCAAAGCTTCCAAAAATGATCTCTTATCAGGGTAAATGATGTTTAAACACACGGTGTTGGGATAAAAAAAAAAAAAAAAAGGGTCTTGGGTCCAAGAGTCCATAAATTATGCCTTGACAGGGTCAGAATGCCTGCCAGTACAGCAACGCATAAGTGTTGATTGTAAGAAGAAAAAGTGTCTTGTTGTGAACAAGCATAAAACAATTATCCCTTTTAATTGGGAGGGTCAGATATTTTGCATTAATGGTGGTGGCAGTAGGGGATTACTGTATGTGTTCTAAAATGACGCTAGGCACCGTATTGGTGGATTCGTCACAGACAAACCTTAGAATATTTCGGTTTGTCTGCTGTCCGAAAAATAACCTGGTTCAGTTCCAACTAGTTGCTCATCCTTAGTTTTAATATTTGTAAATGAGTCTCTAGGAGCAACGGAGACATAGCCATTACACCAGGAGGCTATGTACTCTCTGGAACTGCTGCACATTGTCCAATTTGATTGACAGGACCAGGCAATGAAAACATCAGCATGTCTGTCCCTGTCATTTAAAGTGAAGAGTACGCCGCAGTTGCAGAGTGAGCAGAGCCTCCAGATGTAACAGCAACGCCCCCGTTGCTCCTAGAGAATCATTTGCATATATTAAAACATAATTTTTCTCAGTGATGCAGGCATATTACAACATGGGACCAACACAGATGCCTTCAGCTGCCAAGTTTACATGAAACAGGTCACCCAGTTTCATAGGTACAAATCTGCTGACAAATGTCCTTTCAACTAATGTAATATATAATAATGTATACTAATAAAAGCAGGGCCGGCCTTAGGTGTTCAGGCGCCCTGTGCGAGATAACCTTGTGGCGCCCCCCCCCCCCCCCCAAAAAAAAAAAAACACTGCTTGTTGCTGGCATCATGGCATAGGCTGGCTGACTATCCAACCAAGTAGTTACCAGCCCTCACACCCCAAAGGCCGGTGTAATGTTATACTTCCCTAGTTCGTGAGATTTCCCTACCCTCGTCACTTCCGGTCGCACCGGACATGACGTGAGGAGGTGTGCCGCGCAGGCGCACAACGACAGGTTAGGGAAATTTCACAGCAGAGTGCGCATGCGCCAGGAGCCTCGCCGGCGGTTAGGGTAGGGAAAAACTATGGGCCAATGCGCAGGCGCAGTGATCGGATGGATGTTCTCAGCTGAACACCGGCCGACACTGCGCATGCATCGGGAGCCTCACCAGCGGTTAGGGAAGGGAAAAATTACGTACGGGCCAGTGCTTTTTCCCTACCCTAACCGCTGGTGAGGCTCCCAGCGCATGCGCAGTGTCGGCCGGTGTCCAGCTGAGAAAATTCGTTTCCAATGTAGTATTAATAACTAAACAATTAAATAATAAACATATTGCATTGTCTACTTACCGCCAGGACAATTAGATGATCTGGACTCTGGCTGCAGTCTGGCTCTGGGGACTCCATTGTCACTCTCTTCCCCCCCCCCCTCCCTCTCTTGTCACTCTTTCCCCCCCCCCCCTTCCCTTGTCACTCTCATTATCCCCCCTCTCCCTTGTCACTCTCATTATTCCACCCGCCCTCCCTTGTCACGCTCATTATTCCCCCCCCCATCACTCTCATTATTTCCCCCCCCCATCACTCTCATTATTCCCCCCCATCACTCTCATTATTTCCCCCCCCCCATCACTCATTATTTCCCCCCCCATCACTCATTATTCCCCCCCCCCATCACTCATTATTCCCCCCCCCATCACTCATTATTCCCCCCATCACTCATTATTCCCCCCATCACTCTCATTATTTCCCCCCCATCACTCTCATTATTTCCCCCCCCATGTCACTCTCTTTCTTTCCCCCCCCATGTCACTCTCTTTCTTTCCTCCCCCCTCCCCCCTTGTCACTCTCTTTCTTTCCTCCCCCCTTGTCACTCTCTTTCTTTCCTCCCCCCTCCCCCCTTGTCACTCTCTTTCTTTCCTCCCCCCTCCCCCCTTGTCACTCTCTTTCTACTCCCACCTCCACCTCTAGTGTAGCGTGGCCGAGCTCTGTTAGGTCCGCGGTACAGGAGCATTTGTTTCCTGTACCCGGCCGGACTGAAAGGAAGTGCACACTAAGTGAGCACTTCCTGTCAGTCCGGCCGGGTACAGGAAACAAAAGCTCCTGTACCGCGGACCTAACAGAGCTCGGCCACGCTACATTAACAGGCGCAGGATTCTTTAGACTAGAGCGGCAAGCGCTCAGCCTCAGCCACTCAGGCGGCGCAGAATGAGGGGCGCCGCCAGCCGCCCCCAACTTATATAAGTAACTTTTTTTTTTTTAAACCGCAACGGGCGCCGGGCGCCCCCTGCTGAATATAGGAGGAGGGGGGGGGGGGGGGGGAAAACATAAGTGCCGCCTCGCCTGCCCATATTACATTGCGGGCTGTCGGCCGCCCGGCGCCCCTGTTGCTATGGCGCCCTGTGCGGCCGCACAGCCCGCACACCCCAAAGGCCGGCCCTGAATAAAAGCCCTGTGTACGTGGTGTCCGTGCGTGTGTGCCGATTTGTTAAGTGCGCATGCGCGGTGTACAAACCAATCAGCACACACTCCACACACACACAGCAGGGACCGCCCAAAGCACTGCGCCGCTGGCCAATAAAAACATGGCACTTCATATGCAGCCCGGATAGCCCACAGCAACGCGACCGTCCAATCAAAGTCGCCGCCCGGACCGCCCACAATTGCACCAGCCAATAAACACACGCGCACCACAAGCTGTACGGGCCGCCCACAGCATGGAGCCGTCCAATCACACCATCCCCACAATGTACGTGCAGCGCGTGTGTGCCGATTATATACCATCGGATCTGAGTTTTCTCCAATCCGATGGTATATTTTAACTTGAAGCGTCCCCATCACCATGGGAACGCCTCTATGTTAGAATATACCATCGGATTTGAGTTAGATCATGAAAACTCAGATCCGACAGTATATTCTAACACAGAGGCATTCCCATAGTGATGGGGGCGCTTCAAGTTAGAATATACTAAGAACTGTGTACATAACTGCCCCCTGCTGCCTGGCAGCACCCGATCTCTTACAGGGGGCTGTGATCCGCACAATTAACCCCTCAGGTGCCGCACACACGCACACATAAAATAAATGGTTGGGCCTCAAAGGGGAGGGCAAATGTTAAGGAAGCTTTCCCCTTTCTCTCTTGTGCCAAGATACAATAGTATACTTTTGATTTATCTCTTTTTTTTATTTTTTTTTACAAAAAGCAAAACCTATATAACAAATTCTTCAAAAGTGAAAGGGTTCTAAAAAGAAGACATCAATACCTGGCAAGATAATATCAAGCAAAATGAACCAAAAAAGTAAACTTTCAGTGAGATATAAAAGCCAGAAACCTACATAGTTTGGATGACATTTCCTATAATATATATGAATGAGAGGTTATATGTTTTAAAACATATAATCTAATAAGATATCATAAGGAGAGAAAGGTCACACTGTCAGTAGCATAGCTGAATAAAGGCAGTGCACTTTCCTTACAGTGTAATAAAATAGAAGAATATAAGCGACACATTTAGTCACCTAGTGTTCAATATGCAGAGTTAAGGTCCTGGTGACTGTATCTAATGGTTATGAAGAAGAAATTAAAGGATAAGAACATTTTCGATTTCCTAATCATTACCAATACAATCATTTGTAGATTTCATAGGTCACATACCCACTATACCTGCCAGTGTATAGGTCACAGTACACATAATAGTTGTAAAACGAAATGAGTATCCTCTAATTCTTTATAATACTATTTTGTTTGTAGATGCATCTGCTCAGGTCATAATCTGCTGATCTCCCAGACGTTTCCCAAAACGATAGCCATTTTTAGTTTCTATATTTAAGAAGAGCTGTGAATATTTATAAATCCCACACATTACTGTGTACACACCCTGTCAACAATAGAAATATCAGCCATCAGCATCTAATTGAACCAGCGCTCAGCATGCTACTTCTCAATAATTATAAACAGACTCTAATGTGGATGCATTCAAACAGAGTTCAATTAACTGACATGAAATTCAGGCAAGATAATTATAAGTCCTTTTAAAACTGCAAAATTATTTAAAGACTGTCAGTAAAATACCCATTACAGATAACTTTCCAAAGCAATGTTTTGCGGCATGAATGTCTGCTAGCCATGAAGCAGCGTTTGTAAGACTAGAGGACAAAGGCATTTTAAAACTCTTATTCATTCTACCTCCAGCACATGACTTTTTTTTTCTGCTAAGGCCTTCTGAGCAATATACACATATGACAGTTAATAATAGATTACAAAAAGTGGTGCCCTTTATCATCTAAACACTCCGTCTTCAGAGACTTGCTGGAGAACAGTTTGTTCAGGGCCACCGGTATTGATGTGACGTCAACGGGCCTGGTTGTTTTCTGCAGAAATTATACATGATGCAGCTATAAATATAATATTTCATGTTAAATGCTTGCCATTTGTATAAGGTAAGAGAAGGAGAAAAAGTATGAATTATTTTTAGATAACATTTGATAATATATTTACTTGGAAGCCATAATAATGATTAGAAATTATCAAGAGATTTCCCTTTTAAAGGGGTTGTCCAAGGTTTAAAAACATTTTTTATTTATTTTTTCTTCCAGAAACAGGACCTCATCAGTCCATGTGCTGTGTCTTGCATTGCAGCTCATTCTTATTAACTACTTCCAGACCACGCCATTTACCCCCTTCCTAACTAAGCCTAATTTTGACAGTCTGACATCTGTCACCTTATACGGTAATAACATTGGAATGCTTTTACTTAACTGAGCCATATTTTTTCGTAACATATTGTACATCATGTTAATGGTAAAATTTGAGTCAGTATGTTTTACCTTTATTTCTAAAAGAAATTCTAAATTTACCAAAAATTTGGAAATTTTGAATTTTCTCTGCTATTAAGATTAAAATAGTTATTAATTAACATTCACCATATGTCTATTTTATGTTGCCATCATCTCGGTAATGTTATTTTTTAGGTTTAGAATTTTAAAAGTAATTTTCAACAAAATTTCCTTAATGGAATTTTTATAGTACAATTCAGTTCTGAAATAACTTTGAGGCGCTGATATAATAGAAACCAAGCATAAAAGACCCCATTTTAGCAACTACACTCTTCAAACTATTTAAAACTGATTTTTAGAAATGTTAACCCTTTAGATATTCCACAGGAAGTAAACATTTTATTTTGCAGATTTTCCATTTTAATCTATTTTTTCTTGTAACACATCAAGGGTTAGCCCTTTAGCACAAAACGCCATGCATGTACGGCGGAGGATGCTGTGTCAGAACGCATACCGCCGTACATGCACAGCGGACTGATCAGGTGGGTGCAGAAACTGCGCCAGCCCAATAACTGCAGGGGTCCGGCAGTTCCTGATAGCTGGGCCCCTGCTGCATCTGTCGACATCGCTGTTTACAGCGATGCTGGCAGATTAACCCCTTCTATGCCGCGGTCAGCACTGACTGCGACATAGAAGTGGTTTGCGGTTGGTGAAGGAGCGCATCAGGTCCCCGCACTGCTGTGGCAGGGACCTGATATGTGACAAGGCAGCCCAATGCCATGCAGAGACTTACCAATGCCTTGCACAGCATGGGAACCTGCCTTCTCCGAGTTCCCAGGAGATTCAGCCTCAGGCTGGGTCTTCTAGGCAACCTGTTAGGCTGGGTTCAGACCTGAGCGTTTTATAGCGCGTTCCTACACGCTGTAAAACGCTCAACAGGCAAGAACCAATGATTCCCTATGGGAATGGTTCTCACCTGAGCGTTTTACAGCGCGTACGATCGCGCTGTAAAACGCCCGACGCCTCAAGAAGTACAGGAGCTTCTTTGGGGCGTCTTGTCGCGCGTTACCGTACATAGACTTCAGCGGGAACGCGCGACAATGGGCGTTCGCTTGTCTCTGTATGCACAATTGCAAACGCCCGTACAATCGCGCATACAGAGCGTACGTTCAGTACGCTCAGGTCTGAACCCAGCCTAAGTGTATTACTCAGTGTAATCCTCTAACAGGCAATGCATTCCAATACAGATGTATTGTAATGTATTGCAGAGGGGATCAGACCCCCCAAAGCTGAAGTCCCAGAGTGGGACAGAAATTAAGTTTTAAAAAAAAAGTTAAAAAAAGTGTTTTCAATAAAAAAAAAAGTTGCAATCTAAAAATAGATTTTAAAAAAAGCCTCTTTCCCCTGATTTTATAATAAAAAATAGAAAAAAAGAAAAAACACACACATTATGTATTGCCGCGTCCGTAACAACCGGCTCTATAAATATATCACATGATCCACCCCGTTCGATAGACACCATAAAAAAACCTGTGTAAAAAAAAAAAGCTATTCTTGTCACCTTACATCACTAGAAAGTGCAACACTAAGCGATCAAAAAGAGTATGCCCCCCAAAATAATACCAATCTAACCGTCACCTCATCCCACAAAAAAGTGAGCCCCTACATAGGACTATCGCCCAAAAAAATAAAAATTTAACTATGTCTCTCAGACTATGGAAACACTAAAATGTGATTTTTTTTGTTTCAAAAATGCTTTTATTGTGTTAAATGTAAAAAAATAAAAAGTATACATATTAGACATTGCCACGTCCATAATATCCTGCTCTATAAAAATACCACAAGACTTAACCCCTCAGGTGAATCACCTTACATCACAAAAAGTGTAAAAGCAAGCAATCAAAAAGTCATATGCATCCCAAAATTGTACCAATCAAACCTAAGACAATCACCAAAAAAATATAAAAAAATATATGACTCTCAGTCTATTGAGAAACTAAAACATGATTTTTTTTGTTTCAAAATATTAGTGTATGACAAATACATAAAAATGTATACATATTAGGTATTGCCACGTCCGTAAAAACCTTCTCTATAAAAACATCACATGATTTAGCCCCTCAGTGGCCAATCACTTTCACAGTCACCATAATGGGAAAGCCTGCATATCTGTTATGGGTATACACCGAGATTGGTACTGTGCTATTCTTCAACTTGAGACTCGGATTTATTATCTAAAAACCGTGGCCCCATTGGGTTTGAATGAGCAACTTAATTCTAGCTGCTACATTTGAAGGACCTTCTCTTTTTTCCCCCTTTTTTTGATTTCTCTCTCGGTTCTCATAGTTAACATCCAGACAGTTTTTGTTATATTTGAGGCTGGTGGGCATTTAGCTAGGCATTTATAGCTCCGTACCAATAGTTTTATTGTAGTTACTAGAGGCTCTGCTACACTATGAGCCTCCATTGCCACCTTTGACGCCCGGCTCAATAGCCTGAGGCGTCTAGGTTGCCATTCATACAGCCCGCCTCCTGACTGTATATGTAACAGCCCCTGCCGTGGCACGCCTGTGTTGGGGTGTGTCGTTGCTGCTGCGCTGTGCTCCGTGGCCGGCCGGGTCCCATCACGTGACTCCTGCCACTCCTCCCACACTATGCACTGCGTCTCAAGCCTTGGGGCACGTCGCAGCGCTCATCTCTAACATTTAACATCAATAGTAGCTTCCGTTACAGGGGGAATATACTCCCCAGATAGGCTGCACAGCAGTATATTATGCTGTATTAGTCTCACTGCAGGGCTGATTGTGGTCTCAGGAAGAACCAACAACTCCTGCACTCCCCTGGCCCTAGCGGTCACATGACTACCCAGGCAGGAACAGGAAGCAGCATAGTACTTCCTTAGCTAAATACACATCGCTCGTTCAGCACTGTGTATTCAGCAATCTAGAAGGCAGAGACATGGAGGAAGGGTCCATGCCTTTTCCATGGGAAGCTCTGCTGACAGCAGACCCTCTGGTCAGCAGCTACACTATTAGAGTGCAGCTACAATCTTCAAATGGATGTTCTAAAATATCCATTCAGAGATTAATCTTGACCCCCAGGACGTTTATAGTCTATGGGCAGTTGGAAAATAGTTAAATTTAATTATCTGCTCTATCACAGGGGTTATTTTTCCATTAATTATTGCTTCTAGAAGAAAATACATCTGCAATATGCTGCTGTATGTAGACAGACACTGGCATCTTAAACACATGGCTCTTGCAAGTGCATGAGATCTTATACATAGAGGTTTTGGGAAAGACAAGAATATAAGGCAATTAGTTTAATGCAAAAATTTTACAGTATATCCAGTACATGCATTTATAATTCTACTGATTTACATTTTAAGATTGTCTTTGCACTTATTTTTCTAACCATATGTAATTTTTTCATTCTTTAGAAGGTGTTCTGGTTTAATGATATTGATTACCCTTGGCGATCAGCTGTTTGAAGGGGCTGTTACACTTGTGCAAGCACTTCCATCTATTCAATTTATCCCTGGATGTCGTCTACATTGTATTGGAGGTGCAGGTTAATTAAAGCTTCTTCTCCCCTTCAAGTTAATAGAACGAAAAGTTAAAATTCCAATGCTCCACAACTTCAATGTAGATATCTTGCAGGTAAACATTGATGAGGACACAGTGTTCGCAAGAGTTCAATGACCCCTTTAAAAAGCTGATTGGTAAGGGTACCAAGAGCCAGACCCCTACAATCTAATCCTGAGTATGTATCCTGATGATGTCATCAATATCGTGAAACCCGAATTTACTTTAATATCTGGTATTTCAAAACATTTTTTTTTCTTCTTTTACAGCTGAAAAGAAATTCTGACTATACTGATATTTAGTAATAGCTAATTTTATATTGGGCAACTATTTTCCCCATAAAAAAACTAAAGTCATATCGATATGTAAAAGCCAACTGTTTGGCTTGAATAGGGACAAAAGATAAATACATGTATTTTCATGTATTGGAGTTAAACTTTATCTCAAGTAATATTCTGTGTTTTCTTCTTTTTCTCTAAGATGGAGACAGAAATCAATATATCAGGCTCTTCACAGATATCTCTGAAGATGCTTTCAACATTAGGTTATTTAAGTACTACTACATTTTCTGTTAATGACCTAACTTTAAAATTCTCATTTAGAGTCTTTCTACTGGCACTGTGTGTGTCTGTAGCTGAAATATAAAACACAGATCAATGTAGACAATTGAATAACCACATACAGTAGCATATTTACTTTGATATAAAAGCAAATGCTCCTCTCTAACATTCTAATTATAAGTGGATAAAAAAAAAATAGAAAAATTGCGAACAGCCAATACTAATTATATTAGTGTTCACAATTGGTAAAACAGTGTTATTATTTTTTTAATTGGCTCTAGGAACCAGCAGGGTAAAGATTGCATCAAATATTTAATCCCTTCAAGAGCAAACCAGCTTTCACTTTCCTTACCAGGCCTATTTTTACAAACCTGATGTGTCATTTTATGGGGTCATAACTTTGGAATGCTTTTAATTATCTAGCCGGTTATGTGAGATAGATTTCTGAACACATAATACTTTATGATAGTGGTAAATATGAGTTGCTATGTTCTTCCTTTATTTATAAAAAAAAATCTATGTTTAAAGAAAATTTGGAAAAAAAAATCACAATTTTCAAAATTTCCATTTCTCTGCTTTTAAGAGGTATAGTGAGACCTCACAAAATAGTTGATAACTAACATTCACCATATGTCTGCTATATGTTGGCACCATTTTGTATATTGTAATTATTTTTTTTAGGAAGTTAAAGTCATAGATTTTTAGAAGTATTTTTTTATATTTTCAAGAACATTTCCAAAACTCACTTTTTTAAGGACCAATTCGGTTCTGAAGTGACTTTGAGGAGTTTAAATAATAAAAAAAATGACCCATAAATGACCACATTTTATAAACTATATCTCAGTTTATTGAAAACTGGTTTTATAAACTTTGTCAACCCTTTGGAATTAAATCAAAATGGAGGTGAAATTTCATTTTTTTCCTTAGCACCATCCTATCCGCCTGGGATAGATGTAGCTTTTGCCATGTATTTATTTTTCCCTTTATTTTTTCCATTAAGGGGACCAGGTTTAATTTGTAATAATCCGATAATCCAGTCCCTATCTAAATTCCCAGATATTCAAGATGTGCAGGGGGCTTAAGTACAGTAACTCTGGAGTTAGTATTGGGAGGATTGTGAAACAGGGGCAGAAAGACTGATTTTGTCCAATTAATTTCATATCTGGAAATACTTCTGAAATCATCAGTGTCATTACATACTCCAGCACCTTCCATCCCTGTTTCAAGTATATGAGAACATTGTCTGCATGTAAACTAAACTTATCCTGTAAACCCCCCACCCCAAAACCCTCTATATTCTGATCTGTTCTTATTTTAATAGCCAATGGCTCTAAAAATATAGCAAAAAGCAGGGGAAAGAGCGGGCAACCTTGTCTAGTTCCCCGACTTAATAAGAAAGGCATAGACCAATCTCCGTCCATCAATATTCTCGCGGTGGGGCGACTATATAACATTTCAACTCATTTGATGAAATACTCGCTCAAGTTCATCTTCCTCATCACCTGCCAGAGGTAGCTCCACTCCACCCTGTTGAACGCTTTCGTTGCGTCAAGTGACAGGATGGAGCGGAGCCGTCACTCTCCAAACTGAACATTGGCGAATAAGCTGCGATTATTTGTTTGTATATGTCTACCCGGAATGAACCCGGTTTGATCCAGATCTATTAGTTAGAAATCACACTCTTGAGCCGCAGTGCAAGGGTTTTTGCAAGTATTTTATAGTCCGTGTTGAGCAATGAGATCGGCCGATATGAGCCGACCTCATGTGCATCCTTATCCTTCTTCAGGGTAATTAGTGCCTCAGACATAGAAGGTGACATTCTACCTACGTTTACTGACTCGTCAAAGACTCACTGCAGAAAAGGGAGAAGAGTCTCTCTGTATTTCCTGTATATTTCAAAGGGTAAACCGTCAGAGCCCTGGGCAGTAGTCCCCTTAATAGTATCAAGTGCCTCCCTATATTCTGTTAGTTGCAGTGGGGCATTTAATTTTATATTTTCCTCATTGGAAAGTGTCGGAATATCTAATGTATCAAGGAAAGCATCAATAGTATCCACCGTTTCTTTCTGCTTAGTTTTATATATATTCGCAAAATATTCTATCAATAATTGTTTAATTGGCTCTGTTTCCGTGACCAAACTCCCTTCCCTATTTATCAAACTCATTATTTTACTAGCGAGTCTTTGATTTTGTATGATGAACACGTGCATTCCGCCTGCTCGGCCCAACTCACAGAAGTATCTCTGTCCCAAAAAGAAAACCTTTTGTTGGGCCTTATTTCTTAAGTAATTATTAAGTTCCTCCTTCGCCTGCTGCAGTCGAGCTGCTTTGGACATATTTTGGTCTTTACAAACTTCACCTGTTGCTATTTTAACTCGTCAGGCTAGTTGTTTTCCCTCTCTAGCAAACTTCGTTTTCAGATTTTTTATTTTAGCAAAATAAAGTCCCCGTAAATATGCTTTTAATGCGTCCCACACAAAATGTATGTGTGTCGACTCATAATTTCTACTCCAGAACTCCTGTATGGTTTCAACCATAACTATGTGGTCTTTTATAATACTTATCCAGTGGGGATTTAGTCTGAATTGTACTACCTTCCTCAATTCATACTTTTTCTGTATCGTCACTAATATAGGTGAATATAGGTGAATGGTCCGAGATACTATGTACCTCATATTTCATCCCTACTATTAACTGTAGAAATTCCACATTTGCAAGCACCAGGTCAATCCTGGACATGGACCTATTCGAGCAGCTGAAACAGGAGTATTCCCTCTTATTTCCATACAGGGACCGCCATACATCCACCAGCACCATTTCTTGAGACATCCTGGCTATTGGGGTAGCTCCCCCAACTCTCTTATGGGCTGAAACAGACGCTCTGTCCAGGTCCATGTCCATGACATTATTAAAATCGCCCATCACCAATGTGGGACAGCCCTGCCGAGTACTCATAAATTCTGCCAAATCTGTCATTACAGTGGCCAAGAAGGGGGGGAGGGTTATAAATAAATGTAATTATACAAATAACCCCATTCCATCTAGCATGCAAAAAAATATACCTTCCTTCCTTATCAACCTGCTGCTTCAAGGGGATGTAATCGACATTCTTATGGACACGGAAACAGAGCCAATTAAGCAATTATTGATAGAATATTTTGCGAATATATATAAAACTGAGCAGAAAGAAACGGTGATACCACCAGGCGTACCCGGCACCTTGTTGCTAGACCACAGGTTGCACAGGATCCGCTTCAAGGGCAGAAAAGTGGGGCTGGCGCTGTCGGATTACGTGGTGAGGCATACACCAGCAGCGCAGCCCATCCTGGACCTAGTACCAGCACTGCTGTACAACATGGTGAAGTGCCGAGCACCAGAAGGGCAGTTGAAGCTGGTACGTGGCATGTGCAGTAGTTCCCCCGTCGCAGCCACCGCACAGACAGGTCCATAGAGGCCCTAGAGTCCCTGAGGTGCAGGCAAACCCTGATTGTCAGCCCCCAACTTCAGCCACACCAGTAGTTCCCCCTTTCACCGCCCAGTCTGGAGTTCGGGTTGAGACAACTCAGATCGGATCAGCACTGGGGTTTTTTGAGCTGTTCTTGACTGCGGAGCTCTTGCACTTAGTCGTGGCAGAAACAAATCGGTATGCCACTCAATTTATAGCCGCCAACCCGGGAAGCTTTTATGCCGAGTCTTTCTGGTGGAAACCCGTCCAAGTTTCCGAATTTAAAACTTTTCTGGGCTTTCTCCTCAACATGGGCCTAACAAAAAAGCATGAATTGTGGTCATATTGGTCCACGAACCCAATTCATCACATGCCCATGTTTTCTGCTGCCATGTTCAGGACATGATTTGAGACCATCCTGCGTTTCCTGCACTTTAGTGGCAATAGAAACTCCCAGCTTTTGACCGGCTCCACAAAATTCGGCTCCTCATAGACCAACTTATCACCAAATTTGCAGATTTGTATAACCCTGAGCAAAACATCTGCATAGACGAGTCCCTTATGCATTTTACCAGGTCCTTGGCTTCAAACAATACATCCCAAGCAAACGTATGGGGTCAAATTGTATAAGCTCTGTGAAAGGGCCATAGGCTACACGCACACATTTTTTATTTATGAGGGTAAAGATAAGACCCTGGAGCCGGTCGGTTGTCCTGACTACCTGGGGAGCAGTGGGAAGACAGTCTGGGACTTGGTGTCACCCTTATTTGGCAAGGGGTACCATCTTTATGTGGACAATTTCTACACAAGTGTGCCCCTCTTCAGGCATTTGTTCCTAGAACAGATTGGCTGCTGTGGCACCGTGCGACCTAGTCGCCGGGGCTTTCCCCAACGGCTCGTTACCACCTGTCTTGCAAGGGGGGAGAGGGCTGCCTTGTGTAACGAAGAACTGCTTGCGGTGAAATGGAGAGACAAGCGTGACGTTTACATGCTCTCCTCCATTCATGCAGACATGACAATACAAATTGAACGAGCAACCAGTGTCATTGAAAAGCCCCTCTCGGTCCACGACTATAAGTTGCTCATGGGAGGGGTGGACTTCAATGACCAGATTTTGGCTCCTTATTTAGTGTCCCGCCGCACCAGACGCTGGTATAAGAAGGTGTCTGTATATTTAATTCAATTGGCACTGTATAATAGTTTTGTTCTCTACAGTAAGGCTGGAAGAACACGATCCTTCCTCAAATTTCAGGAACAGATCATCGAGAACCTCCTGTATCCAGGAGGTTCCATTGCCCCATCCACCAGTGTAGTGAGCCGTCTACACGAGTGACATTTCCCCAATGTCGTTGCTGGTACCTCAACCCAAGCGCCACCCCGAAAAAGATGTTGTGTTTGTAGCAGGAGTGGAATAAGGCGTGACACCCGCTATTTCTGTCCTGACTGCCCTGACCACCCTGCCCTATGCTTAGGGGAGTGTTTCCGGAAGTACCACACACAGGTACACTATTAACATAGGGATTGCATCACAAAGGACAGGCACACATGGCTCTTAGGGCCCTTTCACACAGAGCTGCTGCAAACCTCTCCTTTCATCTGGGACAAAGTGCATAATGTACTTCGCCACATCTCTGGGCGATTTGCGCTTTGCACATTGTCCCATGGGGATGGAGAGGTTTGTCCTATAAAAAGGTAAAAAAAAGCAAAACAAAAAAAATCACCAGTAAGCAAAAAAGTTAATGTTCTGTTCCAAAAGTTCAATAAAGTTTATAAAAGTTAATGTTCTGTTCAAATGTTATTATAAAGTTCATGTTAATAAATGTATTGCTTTGCAGCCTGTTTTTTTCTAATATTTTTTATATTTTTTACCTTCTAGGTGGACCAACCGATGAACCAGCTGCAGCACTGATGTGCATTCTGACAGAAGCATTGCGCTGCTGTCAGATTACACAAAAGTCGGTGAATGCGGCGCTGAAAGACGAGATTTCTCCTCTGTAGTAAAAAGATACGTTTGCCGAGGCTTATGAGGTGAGGGGCGGTATTCATATGCTTTGGCAAACACTTTGTATATAAAAAAATAAAAAATAAATCCGGCAATGATTTATTCATCCACATCGATTGTGAATGTGAATGGAGAAATCGTGTTTGCCAGGGCATATGGGCTGAGTGGGTTTGGATGTTGGGTGGAGTTCCTATGTCCTGGCAGACGCCTTTCCCCTCCATTTTTTTTTTGGGCAAAGATTTTTTCATCCATATTGATCGATGCAATTGAAGAAATCTGTGCTGTTCATTTTTTCTTTCAGCCCAGAGGCTGAACACAAAAAAAAAAAATCTCATTACCCGTATGCTCAATTTAAGGAGAATAGCAGAAACTCCTAATGCTGGTCATACATGTAATGGTTGCTGAGACCCTCAAATGCCAGGGCAGTACAAACACCGCACAAATGACCCCATTTTGGAAAGAAGACACCCTAAGGTATTTGCTGATGGGCATAGTGAGTTCATAGAAGTTTTTATTTTTTGTCACAAGTTAGCGGAAAATGTTTTTTTTTTCTTACATAGTCTCATATTCCACTAACGTGTGACAAAAAATAAATACTTCCATGAACTCACTATGCCCATCACAAAATACCTTGGGGTGTCTTCTTTCCAAAATGAGGTCACATGTGGGGTATTTATACTGCCCTGGCATTTTAGGGGCCCTAAAGCGTGAGAAGAAGTCTGGAATCCAAATGTCTAAAAATGCCCTCCTAAAAGGAATTTGGGCCCCTTTGCCCACCTAGGCTGCAAAAAAGTGTCATACATGTGGTATCGCCGTACTCAGGAGAAGTTGGGCAATGTGTTTTGGGGTGTCTTTTTACATATACCCATGCTGGGTGAGAGAAATATCTCTCTAAAATGACAACTTTGTATAAAAAAATAGGAAAAGTTGACTTTTAGAGAGATATTTCTCTCACCCAGCATGGGTATATGTACAAAAAATACACCCCAAAACACATTGCACTACTTCTTCTGAGTATGGTGATACCATATGTCTGACACTTTTTTGCAGCCTAGCTGGGCAAAGGGGCCCAAATTCTAAAGGGCACCTTTAGGATTTCACAGGACATTTTTGACACATTTGGATTCCAAAATACTTCTCACGCATTAGGGCCCCTAAAATGACAGGGCAGTATAAATACCCCACAAGTGACCCCATTTTGGAAAGAAGACACCCCAAGGTATTTCGTGATGGGCATAGTGAGTTCATGGAAGTTTTTATTTTTTGTCACAAGTTAGTGGAATATGAGACTTTGTAAGAAAAACATTTAAAAAAAAATCATAATTTTCCGCTAACTTGTGACAAAAAATAAAAACTTCTATGAACTCACTATGCCCATCAGCAAATACCTTAGGGTGTCTTTTTTTCCAAAATGGGGTCACTTGTGGGGCATTTATACTGCCCTGGCATTTCAGGGGGCCCTAATGCGCGAGAAGTAGTTTGAAATCCAAATGTGTAAAAAATGCCCTGTGAAATACTAAACATGCTGTTTAGAATTTGGGCCCTTTTGCCCACCTAGGCTGCAGAAAAGTGTCACACATGTGGTATCGCCGTACTCAGGAAAAGTTTGGCAATGTTTTGTTGTGTCTTTTTACATATACCCATGCTGGGTGAGAGAAATATCTCTCTAAAATGACAACCTTGCATAAAAAGTTGACTTTTAGAGAGATATTTCTCTCACCCAGCATGGGTATATGTAAAAATACACCCCAAAATGCATTGCCCTTCTTCTTCTGAGTACGGCAAAACCACATGTGTGACTTTTTTTGCAGCCTAGCTGGGCAAAGGGGCCCGAATTCTAAAGAGCACCTTTAGGATTTCACAGGGCATTTTTGACATATTTGGATTCCAAACTACTTCTCACGCATTAGGGCCCCTAAAATGCCAGGGCAGTATAAATACCCCACAAGTGACCCCATTTTGGAAAGAAGACACCCCAAGGTATTTCCTGATGGGCATAGTGAGTTCATGGCAGTTTTTATTTTTTGTCACAAGTTAGTGGAATATGAGACTTTGTAAGAATTTTTTCTTTTAAAAATCATCATTTTCCGCTAACTTGTGACAAAAAAATAAAAACTTCTATGAACTCAAATGTGTAAAAAATGCCCTGTGAAATACTAAGGGTGCTCTTTAGAATTTGGGCCTTCTTGCCCACCTTGGCTGCAAAAAAGTGTCACACATGTGGTATCGCCATACTCAGGAAAAGTTGGGCAATGTGTTTTGGGGTGTCTTTTTACATATACCTATGCTGGGTGAGAGAAATATCTCGGCAAAAGACAACTTTTCCCATTTTTTTATACAAAGTTGGCATTTGACCAAGATATTTATCTCACCCAGCATGGGTATATGTAAAAAGACACCCCAAAACACATTCCCCAACTTCTCCTGAGTACGGCGATACCACATGTGTGACACTTTTTTGCAGCCTAGGTGGGCAAAGGGGCGCACATTCCAAAGTGCACCTTTCGGATTTCACTGGTCATTTTTTACAGATTTTGATTGCAAACTTCTTCTCACACATCTGGGCCCCTAGAATGCCAGGGCAGTATAACTACCCCACAAGTGACCCCAAAAAAAATCATCATTTTCCGCTAACTTGTGACAAAAAATAAAAAGTTCTATGAACTCACTATGCCCATCAGTGAATATCTTAGGGTGTCTACTTTCCGAAATGGGGTCATTTGTGGGGTGTTTGTACTGTCTGGGCATTGTAGAACCTCAGGAAACATGTCAGGTGCTCAGAAAGTCATAGCTACTTCAAAAAGCGGAAATTCACATTTTTGTACCATAGTTTGTAAATGCTATAACTTTTACCCAAACCTTTTTTTTTTTTTACCCAAACATTTTTTTTCATTTTTTTAAATCAAAGACATGTAGAACAATACATTTAGTGATGGATGTCGTTTTTTTTTTGCAAAATTTTACAACTGAAAGTGAAAAATGTCATTTTTTTGCAAAAAATTGTTACATTTTGATTAATAACAAAAAAAGTAAAAATGTCAGCAGCAATGAAATACCACTAAATGAAAGCACTATTAGTGAGAAGAAAAGGAAGTAAAATTCATTTGGGTGGTAAGTTGCCTGACCGAGCAATAAACGGTGAAGGTAGTGTAGTGCAGAAGTGTAAAAAGTGGCCTGGTCATTAAGGGGGTTTCAGCTAGCGGGGTTGAAGTGGTTAAAAGGACTTTTGGGTCTTTGAAATGTTATTCACTGAAATATCTTGCGATCACAATCTCCCTACACTATCTGTCCATTCCTAAGCGCAGCTCTTTCTGACTTGCAATGAGCTGAACCCACGTCATATTGGGTGTTATATAGCACCCGATGACGCGTTCCGGCCAGCCAATCACTGTAATGCCAGCAACCAACATGGCTACTGGCATTACTTACCTGCACGTTTATTGGCTGCTTAGCAGCTGCAAAACCTGTGGGGAGGAGACTTGAGCATGCCGCTCGAGCACATGTGGTACTCAGAGGAGTACCGCCATGTGCCGAGCATAGCGATGCTCGAGCCGAACAAGTATTCGGCCGAGCATGCTCGCTCATCACTACACTTTACCTCATTTTTCTGGCAATGATTTTGTCACCTTTGGTGTTTGAAGCGCACATGAAACATAATGTTTCTTCCCCATTACTTTATTGATAATTATTTGTCATTTTGGTGACTGGAATGCATTCGGAACACATTTTTATTTTTATCTTATTTGTGGACATCCAAAGTCCATGCTCGGAAATGCCATCTCACCACATGTTTTCCAATTCATTGCTCTGTGAGTTCTTGCACTTTAATGCTTTTTTTAATACACAGGTTCACCATTACCACTTTTTTAGTAATTTGTATGTATGTATTTATATATTACATCTAGCCACAGCTGGTAATCGCCAAGCATTCTGTCTTACAATAGGGGTATGGATCTTCCATCTTTGCAACTGGATGTCATTCTGTAATTCTATTAGGATGTCTGGGCTCAAATTCTCAACTTTTTTTTTACTTGATATGCATTAAATGTGCATTATGTAGGCAAAAAAGCCCCTCATAAGATTCCTATTGTACATAGTGTTTTAATTTTTTTTTTTATTGATGGCTTAGATAAAGATTGTCATATGTTTGGATATAATCTTGGATGTGCAACTTTTTATATAGTCCTTGCTTTCTATTATATGCTTATTAGAGATGAGCAAAGTTATCAATAATTAGATTTTCTTTACAAAGAAGTTCAATTACTTACAAATAACTTTGTCATGAATCACATTCCATTGTATGTAGTGAGGACAAAGATGGGAATGGCGATTATGCCACATCCCATCATTGAACCCATTTGATGCCACGTTCAACACTGATCGCTGCATCTGACAGTTACATTGAGAGTTTCAGTGGTAAATCAATACATACACACCTCATCCATTTGCTTGTGTAGCTGCTATTGTGGCCATCTTTATTGAAGAAAACACTGCAAATCTCACTCATGCTGACATAATTATATCATCACGTCATCACACTGGGCGAATGCGATAGCATCATCACGGAAGATGTCACCGGGTGGCCAGCATGATTATGTCAAACATCAGTGCGTGTGAGATTTGGCGCATTTTCTTCAATCAACCTGGCCGTGACTGCCTCTCCGTGAGCAAATGGATGAGATGAGTATGTTTATTTTTTTTTAACCGACATTTCAGGAAAAAAAAATTCATTACCACAAAGCGCCAGGAAATTTTGCTTCATGATGAATCACATTTTTCCTGATGTTTGGATCAAAGTCAATTTGTATAACTTCAGTTCACTCAACACTAATGGTTATATTAACAAAATAATGATTATAGCTCAACAGCTTGACAAACTGCTGATGTTCCATATTCTTAAGGATAGTTAGATGTTTTGTTTTTTACTTGTTCTACAGCTATGCACCTCATAGTGTTTTGTTTTATTAACTTTTATGTACTAAAGATACAGTATCAATGTCCTGCAAGTATTTTTGCAGGAGTAATAGTTAAAAAAGGTATTTTGTATTACATAATTGTATTTAATTAAAATAAATCTGTAGAGATCTGTTTTCACTTTGACATGGTGTAAATTCTCAAAATAATCCAATTGAATGAATACTTTTTACAAACAGTGTACATGCATTATACACTGCGGAACTACCTGCCCTAATATGTTTATTTCTGAAATGAGCAAAAACATGTCATTAGAATATGCATTTTGTTTTCTCATAACTTTGGTGTTTTTCTTAAATTTTAATACATTTCAGACTGAAGGTTGACAGCTAGAAGAGAAGTTATAATTAGCTATTTAATTTGTGAGAGAGTTTAATAAGGTCTTCAATTTCATCTTTTTTCTCCGTGTTTCTAATTTATTCTTTGAAAGAACAAAGAGAAACTATTGGGTTCATTTCAGTGTCTAAAATGAAAATTCTTTCTACCTTCTATCCATTCATCAGTAGTGTTGTAACTTTTGTTATGTTAAACAGCATACTGCATGTCCATCCATAATTATCTAATCTTTAAAAAATCTAAAAAAAAGTGTTTAAGTAACAGGCATCAAGATTTAAAATTTGCTCTTTGTAATGAAATATATATATATGTGCTTCACTTGACACTTAAACCAAAAATCACTTTTCATTTAAAAATCATCAAAATGAATACAGAATAAGAAGACCAGAAGAAGAAAATGACAAAATGAGTGTTATACAAAGTAAAATGACAGTGAATATGAGAACTTGAACATGATTTATTTTTAAATGTTTCTAAATAGATTTGTAAATATGTAATTAAATAAAAATGGAATACGAATATTGACAATACAGCTAAGACTTTTAAGCATGATAATAATTACAATACAATTAATTATGAATATTTCCAAATGTGTTTAAAGGAAAGTTCAAAATGTGGCACTCTACCGTAATGGTGGTGCTTGTTGTGCTGGCTTCCAAGCCAGAATCATACAATAACGAGATAAACAACAGCACTCTGTAGAGAACTTCTGTTCTGATTATTTATTTTACAAGGCAACTTCACCAAATTGTGACGTTTCGGTCGTAAGACCTTTATCAAACACTGTGTGACAATAGAGAAATATTCCATAAGTACAGATACACATGACTACATCAAAAAGTTATATGTACATGACACCTAATATCATCAGATTCTTAAGGAACCTTACATACATAATACAAAATATTATTCAAATATAGGTGCAAAAAATTAGGTACAAAAAAAATATATCTCTCTCCTGCTCAATATCAGCTTTGTTATCTTCAACAAATTATCACAAAAAACTCAAAAATCAGGAAAGACTCCGTATCTATTAGATAAACATTCAGGACAAATATTTGAGCTTATAGAATAGGTATTGGAGTATATAGGAGTTTATAATATAACATTCTGCGATCCCTAAATATAGGAAAACAGCAGCTATTACAACCTAAGGCGACATCCGTCCCAGAGCAAAATGAAAAAATAAAAAAATAAAGCATTCAAATGCATATGCAGATATAAGATAGAAACGGGTGCCCCCATGAGGACAAAAGACACTTACCAAGTTGCCGTGGAAGAAGTATATAAGGAGTAAGTAGAGCTGTGTAAGGCTATATGGCAGGGCTGTAAAACTACAACTCCCACCAAGCCCTGCTGTAGGCTGATAGCTGTAGGCAGACTGGGCATGCTGGGAGATGTAGTTTTGCAACAGCTGGAGAGCCGCAAGTTGGCCATCCCTGCTATATGGCTCTATGGTGTATCCACACCCATGAAAACGCTGAAGGTAAAATGCGTATAACTGTCTAGATATACTTGGCCAGCAAGGAAATGGCCGAGACCGGAAGTGCATATGCGTTCCAAGCTGGAACGCATATGCTCCTCAGTAAGCATAGAATAACAGGTAGCTACTTCCCTTCGGCAAACGGAGGGTAAATTAAGAAGAATTATATAAATGTAGGAGCAAAAAGGGGCATAGGGGGCATATCTTTATGTCTTATTAACTGGATTCCATTGTGGAACGCAACCGGAAGTGCGTTCCAGACGTGACCGAAAGTGACAGATGCGTTCCAGCTTGGATGCGTTCCTACTAGCACCTGTACTTGTTCTGGCCTCACCATCCGTAGAGTGGCATTGGGGCCTAACAAATAACGTTGCAGGTTCTGGCACCTACTTGCACCTGAGGAAGGTGTTTCACTTGGACGTGTAGCTGGCGCAGAACGGCCAAGTCCTTTCCCTGCAACAGGAGCTCCACCAACACCACCACAACCATGTCCACGTCCCTTATTTGATGTTCTAATTATTTGCGTTCACCCACCAGGTGTCAATAAAACTGCCAATAGTCAACAATTAATTTCCTTAACAGTAAGGCAGTGCCCGTGTCATAAACAGAATACATTTCTTTAGGTCACACAACAGTGTAACAGAGCAATTGAATACAATTACTTCACTATCACCAAAAGTTAGAATTTTCAAATCAACAATTTAACTGCAGAAGATAATGGTTTAATTTGACTGTCAGAAACGCAGCGTACACCGAAAATGTGCAATCTACCACAAAACCATTGTTTATTGCAAACTCTAGAAATGCAGTATTTCACAGGCAAATTCTAAAATAGCTAATGTTGCGTTGTAAGCAAAAGTGCTCTGGGGCAATAGTACATTGCTTTTTGGCAACCAACTGTGTAAATGCAGAGTTCCACTGGTAACTTCACATAAAAGAAATACAGGGTAGGCCTCAGATCTGCTATGTAGGCCGAAACCAGTGTTTATTGCAAACAACTGTAGAAATGCCGTATTTCACTGCTTATTTCTAAAATAGGTAATACTGCGTTGTACGCAAAAGTGCTCTGTGGCAATAGTACAGTGTTTTTTGGCAACCAGCTGTGTAAATGCAGAGTTCCACTGGTTACTTCACATGAAAGAAATACAGGGTAGGCCTCAGATCAGCTATATACTGTAGGCCAAAACCAGTGTTTATTGAAAACAACGGTAGAAATGCAGTTTCTCACTGCTTAATTATCAAGTAGGTAATACTGTGTAGTACGCAAAAGTGCTCTGGGGCACTAAAACACTATTTTTGGCAACCAACTATAGAAATGCAGTATTTCACTGACTATGAAATAGGTAATACTGCGCTGTATGCAAATGTGCTCTGTGGCACTAGAACAGTTTTTTGGACAAACAACTCTAGAAATGCAGTATTTCCCTGCTTAATTATAAAAAAAGGTAATACTGCGCTGTATGCAAAAGTGCTATCTAGCACAAAAATTGTGCTTTCTTACAGCAGCAAGGTAACGGCACTATTTAACGGTTTTATTTGACTGTCAGGTATGCAGTGCCTGTGGCAGACAAACTCGCCTTAGGTCACAAAAATGTGTGACAGTCTGAAAGACTAATGTTATTGAATAATTTTCAATGCCAGGTATGCACTAGCTGTAGGGGTACTTGACCTGCCAAAATAGGGAATTTTACCTCCACTGAGCTACCAGAACAGAAGTAGACTAATGTCCTTGGCACATAGGCCGTTAACATGCAGTTTTAAGGTGAATGCATTTAATAAAATAGCCGCTGACGCCGACCTCACTAACAGATGGATTAGAAATTATTTTGGAGTATCACTGGGCTCAGGGCTGGGTACAATATTGTAGCATAGCACCCTCAATTATCGTTGTAGTTTGCAGATTGTACAACAGCAGAATTCTGACCTAATCTGTCCCTCACAGCAGCAGCAGCTTTCCCTACACTGACAAGAGCAGAGTGACGTGCGGCACTATGTGACTCCAGTTTATATAGATTGCACTTAGGGCAAAGTAGTTAAACGCTTATTGATTGGCTGCCCTGCAGACTTCCAGGCCTTGCTTTGAGAAATGCTGCATTCTTGCTGGTGCTGGCAGAGGAATTTCCACTCACAGAGAAACAGTTGCGGGTACCAATCCAACAGCGCATGCAAGAAGAGGGCGGTTTGAAGATGTGTTGGTCACTTCGGATATGAGATTGCAGCCAACCCAATCGACTGCCGTCCTCCGGATCCAGCCTCAGGGAACGCCTAGACTGACAGGTGTCCGACTTCATCGGGTTAATGGCCGATGTGGACACTCTGAGAAGTGATGAACCCCTGGATAACTGGGTGTGCAGGCTTGACCTGTGGCCAGAGCTGGCACAATTTGCCATGGAACTCTTGGCTTGCCCCTCGTCCAGTGTCTAGTCCGAAAGGACGTTCAGTGCAGCAGGGGGGATCGTGACCGATAAGCACACTCACCTAGCTCATGACTGTGTGGACTACCTCACATTTCTAAAAATGAGTGATGCATAGATCTCGGAGGAATTTAACACTTGTAACGAGTCAACCACGTTTGATTAAATTTCCTCATGACAGCCCACAAATATCCGTCACCACCCAGAACAAATCATAGTCCCTGTATTAGGTAAATACAGCAGCATAAAAGGCCTTTTATATGCTTTGAATGCCTAATTTGTGTGGCCTGTACTGGCCGACATTTACATTTTTTCCTGTGAGGCTGTGATCGCCTAATGTCCCTCCAGCCACAAGTTGTTTGCTGTCAGGTGAATGCCTATTGCCTAATTTTTGGGGCCTGGACAGTTACATTTTAATCCTGTGACCGCCTAATGTACCTCCAGCCACAGAATCCAAAGTTCTGTGCTGTCAGGTAGAGTTGAGCAGACACCTGGTTGTTTGGGTTCGACGGGTTTGGCTGAACATCACAAAAAAGTTCGAGTTCGGGACCCGAATTTGACCCAAACTTGACCCCGAACCCAAACCCAAACCCAATTGAAGTCAATGGGGACCCGAACTTTGGAGCACTAAAATGGCTCTAAAAAAGTAATGGAAAGGGCTAGAGGGCTGCAAATGCCAGCAAAATGTGGTTAAGAGCATGGCAAGTGCTCTGCAATCAAATGTGGATAGGGAAATGAGATAAAATACATAAAAATTAAAAATAATAATCTTGATCTAGGAGGACGAGGTCCATATGGAGTAGCAGGATGAGGCGGCAGTGGATGTGGCGGTGTAGGTGGAAGTGGCGGTGGAGGAGGTAGCCTACACTGCATTTTAGTTTCAATTTATTTATATTTTTTTAAACTACGGTACACCCTAAATCATTGGGAAATATAACTTGTGATAACCCCCTCCAGTTGTGCTAAGCACACGTTCAGACAATACACTGGCTGCAGGGCAGGCCAGCACCTCCAAGGCGTAAAGGGCAAGCTCAGGACATGTGCCCAATTTGGAGACCTAGAAATTGCAGGGGGTAGACACATCAGTCAGTTCATGTAGGCATGTGCACACATACTGACCCACCATTTCACACGTCCCAGTGATGTTTACAATCCAATTGGATATCTGGTCTATCAACTTTCGATGTTCTTTTTCTGCGCCTACCATGTTGATAGTGGTTAGCGGCAAATCAGGGTTCCACGCCGGAGAGGGAGCGGGAGAAAGGGATAGCACATCCAAGGGAGATCAATGGATGAAATTTAATTGTGATCGAGCAGAAATGTGGGAGAAGCTATTAAAACGGAGGAATTGAAGGAAAGGAGGGAGAGCATGGCAATTACCCACTCCCAACTCGGGGAGGTAGTGACAATGACTAACAATACAGGACTCTTACGATGCCCTGTTATTGGAATGATTAATATAAAGGGAATGTCACTGGGGTATTTAGGATTTGAAAACGTTAGACAGGAGAGGCCCTGCTGCCGCTTTGTTGACTCTAGATAACTTCTGCCTGATCGCACGTCACCGTGATGTCCACAATCCATTTGGATACCTTCTCTATCAACTTTCAATGTTCTTTTCTGAGCCTACCATGTTGATCACGGGTTTCGGCGAATCAGGGTTCCATGCTGGACCACATCCAAGGGAGGTTAATTGTTTGAAATTAAATATGATCGAGCGGAAAATTGCTAAAAATTATTGAAGTGCAAATGTGGGACAAGTTGCTAAAGTTTAAAGCATTGAATGAAAGGAAGGGGCGCGCATCAATTAAAAAAGAATTTTTGAAATTTAATTCCCTGTCACCTATGCAGAGCAGGGGTTTGTATATGGCAAAATTGGTAAAATGTCACCTGACAATGTAACAGACGATTTTTAGAAATTTATGTCCCTATCACCTATGCATAGCAGGGGTTTATGCACGGCAAAAATGGTCAAATGTCACCCAAGAATTTAAAAGACAAATTAGTGAAATTTGTTTACCTGTCTACTAGGTACAGCAGGGGTATATCACACCCAAAAATTGGTGAATTTTCAGCGAATATGTAACAGACAAATAAATGAACATTTTTAACCTGTCTACTAGGTATAGCAGTGGTATATCACATCCAAGAATTAGTGAATTTCACCCAAAAATTTAACATACAAATTAGTGAAATGTTTTTTCCTGTCTACTAGGTACAGCCGGGGTATATCACTCCAAAATTTGGTGAATTTCACCCGAATATGTAACAGACAAATTTGTGAAATGTTACCTGTCTACTAGGTAGAGCAGGGGTAAATCACACCCTAAAAATTGGTGAATTTCACCCGAATATGTAACAGACAAATTAATGACTTTTTTTACCTGTCTACTAGGTATAGCAGTGGCATATCACACCCAAAAATTTGAGAATTTCACCAGAAATTGAAACAAATTTGTGAAATGCTTTCACCTGTCTACTAGGTGCAGCCGGGGTATATCACTCCCAAAAAATAGTGAATTTCACTCGAATATGTAACAGACAAATTAGTTAATTTTTTTTACCTGTCTACTAGGTATAGCAGTGGTATATCACACCCAAAAATTGGTGAATTTCACCAGAAAATGTAACAAACAAATTAGTGAAATTTTTTCATCTGCCTACTAGGTATAGCAGTGGTATATCACACACAAAAATTGGTGAATTTCACCTTAAAATGTAACAGACAAATTAGTGAGATGTTTTTACCTGTCTACTAGGTATAGCCGGGGTATATCACACCCAAAAATTGGTGAATTTCACCCGAATCTGTAACAGACAAATTTGTGAAATGTTACCTGTCTACTAGGTAGAGCAGGGGTATATCACACCCAAAAATTGGTAAATTTCACACGAATATGTAAAAGACAAATGAATGACATTTTTTTACCTGTCTACTAGGTATAACAGGGGTATATCACACCCAAAAATTTAATTTCACTAGAATATGGAAGCGACGGTGGAGAAGGATGAGGTAGCCAAAACTGGTTATTGGTTAAAATTATAATTTTTTATTTTATTAGGGTACACTCCAAAAGAGTGTGAAATATCCAAAATACAACAAATGAGCATTTGCACTGTAGTATAACAATGGCTGGTAGACATGTCTATTCTGCACAAGGTACGGACAAGTCCTGTGGGATCCATGCCTGGTTCATTTTAATGAATGTGAGCTTGTTCACATTGGCTGTGGACAGGCGGCTGCGCTTGTCTGTGATAACACCTCCTGCCATGCTAAACACACGTTCAGACAATACACTGGCTGCAGGGCAGGCCAGCACCTTCAAGGCATAAAGGGCAAGCTCAAGCCATGTGGCCAATTTGGAGACCCAGAAGTTGAAGGGGACAGACCCGTCATTCAGTACGTGTAGGTGTGTGCACACATAATGCTCCACCATATTGCTAAAATGTTGCCTCCTGCTAAGACGTTCCATATCAGCTGGTGGTGCTGGTTGTTGTGGCGTGCTGACAAAGCTTTTCCACATATCAGCCATGCTAACCCTGCCTTCTGAGGTGCTGGTGGTGCCCCAGCTGCGTTGGCGACCTCTTCCTCCTCCTTCACCTTGTGCTTCCACTGTGCCCCCGCTGCCAGCAGTGGGTCTACCAGCGGGCGCTTGTACTTGCGCATCTTACGATCACGCTCCAGTGACAGAATAAAGGACGGTATGTTGTCCTTGTAACAGGGATCCAGCAGTGTGGCCACCCGGTAATCAGCACAAGTTAGAATGTGGGCAACTCGGCGGTCATTGCAGAGACACTGCGGCATGTAATCGCTCATATGTGCCAGGCTGCCCAGAGGCAAAAAAAAGCTGTCCTCTGTCTTAGGTGTATTGTCTGTATCCCCCCAGCCACGCACCAGTGATGGCCATGAGCTGGTTTGCGTGCCACCCTGCTGCGAACATGGTTCCTCCTCCTTCACCTCCTCCTCCTCATCCTCCACCTCGTCATCCTTCAGAACTGTGCCCTGGCTGGACAATTGTGTATCTGATGTTTGTGGGTGCAGGAACCCACCCTCGGAGCCACTTGTGAATGACTGGCCGGAAACCCTATGAAATGATCCCTCTTCCTCCTCCTCCACCTCCTGTGCCAAATACTCTTCCATCATCGCCATCACCTTTTTTTAAGGAGGCATAGAAGTGGGATAGTAACGCTGAGAACGGCGTTATCGGCACTGGCCATGTTGGTGGAGTACTCGAAACAGCGCAACAAGGAACACAGATCTCGCATGGAGGCCCAATCATTGGTGATGAAGTGGTGCTGTTCCGCAGAGTGACTCACCTGTGCGTGCTGCAGCTGAAACTCCACTATCGCCTGCTGCTGTTCACACAGTCTGGCCAACATGTGCAAGTCGTGGGCAGGAAGGCCGAAGTTACGCTGCAGTGCTGACAGGTGAGCAGCAGCAGGGTGAGAACGCCTGCTGCAGCTCTGACATATCGGCATAATTTTTAAGGACCCTCTGCACCACCAAATTCAGCACATGCGCTAGGCAAGGTATGTGCGTCAAACCGGCAAGTCCCAGAGCTGTTACAAGATTTCACCCATTATCGCACACCACCAGGCCGAGCTTGAGGCCCACTGGCACCAACCACTCATTGGTCTGTTGTTCAAGGACCGTCCACAGCTCCTGAGCAGTGTTGGTTTTTTCCCCCAAACAGATAAGTTTTAAAACTGCCTGCTGTCGTTTACCCCTGGCTGTGCTGAAGTTGGTGGTGAAGGTGTGACGCTAACCGTATGAGGAGTCGGTAGAGGATGAGGAATCGGAGTAGGAGGAGGAAGCAACAGGAGGCAAACTGAAGCGCCCTGCAATCCTCGGTGGTGGAAGGACATGCACCAAACTGCTATCTGCCTCAGGCCCAGCCACCACTGCATTTACCCAGTGTGCGGTTATAGAGATATAACGTCCCTGACTGTGCTTACTGTTACACGTATACGTACTTAGGTGGACCTTGTCACAGATGGCGTTGCACAGTGCACACCTGATTTTGTCCCCCACTTGTTTTTGCAGGGAAGGGATGGCACACCTTGAAAAATAGTGACAGCTGGGCACGACGTACTGTGGGACAACCACCACCATAATGCTTTTAAAACTCTCTGTCTCCACCAGACGGAATGACAGCATTTCTAAGGACAGAAATTTTGAAATGCCGGCATTCAGGGCTAGTGATCGCGGGTGGGTAGGGGGGTACTTCCTCTTTTGTTTCAGTGTTTGTGAGATGGAGAGCTGAACACTTCCGTGGGACATTGTGGAGATGCTTGGTGACCCAGGTGGTGGTGTTGCTGGCAGATCCTCTGTTTGCGGGGTGGCAGGTGGCAATGTCACTCCAGATGAGGAGTAAGAGGCCAAGACTGCTGCAGAAGAGGAAGTAGGATGAGCCAGAGACCTTTCTTGGTTTTTGAGGTGTCTACTCCACTGCAGCTCGTGCTTTGCACATAAATGCCTGGTCATGCAGGTTGTGCTCAGGTTGAGAACGTTTATGCCTCGCTTCAGGCTCTGATTGCACAGCGTGCAAACCACTTGTGTCTTGTCGTCAGCACATTGTCTGAAGAACTGCCATGCCAGGGAACTCCTTGGAGCTGGTTTTGGTGTGTTTAGTCCCTTGCTGCAGTGGGCAGTAGCAGGCGTACTGTCTAGTGGACAGCTGC
The DNA here is from genome assembly GCF_014858855.1 of Bufo gargarizans. NCBI lineage: Eukaryota > Metazoa > Chordata > Amphibia > Anura > Bufonidae > Bufo > Bufo gargarizans. The sequence continues at coordinate 138,770,235 of NC_058082.1, read as the reverse complement.
TCCGCTTTTGCACCCTGCTCCCTCTTCTGATGTGCTGGTGGCTCTCTGCGACCACCACCTCTTCCTCCGAACTACACAGGTCACTCGCATGACCTTGATTCCATGTAGGGTCGAGGACCTCATCGTCCTCCACATCATCTTCCACCCAGTCTTCACCGCTGCCCTCCTTGTTGGTCTGCACAACTTCAAAAGTCACAGGAGCTGGCACCTGTGTTTCATCATCCGAGACGTGCTGCGGTGGTCCTCCCATGTACTCACCTTGAAACATAAGTGGTTGGGCATCAGTGCACTCAATCTCTTCTACTTCTGGGGCAGGGCTAGATGGATGGCCCTGGGAAAGCCTGCTAGCAGAGTTATCAAAAAGCAGAAGAGACTGCTGCATGACTTGGAGTCTGCTTGGGGGATGAGGTGAAAGACTGATGGACATTGGCTGCACGTGCCAACTTTGATCATTCAGCAGGAGACTGGGTGGGAGACAATGTAAAGGAACTGGAGGCACTGTCAGCAACCCAATCTACTATTGCCTGTACTTGTTCTGGCCTCACCATTCGGAGAGCCGCATTAGGCCCAACCAAATACCGCTGAAGGTTATGTTGCTGTCATGGAACCATGAACCAGACGTACAACAAGAGATAAGTGGAAATAAGAAGGCTTTATTGAAAATCAAGCTGTCAGGCAAAAGTCCAAACGGATGGCTAAACCGAAGCAGGGTCTTGCGAAGCCAGAGGTCAGGAACCAGAAGGGTAGTCAGACGAAGCCAGGATCAGGAACCAGCAGGGTAGTCAGACGAAGCCTGGATCAGGAACCAGCAGGGTAGTCAGACGAAGCCTGGATCAGGAACCAGCAGGGTAGTCAGACGAAGCCAGGATCAGGAACCAGAAGCAGCAGCAGTCTTAGAAGCATGTGAACACAGGAGGACCAAGCAAGGAACTGAAGCCACAGACCTCCTATATATATGAGCTAGGCATCCAGCTCCTCCCAGTGGGAAGGAGAAGCCGCAGGGTGGGAGGCTACAAGAAACCCAGAAACCAAGATGGCCGCCAGCACATGTCAAACGAAGGAGAACAGCAAGAAGGTAAGACCATGACAGTACCTCCCCCTCAAGGGCCCCTCCTCCGCGGAGTAAAGAACGGTTTCTGAGGGAAGCTGTGCGTGGAAGGCTCGGAGCAAGGCAGGAGCATGGACATCTGCGGAGGGAACCCAGGAACGCTCCTCTGGACCATAACCACGCCAATGGACCAAAAACTGCACCCGACTGCGGACCAGGCGTGAGTCCAGGATATTGCTCACCTCATACTCCTCACGATTGCCCACTTGGACCGGACGAGGCCGAGGAACCGAGGAAGTGAAACGATTACACACCAGTGGCTTCAACAGGGAGACATGAAACACGTTGGAGATCCGCATGCCAGGAGGAAGCGCAAGGGCATAGGCTACCGGGTTTACCCTGCGAAGCACTCGGAAGGGACCAACAAAGCGAGGCGCCAGCTTGGGAGTGGGCACTCGAAGGTTGAGGTTGCGGGTGGACAACCATACGCGGTCTCCGACCTGGTAGGAAGGAGCGGGCGCTCGTCTGCGATCAGCCTGGAGTCTCTGGCGCTGCGCAGAGACCTCAAGGGACCTCTGGATCTGTACCCAAGAAGCACGTAGGACGGAAAGGTGATCCTCTACAGCCGGAATATCCTGGGGAGAGAATACCTCCGGTAACACGGCAGGTTGGAACCCATAATTGGCCATGAAGGGAGATGTCCCAGAGGAAGAGTTCACTGCCGTGTTCCTGGCAAACTCAGCCCAAGGCAGGAGGTCAACCCAATTGTCTTGGTGATCGGAGACATAGCAACGAAGGAATTGCTCCAAGGCCTGATTGGATCGTTCTGCGGCCCCATTGGACTGAGGGTGGTAGGCCGAGGAGAAAGAGAGATGAATCCCCAACTGGGAGCAAAAGGCGCGCCAGAACCTGGACACAAACTGACTCCCCCGATCCGACACAATCTCCTTGGGCAAACCGTGCAACCGGAAGACCTCCCTGGCAAAAATCGAGGCCAACTCTTGTGCAGAGGGTAACTTCTTGAGAGGAACACAGTGGCACATTTTGGAAAACATATGATCCACAATCATGAGAATGACCGTATGGCCTCGGGATACAGGGAGGTCCACAATGAAATCCATCCCCAGGTGTGACCATGGACGCTCCCCGGTGGCTATGGGTTGCAAAAGGCCCAACGGAAGGTGCCGAGGGGACTTACTCTGGGCACAAACGGAGCATGCCGCTACATATGCGGCGATGTCGGAACGTAGAGAAGGCCACCAGAACAGACGTGAAACAGCCCAGGACAGCTGATTCTTTCCAGGATGCCCCGCGGCCTTGGAGTTATGGTAGGTTCGCAACAACCGAGTGCGCAACTCCTCAGGCACAAAACATCTGCCGTTGGGTCTCCCAGAGGGAGCACCAGATTGAGCCGCCAAAATCTGCTCACCCAGGGGAGAGGTCAGGCTGGTGCGAATAGCGGCCAGGATCTGATTCGGAGGTATGACCGAAGTCGGAATCGACTCCTCCCCGGACAGCTCGGAGTACTGCCGTGATAAGGCATCCGCTCTGATGTTCTTGGAACCGGGTAGGTAGGAGACCACGTAATTAAAACGTGACAAGAACAGAGCCCATCTGGCCTGACGTGGTGTCAATCTCTTGGCCTCAGAGAGGTAGGTCAGATTCTTGTGGTCCGTCAGGATGAGATCCGGAACCACCGAGCCCTCAAGCAAGTGCCTCCATTCTTTAAGGGCCTGCACGATGGCCAATAACTCCCTGTCACCAATCTGATAGTTGCACTCCGCGGAAGACAGTTTCCGGGAGTAAAACCCACAAGGAAGCAGAGGACCCTCTGGTGTTCTACGCTGAGACAGAAGGGCGCCTACTCCCGTCTCAGACGCGTCCACCTCGAGGACAAAAGGCAACCCAGGGTTGGGATGCGACAGAATCGGAGCCGACACAAAGGCGGACTTTAGAGCCTCAAAAGCTCGGATGGCCTCGAGCGGCCAGACCTGGGGATTACTGCCCTTCCTGGTCAGATCCGTGAGAGGCTTGGCTAGCATGGAAAAGTCCCTGATGAACTTCCGATAATAATTGGCGAAGCCCAAAAAGCGCTGCAGGGCACGAAGACCACTGGGCTGGGGCCACTGTAAGACAGCCGAAACCTTCTCAGGATCCATGGAGAACCCCTCAGCGGAAATGATGTAACCTAAGAAGGTTACCTGGGATCGGTGAAATTCGCATTTCTCAAGCTTACCGAACAGCTTGTTCTCTCGTAACCGTTGCAACACTCGTCTGACATCCAGAATGTGGGCCTCCATGGATTCAGAATATACCAAGATGTCATCCAAATAGACCACCACACACTGCTGCAACAGGTCACGGAAAACATCGTTGATGAATTCCTGGAAGACTGCGGGCGCATTGCACAACCCAAAGGGCATAACCAAGGATTCATAATGACCGGTCCTGGTGTTAAACGCGGTCTTCCACTCATCGCCTGCCTTGATCCTTACCAGGTTATATGCCGCCCTCAGGTCGAGTTTGGTAAAGACCGTGGCCCCTTTGAGGCGATCGAACAGCTCGGAAATCAAGGGTATCGGGTAAGCGTTCTTGATCGTGATGCGATTGAGACCCCTGTAATCGATGCAAGGCCTCAACTCACCGCCCTTCTTTTTTACAAAGAAAAATCCAGCCCCTGCCGGGGACGAGGATTTGCGAATGTGTCCGTGTGAAAGCGCCTCCCTCACGTACTCCTCCATGGCCTCATTCTCCGCTACCGACAGTGGATAGACTTTGCCACGAGGAGGAACGGCACCAGATTGTAACTCTATGGCAAAATCGTATGGGCGGTGCGGAGGTAGGGCAACCGCACGCACCTTATCGAATACATCCCGGTACTCCTCGTATTCAGGAGGCAACAGAGAGTCCGAGGAAGTACACAGCAACTTGACAGGCCCATGGATGCAACTAGCCCCACACTGCGGTGACCACGAGAGGATCTCGGCCGATCTCCAATCGAAAGTCGGATTATGCTTCTGGAGCCAGGGGTACCCCAAGACCACCGAGTAGTGTGGAGACGAAATAACCTGGAGACAGACCGACTCTCTGTGAACGGCACCAATGGCCATCCCCACTGGAAGGGTCTCCTGAGTCACGTGTGGCGGCAGAAGGGGTCTGCCGTCTATCGCCTCAAGAGCCAGTGGGGAACCTCGAGGCTGCAGAGGAATGGAATTGGCGGCAGCGAACACACTATCAATGAACAAACCACCAGCACCAGAGTCCACCAATGCCTGGGTCGTCACCGAGCCCCCGACCAAGGAGAGGACAACAGTAATCAGTGGTTTGTCAACACGGGAAACCGGGGACGAGGAGACTCCACCCAAGATCTGCCCCCGACAGGATCTCAGGTGCGAGCGTTTCCCGGACGGTTCGGGCATGCCGACCGAAAATGCCCACGAGACCACAGTACATGCATCGGCCCTCGCGTCTCCGGAGTACCCTCTCCCCCTCGGACAGGCGAGCAAACCCCAGCTGCATGGGTTCACCCCCAGACAAGTCATCCCCAGGAGGCGTGGGGGAGAGGGAGGCACGGGTGGGACAGCAAACGTAGGCGCCAATCTGTTAGAAGACCTCCGCAGGCTCTCCTTAAAGGAAGGTCTCTCCCTGAGTCTGGTGTCAATCAAAATCAGGAAAGAAATAAGAGACTCGAGCTCCACTGGTAGGTCCTTAGCTGCAACCTCATCCTTCAAGGCATCCGAGAGACCATGAGAGAAAGCAGCGACCAGAGCCTCATTATTCCAGCCCACCTCTGCTGCCAGGGTACGAAACTCAATGGCGTATTCAGCTACGGATCGTGAACCCTGTTTGATGGACATAAGGAGCTTCGCAGCAGAGGCAGCACGAGCCGGCACATCGAATACCTTCCGAAGAGAAGCAACAAAACCGGAAAACTCGGCAACCACCGGATTGTTGTTCTCCCATAAAGGGCTGGCCCAGGCCAAGGCCTTGTCCGAGAGCAGCGAGATCAAGAAGCCCACCTTTGATCTCTCAGTAGGAAAGGCATGTGGCAGCAACTCGAAATAAATGCCCACCTGGTTAAGGAAACCTCGGCACTGAGTTGGCTCTCCCCCAAAGCGCTGTGGAAGGGGGGCAGAACCGGTCATACCCCGAAACACCGCAGGCGCAGCAACAGGTGTCGGGGTAGACTCTGGCGCAACAACCGGAGCGGCAGTAGGAGCGGGCCCAGGAGCGACAACCGACCCATCGGCAACGGAAGCTAAATGAGCCGTGCGTTCAAGCAGGGTTTGCAACGCCACAGCGAACCGACCCAACAGGTGATCCTGCTGATCAAGTCTGGCAACCAGCGTAGGTAGCGAGGATGGCACTGTACCGTCAGAATTCATGGCTTGGTCCTAATGTCATGGAACCATGAACCAGACGTACAACAAGAGATAAGTGGAAATAAGAAGGCTTTATTGAAAATCAAGCTGTAAGGCAAAAGTCCAAACGGATGGCTAAACCGAAGCAGGGTCTTGCGAAGCCAGAGGTCAGGAACCAGAAGGGTAGTCAGATGAAGCCAGGATCAGGAACCAGCAGGGTAGTCAGACGAAGCCTGGATCAGGAACCAGCAGGGTAGTCAGACGAAGCCTGGATCAGGAACCAGCAGGGTAGTCAGACGAAGCCAGGATCAGGAACCAGAAGCAGCAGCAGTCTTAGAAGCATGTGAACACAGGAGGACCAAGCAAGGAACTGAAGCCACAGACCTCCTATATATATGAGCTAGGCATCCAGCTCCTCCCAGTGGGAAGGAGAAGCCGCAGGGTGGGAGGCTACAAGAAACCCAGAAACCAAGATGGCCGCCAGCACATGTCAAACGAAGGAGAACAGCAAGAAGGTAAGACCATGACAGTTGCCTACTCACACCTGAGGAAGGTGTTTCACTTGTGCGTGTAGCTGGCACAGATTGACCACATCCTCTCCTTGCAACAGGAGCTCCGCCAGTAGCACCACGACCGGAACCACGTCCCTTATTTAACACTCTCCTCATATTTCTCAAATTTAGGATCTTGGCCAAAATGGGTGTTTTTTTAATAACAGAATAGAAAACCAGTATCTAACATGTGTATCTCACAATGACAGATGCAGCAAACGCTGCAATATTAAGTACTTTGCCCAAAATTGGTGTTTTTTTAAACCCAGAATATTATTACTTTATTTCAAGCTTGTATCTCACACTGACATATGCAGACAAGGTTGCAAATTTAGTTTTTTGCCCAAAATGGGTGTTTTTTTATAACATAATAGAACTGCAGTATCTAAAGCATGTATCTCACACTGACAGATGCAGCAAAAGCTGCAAATTAAGTTTTGTTGCCCAAAATAGGTGTTTTTTTAATAGCAGAATAGAACAGCAGTATCAAACGCATGTATCTTACACTGACAGATGCAGCAAAGGCTGCAAATTAAGTTTTTTGCCCAAAATAGGTGTTCTTTTAATAACAGAATATGACAGCAGTATCTAGCGCTTGTATTTCACAGTGAAGGATGCAACAAGGGCTGTAAAATTTTGTATTTGGCCCAAAATGGGTATTTTTTTAATAACAGAATAGAACACCAGTATCTAACACATGTATATTACAATGACAGATGCAGCAAAGGCTGCAATATTAAGTACTTTGCCCAAAATTGGTGTTTTTTTAAACCCAAAATATTATTGCTGCATTTCAAGCTTGTATCTCACAATGACAGATGCAGACAAGGCCGTAAATTTAGTATTTTGCCCAAAAAGGGTGTAATGGAATAGAACAGCAGTATCTAACGCATGTATCTCACACTGACAGATGCTGCAAATGCTGCAAATTAATTTTTTTTTCCCAAAATATGTGATTTTTTATAGCAGAATGCAACAGCAGTATCTAAAGCATGTATCTCACACTGACAAATGCAGAGAAGGCCGCAAATTTAGTATTTTGCTCCAAAAGTTTTTTTTTAAATAACAGAATATGACAGCAGTATGTAACTCTTGAATTTCACACTGACAGATGCAGCAAGGGCTGTAAAATGGAGTATTTTGCCCAAAAAGAGTGTTTTTAAAACCCAGAAAATTATTGCTGTATTTTTAGCTTAAATTGCAAACTGACTAATGCAGCATAGGCCCCAAATGGAGGGTATCGTCAAAAATGGGTGTTTTTTTTTTAACCCAGAAAATTATTGAAGCATTTCAAGCTTGTTTTTTTAATAACATAATATGACATCAGTATATAACGCTTGAATTTCACACTGATAGATGCAGCAAAGGCTGTACAATTAAGTATTTTTCACAAAAAGTGTTTTTTAAAACCCTGAAAATTATTGCAGTAATTTGAGCTTAAATTGCACACAGACAAATGCTGCAAAGGCCACAGATGTAGAGTCTTGCCAAAAATGGATGATTTTTTTTTAAAACCCAGAATATAATTGCATTATTTCAAGCTTCTGTTTGACTGTCACAAAAGCACATATGCTGTGCTAACTAACAGACGGATAAAAGTAATTTTTCTGGATCACTGCGCTCAGGGCAGGGTAAAAAGATTGTGCACTGCACCCACAGAACAAAATCTAGGTAGATTAATGAGTTAACAAGCACTTCTGATTAAAGATCCTGTCCTATTCTCTCCCTTACTGCAGCAGCATCTTATCCCTACACTAAGCACAGCAGAGTGACATGCAGCGCTACGTGACTCCAGCTTATATAGAGGCTGGATCACATACTGCACTGGTCAATCACAGCCATGCCATTAGTAGGCATGGCTGTGATGGTTTCTAAGGGCACACAAGTTAAACGCTTGTTGATTGGCTGCTCTGCAGCCTTTCAAAAAGTGTCATTAACTCGCTGAACACTGAACCCAAACTTTTACTGAAATGCTCGGGTTCGGGTCCGGGGTCCAAAAATCCTAAAGTTCGGTACGAACCCAAACTTTACAGTTCGGGTTCGCTCAACCCTACTCAACCCTATTTTCTGGGCCTGTACTGGCCGACAGTTATATTTTTATCCTGTGACCATCTAATGCTCCTCCAGCCACAGAATCCAAAGTTCTTTTCTGTCAGGTATTTGCCTATTGCCTAATTTTTGGGGCCTGTACTGGCCGAAAGTTACATTTTTATCCTGCAAATGTACCTTTAGCCACAGAATCCTACAAAGTTGTTTGCTGTCAGGTGAATGCCTATTGGCCAATTTTGGGGGGGCTGTACTGGCTGACAGTTAAATTTTTATCCTGTCACCGCCTAATTTCCCTCCAGCCACAGAATCCTACAAAGTTGTATAATTTTTGGGGCCTGTACTGGCCGACAGTCAATTTTTTATCCTGTGACTGCCTAATGTACCTCCAACCACAGAATCCAAAGTTCTTTGCTGTCAGGTAAATGCCTATTGCCTAATTTTTGGGGCCTGTACTGGCCGACAGTTACATTTTTTTATCTCCAGCCACATAATCACACCCTTGTCTCACTCCTCTCTCTGCTTCTCATTATGGTGGCGTATGAACTGCATTCACCATAAGGACCTTCTCATGTCACAGGGTCATGTGACTGTGCCCCCCACCCTGTACTTTGCCCCTCACCCCGTTCTGTGCCCCCTTATACTCTCCATTGTGCCCTCTTACCACACCCTGTGCAGTGCCCCTAGTCATTCCCTGTACTGTCCCCTCTTATGCCCTTTTATCCGGTCACAGTATGGCAGTGTTATCCGGTCACTGTGCAGAGGTGTTATCCTGTCAATGTACGGCGGTGGTATCCAATATCTGGATGGCCATAACGGACCTTTGCGCCACAATCTGTGTCAGAAATACGCCTAACATAGATGTATTTTTATATAATAAATAATCACCTAATTGTATTATTATTCAGTGGTAGGGCCAATATCTTTATATTATATAGATTCTAGTGTATTATACTGTGCCCTGTATTCCCCAGTAGAAAATGATTCTTGGGAAACACAGTCCTCATCCCTGACCACCAGAACCAGGTAGCGCTCTGTCAGTACATGGTGGCCTCCCCTCTCCACCACGCTGCTCCACTGTGTACAGGTGCTTATTCTGACACTAGGGCTGGGTTCACATCAAATTTTTGCCATCCATTTAATGCGTACCAAAAATGTATGCGTTAACAGATGCCTCTGCAGGATACAAAAACGTGGAGTGCTGCACATTTGAATACTTTAACAGATAGGAAATAAAAAAATTCTAGGCTCCAGCAGGGCACATTTTTGAGAGTTTCCGGCCCCTGATTTAAATACATATTTTTTGTGGGGATTTTTGCCAATGATACCCCTCTAGTATATCACTGTCCATGTTGTGGGACTATTTGTGTACTTCTAGTAAGTGTTTGCTTGTGCAAATATGACCTGAAGGTTTTTCAGGTTTGCCTGCCATTAAAGTGAATGGGGCCCGCCACAAACGCACGGTTTGCGAACATTTAATTGAATCGTCCGGGCCGATTTTAGTCCATCGCTAGTCTACTGTTTAAAACAGCAGTCACCCGGTGGCTATGGCCGACTGTACTTACAAGCAGTAACCATCTTTAAAGACCCACCCAGCGCTATAAAGGTACGATTTTGGGTGGGACAGGGTTAAAGGGGCTATCACATGATTAACACTTTTACATTTATGCAAATACAAAAGGATTAAGATCCAGGCAATGGTTTGTAAAATGTAGCAGCCATTTTCTCACTATTATATTTGATATGTAAACAATTGAATGCTTGGATCGAGCAGATTATGTTATCTGTGTTTCTTCCAGCCCTAATGGAGAAAGTAAAAAGTAAAATTGCAAAAATTAAATGAGTGAAGAGCATGAGTAAATGAAAAACACGACTAAATAAAAGTAATTGAAAAAACAAAACAAATAAAGAAACAAACATATGTTAACCCCTTCTATCCCGGGATAGTTTTCACCTTCCTGCCAAGGTCATTTTTTGCAAATCTGACATATGCCATATTATGTGGTAATAACTTTGAAACACTTTTACTTATCCAAGCCATTCTGAGAATGTTTTCTCACAACACATTGTACTTCATGACAGTCGTAAATTTGAGTTGATATTTCACCTTTATTTATGAAAAAATCCAAAATTTACCAAAACTCGCTCTGCTTTTAAAACAGAAAGTGATACCTCACAAAATATTTATTACTTAACATTCCCCATACATCTACTTTATGTTGGCATAATTTAAAAAAATGTAATTTCATTTTTAGGACATTAGAAGACTTTTAAAGAAAATTTCCAAAACCCACTTTTTAAGGACCAGTTCACTTCTGAAGTCACTTTGTGTGGCTTACATATTAGGAACCACTCATAAATGATCCAATATTAGAAACTACACCTCAGTATTCAAAACTGATTTTGCAAACTTTGTTAACCCTTTAAGTATGCCACAAGAATTAAAGGAAAATAGAGATTAAATTTTTTTATTTTGGGCAGATTTTTCACTATCATTCATTTTTTTTCTGTAACACAGCTCTATATCTATTACCCTGATTCTGCAGTTTACAGAAATGTCCTACATGTGGTGGGAAAGTGCTGTAAAGGCACACAGCAGGGTGCAGAAGAAAAAGAGTGCCGTATGGTTTTTGGAAGACAGATTTTGCTGGATAGGTTTCTAGACACCATGTCCTACAGTAGAAACTCCCAAAAAGTGACCCCATTTAGGAAACTAGGGGATAAGGTGACAGTTTTATTGATACTATTTGGGGTACATATGATTTTTGATCAGTCTATATTATGCTTTATGTGAAGCAAGGTAACCAAAAAAATGGCTGTTCTGGCACAGTTTTTATGTTTTGTTTTTACAATGTACATTTGACAGGTTAGATCATGTGCTATATGAGTTGTTATGGACATGACAATATCAAATACGTCTACATTTTTTGTTTGTTTCAGTTTTTCATAATATAGTTGTGTCTCCATTTTCTGAAAGCTATATATTATTATTTTTTTTTTTTCTGCAGATCTTCTTGTGCTGGGGGTTGTTTTTTGCAGGAAGAGATGTTAGTTTTATTGGTACTATTTTTGGGTACATATGATTCTTTGATCATTCAGTATTACACTTTATGGGGCAAGGTGACCAAGATTATAGCACTATATTAGCTAAATTGCTCGATATTAGTTTTTTTCAAATATTTGCTATATTCCTATATATTCTTGTTTTAGAATATTACGAATATATTCAATATTATAGTATATATTCGTTTTTTTAGAATATTTGTAATTTTTTCCATCCATAGTCATGATTCCTCCCTGCTTAAGTTGCTTGTGGGCCAATGACACAAGCAAGAAGTAGTGAGGAATCATGTGTTCAGATGGGAAGAAATAACGAATATTCGCTATAACGAATATATAGCACTATATTCGAAATATTAGCGAATTTCTTGAAAGTAGTGATATTCGAAAATAAAAATTCACTATTTAAATATTCACGCTCAACACTAGTAATTAGATGTAATACAGCCATAAGAGGTCATAAACACTTATCGTATGTAAGCCAAATTCTTATCAGTAAGATAAGAACTGACCGGTAAAATAAGAAAAATAAATACTCACTGCACTGTTGAAGTCTCTGGTAAAAGCATATAGGGGCGTATTAAAGTAAAAAAATGAAAATATATTCTCAGTGCATTTCTGCAGTTTATTCTGGTGAAAGTGTATAGGGGCGTATTTCAATAAAAGAAGAAAAGAAGAAAATTGTTGCAGTTATTTTTGTTGAAAGCATATAGGGGCGTATTTCAGTAAAATAAGAAAAAATATACACACTACGCTATTTAATTGTTTTCTGACTAAAGCATCTAGTGGCCTATTTCAGTCCAACAATAAAAATATATGCTCATTTCACTTCTGCAGTTATTTCTGTTAAAAGCATATAGGGGCGTATTACAGTAAAAAAAGAAAGATTTATGCTCATTTCACTGGTTCACTTATTTTTGCTGAAAGCGTTTATTGGCCTATTTCAGTACTAAAAGAAACTTATATTCTCAGTTCACGTCGGTGGCAGTTATGTTTTGAAAGCATGGCTGGGAGTCAGCAGGGTGGCAGCAGTGGGAGGTCGGGAGCCAAACGTGCCCGGGGTAGAGCACCTGCTTTGCAGCAGCCTACCTGCCTGGGAAGTAGTGGTGCAGGGGTTCATGGAAGTAGAGGCAGTAGCAGTCAGTCAGTATGGCGGTTATATGTGTTATTTTGTATTTCAGTACAAAAATAAAAATACATTCTCAGTTCACCTCAGCGGCAGTTAGATGTGTTAAATGCGTTTAGTGGCCTATTTCAGTACAAATAGAAAAATGCATTCTCAGTTCTCGTCGGCGGCAGTTATATGTGTTGAAATTGTTTAGTGGCCTTTTTCAGTACAAACAGAAAAATGCATTCTCAGTTTACGTCGGCAGGCGGTTATATGTGTTGAAAACTTTTATTGGCCTGCACTGCACTTATATGCGGTAAAATCTTTTGTGAATTATTTCAGTGGAAAAACTAATTTCATGCAACGTTCAGCGCTGCAGATATATGTGGTAAAATCTTTTGTGACTTATTTCAGTGGTAAAAAAAATAGTATTCAGCTTTAACCGCCTCCGGACCGCCTAACGCAGGATCGCGGTCGATCCATTCCTCCTAGACGCATGCGCATTACGAGCTGGCAAAAGTTAAAGTAGTATTTCGTCACCAGCCTGCCAGGTGATTTTCCAAAAAACGAATCACAGGCAGGTGATTTTCAAAAAAACGAATCACAAGCCAGTTAACAAATTATATTTATAAATATAATGTGTTAAATGGCTTCTGTGCACCTCTGCTGGTCCTTTTCATCGGTTGGTCCCAGCAGAGGAGCACAGATTACTGTAAGTTCACAAACACCACACATTTAGCCCCAGATCACCCCCATCACTCCAATTAACCCCTTGATCACCCCTGTCAATCACTAGTGAAAGGGAAAAAAGTGATCAGCGTAAACTGTCACTTTTTTTTCCCACTAGTATTGACTGTTAGGTTTTAGGATAGTTTAGACCCCTTTGTTAGGTAGTTAGCGTAGGTTAGCGCCCAGCCCACCGCACCGCAGTGACTGATTCGCTGATTAGCGTATCGCTAATCAGCATTGGTACTTTTATAGTATCTGTAAGTGATCAGAACTGATCACAGTCAGATCTATAATAGTATTAGTGTCACCTTAGCTCGCCCTCCACCCAAAACGTAGTGTTTGCCCGATCAGGCATGATCGGTCGCCCACACGTGCGTTCACCCACGCCCGCCCCGCCGCAGTGACAAAAAAAATAAAAATTTTAGCACTGCACAATCGCTTTACAAGCGCTGCTGCGATAAAAAAAAAAAATCAGTTTTGATATTTTTTATCAATCACAGCAGCTTCCGGTACTTCACTAGCCTCCCATTTGTAAGACAGGCTTGCTTTTTTTCTTGGGTAGTCTCAGGGAATACCCCCTAAATTTAGTTGACCAAATGGCAGGTAAGGGGTATTCTTCTGAAGAGGCCTACAGGCTTCTGACCCAGTCGGATGAGGAATGGGAACCCTCATCTGATGAATCCAGCGGGTCAGAATACGAACCTGTATAAAGCAGTGGTTGAGGTACCTGATACCACAAGGCCTACTCGGCCCCATGTTGCTAGACCACAGGTTGCGCAGCCCCTGTACCTGAGGTGCTGGCAAACCCTGATTGGCAGCCCCCAACTTCAGCCGCACCAGTAGTTCCCCCTTTCACCGCCCAGTCTGAAGTTCGGGTTGAGACAGCTCAGATCGGATCGGCACAGTTTTTTTTTTTAGCTGTTCTTGACTGTGGAGCTCTTGGACTTAGTTGTGGCAGAAACAAATCGGTATGCCACTCAATTTATAGTCGCCGACCCGGGAAGATTTTATGCCCAGTCTTTCTGGTGGAAACCCGTCCAAGTTTCCGAATTTAAAACTTTTCTGGGCCTTCACCTCAACATGGGCATGACAAAAAAGCATGAATTGAGGTCATATTGGTCCACAAACCCAATTCATCACATGCCCATGTTCTCTGCTGCCATGTCCAGGACACGATTTGAGACTATCCTGCATTTCCTGCACTTTAATGACAACAGCACCTCTCGCCCCAGAGGTCACCCAGCTTTTGACCGGCTCCACAAAATTCGGCCCCTCATAGACCACCTTAACACCAAATTTGCAGATTTGTATACCCCTGAGCAAAACATCTGCATAGACCAGTCCCTTATACATTTTACCTGGCGCCTTGGCTTCAAACAATACATCCAAAGCAAGCGCGCCCGGTATTGGGTCAAATTGTATCAACTCTGTGAAAGGGCCACAGGCTATACGCACAGATTTCGTGTCTATGAGGGTAAAGATCAGACCCTGGAGCCGGTCGGTTGCCCTGACTACCTGGGGAGCAGTGGGAAGACAGTCTGGGACTTGGTGTCACCCTTATTTGGCAAGGGGTACCATCTTTATGTGGACAATTTTTACACAAGTGTGCCCCTCTTCAGGCATTTGTTTTTAGAACAGATTGGCTGCTGTGGACCGCGCGACCTAGTTGCCGGGGCTTCCCCCAACGGCTCGTCACCACCCGTCTTGCAAGGGGGGAGAGGGCTCCCTTGTGTAACAAAGAACTGCTCACGGTGAAATGGAGAGACAAGCGTGACGTTTACATGCTCTCCTCCATTCACGCAGACTCGACAATACAAATTGAACGAGCAACCAGTGTCATTGAAAAGCCCCTCTCGGTCCACGACTATAATTTGCTCATGGGAGGGGTGGACTTCAATGACCAGATGTTGGCTCCTTATTTAGTGTCCCGCCGCACCAGATGCTGGTATAAGAAGGTGTCTGTATATTTAATTCAATTGGCACTGTATAATAGTCTTGTTCTCTACAGTAAGGCTGGGAGAACACGATCCTTTCTCAAATTTCAGGAAGAGATCATTGAGAACCTCCTGTATCCAGGAGGTTCCGTGGCCCCATCCACCAGTGTAGTGAGCCGTCTACACGAGCAATGTCGTTGCTGGTACCTCAACCCAAGCGTCACCCCGGAGAAGATGTTGAGTCTGTAGCAGGAGTGGAATAAGGCGTGACACCCGCTATCTCTGTCCTGACTGCCCTGACCACCCTGCCCTATGCTTAGGGGAGTGTTTCTGGAAGTACCACACACAGGTACACTTAGTATAGGGATTGCATTACACAGGACAGGCACACAGGGCTCTTAGGGCCCTTTCACAAAGAGCTGCTGCAAACCTCTCCTTTCACCTGGGACAAAGTGCATAATGTACTTCGCCACATCTCTGGGCGATTTCAGCTTTGCACATTGTCCCACGGGGAAGGAGAGGTTTGTCCTATAAAGGTAAAAAAAGCAAAAAAATAAATAAAAATAAATCACCGGTAAGCAAAAAAGTTAATGTTCTATTCCAAAAGTTCAATAAAGTTTATAAAAGTTAATGTTCTGTTCAAATGTTATTATAAAGTTAATGTTAATAAATTTATTGCGTTGCGCCCTGTTTCTTTTTTTTTTTTTTTACCTTCTAAGTGGACCAACCGATGAACCAGCTGCAGCACTGATGTGCATTCTGACAGAAGCATTGCGCTCTTGTCAGATTACACAAAAGTCGGTGTATGCGGCGCTGAAAGATGAGATTTCTCCTCTGCAGTAAAAAAGATACGTTTGCCGAGGCTTATGAGCTGAGGGGCGTTGATCATATGCTTTGGCAAACACTTTGTATATAAAAAATCCCGGCAATGATTTATTCATCCACATCGATTGATGTGAATGGAGAAATCGTGTTTGCCAGGGCATAGGAGCGGAGTGGGTTTGGATGTTGGGCGGAGCTCCTATGCCCTGGCAAACGCCTTTCCCCTCCATTTTTTTTATTGGCATAGTTTTTTTCATCCACATTGATCGATGCGAATGAACAAATATGTGCCGTTCATATTTTTTTTTTTCATTACCCGTATGTTCATTTTTCATTTTTCATTACCCGTATGCTCAATATAAGGAGAATACCAGAAACTCCTAATGCTGGCCATACATGTAATGATTGCGGAGACCCTCAAATGCCAGGGCAGTACAAACACCCCACAAATGATCCCATTTTGGAAAGAAGACACCCCAAGGTATTCGCTGAGGGGCATATTGAGTCCATGAAAGATTGAACTTTTTGTCCCAAGTTAGCGGAAAGGGAGACTTTGTGAGAAAAAAAAAAATTCCGCTAACTTGTGCCAAAAAAAAAAATCTTCTATGAACTCGCCATGCCCATCATGGAATACCTTGGGGTGTCTTCTTTCCAAAATAGGGTCACATGTGGGGTATTTTACAGGCCCTAAAGCGTGAGAAGAAGTCTGGAATCCAAATGTCTAAAAATGCCCTCCTAAAAGGAATTTGGACCCCTCTGCGCACCTAGGCTGCAAAAAAGTGTCACACATGTGGTATTGCCGTACTCAGGAGAAGTTGGGCAATGTGTTTTGGGGTGTCTTTTTACATATACCCATGCTGGGTGAGAGAAATATCTCTCTAAAATGACCACTTTGTATAAAAAAATGGGAAAAGTTGACTTTTAGAGAGATATTTCTCTCACCCAACATGGGTATATGTAAACATACACCCCAAAAAACATTGCCCTACTTCTTCTGAGTACGACGATACCACATGTGTGACAATTTTTTTCAGCCTAGGTGGGCAAAGGGGCCCAAATTCTAAAGAGCACCTTTAGGATTTCACAGGGCATTTTTTACACATTTGAATTTCAAACTACTTCTCACGCATTATGGCCCCTAAAATGCCAGAGCAGTATAAATACCCCACAAGTGACCCCATTTTGGAAAGAAGACACCCCAAGGTATTTCGTGATGGGCATAGTGAGTTCATGGAGGTTTTCATTTTTTGTCACAAGTTAGTGGAATATGAGACTTTGTAAGAAAAAAAAATAAAGCATAATTTTCCGCTAACTTGTGACAAAAAATAAAAACTTGTATGAACTCACTATGCCCATCAGAGAATACCTTAGGGTGTCTACTTTCCAAAATGGGGTCATTTGTGGGGTGTTTCTACAGTCTGGGCATTGTAAAACCTCAGGAAACATGACAGGTGCTCAGAAAGTCAGATCTGCTTCAAAATGCGGAAATTCAAATTTTTGTACCATAGTTTGTAAACGCTATAACTTTTGCACAAACCAATAAATATACACTTATTGAATTTTTTTATCAAAGACATGTAGAACAATAAATTTAGAGAAAAATGTATATAGAAATGTAGTTTGATTTGAAAAATTTTACAATTGAAAGTGAAAAATTAAATATATTGCAAAAATATCGGTAAATTTCAATTAATAACAAAAAAGTAAAAATGTCAGCAGCAATGAAATACCACCATATGAAAGCTCTATTATTGAGAAGAAAAGGAGGTAAAATTCATTTGGGTGGTAAGTTGTTTGACTGAGCAATAAACCGCGAAAGTAGTGTAGTGCAGAATTGTAAAAAGTGGTCTGGTAATTAAGGGGGTTTAAGCTAGGGGAGCTGAGGTGGTTAAGAGCTGCACTTAAAATCTGTTGTGAATTATTTTGGTGGAAAAACATATTTCATGCAGCGTTCAGCGCTGCAGTTTATATGTGGTAAAATCTTTTGTGAATTATTTCGGTGGAAAAACAAATTTACACTTCCTCCATTAACTTCCTCCTCTCTTCATTCTCATCCTCAACACACACAGACTTGACACCCCCCCAGCTATATATATAATTATTGCCAGCACTATTGATGGCCGTTCGATGTCCTCCACACAGCCACACTGCTTACCTGTCCGTAGGTGCGTCATCCCAATGAAGGCCCCCGGTGGCTGTCCGCGTAGCTGCCTGATCCCCGAGACGGTATCAAATACAGTCACGGGGAGCAGGCAGCTCTGCGAACAGCCACCAGGGAGCTTCATTGGGATGACGCGCCCAGTGGTGCCGGAGTTACGGCAGCGGTCTTCAGACC
The DNA here is from genome assembly GCF_014858855.1 of Bufo gargarizans. Taxonomy (NCBI): domain Eukaryota; kingdom Metazoa; phylum Chordata; class Amphibia; order Anura; family Bufonidae; genus Bufo; species Bufo gargarizans. Next base: position 138,752,241 of record NC_058082.1, on the reverse strand, counting down.
GGATCCTGAACAGGCACAGGTAAGGGCTCACCTGTGCATCGCTGATGTGGATTTCTCCTGATGACGCCACCTCCAGACTCGGTCATTGTGCCACTCGGTGGCCTCCTCATACTGCTGCTACCTCCAGACTCTGTCATTCTGCCATTTAGCAACCTCCTCATACTGCTGCCAACTCCAGACTGTGTCCTTGTGCCACTCAGTGACCTCCTCATACTGTTGCCACCTCCAGACTCTCTCATTGGGCCACTATGTGGTCTCCTCATGCTGCTTCCACCTCACCACTATGTCATAGGTCCACTCTGTGGACTTCTCATGCTGTTCCCACCCTCCCCACTTCATGACTGATCCACTATTTTGGCTTTTGGCCTTGCTGACATCATCATTTATTTGACCTTTCTTCTGAACTGTCAGAAGGAAGGAAAAATGAGATGCACAATTGATCCTGTTTGTGTAGCAGTTGTAAGGCCTATGGTCCCATGAGAATTGGCTTATGATTTGGTAGCCAAAAGCAGGAGTGGGTACAAAACACAGAAGACAAATATTCTATTCACGTGTCATCTCTGTTTTAGATCCACTTCATTTATTTTTATTTTTTTGGCATTAGCATTACTGATGGATTATTGAGCAAATGCTGACCGAGTGAAGGTGTTTGTCCCACAGACAGGATCCGTTTTTTGTGGGTTACTCTTCTGACGGATTAGAGGAAGGGCTAATTAATCAGTGGCGTCAACAAAAAATTTCTACTGACACCATCTCTACTTTGAATCTGTATTCAGCGCACTCTGTATGGAGACTGACTGTAGGGTTCCACCCCAATAGATCCAATAAAAAATAACAGCAGCCTTGTATATCGATGCTTAAGTACATTTATTGAGGTTAGTTTCACATGCGACAGTATTTATAACGTTTCGGCATACCAATGCCTTCATCAGATACTACAGAAAAAGACAATTTGAAATCATATTAGACACAAAAAAAACATAAAGAACATAGTACATGACCAGCGATCATACAAGATTGTACAAAATCAAGTTCATTGTGGCAAATGCATTAAACATTGGGGAAATATCAGTGGACAATTCAAGTTAGGTAATCCGTACATCAGGTACTGCAAGCCGTACAAAATCAAGGAATCCAGACAGGCAAGGAGGTCTCACATTGTAAGGCTGGACCAATAAAGCCTGTTAAAATTAAATCTGTCACCCTTATATTAAGGAATACTAACAAAGCATCAAGGTCATTGATGGCAAGTTCACATGTGTAGCTAAAGCTATGTTACCACTTACCTATGCCGCAAGGTGGAGGAGAGAACAGGATAGACGGACGCAATAGAAATCAGCATGTGCTCAGCATGCTTGAACCAGAAGTGGCGTCTAAAGAGGTGAGGGGTGGGCTGACATTTTAAAGTGGTCGCCTATCGTCTTGTGAAAGGTGGAGGCCGGCGCGCATCCATGCAGGAAGTAGATGCGCTCCAGCCTGGAACGCATCGGGCGCATGTGCAGTAGCGGCGGAAGTTCGCCAGCAGGAAGTGACACGCCAAGGCCCAAGCAAAGTGACTTCTAACTAGGAAGATGGTGCGTTCCAGCATGGAACGCACTGCATCCAGTAATATGGGGCAAGTAGTAGCGATGACTAAAAGGCAACCATAATATTCTATCAGCCGTACTATCACTACAGAATGGTGAAATTAGAGTGAAGAATAGGGACGGAAAATGAAATAATACACAATAGCCAAGGTGATATACGAATTAAGAATAAAAAGAATGACATTAGGATAAAGAATGAAAAATTGCACAAAAGCTAAAAGGGTATGGAGAATAAACCAAAGTGATACACGAATTAAGAGTGGAAAGAATGACATTAGGATAAAGAATGGAAAATTGCACAAAAGCTAAAAGGGTACAGAGGATAAACAGATACAAATTAGGAATAGGAATATGGTAATGGTAAGAGATGACGTCATAGATATGGAATACCGTTTCTACAGTGAAGAAAGTGGAGATATAGCGGTACGGTGCACCGGTCAATATTAGTTGAATTAGAAAAAAGGATACCCATCTGCGGCACGGAAATATTCTAATGGAACTGAAAAAGGAACAAAAGAAATTAGAGCCATAACATTGACATGGTTACACAGTATTCGCATACATATATGTTATACAAGTTAGACAAAGCTCTGGATTTCATATTCACGGTTGAGACCGTTTGGTGTTAGGCTATCCAATCTATGGATCCAGTATGCTTCCCTCATTTTTAGCAAACGGATTCGATCGCCACCTCTTCGTGGCAGCAAAACGTGTTCTAGCACCTGGAACTTCAACTGTGCAATATTGTGGCGCATTTGATGAAAATGGGCGGGGACCGGGAGTAGTAGGTTATTATTTCGGACTTTCGATTTGTGTTGACAGATACTCTCACCGACGTATATAAGTCCGCATGGACATTTCAACATGTAGACAACATGGTCAGAGTCACAGGTAAAGAAATCTCGTATGGGTATGGATTCCCCTGTGCGGGGATGCGAGATATGAGACCCTTTCTGTACATGTGAACATTGCATACAGTGCAGACACGGAAACATACCTTTCTTACGTGTTTTAAGAAATGTTTGTTGAGGCGAGATTTTTGTAGAACTCTCATCTGCACGGACCAATAGATCCCGTAGGTTTTTGGGCAGTTTATTACAAGGCAAGATGGGTTGGCTGAACTCCAGAATATCCGGATATGCTTTACCTAGGATAGACCAATGGCCCCGAATGATGTTGAGGATCTTTTGTGCACATGGGTGGTATGTATGAACAAAGGGTATCCGTGGTACCTGGGGTAGGATTTTGGTTTTTGAAGTAATGTTATATTGGGTAATGGATTTAGGATAGCCTCTCTCTTGAAATCTATCTGCCATCTCTTTTAGACGTGTCTCTCTTGTGGAGCTGTTTTGTACAATTCTGTTAGTTCGCTGATATTGTGATCCCGGTAACGCTTTTTTTGTATTAGGGGAATGGAATATGGCAAAATGCAGTAAATTATAACGATCTGTTGGTTTCCGGAAAAGGTCTGTTGTTAATTTGCCTGCTGTATCACGTGTTACTGTGGTGTCCCAAAAAATTAATAGTACAGTGGTCATAGTGAATAGTGAATTGGAGCTCTGGGTAAATTGAATTAAAGAAGGCGTGGAACTGCAGAAGGAAGTCCAATGGGCCCCGCCAAATGCAAAACATATCATCGATATATCATTTCCAAACTGCTGCATGTTTGGTGAAGAGTGGATTAGTGTAAACAAATGAATTTTCAAAATGGTCCATGTAACAATTAGCATAAGGCGGGGCCACATTGGACCCCATCACGGCCCCCCGTTTCTGTAGAAAAAATGTATCCTGGAACAAAAAATAGTTGTATGACAATACTAGTTTGAGAAGATCCAGATAGAAGTTGAGTACTGTGGTCTGTGTGTTGGCGGTGATGAGTAACCTTTCTACTGCATGGATCCCTTTGTTATGTTGGATGGAAGTATACAAGCTGGTCACATCCCAGGTGGCCAAAAAAGATTCAGTAGGTAATGGTTCAAGGTTTAGAATAATGTCTACATCAATAAATGTACTTAAGCATCGATATACAAGGCTGCTGTTAATTTTTATTGTACCATCTCTACTTTGTCTCTCTACTTTGTCAGGGGGCTCTACTTCTAGATGCATTTAATAGAACAGGTTCTGTTGACATCGATATGGAATCAGCTGGTGACGGTCTAAAAGGAGGGGAGCTTCTTCTTGGTGCTAACATCGACCTGAAAGGCTCACTTCATACTCAAGTTATTTGGTCAGTTTTGGCCCCATGAATGCCCAAATAAGTGAAGTGTGCAGTGATTCTAAGAGCAACGCCTGTCATCTGCATGTCATATGGACTCACAGTATTATTTCACTACCAAAGCAGACTCCCTATGCGTGTTACTGCAAGGCACAGTGTTCTAAATCACTATAAAGGCTCACAGCAGCCAGGAAATAGCATTTTTTTTAACGTTATTCGCTGCAAATATATTCAGATCGAATCAAATTTTTCCTAAAAATGTTGGCCAAACGGCGAATCAAATTTTTGAAAAATTCACTCATCTCTAATAGAGACCAATAAAATTTTTTTTTTTATCTCAAAATGAGAACTATTTAATAATGATAATAATAATGATAATAATAGTAATAATAATAAATTGCCTCTAAAGGTGTAAATTGCCTTTAAGCCTTCCTATTCCTAATACCTAGAACTATTAAATATTTCTGCACATGACTGTTTTACAACTATTTACAAATCCAATTAGGATTAAAATAAGGACCTTTGTCTTCAGGTTGTGTAATGTATACATATTTTTTATGATTATACATGGGAGAGTGAAATGATTATCTTGAGTTATAAACATGTGGTTAAACACATTTGTTAAATTAGGTTACTTTCGTTTTTCTGCTGGATCTGGCAGGGCTCAGCAAAAACTCTTCCGTTACTGATAATACAACCATCTGCATCCGTTATGAACAGATCTGTTGTATTATCTTTAACATTTTTTTAACATTTGCAAAACGGGTAAATTTTGAACTCCTTTGAAAGCCAGTGGAGGACGGATCCATTTTCTATTGTGGCAGAGAAAATAGATCCGTCCCAATTGACTTGCATTGGGGTTCATGACGGATCAGTTTTTCCATTTTTTTCCTGGCCGGAAAGCAAAATACAACATATTGCGGTTTGCTTTCCGGTCTGATAATGTAACTAAATGGAACGGAATTCATTTTGGAGCATTCCGTTCAGTTTAGCTTTGTCCCCATTGACAATGAATGGGGACAAAACTGAAGCGTTTTTTCTGGTATTGAGCCTTTATGACGGAACTCAATACCGGAAAACTTTAATGCTAGTGTGAAATTGCCCCTCGAAATTTGAAAAACATTAGCAAAATTGGCAATTCTCTCTTTTTTTCATTATAGACAACTCTCTAAAAATTAAACAGTACTGGTTGTGTTACCATCCTGTATATGAAAGTCCTATCTGAGCTCTCAAACAAGATTTTGTGCAATTAAGCTTTAATATATGCAATTTCAAAATGGAAATTTTGCTGTGGACATTTAGGCAATGAAGGGCTTGGTTACAAAGAGATTAAAGGGGTTGTACATGATTAGAAAAAGATTTTCTTCTAGAAACAGTACAACAACTGTTCACACGTTGTGTCTGGTATTCTAGCTCAGGTCTATTGAAGTGCATGTGGCTGACCTGTAATGCCACAACTTGTGGACAGTTGTTGTACATTTTTTTTTTTTTTTTTTTTTAAGAAAGCAGCCATGATTTTAGAATCCTGAGCAACCCCAATAACAATAATAATAATAATAATAAAAATTCAAGCCTGAGTCTTGCATATGTAATATACACGTATTTCCAGTGCTTGCCTTTTTATATTTCTCTTTAGGGGTCAGCACGAGCCAAAAGCACCATTTTGCCTTAGCGCTTGGCAGTTAATCATGGCAGATATATAACACGCTTCTCTCGTCTCTTCACACAGGTATGTCTGCATAGCATTTAGACAATACTGCTCCACCCAGCTTTCCACAAGCCTAATAGTGAAGCTTCTATTTTCCCTGGTATGTCTGCATAGCATTTGGACAATTCTTCTTCACCCAGCTTTCCACAAGCCTAATAGTGCAGCTTCTATTTTCCCTGGTATGTCTGCATAGCATTTCAACAATACTGCTCCATCCAGCTTTCCACAAGCCTAATAGTGCAGCTTCTATCTTCCCTGGTATAGAACTTGGCATACTCATCAATGTATACTATTTTCTGTAAGTGTGATATCCTTGGGATTATTCCTAGAGATGCTCTTCCAATTCACCTGTGATTTATGTGACTGTTGTAATGCTTGTGATCTGTAGTGATTTTATGGCCCATCCAGATCCTTAGCTTTGTTTTTTTTTACCTATGGTTCATATAGCATCTCTTCTCATGTGCCTTACTTCAGTGATTCATTGATTATTGAGCTAAATTACCCCTAGTTCTGTGATCACATTTCCTATAAATATAGACACAGTCTAAGGGGAAGCACTCACATCGGTCACCTGAGCCAAAAGCACCATCTCTGCCAAAGGACCATTTTGCCTAAGTGCTTGGCAGTTATACAGGGCAGGAGACGGAGATGCTATGTGTACTACTCAAACAAAGTTACACACAGCACAGGTATGCTACGATATTGTTTCACTCAGGCTCTGGCTGCTTTTCTCATCACTATAGATGTCTATTTTCAAATTCAACCACACTGTCCACCCTCTGTCCCTTCTCTCCACGTCAGTCCCTCGCTCCTCCCCTCACCCTTGTTCAGTTCCCATACACTTTATACCCTCATACAGTACACTGACCCATCTCCCTCCACGGTGCAGCTTAAAAAACACAAATATAAATCTTTCAACCACTTGCTGTCTCTTTCGGAGATGCTCTGCTACTAGCTGCAGGGGATATTTCCCCAAATCCTGGCACTCCCTTTGTTGCTAAATTTTCCTCTGCCACACACAGAAACCTCAAAAATCTTGTTAATGTTCACTGCACATTCTCTCCAGTCTTTTTTAACTGCACACTCTGTTACGGTGGAGGAGTAGGCATGCTACTTTCTCTACAGTGCACATTTCAGGTTATTCCCCTTGTACCCTCTCTCTCATTCCCCTGTTTTGAGGTTCACACCATCAGACTCTTCCATCCATTCCCCCTGGGAGTTGCAGGGGACCCGACCTGTGATGCTAACTACCGACCTGTTTCTAACCTCCCCTTCATCTCTAAACTCCTTGAACATCTTGTCTACTCTCGCTTAATAAGTTATCTCTCTGCAAACTCTTTTCTTGATCCCTTCCAATCTGCCTTTCGCCCTCTTCACTCGACAGAAACTGCCCATACTAAAGTGTCTAACGATCTCCTATCAGCAAAAAATAAATGGTGACTATTCGCTACTGATTCTGCTGTATCTCTCTGCAGCGTTTGATACCATAGACCATAAATGCCTCCTCACCATGCTCCACTCAATTCGCCTTAAGGACACTGCTTTGTCTTAGTTCTCTTCCTATCTATCTGGCCGCTCCTTTAGTGTATCATTCGCTGGCTCTTCTTCTCCTCTTCCACTTGATGTCGGTGTTCCTCAGGGCTCAGTACTAGGTCCTCTACTCTTCTCCCTCTATACAGCCCCCATCGTACAGACTATCAGTAGATTTGGCTTTTGATACCATCTCTATGCTGACGACACACAACTATACACTTCATCCCCTGACATCACCCCCGCTTTACTCCAAAACACCAGTAATTGTCTGGCAGCTGTCTCTAACATCATGTCCTCTCTGTATCTAAAACTGAACCTCTTAAAAACTGAACTTCTTGTCTTTCCCCATCTACTAACTCACGTAAACTTGATATTTCAATTTCAGTCTGCAGCACTATCATAACTCCTGGACAACATGCCCGCTGTCTTGGGGCCACATTTGACTCTGATCTTTGCTTTGTTCCCCATATTCAATTACTTACACGCTCTTGTCGTCTGCACCTCAAGAATATCGCCAGAATCCGCCCTTTTCTTATGGTGGAAACAGCAAAAACTCTTGTGGTTGCCTTGATTCATTCTCGTCTTGACTACTGCAACACATTACTAATTGGTCTCCCTCTCACTATACTCTCCCCCCTTCAGTCTGTAATCTAAATGCTGCAGCCAGGCTCATCTATCCATCTAACCGCTACACTGATACTACTAGTCTGTGCCAGTCACTTCACTGGCTACCCATCCACCACAGAATACAGTTAAAACTTCTCACCCTCACCCACAAAGCTCTCTACAGTGCTGCACCTCCATATATCTCCTCCCTAATCTCCATCTACCACCCTACTCGTGATCTCCGTTCTGTTAGCGTCCTAAGATTAATAACCTCCATAATTCGTACCTCTCACTCCCGTCTTCAAGACCTTTCTCGAGTTGCACCTACTCTCTGGAATACTCTGCCCTGGAATACTAGGTCAATTTACAACTTTGCCACCTTTAAACGTGCCTTAAAAACACATCTTTTCAGGCAGGCTTATCAAGCTACCTAAAATGACTTTTCCCGGACTAAACCTTTAGCCCACTAACTCCTCTGGCCTCAGGGCCGGTGCCACCTATAAGCAAAGTAGGCCATCGTGTAGAGTGAACTCTTGCCTGGGGCGCCCGCGGTGGCCTACTTTGCTTATGGGTGTCACCGGCCCTGCCCGGCGCTCACCCACTGCAATCTGTGGCATCCCCGTCTCTATGGTGAATAGACTGCTGGCTGTGCTTCGGAAGTATCTCCGACTCCTCACACACAGCAGAGAGAGGGGGCTGCGGGCAGATAGGCATGTATAGTGCGACACAAGAAGAAACAGTGACCTCTACTGGACAAAACCCATACTGCGCCTAGGAGACAGGGAAGTTGTCTTCTATGTGCAGTATGGGCTTTGTCCAGTAGAGGTCACTGTTTCTTCTCATGTCGCACTATACATACCTATCTGCCCGCAGACTGCTCTCTCTGCTGTGTGTGAGGAGTCAGAGATACTTCCACAGCACAGCCAGCAGTCCATACCCCATAGAGACGGGGATGCCACAGTTTGCAGGGGGAGAGTGGCAGGCACCATGGCAGGGGAGAGCACCAGAGCGCTTATGTCAGGGTTCCTGTTTGGCGCCCTGGCCTTTCAGCATGTGAGCTCTGGCTCAGACACGGTAAGTAAGGCAGCAGGCTCCTGTGACAGGAGGAATAGGAGAGGACCCCTACTGCTGTTTGTGAATGTAGTGTGCCTCCACATGTGCCATGGAGACCATGGTCAGTTCTTCTATGTGCAGCTCAGTATGGTGCCCTACACCTGGCTTCTCCAGGATTACATTGCTAGCTCAGTCCCTGTACAATGAGAGGGAGGGGGCATATTCCTGTCCCGTGAAAAATGGGTGGGTCAAAGGGCGTGGTCAATGGGTGGAATCAAGGGGGCAGCAAAATTAGCTTTTGCCTAGGGTGGCAAAAATCCTTGCACCAGCCCTGTCTGGCCTAAACTCGATCCTCTAATAGTCCCAAACCCGAAGGAGATTGTCCGGCACCACTCCTGTCAGTTCAATAATGGCTCAAATCCTACTTATCACAATCAACTACCTTGTCACCCCCAATTCCTCATAGATTGTAAGCTCTTGCGAGCAGGGCCCTGACTTCTAGTGTTTTAGTTGCATATTAGACAGTTACTTTTGTTTTGTACATGAACCCTATGCATTTGTAAAGGGCTGCGGATTATGGTTGCGTCATATAATTTTTTTAATTATTATTATTATTTCTCTTTACTTTACTAAAGTTTTCATGTTGCTATTCGCTCACAGATACTTTCCAGCTGAAAGCACATCTAAAACACCAATTAAAGAAAGGAATTCTTTAGAGATCAGATTATAGGCATCTTGTCACAACAAGTTTTGTATAACTCCATGATTGTTCCATATTGAAAGTGCTCAAATATTAAATAAAAGCATCTGTTTGTCTCTTTCATGTTAATAATTGTTATGAAGGTATGGCCACTCATGCTTTCCCCCCATGCTTTTAGAGATACACTGGGTTTCTAGAGATGTATGCACACAATGAGAAATCTGCCATTGTAATGTGCACTGGTTCTTGCTTTTCCTTACTTACAGTTATGGAGTCATTCTTGAGCACATAACCTCCTCAATCCAGTAACCTCTTGTTCTGTTATATTACTTCCAACACCTTCTTACTTATATTCACTCATCTTGTGTGACCCCCTTCATATCAAACTAAAGATGAGCAAATGAAATCAGAAGAAGTGGAATTTTTGATTCTAAACGAAAAATTTGATTCTGAACGAATGCTAATTTCCTCTAGCTTCGTGGTAATGAATCACAGATTTTCCTAACATGGCGGCTACACGTGTGAGGACCTGGGGCAAGGAACTGGAAGGCGGTATGAGCCATAATGCCATGCATGCAGCCAATCAGAGCCAGACAGCCCGGTGATGTCACAGCCCTATAAATATGGTGGCCATCTTAGATTCTGCCATTCACCATTGTACTTTGTTCATGAATAGACGTTTCTGCAGGCGCTAGGGAGAGTGAAAGAAAACCTCATTGTGGAAAAAAAATAGCATTTCATAAGGGCACAATAAGGATAGGGAGGAATCATTTCCCATCATCTAAGTGTAGGGACAGGAGTTTCAGGCACTAGGGAAAGTGATAAAGAAAACATTGTGAAGAACAAAGCGGTTTAGAAGTGCACAATAAGGATAGGGAGGAATCATTTCACAGCATCTTAGTGCAGGGACAGACATTGCAGGGGCTAGGGAGAGTCATACAGAAAACATCACTGGGGAAAAAATATGATTTACAAGTGCATGGAAAGATTATTTGGGGATCCAAATAGCCATTATACAGCTCTGTCATTCCAGCAATTTGTTGTAGGGGTGCAAGTGTTATGTTGAAAAGCCTTTAGTGGCTTATATCTGTGGAAAAAGAGAAATATATACTCTGTTCACTTCTAGCATGTGTGACAACGTTTTTCAAACTAGTCGGAAGTTTACAGACTGGAAAATGGTTGGCAGCAAATTCCACTACGAAGAGGACGAACTCCTGATAACTGTAAGTACAACACTATATTTGATTACATTTTTAATGCATGTTTGAACAATATCCGTATAGTAAGCAATAGTGTTATAAAATATTCGCGATATTTGCACAATGAATATAACTTCATCTTTTATCAAGTCAGATTAGATATTCATCAGTGTTGCAATAAGTACTGTTTTGAAGTCATAGTCTTTGTCTGTAGCATGTATGTATGTATGGACAGCAAAGAACTATCAATCACATGCACATTGCACATCCCTTTTCCTGCCACAAACTATATACCACACACTATATACCACACACTATTTACCGCACACACACACATAGTCTATAGATTAGAGTTTATGTCTTGTTGGTCTGGAGAATCCTTTTTTGTCTGACCGTCAGTATTTGCTGGTTCATTTAGGGTTACCCAGGGTGTACCACGAGGAGGAGAACCAGCTGTACACCCCATAACGTACCGTCACTTCACTAGACAGGTACCATACATCTCAGCTGAGCAGGCCAATATACGATTGCTCAGACCCCATACACATACAATTGGAATACAATTTGATCTTATAACGGCAACATTAAATCTAATATTTCCACCTTCCAACAATTAAATACTTTTTGCTGTGTTGTTGAGGACATTTATTTCTAATACTTGTATTTAAAAAAATTGGGATTATATGCTTGCATCTTTATCCTGCAGCGAATATTGAATGGCTATGATTGGACCCGGAAACAGGCCGAGAAGCAGACCATAGTGACGGGGGTAAAGAATCTTCTTCAGAAGTTTCGGCGGAGTCACAGTGACATGTCCACAAAAAAATAATAGTCCGACCTCAAGAGGAGGCACCTGGAATAGGTCAAAGAGCACAGTGAGGGAGTCTGCCCAGGTACAATGCTTTTTATATTTTTTCTCTCACCAACAATCTGTACTGTATGTATACACCCGCTACAAATTATTGCTTAGTACCTGGTGTGACATGTAGAAAATCATCCATTTACCTCATACATCTCTACCTCGCTGTGAGTGTATGTATATATTTATCCACACAGCGCGGTAGTGATATATGAAGTAACTGGCTGATTTTGTACTTTGCACACACACATAATAATACATATATGTGTGTGTGTGTGTGTATCTACATAAACTGCAATCATTATTCTGTATTACAGTAAAAGGCCCTGTCCATCATTACATTACATACATCCCCCACTTAGGCTAGTTTCACAATAGTGGCATGGACCTCCGCCAGGCTGTTCCGGCGGGTGAACAGTCTGTCGGATCCGTCCTGCCGCTAGTGTACGTGTGGACCCGGACTACTGCTCTGGCTCCATTGACTATCATGGGAGCGTGGCGGAGTTCCGGGGCCGGAACTCCACAAACCATGCCGACATGTCGTTGTTTTATTCTGGCCGCCTCTCTGCATTATAATCAATGGGGCCGTCACCGGGACGTGAAATTGCCCAGAGGATATCTAGAGTAACCAATGCAGCACCAGGCCCTCGCCCCTAAGGTTTTAGATGGTCAGATCAGCAGGCCCTTGCTCCAAATGTTTTTGAGGGTCACCAGCAGGCCATCAATCATAATTTTTCAAGGGTGTATATGATGCCCCCTTTATGTGTAACAAAGGATGTTTTGGAGTGCCGGTTCCTTGTAATTTTTGGCAGCCCTTTCACTTAGTGCATAGGCTTTATGAGTGTAGGAGTCCCACTACCTGAACAATTGTACCACAATGTGAATGAGGCCCTCCTTTATGTGATATACGGGCTGTTTCGGAGTGCCTATTGTTTGCAATTTTTTGCAGCACTTGCACTTTATATACAATTGAATATACAGGAAAGAATGTTTCCTAGCAATTTATCCTGTAAAATTGATTTTTTGGGGAGGGGTTTGTGCGTATTTTTGTCAGTCTGTAAAAGTGGCGTACAACTGGGAGTCCAAGATGCATCCAGACATTGTCCCCATGGTGTTCCAGATCCATTTCAGTGGTGTTTCTGTCACTTTCTGACCTTTTCCAATGGACCAGGCACCCTCCCCTCTTCAGAGCAGGGGGTGCCTGGTTGTCTCCTATTGACTTCCATTATACTCGGGTGCTTGGCCGAGCACACAAATATAGCAATGTGTTTGGCCCGAACACCCGAATACTTTGGTGCTTGATCATCACTATCAGCGAGCACTTCTATCAGGTCCATAATGGAATAAGGTCTGTGAATCTGTTACAGACGTGGAGAGCGTGCATAGCCCTGAGCTCAGCTCACACCTCTGTCCCTGCCTACTTGCACGGTCCGCCCTAGGCGACAGTGTACAACTGGACGACATTCCCTGAACTGAGTACGTGCTGGGCCTTAAAGGGGACAATGAAACTAGAGAAAATAATAAACAAAGTGACAGGCAGGCACGGAGGGGTAAATACACAAACAATGCAAACATAAGCAGCGGTCAAAATACAGGACGAAAGATACATATAAAAGAGTAAGCAAGGTCAAAACAAGCCGAGGTCAGTAGCAGGAGGTCACATCATTTCAGAGGAAACAGCAGAAGCGGGGTCAAGGAAACAGAGCCGAGATCAATGGCCACATGAGCCCTGTGGGGGCTGAACTGGAGGAGGGAAAGGAGGATATTGGACCATAGGCAATGTGTAGTCAAATGGGTGTTTTTTCTACTCAGCTGACAGGACAGGAGGAGCAGGAGCAGCCAGAGGAGCTACAGGACGAGGAGGAAGACGAGACAGGGGACCCCGACACACTGTGGCAGTATGCAGTGGAGTTGGAGACAGGGAGTCCCTCCGAGTCATTTGCACAAATGGCCCACTGCATGCTCACTTGCTTGCGTAGCGACAGCCGAATTGTCACCATTCGGCAGAGGGGTGACTTCTGGCATTCCACCTTGTTGGACCCTCACTACCAGTCCAGAATGGGGGCCTTTTTTACACCCACTGAGAGTGAGGACAAACTATACTACTAAAGAGACATCCTATGTAGTAGGTTGGCCACTGCCTATCTACCACATCGTCCATATTCTCTCAGGTCTGACCAGGGGGGCCCTCTGCACTCCCTTTCCACTGCCATAGCTGCTGGGGAGGGGTGGGGTGGCAGGAGCAGTAACAGCTCCATCAGCAGCAGCCTGAGTCTAGAGTCGCTGATAAGTAGCTGTCTTCATCCGCACAGTGAAGAAACTAATCCCCAGCAGCAGCAGGTAGACCTAGAGCAGGACCTGAACCAGCAAGTGGTGGCATACTTGGACAGCACCCTGCCACCCCACATTGAATATCCACTGGACTACTGGGTAGCCAAACTGGATTTGTAGGCGCAACTAGCAGAGTTTGCCCTGGGAAAGCTGTCCTGCCCGGCCAGTAGTGTGGCATCAGAGCGGGTGTTTAGTGTGGCGAGGGACATAGTTACCCCAAGGAGAACTCACCTGTCCACCCAAATTGTGGAGAGACTGATCTTTGTCAAGATAATTCAGCGTGGATCAGAAAGGATTTCCAACCACCAATTCCTGATGCATCAGACTAGATCACCCATGGGGCCACATCAACACTTTGATACAAGAGACCGGTTTATTTTGGCTACCTGCCTCAGCTACTACTTTGATGCTGCAATCCACCTGATGCCACAAATCTGATGCTAAGTGCTCCTTATTTCACCCACCTTCGTCAGCGGGTTGTGGTATTGCCACCCACCACCCTACTCTATTCCCTGGTCACTTTCTGGACTCCTGATGCAGCTACTGTATGTGCCTTGACATTCTATGGCCTCCTCCTGCTGCTACTATCTCCACACTATGTCACCTTGCCACTCTGTGGCCTCCTTCTGCTGCCATCTGCACACTATGTCACCTTGCCACTCTATGGTATCCTCCTGATGCTGCTGCCATCTCTACACTCTGTTACCTTGCCACTCTGTGGTCTTCTCCTACTGCTGCCATCTCCACACTCTGTCACCTTGCCACTCTGTGGTCTCCTCCTGCTGCCGCCACCTCCACAATATGTCACCTTGCCACTCTGCGGTCTCCTCCTGCTGCTGCAGCCATCTCCACACTATGTCAATTTGCTACTCAATGGTATCCTCCTGCTGCAGCTGCTGCTACTGCCATCTCAACACTATGTCATCTTGCCACTCTGTGTTATCCTACTGCTGCTGCCATCGCCACACTGTCGACTTGCCACTCTGTGGTCTCCTCAGCCTGTTGCTTCTACTGCCATCTTCACACTATGTCACCTTGCCACTCTGTGGGATCCTGCTGCTGCTGCCATCTCCACACTGTCACCTTGCCACTCTGCATTATCCTGCTGCTGCCATCTCCACGCTCTGTCCCCTTGCCACTCTGTGGTCTCCTCATGCTGCTGTTATATCCATACTATGTTACCTTGCCACTCAGTGGCCTCATAATAATGCTGCCATTTATAGACTCTGTCATTGTGCCAATCGGTGTCCTTCTCATGATGCTGCTGCTGCATCTTCCATCTCCAAACTTGGTCATTGTGCTACTCTGTGGCTTTCTCCTGATGCCGCCACCTCCAGACTTGGTTATTGTGCCACTCAGTGGCATCCTCATACTGCTTCCACCTCCAGACCCTGTCATTGGGCCATTCTGTGGTCTCCTTATGCTGCTTACACCTCACCACTATGTCATAGGTCCACTCTGTGGACTTC
The DNA here is from genome assembly GCF_014858855.1 of Bufo gargarizans. Taxonomy (NCBI): domain Eukaryota; kingdom Metazoa; phylum Chordata; class Amphibia; order Anura; family Bufonidae; genus Bufo; species Bufo gargarizans. The sequence goes on along the minus strand of NC_058082.1, from coordinate 138,736,982 downwards.
TCAAGCTGTTTCCACCCGCCCCACTTCATGACTGATCCACTATTTTGGCTTTCGGCCTGGCTGACATCATCATTTATTTGACCTTTCTTCTGAACTGTCAGAAGGAAGGAAAAATGAGACGCACAACGGATCCTGTCTGTGTAGCAGCAGTAGCAGCAGTAAGTCCTGCATGGTCCTATCAGAATTGGCTTATGATTTGGTAGCCAAAAGCAGGAGTGGGTACAAAACACAGAAGACATGCAAATATTCCATTGAACGTGTCATCTCTGTTTTAGATCCACTCCTTTTTTTGGGGGGGCATTAGCAATACTGATGGATTATTGAGCAAATGCTGACCAAGTGAAGGCGTATGCTCCACAGACAGGATCCGTTTTTTGTGGGTTATTGTTCTGACAGATCAAAGGAAGGGCAAATTAATCAGTGACGTTAACAGAAACATACTGCTGACACCCTCTCTACTCTGTCAGGGGGCTCTAGTTTTATAAGCGTTTTATAGAACAGGTTCTGTAGACATCTATGTGGAATCAGCTGACATGGGTGTAAAAGGAATGCGCTTCTTCTTGACACTAATATGGCTCTGTAAGGCTGAGTTTATACTTGAGTTATTTGGTCAGTTTTGGCAAATTTAAGTATGCTTTATTATAATTTTAATCAATTTTTGGTTCAATGTAATATTAAATATTTAATGAATTTACTAATACAAATTACATGTTGCCTAAGACAGGAGAGAATCGGACAGTCTTCTGTTTATTCAACAATGTAGTGTTACGATAGAGAAAGCATGCCAAGAAAACAATCCCTCTCCACCTGGAGACGAATACTGTCAAGATTGCTGCAAGTGCGGTTTTGGCTGTTCATCGACCAAGATACTTCTAGGGGAAACCTGCCTGGCATTAACAGGCCTCCAGTAGCTACAGACAATGACAAGACAAGGGTTCCCAGTCATCATGGAAATGAAAAGAAGGGCATCCTTATTATATTTAATTAATTTAATAAAATATTTAATACATTTACTAATAAAATTTAAATTTTGTCTATGACAGGCTTAGCAGCTCCTCCAGAATTGCCACAATTTTTTTGTTTTTCTCTTTCTGCCTTGTTAGATTTGAGTGCGTTTGCCTTTACTTGGCATTCTAACACTCTTTTGCACCTGGTAACCTCCATCACATTGTCTGGTGTGGGTGTGGCTCGTGGCCTGGCTTCATTCACATAGTACTACCGCAGTATACATGCTGGGCATTTGTGGGAAGCTTGGCTGCAAGCTGAATTATATCACCTTCAGACCATGTTCACACCATAGTTAGAGCAGCGGTTAGGACCCCTTGCCATGCTGAGAACCGTGACGTGGTGCATGATGGGCTCCGATATCTCCATGACTGGAATATATTGGCAAAGGTCTCAGCTTTTAATACCTGCATTTATGTCTTGCCAGCATAGTCAGTGTTATATCTGTTTGGTGCATTCTCTCTCCGTGTTTTATATGATTAATTGCTACATCCTGTGTAGTTTGCTTTTGTGGTGCATGTGGACCACGCCGACATCCTCCATTGTATGCATAATTTGCTGGGGTTAGTCGATTACTCCAGAATTGCCACTATATTTTTTTGTTTTTCTCTTTCTGCCTTGTATGACAGGAGAGAATCAGACAGTATTCGGTTTATTCAACAACATGGTGTCGCGATGGAAAAAGCATGCCAAGAAAACAATTCCTCTCCACCTTGAGACGAATTCTGTCAAGATTGCTACAAGTGCGGTATTGGCTGCTCATCGACCAAGATACTTCTGGGGGAAACCTAAATGGCATGAACAGGCCTCCAGTAGCTACAGACAATGATAAGACAAAGCTTCAAGATAGCTTGGAGCCCGGAAGAGTCTCAAAGTTAGTCAAGATTCAAACCAACCAACCAGGCCCCAATTTGTTGAAAACATCACATGTTCCCAGTCATCATGGAAATGAAAAGGAGGGCATCCTGTGGTGCACCGAGATGGAGAGGGTCTTCGGATTCCCCCTGCACTCTACAGATTTCTCAGAAATGAACCGCTGCTCCCAGCAGCAGCTCCTTGGAAGGTTATGAGGCGTCCCGGTCATCCAGCATCTATTTGCCCCTCTGAAGGATTATTTTGAAAGTGTCTAGTAGCCACACAGGGCCCTCACGCTGCAGATTGATCATGGAGACTCCGGATTTTACAATATTACATTATTATTTTGTGCTTTAGCTGTGCTGATGGATTATTGAGCAAATGTTGACTGAGTAAAGGTGGGTGCTCCACAAAGGATCAGTTTTTTGTGGGTTATTGTTCTGATGGATCAGAGGAAGGGCAAAATAATCAGTGATGTCAATGCTAATTTACTTGTATAAGCGTTTAATAGAACAGGTTCTGTAGACATCTATGTGTGCTTCTTTACACTAACATCGAACTGGAAGGCTGAGTTAACACTTGATTTATTTGGTTGGTTTTGGCCCCATGACTGCCACAATAAGTGAAGTGTGCATACTTTTTCCACCTGCACTGTGAATGTTTACATGGTGTGTTCCATAAAAGCATGGTAACATTTAATTCTTTGTGTGTTATTAGTTTAAGCAGACTGTGATTGTCTATTGTTGTGACTTAGATGAAGGTCAGATCACATTTTATGACCAATTTGTGCAGAAATCCATATCATTCCAAAGGGTTCACATACTTTTTCTTGCAACTGTATATTATATATGAAAAAATAAAGCTCTTTGCACACATATTTGATCAAATGTGTATCAGGCCCATCTTCCAAAGTCAAGGTGTCTTCTGCAGATGTTTACTTAAAGGGGTTGTCCGGGATCAAAATTTTTTTTTTTAAACTGCTTACTCACTGTTAGTAGCCAAATCTATCTTCCTAAGATGTTTTTAGGTAGCTTTTGCACTGCTGCATGGCTCCTACAGTCCCCAGCAGACTGTGTACATATCTGTTTATGTATGCCATCACTTCCTGCTGCAGTGCATTGTGGCTCTCAGTGCAGCTCAGCAGCTCCTGGTTTCTACAGTGTAAGATCACCTCCCTGCACCCGCCCCCCTCATACATATTCAGCCTCCTCCATAGATCCACCCCCCTCATACATATTCAGCCTCCTCCATAGATCCACCCCCCCCTCTTTCATATTCCTCCCCCATAAACCCCTCCCTGCTCTGGCTCTTGCACATGTCTTGTGCTCAGTGTTTGCAGACAGTGAACTAACAGGGAGCAGCTCCATCTTTCCACAATGGTAGATCATTTTTAGTTGTGTGTGTACATTCATCATTACAATAACCAATTATTAGTAATATATCTTAGCATTGCTAATGTTTTACAATTTCAATAGTTTTGCTCTGCTACACAGTAAGGCTATTTTCACACTCACGTTTGGTGTGGATCCATCATGGATGGATCCGCACCGATAATACAAACTGCTGCATCCACTCAGAATAGATCAGTTTGTATTATCTTTACCTTAGCCAATATGGATCCATCTTGAACACCATTAAAAGTCAATGGGAGATGGATCCATTTTCTATGGTGCCAGATTGTCATAAAAAAGAGATTCGTCCTCATTGACTTAGGGCTCTTACACACTGGCGTTTTTGCTTTCCATCCGAGAGTTCCGTCCTCTGGGCTCCAGGACGGAAAGATACTGATCAGGATTATCCCCATGCATTCTGAATGGAGAGAAATCCCTTCAGGATGCATCAGGATGGCTTCCGTTCAGTATGTGAACGTTTTTTGGACGTTGACAAAACCGTATCATGCTGCAGATTTGTCTCCGTCCAAAAATCCGGGAGACATGCCATAACGCCGGATCCGGAATTAATGTCCATTGAAGAGCATTAATCCGGACCCGACGTTTACCTTTTATGAATGGTTACCATGGTAGCCAGGACACTAAAGTCCCGGCTGCCATGGTAAAGTGTAGTGGGGAGGCAGGGGACAAGTATACTTGCCGTCCGTGCGGCTCCCGAGTCCCGGGGCGCTCCACAATGACGTCAGAGAGCCCCATGAGCATGGATCACGTGATCCATGCAAGTGGGGTGCTCTGATGTCATTGTGGAGCGCCCCAGGACCCGCACGGACTGTAAGTATACCGCTCCCCCGCTCCACACTACATACTATGGCAACCAGGACTTTAATAGCGTCCTGGCTGCCATAGTAACACTGAAAGCATTTTGAAGACTGATCAGTCTTCAAATGCTTTCAGTTGTCTTGCGCTGTGACAGATCCGGCGGGCATTTCCGGCGACGTAAGTGCACGCCGGATCCACACAACACAATTGTGAAAGAGCCCTACATGAGCGCTTGGCAGCTGTAGACATCTCTGTTGGTCCCATGTTCATATGTGCCCGCATTGCTGAGAAAAATGATGTGAAAGAGGCCTAAGGCTCCTTTCACACCTGCGTTCAGGTGTCCGCTCGTGAGCTCCGTTTGAAGGGGCTCACGAGCGGCCCTGAACGCAGCCGTCCAGCCCTGATGCAGTCTGAATGGAGGCGGATCCGCTCAGACTGCATCAGTCTGGCGGCGTTCAGCCTCCGCTCCGCTCGCCTCCGCACGGACAGGCGGACAGCTGAACGCTGCTTGCAGCGTTCGGGTGTCCGCCTGGCCGTGCGGAGGCGTGCGGATCCGTCCAGACTTTCAATGTAAGTCAATGGGGACGGATCCGTTTGAAGATGCCACAATATGGCTCAATCTTCAAGCGGATCCGTCCCCCATTGACTTTCAATGTAAAAGTCTGGACGGATCCGCTCAGGCTATTTTCACACTTAGCTTTTTTTTGCCAATTTAATGCAGACGGATCCGTTCTGAACGGAGCCTCCGTCTGCATTAATATGATCGGATCCGTTCAGAACAGATCCGATCGAACGCTAGTGTGAAAGAGTATTAATTTTTTGCGGGTTGAGGTGACGGTTTGATTAGTACTATTTTGGGGGACATGCGCCTTTTTGAACGCTTGTTGAAGCACTTTATGTGATGTTAGGTAAGAAAAAAAAAGCCTTTTTTTTTTTTTAACTGTTTTTATGATATTTTTTAAGGTGTTTTTCGGACATGGTGTGCAATGTGATATATTAAGGCTGCTTTCACACTAGCGTTCGCTGGTCCGCTCGTGAGCTCCGTTTGAAGGAGCTCACGAGCGGACCCGAACGCAGCCGTCCAGCCCTGATGCAGTCTGAATGGAGCGGATCCGCTCAGACTGCATCAGTCTGGCGGCGTTCAGCCTCTGCTCGCCTCCGCACGGACAGGCGGACAGCTGAACGCTGCTTGCAGCGTTCGGGTGTCCGCCTGGCCGTGCGGAGGCGTGCGGATCCGTGCAGACTTACAATGTAAGTCAATGGGGACGGATCCGTTTGAAGATGCCACAATGTGGCTCAATCTTCATGCGGATCCGTCCCCCATTGACTTTACATTGAAAGTCTGGACGGATCCGTACGAGGCTATTTTCGCACTTAGCTGTTCTATGCTAAAAATAATGCAGACGGATCCGTTCTGAACGGAGCCTCCATCTGCATTATTATGGGCGGATCCGTTCAGAACGGATCCGCCCGAACGCTAGTGTGAAAGTAGCCTAAGTCAATGGGGACGGATCCGTTTGAAGATGCCACACTATGGCTCAATCTTCAAGCGGATCCGTCCCCCATTGACTTTACATTGAAAGTCTGGACGGATACGTCCGAGGCTATTTTCACACTTAGCTTTTATATGCTAAAAATAATGCAGGCGGATCCGTTCTGAACGGAGCCTCCGTCTGCATTATTATGAGCGGATCCGTTCAGAACGGATCCGATCGAACGCTAGTGTGAAAGTAGCCTTATGGGGCCGGTTGTTACGGACAAGGCAATACCAAATAATGTTTTTTTTTTTTTGGTTTTTTTTTATTCATTTAATTTTTTTAAGGAATAAATGAACGGATAAAAGACAATTTTTATTTTTAATTCAAATTTATTTGTTACAGTTTGAATTTGTATGCACGTTCCCTTTTTTTTCAGTTTCACTTTTTTTTACTGTCACTTTTACTTTTTTTTCATTACCTTTTTTAATATACTTTCACTTTAATACAGTGCATTGCAATAGTCATCTATTTCAATGCACTGTATTGTCAGTGCTACTTTTGCACTAAGGCTAATCAGACCCGGGTCTGATTAGCCTTAGGTCCATAGCAACCAGGACGCCTTTGTTAGGCGTCCGGTTGCCATGGCAACGATCGCGCCGCTACCGGGGCGCGATGGTAGAGAGGAGCTTCACATGGATGCGGCACCAGCAGAGCAGCAGAGTGTTACCTGTAATAGTTACAGCTAACGCTCTCTGCTGCCATTACCAATCAAGGAGCGGACGGATCGAGGAGGGGGGGGGGGGCCGGCTGATCAATCGGCATTTGTCAGCACAGCTCTCCGCACAGCGCACAGCTCTCTGTAATAAATAACAGCTTCCACAATTAGCGAATGGATCGGGCGGGGGGTCGGGGGGGCCGGCTGATCAATCAGCATTTGTCAGCACAGCTCTCAGCACAGCGCACAGCTCTCTGTAATAAATATCAGCTTCCACAATTAGCGGACGGATCGGGGGGGGGGGGGGGCGGTTGGGGGAGCATTTTACACATGTCGCATCCATGTGGTTGCGACACCAGCAGGGTGTTAGCGTTAGCTGTCACACTGTCACAGCTTTCTGGCTGCCATCAGTAATAAATATCAGCTCCACAAGGAGCGGACGGATCGAGGGGGGGGGGGGGGGGCAGGGGTTGGGCGAACGGCATTTGTAATATATAGGAGTGCATTGGGGGAGCATTTTACACATGTCGCAACCACATGGATGCGACACCAGCAGGAGCGGACGGATCGAGGGGGGACTTACTTGAATTACATTAGACTCTGACTGCAACTGAATGCCGGCAAGGGACTACTCTGATTGGTCCCTTGTCGGCGCCCGGTGACGTCACCGGACTGGAGGGGCGGAGCTTAGCACAATCTTGGCCTGGAGAGTTACTGCCCCTCCCAGACTTTTGCATAACTAATTAGACTGTCAGTGACGTCACCGGGCTCACTGAGCAGGAAGAGGAAGCTTTCCTCCCCTGCAAGGGACCCGGTACGTCACTGACTGAAAGGAATCAGTTACTTCCTGCCAGAAAGGTTTGGGATAAAAAGGGTACTTGGAAACATGCTCAAAAGGTAGGACATGGGTGTATGTAACGTGGGTGTATGTGCAATGCTATTAAACAATGGTCCCTAATCCCGGACAACCCCTTTAACACTAACAGAACTGCCTTTCCTGGGCCTAACCTACACCTGCAATGTTCAACGCGGTGTAAAAATCAGTGATATTTATACTCTGCTCTGGATTGTCAAGCCTCATTGTGGCCATGGAGAATACAAACTAATAGGATTGTGCAATGTTTATAGAAAGCTAAATCTTGCAATATCACTTTTAAGTGTTGTTCAAACAATGGCATATACATATGGATAATTGCACAGTGTATGCACCAATGCAAAAATACTGACACATCAGTACAACATGCTTGCACCAATATCAAATGATGGCGCCCATAAACGTTTTCTCTATATCTTTACATTGCATGTTCTACAAAGTGTTTGCACCAGTTTGAAAATATGCTTACTTTTATAATATAATAAAAATAAGTACAACTTTGTGGGCATCACTGTCACAAAAAGCCTCCCTTACCACCCACGATAGGCACTGAACAATAGGACAGCACCAGAGAAGTATTTTATTTCCATAAAATGGATGGTTTACACATATACAGTAGCATGTTGTAAGATCAATGGCAAGTCCAGGAGGAGAGAGCACCCCAGCTTGTTTTCAGAACCCCAACAACTAAGGCTACATGCATATGACGGTGAAGCAAAAGTCAGTTAAAAAGAGATATTTTTAATGGACGTTTTTTTCACTAATGCCTTTCTGAGAAACAGACATTAAAAATGGACCCATTCAATTGTATGGGCAGTCTGTCAGTGAAAATCTGACAAGATAGAGCATGTTCTATTTTTTATTTCTGTTTTACACCGACAGTCAAAAAAAACTGCCATGTGAATAACCCCATAGACTACCATTGGTGTTAAAATGGACATGTGATGGCCCATAAAAAAAGGTACATCACATGTCCGTTTTTCACTGTTGTGTGTATGAAGCCTAACTAACTAACTTCCCCCAGTCACATAAATATACAGACACACACACCCTTCCCTGTCTGTGTTATCAGTTGGCTGGGGGATGGTGGGTTTCAGTACCCAAGTAGTAAATAATATTTTAAGGAGTTGGTAGGGAAGGGATGCAAATGAGCTCTTAACAAGCTCTGCCTCTAATGCCACCAGATGTAAGGCAGCTATCCTATAAGTCAATGTTCAGCGCTTAAAATAAGCCTTGAGACACGACTTGGACATTAAATAAGCCAGCACCTCATCTGCAGACAGTTGTTTCAAGGTAATTGCCCCTCATCAGTGCAGAGCAGAGAGTACTGGCTTAACTGGGTGAGAGGCCTGTGTCTGCGTCAGGGAGAGAGCACCTTAATCAGTGGAGAGTTCTAGGCCATACATGCTCCTCTGGAATTCTGGGAGAAAAGGGATGCAAATGAGCTCTTAACAAGTTCTGCCTCTAATGCCACCAGATGTAAGGCAGCTAGCTTATAAGTCAATGTTCAGCTCTTAAAATAAGCCTTGAAACACGACTTGGATATAACATAAGCCAGCACCTCATCTGCAGACAGCTGTTTCGGGGTGATTGCCCCTCATCAGTGCAGAGCACAGAGTACTGGCTTACTGGCTCCCCCATCATTATGCACTCAATATTCCATAATGAGATAGTGAAAAACTGAATTTCAGTATTCTATTGAAAAGGAAAAACTAATATTTTGCATTGGCATAAGTATTCAGACCCTTTACTCAGTACTTAGTTGAAACACCTTTTCAGGGATTACAGCCTTCAGTCTTCTTAGGTATGATGCCACAACTTTTGTACACCTGAATTTGCAAATTTTCTGCCATTTTTCTTGCAGAGCCATTAATGCTTTGTCAGTTTGGACAGGGATTGTAAACCTTCAGCCCAATCTAAACTCCAGAGCACTCCATAGTGTTCCTCAATTCGGGCCAGTCTGCCCGTCCCAGCCACTGAAAAACAACACAACAAAATGATGCAGCCACTATTATACTTTACCTTAGTGTCTGGTTTCCTCTTAACATGACATAACTAAGGCCAAAAAGTTCTATCTTGGATTCATCACACCAGATAATCTTGTTTCTCACAGTCTGAGAGTCCTTTAATAGAGAGTCTTTTTACTGAAGTGAGTCTTCTTTGTGAGTAATGCTGCAGTGATGGTTGACTTTCTGGAAGTTTCTTTCATCTGCACAGAGGGTCACCATTACCAAAGTCCCAAATTTTTTGAAAAAGGGGGTCCCAGTAGCAATTACAGTGTGGTAATCTTGCTTTTAGATGGGGGCCTTTGTTAGTGCCATGCTGTGCAGACAAGGTGGCTGCCAAAAAAGGAGTGCCAAAGATGACTCTCAGCAGCTCTCAGGTCACAGGTAGAGATGACTGAAGTTGCATATTATTGCTATTCCTGCCTACAATCTCCTGCAGGTTATTTGACAGTAAACACTGAATATTAATCAGCTCTGGCATACTCATTTCTCCAAATCCAGTCATCTCCAGCCTTACAGGTAGTAGCCCTTCTTCTGCCATCTGCTTGTTCTCCTTTTCCACATCATCTAATAATGATGAAAATATGTATGTACCAGGAACACCCAGCTCCTCCTCTCTCTGCATCTTGCTGAGATTTCTAGGACATGGAGACTTTGAAGGATGACTTGGAAGAAGTAAAGTCAGCAAAAGATGAGGATGTGGTATAAGGATTAGTGTTGAGCGCGAATATTCGAATATCAAATTATTTTCGCGAATATCGGCACTTCGCTAGTTCGCAAATATTTCGAATATAGTGATATAAATTCGATATTTCGACTATTCGTTATTTTTTTATTGTTATATTTTTTTCTTTCCCACTTCACTAAAGTTGTTCTTACCTGTCCTTTGGATTCCTGGCTTCCTGGCTGCTCCAGTCAGTGCCCGTTGCCGCTTCTGCCGACTTCCGTGCTCATGGAGCGTCCCCATCACCATGGGAACGTCTCCATATACTAGAATGTACTGTTGGATTTGAGAATTACGTTGAAATAGCAATTAGATTATTTCAAGTTATAATAATCGAATTTCGATTTTAACTTAACACTGCTATATTCCATATTCGTTAATTCTAGCCTAATATGGAATATAGCAGTGCTAAGTTAAAATCGAAATTCGATTATTATAACTTGAATTAATCGAATTGCTATTTCAACTTGGACCTGGTTTACTATGGTTGGCTTGGTAGAATTAGCGAATATGACGAATGTATTCGTCATATTCCACAAAACAAATATAACAAATGTATTTGTCATACTCCACAAAACGAAGATAACGAAGTATTCTGCATCTTCGTTTTAGCTACCTATTCATCAACTTCGTTAATTCTAGCAATCATATAAGAAAGTTTACTATATAGACAGCTAAGTTTAATTCGCTATGCGATTGTATTACTTAGCTTTTTTTTATAAATAGAATAATTAGAATAATTATCAGGTATTATAATTATTCTATTTATAAAAAAAAAAAAAAGCTGTCATATAATCGCATAGCGAATTAAACTTAGCTGTCTCTATAGTAAACTTTCCTATATGATTGCTAGAATTAGCGAAGTTGACGAATAGGTAACTAAAACGAAGATGCAGAATACTTTGTTATCTTCGTTTTGTGGAATATAACGAATATATTTGTCATATTCGCTAATTCTACCAAGCCAACCATAGTAAACCAGGTCCAAGTTGAAATCGCAATGCGATTAATATAACTCGAAGTAATCGCATGGCGATTTCAACATCCGTCTCCCATTGACTTTCAGTCCCCTATTAATATACCATCAGATCGGAGTTTTCTGCAATCCGATGGTATATTTTAACTTGAAGTGTCCCCATCACCATGGGAACACCTCTATGTTAGAATATACCATCGGATTTGAGTTACATCGTGAAACTCAGATCCGACAGTATATTCTAACACAGAGGCGTTCCCATGGTGAAAGGGACGCTTCAAGTTAGAATATACTGAGAACTGTGTACATGACTGCAGGTGCTGCCACGCAGCAGGGGGCAGACCCCCCCTCCCCCCTGTATTTTACTTATTGGTAGCCAGTGCGACCCCCCCCTCCCTCCCTCCCCAGTATTAAATGTGACCATTGCAGCCTCCCTCTATATTCATTGGTGGCCATTGCGGATTCCCAGTATTAAATTAGACTAGTGTGGCCCCCCCTCCCTCCCTCCCCAGTATTAAATGTGACCAGTGCAGCCTCCCTCTATATTCATTGGTGGCAAGTGCGGATTCCCAGTATTAAATTAGACCAGTGCCCCCCCTCCCTCCCTCCCCAGTATTAAATGTGACCAGTGCGGTCCCCCTCCCTCTATATTCATCGGTGGCCAGTGCGGATTCCCAGTATTAAATTAGACCAGTGAGGCCTCCCCTCTCTCCCCCGCTCCTAATTAAAATCACCCCCCCCATCATTGGTGGCAGCGGAGTTCCGATCGGAGTCCCAGTTTAATCGCTGGGGCTCCGATCGGTTACCATGGCAGCCAAGACGCTATTGCAGTCTTGGCTGCCATGGTTACTTAGCAATAAATAGAAGCATTATACTTACCTGCTAGCTGTGATGTCTGTGACCGGCCGAGAGCTCCTCCTACTGGTAAGTGACAGGTCTGTGCGCCGCATTGCTTAATGATCTGTCATTTACCAGTAGGAGGAGCTCCCGGCCAAGGAGGAGCTCCCGACCAATTTTACTCATTGGTGGCCAGTGTGACCCCCCCCTCCCTCCCTCCCTAGTATTAAATGTGACCATTGCAGCCTCCCTCTATATTCATTGGTGGCCATTGCGGATTCCCAGTATTAAATTAGACTAGTGTGGCCCCTTCCTCCCTCCCTCCCCAGTATTAAATGTGACCAGTGCAGCCTCCCTCTATATTCATTGGTGGCAAGTGCAGATTCCCAGTATTAAATTAGACCAGTGCCCCCCCTCCCTCCCTCCCCAGTATTAAATGTGACCAGTGCGGTCCCCCTCCCTCTATATTCATCGGTGGCCAGTGCGGATTCCCAGTATTAAATTAGACCAGTGAGGCCTCCCCTCTCTCCCCCGCTCCTAATTAAAATCACCCCCCCCCCCATCATTGGTGGCAGTGGAGTTCCGATCGGAGTCCCAGTTTAATCGCTGGGGCTCCGATCGGTTACCATGGCAGCCAAGACGCTATTGCAGTCTTGGCTGCCATGGTTACTTAGCAATAAATAGAAGCATTATACTTACCTGCTAGCTGTGATGTCTGTGACCGGCCGGGAGCTCCTCCTACTGGTAAGTGACAGGTCTGTGCGCCGCATTGCTTAATGATCTGTCATTTACCAGTAGGAGGAGCTCCCGGCCGGTCACAGACATTGCAGCTCGCAGGTAAGTATAATGCTTCTATTTATTGCTAAGTAACTATGGTAGCCAAGACTGCAATAGCGTCTTGGCTGCCATGGTAACCGATCGGAGCCGCAGCGATTAAACTGGGACTCCGATCGGAACTCCGCTGCCACCAATGATGGGGGGGTGATTTTAATTAGGAGGGAGGGAAGAGGGGAGGCCACACTGGTCTAATTTAATACTGGGAATCCGCACTGGCCACCAATGAATATAGAGGGTGGGGGGCCGCACTGGTCACATTTAATACTGGGGAGGGAGGGAGGGGGGGGCGCAATAGTCTAATTTAATACTGGGAATCCCCAATGGCCACCAATGAATATAGAGGGAGGCTGCACTGGTCACATTTAATACTGGGGAGGGAGGGAGGGGGGGCGCACTGGCCACCAATTAGTTAAATACAGGGGGGGGGGAGGGGTCTGCCCCCTGCTGCCTGGCAGCACCTGCCAGGCAGCAGGGGGCAGTCATGTACACAGTTCTCAGTATATTCTAACTTGAAGCGTCCCCATCACCATGGGAACGTCTCTGTGTTAGAATATACTGTCAGATCTGAGTTTCACGATGTAACTCAAATCCGATGGTATATTCTAACATAGAGGCGTTCCCATGGTGATGGGGACGCTTCAAGTTAAAATATACCATCGGATAGGAGAAAACTCCGATCTGATGGTATATTAATAGGGGACTGAAAGTCAATGGGAGACGGATGTTGAAATCGCCATGCGATTACTTCGAGTTATATTAATCGCATTGCGATTTCAACTTGGACCTGGTTTACTATGGTTGGCTTGGTAGAATTAGCGAATATGACGAATGTATTCGTCATATTCCACAAAACGAAGATAAATAAGTATTCTGCATCTTCATTTTAGCTACCTATTCGTCAACTTCGCTAATTCTAGCAATCATATAGGAAAGTTTACTATAGAGACAGCTAAGTTTAATTTGCTATGCGATTATATGACTGCTTTTAAAAAAAAAAAAAAGAATAATTATAATACCTGATAATTATCATAATTATTCTATTTATAAAAAAAAGCAAAGTAATATAATCGCATAGCGAATTAAACTTAGCTGTCTCTATAGTAAACTTTCCTATATGATTGCTAGAATTAACGAAGTTGATGAATAAGTAGCTAAAACGAAGATGCAGAATACTTCGTTATCTTCGTTTTATGGAATATGACAAATACATTTGTTATATTTGTTTTGTGGAATATGATGAATACATTCGTCATATTCGCAAATTCTACCAAGCCAACCATAGTAAACCAGGTCCAAGTTGAAATCACAAATTCGATTAATTCAAGTTATAATAATCGAATTTGGATTTTAACTTAGCACTGCTATATTCCATATTAGGCTAGAATTAACGAATATGGAATATAGCAGTGCTAAGTTAAAATCGAAATTCGATTATTATAACTTGAATTAATCGCATTGCTATTTCAATAGGAGAGTAGCCTTTAAGTTAAAATCGCAATACACGATTATTTAAATCGTATATTAATCGCGTTAACAAGAATAATGACGAATATTCGATTTCAACGAATATTCTATCGAATATTCGCAAATTTCGTCTAAATCGAATATGGCACCTGCCGCTCATCACTAATAAGGATGTCAATAAGTTTTGGTTACTTCTTGCCCTCTGGAACAATCCCATAACTACTGCACCATTTCCTCAGGGTGGCATCAGTTAGCTCCTTAAGTTCTTGTCTCTGCATCCTGCTCACTGCCTTGATCCCACTGATGCTACCAGAATGTTTCGAAAAGTGGCTTGTGACCACCGAAGATAGGCACTGAGCAATAAGAGTTGGCACCAGTGAACTACTTTATTCCCATAAGATGCACAATTCACACAAATCAAATATACAGTAGCATTTTGTAAGATCACAATTTCCAGTATCACCCCACAATATCGTTGAGAATATGTTATCCAGAATGGAGGTTTTGATGGACGATTAGGAATAAGTAAAGCCTGCAAAAGATGAGGATAGTCATCATTAAAGGGAGTCTGTCACCTCCATATGGCCATATACAGTGCTTACATGGCTCTGTAGCACACCTATACAGGATTGTAACTGTACCTTTGTTCTTTTCTTTAGACTTGCACCAGCAGGAAAAACGAAGTTTAATTCATATGCAAATGAGCACTCGCAAGTGCCCAGGGGCGGCGTTCAGTGTGTAGGAGCCCAGACGGGCAAAGGCAGAGACTAGTGAGAAGTAAAGTGAAAAGAAGGCAGAGCAGTCTGGGCTCCTACACACTGAATGCCGCCCCTGGGCACTTGCGAGTGCTCATCTGCATAAGTCTAAAGAAAAGAACAAAGGTACAGTTACAATCCTGTATAGGTGTGCTACAGAGCCATGTAAGCACTGTATATGGCCATATGGAGGTGACTGACTCCCTTTAAGACCTGGTCTTCCTAGGGGGTGCAAACTGAATGGTATTGGTTGGCACTCTGGCAGTGAAAGATTAAAGGCTTCCATCTTATTGATATTGAATTACATATATTAGTTCACGGTTGATGTAGGAATAAGTAAATGTTGGAATAAATAAATAAAACTGATGCAGCACAAGTCTCCCTGTAGTCCCTCTTTCCAATATTCTTCTATTAATCTTTTGCAGTAACACAGTCCCTAGAGCATGAGCCACATCTCTGCTTATGCTCACTATACAGGACAATTGCGGAGACCGCGTGGGATGAGGGTTTTATAGGGCTATGACATAAATCACAGGCAATGGCTATCTGTGGATTAGATGGCTGCACGGCATTATGTGTGATCTCTTATTCAGGAACTTCTTACTTTCACTTTGTAACATGTAGTTTTAGGAAAAACGAATTTGTTACCATGAAGCATGAGGAAATTCAGATTCATTACAAATCAAAGTTTTCCTAAACTTCGGACCGAATTCCGCTTTGAATGCACTAGTCACAGACATGGAGTATGACAGAAGAAGGCTTTATATGACTGGATAATGCAGCAATGGACCCAAAAAGAGCCCAAAAGTGTTTGCAATCTGGTCAGTAGCAAAGGCCGCAGTTGTGGCAGGGAACTGCACGTATAACAAGCAAACCTCATGGTAGAAATAGGGTCCTTTCCACGCCTAACACCAATTTGCAAAAACAGCCCCACTAAGGAACATCATTTTGCTTCCTTTTCTGTCTGGATTCATTTTTCCATCACATTATACACTGCTTGTTTCCATGTTTACAACCACCCTGCAATTCATTGGTGATGGCCATGCTTGCACACTATAGGAAAAAACACTTGCCTATGTGAGCTCCCATTGTCCCGGCCGCCAGAGAGGCCAGCACTTTTTCCTATAGTGTGCAAGCATGACCACCACTGATGGATTGCAGGGTGGTCGTAACCATGGAAACAAGCAGTGTATAATTTGATGGAAAAACAAATCCAGCCAGCAAAGGAGGCAATATGGACAATCACAATACATTAGTAAGTGCCTTGTATTAACTTTCTCTACATAATAAATGCTATTTGCTGAAGTGAGACAACCCCTTTAAGGACTGGGCAATTTTTAAATTTAATTTTTTTTTTTACTCCATGCCTTCCAGGAGCCATAGCTTTTTTTTATTGTTCCATTCACATATAAGCGCTTGTTTTTTGTGGGCTAGTTGTATATTCTAATGACATTTTATCTTGCATTACCATATAATGGGAAGCTGGAAAAATAATCAAAATGGGGTGAAATAGGAAAAAGAGCAGTTTTATTTTCATGGTGTTCCCTATGTGATTACTGTATTCTATTCTATGATTACAGCTATACCACACTAATATAGCTTTTCTTGTGTTTTAATACTTTAAAAAAATATAAACATTTTTTATTTGTGCTACTGTATGTTCCTATAGAGCCCTTTCATCAGCAAGCCGCCATAGGAACTACTACTGTTGTAGCTTCAGATCCTTCAAATGGACTAAGCCTACCACAAGGAATAAATGGCTCCCCCTATTGCCATGGAAGGGAGCCGTTCTGGCCTTGGGAGCACAGTGCTCCCAGGCAAAGCCACCTCAGATGCTGTGGTCATGATTGACCACAACATCTGAGGGCTTAAATGTCTGTGATCAGCATTATTGCTGATAATAGACATTAGTCCGAGTTGTCTGCTCTTTAAAACAGCAGAAACCTGGCGGCTATGGCATCCACTTGCTCAGGAGCGTGCACTCTTTTTAAAGAACGCATCCCCCATAAATGTACAGAGAATGTCCTGAAGGGGATTAACCTATATTTTTATCAGAAAAAAAACTACTGAAAAAAGTGCATGGAGGACTTAGTTACATCTAATATATAAAGCTGAGTCACTGGCGTACCGCCCATAGACAGTTGCTATTGGGCCCGGGCAGGCTGATTGGCCCCGCCCCCTTTCCAATCGAAGTACACCTCCCTTCCTTCTTGGCCCTTGAGCCAGCCACCAAATCTTTTCGTCTGCTGTGCTCTGCTGCTTCCCCTGCCTAGTATCGTTACAGCAGCAGAGCACTGTGTGAGAGAGAGGGCCCGGCAAGGTTAGCAATGCTTCACGGCTCTAACCTCCTGTCCTCCCGACCACTGACCTGGAGAGCACTGGCCTGCAAAGTAGTACAAACTCCATGAGCTGTTGGGATTCCCATATTCCAGAGGGACACAAGCAGCAGGCTGCTGTGGAGGTGACAGTTAAGGGAATGGTCTGCTATGGAGGTCAGTGTTTCTGTAAGGGGCAGATTTCTGTAAAGGCCACTGTTAAGGGAGGTCACTGGTGTGCTGTGAAACTCACTGCTAAAGGGGAAGGCTAGGGGGTAGACTGCTGTGGAGATCCAATTTTAAGGGATAGGGCACTGTGGGGGGGGCAGTGTTAAGTGGCGGGGGCTGTGGAGGTCACTGTTAAGGGGGTGGGGTGCTGTAGATGTCACTGTTATAGTGGATAGTGTTGATATATTTTAACGACACACACAAACATTAAATGAAATAGATTAAATATACCCCAGCGATAGCGAAGCAGTCCTTTAGCTAGTGCTTTATACAGGACATTGACCTTTCCTACAAAGCCCTTTTGTCATTGCAGAGTAAGTCATTACCTACCATCTAGCACCCCATGGCAGTAGTCATTGATGCTGATACATTGTCCATTGTACTAGAGTAACAAAACCAAGCAGAGATGGATGACAGAGTGATTGGCAGTACAGGAATGGCGCTGAAATTATAAGTGTATTATAAAACCCCCCTATTATCCATATAGAGATTCCTGGAGGTATATAAACTCCGGGCTTAGACATGTCCTACTCCGTAGGACATGTTGACTAATCTCTCAATTTTAAAACCAGTTTGAGGATTTAGTAATACCGCAGAGTGCACCTGTCTGTTGCTATTTTGTTATATTGTTATATTGATTATCACATCCACACAATTGTTACCTTGTGTAGGATGTCTATTGTGGTACTTGTGGTTCGCTGCGGGCATCCTCCACCGTATGCATGTTTGCTGGGGATTGCCATTAGCAACGGGCCACAAGTGCAGGATTTGCTCCCCTATATATATGCACGACTGCATGTGGGTTTGAGCACCTCCTGCTATACCACGTCATTCCATTCCCTTTATTATCCTGGGCAACAATTTTCTTATATTATAGACATACATTTCAATACCTACAAGTTCAATATATACCCATAAACTTCTGAAACCTAGCCTCTAGTTCTTACAATCACATTAGGTCAAATCTATAAACAATACATTAGCTGCTAAGATTTATTAATGACAAAAATGGTAAAAATATAATTATTATTACAACAAGGATATCTGAAATGCTAGAGAGATCTAGGGAGTTACACCATACAATTTAATTAATGTGTATTTAATTGTTCACTCTGAAATATAGATTCACAAGTGTAAAACAATCATTATCTATATTACTGAAACTAATTCATTTTATCATAATTTATTAGGGAGATTTTTGTTATTTAAAATTGTTTGCATAAATCCTAAACTCATGAAGACACTATTCATACTGCCTTATCTATTTTTTTAATTGACCCAGAATATTCTGTTTAAAATTCAAGATAGCTAATACTATTGATGCGTACTATTATTGTGTGCAGAAATCCATATCATTCCAAAAGGTTCAAATACTTTTTCTTGCAACTGTATGTGTTGAAAGCATTTAGTGGCCTATTTCAGTACAGAAAGAAAAATATATACACACTTCACTGGTGCAGTTATTTGTGGTAAAAGCGTTTAGTAGCCTATTTCAGTACAAAGAGAAAAATATATTCTCAGTTCACTTCTGTAGTTATATGTGTTGAAAGAATTTAGTGGCCTATTTCAGTACAGAAAGAAAAATATTTTTGTCGCTTTTAAGGGTGTTTAAAATTTGCTTTGAATTTATTTAGTACAGCGAAAAGTATGTCAGACAAAGAAGTGCCAGGCCATGAACAGAGGCGTGGCAGAGGAATAAATGTTTCTGGTGCAGGCAGAGGTTGCAGCAGAGTAAGGGGGCGCAGCAGCAGAGGTAGCAGCGAGAAGTCTGAGCTCCTGATGTTATCTAGCGGTCGTGTCTTGACCAGCAACCCAGCGGTTCTTGATTGGTTAACTCGGTCATCCTTGTCATCCTAAGTGACATCAGATACCCCCAGCCAACAGTCGGTGGGTTTGTCAGACACAACCCCTAGTTGGAGTAGTAGATATATCGCCCGTAGGTGACGTGAGACACAAGCGCTGGAGTGGCAAACCCGACTGCTATCTCCCTCTATTTCTTTAATGTGTAAATGAGTGTTGAAGGGGGAAAGAGAGGGTGCAGATGACTATGAATAGAGACCATAAATGGACAGTCCGTAGCGGTCGCTATCTGTGCTGAGAGGATATATGAAAAAAGCAAGTGCAATCGGTGAGGGCACAAATCTACAGTGTACAATATAAAGTGTAAAATATACCTGGTAAGTTCCTGCTTTATTAGATTCAATGATGTATCCTTTTTACTATCTATTCATAGTCATCTGCACCCTCTCTTTCCCCCTTCAACACTCATTTACACATTAAAGAAATAGAGGGAGATAGCGGTCGGATTTGCCACTCCAGCGCTTGTGTCTCACGTCACCTATGTGCGATATATCTACTACTTATATTATAATTTTAAGGAGGACAACAGCTCCTTTCAGACACTTAGCAGCGGAATCAGCCAGGATTGGCTGATTTTTGCAAACTCACACGCCGGGAGCGCAAGGAGGTTCGCTAATTGGCATGGCCCGGGAGGAGGGAGCCCTGTGCCATCACCTGTCCTCAACCTGCCTCTGTCTTTTGCTGTTCCCTTAGCCACAAAAGTATTATATGCTGTGGGCTCAGCTACACTATACAGCGAGGACGAGCTGTTATAGGACAGTCAGCAGCTACTGCCCAGTCAAGATGTGGAGGAGACATCTGACGCTTCCTCTGCTGGGGTAGACTATCTGCTTTGCAAAAGCCTACATGCCCAGGGAGTAGTAGTGCAGTGGTTCACAGAGGCAGTGGCAATAGCAGTCAGTCAGTGTGGACTGTTGAACGGAAAATCACTTACTCAGCAGTGTAGTAGTTTTTTTAAGCGACAGAGGAGGTAAACGTGGCCATATGTAGAATCTGTGGGCAGAAGGTGAAGCAAGGCCATGGTGCCAATGTTGATACCATGGCCCTGCGTCAAAATATACAGCGTCGCCATACAGTGGCCTGGGAGAACCATGGCTCCGATGAGGTGGTCCAGCCTGCTGCATCAGCCAATGCTGCATCACCCAGTGGGACGCACTCAGTTTCAGCCAGTCAAAACTCCACCACCTCAGCGGAAGGGAGCAGTCTGTCATTCACATCTTCTGCTGGTCCAGATGCTCCTGCTACTCCTCCTATTCATTGTCAGTCATTCTGTCAGCAATCGATCACCAAAGCGATTGTCAAGAGACAGCTGTATGCGTGCAAGCATCCAACGGCGCAGAAGCTGAACGTGCTCCTGTCCAAGTTGATGGTGCTGCAGTCCCTCCCTTTCAAAGTGGTGGACTCTGGACCTTTCAGAGAACTGATGGCTTGTGCCAAGCCAAGGTGGAGAGTCCCAAGCTGTAATTTATTTGCGAAAAAGGCAGTACCAGCCCTGCACAAATATGTTGAACAGAAGGTGGGCCAGTGCTTGAGCCTGTCAGTGTTTGTCAAGGAGCACAGCAGCGCCGACGTGTGGAGCTATAACTACAGTCAGGGACAGTGCATGTTCTTTACATCCCACTGGGTGAATGTGGTTCCTGAACAGCCACACCACCAACATGGCCAGGTGATGCCATTTCCGCCTCCACCTTGTCACACCTGTGGTCCTGTGACAATGTCTGTCTCCTCATTCTCCACCATGTCCACAGCCTACACTGCAGGGACAAGTCACAGTGCCCCTCCAACATACCTTGTTTTCCTGGGTGAACGGAGTCACACAAGGGAGGAACTGCTCTGTTTCATTCGTCAAGAAATCGAATCCTAGCTTTCTCCCTGACAATTTAAAATTGGAACCATGGTGACCGACAATTGGAAGAACATTGTGTCGGTGCTGCGTCAAGGAGGGCTGAGCCATGCGCCCTGCATGGCACACGTGTTCAATCTGGTTGTCAAGTGGTTCCTGAAGTTTTCCACCCATCTGCAAGACATCCTAAAAATAGGCAAGAAACTTTGCATGCACTTCAGCCACTTGGACACTGCAAAGCACAACCTCCTTGAGCTGCAGCGGCAGAACAGAATCCTCCAACATGGGCTGATATGCGATGTTTCCACCTGTTGTAATTCCACCCTTCATATGGTGGACCGACTGAATGAACAGAGAAAGGCCATCAACGATTTCTTGATTATGCAAGCAGATAGAAGTATTCCCCTGTGTAACCTGTGTAACTTCGATGTCAGCCAGTGGCAGCTCATGCTTGACACCTGCCATTTGTTCAGGACCTTTGAGGATGTCATGTTATGTGTCAGTTGCCAGGACTACAGGATGAACAACATAATTCCACTGCTTCATGTCCTGGAACAGATGGTGGTAACAATGGCAGGTCAGGGGACTGAAGACATGGCACCTAGATTTCTCGGCCACATGAGTCCTGTGGGGGCTGAACTGGAAGAGGAGAAGGAGCACAGGCAATGTGTAGAAAAATTTTTTTTTTTTTCTACTCAGGTGACAGGAGATGACAGTCAGAGGAGCTACAGGGCAATGAGGCAGACGAGACAGAGGACCCAGACACACAGTGGCAGTATGCAGTGGAGATGGAGGCAGGGAGTCCCTCCGAGTCACTTGCACAAATGGCCCGATGCATGCTTACTTTCTTGCGAAGTGACAGGCGAATTGTCACCATTCGGCTAAGGGATGATTTCTGGCTTTCCACCTTGTTGGATCCTCGCTACCAGTCCAGAATGTGGACCTTTTTTTTTACACCCACTGAGAGGGTGGACAAACTAAACTACTACAGAGACATCCTATGTAGTCAGTTGGCTGCTGACTATCTGCGCCATTGTCCATCCTCTCGCAGGTCTTACTGGGGGGGCCTTCTGCGCTCACTTTCCACTGCCATGGCTGCTGGGGAGGGGTGGGGTGGCAGGAGCAGTAACAGCTCCATCAGCAGCAGCCTGAGTCTACAATCGCTGATGAGTAGCTTTCTTCACCCATTTAGTGAAGAAACGACTCAACTGTCAGCAGCATCAGGTAGACCTGGAGCAGGACCTGAACCAGCAGGTGGTGGCATACTTGGACAGCACCCTGCCAACCCACATTGAATATCCGCTGGACTACTATGCAGCCAAACTGGATTTGTGGCCACAACTAGCAGAGTTTGCCCTGGGAAAGCTGTCCTGCCCGGTCAGTAGTGCGGCATCAGAGCGGGTGTTTAGTGTGGCGGGGGCCATAGTTACCTTAAGAAGAACCCGCCTGTCCACCTGGTGGCCTTTAGCACACCAGAATGACAGGTTCCCACAAGAATGAGTGGGTACAAAACACAGAAGACATGCAAATATTCCATTCATGTGTCATCTCTGTTTTTGATCCACTCCTGTGTGGCATTAGCAATACAGATGGATTATTGAGCAAATGTTGACCGAGTGAAGGTGTATGCTACACAGACAGAATCCGTTTTTTGTGGGTTATTGTTCTGATGGATCAGAGGAAGGGCAAACTAATCAGTGACGACAACACACACATACTGCTGACATCTATGTGAAATCAGCTGGCGATGGTGTAAAAGGAGTGCGCTTCTTGGCGCTAACATCAATCTGAGTTTATACTTGAGTTATTTGGTCAGTTTTGGCCCCATGACTGCCCAAATAACTGAAGTGTGCAGTGATTCTAAGAGAGAAGCCTGTCATCTGCATGTCATACAGACTCATATTATTATTTCACTCCCAAAGCAGACACCCTAATCGTGTTTCAGCAAAGCACAGTGTTCTACACCACTATAAAGACTCTCAGCGTAGTTCTCAGCGAATATATTTGGATCAAACGGATCATCTTTAATCATCTTGAATCATCTTTAATCATAACCATAAGCTGCCTTTTCGCTGCATTAAGGAGCTTCTGCAAATCTCAATCCTGGAGCCTTATAGCTCCAGGAAATCTTTGCACATAGAGCATCAATTTTACATAGTAATTAAAAGATTTCAAAATATGATCCTACCATGTAAAGATTTAAAGTGTCTGATTAGTATACAGTAGATACCAAAAGAGTAACTGCTACCAAATAGAGATGACCTTGCCGTTCGCCTGGTGGGCGGTTTGCATCCAACTTTGCTCGTTCGCGGTTCGCTGAACAAGAAAACATATATCTGCTGGTGCCATATTTTTTTGTATTGTGCCAAACTTTGACCCATGACACATCTATCAGCACGGTCACATCTGGCGCTCCCAGGACGCCGGCACATGGCTCTGCAGTGTAGGCTTTTTTTAACGTGTCAGCTACTGACAATAGTGTTGCCATCTGCAGCCTTTACTATCAATGCATAAGTCGTGATAAGCCTAACACTCACCTAGGAACGACTGCCTTAAGAAGGCACCTGGCCTCCCATCACCGAGCCCAGTGGGAGCAGCACCGTCAAAACCCACAAAGCCACACTCCCGGCCCTCCATGTCCTGCCTCTTCTCCTTCTCCTCTCTACTACCATTTGTCCTCCAGTCCACCTTCCACCGTGCCGTCTTCGCATTAATCTGGCTTAAGGCAGGCTTCTGTGGCCCAAATGTTCGAGCGTAAAAGGTTGATGATGCCAGATATCTCTCTTGCCCAACAACTGACCGCTGTCTTGTCGGAACTGCTACCCCGCCAACTACTGCCATATAAACTGGTGGACTCAGAGGCCTTTAGAAAATTTGTGGCCTTTAGCACACCAGAATGACAGGTTCCCGGAAGAAAATATTTCTCCCAGATGGGCATCCCGGAGCTAAATGGCCACGTTCAGTGGCAAGTTAATGTATCTCTGGCACAAAGTGTCAGTGCCAAGATACATCTGACCACAGACACGTGGTTTAGCAAACAAGGGCAGGGAAGGTACATAACTTTTACTGCCCACTGGGTGAACCTTCTGACAACCCGTGACACCCCTGTGGATATGGTGTTACCTCCACGGATTGCATGCAGGTCAGCCTCTACTTCTCCTCCTCCTACTCCATCCTCATTGTCAGCTGACTCCTCCTTTTTCACTGCTACCGCCTCTTCTGCTGCACCCCCCAAGCTCCCCAGAACCTATTCGACGTGCCAGGCGAGACGTTGCCATGCTTTGCTGCAGCTGTTGTGCCTGGAAGCCAAGAGCCACACCAGTCGTGCACTAATTTCAGTTCTGCGGTCACAGGCCAATCAGTGGCTAACTCCGCTCAATTTGACAGTTGGTAAAGTGGTGTGCCAATCTGTTGGGTGCGCTAAAACAGCGCAAAATGACACATGGCATGGCATGGCACACATCCTAAACTTAGTCGTGCAGTGATTCGTTGCCAAATACCCTGGGTTCCAGAACGTCTTGCGGCAGGCCAGGAAAATATCTGGCCATTTTAGAAGAACTTACATGGCCATGATTTGTGAAAGCCCGACACGCTGGAACTCCACCTTGTATATGCTTGATAGGCTGCTCCAGCAGCAACGTGCTGTTTACGACTACCTGTACGAACTCTGTGGCAGGACAGGTTCTGGGAAGCTTGGTTTCTTTTCACCGCTCCAATGGCTGCTCATGCTCGACGTATGCAGACTTCTCTGGCCATTTGATGAGATTACCAAACTGGTCAGTCGCAGTCAGGGCACCAACAGTGACATCATATCTTATGCCTTCTTTCTGGAGCATGCATTGCATTGTGTCATTGATCAAGCTGTCAAGGAGCAGGAGCTGGAAGATGAGGAAGTCGCAATGCTGAATGAATTCCCACGAAGGCTAATCCATCTGAGACAAGTCAGCAGGAGTCTAGTCTGAAGAGGAGTCAGAGTAGGATGGTTCCTGGGGGGGAGGAGGAGAAGGAACAAGAAGAGCAGGCTTTAAACTTTTCTGGGATCCCTGGTGTTGTCCGTGGCTGGGGGGAGGAGACCAAGGATGACATTATCGTGAACGATAAGCAGAATCCAGGCCACTCCACCGCTTCCAGTTTAGTGCAAATGTAGGCCTTCACGCTACAGTTTTTGAAGAGGGACTCCCATATAAAAAGCATAAACGGCAAGGACCAGTACTGGGTTGCAATGTACTTAGACCCCCGGTACAAACACAAAATGGCAGACATGCTACCAGCAACACAGAGGGCTGTCAGAATGCAGCACTTCCAGGCCTTGCTTCGAGAAGTGCTGCATTCTGCTTTTGTGGGCACTGGTAGAGGAATTTCCACTCACAGAGAAACAGTTGCGGGTACCAATCCAACAGCGCATGCAAGAAGAGGGCGGTTTGAAGATGTGTTGGTCACTTCGGATATGAGATAATTCTTGGAGCCAACCCATCGACAGCCGCCCTTCGGATCCAGCCTCAGGGAATGCCTAGACCTACAGGTGTCCGACTACATCGGGTTAACGGCCGATGTGGACGCTCTGAGAAGCGAGGAACCCCTGGACTACTGAGTGTGCAGGCTTGGCATGTGGCCAGAGCTGGCACAATTGCCATGTAACTCTTGGCTTGCCCCTCGTCCAGTGTCCTGTCCGAAAGGATGTTCAGCGCAGCAATGGGAATCGTGACCGATAAGCGCACTCACCTAGCTCATCACAGTGTGAACTAGCAAACATTTCTAAAAATGAATGAGGCATGTATCTCAGAGGAATTCAACACATGTGAAGAGTCAGCAACCATGTTTAATTGAATTTCCACATGATAGCCCACAAATATCCGCCACCACCCAGAACAAATAATGGTCCCTTTCTTAGGTAAATACAGCGGCATAAAAGGCCATTTTTGTACGGTGAATGCCTAATGTTTTGGGCCTTGGAGGAATTCAACACCTGTGACGACCACCTGTTTCAAGGATTATCATTATGTTTTTTTCTAGAGGAGGGATTTTTTTAGCCATGAATTTGACCTGTATTTGTACTATCCTTCAGTAAAATGTATATCCATTGACCATCTAATAGACCTCCAGCCACATAATCACTTGATCTTTTCTGTACGCTGAATGCATAATGTTTGGGGCCTGTAGTCCACTGGCCTGCTGGAAAATTGATATCCAATGACAGTGTAATCTACCTCCAGCCACATACTTACTTGTTCTTTCTGTACGCTGAATGCATTATTTTTGGGGCCTATAGTCCACTGGCCTGCTATAAAATTGATATCCAAAGACCGTGTAATCTACCTCCAGCCACATACTTACTTGTTCTTTTATGTACGCTGAATGTATAATTTTTGGGCCCTGTAGTCCAATGGCCTGCTGTAAAATTGATATCCAAAGACCGTGTAATCTACCTCCAGCCACATACTTACTTGTTCTTTTATGTACGCTGAATGTATAATTTTTGGGCCCTGTAGTCCAATGGCCTGCTGTAAAATTATTATCCAATGACCGTGTAATCTACCTCCAGCCACATACTTACTTGTTCTTTTCTATACACTGAATGAATAATTGTTGGGGCCTCGAAGGAATTTAACACCATTGACGACCATTATTAGTGTTATCGAATTTCAACTATTATCATTAGGTTTTTTTTCAAGAGGGGGGATTTGGTTAGCCATGTTTTTAATCCAATTTTATATTTTTAGTTCTTTTAAACATATTTATTTAACCTGTATTCCTAGTGGCCTGCAGTAAAATTGATATCCATTGAACGTGTAATATACCTCCGGCCACATAATCACTTGATCTTTTCTGTCCGGTGAATGCCTAATGGTTGGGGCCTGTAGTTCAGTCGCCTACAGTAAAATCTTTATCCATTGCCCGCTTAATGTACCTCGAGCCACATAATCAGAATTTTTTTTATGTCAGGTGAATGCCTAGTTTTTAAGGCCCGTACTCTTGTGGCCCAAAAAAAATAATAAAAAATTCTAGACTCCAACAGGGCACATTTCAGAGAATTTCCCTTTAAGACCCATAAAAATTTCCCCTGATTAAGATACATATTTTTTGTTGGAATTTTTGGCATTGGTCCCTCTCTAGTATGTCACTGTCCATGTTGTGGGACTATTTGTGCACTTCTAGTAAGTATTTGGTTGCTGCAAATATGAGCTGAAGGTTTTTCAGGTTTGTCTGGCATTAACGTGAATGTGGCCCGCCGCGAACTTGCGGTTCGCGAACATTTGATCGGCCAATGTTCATTTATCACTACTGTTGGAGGATACGCCCAAGCTACCACCAAGACCAATGCAGAAAGCACCCTTCTTAATACATCTCCCCCTAAGTTTTTCATTTTATTTAGGGAATATGTTTGGGAAAACAAAGTCCATCTCATTTCTTTATAAATTATTCTGTCCAAACTGATTATACAAAATACAGAACATGTTGAAGCAGTTGTTTAATCAGATTTGCTCTAGAAGATATTGGGCACAGAAAATCAAGGAACCTAGAGGCGCTGTCTGCTATTCAAGACAATATTGTGATATAAGATCAATTGTTTCAAAGCATAATTTTGTCATCTGTGTCCTGCTTCTTTCCTTCTATTGTTTATGTGATACTGCACCTTATAACAAAAACTGCAGGCTACTGTTTGCTATCTTCAGTTCTTTGTTACCAAAAACTAATTTCAGTTATTAAAAATACCATTTGCAAAGATTGTTGCAGAACATTTACATTACCATTTGTCTTCATTTTACAAAGTGCAAGATGAATGTCATTTTACATTTGTAACTATAGACAATATACAGTATATAATATTAAATGTCATGCTACCTGTTGTGGAACTAATATGGAAGAAGTCCATTGCTAATAACCTTTATGATTAGTGTTGATGAACGCAAAGCATTCGAAGCATAATTCGGTCAGAAAACTTTGACTTACAACAAATCATTATTTTCTCGCGCTTCGTGGTAATGAATAATTTTTTCCTAAAATGGCGGCTGTACATTCCATTTTTCTTCCATTTTGGGAGGAAAGTATTGCTCCATTTCATCCATCAATTACTCATTCAACCGATCTTTAAATCTGTACAGTATTTAAAAACATGTCACTACTTTCTTCTCAGTGTTCTCTCCTCTTTAAAAAAAAAAAAAATACAATATCTGCATCTTGTGTCCCTCCAGTAAATAATGAAAACATGATGGCAGTTATGCACAATGTGAGACAGCAATACAAAATCTGGGTTCTCATTCTTTTCAAATGAAGCAGTAATCATGTAAGAAACAGCAGTAATATAATATGGTAAAAACATGAAATATCTCACTCTCATAGCTCCAAGTAATTTAAAGTGAAACACAATTTAAACATTGTAGTGGACATTTATTAATCTTTATCTTTTGTGGCATAAATAGGCCACAAATATTGTCACATGCCATTTGTGCAGTAAACATTGTGGCATTTTCTGGCTTACACTACTCTTCCCTAATGCCAATAATAGGGGGCGGTGTGTGTGGGGGAAGAGGGCAGGATTGGTAGGCCCATCTATTTTATCAGTTTCCACCTGGAAAATGGCTTAAATCTACACCAGCAAGGGAGCTTGCATAGAGTTAACACGGTCTGCTGGACAAAGCGCAAAACTTGCATAGAGACCTGCATCTCTACATAACTTTGGTCCTTCCTCTGGTATTTAAGACAAGTGTTACAGACGCCAGTCTTAAGAAATGTTTTATAAAATGTTTATTTGTGTTATATTAGACAAGACAAATATTTTACGGCTTTAAAATGATTTTAAAAAGTTAGAGCTGCAGAATCAAAGCATATACAGTATGTAGGACATATAAGTGCAATTTACTAGTAGGAGCCACTCTACACTAGACTGACTTCAGATACACAGATAAAAAGCATTAAGATTGATGGTTTACACTGCAAGAAAGGAAAAGTCATTGAAGGAAAAGTGTAGCCAAGGCAACTGTGATTTTAAATGCAGACAAACACATGATGTTTTGACATAATCTTCTCAGACAGGAAAAATATACACATTATGTAACAAGTTGCAATTTATTAAAATAGTCTAAAGTTAGAAAAAGCAAATTTGTGAACTAAAAATGGTAAAGTCCATATCTGAAATACACAATGAACTCACTATGACCTTATGTTTAAAACATATTTTTTCCCTCTATTCTATCTCTATTGATGCAATTTTTGAAGCATTCGTTTCAGGGTTAAAATGACTTGAAAATTATGCAAACAGAATAATGCACTTGCGGTAGCCTTTTCCGGCAGGCTGTTCCGGGCTGTACACTGCCTTTTCCGGCAGGCTGTACACGTGCTACCGCTAGTCCATAGTGCCGCCGGAAGTCCACTCTGGCCCTATTCACTATAATGGGGGTGGGCCGGATGTCCTGCCACAGCACGGCAAACAAGCCGAGAGGTGGCCGGACAAGAACCACAGCACGCTTTAGCTTTTGTCAGGCCGGCTCGCGGCAAAAAAAACCCCTGTGTGGCAGAAGCCAAAAAATCTTGAAAAATTAGCAAATTTCAAAGTTTCAGTTTCTCTACTTCTGTAATACATAGTAATACCCCCCAAAATTGTGATGACTTTACATTCCCCATATGTCTACTTCATGTTTGAATTATTTTGGGAATGATATTTTATTTTTTGGGGATGTTACAAGGTTTAGTACTTTAGAAGCAAATATTGAAATTTTTCTGAAATTTTCAAAAACCCAATTTTTAGGGACCACTAAGATCATGCTTACATATAGCTCATGCTTACTATAGCTCTGAAGTCAGGCTTACATAATAGAAACCACCCAAAAATGACCCCATTCTATAAACTACACCCCTCAAGGTATTCAAAACTGATTTTATAAACTTTGTTAACCCTTTAGATGTTGCACAAGAGTTATTGGCAAATGGGGATGAAATTTGAGAATTTCATTTTTTTGCCAAATTTTCCATTTTAACCCATTTTTTCCACTAACAAAGCAAGGGTGTAACAGCCAAACAAGACTGTATCTTTATTGCCCTGACTCTGCCATTTACAGAAACACCCCATATGTGGCCGTAAACTACTGTACGGCCACACAGCGGGGAGTAGAGTGAAAGGTGCGCCATATGGTTTTTGGAAGGCAGATTTTGCTGGACTGGTTTTTTGACACCATGTCCCATTTGAAGCCCCCTGATGCACCCCTAGAGTAGAAACTCCCTAAAAGTGACCCCATCTAAGAAACTACACCCCTCAAGGTATTCAAAACTAATTTTACAAACTTTGTTAACCCTTTTCACTTTTTGGGCAGATTTTCCATTTTAATATTTTTTTCAAGTAACAAAGCAAGGGTTAACAGCCAAACAAAACTCAATATTTATGGCCCTGATTCTGTAGTTTACAGAAACACCTCATATGTGGTTGTAAACCGCTGTACGGGGCGCAGAAGGAAAAGAATGCCATATGGTTTTTGGAAGGCAGATTTTGCTGGACTGTTTTTTTGACACCATGTCCCATTTGAAGCCCCCCTGATGCACCCCTAAAGTAGAAACTCCAAAAAAGTGACCCCATTTTAGAAACTACGGGATAAGGTGGCAGTTTTGTTGGTACTAATTTAGGGTACATATGATTTTTGGTTGCTCTATATTACACTTTTTGTGCGGCAAGGTAATAAGAAATAGCTTTTTTGGCACCGTTTTTTTTTGTTATTTACAACATTCATCTGAAAGGTTAGATCATGTGGTAATTTTATAGAGCAGGTTGTCACTGACGCGGCGATACCTAATATGTATACAATTTTTTTTATTTATGTAAGTTTTACACAATGATTTTATTTTTAAAACAAGAAAAGATTTAGTATCTCCATAGCCTAAGAGCCATAGTTTTTTTTAGTTTTTGGGCGATTATCTTAAGTAGGGTCTCATTTTTTTGCGGGATAGGATGGCTGTTTTATTGACACTACTTTGGGGTGCATATGAATTTTCGATCGCTTGCTATTGCACTTTTTGTGACGTAAGATGACAAAAAATGGCTTTTTTTAAACCGTTTTTATTTTTATTTTTTTACAGTGGTCACCTGAGGGGTTAACTAATTTTTTTTATTCATGTAAGTTTTACACAATGATTTCAATTTTGAAACAAAAAAATCATGTTTTAGTGTTTCCATAGTCTAAGAGCCATAGTTTTTTCAGTTGTTGGGCGATTATCTTAAGTAGGGTCTCATTTTTTGCGGGATGAGATGACGGTTTGATTGGCACTATTTTGGCATACTTTTTTTTATCACTTTTATTACCTTTTTTGGGAAGTAAGGTGGGCAAAATTTCAATTTTCTCATAGTTTTTATTTTTAATGCGTTCACCGTGCGGGGAAAGTAACATGACCATTTTATATATCAGGATGTTATGGACGCGGCGATACCAAACATGTGTAGGGAATTTAATTTTTTTCATTTTTAATTAGTGATAAATGTGTTTTTTGATTTTCACTTTTTTTCACTTTTTCTTACATTTTTTTTACCAAGACCCACTTGGTTCTTGAAGATCCAGTAGGTATGATGTCTGTATAATACAGTACAGTACAATATATATTGTACTGTACTGTATTTTACTTAGACTTTGTCTGAACAGATCTATGCCTTTAGCATAGATCTGTTCAGCACCATGGACAGCAGGCGTCCTGTTGCCATGGGAACCTTCCCCGCTGCGAAGTTGTGGCCACAACTTCACAGACGGGGAAGGGTAAGGACTGGGGCTCCCTCCCTCTGTCACCCCCCCCCCCATCCTGTCGATGGGAGAGGGAGGGAGCCGCATCTTACTGTTAACTCTTTCCATACAACGGTCCGTACAGACCACTGTATGGAAAGGGTTAAACGGCTGACATCCATTCACAGATGTTGAAGTGTAGAAGCAGCACTTTGTGGTCTCAAGATACTGTATTAATCGATGCAGCAGCCTAGCCGTAGGCCCTTGATCCATCAGGCCTTGGAATACATATGTAGAAAAGAAGATGGCTTCGGCAGCATATAGCAGTATCAAAATTCTTTATTCGTACCTCCAGACACAAATGGCAACGTTTCGACTGTTCACCAGTCTTTATCAAGGCTGGTGAACAGTCGAAACGTTGCCATTTGTGTCTGGAGGTACGAATAAAGAATTTTGATACTGCTATATGCTGCCGAAGCCATCTTCTTTTCTACATATCCATTCACAGATGTCAGCCGTTTATACCAGGGTGTCAGCAATGTGCTGACACCCTTGTATAACCACTGTACACCAACGATTATTCGGTGGGAGGCGGGCGGGGGATCGCGATCCCGCCTGCCGTACCGCCTGCCTCCCGCACTGCCCGCACCGCCCGCAACACCCCCCCTGCACCTCCCACTGGGCTAAAATCATTCAGAGGTGCAGGGGGGGGGGGGTGATACATATATATTTGTGCCACACTAAAGTTTCTGATCAGAAACTGCAGAAATCGCAACAAACTGCAGGTCTGAATTGATCTGCGGTTTTCTGCGATCGCCGATACGGGGGGGGGGGGGTCATAGGACCCCCCCCCCCCCAGCGTTGTGACAGGATGCCGGCTGAATGATTTCAGCCGGCATCCTGAGCGGATTAACCCCTGGGGCGCCACAATCTCACTTTAAACTCATGACGTACCGATACGTCATGGGTCCTTAAGGACTCGGGATCCATGCCGTACTGGTACGTCATGGGTCCCTAAGGGGTTAAGGTGTTTCCGTTTTTGTTTTTAACGAATTAGTGGTGATTATATGTAAATAACCTGTGTTATGCGGTTGGTGCGATCAAGGCAAAGATGAAGCGCGCATAGCGTGCAATTATCATTGCCTGTGTGTCAAGTTTGTGTAATATAGTGTAACATGCATGCATGTAACTTAAGGTTGAAAAATGAATCCGGTTCATCAAATCCAACTTTGTAATCCACTTTATTGTGGTCATCTAAATAAAGATAAGCAGAAACCTCTATGAGGAAGATGCTAATTCAACACCTCATTTCTAGAAATTTAGTACCTATAAATGTTATATTTATCAAGAAAGGCATGTAAGCCCCTCCTCAATTTGTTCAATCATCACAAAAACAGTGAGTTTCTTAGTCTCACAGTAAAGGATTCCCATCTATGAAACCTTCTACTTCTAGATGCAATAGATACAGAAGATACCTTGTCAGGAATGGAACAACCTCAATTAGCAGTGGGTGTGTCACAACCAGGACCATATGGTTAAGAGGGCCTGCACCACTGCACGGCCTTTAAGCAAGAACAGCAACATTGTGAAGTTACACCTGTACAGTACTTTACTATACTGTCCAATGCTGTACATACAAATGAAATTTGGATATGGGGAGCTTTAAATTTGTATCACCCATCCGAACCCCATACAAGACTCCTGATTCTAACCTAGCTTCTGGATACTGTATGTGGCCTACACAACATGCTAGTGCCAGCCATTTTCAGGGATGTTTTGAACTTCATGCTGCAGTCAGTCCCCTAAAGATCTGGCTCTGTCCCCATCTTAGTCTCCTCAGCCATGCCCAAGGGCCCTGCAGAGTGAGCCTGACCAAAACTGTTCTTTCTCTCAGGTGG
Organism: Bufo gargarizans; assembly: GCF_014858855.1. Lineage (NCBI taxonomy): Eukaryota > Metazoa > Chordata > Amphibia > Anura > Bufonidae > Bufo > Bufo gargarizans. The sequence goes on along the minus strand of NC_058082.1, from coordinate 138,703,405 downwards.
CTAACACTATACCAGAGTCACACTGTCACTATGCAATGTTCTCAGCCAAGCTGTAACTGTGTTGTTGCTGAAAATCATGTTGACATTGAGTTCAACTTAGATTTTTAATGGCTAAAAAACACTTTTTAATGGCATTTCAATGCACATTTGCGTGTTTTTTAACCCCTTAATGACCGGGCCTATTTCCATTCTTCCATTTTGGATTTTTCCTCCCTACGTTCCAATAGCCATAACTTTTTTATTTTTCTGTTCACATAGCTATATGAGGGCCTTTTTTTTTTTTTTTTTGAGGGACAAAATGCATTTCTTAATACCACAGTTTAATTTACCATGTCTGACTCTTGTTTTAGAAAACGGGGAAAAAAACTGAATTCTGCCAAGGTTTTGACATCACAGTGTTCTAAATGTACTAAAATTTACCTGATGTCCTTATTCTGTGGCTCAATATAAATGCGGCAATACCAAACTTGAATAGATCTTTTTTGTTTTACTACTTAAAAAAAAAAATTATTTGGAAAAATCAAATGTTTCTTTGCAACGCTATATTCTGACAACCATAACTTTTTTATATTTCAGTTTACCGAGCTGTATGAGGGTTTGTTTTTTGCACAACAAACTGTAGTTTTATTTGTACCATTTTTGTAGTATGTAAGACTTTTTGATCACTGTTATTCAATTTTTGGGGGGAACAAGAGGACATAAAAGGCAAATCACGTGTTTTTAATTTTTTTCACGCTACAGCGTTCACCGCACAGGTATTTTTTAAACACATTTTAATAGTTCAGACATTTTCGGATGTTGTGATACGCAATATGTTTCTTTTTTTGTTTAAATATTTTTAGATGTAAAATTGGGAAAGGGGGGTGATTTAAACTTTTAATATATTGTTTTTTTATTTTTTTTTAAACATTTTTCACATTTTTTTAAAATAACTATTAGCCCCCGTAGGGGCCTAGTACATGGAATCCTTTAATTAATAGATCTCTATTAGGGTGAATAGGACTTTGACACTGTCCATTTTGACCGATGCCTCGTGCAAAGCTCTACATGGAGAATGCCATGGCAGGCCTGGATCACTTCAGCAGCGTCTAGGCTGCCATGGCAAGCGATAGGAGTCCAGAGATTTCACTGCTGGGACTCCGATGGAAAGAGGAAACCGCATCCCTCTACCTTCACTCACAGGTGCCGTGAACCAGCAGCCACCAGTAGCTAAGGCGCTCGCTCTGTTCCAGAATGGTCACCATCCTAAAAGACCCATACATTTATGGCAGATGTTGGGAAGGGGTTAAAACAAGGTATGAAATAAAAAGTTTGATATATTTATAGTGGCAGCATTTACACTGCCCACTAGGCTGCCAACTTACTGCAGCATTTATACTACACTGCAGCATTTACTACTAGACTGTGTTAAGAAAAGTACAATGTGCAAAGTATGAGGAGCCCTGGTGCAAAGTTTTCCCTGGGGCCCATAGAGAGTTATTTCCCTTTCTCCTTGTCATAGCTACAAGCCTAGATGTAGCAAGATCATAAAAAAATCTCAGGGCTGGCCCTTAAAATATTTCTAAACCATCTTTTTTTCAAAATGGAATAGTCCCAAGTCTTACTGAATTCCTCCTAAATTACCTTGGTCGCAGTGACAATTTGGGCAAACTAGACCCTGTACGCCACCACAATGCATTTCAAATAAAACCATCAATATATGATTGACGTTTTGACTTTCAGTTTTAATTTAACAGCTTTAAGAAAAATATTGATTGCATGGACATCATTGCTGAGGTCGTAAGAAGAGTGAACTGAGTGCCCTCAATTGCAGCCAATGGAGTGCTGTATATCTTTTTCACAGTTGTGAATTCATTTGACATGACTACTCCTTTTGCTGAGAGATTGCTCAGCTGTATATTTATTTATACCATGTACATAAATGTGCATGTGTTGAATTTGATTCTATATATGTTCTTCTGTTTTGAAGGTCTGCTGGATAACAGACAGTGGTGCCATTGCATGTGTGAAGGTGCAACTTTCTGTATGAGAGTGAATAAGAGGGTCTTCTGGGTAGTAGCCTTAGAGGAGATATGGAGGACTGGCTTGACCTAGGAAGATCTTGCATTCACACAGTGTATGGTGCCATGGTGTGAGGTAGGTATCACCAGATACTGGAATTTCACAGCTTAGAAGTTCAGACCTAATACCTCCATGGAGCTGGGTCATTTTTGTACTAGTATGCATTATTATTATTATTATTTTTTAAATATATATTTATTTTTGGGAATTTTCGTGCCTTCTCTCTGTTGCTCATAATTTGTTATCTCATATTCTGACTTTCTTGTACTTAGCTTTTTTTAATATTGCAGAAATCTTTACATCCAAGTCTTTCTAATCTTAGTTATTAAATAGAATTTCAAGGGATTAAAGAGGATATGCCTTTCAACTAGTAAATGAAAGATTGAGTCAGATATGAAAGTAAGGACATAAGATAGACGATGTGACATTTGATTGTACTAGCATATCATTTCAAATGACAAGATTTTGTACCTTACTGATTCTTTATCAGATTGTTTCTATGCCTTTTGTATTGATGCAAGCAACTATTTTACGCATGGATCAAGTTTTTACATAACTTCATTAGACTAAAATCACATATTTGTTCTTTTAACCTGCTGAATGTTTAAGAATACATTCTACCCACACGACTGAACTCTTCTAATCTCTATTTTAATCAAAATTTTGCAGTCACATTAGATACGTTAAGTAAATACGGTTTTCTGTAATCTAATAGTAATATGTATATTCAGCAACAGAGATGAATGAATTTCTTCAACAAATCAGTCATAAGATTATATTCAAGTACCAATAAATTTGACCGAAACAGAAAGTGCTCAGATTGCCTGCCTAGGGGTATGATATGATATACTATATTGATCCCAAGGGAAATTTCAGAAGTAGCAGTAACAGCAATTGTGGCCAAGGCAGCAGCAGCACAATGTGAAACCTGATGGACAGTAGAAGTGTAGCTGTGTAGGTGTAGTAGTAGTGGCAGTAGTAGTATAGTTGTACAGTTTGTAACATGATGAACAGGCAGATAGATACCTGTTTATGCACATATGGCAATATCTGAATAACCAATGGTTTGTTCTGAATTAGCGGTCCAAAAAAGAGGTGGTGCTAAATAGAATTTTCATAATTAAATTTCCAACAACTATTGTATATAGACGCATTGCTATTGGAGACCTTGGAACTCCTTAGAAGGCCTTAGGCTGCCATAGCAACCAAACGTGTACAGCACTCCCAGAGAAAGCCCTCTCAGATACTGTAGTCGCAATTGACCACTGCATTTGAGGGGTTAAATGTCCGTGATCGGCCGGGTATCTGCTGTGTAAAACACCGAGAAGCAATGGTGTTGACTTGGCTCCATCTTTAAAGAAATGATGAGTGCAGCACATACAGATGTAGCAGGGTTAGCACTCAAACTCTTAACTCAAATGTCTTAAATCATTGTGTTATCTTGACTCAAAAGCCATTGAAAAGCAATTGAAGGTGTTTGCTTAGTTTAGATAACACATCTCAGAAATCGCAGAAAACAGAAGTGTTAACTCTACTACATCTGTATATGGTGCTCATCATCAAGGCGTTAATTCAAACTAAAGATAGATAACTAAATCCCAACATTTTTCCATATAAGACCCTGACCTAGCTGTATTAGTTGTGTGTCTAAAGATAACTGTCTTTCTTTGCATTATGTGTGGCAGAGATGTCCTGCCTCAATGTCCAAGCTCATAATGGCATCATTTTATCATTTTCTTGTTTGGGATCATAGGTACATAGGTACACATTTATTAAGACTGACGTTTTAGACGTGTGTCAAAACTATGCCACCAAGAAAACATTTGTAAAAAAAAAAAAAAAAAATACATGAAATTCATGCGTGTAAGATAAGCTTCAAAGCAAATCCCTACATGATGACATTTCACACTTCATTGAACTTCACTGGACTGGATGCAGCAGGACCTTTGCTACGTGCACAGGCCCTTTCCTGTGCATCCAGTGAGAAGAGAATGTTCCCTGCGTGTTCAAGTGGATGAGGTTTTTTTTTCTTATCTTTTCACTCAAGCCAAAGGCTATACTAATGAGCGCTCCACAATTGAATCACTCATTAGTAATAGTGCCCACCCAGCAGTCCTAATCCTGTACATTTCTAGCTATGCTAAAATCTCAATGGGATCATTTTTTTTAGGTCCCAAAATACAACGACATGTCCAGCCAAAAGAGGACATCTGGTCACCTTGCACATCTGTGGTCACCTTACAGCTGTGTTCAAGGACCGCACAGCCAATAAGGCTGCTGCTGCCTTTAATTTAATTAATGTATAGTCGGTCTGCATTGTTAAAGGTCATGCGGCAACTTCAACACCACACTTCACTAAGATCGCCCAACTCATACAGACATATACACACATTACTAGCAAAGCACAGCTCATACATATACACACATTACTAACACAGCACAGCTCATACATATACACACATTAATAACACAGGACAGCTTATACAGACAGATAAACACACAGCAGCTCACAAACACGCATGAGCATGACTAACTGCAGAGCTCATACAGATATAGAACACAGACACAGACATCAGCTTATACACATACAGTATCTCACAAAAGTGAGTACACCCCTCATATTTTTGTAAATATTGAAGATATGACATTTTGATACATAGTCTAATTAATGTCTAAACCGCTGGCAACAAAAGTGAGTATACACCTAAGTGAAAATGGGTAAATTTTTGCCAATTAGCAATTCCCCTTACCTGTGTCACATGACTCATTAGTTTTCATTAGTACAAGGCTTCAGAAGTTAATGGGTAGCAGGTGTGTTAAATTTGGTGTTATCGCTCTCACACTCTCTCATACTGGTCACTGGAAGTTCAACATGGCACCTCATGGCAATGAATTCTCGGAGGATCTGAAAAAAATTTTTTTTTGCTCTACATAAAGATGGCCTAAGCTATGAGAAGATTGCCAGCACCCTGAAACTGAACTGCAGCATGGTGTCCAAGACCATCAAGACAGGTTCCACTCAGAACAGGTTCCTTGCCATGGTCAACCAAAGAAGTTGAGTGCACTTGCTCAGTATCATATCCAAAGGTTGTCTTTTAAAAATAGACGTATGAGTGTTGCCTGCATTGCTGCAGAGGTTAAAGGGGTGGGGGGTCAGCCCGTCAGTGCTCAGACCATATGCGTACCCTACATCAAATTGGTCTGTATGCCCGTCGTCCCAGAAGGAAGCTTCTTATAAGGATGATGCACAAGAAAGCCTGCAAACAGTTTGCTGAAGACACGCGGAATGTGGTCTGATGAGACCAAGTTCAGATGGTTCAGATGGTGTCAAGCGTGTGTGGCGGCAACCAGGTAAGGAGTACAAAAACAAGTGTGTTTTGCCTACAGTCAAGCATGGTGGTGGGAGTATCATGGTTTGTGGCTGCACAAGTGTTGCCAGCTGTGGAGAGCTACAGTACCTTGAGGGAACCATGAATTCCAACATTTTCTGTGACAGATTGAAGCAGAATATGATCCCCCTCCCTTCAGAAACTGGGCCACAGGGCAGTAGTCCAACATGGTAACGAACCCATACACACCTCCAAGACGACCACTACCTTGCTAAAGAAACTGAGGGTAAATGTGCTGGACTAGCCAAGTATGTCTCCAGATCTAAACCCTATTGAGCTTCTTTGGGACAACCTCAAACGTAACGTACAGGAGCGCAAGGTCTCTAACATCCACCAGATCTGTGATGTCGTCATGAAAGAGTGGAAGAGGATTCCAATGGCAACCTGTCAAGCTCAAGTGAACTCTATGCCCAAGAGAATTAAGGTAGTGCTGGAAAATAATGGTGGCCACACAAAATATTGACACTTTGGCCATTTTAACTTAGGGGTGTACTCACTTTTATTGCCATCGGTTTAGACATTAATGGCTGTGTGTTGAGTTTTTTTTAGAGCACACCAAATTGGCACTGTTATACAAGCTGTACACTGACTACTTTACATTGTATCAAAGTGTCATATCTTCATGGTTAGCCAAGCATTCCATGCCTGGGCCACTGGTCCTGCATGCAAACACGGGCATCGGGCCCCAACATTCCTTCTTGCTGCTGTGCACCGTACCGACAAGCGCGGGCAGCAGGTAGCTTAACTGTTCAATCTGTGCTCCATGCCAGAGTTTACTTCCTGCTTGAATCCTGAACTGTTGTTAGGGCTTGCACTGGTGTCTCTCCTCCCTTGTGAGACAGCACATACACACCCCCTATCTCCCCAGCCTATGGCTGGGTTTCAGGAAGTATTTTAAGGTGCTTTCTGCTTCAGAAAGATGCCGGAGCAATCTTGGTCACTAGCCAGTCTAGTTCATAGTGTGAAGGTATTTTGTAGTTCTGCTTTTCTGTGTACAGGACCCTTCTTCTTGATTCTACGGATTTTGCTTGATTGCTGCATGCCTCTGACCTCAAACTTCGTTTATGGACTTTTTTTGATCACTGCCTTACCCCGGACTTCCTGACTGTGTCATTCCCCTCAGTGCTTTGCATCGGTATCTCTGACTCCTGGTCAGCTACCACTGACTCTGCTCTGGAGGGGCACCTGGTGACTGCTCTGGAGGGGCACCTGGTGACTACATTAATGGCCCAAGCCTATCCTCACCATCAGAGGCTCTAGTGAAGACCAAGTAGTTACTTAGTCATGCCCCTTCAGGGTACAGCTGGTCAATGGCATAGTGGGTCCACACCCACTGGCATAACATTTCTGTGATGGTGACATCTTCGCAAAGTGTCTGCCCACCAAGTACTCACAGTTCCAAGCTAGAGAACAACAATGCAGCAAGGAGTAACAGATGCACACTCAACAGCTGGGGACATACAAAACAGAGCCAGGTCACAGAGTTCAACAGGACCAGTGTTTGTTTATAGGTGGGCTACTCGACTAACTCAGGCACCCACCGACAGGAGGTCAGGTACCTGGTTAGTCTACTGTTGGGAGGGGAGAAATGTGATGGACTAAATCATCACTGGGGTTGCTGGAGAAGCCTGAGGGCCAGCCTCCTTCCTATGGACTATGGGCCCAGAACTATGGAGACACCCTCAGACCTTTTTGGGTTACACGGAACTATGAACCCTGATTTATGTGTGGAATTTATATGCCATATATTTCCTATTGCCCATTAAAGGTGCAGGGTGTGAATTCAGCAACACAAAAAGGGTTAATGCTGCACTGAGACTCCCACTGATTGTGTTAGTGATGGGATTAAGATAGCTGACTTTAGGAGTAGGTGACTCCTAGATGAGTAGATCACCCTATGATAAACTCAGGAGATAATCCCATCACATGTGTCTCCTCTCTCCCTATTCATTCTTTAGGGAGGGGGTGAAGATGTCTGTTTGCATGTTGTTCATGGTTGATTGTGTTATGTTGTTAGACTTCTTGAACTGTATACTGTACATACTCAGTTGGTCTTTAATAAAGTGAGTTCCTGTTTTACCTTCAACATAGAGCCTCATCTCATGTGTGGGGGGAACAGCTATATTTACTCTGGGGATTGCTATCGGTATTATACTCCCCTGAGATTACAACATGGTTCTATCCACTGAAAGATAGATCCTGGTCTTGGGCCCAGGGTGGTGGAGGGCGGCGAGAACCCCCCAAGCTTACGGTGTCAGGTGGAGTGCCTGGAGTCCTCGGGAAGCACTAGGAGCATCCATCAACGGAGGTACCCAGTCGGGGTGCCAGGAGATCCATTACAATTCTGTGTTGTCCCATGAAAAGATACAGTAAATTATTTACAAAAATGTGAATGGTGTACTCACTTTTGTGAGATACTGTACATCACTAGCACAGGAGAGCTCAAACAGACAAATAAACACATTGGGGGAGATTTATCACACTGGTGTAAAGTAGAACTGGCCTAGTTGCCCATAGCAACCAATCAGATTCATTTTCCAAAGGAGCTGTGAAAGATGAAAGGTACAATCTGATTGGTTGCTATGGCCAACTAAACCAGCTCCCCATTGTCTCACACACAGCAGCACAGCTCATACACACATACAGTTACAGCAGCTCATACATACACAGTACACATCATTACAGCATAGCTCATACAGACATACAGTATCCTGTGAGACAGACAGTGTTTCATACACACAAATCACTAGAACAGCACAGCTCATACTGACGGATAATATTCTCTTTGGATCTCAAACAGTCTTCCTTTTGATGTTCCACTTCTGTCTCCTTGGAGTCTTTAAATTCCCCCCCCCCCCCCCCCCCCCCCGGGTTAAAGTTCTGTACTGAAAAAAGGATCCGTCCCCCATTGACTTTCAATGTAAGTCAGGATGGATCTTTGACTTAGACTTTTTTTTTAAAGAATAATGCAAACGGATCCGTTCTAAACGGATACAAGCGTTTGCATTGTAGGTGCGGATCCCAGACGGATCCGCACCTAACACAGGTGTGAAAGTAGCCTTAGATCTATCAGGGTGATATAGTATAAAACCTATATGACACCAAACTTACTAAGAAGCATTGTTTCATTCATATCTGTCAGTGAAAAGCACATTAGAAAGTAATGGAGTTCATGAATATAAATTGTCTTTGTGTTTCCACTTTCATAATGATTCATTCATAACATGTTTTGAGTTAAATGCGCACATTTGTCACTTCTAGGCTTGATTTAAATATTCTGTAGTCACATTTTGGACTAAAGGATTAACATTACTCATTAGTTATACAAGTGGCTTAATGTACAGTTTGAAATTTGTCATCTCACAATATCTGGAAAAATCCAAAACCATTGCTCTACTTCATATAATACAGCTAAGGACCAAGATGAGACGTGCGATGCTTGAACAGAACTGAGAACTGAGAAAAGAGAAGACGTCATCGGCGCAGACGCACTGAGGGAGTGCTGAGGAAGCAAGCATCCTTCTCTCAGAGCGCCTGCGCCGAAGGTGCAGGTACGGGATTTGAATTGCAGACAGGGCCAGCCGGAGGAGGAGAGCACTCCTGTCAATCAGCATTTTTTTGAAAGGAGGATGCGGTGGCTACCAGCAAGTAGACGCCCTACTAGCTGGTAGAGAGGTAATTTACATATTATAAAAGTGCAGTTTTTAAAGAAACTAGCCAACAGAAAAGGGTAAGAGCCCTATATATTGAAAAATCACAGTATAAGGATTTTAATTAGCCTAAAAAAATATATATGACTTTTGGGGGGGTGACAGAAGCCCTTTAAAGGGGTTGTGCTAATATTTTGATGATACACACCTAATGTACTAACCGGCATTAACCACTTTATATGAAGAGGAAGAACATCTACTTTATTGAATAACTCGCAGAATAAATAAATAATCTTCCAAAGGGGGGTATCTAGGTGCCCACATTTTTGGTGTATTTATCATCATATCATCTGGTTTAGCAACTGGCAGTGTTGGCTTGCTGCAGGTTTATTCCCTTGATGAATCACGTGGATACTGCCACCTCGGGAAGAGGAGATTAGAGCAGGAACATCCTAGGCTTTTCAGGGTTTAGCCACCGAGAAGTGGGGCGGGTGCTCCGGTTGTAGGTAGGGATAGTGGTAGGGTCACTCCAGGGATAGAACTTCTTCCCCACCCCATTTGTCGGTTGCTACTCCTGACTGCCTGGCACCCAGTGAATGGTATCAAGTAACCGTGAGTTATGGTTTACAACCATGTTTTTTTCTGCATCATAGATATATATATATTTTTTGGGAGTATTGGATTGTGGTGATTAATATCTCCTTGGTGGCCCTATTTCAACTTTTCACTGTGTATTCAATTACTCCTTAATTCCACAGTTTTGATCCCTATACTGCCTACTTTTACCTGTGCTTAAAATTGGGTTACTAGGCATGGTCCGTCTATGTGTTGAAGGACAGAGGACGCAGAAGCACGCTGCGTGCAAGGTCAGATTACTGACAGCCAGGGACTGTAAGTAAATGATTAAAGCCAGGTCCTCTCCAGCAGCTGATAACAGTGCCTGGGCTGTGTGCACTTCTCCCTGTCCCTGCGCTTGGCAGACGCTCCCTCACTCAGCAGAGCTGGAGAATGCAGAGTTGAAGCAGCGCAGACCAGGGAAGGGAGATCTGCCGTCTTCTCAGTGTATAAATGAAAGCAACATGTGGTAAGAGGACCCCTTTGTGCTTCAGGAGATTAACCCTTCAGGGGGGGAGGGCTATCGTTAATGACACTTTTGGGGGGGCTATTGTTACTGGCTAGTGAGGGCAGGTGGGATTAGCCTCAGGGTGAGGGCAGTGGCGGCCATCTTAGCTGAATAGTGAAATTGCAGTTTTATGCAGACTGGTTGCTAAGGGCTGAATCTTATTAACTATGGGGTAAGTCAGTCTAATAGTAACTGATTCTGGAATATCATGTTATTAGTAACTGCATATATGAAAATTGAAATTAGGGTCTAAGTGTGACAGTTATCCTTTAATATGCAGATCAAGTGTCATCATATTGTCCTTGCTGTTTTCTGACTAACTGTGCGTACATTATATGATTATACACTAAGGCGTAGGCACAGGATATTTGTTGTTGATATATTTTACACAAGTTTATTATTTTCTATTTTGGAGCTTTGTTTATCATTTTTAAATGTATCTAGTAAAGGTTAAATTTTACAGGTTATTTTTTTCAGTGATATGTACCCTCCAATACAAAAATACCTCCACATAACTTAATCAAAACTCAGCTTTACTGAATATAAACAAAAACATAGACATAAATATAGCAGCAGTCGATACGGAAAAAGAGCACATAAAGGTCGCTGCAGAGTCAGTGTACACAAATCCACCCATGTCAAAGTCTAATAAATTACTCTGCACCCAACACTTGTGATCGTCATGTAGAAAAGCTTAAAAGAGCCAGTTAATAACTTAGACGTAGTGATATGGGGCTCATGTGATTACATAGCAGTAATACCTACATATGGATTACAGACCAACTGTGCAGCGTCCTCTTCCCAACGCTGTTTTGCTCTAACCCTAAGTTCACACCTGAGCATATTGATGGCCACTATAGGGGCATCCTCAAGGGGCACTATATAGGTGAAAAAAACGAAATGCACAAAAGATTGTTTCAAATTTTGTAATTTAGCCCTAGTAATAAACAACCAAATTTGAAAATAAAATAATATAGAAACACTCTTTTCAGAAGAAAAATATAAATTAACATAAACTTAGATGGCTTCCAATTGCCAGGGTAACGCCCCATGTGCTGACAAAAAATATGCGGTGAAGTGGTCACGGACAGCCGCACCATGTCTGTTCCCACGCACACCGCTCGGATTAGGACTCTCAAAGGAATGGCTGAGGGAATCTTCAAAATTAAAGCCATCCCGTACACGGACAAAATTATGCAGAGCACACGCTGCCTTCACGGCCGAGATGGCGGTCTCCAATTTTAAATGAATCGGAGAATGGAGAAAGCGCCATTTGTTAGCTAAAATGCCGAAGGCGCACTCCACCACCCTGCGTGCCCTTGTCAGCCGGTAATTAAATACCCGCCTGGCAATGGAGAGTCCCCGGCTGGAGTACGGCCTCATCAGATGCTCCCCCAGCGCAAAGGCCTCGTCCCCCACAAAAACAAAGGGCATAGCTTGATAAGTGGTCCCAGGCAGTGCAGTGTTCCCCGGGAGGTCCAGCTCATTATTATTGAGCATTTGCCCAAAGGCAGAATGCCCCAAAACAGCTGAGTCTGAGCTGCTGCCGTAGGACCCCACGTCAATATACCTAAAGCAATAGTTAGCATCACACACCGCAAAAAGAACAAACTAAAAATATGTCTTATAATTAAAAAATTGACTCCCGCTCCTGATGGGCTTCTTAACGCGGATGTGTTTGCCGTCTATTGCGCCGACACAGTTTAGGAAATTGCAGGATTCTAAAAAATCATCCGCAATTTGCAGCCAGTCCTCCTTCTGTGGTTGGCCCATCACAGCAGGATGAAGGACGTCCCAAATTGCCACGCAGGTTTCCCGGACGATTATACTGGCTGTGGACTTCCCGATGAGAAAGGCGAAGTGTAGACTGGCCAATGACTGTAGACTAGCTAAATACCTGAAACAAATGTAAGAAAATAAAGAGACATTAACGGATGCTTTTTATTTCTTTTTTCATAGTCAACACTATCAAAAGCAAATGGAAAAGCCTGAAAGACGCCTTTATCAGCCATCGGCGCAAAGAAAGGGAGCAGAGGAGCGGATTGTCCCCAGGCGCATGCTCCAGTTATGTGCATGCTGAACAAATGTCATTTTTGATACCGTGCACGGAAATGCGGAGGTGAGTCAAGGGCATACACATTGAGGAGAGGATGTGGTATGACATGACATACATTCAATTTCATATAGGGAACATACTTACCTATATTTTCCACTTTACAGCACCGATAGTAGCTGGGAACACAGCCAGGCGCAAGCTGATGAGGAAGAGGACGAGGGCACAACCATGGACAGTGAGCCCGGACCATCTATGGGGCCAATGAGTCCTCCAGGCCCCCCACCTACTCCGAGTTTCGTGAGCCCCATGCAGACTGTCCAAGCCGTCCCAGAGGCAAGTCGGCAGCCCCGACATAAAAGGAGGAGAACAGAGAGGCATGAGGACAGGCTAATAGGCTGCCTGGATGCCCTGGCACATCCTGTGCCAAAACTTAGCAGTGATGCCTATTTTCTCCTCAGTCTAGAGGAGAAAATGCTACATGTGCCCAGAAATCTGGTCACAAAAGTAAGGGAGGAGGTGACTAACACCATTGATAAGTATTGCATCCCTTATGAGATAGCAACGTCTATCAGTGCCCCACAGCAGGCCCCACAGCAGGTCCCACAGCAGGCCCCACAGCAGGCCCCACAGCAGCCAGCACAATATGGGCAACAATATCGGCCACAATATTTCCCCCAATATGGCCCACAATATGGCCCACAATATGGCCCACAATATGGGCCACTACATCCCCAACATGCACAACAACACCCTCACACATACCCAGCACACACATACACACAAAGTAACATACAACACCCTCTTGACACATGGCAGACACAACACACATCATACCCATATCCCTCTACAAGCACGGGCCCAAGCACCTCCACCACCACCACCACTGAAATGCCACCCGCCAATCAGTCTCGTGGAGCCAGAGAGACACGGCGGATCCCGAGGCGGAGTTTTCAGGGCCGCAATATGAAACCCTTTGAAAATTAGAAGAGGGAAATTCTCAGGCTCAAGGGTTTTGGAGCCAAAAAGGGCACTTATATAGAAAAAGATTTCTAATATTTTTATGTTATTTATACAAAATTGCTCCTTTGTTTGTAAAACAGAGTTAACACATTTTATTTGGAAATGTATGATGTTAATACCAAAGATAAAAAAAAATTGAAGCAAATGTTTGGACTATTTTTGGAAAGTGAGGGGTAAAACATGGCCAAATGTGGATACATGATGTGATGCATGTATGGGATATCTATGCCACACGTTGACAACATACACATCACATACCCCCCGCACAAACACTCATACGTCACAAACAACAAGAGAAACACGGCGAAACTCAGATCCTGGCACAACACACTGCAAACGGTTTAAATGGCCACAATAATAGGCTACTTACCGCAAAGTAATGACCAGTCTTTCCACTGGTGGGATGCAGTCCCGCATAAAGGTGTCCTGACGCTGCAAATGAGGGGACAACAGCACCAGGAGCTCGTCAAAGCTGGGAAACAATAAAATGTTCATGGTTAACAATACAAAAAGCACAAAACACTTAGCTTAACCATTGAAAAAACATTGCAACCACATATACGTACTAACCTGTGGATGGACATCCTGGTGTAGTCAAAAAACTTGTCCTCATGGGTACAGAGGTTCGCATACAGTGCCCAGAACTGGCCCCTCTCCTGTCTATTCGCAATCACAGGATGGACCCAGAAACGTTGCCTGCTGTCCCGCCTTCTCCTCAAGCGTTCCAGGTGGATAGCTGATACAAGTGCCGCAACACGTCGCCGTCTATAGCATTCCATGATGACTACAAACCACACACTCTACCAACACACATGGAATTTCACACCTACAATGCCCTAGGATTGGCCAAACTTCATATAGACAGGGATATTTGCTCATTGGACAACACTGCAGTCAATCACACAAACGCGCGTCAAACACGCATTTACTATTGCAAGAAACACGCATAAAAACGTGCATAAAAACGTGCGTAAAACGTGCGTTAAACGCGCGTCTCAGAAACGCTCAGGTCTGAACCCAGGGTAAGGCTTCCAATATTTTGATGACCTATTTAGGGCAGATTATAATGAAGAAAATCTGGGCTACAGCCCAGCTCTCCAGGGAGGTCCATGGACATTTCCCCTTATTGCATTTCACCCCTGAAGGTGCAGCGTCCCACTCAGGACACGTGGGAACTGCAAAATCACTGTAAAACTGCATTATTGCATTGCATGCTATCTGCATTACATCATCTGTTGTATCCCTGTTCATAGGCTGGCTAGGTCCATATAAATACTTAGGTCAGGCCTAGTAAAAGGGAGAAAAGGGAAAGAGAGAGATAAAGGAGAGGAGTAGAGTGAGTTGTTAAGCTGAGGCTACACACCACAGAGTAGTGGGTGAAGTCTGATGCAGCAATGAGGTAGAGCCAAGGTATGAGAGGCAGGAGAGCAATTTCCTCCTGTGATCCTCTTAGTTCCTACATCCTACAACCAGAGGATAGTGTTTGCATCCCTGGAAGAAAACCAAGCTAAAAGCGAGACATCGGTGATAACAGCCACTGCCTAAGGCTTAATGAGCACCTTTGCACATGGTGGAGGACAATCTAGCTACAGGCAGCCTCACCATACATTGAAGAATACAGATTAGCTACCTGTTCAAGGGCTTGGAAGACTAAGCATACCAATAAGTACTACAGGCAACCTCACCAAATTACACTGGTTTAAAAAGGACCTTGAAGATAAGGTAAAACCCAGCCAAACCTATTAACAGTGGATCAACAGAATTTCTCTAAGAACAATAGACTGTATTCTGTCTGGATGTATATGCCGCAACTGGAACCAACTTCAGTAAAAGTTGTGAGTTGTATCCTACAAATGTCTACTTCATTCTTCAATTCAAATACAACTGGTAGTACCACTATTAACGGTACCGGCGTCACAACAACTACCACCAAGGGACCCAGCCGCCACAAGCACCCTAAACACCACTGCCACCAAGGGCACCTCAACCTCCATTTAGGCTGGTGCTTCCCTACCACAGAGTGGGCCCCGGAGGATTTTGTGCTGTCTTCCTCATCACTGTTCTGCTGGCCCAGGGACGCTTTCTGCTAACCGTGAGTAAACCGATGAACTGTGTTATTATTGGCCTCTCATCGGCCCACTGTGCACCTCACGTGTAGCCCCTGCAGTTCTGGCAAGCCACAAAGGCAGCCTTGAACATCACACAGTATAACAGAGAACAGCGCAGTGGCACCAGGACCGCCAAGTAGATGTCATCAGCAGCTAGTGAGAGGCAGTTCCTGTGAAGTCTGAGTAACTTTGTCCTCTATCTAGCAGTCTTCGTGCCCATACACTCTGTTCTACTCTATGATGGTCCTGCTAGAAGTGAGCATCCTCAAGTGTGCAGCTCCTTATCAGGCATACTGTCCAATTATACTCCCATGGAAAATGGAACACAGTGAGCCTCCTCTTTCCTTCACACTCACTCCAAGCTGTTGCCAGCTGTTGGCAGATAAGATACATTCTGTGCTTGACTGTGTTAATGTGCATGAGGGAATTTATATATGTGGTGAATGTGTGTATGAGAGTTTGCATTGCAATGTGTTTATTAATGTATACATGTGTATGGTGTTAACTTGTGTATAAATGTGTCCATGTGTTTGGTGATTGTGTGTATAGATGGCCTTGCAGTTTGCCTGGCGGTCGTTTCGCGGCAAACTTTGCTCATTCCCTATTCGCTAAACATATGGCGATATTCGCACGTGTCCTATTTTTTTGAAATGCAACAAATTTTGACCCATGACACATTCATCAGGTGGGACAGGACAGCCAATTGAGATGTTTCAGCACCTGGATACACACCCTACCCTATATATAAACAGCATTTTACATTCTGTTTTTTGCCAGTGTAGGGAGAGGTTGCTGTGTGGAGCAGGGACAGACTGTTAGGGGCACCAAACTCTAGCTAATAGGGCCACAGAAGTCCTTTTAAGGACTGGTATAGGTGTGCTATCGATAAGTGTGACATACTAAGGGGTGTGATATACCTATAATATACTTTCTAACATAGAAAGTATATTATAGTGCATTTGTATTGTGCAGCAGTTGTGTGCAGCTCTGCTGAGATACCGCAGCTAGTTAGTGGGACAAGCACTATTGGAATAACAAATTGCAACTGCTGTGATATACCTGTTGCCCCAAAAAAAAACTGATTAAGGGGTGCGATATGCCTTCTTCCACAAAATACTGACATGGGGTTTGATATACCTGCTTCCACAAAATACTGATTGAGGGGTGTGATACACCGACTTCCACAAAATATTGATTGAGGCCTGCGATACACCGGCTTCAACCAAATATTGACTAAGGGGTTGGATATACCAGATTCCAGTAAATACTCATTAAGGGGTTCTATATACCTGTTTCCACAAAATACTGACAGAGGGGATTGATATAACTGCTTCCACCAAATATAGATTGAGGCCTGCGATACTCCGGCTTCCACTAAATATTGATTAAGGGGTTTGATTTACAGGTTCCCAGCAAATACTCGCAGGATGCTGGTGCATTGCTCTGCATTGTGTTTTTTTTTTTTTTTTTTTTTACATGCTGACAATAGTGTTGCCATTAGTGATGAGCGGCATGGGTCATATTCAAATTCACGAATTCGAATATTGGTTAAAATCTACGATTTTTTTTTAACTAAAAAATCGACAAAGTAATGATCACGTAATATGCAAAATTTCGTAATGCGCATTTTAATAGCAAATTTTTCTAATTTGCAATAAAAATCGCTAGTTTGAGATGATTATAGCACTATATTAGCTAAATTGCTCTATATTAGTTTTTTTTTGAATATTCGCTATATTGCTATATATTCTTGTTTTAGAATATTATGAATATTCAAAAAAACTAATATATTCATTTTTTTCCATTGCTATATATAGCAATATAGAAATAGTAAAAATAGAAACTAATATAGAGCAATTTAGCTAATATAGTGCTATAATATTATTTTTTTCAATAGTTGCAATTAAAAATTACAACTATTAGACAAAGAAGATTATAGCACTATATTAGCTAATTTTCTCTATATTAATTTTTTAGAATTTTCGCTATATTTCTATATATTTTTGTTTTAGAATATTACGAATATTCGAAAAAACAAATATATTCAATATAGTGCTATATATTTGTTTTTTAGAATATTCATCATTTTTCCCATTTAAAGTCATGATTACTCCCTGCTTCTTGCTTGTGGGCCAATGAGTCACTGACCCACAAGCAAGAAGCAGGAAGGAATCATGTTTTTACTCGGCAATTGAAAAATTTGCGATAAAAATTTGCATTACGAAAATTCGCAATAAAAAAATCTAAATTACGAATATATATCACTATATTCTAAATATTCGCAAATTTTCTAAGTACCTATATTCGCGATAAAAATTCGCAATTCGAATATTCGTAATCAACACTAGTTGCCATATGCAGCTTGTATTGTCAACGCATAAGTCGTGGTAAGCCCAACACTCACCTAGGAACGACTGCCTTAAGAAGGCACCTGGCCTCCCATCACCGAGCCCAGTGGGAACAATACTGCCAGAACACACAAAGCCACATTCCCGGTGCTCCACGTCCTGCCTCATCTCCTTCTCCTCTCTCCTCCCATTTGTATTCCACTCCACCTTCCACCATGCCGTTACCGAGTTTATCTGGCAAAAGGCAGACTTCCATGGCGCAAATGTTCGAACATAAAAAGTTTATGACGCCGGATAACCCTCTTGTTCAACGGGTGACCGCTGGCTTGTCAGAACTGCTAGCCTGCCAACTACTGCCATATAAACTGGTAGACTTGGAGGCCTTTAGAAATTTTTTGGCCATTGGCACACCGCAATGGAAGGTTCCCGGAAGGAAATATTTCTCCCAGAAGGGCGAGATGCCCTTCTGGGAGAAATATTTCCTTCCGGGAACCTTTCATTGTGGTGTGCCAATGGCCACAAATTTTCTAAAGGCCTCCAAGTCCACCAGAGCTATATGGCCACATTCAGCGGCAAGTGAATATATCTCTGGCACACAGTGTTGGTGCCAAGATACATCTGACCACAGACACATGGTCTAGCAAACACGTGCAGGGAAGGTACATAACTTTTACTGCCCACTGGGTGAACCTTCTGTCGGCTGTCAAGCATGCAATCAGTGGCACCCATGTGGATTTGGTGTTACCTCCATGGATTGCATGTAGGCCTGCCTCTTCTTCTCCTTCTCCTACTCCATCCTCCAACTCCTCGGCTGACTCCTCCTTTTCCACTGCTACCGCCTCTTCCGCTGCACCCCCCCAAGCTCCCCAGAACCTATTAGACATGTCATGTGACACGTTTCCATGCTATGCTGCGGTTGTTGTGCCTGGAAGCCAAGAGCCACACCGTTCCTGCACTGCTTTCAGCTCTGCAGTCACAGGCCGATCAGTGGCTAACCCCACTCAATTTGACAGTTGGTAAATTAGTGTGTGAAAAGGGTACCAATCTACTGAGCGTGCTGAAACAAGGCAAAATGACACACGTCCCGAATTTCGTCGTAAAAGCGATTTGTTGCCAAATACCCCGGGATCCAGGATGTCTTCCGGCAGGTCAGGAAAATCTCTGGCCATTTTAGAAGATCTTACACGGCCATGGCTCGCCTTGCTGATGTTCAGCGGCAACACCACCTGCCTGTCAGACGTCTGATTTGTGACTGCCCGACAGGATGGAACTCCACCTTGTATATGCTTGATAGGCTGCTCCAGCAGCAACGTACCGTTAACGACTACCTGTATGAACTCTGCAGCAGGACAGGTTCTGGGAAGCTTGGTTTCTTTTCACTGCGCCAGTGGCTGCTCATGAGCAACGCATGCAGACTTTTGTGGCCATTTGATGAGATCACCAAAGTGGTCAGTTACAGCCAGGGGGCCATTAGTGACATGATGCCTTACACCTTTTTTCTGGAGCGTGCATTTAATTTTCCGTGCCATCGAGGAGCAGGAGCTGGAAGATGAGGAAGTCGCAATGCTGAATGAATTCCCAGTGGGGGGACTACTCAATCTGAGACAAGTCAGCGGGAGTTTGAAGAGGAGTCAGAGGTGGATGGTGACTGGGGGGAGGAGAAGGAGGAGTGATGACTTGATTTTTTCTGTACTGTGAATGCCTAATGTTTGGGGCCTGTACTCAAGTGGGCTACAGTAAAATTGTTATTCAGTGACCGCATAATGTGCCTCGAGCCACATAATCACAATTTCTTTTATGTCAGGTGAATGCCTAATTTTACTCCAATGTAGAGATGGCCTTGCTGTTCGCCCGGCGGTTGTTTTGCAGCAAACGTTGCTTGTTCGCAGTTTGTCGAACAGGCAAACATATGGCGATGTCTGCCGGCGCCATACTCTTTTACATTGTGAAGAACTTTGACCCATGACACATCCATCAGGTGGTACAGCACAGCCAATTGAGTCGTTTCAGCACATGAACATACCCCCTACCTTATAAATAAACCCGATCTGGCTGCCATTTTACATTCAGTCTTTTGCCAGTGTAGGGAGAGGTTGCTGTGTGGAGCAGGGACAGACTGTTAGGGAGACCAAATGCTAGCTAATTGGGCCACAAAAGTCCTTTTATGGACTGGTATAGGAGTGCTATCAATAGGTGTGACTTACTGAGGGTTGTAATAAACTTATAATATACTTTCTAAAATGGAAAGTATATTATAGTGCATTTGTATTGTGGAGCAGTTGTGTGCAGTTCTGCTGCGATACTGCAGCTACACAGAGTGCCAAACGCTATTGGAACAAATAATTTCTACTGGTGTGATATACCAGTTGCCCCACCCCCCAAAAAAAACTGATTGAAGCAGGGGTGTTATAAACCATACCAATTATACACTCACCTAAAGAATTATTAGGAACACCTGTTCTATTTCTCATTAATGCAATAATCTAGTCAACCAATCACATGGCAGTTGCTTCAATGCATGTAGGGTTGTGGTCCTGGTCAAGACAATCTCCTGAACTCCAAACTGAATGTCAGAATGGGAAAGAAAGGTTATTTAAGCAATTTTGAGCGTGGCATGGTTGTTGGTGCCAGATGGGCCGGTCTGAGTATTTCACAATCTGCTCAGTTACTGGGATTTTCACGCACAACCATTTCTAGGGTTTACAAAGAATGGTGTGAAAAGGGAAAAACATCCAGTATGCGGCAGTCCTGTGGGCGACAATGCCTGGTTGATGCTAGAGGTCAGAGGAGACTGGGCCGTCTGATTCAAGCTGATATAAGAGCAACGTTGACTGAAATAACTGCTCGTTACAACCAAGGTATGCAGCAAAGCATTTGTGAAGCCACAACATGCACAACCTTGAGGCGGCTGGGCTACAACAACAGAAGACCCCACCGGGTACCACTCATCTCCACTACAAATAGGAAAAAGAGGCTACAATTTGCACGAGCTCACCAAAATTGGACTGTTGAAGACTGGATAAATTTTGCCTGGTCTGATGAGTCTCGATTTCTGTTGCGACATTCAAATGGTAGAGTCCGAATTTGGCGTAAACAGAATGAGAACATGTATACAACATGCCTTGTTACCACTGTGCAGGCTGGTAGTGGTGGTGTAATGGTGTGGGGGATGTTTTCTGGGCACACTTTAGGTCCCTTAGTGCCAATTGGCCATCGTTTAAATGCCACGGGCTACCTGAGCATTGTTTCTGACCATGTCCAACCCTTCATGACCACCATGTACCCATCCTCTGATGGCTACTTCCAGCAGGATAATGCACCATGTCTCAAAGCTCGAATCATTTCAAATTGGTTTCTTGAACATGACAATGAGTTCACTGTACTAAAATGGCCCCCACAGTCACCAGATCTCAACCCAATAGAGCATCTTTGGGATGTGGTGGAACGGGAGCTTCGTGCCCTGGATGTGCATCCCTCAAATCTCCATCAACTGCAAGATGCTATCCTATCAATATGGGCCAACATTTCTAAAGAATGCTATCAGTACCTTGTTGAATCAATGCCACATAGAGTTAAGGCAGTTCTGAAGGCAAAAGGAGGTCCAACACCGTATTAGTATGGTGTTCCTAATAATTCTTTAGGTGAGTGTAAACTTTCTATATATTGCATTTGGGAAGTGCAGCATTTGTTTGTGGTTTTGCTGCGTTACCGCAGCTACACAGTGTGACAAATGCTATTGGAACAAATAATGTCTACTGGCGTAATATACCAGTTGCCCCCCCAAAAAAACTGATTGAAGTAGGGGTGTTATATACCAATAATATACTTTCTATATAGTGCATTTGGGTAGTGCAGCATTTGTTTGCTATTTTACTGCGTTACCCAAGGTACACAGAGTGACAAACGCTATTGGAACAAATAATTTCTACTGGTGTGATATACCAGTTGCCCCCCCAAAAATCTGATTGAAGCAGGGGTGTTATATACCAATAATAAACTTTCAATATAGTGCATTTAGGTAGTGCAGCATTTATTTGCGGTTTTGCTGTGTTTCCGCAGCTACACAGAGTGACAAACGCTATTAGAACAAATAATTTTTACTGGTGTGATATACCAGTTGCGCCCCCAAAAAACTAATTGAAGCAGGGGTGTTATATTCCAATAATATACTTTCTATATAGTGCATTTGGGTAGTGCAGCATTTTTTTCCGGTTTTGCTGCGTTAACGCAGCTAGACAGAGTGACAAACGACATTGGAACAAATAATTTCTACTGGTGTGATATACCAGTTGCCTCTCAAAAACACTGATTGAGGCAGGGGTGTGATATACCTTCCTCCACAAATACTGCTCTTCTATAGGGACTTTTGTCACAGGGTCATTTTGAAAATGACAGGCAAAGGAGTGGTAGGGGTCGGGCAGGTGAACCAGGCCGAAGCCTAAGTGGGAAGTTGCAGAAGGTGTGTGCCATTATTGTACATCAAAGGAGTTGGTTGAGTGGCTCACTCAGCCTTCCGCTTCTGCACCCTCCTCATCCTCTCTATCTGCACCCTCTTCATTCTCTGCTGTGTGTACCCCCAAAGACACTACCACCACCACTATTACCACCATATCCCCTTTGCTCGAGTGAGAGGAATTATTTTCCCATTCATTCCAAGACCTTATCAATTCATAGCCATTCTTGGCATCGGATCAGGAAGAGGAGGCTTCAACAGTCGCCACCCAGCAGTCTGACAACAGTACCCAGATATGCCCAAGGAGGGTGGTCTCCGCTGTTGCTGCCTACTCAGAGATCTCTAATGTCAGTGGTGGTGAAGGTGACGATGTTGACGTGTCGATGGACGTCACATGGATGCCCACAAGAGAGATAATATGACCATGCATACAATGGTAGGAGAGAGAGAGAGCTGACCCCCACCCAAGATTGGCTGATATAGCCTGGGCCTCAAATGTGCACCAGAATGCGGCTATTACACCAGTATGAGGGTTAGTAAGACCGCAGAGTGCACCTGTCTTTGTTATTGTTATATTATTTTTACAGTTTATCACATCCACACAATTGCCATCCTGTGTAGGGTGCCCATCGTGGTACTTGTAGTCTGCTGCAGGCATCCTCCATTGTATGAATTTTTGTTGGGGATTGCCATTAGCAGTGGACCACAAGTGCAGAATCTCGCCCCCCGGTATAAATGCACAGCAAATGGGGTTGAGCACTTACTGCTTTTTAATACCACGCCAATCTGTATTTGTATATACATTTTTTGGAGGGGTTGTTTAGAAACTCCTAGTCTGAATGTGCCTTTATTTCCATCCATAGGCAGCATTCTGGTGCACATGTGAGGCCCGGACTATGTCAGCCAGTCTTGGGTGGGGCTCAGAGCTCTCTATCTGCTCCCATTGGATGCATGGTCACACGGTCCTGGTATTGCCAATATAGCACAGGTAGGTTTAGCGTTAGGTCCCGAGCTACTTGAGAAACCTTGGCGCGGTGCTCCGGCTCAGATATGTCCTCCAAGTAGGATATGTTGGCTAATCTCTAAATTTTACACCAGTATGAGTGTTAGTAAGACCGCAGAGTGCACCTCTCTTTGTTATTGTTATATTATTTTTACTGTTGATCACATCCACACATTTGCTATCATGTGTAGAATGTCCATTGTAGTGCACTGCAGGCATCCTCTATTGTATGCATTTTTGCTGGGGATTGCCATTAGCAGCGGACCACAAGTGCAGGATCTGCCCCCCCCCCCCCCCCGTCCCCTGTATAGATGAACCACTGCATATGGGGTTGAGTACTTCCTGCTTTTTTAATACCACACCAATCTGTAGTTTGCCCACAAGAGAGGAAGGGGAGTTCAGAGGGAGAAATGGAGCAGCAGATAGGGAGGAGAAGGAGGAGAAGCAGGCTGAACTTACAGTGCACAGTAGGCAAAAAGCAAACTGCTAATGCATCTGAAATGAGCCATCCACCATGCACAGTCACATTTGGCACTCCCAGGACGTTGGCACATGGCTCTGCAGTGTGGGCTTTTTTTTTAACGTGTCCGCTGCTGACAATAGTGTTGCCATCTGCAGCCTGTGCTATCAATGCATAAGTCGCAGTAAGGCCAACACTCACTAGGGACGACTGCCTTAAGAAGGCACCTGGCCTCCCATCACTGAGCCCAGTGGGAGCAACACCATCAAAACCCACAAAGCCACACTCCTGGCACTCCACGTCCTGCCTCCTCCACTCCACCTTCCACCGTGCCGTCGTCGCATCTGGCAAAAGGCAGGCTTCCGTGCCCCAAATGTTCGAGCAAAAAAAGATGATTACGCCGGATAACCCTCTTGCCTAACGGCTGACCGCTGGCTTGTCAGAACTGCTATCCCGCCAACTACTGCCATATAAACTGGTAAACTCGAAGGCCTTTAGAAATTTTGTGGCCATTGGCACACTGCAATGAAAGTGAATGTATCTCTGGCACAGAGTGTCGGTGCCAAGATACATCTGACCACAGACACGTGGTCTAGCAAACACGGGCAGGGAAGGTACATAACTTTTACTGCCCACTGGGTGAACCTTAGTCGTGCAGCGATTTGTTGCCAAATACCCGGGGTCCAGGACATCTTGCGGCAGGCCAGAAAAATTTCTGGCCATTTTAGAAGATCTTAAACGGCCATGGCTCGCCTTGCTGACGTTCAGCGGCGACACCACCTGCCCGTCAAATGTCTGATTTGTGACTGCCCGAGGCGATGAAACTCAACCTTGTATATGCTTGATAGGCTGCTCCAGCAGAAACGTGCAGTTAATGACTACCTGTACGAACTCTGCGACAGGACAGGTTCTGGGAAGCTTGTTTGCAAGAAGAGGGTGGTTTAAAGATGTGTTGGTCACTTCGGATATGAGATCATTCTTGCACCCAACCCATCGACAGCCGCCCTTCGGATCTAGCCTCAGGGAACACCTAGACTGACAGGTGTCTGACTACATTGGGGTAACGGCCGATGTGGACGCTCTGAGAAGTGAGGAACCCCTGGACTACTGGGTGTGCAGGCTTTACCAGTGGCCAGAGCTGAAACAATTTGCCATAGAACTCCTGGCTTGCCCCTTACCCAGTGTCCTGTCCGAAAGGACGTTTAGCGCAGCAGGGGGGGTCGTGACCGATAAGCGCACTCCCGTAGCTAACGATAGTGTGGACTACCTCACATTTCTAAAAATGACCAAAGGAGAAGATCGGCACTTGTGAAAATAGATGCAATGCTTTTTTTTATTGCCAAATGGTTACTTGGTTACTCTATGTGGCAATAAAAAGAAGCATTGCATCTATTTTAGCGAGTGCTATTTTTTTTCTTTCTGCATTTCGGACGCCGACCCTGAAACGTGCACCGAGCATGAATAGTGGAGTGCCAGCTGTTTTACTTTGTTGATTTCTAAAAATGAATAAGGCATGGATCTCGGAGGAATTCAACACATGTGACGAGTCGACCACGTTTAATTGAATTTCCTCATGGGTCAGGACACAAATATCCATCACCACCCAGAACAAATAATAGTCAATGTCTTAGGAAAATACAGCGTCATAAAAGGCCTTTTCTGTCCGGTGAATACCTAATGTTTTAGGCCTCAGAGGAATTCAACACCTGTGACGACGACGTATTTCAACTATTATCATTAGGGTTTATTTCAATAGGGGGGATTTTGTTAATCCAATTTAATATTTTTTAGTTCTTTTAAGGATATGTATTTGACCTGTATTTGCACTGGCCTTCGGTAAAATTGATATCCATTGCTCATCTAATGTACCTCCAACCGTATATGTTCTGTCCATATTGTTCATAGTAACTGTGTGCAATGTGCTGTTACAGATTATACTGCAATGTTAGTTTGATGTTGCTGCCATCTAGTGGTCAGAGTTAGTTATTATTTTGCCAGAGCTTGACAGGAAGTGGTATTTTTCTCAGAGTGAGTAACGTTTAACCTAGAACTATATTTCCTCACTGCTCCTTGATCTAGCAGACTGCATGCAGAGGAGCTCTTGATCTATTCCTGGACTTATGATGGAATTGTCTGTGAGTACTTTCACTGATGGAATGAGGCTGCTGTATGATGTTTAATGTACTGACACATATGTTTTGTATATGCTTATGTTGTAGTTTTACAAAGTTATTCAGAAAAAAGAATACATACAGATCTGATGTCTCACATTTCTTGAATTCTAAATTATTGTTAAGCTGTCTGACTAGTGTTATACAAAAGTTCAAAAACGCAAAGCAGAACAGTATACTTACTTGTTCTTTTATGTACATTGAATGCAACATTTTTGGGGCCTGCAGTACACTGGCCTGCTGTAAAATTGATATCCAATGACCGTGTAATCTACCTCCAGTCACATACTTACTTGCTCTTTTATGTACGCTGAGTGCATAATTTTTGGAGCCTGTAGTACACTGGCCAGCTGTAAAATTGATATCCAATGAGCGTGTAATCTACCTCCAGCATCATACTTATTTGTTCCTTTATGTACGCTGAATGCATCATTTTTGGGGTCTGTAGTACACTGGCCTGCTATAAAATTGATATTTAATGACAGTGTATTCTACTTCCAGCCACATGATTGCTTGTTTATTTATGTACGCTGAATGCATAATTTTTGGGGCCTGTAGTACACTGGCACACTGAAAAAATTGATATCCAATGACCGTGTAATCTACCTCCAGCCACATACTTACTTGTTCTTTTCTGTACGCTAAATGCATAAATCTTGGGGACTAGATTTCCCTGGCCTGCATTAAAATTGATATCCAATAACCATGTAATCTACCTCTAGCCAAATAGTTACTTGATCTTTTCTGTATGCTGAATGCATAATTTTTGGGGCCTATAGTCCATTGGCCTGCTATAAAATTGATATCCAATCAACATGTAATCTACCTCCAGCCACATAATTACTTGTTCTTTTCTACACGCTGAATGCATAATTCTTGGGGCTTGTAGTACACTGACCTGCTGTAAAATTGATATTCAATAACCATGTATTTACCTCCAGCCACATAATTATATGTTTTTTTTAATGTACATTCAATGCATAATTTTTGGGGCCTGTAGTCTACTGACCTGCCGTAAAAATGATATCCAATGACCGTGTAATCTACCTCCAGCCACATACTTACTTGTTCTTTTCTGTAAGCTGCATGCATAATTTTTGGGGCCTGTAGTGCACTGGCCTACTATAAAATTGATATCCAATGACCATGTAATCTACCTCCAGCCATATAGTTACTTGTTCTTTTCTTACGCTAAATGCATAATTTTTGGGGCCTGTAGTCCATTGGCCTGCTATAAAATTTATATCCAATCACGATGTAATCTACCTCCAGCCATATAATTACTTGTTCTTTTATGTACGCTAAATGCATAAATTTTGGGGCCTGTGGTCTACTGACCTGCTGTAAAATTGATATTCAATGACCATGTATTCTACCTCCAGCCACCTAATTACTTGTTCTTTTATGTACGCTAAATGCATAAATTTTGGGGCCTGTAGTCTACTGACCTGCTGTAAAATTAATATCCAATGACCGTGTAATCCACCTCCAGCCACATACTTACTTGCTCTTTTCTGTATGCTGCATGCATAATTTTTGGGGCCAGTAGTGCAATGGCCTGCTATAAAATTGATATCCAATGACCATGTAATATACTTCCAGTGACATACTTACTTGGTCTTTTCTGTACGCTGAATGCATAATTTTTGGGGCCTGTAGTCGATTGGCCTGCTGTAAAATTGATATCCAATGACCATGTAACCTACCTCCAGCGACATACTTACTTGGTCTTTTAAGTACGCTGAATGCATAATTTTTTCATAATTTTCAGGGCCTGTAGCACACTGGCCTGTGGCAAAATGAATATCCAATGACTCTGTAATATACCTCAAGCCACATACTTACTTGTTCTTTTATGTACGCTGAATGCATAATTTTTGGGGCCAGTAGTACACTGGCCTGCTGTAAAATTGATATTTAATAACCATGTATTCTACTTACAGCCACATAATTGCTTGCTTATTTATGTACATTGAATGCATAATTTTTGGGGCCAGTAGTACACTGGCCCGCTGTAAAATTGATATCCAATGACCGTGTAATCTACCTCCAGCCACATACTTACTTGTTCTTTTCTGAACGCTGAATGCATAATTCTTGGGGACTGTATTCCACTGGCCTACATTAAAATTGATATCCAATGACCATGTAATCTACCTCCAGCCATATAGTTACTTGTTCTTTTCTTACGCTGAATGCATAATTTTTGGGGCCTGTAGTACATTGGCCTGCTATAAAATTCATATCAAATCACCATGTAATCTACCTCCAGCTACATAATTACTTGTTCTTTTCTACAGCCTGAATGCATAATTTATGGGGCCTGTAGTACAATGACCTGCTCTAAAATTGATATTCAATGACCTGTATTCTACCTCCAGCCACATACTTAATTGTTCTTTTCTGTACGCTGCATGCATAATTTTTGGGGACTGAAGTGCACTGGCCTGCCATAAAATTGATATCAAATGACCATGTAATATACTTTCAGCGACATACTTACTTGTTCTTTTCTGTACGCTGAATGCATATTTTTCGGTGCTTGTAGTCCATTGGCCTGCTGTAAAATTGATATACAATGACCATGTAATCTACCTCTAGCCACATACTTACTTGTTCTTTTATGTACACTGAATGCATAATTTGTTGGGCCTGTATTTCACTGTCCTGCTGTAAAATTGATATCCAATGACCTTGTACTCTACCTCCAGCCACATACTTGATTTTTCTTTTATGTGCACTGAATGCATATTTTTTTGGGCCTTTATTCCACTGGCCTGCTGTAAAATTGATATCCAAGGACCATGTAATCTACCTCCAGCCACATACTTGTTATTTTCCATACGCTGAATGCTTAATTTATGGGGCCTGCAGTACCCTTGTCTGATTTAAAACTTATATCCAATGACCATGTACTCTACCGCCATCACATACTTACTTGTTTTTTTATGTATGCTAAATGCATAATTTTTTAGTTTTCTGTAGTACACTGGCCACTGGCTATAAAATTTATATCCAATGACCGTGTAATCTACCTCCAGCCAAATAGTTACTTGTACTTTAACCCCTTAAGGACTCAGCCCTATTTCACCTTAAGGACTTGGCCATTTTTTGTAAATCTGACCAGTGTCACTTTAAGTGCTCATAACTTTAAAACACTTTGACTTACCCAGGCAGTTCTGAGATTGTTTTTTCGTCACATATTGTACTTCATGACACTGCTAAAATTGGGTCAAAAAAGAATTTTTTTTTTGCATAAAAAATACCATATTTACCAAGAATTTTGAAAAATTAGCAAATTTCAAAGTTTCAGTTTCTCTACTTTTGTAATACATAGTAATACCCCCAAAAATGTTGATGGCTTTACATTCCCCATATGTGTACTTCATGTTTGTAGCATTTTGGGAATGATATTTTATTTTTTGGGGATGTTACAAGGCTTAGAAGTTTAGAAGCAAATTTTGAAATTTTTCAGAATTTTTTTTTATTGACCAGTTCAGGTTTGAAGTCATATTGTGAGGCTTAGATAATAGAAACCTCCCAAAAATGACCCCATTCTAGAAACTATACCCCTCAAGGTATTCAAAACTGTTTTTTTGAAACTTTATTAACCCTTTAGGTCTTCCACAAGAGTTCATGGCAGATTGAGAAACAATTTCGAAATTTCAATTTTTTTGAAAATTTTCCAATATAATACATTTTTTCCAGGAATAAAACAAGGGTTAACTGCCAATCAAAACTCAAAATGGGTTGCCCTGATTCTGTAGTTTGCAGAAACACCCCATGTGAGGTCGTAAACTACTGTTTGGCTGAACGGGAAGACATAGAAGGAGTGGAACACCATATGGGTTTTGGAAGGCAGATTTTGCAGGACTGGTTTTGTTTATACCATGTCCCATTTGAAGCCCCCTGTTGCACCCCTAGAATAGAAATTTCAAAAAAGTGACTCCATCTAAGAAAGTACACCCCTCAAGGTATTCAAAACTGGGTTTACAAACTTTTTTAACCCTTTAGGTGTTCCACAAGAGTTAATGGCAGATGGAGAAACAATTTCGAAATTTCTATTGTTTGGAAAATTTTCCAATATAATCAATTTTTTCCAGGAGTAAAACAAGGGTTAACTGCCAAACAAAACTCAATATGGGTTGCCCTGATTCTGTAGTTTGCAAAAACACCCCATATGTGGTCGTAAACTACTGTTTGGCCAAACGGGAGCACATAGAAGGAGGGGAACACCATATGGGCTTTGGAAGGCAGATTTTTCAGGACTGGTTTTGTTTATACCATGTCCCATTTGAAGCCCCCTGTTGCACCCCTAGAATAGAAATTTCAAAAAAGTGACTCCATCTAAGAAAGTACACCCCTCAAGGTATTCAAAACTGGGTTTACAAACTTTTTTAACCCTTTAGGAGTTCCACAAGAGTTAATGGCAGATGGAGAAACAATTTCAAAATTTCTATTTTTTTGAAAATTTCCATTTTAACCCTTAAAATGGGTCAACAGCCAAACAAAACTCAAAATGTGTTGCTCTGATTCTGTAGTTTGCAGAAACACCCCATATGTGGTCGTAAACTACTATTTGGCTAAACGGCAGGACATAGAAGAAGAGGAACGTCATATGGTTTTTGGAAGGCCGATTTTGCTGGACTGGTTTATTTACACCATGTACCCTTTCAAGCCCCCTGATGCACCCCTAGAGTAGAAACTCCATAAAAGTGACCCCATCTAGGAAACTACGGGATAAGGTGGTTGATGTTATGGGACTATTTGAGGGGTAAATATGATTTTTGGTTGCCCTATATTACTCTTTTTTGAGGCAAGGTTTAAATTCTAAAATTGTTTCTACATTCGCTATTTTGTTTTGTGGAACACCTAAAGGGTTAACATAGTTTGTAAAGTAACTTTTGAATAGTGGCGGGAGGGGGGGGGGGTCTGGGGTTTGAGAGATGGAACACAGAAAGTTTTAGATAAAAGTTATTATAATTTTTTTCCCCTAACTTTTCCCTTCTTTCCCTGCCTAACGGTGCCTCTCCCTCACTGACCCTAACCTACCTGGATGGCGATGGGTGCAGGAGGGTGATGGATAACGATTAGGGGGACTCAGGAGCTGGTGCTGGATGGTACTGCAGGGTGCACGTGCAGAACAGGAAGAGGAGGGGAGAGATGAGTGCAGGAAGTTTGAATCTAGAGCCTCTCTCCCCTGCACCAATCAGCACCCTGGACAACGGCGTTCAGCACCAGGGCCAGCACCGCCTCTCCAAATCTTTGTACTGCGATTAGTGGTGTATAATCACGCCACCGATCGCAGTCTTTTTCCGGTTCATCGGGTCACAGGAGACCCAAATGGACCGGAAACGCAAAAAACCTCAGGTCTCAAATGACCCCCCCTGCATTGTTACAGGATGCCGGCTGAATCCCGTTCCGTTTAACCCCCCGTGGCGCCGGAATCCCGATTTAAAGTTAGGACGTTCCTGTACGCCCCGAGTCCTTAAGGACTGAGTCCTTAAGGGGTTAATGTACGCTGAATGCATAATTTTTGGGGCCTGTATTCCACTGGCCTTCTGTAAAATTGATATCCAATAACCGTGTAATATACCTATAGCTGCATACATACTTGTTCTTTTCTGTATGCTGAATGCATAATTTTTGGGGACTTTAGTCCACTTGCCCACTGTAAAATTGATATTTATTGGCCATTTAATCTACCTCCAGCCATTTACTTACTTGTTCTTTTCTGTACGCTGAATTCATAATTGTTGCAGCCTCGGAGAAATTCAACACCAGTGACGTCCACGTGTCAACTATAATCATTAGGGATTTTTTCAAGAGGGGGGATTTTTTTAGCCATTATTGATGATCGAGCACCAAAGTATTCCGGTTTTCGGTGTTTGGGCCGAACATATTGCTATATTCGTGTGCTCGGCCTAGCACCCGAGTATAATGCAAGTCAATGGGAGACAACCAGGCACCCCCTGCTCTGAAGAGGGAAGGGTGCCTTTTCCATTGGAAAAGGTCAGAAAGTGACAGAAACACCACCAAAATGGACCGGGAACACAATGGGAATGATGTCTGGAGGCATCTTGGACTCCAAGGTCGCTGCTGGGAACCATGTTGTCCGAGTTGTACACCACTTTTACAGACTGACAAAAATACGCACAACCCCCTTACAAAAAAAAAATCTATTTTACAGGAAAAATTGTTAGAAAACATTCTTTTTTTGTATATTCATGAGTTGCGGACCTGCATGTGAGCTGAACCAATAACAGATTTTAGGTTGCAGGCCTGCTGGTGAGCTGAGTTGGAACCGACAAACCCAACTTGAATTTGATGGCTGCATGATTCTGCTGGTGACGGTGATACAGCTCCACAGATTGTTTCCATCTGTATCTTTCTAAGCAATCTGTGGCCTTAGTCTTTTATCCAGTCATTGTGGCCTTCTCATGCTGCCATCTCCACACCATGTCACTTTGCCACTAATTTTATCACCATGCTGCTACGGACCGCGGTATGAAAAAGGTTAACTGTCAGGGTCAAGGGGCTCCCTCCCTCTCCCATCGGGGGGCTGCTGTGCCTTTGCAGCCCCCAGACAAGATAGGGTGACAGAGGTAGGGAGCCCCGCTCCTTACCCTTCCCCATCTCCGCAGTTCTGGCCACTACTGAGCAGACGGGGAAGGTTCCCATGGCAACAGGACGCCTTCTCAGGTGTCCTGCTGTCCATGGTGCTGAACAGATCTATGCTAAAGGCATAGATCTGTTCAGACAAAGTGTAAGTAAAATACAGTACAGTACACTATATAGTATACTGTACTGTATTATACAGACATAATACCCACTGGATCTTCAAGAACCAAGTGGGTCTGGGTCAAAAAAATGTAAAAAAAAGTGAAAAAAGTTAAGATAAAAAAAAACAACAACATTTTAGCACTGAATAAAAATTGAAAAAATAAAATACACTACACATATTAGGTATCGCCGCATCCGTAACGATCTGATCTATAAAATTATCATGTTACTTTTCCCGCACGGTGAACGCCATAAAAATAAAAAAATAAAAACTATGAGAAAATTGAAATTTTGCCCACTTTACTCCCCAAAAAAAGGAATAAAAGTGATCAAAAACGTCGCATGTACGCCAAAATAGTACCAATCAAACCGTCATCTCATCCCGCAAAAATCATACCCTACCCAAGATAATTGCCCAAAAACTGAAAAAACTATGGCTCTTAGACTATGGAAACACTAAAACATGATTTTTTTTTGTTTCAAAAATGAAATCATTGTGTAAAACTTACATAAATAAAAATAAAGTATACATATTAGGTATCTCCGCGTCCGTATCAACTGGCTCTATAAAAATATCACATGACCTAACCCCTCAGATGACCACCGTAAAAAAATAAAAATAAAAACGGTGTAAATAAAGCCATTTTTTGTCATCTTACGTCACAAAAAGTGTAATAGCAAGCGATCAAAAAGTAATATGTACCCCAAAATAGTGCCAATCAAACCGTCATCTCATCCCGCAAAAAATGAGACCCTACTCAAGATAATCGCCCAAAAACTGAAAAAAACTATGGCTCTTAGACTATGAAATGAAATGAAGTCATTGTATAAAACTTACATAAATAAAAACATTGTATACATATTAGGTATCGCCGCGTCCATGACAACCTGCTCTATAAAATTACTACATGATCTAACCTGTCAGATGAATGTTGTAAATAACAAAAAAATGCCAAAAAAGCTATTTCTTGTTACTTTGCCACACAAAAAGTGTAATATAGAGCAACCAAAAATCATATGTACCCTAAACTAGTACCAACAATACTGCCACCCTATTCCGTAGTTTCTAAAATGGGGTCACTTTTTTGGAGTTTCTACTCTAGGGGTGCATCAGGGGGGCTTCAAATGGGACATGGTGTCAAAAAAAACAGTCAAGCAAAATCTGCCTTCCAAAAACCGTATGGCATTCCTTTCCTTCTGCGCCCTGCCGTGTGCCCGTACAGCAGTTTACGACCACATATGGGGTGTTTCTGTAAACTACAGAATCAGGGCCATAAATAATGAGTTTTGTTTGGATGTTAACCCTTGCTTTGTAACTGGAAAAAAAATATTAAAATGGAAAATCTGCCAAAAAAGTGAAATTTTAAAATTGTATCTCTATTTTCCATTAAATCTTGTGCAACACCTAAACGGTTAACAAAGTTTGTAAAATCAGTTTTGAATACCTTGAGGGGTGTAGGTTCTTAGATGTGGTCACTTTTATGGAGTTTCGACTTTAGGGGTGCATCAGGGGGGATTCAAATGGGACATGGTGTAAAAAAAAACTGTCCAGCAAAATCTGGCTTCCAGAAACCAAACAGCGCACCTTTCCTTCTACGCCCTACTATGTGCCCGTACAGTAGTTTACGGCCTATGGGCTGTTTCTGTAAACAGCAGAGTCAGGGCAATAAAGATACAGTCTTGTTTGGCTGTTAACCCTTGCTTTGTTCGGGAAAAAATGGGTTAAAATGGAAAATTAGACAAAAAAATGAAATTTCTCAAATTTCATCCCCATTTGCCAATAACTCTTGTGCAACACCTAAAGGGTTAACAAAGTTTGTAAAATCAGTTTTGAATACCTTGAGGGGTTTAGTTTATAGAATGGGGTCATTTTTAGGCGGTTTCTATTATGTAAGCCTCGCAAAGTGACTTCAGACCTGGAGTGGTCCCTAAAAATAGTTTTTTTGAAAATTTCTGAAAAATTTCAAGATTTGCTACTAAACTTCTAAGCCTTGTAACATCCCCAAAAAATAAAATATCATTCCCAAAATAATTCAAACATGAAGTAGACATATGGGGAATGTTAAGTCATCACAATTTTTGGGGGTATTACTATGTATTACAGAAGTAGAGAAACTGAAACTTTGAAATTTGCAAATTTTTCCAAATTTTTGGTAAATTAGGTATTTTAGTTTGCAAAAAATAATTTTTTTGACTTGATTTTACCAGTGTCATGAAGTACAATATGTGACGAAAAAAACAATCTCAGAATGGCCTGGATAAGTCAAAGTGTTTTAAAGTTATCAGCACTTAAAGTGACACTGGTCAGATTTGCAAAAAATGGCCAAGTCCTTAAGGTGAAATGGGGCTGAGTCCTTAAGGGGTTAAGGTCCATACTCCCATGGAATTTTTCTAGGCTCCGACAGGACACATTTCAGAAAATTTCCCTTTAAGACAAATAAAAGTGGCCCCTATTAAGACACATATTTTCTGTTGGAATTTTTGTCATTGATCCTCCTCTAGTATGTCACTGTCCATGTTTTGGGACTATTTATGCACGTCTACTAAGTATTTGGTGGCTAAAAAATGAGCTGAAGGTTTATCAGGTTTGCTTGCCATTAAAATGATTAGGTCCCGGCCGATGATTGTCCATGACTACTCCTGTGGCCTAAAATATAAATGTTCTAGGCTCCAGGAGGGCACATTTTTGAGAATTTCCCTTTAAGATGCATAAAAATGGCCAATGATTAAAATACATATTTTTTGTGGGAATTTTTGTCATTGATCCCCCTCTAGTATGTCACTGTCCATGTGGGACTATTTGTGCACTTCTAGTAAGTATTTGGTGGCTGCAAATATGACCTTAAGGGGCCCGTCGCAAACTTCTGGTTCACGAACATTTGATCACGTTCGCGAATCGTCCTGGATAATGTTCGTCCATCACTAATTGTGTGTATGAGTGCATCTATGTGTGTTGTGAGAGTGTGTATATGTGAGTTCATGTGTGTGATATATGTGATGTGTCTATATGTGTATGAGTGTGTCCGAGTGTGTGATGAGTGTATCTGTGTGTGTATAAGTGTGCCTGTATGTGTGTTGAGTGTGCAAATGAGTGCATCCATGTGTGTGATGTGTGCAGTGTGTTAGTATGTGTATGAGTGTGTCCATGTGTGTATGATTGTGTGTATGAGTGTGTCCATGTGCGTGTATGAGTGCAGACTCTTAAACTGGAGTCAGCTGTTGTCTTTTTGGTAACACCATGTGGGAGTTTAATTGAAACTGGCAAAAAGAAAAATTGGCTTAGTTGCCCATAAAAACCAATCAGATTCCACCTATCATTTATCAGCTCCTTTTGAATATTAAATGATCAATATGATTGGCTGCTATTGGCAACTAAGCCAGTTTTCCTCTGCATCAGTTTTGATAAAATTCTTATATTTTTAACTTGGGATAGTTTTAATATACAGCATCAATATAATTGTTACACATTTATATGGGATAGTTTTCATCTGTCTGTTAGATGCATTTGCAGATAGTGCACGGACCCATTCAATTCTTTGGCGATAGGAAGCAAAAAATCTGTATATCCTTTCTGCAGTCCCACAATACAGATAAAACATACCCTATTCTTGTCTGTTTTGCAGACACCTTCCTGCTTCATTTCATTCAATTGTCTCTGTGTTCTGAGGGCAAACAGACAGTTCAAAGCAGGACATATATCAGATGTCCCGGGACCAAAGACAGCTGCTTAAAATCCAGGACTGTCCTGCTGGATCCAGGACAGTTTGGAGGTATTTGTGTGTTCATGGTTGCAGGCTGCAAACAAAGCCTGCAGTGATAAAGACATCTGTATAGCAGCTTAACCTGTTGAGGACACATGACGTACCGGTACGTCATGATGTCCTGGTACTTAAGGACACATGACGTACTGATACGTCATGTGTATTTCCGATCACCGCCGTACGGCAGGCGGTGATCGGAACTGGGTGCCTGCTGAAATCAATCAGCAGTCACCCTGGGGCAATGCCGAGGGGGGTCCTGTGAACCCCCTATATTGGCAATCGCTGCAAACCACAGGTCAATTCAGACCTACGGTTTGCAGCGCTGTCAAAAGTTTCTGATCTCTGCGGTCCATGACCGCGGGTATCAAAAACTTCAAAATTACCTGCATTTTCATTTTTAACCCCCCCTGCAGCCCTTATTATCCACCGGCGGGCTGTGGAGGGGGGAGATGCGGGCGGTGGTGGTGGTGCTGTGGGGGTCATCACGCCCCCTCTCATTTCCAGGATGGCCGAGCGGTTAGCAAGCAGAGTGTCAGCACATTGCTGACACTCTGCTTGAAACAGCTAACAGCTGTGCTGTGATGTCAGCCGTTTAATCCCTTTCATGCCGTGGTCCGTAGGGACCGCAGTATGGAAGGAGTTAACAGGCAGGGAACTCCCTCCCTCTCCCATCGGGGGCTGCTGGGCTTTTTCAGCCCCCGATTCAGCACCCCTCCCTCCCCATTACCCGCTGCTCTTTTGTGGCAGCGAGTGAGGGTTATCATGGCAACCGGATGCCTTCACAGTCTTCCGGCTGTCCGTTGTGCTGATCAGACTTCTGCTAAAGGCAGAAGTCTAATCAGACTAAGTAAAGTGAAAATACTGTACAGTACACTATATAGTGTGCTGCATTGTATTATACAGACATCAGAGCCACTGGATCTTCAAGAACCAAGTGAGTCTGGGTAAAAAATAAATTAAAAAAGTGAAAAAAGTAAAAATAAAACAACACATTTATCACTGATTAAAAATTAAAAAAATTAAATAAAAATCCATACACATGTTTGATATCACTGCGTCCGTAATGACCTGATCTATAAAACGGTCATGTTACTTTCCTCGCACGGTGAACGACATAAAAAATAAAAACTATGATGAAATTGAAATTTTGCCCACCTTACTTCCTAAATAAGGTAATAAAAGTAATCAAAAAAGTTGTATGTACGCCAAATATAGGATCAGGAGAACGGAAAGGACGGAAAAGACGCCAAACTGAGTCAAACGGAGCCCTTAGGACCCCATAGACTATAATGAAGTCCATTATGTTTTCGCTCAGAAGATGATTTTTAATGCAAAATCATCTTCTGAGCGGAAACATAACGGACCCCATTATAGTCTATGGGGTCCTAAGGGCTCAGTTTGACTCCGTTTGGCATCAGTTATGTGCCTTTTCCACCCTGAACGGTGATGTGAATGAAGCCTAAAACATGATTTGTTTGTTTCAAAAATGTTTTTTATGTTAAACGTAAAAAATAAATAAAAAAGTAGACAAATTAGGTATCGTCACGTCCGTACGAACCTGCTGTATAAAAAAAAAACACATGACCTAAACCCTTAGGTGAACACCGTAAAAAAAAAAAAATGGTGTCAAAAAATCTTTTTTTGTCACCTTATATCACAAAAAGTGTAATAGCAAGCGATCAAAAAGTTGTATGCCCCCCAAAATAGTGCCAATATAATCGTCATCTCATCCCACAAAAATGATGCACTACCTAAGACAATCGCCCAATAACTGAAAAAACGATGGCTCTCAGATTATTCAAAAATGAAATAATTGAAATAATTGTGTAAAACTTACATAAATAATAAAAAAGTAGACATATTAGGTATCGCCGCATCCATAAAAAAACCTGCTCTATAAAAAATTCCACATTATCTAACCTGTCAGATCAATGTTGAAAATAACAAAAAATAAAAACGGTGCCAAAACAGTTATTTCTTGTTACCTTGCCTCACAAAAAGTGTAATATAGAGCAACCAAAAAACATATGTACCCTAAGATAGTACCAACAAAACTGCCACCCAATTCCGTAGTTTCCAAAATGGGGTCACTTTTCTGGAGTTTCTATTTTATCTCGATTTTCAATTAATTCTTGTGGAACACCTAAAGGGTTTACAAAGTTTGTAAAATCAGGTTTGAATACCTTGAGGGGTGTAGTTTCTAAAATGGGGTCACTTTTTGGAGTTTCTACTCTAGGAGTGCAACAGGGGGCTTCAAATGGGACATGGTATAAACAAAACCAATCCTGCAAAATCTGCCTTCCAAAACCCATATGGTGTTCCCCTCCTATGTGCTTCCGTTTGGCCAAACAGTAGTTTACGACCACATATGGGGTGATTTTGCACACTACAGAATTAGGGCAACCCATATTGAGTTTTGTTTGGGGTCTTCAAATGGACATGGTGTCAAAAAACCAGTCAAGCAAAATCTGCCTTCCAAAAACCATATAGCATTCCTTTCCTTCTGCGCCCTGCCATGTGTCTGTACAGCAGTTTACGACCACATATGGGGTGTTTCTGTAAACTACAGAATCAGGGCCATAAATATTCCGTTTTGTTTGGTGGTTGGAAAAAATGATTCAAATAGAAAATCTGCAAAAAAAGTGAAATTTTTAAATGTTATTTCTATTTTCCATTAATTCTTGTGGAAAACCTAAAGGGTTAACAAAGTTTGTAAAATCAGTTTTGAATACCTTGAGTGTTGTAGTTTGTAAAATTGGGTCATTTTTGGGTGGTTTCTATTATGTAAGCCTCACAAAGTGACTTCAGACCTGAACTGGTCATGAAAAAGTGGGTTTTAGAAATTTTCTGAAA
Organism: Bufo gargarizans; assembly: GCF_014858855.1. Classification (NCBI taxonomy): domain Eukaryota; kingdom Metazoa; phylum Chordata; class Amphibia; order Anura; family Bufonidae; genus Bufo; species Bufo gargarizans. Next base: position 138,664,166 of record NC_058082.1, on the reverse strand, counting down.
TATTTCAAGATTTGCTTCTAAACTTCTAAGCCTTGTAACATCCCCAAAAAATAAAATATCATTCCCAAAATGATTTAAACATAAAGTAGACATAAGGGGAATGTAAATGAATAGCTGTTTTTTGAGGTTTTACTATGTATTATAGAAGTAGAGAAATTGAAACTTGGAAATTTGCAATTTTTTTCAAATTTTGGGTAAATTTGGTATTTTTTATAAATAAAAAGATTTTTTCTACTCCATTTTGCCAGTGTCATGAAGCAAAATATGTGACAAAAAAACTATCTCAGAATGGCCTGGATAAGTAAAAGCATTTTAAAGTTATTCACACTGGTCAGATTTGCAAAAAATGGCCTGGTCCTTAAGGTGAAAATGAGCCCGGTCCTTAAGGGGTTAATGGTAGGCTATCTTGATCAATATTATACTATTTGTTCAACCAGACAGCACGGCTGACCGCACATGGCCGAGCCAAACTCACCAATGGAAACCAGTACAAGCATGGTTTACAGTAAAATGGAGCAGCCATTAGATGTCACAGGTGGATGTGGCTTGGCTGCATGCAGTCAGCCATGTCATCTGGCTTAGGCTTCATGCACACAGATGGTTTTTTTTGCTGTCCGCAAAAACGGTTTCCGTTGTTCCATGATCCGTGTCTGTTTTTTCTTCCGTGGGTCTTCCTTGATTTTTGGAGGATCCACAGACATGAAAAAAAAATCTAAGTCAAGTTTGTCTTTGAAATGATAGGAAAAAATGGACACGGATCACAGACACGGATCACGGACGCGGATGACAATCTTGTGTGCATCCGCGATTTTTCACGGACCCATTGACTCGAATGGGTTCGTGAACCGTTGTCCGTGAAAAAAATAGGACAGGTCCTATTTTTTTCACGGACTGGAAACACGGATCACGGACGCGGATGCCAAACGGTGCATTTTCCGATGTTCCCACGGACCCATTGAAAGTCAATGGGTCCGCGGAAAAAGACGGTCGTGTGCATGAGGCCTAAAGGTTTTTATTTTAGATATATTGACATAAAATTTTAAATAAGTAGCTGTAAAACTGTGCATCCTCTTTAATCAATCCATTGAACTCGTTGAAAACCATATACGTTACCATGGTTCTGTAGTATTTTATTTTATTTATTTTGTTTTGTTTGTTTTTATATTTCCCCATGAAATGTCCCATCTTACATCTTGCCATGTAAAATAAATATTTTCAGTACCAATTAATTACTCAATTAATGGAGCAAATTATGGCACACTACAGACCTGTAGGTGTCAACAGCAAAAATAAACCAAAAAGCAAAAAAAATAATCCAAGTGGATTTTACTGGGACAGACACTTCTACACCTCTTTCTATGTCACCGCTTAATTCATTGTCATGGAAACAACATGTATCAAAACCATTCTGTTTTCTTTCAATGACCCAGTGAGCACAATTGCTACTGAATGGAAAGGCATACTGAGGCAATTTTTACAAATGATATGCTTCAGTTTATAAGCCATTCGGTTTTAGATTTTGCAATTGTGCCATACAAACACGTATAGCATGTTCAAAAGCATATATTTTATATGTCAAGGGACAAAAGGTAAAGACAGGTATGGTTAGAGGTCATATTGTTCAGATGTAAATTTTTCTTTTTATGTCTTTTTTATTATATGGCTTTTGCTAAATTTGTCTTAGATATATAGAGTATTTGTGAAATGGTCATTATGCATTACACTTAGTTCCAGATATGAAAATAGAAGCTTAGAGCTAAAGACTTGCTTTACATTTTAGTTCACCTAAATTATTGCTTCTGTAACAGACAGCCAACAACTGAGATATCCCTGCCAGATATTTTTTTGTTATGATTTACCTTTCCCCATGAATATATTTTGCTCAATCAAGACTAATTTTGCTTTGTTTTATCCTGGCCTTTACTGTTGGGTTGTCATGGAAACGGCACTTCATGTAATTCTTGAACTTCAGTGGCTGAATGTGTTCATGAAAAACACCTCTATTTTCCAGTACAAAGACACTAAGAACTGATTTTGTATATTTTTGTGATTAGAAATTCACACAAAATTTATCAGCACATAAAAATAATAGACAAGCACCACATCAATTAAATAGAGTAATCAATAATTCATTCTTTAATTAAAGCTTCCATTTCCAGCTATAGATGTAACCTTTTAAGTGTTAAAATAGGTGACCTATGAGCTAATCATTAAGTTTGAAATGTAATTCTCTAATTAACAGTTTGCAAGATATTAATGGTGCAAAACAAGACATTTCCAGTTCTCCTGAAAAACATTCACTTCTGAAAATAATTTGTGAATATAAAAAGGCTATTGATCTACATGTAAACAAGTAATAGTTAAACGTCATTATTTTTTTTATTTAAGTAAGAAATATTAGTAAAACAATATTGTACTAATAATCAAAAGAGGTAAACTGTTCTATCATTATCTAAGGCTGGTCATACCTAATAGATAACTATAGGGTAGACGGTCACTTGGCCAAAAGCATCTCCCCGATGTATACCAGGCAGACTATCCATGCGTTTTAATGGACATGTTGAATTGTTGAAATCCAACTGCAAGAGTTTTATTCATCCCAACATCTTCCATGATGAGAAAGTTGAAAAGCTCCTAAACACATTAGATGGTCAACCGGCTAGACAATGAAGCTGAGCTGCATTACCTGATACAATCCATGTACAGATGTGTGGCTGTGTTTGGAAGATTTTTCTAATCCTGAAAAATCCCTTGAAGGTTCTATCAATGCCACATTTGTAATGCATGTTTGGTGTATACACTAATGAGCAAAAGGGTAACAATGTTTTGAAATTTTGACTTTCAGGCTCTATATTTCACCATCCACTAGCTTTGAACAAGAGAGTACCATCATTTTATAGACAATCATCTTGGCTATCTCATACATGGACTTGCAACTATTTAGCATATGATTATAAAAACCAAAATGTCCAAGGCACTTCCTTTGGTAAAAAAGTGTAAATTTATTCACCATCGCAATTGGTGAGTAAATTTACACTTTTTTACCCAAGAAAGTGCCTTGGACATTTCATTTTTTACAATTTTGGAGGAAGATTGCTCCGTCAGCCGCTGGCACCCAAGTTCAATACTTTCGGCTGTGCTGTTCACATACTTTGGACTCTTTAGCATATAATTAGTTATGCAGATTCTTGTAGTGTAACTGCATTGTTACTGTTTTGCTCCTAAAATTCTAAATGTTATTTTTTAATTAATTTGTTAGTATTTTGTAAATCAACCTTATGGCTTTCAACACTGCTTGAATCCTTCTTGGTATGCTCTCGATCAAATTCAACACGACCAAAATCTGTTCTCAGGTCTCTTCAACACGTTTCCAGTGTTGATGCATACTGGTTGACTCACTGTCACGGCCTTTGGTTTGCGCTGCAACACTGTTGCCACACTTGCGGTTGCCCGCGGCAACGTGTTGCTGTGAGAGCGTGCAGTGGTAGTGTCTCGGCCTTCTGGGTGATTGCCGTTACATTGTTGCCACGCATGCTGTTGTCGGTGGCAACATGTGCTTTGGTATGATTGTGTGTGCACTTCCCCTTTAAGTGGCTTCCTTCCTCTGTCTGGTGTTGGAAGGGTTAACTCCCTTCCTAGTGTTTTGTGAACATTGGGTTTATGTGTGTGTGGGTGTGGCTGCTTGGGCTATTTAGCCTCTGCTGGATGCCTGAAGCTCAGTGTTCCTCCAGCCTTGGTATGCTGGTGGTTCACTGTTCCTGGCTTTTACCATCTGTCCAGTGAGGGCCACCCTTGTGGTCATTGATGTTATTATGGTGTCTCTTTCCCTTCTTATCTTTTGGTTTGCTTGGGTTATGCAGGGTGTTGTATGTTTGGTGTTACAATGGCTGGTGATGTTTGGTGTCCAGCATGTTTGCTGGACATTCCCCTGTCTCACGTTTATTGCAGCTATGGATGTCCTGGGTTCCTGTGTGGTTGTGGTTTGTGCTGTGTCCTTTAATGTTAGTGTGGACAGCAGCACTTGTTCATGGGTTCCAGTCAGTGTGCCTGTGGCAGGTAAGTGTGTTATGGGTTTCGCTTACCTGCCAACTCCATATGCTGTATGTGTTCCCCTCTCCTTGCAGCCTGGCCTTAGATAGAGACTCCTGTTCCTCCATGACTGGGATGAACAGGTCGTCTCTTCCCGGCTCCTATGTGAGGGATTACCAGGGCGACTCAAGGTCTCTAGGAATCCAAAGTATAAGCCATCCTACCATCGGGGTCCGCTCATACGGTGAGGACCTGCTCCCTTATTACTCCTCTTGGCCAGGCTGATACCCTTTGACACTGCACAGTGGGGGGTTTCCCCCACTCCCCACCGTGACACTCACTTGGGTACAAATACAACTTTTTCTTCAACTGTACCCACAAGTGTTTGATTGGGTTGAGGTCTGGGGACTATAGGAGCCAATCCAGCACCTCTACTTAATTGTCATTGAACCATTTCTTCGCCAATCTTGAAGTATGCTTCGGGTCATTGTCCTGCTTGAACCCTGTCATCCTTTTCATACCAATAGTATTTGAGTGTACAAAGTAATTTGTCTTGTAGGATACTCACATCTAACTCAGCATTGAGACCACTATTGATGCAATTAAAGTATCCAATTCTATTGGCTGTGAAACAACCGTATATCATCAGGGTTCCCCCACTGAACTTGACAATTCCTTAAATTTCCTGACCCATTAGCCCACTTTTCCTTTGTTTGTTCCAGACCCATTTGCAGCCATCAGAGCCTAGTCTATTGACTTTTGCCTCATCGCTCCAAATGACTTGTTTTTTATCTTCTACTGTCCACTGTTTACACTTTTTTGCAAACTTGAGCCAACACTTCTTATGACAATATTGAAGTTAAGGCTTCTTCACCTTTTTTCAGGCCAACATTCCAAACTCATTTAATGCGCACCACACGGTGCCTGCATAGACATCTGTGATCTCACTATTGTGAAAAATATGAGCCACCTCCACTGCCATGTTCGTCGCACCAGAACTGATAGACCTTGTGATGAGATGTCTTTTTGACACTGATATGTTGCCTGCTGTTTATCTTTCCTTGGGAAATCTTTTTCATGGCTTCTCTTAAATTGGACCGGAGACTTTTCACTTGGGAATCAAACTAATAACACACTCATCTATCAGGGATTGTGTGAACAGGTTGTAATTAGAGATGAGCAAATCAAAGCTGCCGAAGTGGGATTCGATCCGAATTTCAGGAAAAATTTAATTTGCACCGAAGCAGAATTTCTTCGCACTTCATGGTAATGAATCGCATTTTTTCCTAAAATGGCTTCTTAACGTGTGAGGACCTGGAAAAAGGAACTCTGGGAAGGCAGGATCACCCATAATGCCATGCATGCAGCCAATCAGCAGCCAGCCAACCCTGTGATGTCACAGCCTTATAAATAGCATCAGCCATCTTAGATTCTGCCATTTACCAGTGTACTTAGTGCAGGGAGAGATGTCAGCAGAGGGTAGGGAAAGTGTTAGAAAAAACTTCATTGTGCTGAAAAAAACATTTACAAGTGAAGGGGAAGATTATTCAAGGTGTAGGGAAAGGGTAGGGAGGAATCCTTCCACAGCATTTATGTTGAACAGGGTTCAGTAGTGGAGGTTACAGCTTGGGTAATAGGAACACTCCTTTTACACCTTGCTGCACTGACTGGGTATCCAAATTGTCATTGTACAGCTCTGTAATTCCAACAAACCGTTCTTATTAGGGTGCAAGTGCTGTTTAAAACAGGCATTATTTACAAGGAAAATATTTTTATGTCTTATTTACCCTTGTCTGGTGCAGTTATATGTACTAAAGCCTTTGTGGCATGTATTAGTGGAAAAAGAAAAACGGTATTTGCCGCTCAGCGTTGCAGTAATATGTTCTAAAGCCTTATGTGGCGTGTATTAGTCAAAAAAATATATATACAGTATATTGAACATTCAGTGCTGCAGTAATATTTGTGGTAAAATCTTTATTGAGGTACTTTGCTCGAAAAACTAATTTTATTCAGTGTTCAGCGCTGCAATTATATGTGAAAAATCATTATTGACATATTTTGGTCAAAAACTAATTTTATACAGCATTCAGTGCTGCGGGTATTTGCGGCAAACTCTTTATTGAAGTATTTTGGTTGAAAAACAAAATTTACTCAGTGGTCAGCGCTGCAGTTATATGTAGAGATGAGCAAATTTTTCAAAAATTCGATTCAGCCGGTTCGCCCAAATTTTCTGAAAAATTTGCTTTGACCTGAATTTATTTGCGGCGAATTGTGTGTAAAAACTGTTATTTACCGGCTGCAGAGAGCCTTTATTATAGGGGTGTAGAACACTTTGCCTTGCAGTAACACACATAGGGAGTCTGCTGTGGTAGTGAAGCAATACTGTGAGTCAGTATGACAAGCACATGATAGGCGTCACTTTTAGAATCACTGCACACTTCACTTATTCGGGCCGTCACGGGGCCAAAACTGACCAAATAACTCAAGTATGATCTCTGCCTTACAGGTCGATGTTAACGTCAAGAAGAAGCGCACTACTTTTACACCGTCGCCAGCAAATTCCTCATAGATGTCTAATTGGGTCCAATTATGCCACCATCTGCTAGTGAGTTGTTTCTTCACTTTGCGGGTGAAGAAAGCTACTCATCAGCGACTGTAGATTCAGACTGCTGCTTATGAAACTAGTACTGCTCTTGCCACCCCACCCCTCCCTAGCAGCCATGGCAGTGGAACATGAGCTCAGAGGGCCCCCCGGTAAGACCTGCAAGAGGATGGACGATGGCGCAGATAGGCAGTGGCCGACTGACTATATAGGATGTCTCTGTAGTAGTTCAGTTTGTACTCCCTCTCGCTGGGTGTAAAAAAGGCCCACATTCTGGACCGGTAGTGAGTGTCCAACAAGGTGGAGAGCCAGAAGTAATCCCTCTGCCAAATAGTGACAATTCGGCTGTCACTATGCAAGCAAGTCAGCATGCATCGTGCCATTTGTGCAAGTAACTCAGAGGGACTCCTTGCCTCCATCTCCACTGCATACTGCCATGTTGTATCTGGGGTTTTTTGTCTTGTCTTCCTCATCACCCTATAGCTCCTCTGGCTTCTCCTGCTCCTCCTCTCCTGTAAGTTGGGTAGAAAAAAACACACGTATGGCTACACATTGCATGTGCTCCAATGTTCTCCTCCCCCTTCTCCTCTCCCAGTTCAGCCCACACAGGGCTCATGTGGCTGTGAGATCGAGGCGCCATATCTCCTGTTCCCTGACCAGCATCTGTTCCAGGACATGAAGCAGTGGAATGAAGTCCTGGCAACTGACAAATAGCGTAGCCTCCTCAAAGCGCCTGAGCAAACGGCATGTGTCATGCATGAGCTACCACTGGCTGACATCAAAGTTACACAGGGGATTACTCCTATCCGCTTGATAACCTTTCTCTGTTCGTATAGTTGGCTCAACATATGGAGGGAATTCCAACGGGTGGAAACATTGCATATTAGCGCTGCAGCTCAAGGTGGTTGACCATTTTTAGGATGTCTTGCAGATGGGTGGAAGACTTCAGGAACTGCTTGACAACCAAATTGAACACATTTGCCATGCAGGGTGCATGGCTCAGCCCTCCTTGACGAAGCGCTGACACCATGTTCTTCCCGTTGTCGGTCAGCATGATTCCAATTTTCAGTTCATACGGAGAAAGCCAGGATTAGATTTTTTGATGCATCACATGGAGCAGTTCCTCCCAGCGTGACACTGCCGAACCCTGCAAATGTGGTATGCTGGACTGGCACTTTGCCTTGTCCCTGCAGTAGAGGCTGAGGACACGGTGGAGGATGAGAAGGCAGAGGCAGACATTGTCGCAGGACCAAGGGTGTGACCTGGCAAAGTTGCTGGTGTGACTATACAGGAACCACATTCACCCAGTGGGCCATAAAGGACATGTACTGTCCCTGACCGTAGTTACAGCTCCACACGTCGGCGCTGCTGTGCACTTTAACAGACACCTACAGGCTCAAGGAGAGGACTATCTTCTGTTCGACATATTTGTGCAGGGCTGGTACTGCCTTTTTCACAAAGAAATTACAGCTTGGGACTCTCCACCTCGGCAGAGGTGCAGAGTCCACCGCTTGGAAAGGGAGGGACTGCAGCAACTTGGACAGAAGCACGTTCAGCTTCTGCACGCATACTGCTGTCTCTTGGCAATCGCTTCAGTGATCGATTGCTGACGGAATGACTGATGAGGATTAGAAGAAGGAGGAATAGCAGGAGCATCTGGACCAGCAGAAGATGGGAACGACAGACAGCTCCCTTCAGCTAAGGTGGTGGACCCTTGAATGGCTGAAACCGTGTTCATGCCACTGGGTGATACAGCAGTAGTTGTGGCAGGCTTGATCACCACATCGGAGCCACGGTTCTTCCAGGCCACTTTATTGAGACGCTGCATATGTTGACACAGGGCTGTAGTGCCCTGGCCACGATTTACCCTCTGCCTACATATTCTACATGTGGCCACGTTAACCTCCTCTGGCAGCTTAATAAAAAACACTCTCACTCCGCCGAGTAGGTGATTTTCCCCCCAACAGTCCGCACTGACTGACTGCTACCGCTGCTGCCTCCAAGAACCCCTGCACCACTACTTCAAGGGCAGGTAGGCTGCTGCGAAGCAGGTGGTCTACCCTAGGCATGTTTGGCTCCCGACCTGAAACTACTGCCACCCTGCTGGCTCCCAGCCATGCTACCACGCAACTGGCCCAGCCGCTCCCTCACATGCAAGCTGCCACCATCTTCTCCTGATGATGATGAAGCCCCCTTCTGCACCTGGCTCTCAAGTGCTATCGGCTTCATCATCATCAAGTAGTGTCTGCACTTCACTGTTGTCATCCTCAATGGTTTCTGGGTCAGGAGCCTGACCACTCGCAACACAAGCTCCTGCCCCATTCTCCTCATCACAACTTGCCCACCTATCGGAGGAAACGGCGGATGTCTCCTCCAGATCTTGGCTGAGCAGTAGCTGCTGACTGTCCTCTAACAGCTCGTCCTTGCTGTATAGTGAAGCTGAGCCCACAGCATATAATACTTCTGTGGCTAAGGGAACAGCAAAGGACAGAGGCAGGTTGAGCGCAGGTGAGGGCACAGGGGGCCCACCTCCCAGGCCATGCCAACTAGGGGTTGTGTTTGACAAACCCACCGACTGTTGGCAGTGGGTATCTGATGTCTCTTGGGATGACGTGGATGACCGAGTTAACCAATCAAGAACCACTGGGTTGCAGGTCAAGACACGACCGCTAGACTGCACCGGGAGCTCAGGCCTCTCGCTGTTAATCCTGCTGCCACACCCCCTTACTATGCTGCGACCTCTGCTTGCACTCAAAACATTCAGGCCTCTGCCACTCTTTTGTGCATGCCCTGGCACTTCTCTGCCTAACATACTTGTAGCTGAACTACACAAATTTAACGGAAATTAAAACACTCCTAAAAGTGACTAATATTTTTTTTCTTTTTGCACTAAAATAGTCCACTAAACACTTTCACCACAGTTAACTGCAGAAATGCACTGAGAATATATTTTTCTTGTTTTACTGAAATACAACCCTATACGCTTTAACCAGAAAAAATATAAAGAGAGAAGTGCGTATATATATTTCTGGAAGTACTGAAATACGCCCCTATTCACTTTCACCAGAAATAACTGCAGAAGTGAAATGCGTATATATTTTTCTTGTTGAACTAAACTACGCAACTACTTTTACTGTAATATGCCCCAATATGCTTTAAACAGAAATAACTGCAACAGTGCAGTGAGTATATATTTTTCTTGTTGGACTGAAATATGCGCCTATATGCTTTCACAAGAAATAACTGCAACTGTGCAGTATGTATATATTTTTCTTTTTTTAATGACGTACGCCCCGATACGCTTTAAACAGAAATAACTGCAACTGAGCAGTATGTATATCTTTTTCTTTTTTTTTTTATGAAATACTGAAATAGGCCACTTTATGCTTTGACTGGAAAATAATCAAAGAGTGAAGTGCGTACATATTTTTCTTGTAGTTCAGAACTACGCCCCTATATGCTTTCACTAGATATAACTGTGAAATTGAAGTGCGTATATATGTTTCTTTTTTCTAATGAAGTATGCCCCTATACGCTTTAAACAGAAATAACTGCAACAGTGCAGTGCATACATATTTTTCTTTTTTTTTTTTTATGAAATACTGAAATAGGCCACTATATGCTTTGACTAGAAAACATGGCTTTCACTAGAAATAACTGCAAAATTGAAGTGCCTATATATTTTTCTTTTTTTTAATTAAATAAACCCCTATACATTTTCACCATAAATAACTGCAACAGTGCAGTGCATATATATTTAGCTTTTTTTTTTTTTTTACTGTAATACTCCCCTATACGCTTTCAACAGAAATAACTGCAAATGTGAACTGAGAATATATCTTTCTTGTTGTACTGAACTACACCCCTGTATGCTTTCACCAGAAATAACTACAACAGTGCAGCACGTATATATTTTTCTTTTTTACTGCAATATGCCCCTATACGCTTTAAACAGAAATAACTGCAACAGTGCAGTGCGTATATATTTTTCTTGTTGTACTGAAATACTCCCGTATACGATTTCAACAGAAATTACTGCAGGAGTGAAATGCATATATATTTATCTTGTTGTACTGAATAAGATACGAAGATATAAGCAACTAAAGGCTCTTCAACATAGCACTTGCAGCTCAATAGCAAACATCTGGAATGACAGTGCTGTCTAATGACTATTTGGATCCCCAAATAATCGTTACCTATCAATGTCCCTAGTGTCTTCTGACATCTCTCCCTGCACTAAGATGATGTGAAATGATTCCTCCCTAACCTTTCAGTGCACTTATAAATCCTTTTTTCTTTCTTTTTTTTTTTTTAAACTTAGAGGTTTTTCCAATTGCTGTGCCTAGCACCTCCACATGTCTGTCCCTGCACTCTGAACGCTGGAAAATGACAGAATCTAAAATGTCTGCCGTATTTAAAGGGCTGGCTGGCTGCTGATTGGCTGCATGTAGGCATGTCAATCTGGGTGATCCCACCTCCCCAGAGTCTCTTGCCCCATGTCCTCAGACCTCACACGAGTAGCCGCCATTTTATGGAAAATTGTGATTTGTTACTACGAAGCACGAGGAAATTTGCATTTGTTGCAAATCAAATTTTTCCTGAAATTCGGATTGAATTCCACTTCGTCAGCTTCGATTTGCTCATCTCTACTTTTATGCGGTAAAATCCTTATTGAAGTATTTTGGTCGAAAAACTAAATTTATTCAGCGATAATCTTTAGTGACGTATGTTAAAGAACTTCTCAGCTCTTCCAAGCTCAAAGCTATCTTAACGCTTTGTCTTCTCATTGTCTTTAGCTACTATACGCCTGTTCATGCCAGGCAGGTTCCCCCAGAAGTATCTGGGTTGATGAGCAGCCTATACCGCACTTGCATCAATCTTGACAGGATTCGTCTCCAGGTGGATAGAAATTGTTTTTTTTTTGGAATGCTTTCTCCGTTGTAACCATGTTGTTGAATAAACTGAAGACTGATGGATTCTCTTCTGTCTTAGGCAACACTTCATTTTTATTATTAAATTTAATCAAAACTTAATTAAAATTATAAGAAAGTAAACTAAAATTTGCCAATATATTATCCCAATCTTTGAAGGAAATTAATGGACAATCAATTTGCCAAGCCTTTTTTGCAGGAGAACATGTATTAATAAATCGTGTTTTAAGTAACATTTTATAAAGTTGAGAAATTTTAACCTTCTGTTCTATTCCCTCATGCTGCTTCCACCTCCACAATCTCTCGTCATCGTGCTACTCTGTGGCCTCTTCATGCAGTGGCCTCCTCATGCCGTTGCTACCTCTGCAATCTCTGCTACCTCGGCACTCCAGCGAGTAATTAGTCTCAGTATAAAGCTGTGGCCTGCTCTCACTACATTCATTGGAAGCTGTCTGGCACAAGGAAAGGTATGGAGGGGGCTCGGCATGCATGTTGGTACCTGCCTCCCTTGCAAGTAATGGAGGCCATTATGGCACCAAAAATGGTAAAAGGCAGAGTGGACCCAGCAGGCATGTAGATTGTACTTTATCTGGTATGCAGGGTGCTGTTGCATTGTCTTTTTTTTCACTATTTTTAGCCATGGCAGTGTGAAGTGCTGACTTACCCCCTTTTCTTTGCACATTCCTCATACTGCTGCCACCTTCACACTCGGTCATTGTGCCACTCGGTGGCCTTCTCCTGATGCTGCTGCTGTCACCACCTCCAGTCTTTGTCATTGTGCCACTTGGTGGCTTCCTCATACTGCTGCCACCTCCACACTCGGTCATTATGCCACTCGGTGGCCTTCTCCTGATGCTGCTGCCACCTCCAGACTCATTCAATGTGCCACTCGTTGGCTTCCTCATACTGCTGCCACCTCCACACTCTGTCATTGTGCCACTCGGTGGCTTCCTCTTGCTGCTGCCACATCCACACTTGGTCATTGTGCCACTCGGTGGCCTCCTCCTCATGCTGCTGTTGCCGCCACCGCCACAATCTGTCATTGTGCCACTCAATGACTTCCTCATAGTGCTGCCACCTCCACACTGAGTAATTGTGCCACTCTATGGCCTTCGCCTGATGCTGCTACTGCTGCTGCCGCCACCTCCAGACTCTGTCACTGTGCTACTCGGTGGCGTCCTCATACTGCTGCCAACTCCACACTCAGTCATTGTGACACTCGGTAGCCTTCTCCTGATGCTGCTACTGCTGCTGCCGCCACCTCCAGACTCTGTCGCTGTGCCACTCGATGGCATCCTCATACTGCTGCCAACTCCACACTCAGTCATTGTGACACTCGGTAGCCTTTGCCTGATGCTGCTACTGCTGCTGCCGCCACCTCTGTACTCTGTCACTGTGGCACTCGGCAGCGTCCTCATACTGCTGCCAACTCCACACTCAGTCATTGTGACACTCGGTAGCCTTTTCCTGATGCTGCTACTGCTGCTGCTGCCACCTCCAGTCTCTGCCATTGTGACACTTGGTGGCTTCCTCATACTGCTGCCATCTCCACACCCGGTCATTGTGCCACTCGGTGGCCTTCTCCTGATGCTGCTACTGCTGCTGCTGCCACCTCCAGTCTCTGCCATTGTGCCACTTGGTGGCTTCCTCATACTGCTGCCACCTCCACACCCGGATATTGTGCCACTCGGTGGCCTTCTCCTGATGCTGCTACTGCTGCTGCTGCCACCTCCAGACTCATTCAATGTGCCACTCGGTGGCTTCCTCATACTGCTGCCACCTCCACACTCTGTCATTGTGCCACTCGGTGGCTTCCTCATGACTAAACCAGCACTAAAGGGAGGGGGAGGTAGAAGGAAAGCTATTGAGCAGGAGAAAGTGAACTAGATGGATATACAGCAGGGATTACTACCAGAGAGGAACATGTTATTGACATAAAAGAGAACAACATTATTATCGCATGCATATTGCAGTAATACTTCATTTGAATTGCTCTATTCATTGCACAGTCATAGTACTTGCTGGATAACTCTCCTAATGTAAATATTAGTGATGATCGAGCACCAAAGTATTCGGATGTTCGGCCCGAACAAATTGTTATATTCCGAGCACCCGAGTATAATGGAAGTCAATGGGAGACAACCAGGCACCCCCTGCTCTGAAGAGGGGAGGGTGCCTGGTCCATTGGAAAAAGTCAGAAAGTGACAGAAACACAACCGAAATGGACCGGGAACAGCATGGGGACGATGTCTGGATACATCTTGGACTCCCAGGTCCGAGTTGTACGCCACTTTTACAGACTGACAAAAATATGCAGAAAGACCCCCCAAAAACTATTTTACAGGAAAAATTGTTAGGGCACATTATTTCCTGTATATTTACTTGTATATAAAGTGCAAGTGCTGCAACAAATTACAAGCAAGAGGCACTACAAAACAAATTGTATATCACATAAAGAAGGGCCTCATTCATATTGTAGTACAATAGTTCAGGTAGTAGGACACCTATACTTGTAAAGCCTATGCACTAAATTAATGGGCTGCCAAACATTACAAGGAACTGGCACTCCAAAAAATCCTTTGTTACACATAAAGGAGGGCATCATACACACCCTTGAAAAATTATGATTTGTGGCCTGCTGGTGACCCTCAAAAACATTTTGAGCAAGGGCTTGCTGATCTGACCATCCAAAAGATTAGGGGCGAGTGCCTGCTGCTGAGATGACCCTCTAAAACATTAGGGGCAAGGGCCTGCTGGTGATCTGACGCTTTAAAACATTATATGCGAGTGCCTGCTGGTGAGCTGATGCTCGAAAACATTATATGCTAGTGCCTACAGGTGAGCTGACGCTGTAAAACATTATATGTGAGTGCATGCTGTTCAGCTGATGCTCTGAAACATTATATGTGAGTGCCTGCAGGTGAGCGGACACTCTAAAACATTATATGCAAGTGCATGCTGTTGAAATGATGCTCTAAAACATTATATGCGAGTGCATGCTGTTCAGCTGACCCTAAAAAAATTTAGTTGAGGGTCTGCAGTTGAGCTGACCCTATAAAAAAAAATTTGAGTTGAGGGCCTGCAGTTGAGCTGACCCTATAAAATAAATTGAGTTGAGGGCCTGCAGTTAAGCTGACCATATAAAAAAAATTGAGTTAAGGACCTGCAGTTGGGCTGACCCTATTACAGGCAATATATACAATCTGGATGAGGAGGAGGAGGAGAAGGACGAGAAAACAAGATTCAACCATATACTCTTTTTTTTGTGGTGGAAAAGGTGCCTGGGAATACAATACAGTAGCTTGAGTACATTATAAATGATTGAAATTGCCTTTATGTTCATCATCTGCTCAGCTCTCCTCTGGTGGAGTTGAGAAGTCAGGGGTAGAGTTGAGCAGACACCTGGATGTTCAGGTTCGACGGGTTTGGCCGAACTTGTGTGCTCTGCAAACAATTGTGGATAGGGAAATGACTTTAAATAACATAAAATAGGTAAAAATAAAAAAATATTTAATTTCAATCTAGGAGGACAAGGTCCATGTGGAGTAGGAGGTTGAGGAGGCAGTGGATGTGGCGGTGTAGGTGGAAACAGCGGTGGAGGAGGAGGTAGCCTACACTGCTTTTTGGTCTGAAATTTATTTTTATTTTTTAAAATAAATATCACCTTTGATAATCCCCTCCAGTCATGCTAAACACACGTTCAGACAATACACTGGCTGCAGGGCAAACCAGCACCTCCAAGGGGTAAAGGGCAAGCTCAGGCCATGTGCCCAATTTGGAGACCAAGAAGTTGCAGGGGCTGACCCCTGTCAGTCAGTTTGTGTAGGCGTGTGCATACTTACTGCCCCACCATGTCACACATCCCCGTGATGTTCACAATCCAATTTGATATCTGTTCTATCAACTTTCGTTGTTCTTTTATGCGCCTACCATGGTCATTACGGGTTGCGGGGAATCAGGGTTCCAGGCCGGAGAGGGAGCGTGAGAAAGGGGGCCACATCCAAGCGAGGATTCATTTTTTACAATTTAAAATTATAGAACGGAAATATGGGACAAAGTATTAAAGTGTAAAAGTGGGACAACTTTTTAAAGTTTAAGCATTGAATGAAACGATGTGGCGTGCATCAATTAATGAAGAATTTCTTAAATTTTATTCCCTGTGAACTATGCAGAGCAGGGGTTTCTATCCGGCAAAATTTGAAAAATGTCACCTGAAAATGTAATTGACGATTTTTTAAAATTTATGTTCCTGTCACCTATGTAGAGGTGCCCCAGTGACATCCACCATCCATTTCGATATCTTCTCTATCAACTTTCGATGTTCTTTTCTGAGCCTACCATGTTGATCACGGTTATCGGCGAATCAGGGTTCCACGCCGGAGAGGGAGGGTGAGAAAAAGAGACCAAATTTAAGGGAGATAAATAAAAACTAAAAAATTGGGGGATCGAGCAGAAATATGGGAAAAGTTATTGAGGCGCAAATGTGGGACAAATTAGAGAAGCCCAAATGTGGGCCAAAAGAGCAAAGTGGAAATGTTGGACAAAGTATTGAAGCACAAATGTTGGCCAAAAGGTTAAAGCGGAAATGTCAGACAAAGTAATGAAGCGCAAATGTTGGCCAAAAGAGTAAAGCGGAGATGTGGGACAAAGTATTGAAGCGCAAATGTTGGCCAAATGAGTAAAGCGGAAATGTGGGACAAATTATTGAAGTGCAAATGTGGTACTACTTGTTAAAGTTTAAGCATTGAATCAAAGGAGGTGGCGCACATCAATTTAAGAAGAATTTCTGAACTTTTATTCCCTGTCACCTATGCAGAACAGGGGTTTATTCACGTCTAAAATTGTATAATGTCAACCCAAGAATGTAACAGAAAAATTACAGAAATATATTAACCTGTCTACTTGGTAGAGAAGGGGTCTAGGACAGAAAAAAATTGTTTATTGTCACCCGAAAATGTAACAGACAATTTTTTATTTTTTTTTACCTGTCTACTTGGTATAGCAGTGGTACTTCACACCCAAAAATTGGTGAATTTCACCCAAAAATGTAACTGACAATTTTTTTTTTAACCTGTCTACTAGGTATAACAGTGGTACCTCACAACCAAAAATTGGTGCAATTCACCCCAAAAAACTGACAAACTTTAAAAATATTTTTTATTGGTCTAATAGGAATAGCAGTGGTACATCTCACCCAAAAATGGGTGAATTTCACCCAAAAATGTAACTGACAAATATTTTTTTTTTTCCGGTCTACTAGGTATAGCAGTGGTATATCACACCCAAAAATTCACACCAGAAAATGTAATATAAAAGTAGTGAAATGACATAAAATAAAATACATACAAATAAAAAAATAAAAATTAGTTTTATGAGGTGGAGTTCCATATGGAGTAAGAGTTTGAGGAGGCGGTGGACGTAGTGGTGTAGGTGGAAGCTGCGGTGGAGGAGGACGAGGTAGCCAACACTGTTTTTGGTTTTAATATTATTTTTTTTAATTAGGGTACACTCCAAAAGAGTGTGAAATATCCAAAATACAAACATGAGCAAGTGAGCTGCAGTATATCAATTGCTGGTTAAGGCCGGTATACATGTCTATTCTGCACAAGGTACGGACAAGTCCTTTGGGATCCGTGCCTAGTTCATTTTAATGAATGTGAGCTTGTCCACATTGGCTGTGAACAGTCGGCTGCACTTGTCTGTGATGACGCCCCCTGCAGTGCTAAACACACGTTCACAAAATACAGTAGCTGCAGGGCAGGCCAGCACCTCCGAGGCGTAAAGGGCAAGCTCAAGCCATGTGCCCAATTTGGAGACCCAGAAGTTCAAGGGGTCAGACCTGTCATTCAGTACGTGTAGGCGTGTGCACACATACTGCTCCACCATGTTGGTGAAATGCTGCCTCCTGCTAAGACGTTCCATATCAGCTGGTGGTGCTGGTTGTTGTGGTGTGCTGACAAAGCTTTTCCACATTTCGGCCATGCTAACCCTGCCTTCTGAGGTGCTGGCGGTGCCCCAGCTGCATTGGCGACCTCTTCCTCGTCCTTTGCCTTCGCCTTGTGCTTCCACTGTGCCCCCACTGTCAGGTAGGAATGCCACCAGCAGCGCGTCTACCAGCTTGCGCTTGTACTCGCGCATCTTACGATCACGCTCCATTGATGGAATTGAGGACGGTACATTGTCCTTGTAACGGGGATCCAGCAGCGTGGCCACCCAGTAATCAGCGCAACTTAGAATGTGGGCAACTCGGCAGTTGTTGCGGAGACATGCAGCATGTAATCACTCATGTGTAATCGCTCCCCAGAGGCAACAAAAAGCTATCCTCTGTTGGAGGTGTATTGTCTGTGTCCTCTGTATCCCCCCAGCAACGCACCAGTGATGGCCATGAGCTGGTCTGGGTGCCACCCTGCTGTGAACATGGTTCCTCCTCCTCCTCATCCTTCACCTCATCATCCTCCAGAACTGTGCCCTGGCTGGACAATTGTGTACCTTGGGTTTGTCGGTGCAGGAACCCACCCTCAGAGCCACTTTTGAATGACTGGCCGGAAACCATATGAAATGATCCCTCTTCCTCCTCCTCCTCCTGTGCCACATCCTCTTCCATCATAGCCAGCAGCATTTTTTCAAGGAGGCAAAGAAGGGGGATAGTTACGCTGAGAACGGCATTATCAGCACTGGCCATGTTGGTGGAGTACTTGAAACAGTGCAACAAGGAACACAGGTCTCGCATGGAGGCCCAGTCATTGGTGGTGAAGTGGTGCTGTTCCGCCGAGCTACTCACCCATGCGTGCTGCAGCTGAAACTCCACTATCGCCTGCTGCTGCTCGCACGGTCTGGCCAGCATGTGCAAGGAGGAGTTCCACCTTGTAGGCACGTATCATATGAGGCAATGAGCGAAAGGCCGAAGTTACGCTGCAGTGCTGACAGGCGAGCAGCAGCAGGGTGAGAAGGCCTAAAGCGCGCACAGACGGCCTGCACTTTATGCAGCAGCTCTGACATATCAGGGTAATTTTTAAGGAATATCTGCACCACCAAATTCAGCACATGTGTCAGGCAAGGGATGTGCGTCAAACCGGCTAGTCCCAGAGCTGCTACGAGATTTCACCCATTATCGCACACCACCAGGCCGGGCTTGAGGCTCACTGGCACAAACCACTTATCGGTCTGTTGTTCAAGGCCCATCCACAGCTCCTGCGTTCTGTGGGGTTTGTTCCTCAAACAAGTTTTAAAACTGCCTGCTGTCGTTTACCCCTGGCTGTGCTGAAGTTGGTGGTCAAGGTGTTATGCAGACCGGCTCAGGAGCTGGTAGAGGATGAGGAAGTGGAGTACGAGAAGAAAGCAAAAGTAGGCAAACTTAAGTGCCCTGCAATCCTTAGTGGTGGAAATCGCTGTATTTTAAATACCTGAATAGAACCCCTGTATATAAAGGGTGTATCTCACATGCCCTAACCCACATTAGGGCGCAATTAAAGATTTGTGCCCAAAAATGGATGTATTTTAAATAACTGAATATAACCCAAAAATATAAAGGGTGTATCTCACAATGACATCTGCAGCAAAAGCTGCCAATTTTTTTTTTTTTTTTTGTCCAAACGGGTGTTTGTTTAATAACTGAATATGACAGCAGTATATAACCCTGGAATTTCAAACGTCTTAATGCTGCAAGGGCACAACAATTGTGTATTTTGCCCAAAAAAGGGTGTTTTATTAATAGAAGAATATAACCCCTGTATATACAGGGTTTATCTCACATACCCTGACCCACGCTAGGCTGCAATTAAAGATTTGTGCCCAAAATGGTTGTATTTCAAATACCTGAATAGAACCCCTGTATTTAAAGGGTGTATCTCACACACCCTGACCCACACTAGGCTGCAATTAAAGATTTGTGCCAAAAATGGTTATTTGTTTAATAACTGAATATGACAGCAGTATATAACCCTGGAATTTCAAACGTCTTGATGCTGCAATGCAAGAAAAATTGTGTATTTTGGCAAAAATGTGTGTTTTTAAAAACCTAGAAAATTATGGCTTTATATATTGCCAAAAAAGGGTGATTTTTTACAACCAGATTATTAGTGCTGTTTTTCAAGCTTGGGTTTCAATGTCACAAAAGCTCAGATGCAGTGCTGGTGCACTGAGCTTGCATGAAATGTCTGCCGCTGCCGCCCACCTACCTGACTTATAAAAGTTATTTTTTTTCGGTCACTGGGCTCAGGGCAGGATAAAAAAAATGTGCCCTGCACCAACACAACAAAGTGTATGTAGATCGCTGAGTTAGATTCACGTTTTGAACAAAGATTCAGTCCTATTCTCTCCCTGAAATCACCAGCCGCATCCTCTCCCTACACTAGTAATAGCAGAGTGACGTGCAGCGCTACGTGACTCCAGCTTATATAGAGGCTGGGTCACATGCTACACTGGCCAATCACAGCCATGCCATTAGTAGGCATGGCTGTGATGGCTTCTAAGGGCACAGAGTTAAACACTTGTTGATTGGCTGTTCTGCAGCCTTTCAAAAAGCACCAAGAAAGCGCCGAACACTGAACCCGAAGTTTTACTGAAAGGTTCGGGTCCGGGGTCCAAAAATCCTAAAGTTCAGTACGAACCCAAACTTTACAGTTCGGGTTCGCTCAACCCAAGTCAGGGGCAATCCAGGCCTTGTTCATTTTTATCTGAGTCAACCTGTCAGCATTGCCATTGGACAAGCAGATACGCTTATCTGTTATAATGCGACTAGCAGCACAAAATACACTCTCAGACAAAACGCTGGCGGCAGGGCCAGCACCTCCAAGGTGTAGAGCGCAAGTTCGGGCCACGTGTCCAGCTTGGACACCCAGTATTTGTAAGGCACTGAAGGATCATTTAGGACGCTGACACGGTCTGCTATGTATTCCTTCACCATCTTCCAAAACTTTTCCCTCCTTGTACCACTAGGCTGCACTTCAGGGTGAGGTTGCTGGCGGGGTGTCATGAGAGTGTCCCATGCCTTGGAGAGTGTTGCCCTGCCTTTGTTGGAACTACTGTGTGTTCCCCTTGTCTCCCTTCCTTGGAAGTATGGACTCTACTGGCCAAGTTGTCAGATGTAACATTTTGGAGCAGTCTCTTAACAAGTACATTCTGGTATTGCACCGTTTTACTCGTCCTCTCCACCACAGGAATGAGAGATGTGAAGTTCTCTTTGTAGCGGGGATCGAGAAGGATGAACACCCAGTAATCCGTATTATCTAAAATGAGTATAACACGAGAGTCCCGGGAAAGGCAGCCTAACATGAAGTCATCCATGTGTGCCAGAGTACCAACAGGCAAGACGTCGATGTCGACATCAGGATGACTCTCCATCTCCTCATCCTCCTCCTCCAGCTCTTCTTCCCATCCACGCTGAACAGATTGAATTAAAGTTTCATGGGTACTACCCTCTGTAGCAGAGTCAACTGTCTCCAGCTCCTCCTACTTTTAATTGTCCAATTCGCACTGAGAAGACAAATTCTGGGTGGTCTAGCTATCACCCTATGTAATGTCCTCCCTCATTTCTTTGTCTGCCACATTCAGAGTGTCGTCCTTAATTGTTAACAGCGATCGTTTGATTAGACACAGCAGTGGGATGGTTACGCTGGTAATAGCCTTATCACCACTAAACATCTGTGTGGATTCATCAAAGTTTTTTAAAACTTCACAGAGGTCTGACATCAATGCCCACTCCTCGCATGTGAATAGTGGTAGTTGACTCGAAAGGCAATGACCATGTTGCAGCTGATATTCCACAACTGCCCTCTGCTGCTTACAAAGCCTGGCCAACATATAGAACGTATAGTTTCAGCTCATGCTCACGTCGCACAACAGTCGGTGAGCTGGAAGCAGTTGACAGACTGTCTGAAGCTATGGACAACTTTCAGAAATGGCCACACAAGCAGTACGCCTTCAGTAGTAGCTCTACAGCACGGGACGGCCTGTTGACGCTTACCCACAGTAGTGCTACACTGCTTCCAGCTATTGACTGATTGCTGACTGCTGCTGGAGGTGGAAGTGGAGAAGGAGGCGGCCGAGGAGGAGAAGTGGGGGTTGGAGCCAGTAACATAGCTGCTGGTGGAGACGTAGGGCCTTCAATTCTGACTCACTCCCGGCCTCCACAACATTCACCCAGTATGCAGTCAGGAAAATGTAGCGTCCATGGCCACCAGCACTTGTCCATGTGTCCGTGGTTAAGTGGACCTTCCCAGTAACTGCGTTGGTCAGGGCACGGGTGATGTTGTGGAACACATGCTGGTGTAAGGAGGGCATGGCACACCGTGAAAAATAGTGGCGGCTGGGGACTGCATACCGATGGACGGCCGCAGACATCAGGATGCGGAAGGCCTCAGTGTCCACAAGCCTAAATGGCAACTTTTCAAGGGCCAGTAATATTGAAAGTTGCGCATTTAGTGCTTTGGCCTGTGGGTGGGTGGGTATTTACTCTTGCTTTCAAATGACTGTGTTATGGACATTTGGACGCTGTGCTGGGACAGGAAGGTGGATGTTGTTGCTGATGTTTCATGCAAAGGTCCTGGTGCAGGGCGAGGGGCATCCGGACCTGCGCCTTTGACAGGGGATTGGCCAGCAGTGCGTAACACAGGGGAAGAGGAGGCAGTGGTGTGACCCACAGACTTACATTGTGGACCCAGGCGTTCGGCCCACTTATTAGGGTGCTTGGATGCCATCTGGTGGATCATGCTTGTGGTGGTGAGGTTGCTAGTCTTCACGCCCCGACTCATTTTGGTACGGCACTGGTTGCAAACTACCACTGTTTTGTCCTCTGCACTTTCTTAAAAAAATCTCCACACTGCAGAACACCTACTCCATGGCAAGGTAGATTTACGCATGGGAGTGTTCAGTGTAACGGTTGCGGGCCTCTTTGGTGTGGGCCGACTTCTCCTTTTGCAACCCAACTGCCTCTTCCAGCCTGTTTTGGTGCTGCGAATCCCTCCCCCTCTGTACTGCTGTCCTCGATCGTCTTTTCACCTTCCCATGTTGGGTCAGTGACCACATCGTCCACCACCTGCTGCTCCACTTCCTTACTCTGCTCATCCTCCTGACTTGACTTAACCACAACCTCAGTGATTGACAACTGTGTCTCATCATCATCCACCTCATGAACAAATTATTGCCGTTCACCACCTTCATCTTCTTGAGATTGTCGAGGCTCAAGAGGTTGGGAATCAGGGCACAATATCTCAGGTCCCTTTTCAAGCGTGCTAGACATGAGGGCCAAACGTGATAGTGGCGCTGGAAAGAGCTCCTCGGAATATCCGAGTGTGGAATTACTCTTTTGGCAAGCCTCTCCATGGTGAGAGGAAGGATGATCAGAGTGAGGATTCGGTTGACCAGACTCTTGGCTACAGAGACTGGACTTGGTGGAAGAGAGGGTGGTGCTTAACCAACTGGAAGCATTATCTTCAGCAATCCAACCGACCAACTGTTCACACTGGTCCGACTTGGACAGTGTTGTCCTGCGCTGCCCAGCTAAGTTGGATATGAATCTGGGTACGGCAGATTTTTTTTCTGTTGCACTGGCAGCAGGCACAGTTTCATTGCGCCCAGGGCCACGGCCTTTGCGTGCACCATCAGCATCATGCCCACTTCCCCATCCCTTAGGACTCTCCTTCTTCATTTTAATGGTTTTGTCACTAGATGTGGCGCAGATTGGTTTACTGTCCGCTATATACACAGTTTTCAGTATGCAGGAGAGTATATATCATAGAAACCCACAGACCCACAGAATATGGACACTATATTAGCCCCAGATTATTGGAATTTGCAATACAGACACTGATTTCTGATGTAGTACCGTATTGGTTAAAAGAACACCACAGATTATGGGCACTATATTAGGCACAGATTATTGGAATCTGCAATATAGACACTGTTTTCTGATGTAGTACAATATTGGTTACAGAACCCCACAGAATATGGACACTATATTAGGCCCAGATTATTGGAATCTGCAATACAGACACTGTTTTCTGATGTAGTACAGTATTGGTTACAGAACATCACAAAATATGGACACTATATTAGGCTCAGATTATTGGAATCTGCAATACAAACACTGTTTTCTGATGTAGTACAGTATTGGTTACAGAACACCACAGAATATGGACACTATATTAGGCCTAGATCATTGGAATCTGCAATACAAACACTGTTTTCTGATGTAGTACAGTATTGGTTAAATAACACCACAGATTATGGACACTATATTAGGCCCAGATTATTGGAATTTGTAATACAGAGACTGTTTGCAGATGTAGTTCAGTATTTTTTAAACAAAGCCACACACTATGGACACTAGATGTGGCCCAGATTATTAAAGACACAGTCTGCAGATGATGTACAGTATATGTCACTAATAGGTATAAAATATAAATATCTTTCTGCTGTCAAACACACACAATAGTCTTTAAAAGGACTTTGGGGTCTTTGAAAAGCTTTTGGCAGTAAAAACAGCAAATTTCTCTCCCTGCACTCAGCACTGTCCCTTCCTCAGCTCCTATTTATCTTGATCATATTTGAGATGATTCTACACCATGATTAAGTCCACCTGTGGTAAATTTAGTTGATTGGACATTATTTGGAAAGACATCAGTAGGTGTGGGGAGTGGTGAGGGGAGCGCTCTGCAGCTGTACTGAGGATCCCTGTTCTTCTTTCAGGCTCTTCTCTGCAGCACTGTGTCCGGACGGTGTACAGAGCCAGAACGTGGTGTACGTAACCATTCATTATGACCTGACACTGTGTGTCACAGTGCAGCATAGGCTGGAAGAGAACCCGAGAGCAGTGGGTAAGTGGCAACCGCATTCCTAGCAAATGAGGTAATTTTTTTTTTATAGTTGAGGCTTATGGGGTATTATCTACGGCTGGTAGGGTCTGTTCTGAGGCTGATTGAGGGCTGAGCGGAGGCTGATGGAGGTTGGCATGGTCTGATCTAAGGCTGATGTAGCTTGGGGGTCTGATTTGAGGCTGATGTAGCTTGGGGGTCTGATCTGAAGTTTGATGAAGAATAGGTGTCTGATTCAAAAAAAAAAAAAGCGCAGTGAAACCTGGGTCAGGCTTGCCAGGATATATGGTTTTATTAATGGCGTGTTTTATATAATATCCTGTAAGTATAATAAATATCATTGCCTAAAAATAGTTTTGTACCTTCACTATCTTGAATCCTCTCTGGTTTGTCTCTGAGAGGGACTACAGGAAAAGGAAACCAGGAGAGAGACAGAGGAAATGCGGCCAGCTTGCAGTGATTGATTGTGTGCTCATGTGGAGAGGGGGAACTTGGTCTTCCCAGCTGCTTTAGATTTCTGATTCGGGATAACGGCAGCGCAGATCTAAATATCTAAACTTCGAAATCGAAATAAACATATTTTTCACTGTCCATGATTAAAAAGTCTCATGAGTTCATACATTGTGTGTGTAGTATCAAATAGAATAAAGTGACTAGTGCATGAGGGGTTATTCATCCCACCTGGAGTAAATAGAAATCACCTACTAACAAGAGCTCCCCATTGTTGGTTCCAGTGGATGGATGGTGTCTGGTGCTGGCGAATGCGCATGCCAGCGATGCACCATGACGTCCGACCGCACCCCCTAATTGGCTAGTCTCACGTCCGGCGGAACCTCGCTTGCAGCAGCTTGTTTGCAGCAGCAGCATGTGGGCACCACATGACGTTCTGACATCACCAAGGGGCAGAGGGGAGAGATGTCAGACCATCACGACACACACTCTCATTTCCCAAGACGCAGTAGATAAATAAATGAGTGATCACCATAGCAACAATAAACAATACCCAAACTATATGATCTCTACCATAAATATGTGATATGCCGGCTATATATGGGAAACCCACAGGAAATAAATGTCCCATAATCGTGGGTGTATTCTACAGATTATTTGAGTGATCGGCAACATTGACTGTGTATGGCAGAGAGGCACACAACAATGTGTCAGCTGAGTAAAGGATGAGGAGGTGCAGGAGGGAGGGGATGGCCAGTGTCAATGGTCCTCCCCTTCCAACCAATGATGGATCCATATGATGGAGCACAAGTCCATGTCCTGACAAAGGATCCAAATTTACACCTAAATGGTAGTGTATTGTAAGCAAAAAAAAAAAAAAAAAGAAAAGAATTGTCACTCTGTCTCCACTTTCACCTACTTACATTTAGCAATAGAAGGTGTCAGGTTGGTGGGTGACCGGTATCAGTGGTCCACTCACCATTCCCTTAATGGATACTCAAAACAGGGCATTAATCCGTGTCCTGCTAAAGCATCCAAAGTGACACCCACTTACATTTAGCAATGGGCTACATGTTATTAATAAAATGGGCCAAACTCAAAATAAGACAATACAGGGACTAAGCGGGTCCTGTGTACATTTTGTAGTATATACTCCTGGGGGGCCCAAATGTCAGCAATGTATTACTTAAAGGGAACCTGTCATGTGGATATTTGATTATAATCTAACAAATTATATACAATCATTAACTACTAAAAAGTACCTTAGATGTATTCACTTACTGGTGTGACAGATGGTTACCTCATAATACACACACAAAGATGCCGCATGCTAATGAGCTGATTAGAGTCCGGCGTGAGGTCATCGAGTCCAGCGTATATTTAATTCAGAGCTATAGCCACTACCCTGCCCACCTGCTGCTGATTCCTATGGAAACAAACTGTCACTCAGCAGCAGGTGGGCAGGGAGAGTCAGGAGCTCATGAATATTCATGACTCATCATTATCAGCTGGAGCTTTTCAATACAAGATGTTGGCAGATTGACTGGGTCAATTAAAGAAAGTGACCCAGCATTTTGCTAAGAGAATCAGTCAGTTATTTATGCTGCCCTTAGTTAGGACACCATAAAACTGGTGACAGGTTCCCTTTAAACATATAAAAGGAGAAAACAAAAATAAAAAATGTTATAAACTGGAGTCATGATGAGCAGGCAACAGAATATTTATTTTCTACAAAAAAGAGAAGAGAAACATATACAGTATGAATAAATATGTTCAAATAAATACGGTAAATAAAAAATTACATCATCAATAGTGACATACAGCAAATCATGACTGAAGGAGAACCCCACAATGGATCAAAGGATCATAGGGATCATCCTACTTTTATCCAAAAATCCCCCATTTGAATTCTGTGTTGAGGCCCTTAGGTTTGAGAGTCTGTAATCGAAATATCCAGTAAAGCTCTTTCTGTTTAAGGATAACTTCTCTGTCCCCACCCCTCTTCAAGGGTAGGACATTATCCAGAATCCTAACGTTGAGATATATCTATCCCTCTTTAGTACAACTACTGTACATTAGCCTTACTCAGTAATAAGAAAAATATGACATTAATAAAATTTTTGGTTCTAGTTTGGCCCACTGTTTGAAAAGTAACTTGAAAACAAATTAATGAGAAATAAAAAATGCATAACGTGTAAAGACAAACGGAATTACTTTAAATTATTTAAGAAGGTAAGTATGAGCAAGAATTTTAATTGGAAGTCATTATAACATTTTTAAGGCAGAATTCAATTATTTTGGTGCTAACTCTACTAAAATATGCAATAGCCAGTATGAAAACAGGATATTACCTCTATGCCTCTAAAGCTGTAACCTGTGATTTCTTTGTTATTGCTGTTTTTATACTTTTAGGCTGCATGTGCAGTTTACGATTAGTTTTGCTTACTATCCTGATGCAATATTTTTAAGTAAACATGTATATTTAAAGGGTAACTGAGTTTTCCAAAATATCTCAAAGAAAAAACTTTTCTGGCAGGCAATGTGGTTTGTGTGCTGTGTTTTGGCTACTAATTGCTGTACTGGTGTGTGGCAGCATTCTGCTGTTTTCACAGAACCTATTCTCTTAGAGCAGTGTCCACATGCCGACAGTCTGTACATGGGGATAACAGCACAGGCAGAGTAAGGAGGCAAAGGCACATGGTGATGGCAGATCAGTCAGGATTCACATGGAGATGACTAAATCGACAAAGTCCATGACAAAACATACAGATTGGGATGTCACTCAAAGAAGGAATGCTTTTTAATATATTAAAACCAGTGTTTAACAGGCACATGAGCAGTTTATGAAATAATTCTATTATCACAGGGATAAGAAGTGAGTACTGGAAGGTATGTGTGGCAGTCCTTGCATATAAGCAGAAGCTCTATCTGTTCAGGAGGGAACCTGTGACGAAAGACACATCCACCAGTCCCTCTAGCTCTCTTTCTGCTGCTAAGGACTGTACTCGGCAACAGTGAGTCAGGTGCTAAATAGCTAAAAAGGAGACCCATAGTGACAGGAATTTCAAAAAAAGTTTTTAGAGTGAACAGAATGAAAATTTTTAATCAAACTAATTTGCACATTTGTTCAGGTTCACCTAAAGTGACTAGCAAACATAAGTTGTTTGAAAAATTAGTGACCATTTAAATACAATTAATATTTGTTTTCAGTACTATATTTGAGATGTATACACCCCTTCCAACACTTTACCACTGTGTGAATGTACAGATAGGTCCATAAATATTGGGACATTGACACAATTCTAACATTTTTGGCTCTATACACCACCACAATGGATTTGAAATGAAACACACAATATGTGCTTTAACTGCAGACTGTCAGCTTTAATTTGAGGGGATTTACATCCAAATCAGGGGAACGGTGTAGGAATTACAACAGTTTGCATATGTGCCTCCCACTTGTTGCAGGACCAACAGTAATGGGACAATTGGCTTCTAGGGTGAGTGTTATTCCCTCATGATCCCAATTACAATGAGTAGAAAAAAGGTTCAGAGTTCATTTCAGGTGTGCTATTTGCATTTGGAATCTGTTGCTGCCAACTCTCAAGATAAGATCAAAAGAGCTATCACTATCAGTAAAGCAAGCCATCATTAGGCTGAAAAAACTAAACATACCCATCAGAGAGATAGCAAAGACATTAGGCGTGGCCAAAACAACTGTTTGGAACATTCTTAAAAAGAAGGAACGCATAGATGAGCTCAGCAACACAAAAGACCAGGAAGACTACAGAAAACAACTGTGGTGGATGGATGACCGAATAATTTTTTCCCTGGTGAAGAAAACACCCTTCACAACAGTTGGCCAAGAACACTCTCCAGGAGGTAGGTGTATGTGTGTTAAAGTCAACAATCAAGAGAAGACTTCACCAGAGTGAATAAAGAGGGTTCACCACAAGATGTAAACCATTGGTTAGGTTAGAGTTTACCAAACAACATCTAAAAAAAAATCACAGTTCTGAAACAGCATCCTATGGACAGATGAGACCAAGATCAACTTGTACCAGAGTGATGGGAAGAGAAGAGTATGGAGAAGGAAAGGAACTGCTCATGATCCTAAGCATACCACCTCATCAGTGAAGCATGGTGGTGATAGTGTCATGGCGTGGGCATGTATGGCTGCCAATAGAACTGGTTCTCTTGTTTTTATTAATGATGTCACTGCTGACAAAAGCAACAGGATGAATTCTGAAGTTTTTTGGGCAATATTATCTGCTCATATTCAGCCAAATGCTTCAGAACTCATTGGATGGCGCTTCACAGTGCAGATGGACAATGACCCAAAGCATACTGCAAAAGTAACCAAAGAGTTTTTTTAAGGGAAAGAAGTGGAATGTTATGTAATGGCCAAGTCAATCACCTGACCTGAATCTGATTGGCCATGCATTTCACTTGCTGAAGACAAAACTGAAGGGAAAATGCCCCAAGAACAAGCAGGAACTGAAGACAGTTGCAGTAGAGACCTGGCAGAGCATCACCAGGAATGAAACCCAGCGTCTGGTGATGTCTATGCGTTCCAGACTTCACACTGCAACTGACTGCAAAGGATTTGCAACCAAGTATTGAAAAGTGAAAGTTTGATTTATCATTATTATTCTGTCCCTTAAAAAGAGGGAGGCACATATGCAAACTGTTATAATTCCTACACCGTTCACCTGATTTGGATGTAAATACCCTCAAATTAAAGCTGACAGTCTGCCGTTAAAGCACATCTTGTTTCATTTCAAGTCCTTTGTGGTGGTGTATAGAGCCAAAATTGTTAGAATTGTGTCGATGTCCCAATATTTATGGATCTGAAAAAAAAAATATATATATATATATATATAAATATATATATATATATATATATATGTGTGTTAATTCATAGTTTTGATGCCTTCAGTGTGAATCTACAATTTTCATAGTCATGAAAATAAAGAAAACTCTTTGAATGAGAAGGTGTGTCCAAACTTTTGGTCTGTACTGTATATACAGATCAAAAGTTTGGACACACCTTCTCATTCAAAGAGTTTTCTTTATTTTCATGACTATGAAAATTGTAGATTCACACTGAAGGCATCAAAACTATGAATTAACACATGTGGAATTATATACATAAGAAAAAAGTGTGAAACAACTGAAAATATGTCATATTCTAGGTTGTTCAAATTAACCACCTTTTGCTTTGATTACTGCTTTGCACATTCTTGGCATTCTCTTGATGAGCTTTAAGAGGTATTCACCTAAAATGATCTTCTAACAGTCTTGAAGGAGTTCCCAGAGATGCTTAGCACTTGTTGGCCCTTTTGCCTTCACTCTGCGGTCCAGCTCATCCCAAACCATCTCGATTGGATTCAAGTCCGGTGACTGTGGAGGCCAGGTCATCTGGCACAGCACCCCATCACTCCCCTTCATGGTCAAATGGCCCTTACACAGCCTGGAGGTGTGTTTGGGGTCATTGTTATGTTGAAAAATAAATGATGGTCCAACTAAACGCAAAGATGGAATAGCATGTCGCTGCAAGATGCTGTGGTAGCCATGCTGGTTCAGTAGGCCTTCAATTTTGAATAAATCCCCAACAGTGTCACCAGCAAAGCACCCCCACACCATCACACCTCCTCCTCCTCCATGCTTCACGGTGGGAACCAGGCATGTAGAGTCCATCCGTTCACCTTTTCTGTGTTGCACAAAGACACGGTGGTTGGAACCAAAGATCTCAAATTTAGACTCATCAGACCAAAGCACAGATCTTCACTGGTCTAATGTCCATTCCTTGTGTTCTTTAGCCCTAACAAGTCTCTTCTGCTTGTTGCCTGTCCTTAGCAGTGGTTTCCTAGCAGATATTCTACCATGAAGGCCTGATTCACACAGTCTCCTCTTAACAGTTGTTCTAGAGATGTGTCTGCTGCTAGAACTCTGTGTGGCAGTGACCTGGTCTCTAATCTGAGCTGCTGTTAACCTGCGATTTCTGAGGCTGGTGACTCGGATGAACTTATCCTCTGCAGCAGAAGTGACTCTTGGTCTTGCTTTTCCTTGGGTGGTCCACATGTGAGCCAGTTTCTTTGTAGCGCTTGATGGTTTTTGTGACTGCACTTGGGGACACTTTCTCTTCATGGGTCAAAGGTATAGGGGCTGGGGTAGTGCAACTAACTGCACCGGAGGGGGAGAAATCCCCCAGGAGCACCTGGTACTTTCTTATGTCATAGGTACTATGGAGCAGAGGAAAAACCCAGATGCCACAGAAGATACAGTCATCCGCCCGACACTTGTGAGATTCCTGAGGTAGAGGGGTTCGGGTGGAAGAACCTGTCCGGATCCATCTTCTTGTTCTGGTCATCGTTATCCACATGGGACTATGCGCCGAAGGGTCTAGAGACTGGTTGACCAACTGAACCAGAACCAGATGGCACCTTACGAACTCAACCCCCGGAGGCTCAGGACTTAATCTCACCAAAGTCCTGAAGCCTAAGATCCAAGGAACATGTTAGTTTGTGTGAGGGTTCAGGATGAAAAATCTAATTATCCTGAGACCCCATGAAATGGATATTGAACTAGTTCATATGAGGTTTTGGGAGGTACATCCTATGCCTTCCTGAGACCTTATAGTATTGTGTCATAAATGTCCTCAGGTTTAGGTGGGTTGCGGGAGGGGGAGGGGAACTGTGTAAATAGGATGTATTTTGCGTGAATGGGGATAAGAGTAGGGCACACTAGGGACAGGCCCCCTCTGTTCGCCATTTGATCCCAGGAACGGTGAAGTTCATAAGGGAAGGACTGGATGGGTAGTGTGGTGGAGTTATTTCTCACAGGTAGAATTTAGATACCATGACATCACCTCACTTAATGAAAATTCTGACCTGCCTTGTAAAGACCTACTCATCTGTCCATGGGAGAACCGCACTCATCTTTCAATCAAGACAGAACAAGGGTTGTCGGACGAAAGTCTTGCTTAAAGAAAGTTGGCACAGATGGAAAATTGAGACTGTGAGGGTGAGCCTGCTCCAGGTTTCTTGGGGGTGGACGACACCTGAAGATCGGCATTAATACTGAGAGACTGTGGGGGTGTGGTCACTTCAACATTGGGGGTGGCCGACACCGGAAGATGGTTCCCTGAAAGAAAGACCTGTTCTGTGAGGGTCAGGCAGCTCCAGAAGTCAGGAAAAGACGACAGTCGGAGGGGCTGATACTGGAAAATGGAAGCAAAAGACGTCCAGAAAGTTCCTGCGAAAAGAAGAAGCCGACGGTATATCCTGTGGATGGGGAGGCTGGTTACGGGGAAGAGCAGGTCGGTGGAAGTCGGGATAGGTGATGTCTATGTACCTAAGGACGAAAGTGCACTCCAGTTCTTCCTGAACTGTCACCAAGAGTGGAGTTAAAGCGGCAAATACATCCTAACCCTCAAGTTATTGTTGTGTAATTCGAAAAAAGGGGGATTGTAGAGGGAAGTCAGGTGGGCGTATGTATCTTAACCTTCATTGATATGTGTAGGTATGTATGTATATGGGCCCCCTTATATGGCCAATAGGGATATATATTCCCTGTATGGCCGTGTATATATTCCCTCTTATGTAGATGTATATATGAGGATGTGTGTATGCAGCGCATACATCTGTATATGTGTATCTGCCATGGCTCTCCCCAAGGTACAGTACAGACCAAAAGTTTGGACACACCTTCTCATTCAAAGAGTTTTCTTTATTTTCATGACTATGAAAATTGTAGATTCACTCTGAAGGCATCAAAACTATGAATTAACACATGTGGAATTATGTACTTATCAAAAAAGTATGAAACAACAGAAAATATGTCATATTCTAGGTTTTTCAAAGTAGCCACCTTTTGCTTTGATTATTGCTTTGCACACTCTTGGCATTCTCTTGATGAGCTTCAAGAGGTAGTCACCTGAAATGGTCTTCCAACAGTTCCCAGAGATGCTTAGCACTTGTTGGCCCTTTTGCCTTCACTCTGCGGTCCAGCTCACCCCAAACCATCTCGATTGGGTTCAGGCCCGGTGACTGTGGAGGCCAGGTCATCTGGCGCAGCACCCCATCACTTTCCTTCATGGTCAAATAACCCTTACATAGCCTGGAGGTGTGTTTGGGGTCATTGTCCTGTTGAAAAATAAATGATGGTCCAACTAAATACAAACCGGATGGAATAGCATGCCGCTGCAAGATACTGTGGTAGCCATGCTAGTTCAGTATGCCTAAAATTTTGAATAAATCCCCAACAGTATCACCAGCAAAGCACCCCCACACCATCACAGCTCCTCCTCCATGCTTCACGGTGGGAACCAGGCATGTAGAGTCCATCCGTTCACCTTTTCTGCGTTGCACAAAGACACGGTGGTTGGAACCAAAGATCTCAAATTTGGACTCATCAGACCAAAGCACAGATTTACACTGGTCTAATGTCCATTCCTTGTGTTCTTTAGCCCAAACAAGCCCTGATTCACACAGTCTCCTCTTAACAGTTGTTCTAGAGATGTGTCTGCTGCTAGAACTCTGTGTGGCATTGACCTGGTCTCTAATCTGAGCTGCTGTTAACCTGTGATTTCTGAGGCTGGTGACTCGGATGAACTTATCCTCCGTAGCAGAGGTGACTCTTGGTCTTCCTTTCCTGGGGCGGTCCGCATGTGAGCCAGTTTCTTTGTAGCGCTTGATAGTTTTTGTGACTGCACTTGGGGACACTTTCAAAGTTTTCCCAATTTTTCGGACTGACTGACACACACACACATATACATATATATATATATATATATACAGTACAGACCAAAAGTTTGGACACACCTTCTCATTCAAAGAGTTTTGAAAATTGTAGATTCACACTGAAGGCATCAAAACTATGAATTAACACATGTGGAATTATATACATAACAAAAAAGTGTGAAACAACTGAAAATATGTCATATTCTAGGTTCTTCAATGTAGCCACCTTTTGCTTTGATTACTGCTTTGCACACTCTTGGCATTCTCTGATGAGCTTCAAGAGGTAGTCACCTGAAATGGCCTTCACTTCGCAGGTGTGCCCTGTCAGGTTTAATAAGTGAGATTTCTTGCCTTATAAATGGGGTTGGGACCATCAGTTGCGTTGTGGAGAAGTCAGGTGGATACACAGCTGATAGTCCTACTGAATAGACTGTTAGAATTTGTATTATGGCAAGAAAAAAGCAGCTAAGTAAAGAAAAACGAGTGGCCATCATTACTTTAAGAAATGAAGGTCAGTCAGTCCGAAAAATTGGGAAAACTTTGAAAGTGTCCCCATGTGCAGTCACAAAAACCATCAAGTGCTACAAAGAAACTGGCTCACATGTGGACTGCCGCAGGAAAGGAAGACCAAGAGTCACCTCTGTTGCGGAGGATAAGTTCATCCGAGTCACCAGCCTCAGAAATCGCAGGTTAACAGCAGCTCAGATTAGAGACCAGGTCAATGCCACACAGAGTTCTAGCAGCAGACACATCTCTAGAACAACTGTTAAGAGGAGACTGTGTGAATCAGGCCTTCATGGTAGAATATCTGCTAGGAAACTACTGCTAAGGGCAGGCAATGAGCAGAAGAGACTTGTTTGGGCTAAAGAACACAAGGAATGGACATTAGACCAGTGGAAATCTGTGCTTCAGTCTGATTAGTCCAAATTTGAGATCTTTGGTTCCAACCACCGTGTCTTTGTGTGACACAGAAAAGGTGAATGGATGGACTCTACATGCCTGGTTCCCACCATGAAGCATGGTGGAGGAGGTGTGATGGTGTGGGGGGGCTTTGCTGGTGACACTGTTCGGGATTTATTCAAAATGGAAGGCATACTGAACCAGCATGGCTACCACAGCATCTTGCAACGGCATGCTATTCCATTCGGTTTGCGTATAGTTGGACCATCATTTATTTTTCAACAGGTCAATGACCCCAAACACACCTCCAGGCTGTGTAAGGGCTATTTGACCATGAAGGAGAGTGATGGGGTGCTGCGCCAGATGACCTGCCCTCCACAGTCACCGGACCTGAACCCAATCGAGATGGTTTGGGGTGAGCTGGACCGCAGAGTGAAGGCAAAAGGGCCAACAAGTGCTAAGCATCTCTGGGAACTCCTTCAAGACTGTTGGAAGACCATTTCAGGTGACTACCTCTTGAAGCTCATCAAGAGAATGCCAAGAGTGTGCAAAGCAGTAATCAAAGCAAAGGGTGGTTACTTTGAAGAACCTAGAATATGACATATTTTCATTTGTTTCACACTTTTTTGTTATGTATATAATTCCACATGTGTTAATTCATAGTTTTGATGCCTTCAGTGTGATTCTACAATTGTCATAGTCATAAAAATAAAGAAAACTCTTTGAATGAGGTGTGTCCAAACTTTTGGTCTGTACTGTATATATATATATATATATATATATATATATATATACACACAAAGAAAAACCACCAGCAGCACCATCCAAGAAAATGAGAGAAAATGGTGCAGAGCCCAAGTATGGCAATAGGTGCTTACCCACTTCTATAGGACAAAAAATTGGACTGCACTCCGAAGGACTTTCTAAAAAGTCAAAGAACTTTATTCACCCATAAAGTGGCACAGAGCGACGAGCCTTTCTCAAGCACTGGTACAAAATGAACAGCAAGCATATAAAGATGTTTCAATCAAAGTGATCAGTGACGTAACATAATTGATAATTAAGAAAAACATATGAATAAAAGATATATCAAAATACACAAATAGTCAGATATCGACGCTGCAAGATAAAGTGACACAGTGCATACTTTAGATAAGGTATATTGTACAATACATTGCATACATAACCATATAAGTGCATTATTGGATCCATCTGTATCATATATGTTTAATCAGTGCACCCACGTCTTCAGTGCATTAATAAGTGGGAGGAGAGGACATAATCGTACCTGGATGAACGATCGGCACGTCTAGGGAGATTGCTTATGCGCATGTCCCGGCTGCATTACATCATCAAAACAGGGCTGGATGGAAGCACGAGTGCGCCGCAAGGTCTCCAACCTATGACCAAAGCGGCGCATGCGTGCATCGCATTCCTCACCAATTGACTGACGGCAAGAGAAGGCGGTGCAAGCGCAGCACCGCTCCCTTTGCAGACACCGCCATATTGGGAAAGGGAACATTGCCAGACATTTTCTAACTTCCTTGCTAAATAAACAAAACACATCACGGTCACCAAATATTCACAATCCTCTTGCACCTTAACTGACAAGTCACTGTGGATTAATTCCAGTCTCCAGCAGGTCAGGTGAGCATCCATCCCTTCCAAGATGAGTTGCTAACCCCCATAAAGGACCCCAAATGGTGTCAACACGTCAGTGCCAGCTCCATCAAGGGTCCCTATCCTGCCCCATATCGTGACAAAGAGAGTTCTCCTCTATCAGCTGTGACATAATTGGCACTCGGATGTGTAGAAATATATAAAGAGTCCTACCATATAAAGATCCAAGAGAAGTACAGTACTTACTATCTCTTCACTCATACTGGATAAAAACTAAATCTTATTAAAACAAAAAGGAAACACACTCTTGCAATGCAGACGGAACACGCAAAAGGAACCTTATTAAAAAATAAATCCTCTTTCAAAGAAGAGGCGGTAAAGTATTATTGTTGTTCACAGAGGGCTTTTCATCCAACCTCCAGGCACGATCCTTGTCCACAACACCTTCTCCCGAATTCTATAAAAGTGTCTAGAAAAAGTGAAAAATATATAATGAATATAAATAATATAACTTATTATTAATACAATACAGAAAAAATTCATATTTTTTCTTTTTAATTTTTTATTGAGTTTTTAATCAATGAACCTGTCTCACACAGGTAGAAGGCTTCACGTACAACACAAGGAAAAATAAGGGCAAACCAACCCATGCTCACACTGTACTCCCATATCTGTATTCAATGTTTAATCCATTAGGATGAAGACTATTTAGAGTCTGGATCCAATATAGTTCTCTTTTTTTTTTTTGTAGAGACACATCATCTCCACCCCTCCGTGGCATTGCAACCTGATCTATAATCCAACATCTCAGATCCTTTTCTTTGTGTTTGAGTGACACAAAATGTCTAGGGACCGGTAGGTCCATATGACATTTTCTAATCATACAACGATGGTTGTTGAGTCTAGTCTTTAAATCTGTTGAAGTCTCACCTACATATAACAACCCACAGGGGCAGGACAATATGTAAACCACGAAAGATGAATCACATGTTAGATGAAACTTGATAGGGTAGGTGCAACCAGTACTAGGATGTGTAAATGCCTTGGATCTACAGACATAGCGACAATTGACACAATGCAAGCACGGGAAACATCCCGTGCCCGATGGTGCCAACGTCGCCTGTCTGGAGATTTTTTTAGGGCCCACATCCGCTCTTACTAACTGATCCCTAATATTTTTGCACCTGCGATTAGAAAACAAGGGCGGAGCCCTAAATTCAGACACCAATTTCAAACAACTCCCTAATATAGGCCAATGCCTCTTAAGAATTTTGTTGATTTCACCACTTAACTCAGAATAGGTAGATACAAATGTAATCCTACTTTGTGTACTTTTTTCTCTGCCTCCTCGAAGTGTAGATTCCCTATCCATTGCCAGAACTTTGTGTTTTTGTTAAGCAAGCAATTTACGAGGATAACCTTGTTGCCTAAATTTGATGATCATATCATCTACAGTCTTGTCCAAGGTCACTTCATCAGTGACTATCCTTTTAGCCCTCAAAAATTGAGAGTATGGTAAATGTTTCACCATATTCTGAGGATGACAACTCTCATATCTCAGCATCGTGTTTATGTCTGTTGGTTTCATATAGAGTTGTGTGCTGAGGGCCCCATTGGTAAATAAGAAATTGGTGTCCAAGAATTGCACAGCGGTATCCGAATAGGTGATAGTGAATTGTAAATCCACATCAATACTATTCAGATGCCGATTTAAATTGAACAATTGTTGTTCTGTCCAGATAAGGAAGATGTCGTCTATGTATCGCCACCATCCCAGAATATGCTGGCCATGGTGGGAGCCATAGACGACATCCTCCTCAAACTGGCGCATATATATGTTGGCGCACGTGTGGGCCACATTGGATCCCATCGCCACGCTGTGTTTCTGGACATAATACATATCCTGGAAAAGGAAATAATTATGTTCCAGAAAAATCCTTACTAGTGAGACAATGAAAGAACAAGCTTCGGATGTCATAGATGTTAGATCCAACATTCCTTTTACTGCCTCAATACCTTTCTGATGGTCAATCGAAGTATATAGAGATGTGACATCAAAGGAAACCAAAATAACTGATCAATATTGACCTCACTCAATTTCCTCCAAAAATCAGATGTATCCCTGATACAAGACTGACTTCCTGTAGAGAAGTCACGTAATACCTTATCCAGGAAAATTTCTATGTGCCCAAAAACCGAATCTGTACCAGAGACTATGGGGTGTCCCGGTGGGTCCACCAAAGTTTTGTTGAACTTGGGTAATGGGGTAGAGAACAACTAAATATTCCCTTAATCCTTCATCTATAATTCCCGCCATGAGGGCATCTGATACACATTGTTCAATGATTCAAATGATGTGAAACTTGGGGTCAAGTTGTACGATACTATATACATTTGAATCACTTAATTGTCTTGAGATCTCCTTGATGAATTTGGTGGTATCCATCACCACAACTGCACCGCCTTTATCAGCTGGCTTCACGGTTAAATCAATGTCATCCCTCAATTCAGATAAAACATACGCCTCCGCCGTGGTGAGATTTGGATACTTGAAGCCCTCCAGACAAGGAGGAGACCTTAACATGCCAATCTCAGTCTTAACAGCCGAGATGTACACCTCAGTAGCAGGTTCATTTATCACAAACATTTTACAAGTAAATTCACTGGACCTATCTAATTTACCACTACTTGCTCCCTGGAACCACACTTTAAGCTTGATTGAACAAAACAAGTTACACAAATCAGATTCTATATCCAACCAATTTACCTGTGCATTAGGTGAAAAGGACAGTACTTTGGACAAAACTGTTAATTGTGCAGGAGTCAATACTTTGGAAGAAAAATTTATAACAGCTACTTCTTCTTGACGATAGGCACTTTGTTCATTTGAGTCCGTGTTTTCATGTTGCAGGTTTTTCCTGTTTCG
Source organism: Bufo gargarizans (assembly GCF_014858855.1). NCBI lineage: Eukaryota > Metazoa > Chordata > Amphibia > Anura > Bufonidae > Bufo > Bufo gargarizans. The sequence goes on along the minus strand of NC_058082.1, from coordinate 138,625,152 downwards.
TCTGTATTGACGGCCGACCTTCCCGGTTCGCTTCATTTTCGTATCTTTGGGTCTGGATTGTTTCCTAAAAAAGCATTTGACTCATTCATATAGGTCTGCGTATTTTTCCTTGACTTCTTATTGTCTCTCATGTTATTGAATGAGGAATTATTTGATTGCCAAGTGTAGATATTACCTTTCTTGTAATCCTCAATATCGCGTGCCCATTTGTTACTCTTTCCCTCCTCTAATTTGGTCTGAAGCTGCTGTAACTGTGTATTTAAAGTGTCATTAAACTGAGAGTGCACTTCTTCAGTCATATGCGTACACAAAAGTTGATCAATACGTATCATATCAGTTGTTAATGAGGAGACTTCTTGTTGCAAAAATTCAATGTTCAATAGAATAAAATCCATGGAATACTTGCTAGACAAGGCCTCAAATCGTTTACAAAAAATTTCATTGCTGGAAAACAAATTAGGACGAAGGTGAGAACGCATCCCTCTGGGGATCCTTTGCTCCCTTTAATAATGTCCAACAGTGGTCATGTGTAATTTCAGAGACAATGACCGTCTGGATAAAGTCTCACATTTCCTTTTAAGCTCTTTCAATGATGGGGTAGAGAGAAAGGCGGCATCCCCCTCTATACCTTGTATTATACGTTCAGCGTCCTCCTGTGTGAAGACACAACCACTGGGTGTTTCCAAATTAATCATGTTGAAGATTACCAGGCTGGTGAAAAACAGCAATAAAACTTGGGGATGTGCTTGGCCAATGTCACATAAAATACAAAAGAAAAACAACCAGCAGCACCATCCTAGAAAAGGAGAGAAAAGGGTGCAGAGCCCAAGAATGGCAATAGGTGCTTACCCACTTGTATAGGACACAAAATTGGACTACACTCCGAAGGACTTTCCAAAAAGTCAATGAACTTTATTCATCCATAAAGTGGCACAGAGCGACGTTTCGGCTCATACATGAGCCTTTATCAAGCATTGGTACAAAATAAACAGCAAGCATATAAAGGTGTTTCAATCAAAGTGATCAGTGACGTAACATAATTGATAATTAAGAAAAACATATGAATAAAAGATATATCAAAATACATAAAAAGTCAGATATCGACGCTGCAAGATAAAGTGACTTTAAATAGTCTTCATTGTAATGGATTGAACATTGAATACAGATATGGGTGTACAGTGTGAGCATGGGTTGGTTTGCCCTTATTTTTATTAGTACGTGAAGCCTTCTACCTGTGTGAGACAGGTTCATTGGTTAAAAACTCAATAAAAAAAAGTTATATTATTTATATTCATTATATATTTTTAACTTTTTCTAGACACTTTTATACATTCGGGAGAAGGTGTTGTGGACAAGGATCGTGCCTGGAGGTTGGATGAAAAGCCCTCTGTGAAGAACAATACCACTTTACCACCTCTTCTTTGAAGGAGGATTTCATTTTTAATAAGGTTCCTTTCGCGTGTTCCGTCTGCATTGCAAGAGGGTGTTTCCTCTTTGTTTTAATAAGATTTAGTTTTTGTCCAGTATGAGTGAATAAATAGTAAGTACTGTACTTCTCTTGGATCTTTATATAGTAGGACTCTTTATATATTTCTACACATCCGAGTGCCAATTATGTCACAGCTGATAGAGGAGAACCCTCTTTATCATGATATGGGGCAGGATGGGGACCCTTGATGGAGCTGGCACTGACGTATTGACACCATTTGGGGTCCTTTATGGGGGTTAGGGATGGATGCTCACCTGACCTGCTGGAGACTGGAATTAATCCACAGTGACTTGTCAGTTAAGGCGCAAGAGGATTGTGAATATTTGGTGACCGTGATGTGTTTTGTTTATTTAGCAAGGAAGTTAGAAAATGTCTGGCAATGTTCCCTTTCCCAATATGGTGATGTCTGCAAAGGGAGTGGTGCTGCGCTTGCGCCGCCTTCTCTTGCTGTCACTCAATGGGTGAGGAATGCGATGCACGCATGCGCCGCTTTGGTCATAGGTTGGCGACCTTGCGGCGCACTCGTGCTTTCATCCAGCCCTGTTTTGATGATGTAATGCAGCCGGGACATGCGCATAAGCAATCTCCAGACGTGTCGATCGGTGCCACAGTTTATGTGGGCCTCGTCGTTCATCCAGGTACGATTATGTCCTCTCCTCCCACTTATTAATGCACTGATGACGTGGGTGCACTGATTAAACATATATATGATACAGATGGATCCAATTATTATTTATTAAAGCGCCATTCATTACATAGCGCTGTACATATGATAAGGGGTGCAAATACATAATACAGACAATTGCTCTAATCATAAACAAGATGAGTTACAAACTTGTACAGAAGGAGAGAGGGCCCTTCCCGTGAGGGCTTACAATCTACATGGTATGGGAGAAGGACACAGTAGGTGCGGGTTAAGTTGGTCATGGCGGTATAGAGGCAGCAGGGTCACTGGTTGTAGGCTTGTCTGTAGAGGAGGGTTTTCAGGTTTCTTTTGAAGGATTCCACTGTAGATGAGAGTCTGATATGTTGGGGTAGCGAGTTCCAGAGTATGGGTGATGCACGAGAGAAATCTTGAAGTCGATTGTGGGAAGAGGCAATAAGAGGAGAGGAGAGAAGGAGGTCTTGTGAGGATCGGAGAGTGCGTGTGGGGGTGTATCAGGAAAGTAGCTCAGAGATGTAGGGAGGGGACAGGTTATGGACGGTCTTGTATGCATTTGTTAGTACTTTGAAGTGAATTTGTTGGGCAATGGGGAGCCAGTGAAGGTATTGGCAGAGGGGAGAGGCAGAGGAATAATAGGGTGAGAGGTGGATTAGTCGGGCAGCAGAGTTGAGGATAGATTGGAGGGGTGCGAGAGTGCTAGATGGAAGGCCACAGAGGAGAATGTTGCAATAGTCAAGCATTTTCACAGATTCAAAGTTAAGGAAAGCATGGATGCGGGAGATGTTTTTGAGTTGGAGGCAGCAGGTGGTGGAAAGGGCTTGGATGTGTGGTCAGAAGGAAAGGGCAGAATCTAAGGTCACTCCAAGGCAGCAGGCTTTGTTGACTGGGGAGAGTGTGAAACCATTGATCATGATAGATAGGTCTGTTGGGGGGGTTGAACAAGATGGGGGAAAGATTATGAATTCGGTCTTATCCATGTTAAGATTAAGAAAGCGAGAGGCAAAGAAGGATGATATAGAAGATAGACATTGTGGGATTCTTGATAGTAAGGTGGTGATGTCTGGACCAGGGAGGTAGATTTGTGTGTCGTCAGCGTAGGAGTGATACTGAAAGCCATGGGACTCTATGAGCCTTCCAAAGCCGAAAGTGTAGATAGAGAAGAGCAGGGGTCCTAGGACAGAGCCTTGCGGGACAACAACAGAGAGGGAATGAGACGAGGAGGTGGTGTGGAAGTGCGAGACGCTAAACGTCCGGTCTGTGAGGTATGATGTAATCCAGGAGAGGACCAGGTCAGTGATGCCAAGAGATGAGAGAGTTTGCAACAGAAAGGAGTGGTCAACAGTGTCGAAGGCAGAGGACAGGTCAAGGAGAAGGAGGACAGAGTATTGTTTCTTGGTTTTTCCAGTGATTAGGTCATTGGTCACTTTGGTAAGGGCAGTCTCGGTTGAGTGGTGGAGTCGGAAGCCAGTTTGTAGGCGGTCAAAGAGGGAGCAGGATGAGAGGTGGGAGTACAGTTCTGAATGGACATGTTGTTCAAGTAGCTTTGAGGCATACAGAAGAAGTGATATGGGGCGATAACTGGACAAGGAAGATGGGTCAAGTGAAGGCTTTTTGAGGATGGGCATAATGGTAGCATATTTAAAAGCAGAGGGGAAGACACCAGAGTTTAGTGATAGGTTGAGGAGATGAGTTAGGGCTGGGATAAACACTGTGGTGAGGTTAGGGATGAGGTGGGATGGGAATGGGTCAAGTGCAGAGGTGGTCAGATGAGATGTGGAGGGTTTCTTCTGTAATGGTGGAGAAGCAGGTTTTGGGAGAAGAGGACTGAGTAGTAGTGTAGAGGGTCTGTGGGGACTGTGTAGTAAAGCTTTCTCTGATGTGGACTATCTTTTGTTTGAAATATTTGGCAAAATCCTGAGCTGAGAAGAGAGGAGAGGGTGGGGGCGCTGGGGGACGGAGAAGAGAGTTAAAAGTGCTAAAAAGTTGTTTAGAGCTGTGTGACAGGGAAGAAATGAGAGATGAGAAGTAGGCCTGTTTTGCATCAGCGAGTGAGGATTTGAATATGAGAAGGGATTGCTTGTATGCGGTGAAATGATCTTTAGAATGGGATTTCTTCCATCGCCGCTTAGCAGCCCTGGAAGCTTGTCTGAGTTTTTTGGTCAGGTTGGTGTGCCAGGGTTGCCTGTTGATTTTTGGGATTTTGTTGTGTGTGAGGGGGGCAACAGTGTCCAGAGCTGTTCTTATTGTGGTGTTATATAGGGTGGTAGCAGCTTCTGAGTCTTGGAGGCAATAGATGGTAGAGAGTGGGAGAAGAGAGTCAGAAAGCAAGCGAAAGTCAAGATGTTTGAGGTTCCTGCGGGGGTGTGCTAGTGTGTGGACCGGGGGAGCTGCAGAAGAGACCAGTGAAGAGAAGGCAAGTAGGTTGTGGTCAGATAAGGGGAGAGGCAAATTAGAAAGGTTGGATAGGGAGCAGAGGCGGGTAAAGATCAGATCCAGAGTGTGACCATCTCTGTGGGTGGGAGCTGAAGACCACTGTGATAGGCCGAAGGAGGAAGAGAGTGACAGGAGCTTAGAGGTGGCCGAGTGGCATGTGTCAATAGGGATGATAGTGGGGATGTCGGCAGAAAGAAAGTGTAGTAGCCAGGTGTTAAAGTGATCAAGAAAGATGGTGGCTGGGCCTGGAGGGTGGTAAATGACTGCTACTTGAAGGTTGGAGGGAGAGTAGATGCGAACCGAGTGTACTTCAAATGAGGTGAGCGTAATCGAGGGTGGCAGTGGAGTTGGGCTGTAGGAGCAGGTGTCTGATAAGAGAAGACCAACTCCTCCACCATGTTTGCAGCCGGTGCGGAGGGTGTGAGTGAATTGAAATCCACTATAAGAGAGTGCAGCAGGGGAGGAGGTGTCTGAGGGTGTCAGCCATGTTTCTGTGAGATCCAGAAAGGAAAGGTTTTGAGAGATGAACAGTTCATGAATGTACGACAGTTTGTTACAGACGGAGCGCGCGTTCCATAATGCTCCTGCAAGAGGAACCAAAGAAGCAGGGGTCAGAGGAATGGTAATTAGGTTTAAGGAGATTTGTAGTGGGACATAGAGGTGATAGTGAGGATTTGCTGAGGGGGTCCTGGATTTGGAGAGATATCACCAGCAGTAAGGAGAAGCAGAGAAAGTGTTAATAGATGAGAATAAGAGAGGGCATGAGGTGTCTGTGTGTGTTTGGGAAGGAAGTGTTTTATGTTTGCAAACAGGTTTGTGCAAGCGATCAGATGAGAAGGTAAGATGGAGGAAGAGATGAATAGTTCCTTGCTGGGTGAATGGATGCGAGGGTATTTCAGGAGGTTGTGGAAAAGTAGGAGGAGTAAGAGGAAAAATTTAAACATTGTTAGCATTGACAATTATGCACTTATATGGTTATGTATGCAATGTATTGTACAATATACCTTATCTACAGTATGCACTGTGTCATTTTATCTTGCAGCGTCGATATCTGACTTTTTATGTATTTTGATATATCTTTTATTCATATGTTTTTCTTAATTATCAATTATGTTACGTCACTGATCACTTTGATTGATACAACTTTATATGCTTGCTGTTCATTTTGTACCAATGCTTGAGAAAGGCTCGTCGCTCTGTGCCACTTTATGGGTGAATAAAGTTCTTTGACTTTTTGGAAAGACCTTCGGAGTGAAGTCCAATTTTTTGTATATATATATATATATATATATATATATATATATATATTACTAGCAGGATGACCCGGCTTTGCACAGATATATTTCCACTATTTCACTTAATGTTTGTGTGTGAGGTTAAAAGATATCCAGTGTCACCCATAACAGTGACCTATAGCACCCCAACCCCTTAATAGTGACTTTAACAGCAGCTCGCCCCTTAACATTGTCCTCCACAGCAGTTTACCCCTTTAACAGTGACCTCTAGAGTTCCTCACCCTAATAACTGTGACCTTCACAGCTTCTCGCCCCATAACAGTTTTCTCCACAGCAGCCCATTTCCTTAACACTAAACCTTCACAGCACCCTGCCCCTTAACATTGATCTCCACAGCAGCCCACCCCCTTAACTATGATCTCCACAGAGGCCCCCATTTAACAATGACATCCACAGTACTTTGCCCCCTTAACATTGACCCCCAAAGTATGCAGCTCCCTTAACAGTAAACTTCACAGAACCCTGCCTCCTTAACTGGGACCTCCACAGTGTCATGCCCCTTTAAAAGTAACCTATACAGCACCTGCTCCCTTAACAATGACCTGCACAGTGGCCCACCACCTTAACTGTGACCTCTACAGCTTCTGTCCCCTTAACAGTGACCTCTACAGTACCCACCCCGTTAAAATTGACCTCCACAGTACCCTGGCCCTTTAACACTGATCTCCACAATGGACTTTACCTTTATAGTGAACCTCCACAGCGATCTACCTCTTAACAGTGGCCTCCACAGGGCCACGCCATCTTAACCTTGACCTCCACAGCAGTCTGCCCCTTAACAGTTAATCCCTAAGCATCCCACTCCCTTAACAGTGACCTCCACAGCATCATTCCCCCCTTAACAGAGACCTTCACAGCGGCCCACCCCTTTAACATTCACCTGCACATGACCCCTCCCCTTTATCAGTGACCATCCGACTGCGCCACACTCCCTTAGTATAAGACCTCCACAGCACCCTGTCCCCTAAATATAAGACTACCACAGCACACTTCCCCCTTAAAATCTGACATCCATAGCACTTCATCTCTTACCAGTGACCTCCACAGCACCACCCCTTCTCAACAGTGACCTCTAACAATTAAGAAAAATGGCTGAGTCGTTATGGCAACTTGATGTAACTGTGTGTGTCAAGACTAAAGGACTTGCAAGTGTCTATTGAATAATAAGGGTCATGTGACTGTGAGAATGGCTGTTATAATGTGAGAGAAGCTGCAAGCTCCTATTAGCTAATACATTTTTTGGGAATATCTCAAGAATAGTACGTTCTACCTGTGTAGAGAGCTGAGACCCATTCTATAACCTTCCCAGACACATAATATACCTATGTGCCAAATTTAGTGCAAATCAGTCCAGTTGTTTGGCCGCACATAAAGAACAGACAGAGACACAACAGACAGACAGAAACTCTGTCCCCTTAACTTCAGGACCGTCTTTATCAAGGGGCAAAAGGGGCAGCTGCCCCGGGCCCAGTTGCTCCTGGGGGGCCCAAGGCAGCTGCCTCTTGAGCCCTGCTAGCTACTGCCCCAGGTGTCAGGCTGTCAGCTACACAGGGGGTGCTGAGTCCAGGCATTGTACTGTTAGAGCTGTGAATGTGATCTAGGACCTTAGATGACATCATCACCATGTAACCAGTAACCTAGCAATATTACTGGTCACATGGCTATGAGGTCATCACAGGTCCTAACGGGAGTGTTGCAGTAGAAGTTTGGAGCTTTTTTGTGTGAAGATTACTTCAGAAAAAGGTGACAGGGGCTGTTATGCTAATATACTGTAAACTACTGTATAGTGGGGTGCTGTGTACTGTGGGGGGCCTATATACTGTGTGGGACTGTATACTGTGTGGGGGACTGTATACTGTGTGGGGCCTGTATACTGTGTGGGGCCTGTATACTGTGAGGGGCCTGTATACTGTGTGGGACTGTATACTGTGTGGGACTGTATACTGTGAGGGACTGTATACTGTGGGGGGGCTGTATACTGTGTCAGGCCTGGATTGTGTGGGGGCATGTATAGTGTGGGGGGCCTGAATGCTGTGGGGGGGCTGTATACTGTGGGGGCTGTATACTGTGGGGGCCTGATTACTGTGGGGGTCTGTATACTGTGGGGGGCCTGTATACTGTGGGTGGAGTCTTCAGAACTGGAAGTATTTACAGTCATTCACTGTACTCTACCAGATGTGTGGATTTTTTGTGTGTGTGTTGTGGTGGAGGGCTTGCATGCCTGCTAAGGTGTGGGAAGGCGGGATCCAGGGGGCCCAAATACATTTTTGCCCAGGGTCCAATCAATATTAAAGACAGCCCTGCTTAACTTTGACCTTTACAGCAGACCGCCCCTTTTAACAGTGAGATTCACAGCACCCTACTCCCTTGACAGTGACCTCCTCAGGGCCCGTCCCCTTAACAATGACCTCCACAGTACCCCGCTGCCTTAACAGTGACCTCCACAGTGTCCGCCTCTTTAGCAGTGACTTCCACAGCACCCTGCCCCTTTAACAGTGACCTTCACAGCACCCGCCTCTTTAATAGTGATCTCCACAGTAACTTCCACTGTGCCCGCTCATTTAACAGTGACCTCCACAGCGCCCTGTCCCTTTAATGCCAGGGCTATACGACGACATGTGTCACGCAACATTTTCTCTCAACAATTTTTATAATGATAGGCTCTGGCTCCCACCCAACACCTCTGCAAGTACAGTTAGGGGCGTAGTTACATCAAAACATTCGGGCTTGAGCCACGGATGTTTTGTCCAGTGCCCAGAATGCTATTCCCCACCCCCTTGTACTTGTTCCGCTGATCTGCTAGGCTGCTGCGAGGTCATGAATTAAGTCACTTCTGAGTGCTATCCCGTCCTGCGACGCGTGATCCTGCGAGACCCGTCACGGGAGGTAGGACGGGGTTGCACTCTGAAGTGACTAAACTCATGCTCACGCAGCAACCTAGCAGATCAGCGGAACAAGTACAAGGTGGGGGAAAATGACTTAATGTGGGTCAGTCCGGCAAATTACATAATGTGAGGCAGTGTGTGGCCAAATTACATAATGGGGGCAGTGTAGGGGGCAAATTACATAATGTGGGGCAGTGTGGGGGCAAATTAAATATAAATGGGTACTTCAGGATAGAAAAATAAATCCCCTATCCAAAGAATAGGAGATAAGTGTCTGATCGAGGGGGTCCAGCCGATGGGATCCCCCACAATCTCCTGTATGGTCCTCAGTATCTCCTTGGGTCCAGAGCGGTGGTCAACACTCCGACTCCATGTATCTATGGGAGAGCCGCAGATACAGCACTTGTGTATCTCTTTTTTTTCCTTAGATTCTTTTTATTTTCCAATACACAAAAAAGACAAATACATTAATGATCATAAATAGGGATGAGCGAACTCGAACTGTATAGTTCGGGTTCGTACCGAATTTTGGGGTGTCCGTGACACGGACCCGAACCCGGACATTTTCGTAAAAGTCCGGGTTCGGGTTCGGTGTTCGTCGCTTTCTTCGCGCTTTTGTGACGCTTTCTTGGCGCTTTTTGAAAGGCTGCAAAGCAGCCAATCAACAAGCGTCATACTACTTGCCCCAAGAGGCCATCACAGCCATGCCTACTATTGGCATGGCTGTGATTGGCCAGAGCACCATGTGACCCAGCCTCTATTTAAGCTGGAGTCACATAGCGCCGCCCGTCACTCTGCTCTGATTAGCGTAGGGAGAGGTTGCGGCTGCGACAGTAGGGCGAGATTAGGCAGATTAACTCCTCCAAAGGACTTGATTAACTGATCGATCTGCAGCTGTGGATCATTGAGCTGCTGATCCTCAATTGCTCACTGTTTTTAGGCTGCACAGACCGTTTGTCAGTCTCATTTTTCTGGGGTGATCGGCGGCCATTTTGTGTCTTGTGGTGCGCCAGCACAAGCTGCGACCAAGTGCATTTAACCCTCAATGGTGTGGTTGTTTTTTGGCTAAAGCCTACATCAGGGTGAAGCTGTCACACCAAGTGCATTTAACCAGCAATAGTCTGTTCATTTTTTGGCCATATACAAAATCAGGGGCAAGCTGCGCCTGTCACCAAGTGCATTTAACCCTCAATGGTGTGGTTGTTTTTTGGCTAAAGCCTACATCAGGGTGAAGCTGTCACACCAAGTGCATTTAACCAGCAATAGTCTGTTCATTTTTTGGCCATATACAAAATCAGGGGCAAGCTGCGCCTGTCACCAAGTGCATTTAACCCTCAATGGTGTGGTTGTTTTTTGGCTAAAGCCTACATCAGGGTGAAGCTGTCACACCAAGTGCATTTAACCAGCAATAGTCTGTTCATTTTTTGGCCATATACAAAATCAGGGGCAAGCTGCGCCTGTCACCAAGTGCATTTAACCCTCAATGGTGTGGTTGTTTTTTGGCTAAAGCCTACATCAGGGTGAAGCTGTCACACCAAGTGCATTTAACCAGCAATAGTCTGTTCATTTTTTGGCCATATCCCAGTCTAATTCTGTCACTAAATCCATACCGGTCACCCAGCGCCTAAATACTAGGCCTCAAATTTATATCCAGCTAAATCTGTCCCTAGTGCTGTAGCTGGGCGAGTTATTTAGTGTCCGTTCAAGCACATTTCTTGTTCTGGGTTGAAATACAATTCCCAATTTAGCAATTTCATAATTTAGTGGTTCCTGCTATATCAGAGCTATTTGAAATCTATCCCAAAAAGGGTATATAATATTGAAGGTGCACATTGGGTCATTCAGAATAACTTCACACACACCCGCTACTGTGTATTTCCAAGTCTAATTCTGTCACTAAACCCATACCTGTCACCCAGCGCCTAAATACTAGGCCTCAAATTTAAATCCCTCTAAATCTCTCGTTACCCACCGCTGTACTGTTGTTGCTGGGCAAGATATTTAGTGTCCGTCAAAGCACATTTTTTGTTCTGGGTTGAAGTACAATTCCCAATTTAGCAATTTCATAATTTAGTGGTTTCTGCTATATCAGAGCTATTTGAAATCTATCCCTAAAAGGGTATATAATATTGAAGGTGCACATAGGGTCATTCAGAATAACTTCACACACACGCTTCTGTGCATTTCCAAGTCTAATTCTGTCACTAAATCCATACCGGTGACCCAGCGCCTAAATACTAGGCCTCAAATTTAAATCCCTCTAAATCTCTCGTTACCCACCACTGTACTGTTGTTGCTGGGCAAGATATTTAGTGTCCGTCAAAGCACATTTTTTGTTCTGGGTTGAAGTACAATTCCCAATTTAGCAATTTCATAATTTAGTGGTTTCTGCTATATCAGAGCTATTTGAAATCTATCCCTAAAAGGGTATATAATATTGAAGGTGCACATAGGGTCATTCAGAATAACTTCACACACACGCTTCTGTGCATTTCCAAGTCTAATTCTGTCACTAAATCCATACCGGTGACCCAGCGCCTAAATACTAGGCCTCAAATTTAAATCCCTCTAAATCTCTCGTTACCCACCACTGTACTGTTGTTGCTGGGCAAGATATTTAGTGTCCGTCAAAGCACATTTTTTGTTCTGGGTTGAAGTACAATTCCCAATTTAGCAATTTCATAATTTAGTGGTTTCTGCTATATCAGAGCTATTTGAAATCTATCCCTAAAAGGGTATATAATATTGAAGGTGCACATAGGGTCATTCAGAATAACTTCACACACACGCTTCTGTGCATTTCCAAGTCTAATTCTGTCACTAAATCCATACCGGTGACCCAGCGCCTAAATACTAGGCCTCAAATTTAAATCCCTCTAAATCTCTCGTTACCCACCGCTGTACTGTTGTTGCTGGGCAAGATATTTAGTGTCCGTCAAAGCACATTTTTTGTTCTGGGTTGAAGTACAATTCCCAATTTAGCAATTTCATAATTTAGTGGTTCCTGCTATATCAGAGCTATTTGAAATCTATCCCAAAAAGGGTATATAATATTGAAGGTGCACATTGGGTCATTCAGAATAACTTCACACACACCCGCTACTGTGTATTTCCAAGTCTAATTCTGTCACTAAACCCATACCTGTCACCCAGCGCCTAAATACTAGGCCTCAAATTTAAATCCCTCTAAATCTCTCGTTACCCACCGCTGTACTGTTGTTGCTGGGCAAGATATTTAGTGTCCGTCAAAGCACATTTTTTGTTCTGGGTTGAAGTACAATTCCCAATTTAGCAATTTCATAATTTAGTGGTTTCTGCTATATCAGAGCTATTTGAAATCTATCCCTAAAAGGGTATATAATATTGAAGGTGCACATAGGGTCATTCAGAATAACTTCACACACACGCTTCTGTGCATTTCCAAGTCTAATTCTGTCACTAAATCCATACCGGTGACCCAGCGCCTAAATACTAGGCCTCAAATTTAAATCCCTCTAAATCTCTCGTTACCCACCGCTGTACTGTTGTTGCTGGGCAAGATATTTAGTGTCCGTCAAAGCACATTTTTTGTTCTGGGTTGAAGTACAATTCCCAATTTAGCAATTTCATAATTTAGTGGTTTCTGCTATATCAGAGCTATTTGAAATCTATCCCTAAAAGGGTATATAATATTGAAGGTGCACATAGGGTCATTCAGAATAACTTCACACACACGCTTCTGTGCATTTCCAAGTCTAATTCTGTCACTAAATCCATACCGGTGACCCAGCGCCTAAATACTAGGCCTCAAATTTAAATCCCTCTAAATCTCTCGTTACCCACCACTGTACTGTTGTTGCTGGGCAAGATATTTAGTGTCCGTCAAAGCACATTTTTTGTTCTGGGTTGAAGTACAATTCCCAATTTAGCAATTTCATAATTTAGTGGTTCCTGCTATATCAGAGCTATTTGAAATCTATCCCAAAAAGGGTATATAATATTGAAGGTGCACATTGGGTCATTCAGAATAACTTCACACACACCCGCTACTGTGTATTTCCAAGTCTAATTCTGTCACTAAACCCATACCTGTCACCCAGCGCCTAAATACTAGGCCTCAAATTTAAATCCCTCTAAATCTCTCGTTACCCACCGCTGTACTGTTGTTGCTGGGCAAGATATTTAGTGTCCGTCAAAGCACATTTTTTGTTCTGGGTTGAAGTACAATTCCCAATTTAGCAATTTCATAATTTAGTGGTTTCTGCTATATCAGAGCTATTTGAAATCTATCCCTAAAAGGGTATATAATATTGAAGGTGCACATAGGGTCATTCAGAATAACTTCACACACACGCTTCTGTGCATTTCCAAGTCTAATTCTGTCACTAAATCCATACCGGTGACCCAGCGCCTAAATACTAGGCCTCAAATTTAAATCCCTCTAAATCTCTCGTTACCCACCGCTGTACTGTTGTTGCTGGGCAAGATATTTAGTGTCCGTCAAAGCACATTTTTTGTTCTGGGTTGAAGTACAATTCCCAATTTAGCAATTTCATAATTTAGTGGTTCCTGCTATATCAGAGCTATTTGAAATCTATCCCAAAAAGGGTATATAATATTGAAGGTGCACATTGGGTCATTCAGAATAACTTCACACACACCCGCTACTGTGTATTTCCAAGTCTAATTCTGTCACTAAACCCATACCTGTCACCCAGCGCCTAAATACTAGGCCTCAAATTTAAATCCCTCTAAATCTCTCGTTACCGCTGTACTGTTGTAGCTGGGAAAGTTATTTAGTGCCCGTCAAAGCACATTTTTTGTTCTGGGTTGAAGTACAATTCCCAATTTAGCAATTTCATAATTTAGTGGTTCCTGCTATATCAGAGCTATTTGAAATCTATCCCAAAAAGGGTATATAATATTCAAGGTGCACATTGGGTCATTCAGAATAACTTCACACACACGCTTCTGTGCATTTCCAAGTCTAATTCTGTCACTAAATCCATACCGGTCACCCAGCGCCTAAATACTAGGCCTCAAATTTATATCCCGCTGAATTTGAATACAATACATTGGGCCAAATAATATATTTGTTGTTGTGGTGAACCATAACAATGAGAAAAACATCTAGTAAGGGACGCGGACGTGGACATGGTCGTGGTGGTGTTAGTGGACCCTCTGGTGCTGGGAGAGGACGTGGCCGTTCTGCCACATCCACACGTCCTAGTGTACCAACTACCTCAGGTCCCAGTAGCCGCCAGAATTTACAGCGATATATGGTGGGGCCCAATGCCGTTCTAAGGATGGTAAGGCCTGAGCAGGTACAGGCATTAGTCAATTGGGTGGCCGACAGTGGATCCAGCACGTTCACATTATCTCCCACCCAGTCTTCTGCAGAAAGCGCACAGATGGCGCCTGAAAACCAACCCCATCAGTCTGTCACATCACCCCCATGCATACCAGGGAAACTGTCTCAGCCTCAAGTTATGCAGCAGTCTCTTATGCTGTTTGAAGACTCCGCTGGCAGGGTTTCCCAAGGGCATCCACCTAGCCCTTCCCCAGCGGTGAAAGACATAGAATGCACTGACGCACAACCACTTATGTTTCCTGATGATGAGGACATGGGAATACCACCTCAGCATGTCTCTGATGATGACGAAACACAGGTGCCAACTGCTGCGTCTTTCTGCAGTGTGCAGACTGAACAGGAGGTCAGGGATCAAGACTGGGTGGAAGACGATGCAGGGGACGATGAGGTCCTAGACCCCACATGGAATGAAGGTCGTGCCACTGACTTTCACAGTTCGGAGGAAGAGGCAGTGGTGAGACCGAGCCAACAGCGTAGCAAAAGAGGGAGCAGTGGGCAAAAGCAGAACACCCGCCGCCAAGAGACTCCGCCTGCTACTGACCGCCGCCATCTGGGACCGAGCACCCCAAAGGCAGCTTCAAGGAGTTCCCTGGCATGGCACTTCTTCAAACAATGTGCTGACGACAAGACCCGAGTGGTTTGCACGCTGTGCCATCAGAGCCTGAAGCGAGGCATTAACGTTCTGAACCTGAGCACAACCTGCATGACCAGGCACCTGCATGCAAAGCATGAACTGCAGTGGAGTAAACACCTTAAAACCAAGGAAGTCACTCAGGCTCCCCCTGCTACCTCTTCTGCTGCTGCCGCCTCGGCCTATTCTGCTGCTGCCGCCTCGGCCTCTTCCTCCGCCTCTGGAGGAACGTTGGCACCTGCCGCCCAGCAAACAGGGGATGTACCACCAACACCACCACCACCACCTCCGTCACCAAGCGTCTCAACCATGTCACACGCCAGCGTTCAGCTCTCCATCTCACAAACATTTGATAGAAAGCGTAAATTCCCACCTAGCCACCCTCGATCCCTGGCCCTGAATGCCAGCATTTCTAAA
The DNA here is from genome assembly GCF_014858855.1 of Bufo gargarizans. Lineage (NCBI taxonomy): Eukaryota > Metazoa > Chordata > Amphibia > Anura > Bufonidae > Bufo > Bufo gargarizans. Next base: position 138,609,988 of record NC_058082.1, on the reverse strand, counting down.
CTACTGGCCTATGAAATGCTGTCATTTAGGCTGGTGGACACAGACAGCTTCAAACAGCTCATGTCGCTTGCTGTCCCACAGTATGTTGTTCCCAGCCGGCACTACTTCTCCAAGAGAGCCGTGCCTTCCCTGCACAACCAAGTATCCGATAAAATCAAGTGTGCACTGCGCAACGCCATCTGTAGCAAGGTCCACCTAACCACAGATACGTGGACCAGTAAGCACGGCCAGGGACGCTATATCTCCCTAACTGCACACTGGGTAAATGTAGTGGCAGCTGGGCCCCAGGCGGAGAGCTGTTTGGCGCACGTCCTGCCGCCGCCAAGGATCGCAGGGCAACATTCTTTGCCTCCTGTTGCCACCTCCTCCTTCTCGGCTTCCTCCTCCTCTTCTTCCACCTGCTCATCCAGTCAGCCACACACCTTCACCACCAACTTCAGCACAGCCCGGGGTAAACGTCAGCAGGCCATTCTGAAACTCATATGTTTGGGGGACAGGCCCCACACCGCACAGGAGTTGTGGCGGGGTATTGAACAACAGACCGACGAGTGGTTGCTGCCGGTGAGCCTCAAGCCCGGCCTGGTGGTGTGTGATAATGGGCGAAATCTCGTTGCAGCTCTGGGACTAGCCAATTTGACGCACATCCCTTGCCTTGGCGCATGTGCTGAATTTGGTGGTGCAGAAGTTCATTCACAACTACCCCGACATGTCAGAGCTGCTGCATAAAGTGCGGGCCGTCTGTTCGCGCTTCCGGCGTTCACATCCTGCCGCTGCTCGCCTGTCTGCGCTACAGCGTAACTTCGGCCTTCCCGCTCACCGCCTCATATGCGACGTGCCCACCAGGTGGAACTCCACCTTGCACATGCTGGACAGACTGTGCGAGCAGCAGCAGGCCATAGTGGAGTTTCAGCTGCAGCACGCACGGGTCAGTCGCACTACAGAACAGCACCACTTCACCACCAATGACTGGGCCTCCATGCGAGACCTGTGTGCCCTGTTGCGCTGTTTCGAGTACTCCACCAACATGGCCAGTGGCGATGACACCGTTATCAGCGTTACAATACCACTTCTATGTCTCCTTGAGAAAACACTTAGGGCGATGATGGAACAGGAGGTGGCCCAGGAGGAGGAGGAGGAGGATGAGGAAGAGGGGTCATTTTTAGCACTTTCAGGCCAGTCTCTTCGAAGTGACTCAGAGGGAGGTTTTTTGCAACAGCAGAGGCCAGGTACAAATGTGGCCAGCCAGGGCCCACTACTGGAGGACGAGGAGGACGAGGATGAGGAGGAGGTGGAGGAGGATGAGGATGAAGCATGGTCACAGCGGGGTGGCACCCAACGCAGCTCGGGTCCATCACTGGTGCGTGGCTGGGGGGAAAGGCAGGACGATGACGATACGCCTCCCACAGAGGACAGCTTGTCCTTACCCCTGGGCAGCCTGGCACACATGAGCGACTACATGCTGCAGTGCCTGCGCAACGACAGCAGAGTTGCCCACATTTTAACCTGTGCGGACTACTGGGTTGCCACCCTGCTGGATCCACGCTACAAAGACAATGTGCCCACCTTACTTCCTGCACTGGAGCGTGATAGGAAGATGCGCGAGTACAAGCGCACGTTGGTAGACGCGCTACTGAGAGCATTCCCAAATGTCACAGGGGAACAAGTGGAAGCCCAAGGCCAAGGCAGAGGAGGAGCAAGAGGTCGCCAAGGCAGCTGTGTCACGGCCAGCTCCTCTGAGGGCAGGGTTAGCATGGCAGAGATGTGGAAAACTTTTGTCAACACGCCACAGCTAACTGCACCACCACCTGATACGCAACGTGTTAGCAGGAGGCAACATTTCACTAACATGGTGGAACAGTACGTGTGCACACCCCTCCACGTACTGACTGATGGTTCGGCCCCATTCAACTTCTGGGTCTCTAAATTGTCCACGTGGCCAGAGCTAGCCTTTTATGCCTTGGAGGTGCTGGCCTGCCCGGCAGCCAGCGTTTTGTCTGAACGTGTATTCAGCACGGCAGGGGGCGTCATTACAGACAAACGCAGCCGCCTGTCTACAGCCAATGTGGACAAGCTGACGTTCATAAAAATGAACCAGGCATGGATCCCACAGGACCTGTCCGTCCCTTGTCCAGATTAGACATTAACTACCTCCCCATAACCATATATTATTGGACTCCAGGGCACTTCCTCATTCAATCCTATTTTTATTTTCATTTTACCATTATATTGCGATGCTACCCAAAGTTGAATGAACCTCTCCTCTGCCTGTGTGCTAGGCCTAAATATATGCCAATGGACTGTTGCAGTGGTGGCTGACATGAAGCCTGATTCTCTGCTATGACATGCAGACTAATTCTCTGCTGACATGAAGCCAGATTGTCTGTTACGGGACCTCTCTCCTCTGCCTGGGTGCTGGGCCTAAATTTATGACAATGGACTGTTGCAGTGGTGGCTGACGTGAAGCCTGATTCTCTGCTATGACATGCAGACTGATTCTCTGCTGACATGAAGCCAGATCGTCTGTTACGGGACCTCTCTGCTCTGCCTGTGTGCTAGGCCTAAATATATGCCAATGGACTGTTGCAGTGGTGGGTGACGTGAAGCCTCATTCTCTGCTATGACATGCAGACTGATTCTCTGCTGACATGAAGCCAGATTGTCTGTTACGGGACCTCTCTGCTCTGCCTGTGTGCTAGGCCTAAATATATGCCAATGGACTGTTGCAGTGGTGGGTGACGTGAAGCCTCATTCTCTGCTATGACATGCAGACTGATTCTCTGCTGTCATGAAGCCAGATTGTCTGTTACGGGACCTCTCTGCTCTGCCTGTGTGCTAGGCCTAAATATATGCCAATGGACTGTTGCAGTGGTGGGTGACGTGAAGCCTCATTCTCTGCTATGACATGCAGACTGATTCTCTGCTGACATGAAGCCAGATTGTCTGTTACGGGACCTCTCTGCTCTGCCTGTGTGCTAGGCCTAAATATATGCCAATGGACTGTTGCAGTGGTGGGTGACGTGAAGCCTCATTCTCTGCTATGACATGCAGACTGATTCTCTGCTGTCATGAAGCCAGATTGTCTGTTACGGGACCTCTCTGCTCTGCCTGTGTGCTAGGCCTAAATATATGCCAATGGACTGTTGCAGTGGTGGGTGACGTGAAGCCTCATTCTCTGCTATGACATGCAGACTAATTCTCTGCTGACATGAAGACAGATTCTCTGTTACGGGACCTCTCTCCTCTGCCTGTGTGTGTGCTGGGCCTAAATATATGCCAATGGACTGTTGCAGTGGTGGCTGACGTGAAGCCTCATTCTCTGCTATGACATGCAGACTGATTCTCTGCTGACATGAAGCCAGATTCTCTGTTACGGGACCTCTCTCCTCTGCCTGTGTGTGTGCTGGGCCTAAATATATGCCAATGGACTGTTGCAGTGGTGGCTGACGTGAAGCCTCATTCTCTGCTATGACATGCAGACTGATTCTCTGCTGACATGAAGCCAGATTCTCTGTTACGGGACCTCTCTCCTCTGCCTGTGTGTGTGCTGGGCCTAAATATATGCCAATGGACTGTTGCAGTGGTGGCTGACGTGAAGCCTCATTCTCTGCTATGACATGCAGACTGATTCTCTGCTGACATGAAGCCAGATTCTCTGTTACGGGACCTCTCTCCTCTGCCTGTGTGTGTGCTGGGCCTAAATATATGCCAATGGACTGTTGCAGTGGTGGCTGACGTGAAGCCTCATTCTCTGCTATGACATGCAGACTAATTCTCTGCTGACATGAAGACAGATTCTCTGTTACGGGACCTCCCTCCTCTGCCTGGGTGCTGGGCCTAAATATATGCCAATGGACTGTTGCAGTGGTGGCTGACGTGAAGCCTCATTCTCTGCTATGACATGCAGACTGATTCTCTGCTGACATGAAGCCAGATTCTCTGTTACGGGACCTCTCTCCTCTGCCTGTGTGTGTGCTGGGCCTAAATATATGCCAATGGACTGTTGCAGTGGTGGCTGACGTGAAGCCTCATTCTCTGCTATGACATGCAGACTGATTCTCTGCTGACATGAAGCCAGATTCTCTGTTACGGGACCTCTCTCCTCTGCCTGTGTGTGTGCTGGGCCTAAATATATGCCAATGGACTGTTGCAGTGGTGGCTGACGTGAAGCCTCATTCTCTGCTATGACATGCAGACTAATTCTCTGCTGACATGAAGACAGATTCTCTGTTACGGGACCTCCCTCCTCTGCCTGGGTGCTGGGCCTAAATATATGCCAATGGACTGTTGCAGTGGTGGCTGACGTGAAGCCTCATTCTCTGCTATGACATGCAGACTGATTCTCTGCTGACATGAAGACAGATTCTCTGTTACGGGACCTCTCTCCTCTGCCTGTGTGCTAGGCCTAAATATATGCCAATGGACTGTTGCAGTGGTGGGTGACGTGAAGCCTCATTCTCTGCTATGACATGCAGACTGATTCTCTGCTGTCATGAAGCCAGATTGTCTGTTACGGGACCTCTCTGCTCTGCCTGTGTGCTAGGCCTAAATATATGCCAATGGACTGTTGCAGTGGTGGGTGACGTGAAGCCTCATTCTCTGCTATGACATGCAGACTAATTCTCTGCTGACATGAAGACAGATTCTCTGTTACGGGACCTCTCTCCTCTGCCTGTGTGTGTGCTGGGCCTAAATATATGCCAATGGACTGTTGCAGTGGTGGCTGACGTGAAGCCTCATTCTCTGCTATGACATGCAGACTGATTCTCTGCTGACATGAAGCCAGATTCTCTGTTACGGGACCTCTCTCCTCTGCCTGTGTGCTAGGCCTAAATATATGCCAATGGACTGTTGCAGTGGTGGCTGACGTGAAGCCTCATTCTCTGCTATGACATGCAGACTAATTCTCTGCTGACATGAAGACAGATTCTCTGTTACGGGACCTCTCTCCTCTGCCTGGGTGCCGGGGCCTAAATATCTGAGAATGGACTGTTCCAGTGGTGGGTGACGGGAAGCCAGATTCTCTGCTATGGAACCTCTCTCCAATTGATTTTGGTTAATTTTTATTTATTTAATTTTTATTTTAATTAATTTCCCTATCCACATTTGTTTGCAGGGGATTTACCTACATGTTGCTGCCTTTTGCAGCCCTCTAGCCCTTTCCTGGGCTGTTTTACAGCCGTTTTAGTGCCGAAAAGTTCGGGTCCCCATTGACTTCAATGGGGTTCGGGTTCGGGACGAAGTTCGGATCGGGTTCGGATCCCGAACCCGAACATTTCCGGGATGTTCGGCCGAACTTCTCGAACCCGAACATCCAGGTGTTCGCTCAACTCTAATCATAAACCATCTTTCCCATTTACCCACCCCCTACCACCCCTTTAGAGAGGGAGGGGGGGAGGAGATACGCGTAACCACGACCAACAAACAAAAAAAAAAAAAAAAAAAAAAAAATCATAAATAAATAATGATAGTATATCCAGCCCTAAAGTACCCAGTTATTCCATATTTCATCAACTTTTTTTGCTTTTCTACTTTGGCCCTCCATCATTCGTTCTTCCTTAATCAGATTATCCACTGCTTTCCTCCACTGTCCCACTGTTGGAGGGTCCGCCCCTACCCATTTCCTGAGTATAAGGAGTCTAGCTTGAAATAGTATCTTTTTTAGAACAGTTCGTAAATCTCTATTTAGGCCCAGATGTTCTGTTGCCCCCAGGATACAAATCATAGGATCTTCAGATATCTGAACCTTCAATTTCAAATATATCATATCTGTTATTTCTGTCCAATACCTAAACAGTTTTGGGCATCTCCAAAAACAATGTATTAGATCAGCGTTCTCTCCCCCGCATTTTATACAATTATCAGAATCTCTTACACCCATTCTTTTCAATATCCATGGCGCTCGATGGAGCCTATGGACTACAAAAAATTGTGAGATCTTATGTGAGCCCCTATTTGAGACTCCCGCATAGCTTTTTAATGCATCATTCCATTTTTCCTCCGTAAAAAATTGTAATTCATTTTCCCATTTTTTCCTAGCAGGCATTGTAATCAGTTTTTTTTTCCCTTCCATCAATATCCTATATCTTTTAGCCGTTGTACCTCCTCTTTCAACCACGTTAATGAAATTGTACAGTGTGTCAGATGTTTCTACCTTATATTTATCCACGTTCCTAACTGTATACAATGCGTTTTTAAGCTGGAAATATTTATATATGTCCCTTTGTGGTATACCAAACTCTCTAACCATTGTATTGAAGTCTTTTAGTTTACCCTGTTCAAATATCTGATTTAGATACTTCACCCCTTTTTTTTCCCAATCTACATAAGCCTTAATCCGTTGCAATTCCTTGAGATGAATATTTTTCCAAATCGGTGTATAGTGCAAAAACCCCTTAATCTCTAATATCTTTTTGATTTCCGTCCATACGTGTTCCAATAGGTTTAAAACTCTATTTCCAATATTATTTCTACCAAGTGTACCTGATTCCAATACCTCTAAGTAATTCCATTCTTCTTTCCACCCCACTCTATTCAATGCCTGCCTACCCACTAAACCATTTAAGCTAGCTTTAATATGAGCATATTGTGTAATTAAATAGTAAAGAGCCCAATTTGGGACAGCTAACCCACCTTCTCTCACTGGCAGCTGAAGTATCTCTCTCTTTATTCTGGGGGTCGTACCTTTCCAAAGGAAATCTCCCATTAGCCTATCAAGTAGTCTAAAGGTATCCTGTGGCAACCTAACTGGGGCGTTTTGAAGAACATAAAGTATCTTGGGGAGGAAGACCATTTTTATTAAATTTACCCGACCCTGTATTGACATCGGTAATTTTCGCCAAATATGTATTTTGGCCCTAAGTTCTTTTATGAGGGGTAGAACGTTTAATTTTTCGTATTCTTCAACATTTCCAGAAATTTGTATCCCCAAATATTTAAAGTTTTCCTGTTTACCAAGCGCCTGCACCTTTAAATCCTCCTGTGGTTGTGCATCTCCCAACATCAACATGTATGATTTCCCCCAATTTATATTTAATCCTGAAAAAAAACCAAACTTATCTACTATCTGCATAACTCTGTTAAACTGATCCCCAGTATTGTGCATAAATAACAAAATGTCATCTGCATACATTAATAGTTTTTCTTCCCCACCCTCATAGTGAAAACCCTTAATCTCCCTATCACTTCTTATTATGCATGTCAGTGGTTCAATCGCAATAGCAAATAATAGTGGAGAGAGAGGGCATCCCTGCCTAGTGCCCCGATATAGGGCAAGGGGCAGGGACAAGCTCCCGTCCACCATCACTCTAGCCCTAGGGTTGTGATATATTAGCTGTACCCACCTTATAAATCCCTCCCCTATACCGACCCTTTTTAATACTATCCATAAATATTCCCATTCAATACAATCAAATGCCTTTTGGGCGTCTAGTGAAAGTAACGCTTTCTCCCCCGCCTCTAATCTATTGGCTTCAATATTTAGAAACAGCCTTCTTATATTTGCATATATCGTTCTACCGGGTATAAAGCCAGTTTGGTCTTCATTTATTACACTTTTAACCACTTTTGATAGCCTATCTGCCAAAACTTTTGCCAAAATTTTAACATCCGTATTTAAGAGTGATATTGGCCTATATGACCCAGGTTCTAGTTGTTCTTTGTTCTTTTTAGGGATTAGTGTAATAATTGCCTCTTTCATAGAGTCTGGTAAATCCCCAACCTTTTTAGCCTCATCCAAAGTTATTTTTAATTCGGGTACTAACACCTGGGAAAAAGTTTTATATACTTCGAAGGGGAGCCCATCACAACCTGGTGCTTTTTCAGATTTTACCTGCCCCAACGCCTCATTTATTTCATTCGTCGATATTTCTTTTTCTAAAAATTCTTTTTGGGCCTGGGATATCTCTCTGAGGGGAATCTGGTCTAGATATACCTCTAAATCTTGTATTGAGTACTGTGCTTTAGACTTATATATCTCCTGAAAATATTCCAAAAACACTCCTTTAATTCCTTCTGGGGTGTTAATTATTGTACCCATTTTATCTTTAATCGCACCTATCCAAGATTTCCCTCTTTGATTTTTCACTATACTTGCCAAAATTTTACCGACTTTTTCTCCCTCTGAGGCTAGACGGATCCCTTTAAAAAGTAGTTCTTTCCTGCTTCTCTCCATTTGATATAACTTTAGTTTTTCCTGTTCTTCCTCCCATATTTTCTTATTATATTCGGTAGGGTATTTTACACATATTATTCGCGCTTCTTGAACTTTTTTTTCCAATACAATCCCCATTTCCCTTGTGGTTTTTTTCAAGTAGTTCACTTTTTTAAAAAGCAATCCTCTCAGATATGCTTTAGCAGTGTCCCAAACAATTAACTTACTAGCAGAGTGGTTATTCTCCCCCAAAAACTTTTTTAATTCTTCGGATATACTTTCTTTATCTGAAATAATTGATAACCAATGTGGGTTAAACTTAAACAGTGGTAATTCCCTCTTTTTATTCAAATCTAATTCCATTACCACTGCATTATGGTCTGATAGGGCCATGGGCAAATACTGTATTTTCATCCTATTATAGGCCATTAAGTTCTTATTTCCCAGGACCATATCTATTCTGGACCAAGTTTGATGAGTTTTAGAGTAACACGAATACATAATTTCATCCGGGTTCTGAAACCGCCAAACATCTACCCAATTAAATTCATGGGCTAGTTTAAAAAAATCTACTTTTTGCGTTCTTCCCCCTCTGCTAAGGGTTCTGTCCTTGAGTGGATCCATTACCGCGTTATAATCTCCTATTGCTATCATTATAGATTCCGATCTATTCAGCATAAATCTATACAGTTGGTACAAAACTTCTGACTTATATGGTGGAGGAATATATATGTTTGCAATTACCATTTTAACTCCTTCTAAGTTACAATGTAAGAAGAGGTACCTGCCACAGTCATCAGCCTCATGTGCCAAGCACTCAAATTTAATTTTGTTATGAACCAAAATTGAGACCCCTCTTGAGTAGGTAGTATATACAGAATGGTAACTTTCCCCTATCCATCTCTTCTCCAACCATCTTAGAGATTCCTTATCCAAATGTGTCTCCTGTAAGCAGATGATGGCTGGCAGGAACCTCTTCATCCACTCAAGGACAGCATGTCTCTTTACTCTCTCACGTAATCCTCTAGCATTCAATGAAACAATTCTAACCATTCAGCAGGGGGGGATAAGAAAAAAAAAAAAAAAAAAAAAAAAGCCAAAAAACAAACAAAAAAAATAAATAAAATAAAATAAAATAAAACAAAACAAAACGCATCTCTCCTTCCCCCCGACCCACCAATACCCGCCCCCCCCAAATAGTCACCCGGTCTGCTAACCGGCAGTCCGAGGGACTCCATAACCTAGCATAATAGCTCCTTTTCCCCCTTTACCACCCCCCCGCACGAATGCCCTCCCTATCCGCCCACTCGCTAGCCTTTTCCGGATCCTGAAAAAACACACAGTTTCCTTTAAATTCCACCCTTAACTTAGCCGGGAAGAGCAAGCTATACTTTAAGCCTGCCTCCCTTAATCTTTTTTTTACAGAAATAAACTCTCTTCTACGGGCATTGGTGTTTGCAGAGTAATCTGGAAATAATCTTATTTTTTCCCCCTGTATCCGATATTTTTCAGAATTTCTGGCGTCAGCTAATATAGTATCACGATCTTTAGTTAATAAACATTTCACCAGTATCGGCCTTGGATAGTCCCCTGGAGCCCTATTTTTTGTAGGGACCCTATGTGCTCTTTCAATAACGAACAGGGGGGAAAGAGTACCTTCCTTACAATTCTCCATGATCCATTTTTCCATAAATTCAGTACAATTATCCCCCTCTGCGCGCTCTGGGACCCCTACACATCTTATATTGGATCTTCTTGATCTATCTTCCTGACTTATTAATTTTTGTTCCATATTAGTATTCCCTTCCTTTAGGCAAACCACCTCCTTCTGTAAGTTTTGTACTAAATGTTCCAAAACAGGGACCCTTTTTTCCATCTCATATAGACGCTGCCTAATTTTTTCCATCTCATCCCGTATTATACTAACATCCGTTTGCACTGCCCCGATCTGCGTCACTAGATTCCCCATTACGTTCTCCATCCTCGAGACAGTGCAAAAAATATCTTTTACCATGTTCAGATCTATCTCCGTAGATGGCGCTGAGGGTCTCCTCACTTCAGCCCCCCCCATAAACCTATCTTCATGTGTCAAACCCTGAGGCTCTACTTCCATACTTTTCTTTATCTGCGAGGGGCTAGAACCCGGTGAATTTGGAATCAAAAATTTATTTAATCCTTGTTGTTTGGATCCACACTCTAACCCTGTTACCGATCTCCTACCGCCACCGCCAATAGGGCCGCGCTGCTCCTCCCTTCTCTTAGCTGGCATCTCTACTCCTGATCTCCCCCTCTCCTTCCGTATTACCAAAATATATATATATATATATATAATTGTCATAGAGAACATCAGGTCTATAAAAACAATCAAAATACACTTTACAATCTGGTGAGCTATTACCAAAATTCTAACAGTTCAGATAGACCATGTAATTTGACTCCAGGGAGAGTAGGAAAAGGAAAAGAAAAAAAATAAAAAATTGTTAGCAACACATAACAGTTACTGTTATAAGAACGGGGGAATGGGTGAAGGGGGCACACAAAAGGGAAGAGAAAAAAAAACACAAAAAAAAAACAAAGAGGCACAAGTCCAGCAACAGAATCGCAAACGTTTTTCCCTATAAACATGAACAAGGAAAAGAGGAAACAAAAAAAACAGGAGTTTTGAAGTTGTTAATATTATTAATGATGTTATTAAGGGCCTTTGCTCCTGAAGCCAGTTCTTGAAAGGGTTAATCAGAGTTAGTCAGAAGGGTTAATCAGAGTTAGTCAGAATTCAGCTGGCGGGTGGAGAGGGAAAAAAAAAAAAAACACCACAACTATGTTGGGGGGGTTGAACAAGATGGGGGAAAGATTATGAATTCGGTCTTATCCATGTTAAGATTAAGAAAGCGAGAGGCAAAGAAGGATGATATAGAAGATAGACATTGTGGGATTCTTGATAGTAAGGTGGTGATGTCTGGACCAGGGAGGTAGATTTGTGTGTCGTCAGCGTAGGAGTGATACTGAAAGCCATGGGACTCTATGAGCCTTCCAAAGCCGAAAGTGTAGATAGAGAAGAGCAGGGGTCCTAGGACAGAGCCTTGCGGGACAACAACAGAGAGGGAATGAGACGAGGAGGTGGTGTGGAAGTGCGAGACGCTAAACGTCCGGTCTGTGAGGTATGATGTAATCCAGGAGAGGGCCAGGTCAGTGATGCCAAGAGATGAGAGAGTTTGCAACAGAAAGGAGTGGTCAACAGTGTCGAAGGCAGAGGACAGGTCAAGGAGAAGGAGGACAGAGTATTGTTTCTTGGTTTTTCCAGTGATTAGGTCATTGGTCACTTTGGTAAGGGCAGTCTCGGTTGAGTGGTGGAGTCGGAAGCCAGTTTGTAGGCGGTCAAAGAGGGAGCAGGATGAGAGGTGGGAGTACAGTTCTGAATGGACATGTTGTTCAAGTAGCTTTGAGGCATACAGAAGAAGTGATATGGGGCGATAACTGGACAAGGAAGATGGGTCAAGTGAAGGCTTTTTGAGGATGGGCATAATGGTAGCATATTTAAAAGCAGAGGGGAAGACACCAGAGTTTAGTGATAGGTTGAGGAGATGAGTTAGGGCTGGGATAAACACTGTGGTGAGGTTAGGGATGAGGTGGGATGGGAATGGGTCAAGTGCAGAGGTGGTCAGATGAGATGTGGAGGGTTTCTTCTGTAATGGTGGAGAAGCAGGTTTTGGGAGAAGAGGACTGAGTAGTTGTGTAGAGGGTCTGTGGGGACTGTGTAGTAAAGCTTTCTCTGATGTGGACTATCTTTTGTTTGAAATATTTGGCAAAATCCTGAGCTGAGAAGAGAGGAGAGGGTGGGGGCGCTGGGGGACGGAGAAGAGAGTTAAAAGTGCTAAAAAGTTGTTTAGAGCTGTGTGACAGGGAAGAGAAGTAGGCCTGTTTTGCATCAGCGAGTGAGGATTTGAATATGAGAAGGGATTGCTTGTATGCGGTGAAATGATCTTTAGAATGGGATTTCTTCCATCGCCGCTTAGCAGCCCTGGAAGCTTGTCTGAGTTTTTTGGTCAGGTTGGTGTGCCAGGGTTGCCTGTTGATTTTTGGGATTTTGTTGTGTGTGAGGGGGGCAACAGTGTCCAGAGCTGTTCTTATTGTGGTGTTATATAGGGTGGTAGCAGCTTCTGAGTCTTGGAGGCAATAGATGGTAGAGAGTGGGAGAAGAGAGTCAGAAAGCAAGCGAAAGTCAAGATGTTTGAGGTTCCTGCGGGGGTGTGCTAGTGTGTGGACCGGGGGAGCTGCAGAAGAGACCAGTGAAGAGAAGGCAAGTAGGTTGTGGTCAGATAAGGGGAGAGGCAAATTAGAAAGGTTGGATAGGGAGCAGAGGCGGGTAAAGATCAGATCCAGAGTGTGACCATCTCTGTGGGTGGGAGCTGAAGACCACTGTGATAGGCCGAAGGAGGAAGAGAGTGACAGGAGCTTAGAGGTGGCCGAGTGGCATGTGTCAATAGGGATGATAGTGGGGATGTCGGCAGAAAGAAAGTGTAGTAGCCAGGTGTTAAAGTGATCAAGAAAGATGGTGGCTGGGCCTGGAGGGTGGTAAATGACTGCTACTTGAAGGTTGGAGGGAGAGTAGATGCGAACCGAGTGTACTTCAAATGAGGTGAGCGTAATCGAGGGTGGCAGTGGAGTTGGGCTGTAGGAGCAGGTGTCTGATAAGCACTTGTGTATCTCTGAGTCTTCCATAGAGATACATGGAGGGTGGTGGTAGATATTTGTGGGCTAGGATGAGGAAATTCAATTAAATGTGGTCATCACAGGTGTTGAATTCCCCTGAGATCCATGCCTCATTCATTTTTAGAAATGTGAGGTAGTCTACACTGTCGTGAGCTAGGCGAGTGCGCTTATCAGTCACGATTCCCCCTGCTGCGCTGAACATCCTTTCGGACAGGACACTGGACGAGGGGCAAGTCAACAGTTCCATGGCAAATTGTGTCAGCTCTGTCCACAGGTCAAGCCTGCACATTCCGTGAGGCTAGACCCAGAGGGCGGCTGTCGATGGGTTGGCAGCAAGAATGATCTCATATCCAAAGTGACCAACACATCTTCAAACCACCCTCTTCTTGCATGCACTGTTGGACTGGTACCTACAACTGTTTCTCTGTGAGTGGAAATTCCTCTGCCAGCGCCCGCAAAAGCAGAATGCAGCATTTCTTGAAGCAAGGCCTGGAAGTGCTACATTCTGACAGCCCTCTGTGATGCTGGTAACATGTCCACCATTTTGTCATTTCGTGTTTGTACCGGGGGTCTAAGTATGTTGCCACCCAGCCATGGACAACACCAGGGATCCCAGAAACAATTAAAGCATGCTCTTCTTGCTCCTCCTCCGCCCCAGCACCATCCTTCTCTGAATCTTCTTCAGACTCCTGTTGACTTGTCTCAGATGGAGTAGCCCTCACGGGAATTCATGCAGCATTGCGACTTCCTCATCTTCCTGCTCCTAGTCCTTGACGGCATGATCAATGACATGATGCAATGCACGCTCCAGAAAGAAGGCGTAAGGTACGATGTTACTGATATCGCCCTGGCTGCGACTAACCAGTTTGATCTCATCAGCGTCACGCATGAGCAGCCACTGGCGCAGTGAAAAAAAAAAGCAAGCTCCCAGATCCTGTCCTGCCACAGAGTTCGTACAGGTAGTCGTTAACTGCGCATTTCTGGAGCAGCCTATCAAGCATATACAAGGTGGAGTTCCATCGTATCGGGCAGTAACAAATCAGACGTCTGACAGGCAGGTGGTGTGACCGTGTAAGATTTTCTAAAATGGGCAGAGATTTTCCTGACCTGCCTCAAGACATCCTGGACCCAGGGGTATTTGGCAACGAATCGCTTAACGACAAAGTTCAGGACGTGTGTCATGCACGGCACGTGTGTCATTTTGCCCTGTATCAACGTGCTCAGCAGATTGGCACAATTGTCGCACACCACTTTATCAACTGTCAAATTGAGCGGGGTTAGCCACTGATCAGTCTGTAACCGCAAAGCTGAAAGGAATGCAGGACCATTGTGGCTCTTGGCTTCCAGGCACAACAGCCGCAGCACAGCATGACAACGTCTCACCTGGCATGTCAAATAGGTTCTAGGGAGCTTGGGGGGCACAGCGGAAGAGGCGGTAGCAGTGAAAAAGGATAAGTCAGCCAAGGAGGAAACAGAGGATGGAGTAGGAGGAGGAGAAGAAGAGGCAGGCCTGCATGCAATCCGTGGCAGTAACACCAACTCCACACGGTTGCCACGGGTTGCATGCTTGACGGCCGTCAGAAGGTTCACCAGTGGGCAGTAAAAGTTATCTTCCTTCCCTGCCCGTGTTTGCTAGGCCACGTGTCTGTGGTCCGATGTATCTTGGCACCGACACTATGTGCAAGAGATACATTCACTTGCCGCTGAACGTGGCCATATAGCTCCGGGATGCCTTTTTGGGATAAATATTTCCTTCCTTCTTCCTTCTATTGCTGTGTGCCAATGGCCACAAATTTTCTAAAGGCCTCCGAGTCCACCAGTTTATATGGCAGTAGTTGGCGGGCTCCAAATTCCTAGAAGCCAGCTGTCAGTCGTTGGGCAAGAGGGTTATTCGGCATAATCATCTTTTTTCGCTCGAACATTTGGGCCACGGAATCCTACCTTTTGCCAGATGAACGTGACAACGGTACGGTGGAAGGTGGAGTGGAGGACAAATGGGAGGAGAAGGAGAATACTCGAGCACCAAGAGTGTATCTTTGTGGGTTCTGACAGTTGTTACTCCCACTGTGCTCAATGTTGGGAGGCCAGGTGCCTTCTTAAGGCAGTCATCCCTAGGTGAGTGTTGGGCTTTCCGCGACTTATGAGTTGATAGCACAAGCTGGCGATGGCAACACTATTGTCAGCAGCGGACACGTTAAAAAAAGCCCACACTGCTGAGCCATGTGCCGGCATCCTGGGAATGCCAGATGTGACCGTGCATGGTGGATGGCTCGTTCCATATATATAATCAGTCTGCTTTTTGCCACCTGTGCACTGTAAGTTCTGCCTGCTTCTCCTCCTTCTCCTCCATACCTGCTGCTTCGTCTCTCCCTCTGAACTCCCCTCCTCTTCCTCTCTTGTGGGCACCCACGTGACGTCCAAAGACAGATCATGAGTGATCAACTCAACCAAGTCTGGTGCGTCCTTTGACGTGATCGCATGCACCTTCTGCAATCTGCACTAAGACTCCAGCCTGGTGCACCTGCCCAACCCCTACCAACCCTGCGGAATGGCCTGCCTCTTCCTCTGCCTGTAATTTTCAAAATGACCCTGTGACGAAAGTACCTATAGAAGAGCAGTATTTGTGGAAGAAGGTATATAACACCCCTGCTTCAATCAGTTTTTTTGGTGGGGCAACTGGTATATCACACCAGTAGAAATTATTTGTTCCAATGGCGTTTGTCACTCTGTGTAGCTGCAGTATCTCAGCAGAACTGCACACAACTGCTGCACAATACAAATGCACTATAATATACTTTCTATATTACAAAGTATATTATAAGTATATCACACCCCTCAGTACATCACACCTATCGATAGCACACCTATACCAGTCCTTAAAAGGACTTTTGTGGCCCTATTAGCTAGCGTTTGGTGTCCCTAAGTACCCAACTGCACTATATAGAAAGTATATTATTGGTATATCACACCCTTGCTTCAATCAGTTTTTTTGGGGGGGCAACTGGTATATCACACCAATTAGAAATTATTTATTCCAATGTCGTTTGTCACTAGCTGAGGTAACGAAGCAAAACCACAAACAAATGCTGCACTACCCAAATGCACTATATAGAAAGTATATTATTGGTAAAAAACACCCCTGTTTCAATCAATTTTTTTGGGGAGGTAACTGGTAAATCACACCAGTAGAAATTATTGGTTCCAATAGTGTTTGCCACTCTGTGTAGATGCGGTAACGCAGCAAAACCGCAAACAAATGCTGCACTACCTAAATGCACTATATAGAATGTATATTATTGGTATATAACACCCCTGCTTCAATCAGTTTTTTGGGGGGGCAACTGGTATATCACACCAGTAGAAATGATTTGTTCCTTTTGTCACTCTGTGTGGCTGCAATATCTCAGCAGAACCGCACACAACTGCTGCACAATACACATGCACTATAATATAATTTCTATGTTAGAAAGTATATTATAAGTATATTACACCCCTCAGTATGTCACACCTATCGATAGCACACCAATACTAGTCCTTAAAAAGACTTTTGTGGCCCTATTCGCTAGCATTTGGTGTCTCTAACAGCCTGTCCCTGCTCCACACAGCAACCTCTCCCTACACTGGCAAAAGACTGAATGTAAAGTCAGATCAGGTTTATTTATAAGGTAGGGGGTGTGTCCATGTGCTGAAACGTCTCAATTGGCTGTCCTGTACCACCTGATGGATGTGTCATGGGTCAAAGTTTTTCACAATGTAAAAGAATATGGTGCCGGAGGACATCGCCATATGTTCGCCCGTTCGGCGAACCGCGAACGAGCAAAGTTCGCCTCAAAACGACCGCCGGGCGAACCGCAAGGCCATCTCTAGTGTCAAGGGTGGGGTAGAAATGCCTCTTGCTACAAAAGTTTGTCACAGAGAATTGGTGTTATGGGGTATTGATTAGGTATGAATTTATTAGAGGTGTGGCCTATGATTCCACGAAAATATGTGTATGTTTTTGTGTACATTATATGAAGAAAAGCATTGGGGCACATCTCTTTCTCATTGAATTCAAGTATTTCATTCAGTTCCATTACCATAGGTATATAGTATCAAGCAGCTTGCCATGTAGTTTGGGTTTAAAAACCTTTGTGAAGGAATGAGTTGTTCTATAGAGCTTAATGAATTCAGGCATGGTACTATAATACGGTAGGATGCCACTGCTGGAACAAGTCAGTTCATGAAGTTTTTCCCTCCCATATGTTCCACCATCAACTGTGAGTAGTATTATTGCAAAATAGAAGCATTTAGGATCCACACTGAGGAGTCACTGAGTGCTGAGGCATATACATCAAAGTCACTTTCAGAAAAGACAAAGACTATCTTTCAACATAATCTCCGTATTCGCTGCTGTGCGGGATTAAACATATGACGTTGGTTCATTTCTGACTGTAGTGCTAGAAACAACGGTTGCACCATTTGTGATTCGCAGGAAAGAGGAGCAGTGATTCATTTTCTTGTGGTCTGAAAGTTTGTCTGGTGCTGATATTTATCGAAGACTTTGTGCGCAGAATGAAGAAAATGTTTTGCAGTGTACAAGGTGTGTATGTATAGAGAAATTCAAGGAAGCCATGAAGAAGGACCTGTCCACAACTGACATGTCGTAGATTTATTCTGGCTGCCTCTTGCCATGTTTGCCGTGCTACCGCCGGGACTCAAGCCCGCCCCCCATTATAGTCAATGGGGCTGGAGCAGACCTCCGGCGGCACACGTGCACTAGCGGCAGCACGGATCCGGCAGGCTGTTCACCCACATGGAACAGCCTGCCGGTGAAGGCTGCCGCTAGTGTGAAACTAGCCTTAGAGCTTAGGGCTCTTTCACACTTGCGTTCTTTTCTTCCGGCATAGAGTTCCGTCGTCGGGGCTCTATGCCGGAAAAATCCTGATCAGGATTATCCCAATGCATTCTGAATGGAGAGAAATCCGTTCAGGATGTCTTCAGTTCAGGACCGGAACGTTTTTGGGCCGGAGAAAATACCACAGCATGCTGCGCTTTCTGCTCCGGCAAAAAATCTGCGACACTTGCCGCAAGGCTGGATCCGGAATTAATGCCCATTGAAAGGCATTCATCCGGATCCGGCCTTAAGCTAAACGTCGTTTCGGCGCATTACCGGCACCGAAACGACGTTTAGCTTTTTCTGAATGGTTACCATGGCTGCCAGGACGCTAAAGTCCTGTTTGCCATGGTAAAGTGTAGTGGGGAGCGGGGAGCAGTATACTTACCGTCCGTGCTGCTCCCGGGGCGCTTCAGAGTGACGTCAGGGTGCCCCACGCGCATGGATCAAGTGATCGCATGGACACGTCATCTATGCGCATGGGGCGCTCTGACGTCATTCTGGAGCGCCCCGGGAGGCGCACGGACGGTAAGTATACTGCTCCCCCGCTCCCCACTACTACTATGGCAACCAGGACTTTAACCCCTTAAGGACACAGGACGTACAGGTACGCCCTTGTGCCCTGGTACTTAAGGACACAGGGCGTACATGTACGCCCTGTACATTTTCGATCACTGCCGTGCGGCTGGCAGTGATCGGAACCCGGTGCCTGCTCAAATCATTGAGCAGGCACCTAGGCTAAATGCGCGGGGGGGTCCCGTGACCCCCCCATGTCGGCGATCGCGGCAAACCGCAGGTCAATTCAGACCTGCGGTTTGCTGCGATTTCTGCAGTTTCTGATCCCCGCGGTCCCTGACCGCGGGGATCAGAAACTTTAGGATTAAATTTTTTTCCCAGTATCCCTCCCCCTGCACCCCTGAGTTATTTGAGCACGGTGGGAGGTGCAGGGGGAGGGTTGCGGGCGGTGCGGGAGGTGGGCGGTGCGGTAGGCGGGATCGCGATCCCCCGCCCGCCTCCCATTGCGTAATCGTTGGCGTCTAGTGGGTATACCAGGGTGTCAGCACATTGCTGGCACCCTGGTATAAACGGCTGACATCGGTGATGCGATGTCAGCCGTTTAACCCTTTCCATACAGCGGTCCGTACGGACCGCTGTATGGAAAAGGTTAACAGCTCAGGGAGCTCCCTCCCTCTCCCATCGGGGGGCTGCTGTGCCTTTGCAGCCCCCCGAATGGAGAGGGAGAGAGCTTCCAGGCAGCCCCCCCAGAGCCCCGTCCTTACCCTTCCCCGTCTGCGCAGTTCTGACCACTACTGAGCAGACGGGGAAGGTTCCCATGGCAACAGGACGCCTTCTCAGGCGTCCTGCTGTCCATGGTTCTGAACAGCTCTGTGCTGAAAGCATAGATCTGTTCAGACAAAGTGTAAGTAAAATACAGTACAGTACAATATATATTGTACTTTACTGTATTATACAGACATCAGACCCACTGGATCTTCAAGAACCAAGTGGGTCTGGGTCAAAAAAAAAAAGTGAAAAAAGTGAAAATAAAGTAAAAATCAAAAAACACATTTATCACTGATTAAAAATGAAAAAAATAAAATTCCCTACACATGTTTGGTATCGCCGCGTCCGTAACGACCTGATCTATAAAACGGTAATGTTACTTTACCCGAACGGTGAACGCCATAAAAATAAAAAATTAAAAACTATGATGAAATTGGAATTTTGCCCACCTTACTTACCAAAAAAGGTAATACAAGTGATCAAAAAAGTCGCATGTACGCCAAAATTGTAACAATCAAACCGTTATCTCATCCCGCAAAAATCATACCCTACCCAAGATAATCGCCCAAAAACTGAAAAAGTTAAGGCTCTTAGACTATGGAAACACTAAAACATGATTTCTTTTGTTTCAAAGATGAAATCATTGTGTAAAACTTACATAAATAAAAAAAAAGTATACATATTAGGTATTGTCGCGTCCGTATTGACCGGCTCTATAAAAATATCACATGACCTAACCCCTCAGATGACCACCGTAAAAAAAAAAAAAAAAAAAAAAGTGTAAAAAATGCAATTTTTTGTCATCTTCCGTCACAAAAAGTGTAATAGCAAGCAATCAAAAATTCATGTGCACTCCAAAATAGTGCCAATCAAACCGTCATCTCATCCCACAAAAAATGAGACCCTACTTAAGATAATCGCTCAAAAATTGAAAAAACTATGGCTCTTAGACTATGGAGACACTAAAACATTTTTTTTGTTTTAAAAATGAAATTATTGTGTAAAACGTACATAAATAAAAAAAATTGTATACATATTAGGTATCACCGCGTCCGTGACAACCTGCTCTATAAAATTACCACATGATCTAACCTGTCAGATGAATGGTGTAAATAACAAAAAAAAAAAAAACGGTGCAAAAAAAGCAATTTCTTGTTACCTTGCCGCACAAAAAGTGTAATATAGAGCAACCAAAAATCATATGTACCCTAAACTTGTACCAACAAAACTGCCACCCTATCCCGTAGTTTCTAAAATGGGGTCACTTTTTTGGAGTTTCTACTCTAGGGGTGCATCAGGGGGGCTTCAAATGGGACATGGTGTCAAAAAACCAGTCCAGCAAAACATGCCTTCCAAAAACCAAACGGCGCACCTTTCACTCTACGCCCCGCTGTGTGGCCGTACAGTAGTTTACGGCCACATATGGGGTGTTTCTGTAAACGGCAGAGTCAGGGCAATAAAGATACGGTCTTGTTTGGCTGTTAACCCTTGCTTTGTTAGTGGAAAAAATGGGTTAAAATAGAAAATTAGGCAAAAAAATGAAATTCTCAAATTTCATCCCCATTTGCCAATAACTCTTGTGCAACACCTAAAGGGTTAACAAAGTTTGTAAAATCAGTTTTGAATACCTTGAGGGGTGTAGTTTCTTAGATGGGGTCACTTTTATGGAGTTTCTACTCTAGGGGTGCATCAGGGGGCTTCAAATGGGACATGGTGTCAAAAAAACAGTCCAGCAAAACCTGCCTTCCAAAAACCAAACGGCGCACCTTTCACTCTACGCCCCGCTGTGTGGCCGTACAGTAGTTTACGGCCACATATTGGGTGTTTCTGTAAACGGCAGAGTCAGGGCAATAAAGATACAGTCTTGTTTGGCTGTTAACCCTTGCTTTGTTAGTGGAAAAAATTGGTTAAAATGGAAAATTAGGCAATAAAATGAAATTCTCAAATTTCATCCCCATTTGCCAATAACTCTTGTGCAACACCTAAAGGGTTAACAAAGTTTGTAAAATCAGTTTTGAATACCTTGAGGGGTGTAGTTTATAGAATGGGGTCATTTTTGGGTGGTTTCTATTATGTAAGCCTCGCAAAGTGACTTCAGAGCTGTACTGGTCCCTAAAAATTGTGTTTTTGTAAATTTCTGAAAAATTTCAAGATTTGCTTCTAAACTTCTAAGCCTTGTAACATCCCCAAAAAATAAAATATCATTCCCAAAATAATTCAAACATGAAGTAGACATATGGGGAATGTAAAGTCATCACAATTTTTAGGGGTATTACTATGTATTACAGAAGTAGAGAAACTGAAACTTTGAAATTTGCTAATTTTTCCCAATTTTTGGTAAATTTGACATTTTTTTATGCAAAAAAAATTAATATTTTTTTTAACTTTATTTTACCAGTGTCATGAAGTACAATATGTGACGAAAAAACAATCTCAGAATGGCCTGGATAAGTCAAAGCGTTTTAAAGTTATCACCACTTAAAGTGACACTGGTCAGATTTGCAAAAAATGGCCTGGTCCTAAGGTGTAATAAGGCTGTGTCCCTAAGGGGTTAATAGTGTCCTGGCTGCCATAGTAACACTGAACGCATTTTGAAGACTGATCAGTCTTCAAATGCTTTCAGTTCACTTGCGGTGTTACGGATCCGGCGGGCACTTCCGGCAACGGAAGTGCACGCCGGATCCTAATGTAGTGTCCCACTAGGTAGGGGTGGGCACTACACAAGGGTCAATTGGTGTGCGTGTTACTCCTACTCACAAGGGACAGAAATGTCATATTTAATTGTGCATTTAATGTATGTTCTAATGTGTTTTTATATGCAATGTTTCCCTGTATGATGCAATAGCAGGCCTAGTTGGGTGTAGTTAGACATCCCAGACACTAGAGGGAGATAGGGAGCCCCTAGTATAAATGTCCAGGCCCAGACAGGGAGTGTTAGTGCAGAGTCAGGAGTCTGAGAAGACAGAAGTTAGAGGGCCTCCTCCTGACATGCAGCTTGATAGCCCTGGCTGCTAGCTATGACCAGGAGGCTAGTGAGGAGACCTAGCCTGCCTGAAGCCAAGAGAGCCTTAGTTAGCTCTGAAGTCACCCCAGTAGCAGGACAGAACCTCCTGGGAGAAACCCACGGTCATTCACCAGACAAGTAAGGATATCACAGGCAAAGATAAGTAACCCTGATGGGCAGATGCTTTAGAAAGTAAAGCAAGGATCTAATACCAGAGGAAGATATATATTTACCAAGAATTTAAGCCACCATTTAGGCATCCGGGCCTTGGGATAGAAAGCCAGACAGGAGTTCTAGAAAGAACAGTGTACACTATTTCTGAGGAAAGGTACAACCTGATTCTGAGTGCATTGTGGATTTACCCTCTGAGTATCTTGCATAACCAATACCTGCCATCTTATGGAATAAGCCTGCTTGTAAAGCTGTGATCTAAAAGACTGTGTTACCATCTGTATGTACAAAGTTGGACTGTTAAGTAAAGCAACGTTTGGTTCACTACACCACCTGTGTACCTCACTTATTCCAACTATCAACCGGTGTGCCACCGTCAAAGGCACTGGCGTCACGAACCTTAAAGGGACCTTGCCCCAGGCACTCAAAATACCCGTAACATCCAGGGCACCTCATCCACCATCAGGCCTGGTCCCTACATACAGAGTGTGCCCCAGAGGATCCGTGTCTACCTCTCCTTCACTGCCACATGCCTGCCCAGGGTTCTCCAATACAGTGAGCAACCCTCGATTGCCCATAACCGTGACCTCACTTCGCTATACCCTGCAGGTCTGGCGTGTTGCACTAACAACGCAAGTGTGAGAGAGGCCTTACACAGTGACTTCCCCAAAACATTTTTACAAATGTTTCTGTTATATTGTATGATAGATTTGTTGACACAGTGAAAGCAAGTGTAAAAATAAATAAATAAATACAAATATTACTGTATTTTTCACCCTTTCTATAAAATCCAGCACTGCCATTAGGAGTGAATGATTTAATGTTAGCAGGAGCTGACATACTGATAACTTTGCCCCATTGAATGTGATTGGGTCCATACTGCAGATAGCAAGCAAACAAGACTACTAAGTTGTAATATGATCCAGATAGAAATGCCAGAATATGATAGCCTTGCCCACTAGTAAGCCTCTTACTGATCTATTAAAATGACAGAATGAATATTTCTGTCAATAAAAATGAAGAGGTTTACTTTAAGGCGTGACTGTTTCTCTATAAGAAAATGGAGAGAAAAGTGATGACAGCAACTATGAAGTTAATACTAGGTTAAGTGATTTTTATGCCGCAGAAGACCTTTTGCTATTTGCCTCACATGCAATATAAGTGTTAAGCAAAAGTATTTTGCTGTATTTGTGAGAGGAGAGGCTCATTACACGGCTACTTACTTGCACCTGTGAGGCCAGGCTGGGTGGGTACTAGGCTATTTATAGGCTCCTGTAGGCCTAGGCTGATGACGATTCAGCTGATTTCACTACCTGTGAGTCGGCTCTAGGATACAGCAGCATGGTGTGGAGGCTCCTTACGGCTGGGCGATGGCAGAATGTCTTAGCAGGGCGCTGGTATTCATGGTAGGATCGGAGTGGTTTGCACGGGACCAACGCTGCGGTCCGCGACATGTAGCGCTCTGAGATGTAGCAGAGTCGGGCGCTAAACGGTTGAATGATGGTTGTTAGTTGGTTCAAGTCATGCACGCTGTGTTTTTATATCAATGGTAAAAAAAATAAAAATAAAAAATGCTGTGGTATTGCATTTGATGGCATGGTGCCTACAGGGCGGCATGCGATGCGCAGTACTCTGGTTCAAAGCAGAGTGGGGTGCTAACGGTCTAGTGAATGCCCGGCTGTCTAGGGGCTCGTTGGAGGCCATTGCATATAGTTATTGGCCTAGCATGCGCCTGGAGTAGGTATGGTCGCAGGTTTCCTCTATCTGCAACCATTTAAACATGTGGGGGCACATCCGTAGCCAACGCCAAACATGCAAGGCGTTGGGGTATGTATACCAGGGGTCTGCATGTGGGGATCCATGCAGATCAATCGAGGCGCCCGCATTTGAGTTCTGATGCTCCTGTAGGTAAGAGTGGTTTATCTATAAACTGTATGTTATGGGCACGCATGTGTCAGCGGTTCTGTGCTAGGGTATAGGTGCATTACATGTTGCTTTATTGTCGTTGCATCAAGGTTCATGTTCATGCACGTTTATGTTTCTTGGGTGGTGCTGTGGTGACCATCCCTGAGAAAAGGAAAATAAAATTAAAAAAAAGCCTGCAGCATTATGTGGAGGCGTTACCTTCAAAGCTATGTCCATGTGTCTGAATTTACAATTTATACTCTGTTCACCACTAGAGCTGCGTTCATGCGTTGCTGTTGCATCACATTGATACCCTGTTATCTCAGATTGCATTCACAGCTGCGTTATACAGTGCTCTTCATGCTCACAGCTGGGCCCATACCATGTTTCAGGCACTACTCACATCCACAGCTGCGTTCACCCAGCTGTTCATACATCACTTCGGCTTCCACTTAAGGCCGCATTTTCCTTTTCATTACTACATCATGGTTACTCAGTATTTTTTCTGGGGGAGTCAGTGCACCGCTCTGATACCGTTCTCCTGATGAACATAGCTGCTTTCCTTCAGGTTTACGTTTCTTCCCTCGCTGGCGCCTGGCCCCGCCATTAGGGTCTCTCGCGCCTGGCGGTTAATAAATCCTGTCACGACTACAGGCGATTATGAAATCCTGTCACGTCTACAGGTTAATAAGTCCTGTCACGTCTTCAGGCGATTACGAAATCCTGTCACGTCTACAGGTTAATAAGTCCTGTCATGACTACAGGCGATTACGTCCCGATCCATTATCAGAGTTATCAGAATTAATAATAAGTAATAATTTAAGCAGTGGCCTGGGGAAGTATAGGTGAAGTATTTGCTACCAGCAATAGTTGGTGTCTGAGCAGGGCCCTTAGCGAATGGTTGGACTTCATTAAGTCTTCCATCACATTCACCATTGTTATTTCAGTCTGCAGCTCCCGGGTTCAGACCTTCTTGTAATATGTTCATATGATCGTCAACATAGGGGTAAATCGTTTCTGACTAGCGACCGCTCTTTCAAAACATCAACTTTAGCTACCTCCAAAAACAACGGCACGTGACAGAGGTAAGGTATATAGAAGTCGCTGACATGTACGGTATATTCCGCACCTTCATCGTGTAGTCTTCTGCGTTCAAAGCGGGTATCGTAATGGTATGTATATGTTTACTCTAAATAAGGTCTATGCTTTTTGGCCCCTTTAGACTGCCCTACCGCAGCAGTTATGGCACAATTCTACTGCTTGTTGAAAGATAGGGTTAGATAGGTTAGGGACACCTTTCTGATAGCCGATCCGAACACAAGTGTTACGCAAAAGTATTTTGCTGTATTTGTGAGAGGAGAGGCTGATTACACGGCTACTTACTTGCACCTGTGAGGCCAGGCTGGTTGGGTACTAGGCTATTTATAGGCTCCTGTAGGCCTGGGCTGATGACGATTCAGCTGATTTCACCCACCCACCCACGCCATCTTACAGTCACTTCATATAGGGGTGGCCCCCTTTAGGCTGCCCTACCGCAGCAGTTATGGCACAATTCTACTGCTTGTTGCAAGATGGGGTTAGATAGGTTAGGGACACCTTTCTGATAGCCGATCCGAACACAAATAATATATTTCATATACCGAGACATTTTGTTACACAGCAAAAGCATAAGCAAACTATACTGCAAAAGCACAATCGGAATAGAATTGCTGAATATGTTACTAAACGTATCTGACATCAGGCCCTGTATGCAAAGTAAAAACCGGATTCTAGAGGGCTCCGCTGTCTCAGGGCGATTATGGTGAGCATAACGCTCAAGTAAATCCGTTGCCTCCACTGCATAGATCAGGCATGCTCAACCTGCGGCCCTCCAGCTGTTGCAGAACTACAACTCCCATCATTCCCAGAAAGCCTACAGAAGAGCATGGTGGGAGTTGTAGTTTTACAACAGCTGGAGGACCGCAGGTTGAGCATCCCTGGCATAGATCATTGTTGGACTAGGGTTCCTAAGACCCACCAGTGGAATTCATTCTGGGGGCCCATCCTACAACTACCATGAATGGAAATATTTTTAGCCTCATCCACTTGAACGTATGCATTTTAACACACACTACAGTGTGCAAAAAAGAACTAGATTATGCTCTGCACTCTATCAAAGCTTTTCATCGTGTGAAGCAATCTTTCATGTAGACCCCTCAATTATAATTTCTGGGCAGCATATGGTGCTGTCAATACAGCGTTCTGCTGCCCAGAAACAATGGCTCTGTATGAGGACAAGCAATGGCAGTAGTCATCTCTCATCCACATACAGTGGAGGTGATAGTTGCATGTAAATGCAGTGCTTCGCCTCCACTGAGGAGCAGGCAATGGTTGGGAAGGAAAACTTCATTCCCAATAATCGCCTGCTTCATAGGGCTGTGTAAATCCAGCATTATTTATTGTGAGCAGCATGGACAGCACTCACACATGGAGATGTCTTGCCCTAGATGAACCCCCCAGTCCCACAGCCAGGCTAACAACATCCAATGAAAAGCAAATATTTGCCAGCACCTTCAAATGAAAGTTTTTTTTTTTTTTTTTTTACCTCTATAGGGTCTTTCTCAAGTATTATAAGATACATGGTGGTGTATGAAGTATTCACTCCAATACAATTTTATTGTGGTGGTTTTATCATGTTATGGCCATATTTGTCATTTATAACTCATATTGCTGGTCATGTTTAAATTGGATAAAGGATTAAATCTGTCACTAAAAGGTACGGTAATAGTACAGGAAATAGCACAATTAAAATATGTAAATATCAGCTGTTATGTGACGTCCATGTGATTCATATTTCCAATGTTGCTGGTAATGTTCGAGTTACTGATCTAGCATGCTGACATTTTATATACAATACATGCTTGGTAACACTACATTAACTTTAATGTAGTGTTCTGGCTTTATAAGCATAAGCACAGTTTAATGGGCAGGATTGTCATTAAGTGTATCACTGAGTCTTAGAGATTGGAAGGACAAGATTATTTAATGAAAATAAATGAATAAGGCTAAATAATAAAATGTTAAAAAATATATTGTTTTTCTTGGTTTATTTCTTGTATAGGTCCAATTCTGAGGGGCGAATTTCATGTACTTAATGGTCTAATATAAATAAAACAAACAAATATATGGCCATATAAACAGCTTTCAGGTGCCCACACAAATTTGATTCCCGTTGTCCAAACCCTCAAATTTCAGAGGGGCTGGCTGATTATCTGATCAGAGGAAGAGGAAATAAACTACCACTAGAGGCGCCTGGCAGCACAGTATTTCCCTCTCCTCTTTGACAACACATGCAGGATTGGTTGTGTAGAATAATATCTTGGACAGTAATTGCAGGTACAAGCATTGTTCTCAGGATTTTCACTTTTTTGGACAATAAGACTGCAGCTCAATTTTTGCCATCAAAAATGCTTAACCTGTGACCATATGATTGTTTTGGCTTTAACATCAGGAAAGGGATCAAATTCTGTTGTGTTTCAGACAAATCACCACAGCCAATTTTCAGGAGCAGTGGGAATATGAAGTTTTACTTTGCCTGATTCTGCTCTTGCAGGTTCCCATGAGGTGGGGCTTCACTGCTGCACTGTGCTCCCCTCTGACAGCTATAGTGGTCTCCTGGGTGGAAGCTACAGCGGTCACACAGAGCAGAGTGGAGGCCTGTGAAGCAGCTGAATGCGGAGAACAGATAGCACTTCACAACGAAGCACCAACTCTTGGCTATTTTCAAAACTGCTGCTAATGGACTCTCTTCAAGATATAACCTTTCATAAATATAGATTAATGTATAGCTGAGACTGAAGTATAGACAAAACACTTGAACACAGGTATTTACACAAATCGTATGCCACATTAGTTACAAATATGAGGCAAAGCCTGATGAGTGGCTGTCAATACTACATTGCCCTATATTAACATATGCCTGACATATGATTACCAAGGAGAATATAAGAGGGAACATCTTACCAAATGAGTGGTGTAACTGAGTCCCAGATGAATCCTGATTTTGAGTGACTGACACTGATCTTTGTGGTCAAAAAGCTCTCATTATTACAATGGGAGTCCCAACACTGACCCTAAGTAGTGTTAACCTAGTTTATCTACTGCAAAGAAAAAGGGGGTCAGTCAGCACATCCCAATGCGCAGGGGCACTGTGGTAGCATAGCAGTATACTTAGAAGACTTCTTACATTTTCCCACGTTTTAAATACATCTATTTCAAATCAGGACAAGTGTGGATCTTGGAGACTGAAGCTGAAAGCAGCTGTAGTGGATATTAACTTGAAGGGATTTCTTTTTTTTTTTGGTGCTGGCGTTTTCTTTAAGTGCTCATGCACAAGACCGTGTGCATTCCGTATTTTGTGGAATGGAACAGCTGGCTCCTAATAGAACAGTACTATCCTTGTCCGTAATGCGGACAATAATAGGACATGTTCTATTTTTTTGCAGAATGGACATATGGACATACGGAAACGGAATGCACAAAGAGTAACTTATGTTTTTTTTGCGGACCCACGGACCCATTGAAATGAATGGTTCCGCATACGGTTTGCAAACAAATAGAAAGAACACGGAAAGAAAATACATTTGTGTGCATGATTTTGGAAAAATGCAACATGCTAAAGCTTTTATTTTTATTTTACTAGTATGTTGGCATCTCTCTCTCTATAGGGAAAAATGCCAGGAAGAAAAAAAGGTTCAAACAATCATTTTTAAACAAAAGTTGCTAAAACACTGTAAAACAGCATGAAGTATTGGAAGAACTGTGAGCAGTTTCCAAGGCATTCTTCCTATACAGTAGTTGTAAAAAAATACCAGTAAAAATTGATGAGTGTGGGAATCCTTCGGGTACAAATACACAGTCAGTTTACTGATATAGATTTGGAAGACAAAATCAGGAGTGGATCAGAAAAGTACAGAAATTATAGAGGACAGATAGTAACATAGTAACATAGTACATAAGGCCGAAAAAAGACATTTGTCCATCCAGTTCGGCCTGTCATCCTGCAAGTTGATCCAAAGGAAGGCAAAAAAACCCTGTGAGGTAGAAGCCAATTTTCCTCACTTTTTGGAGAATAAAAATTCCTTCCTGACTCCAATCAGGCAATCAGAATAACTCCCTGGATCAATGATCCCTCTCTAGTAGCTATAGCCTGTAATATTATTACACTCCAGAAATACATCCAGGCCCCTCTTGAATTCCTTTATTGTACTCACCATCACCAGCTCCTCAGGCAGAGAGTTCCATAGTCTCACTGCTCTTACCGTAAAGAATCCTTTTCTATGTTTGTGTACAAACCTTCTTTCCTCCAGACACAGAGGATGTCCCCTCGTCACAGTCACAGTCCTGGGGATAAATAGCTGATGGATTTCTGTACTGTCCCCTGATACATTTATACATAGTAATTAGATCTCCCCTCAGTCATCTTTTTTCTAAAGTGAATAACCCTAATTTTAATAATCTTTCAGGGTACTGTAGTCCACCCATTCCTGTTATTACTTTAGTTGCCCTCCTCTGGACCCTCTCCAGCTCTGCTATGTCTGCCTTGTTCACTGGAGCCCAGAACTGTACACAGTACTCCATGTGTGGTCTGACTAATGATTTGTAAAGTGGTAGGACTATGTTCTCATCACGGGCATCTATGCCCCTTTTGATGCAACCCATTATCTTATTGGCCTTGGCAGCAGCTGCCTGACACTTTTTTTTGCAGCTTAGTTTGCTGTTTATTAAAATTCCTAGATCTTTTTCCATGTCAGTGTTACCGAGTGTTTTACCATTTAGTATGTACGGGTGACTTGCATTATTCCTTCCCATGTGCATAACTTTACATTTGTCAGTGTTAAACCTCATCTGCCACTTATCTGCCCAAGCCTCCAATCTATCCAGATCGCTCTGTAGTAGTATACTGTCCTCATCAGTGTTAATTACTTTACACAGTTTAGTGTCATCGGCGAAAATTGATATTTTACTATGCAAGCTTTCTACAAGATAATTAATAAATATATTAAAGAGAATAGGGCCCAATACTGACCCCTGAGGTACTCCACTAGTGACAGTGACCCAATCTGAGTGTGTACCGTTAATAACCACCCTCTGTTTTCTCTCATTGAGCCAGTTACTTACCCACTTACAGACATTTTCTCCCAGTCCGAGCATTCTCATTTTATATACTTACCTTTTATGTGGTACAATGTCAAATGCTTTGGAGAAGTCCAGATACACGACATCCATTGATTTGCCGCTGTCAAGTCTAGAACTTACCTCCTCATAGAAACTGATTAAATTAATTTGGCATGACCGTTCCCTCACGAAGCCATGCTGATATGGCGTTATTTGCTTATTTCCGTTAAGATGCTCTAACATAGCATCTCTCAGAAAACCTTCAAACAGTTTACCCACAACAGATGTTAAACTTACCGGCCTATAGTTTCCAGGCTCTGTTTTTGGACCCTTTTTGAATATTGGCACCACATTTGCCAATGTATACAACACTATTTTCCTGAATTCATTCCTGGCTTTGGCTTCTAAAACTGCCTAAGGCTACTTTCACACTAGTGTTTTTGCTGGATCCGGCAGGGTTCAGCAAGAACGCCTCCGTTACTGATAATACAACCATCTGCATCCGTCATCAACGGAACCGGTTGTATTATCTTTAACATGAAAGTCAATAGGGGACGGATCCATTTTCAATTGTGTCAGAGAAAACGGATCCGTCCCCATTGATTTGCATTGTGGGTCATGAAGGATTTTTGACGTTTTGCTACTCATCCCAGGACGGAAAGGAAACCGTAGCATGCTGCAGTTTTATCTCCAGTATGAGAACGGAACGCGATGCATTTTGGAGAATTCCGTTCTGTTTATTTATGTTTTGTCATCATTGGCAATGAATGAGGACAAAACAGAAGCATATTTTTCCGGTATTGAGACCCTATGACGGATCTCAACACTGGAAACGCTAGTATGAAAGTAGCCTAAGGAAATCTGAATGTGTGGCCATCCTCTTGCAAACGTAAACCATTTGTAGACGAATCCGGATGTAGATCTGTCTCCCAAATGCATTGCGATACCCTCTCTACGGTGTCATCCGGAAAAACAGATTCAGTATTTATATTTTTACATTTTTAAAGGTCTGCACATGCACAGACCGGAAGACCGGATCCGTCAATGCAGCAATTTTAATACATTCCTAATACATTCCAATGGGGAAAAAATGCTGGATCCAGCATTCCGGCAAGTGTTCAGGACTTTTGGCTGGAGAGAAAAATGCAGCATGCTGCGTTTTTTTTTCTCCGTCCAAATACAGTAAAAGGACTGAACTGAAGACATCCTGATGCATCCTGAACGGATTGCTCTCCATTCAGAATGCATCAGCATAAAACTGATGAGTTTGTTTCCGGAATTGAGCCCCTAGGACGGAACTCAATACCGGAAAACTTGGACGCAAGTGTGAAAGTACCCTTGGGCCTCTTTCACACGGGCGTGTGTTCCCCGTTGCCATATTGCGGACCGCATTTGCGGATCCTCAATACACAGGTGCAGTTCCATGGGCATTGCGCATCACGGATGCGGACCCATTCACTTTAATGGGTCAGTGAATCCGGAGATGCGGAATGGTGCAGGACGGAAGCAAGGAACGGAACTCTACGGAAGCACTACTGAGTGCTTCCGTGGGGTTTCGTCCCGTACTTCTGTTCTGCAAAAAGATAGAACATGTCCTATCTTTTTGCGGAACGGCTGGATCGCGGACCCATTCAAGTGAATGCGTCTGCGATCCGCTGCGGCTGCCCCACAGACTGTTCTCGTGCATTGCGGACCACATTTTGCGGGCCGTAGCACGACTACGGGGCGCACACGCCCGTGTGAAAGAGACCTTAGTATATATACTACAGAAGTAACTGCAACTACAATGCTCAAGATAAAACTTCGAGGACCAAATTTGATTAAATGATGTATTTATGGGACAAATTCATCCTGACACTGAAAAATATGTTTTATAGACTTTGTAAGCTTTGATATTAGTGTATGCACCACGCAGTATACATCAGCAAAATACAAATTGTCCTGTGCAGATTTATCGTTAGATTGAACTAAAATATATAATATATATAATATATAAAAAATATAAATGAAATTAAAAAGCTGAAGTATATGCATTCCCTAGTTATATGTTCCAGAGGTAGAATAGTATAAAATATGCAGTATTAAATTAAAAAATGCAGAGCATAAATAATGAAAGGTCTACCTAACAAATGTCATATTGAGGCCAGCATATCTTCTTGTGACACTCTTGAAACTAAAGATTGGCCCATTTTCTCACATTCCATTTAACTACTGTACAGTTCTTTCTGCAGACGCAGACGCTTGTGCTAACATGTCAGACAGAGGTAGCACGATCTATAAGCAGACAAGCAATGCATTCACGTTTTAATTTCAAAAATCAAACATTTTTGGGGGAGAACCTACTCAATAAAATGTGGTTCTTCTTATACAATATGTTATATAGAGATGAGCAAAGTTCTTAAAAATTCAATTTGGGTGCTTCGCTAAATGTTGCAAAAAATTTGCTTAGTGACTAATTACTTTGCATGTGCAATTACAGGGGATGGCAATTGGGCCACCAACTCCCCTCCCCCTTCCATCATTGAACTCCCCTTATATCCCGTTCATCGCTGATTGCAGCATCTGAGATTAAGGCCTCATGCATACGATCGTATTTTGTTTCCGTGTTGATGCGTTTTTTTTGCGAATAGGATGGGGACCCATTTATTTCAATGGGTCAGCAAAAAACGCGGACAGCACACAGTGTGCTGTCCGCATCAGTATATCCTTTCCGTTGCTCCGCAAAAAAATAGTGCATGTCCGATTTTTTTTTTCTAGCTTGCGGACAAGGATAGGCATTATTACAATGGATCCGCAAAAAGAATGGATGCCATACGGAACGTCATCCGGTTTTTATGTGGATCCGGAATTTTTGGACCGCAAAACTCATACGGTCGTGTGCATGTAGCCTGATATGAAGGCTTTTCAGCGGTTAATCAATTAAAAAAAAATGTATTTACCTTATCCATTTCAGGCAGCCACAGCCATCTTGCTTGAAGATTGCCTGACCTGTACCTATACTGCCTGCCCTGACCTGTTGCCTATTTGACTTCGCCTCTGCCTCATCCTTTGGTCCTGCATTGTTGCTCCTCGTTACGACTCAGGCTGCTGACTAAGTCTGTACGTCTGGTACCTCCTGGTTCATCTAGACCAGCTGCCTTGTGTGCCAAACTTCCTCAAGACGGAGCGACCTGGTGTCCCCCTCAGGATAGTATATCCCCACCATCAGAGGTACTGTGAAGATCGAGGGGTTCACTTAGACAACACCCTTAGAGGAGGTAGGACATGTGGCACAATGGGTTCATACCCGCTGGTTCGTGACAGTATATGTCACATGCACAAATCAAAACATGCTATTGTAATACTCAGACTGCAGTTAAGAATATTAACTACATAATAACAAATAGAACTTACGATTTCTATCCTTGTTATAAGTCATACATTTTAATTAGGGTCTTTCAAGCATAATAAGCACATTAGCGTGTTTATTAATATTGTTAAATAATGCTAATTTGAAGTATTCCACACTCTCATTCTTGCAATAATTTAATATTTGAAAGGTGAAAATTGAATTTTTAAAATCATGTAGAAAAAAATAAAATGTAGTGAAATAATGATTATAGCTGAAGTAATGAAAAGCAAATGTGAAACATTTAACAAAAACACATAAAGCTAAATGTGTTTATTGCTTGATCAAAAACACCTGAAAATTTAAATGTTACAATTTTTATAGTATTTCTTACATGTCTGTTCATCATGAGATTGTGAATGAGATTTTATGTAATTGTAATAGGAATAATAAAACAAAGGGAAGGACATTTTCCATAGACATGTAGTATTGACTGATGACGTGCTTCCTCTTCAGCAGATGCATTTTGTGTTAAAGATTTATTTGGCCTTAAACGGGTTCTCTGGCCTCTTCTTTAAATTTGGGGAACTTTAATTATCTGTGGAGGGAAGTATATTACAGGTATACTTACCCTCCGCAGAGCAGCCCTTCATAGGATCATCTTCATGGTCACGTGACCGCTTCCAGGCTTCCGGTCCAGCTCCATCTTCTTTTCCTGTCTGAGACAGGAGATAGAATGTCATCGCTGACGTCACTGCCTCCTGCCAGCCTTCTCAGGTCCCGACTCATGTACACTACTGCGCATCTGTCGGGACCGGCCGTCTTTTCAGTGTATAGGATTCTATAAGAAGCCTGTACTGACTGATACACAGCGCAATGTAAGCACTGTGTATGAGTCTCAGCATAGCGATCAGCCACAGAGGCTGATTGCAATGCTTTCCAGGTCATTAGGGCACTGTGGATGGCAAATGAGACACATGAGGGGTACTGTGGATGGCAAAGAGGGCACATGAGGGGCACTGTGGATGGCAACGGGGACACATGAGGGGCACTGTGGATGGCAACGGGGACACATGAGGGGCACTGTGGATGGCAAAGGGGCACTGGATGGCACACGAGGCACCGTGGATGGCAATGTGGGCACTGGATGGCACACAAGGGGCACCGTGGATGGCAATGGGGGCATGTCTGTTTTGTGGTCGGCAAGTCGCGTATTCACTAAACAGGGTTACTGTCCGTGTGTGATTCAATTTTTTTTGCAGTGAGTTCTATGGGTTTTAGATCTGCATTATGTGGACCATAATAGGGCATGTTCTATATTTTGCAGGACTGACATACAGATGTGGAAAGCACATTAACGTCATTAGTGTGTTTTCTACATCCGTATGTCAGTTTCAGTAAAGATAGAACTTTCCTATTCTGGTCCTGAAAATGAGGTCATCAAATTCATAGAACTGAATGAGACTGCAAAAAATGTGGATCGCAAAATGGATACGGTCGTAGATGCACAGGGTTTAGATGCACAGCTCAGCAGGCAGGATCATACAAGATAGGATTAGATACACAGCTCAGCAGGCTATATCATACAAAATGGGATTAGATACACAGCTCAGCAACCAGGATCATGCAAAATGGGATTAGATATACCGCTTAGCGGGCTGTATCATACAAGATGGGATTAGATATACACTTCAGGAGGCTGTATCACACATACCAGGCTGTGTATCAGGCACACAAGCATGCTAGGATTAGATCCAGATGTTTGGATGTGCTTGCTGTTTATCACACTCTGGAGATGGTGAGGAAAGAGCCTGTGGACGGTCAGTGATGGGATTTAGATTTATGTCCGGGTGCAGAAATATGGACACAGGAGTTGTAGTGGGTGTAGCTGCTGCAGACAGATCAGAGTGGGGACGTGTCCAGCCTGTGACTCATCACTGTGCAGTGCAGCCAGGCTTGTGCATCAATAAAGTTTTATATTCAACAAAACAAGAAGGGAAGAAAGTAAACAGATCTGCTAGGATAATGTGATGTCTTCCAGGGGGGAAGGAAAGCTCAGACATGAAAAACAAGTATTGGGGACACATGTATGGATGGTGAGGGGTGTTAGGAGCACATAAAAAGAATTTTGATTTTGGGACCGGACAACCTCTTTAACCCCTTAACCGGTATGACATGTTTCCCGAGTCCTTAAGGACCCATGACGTACAGGTACGTCATAACTTTAAAACTAGATTGCGGCGCGGCGGGGTTTAATAGGAACAGGATGTCCACTGAAATCATTCAGCGGGCATCCTGTCACAATGCCGGGGGGGGTCATGTGTCCACCCCGTATCGGCGATCGCAGCAAACCGCAGGTCAATTCAGACCTGAGGTTTGCGGCTTTTATCTGTGCTTGCGGCGGTGATTGGATGTGCCATGGGGTACCCATGCGGCTGTAGGGGGAACCCGATGGCATGGAAGGCAGCGCGATGCCTAAGGAAGGCATCGCTCTGCCTTCCGGTGATGAGCCTGTGAGATCCAGCCCCCTGGATCTCACAGGCCGGAAGCTGTATGAGTAATACACACAGTATTACTCATACAGCCAATGCATTCCAATACAGAAGTATTGGAATGCATTGTAAAGGATTAGACCCCAAAAAGTTCAAGTCCCAAAGTGAAAAAAAATAAAAATAAAGTGAAAAAAAGTTGAAAAAATAAAGTTTCCCCCCAAAAAAATTACAAAACAGTTTCAAGTAAAAATAAAAACATCATTTCCCCCAAATTAAAGTTAAATAAAATTGGAAAAAAAAAGGATACATATTAGGTATCGCCGCGTCCGTATCGACCGACTCTATAAAAATATCACATGACCTAACCCCTCAGATGAACACTATATAAAATAAAAAATAAAAACTGTGCTAAATAAACCATTTTTTGTCACCTTAAATCTCAAAAAGTGAAATAGCAAGCGATCAGAAAGTGTCACGGCTGAGGATGGGGGAAACCCTCAGCCGTGTGATGCCAGATGATGTTGTGGCTACTCGGCCATGAGAACAGGATAGGGAGCAGGTCACCTCCTCAAGCATCCCTAACCTGACCCTAACTCCTACCTGCATGGGCGGACCTTAAAGGTAGGAGGACCCATGCGCAGGAACCTCGGAGCCCTGTCTTACCCTCCGCAGATCCCTGAGCTAGGAGCTGGGTAAGACGACCTACTCCTCCAAAGTACGGAGGAGCAGGAGTCTCAATGGCCAAGCTGTTGGGAAAAGGGGAACTCATACAGCCTTACGGATATGGCAGGCAAACTAGTAGTTCCACCAACCTGCCACAGCCTTGCTGACTGTATCTCTGTGCAAACAGGAATCCAGAACCGTAAGCTGCACCAAAAACACATAGGAAGGTCCCAACAGAACATCACAGACAACAAGACATAAACATAAAGTGACATAATCTTTATGACCACAGGGGTGGCTCTCACTGGCAGGTAATATGCACAGGAGGCTGCTCCAGCCAAGCATGACTGAAGCAACCTACTGAGCCATGCCAAACACCAAGGCTATATAGGCCAAGAAGCCACACCCCACAGTCGGACACACCCAGTGACATCACACACACACTGGGAAGGGAGTGAATCCTTCCAGCACCACAGAAGGGAAACACACATAAAGGGGAAGTGACCAAACTAAGATCACACTGTGGCTGTTGCCGCAGACAACGACATGGGTGGCAGCCGTCCTGGGAGACAGCCCGAAGGCCGGGACACTGCCACCACATGTACAACATACCAAACGTTGCCACGGGCAGC
This sequence comes from Bufo gargarizans, assembly GCF_014858855.1. Taxonomy (NCBI): domain Eukaryota; kingdom Metazoa; phylum Chordata; class Amphibia; order Anura; family Bufonidae; genus Bufo; species Bufo gargarizans. Next base: position 138,572,621 of record NC_058082.1, on the reverse strand, counting down.
CACAGTGAAGGGAAAGTGTCAAAGTGCACACCAGAACACAAAGTGCACACCAGACATACAAACGTGCATAAACACACGCACACAACTCCAAGGGAACCGCACACATCACTGTTGTCCGCGGCAACCGCACTTGAGGCAAACAACATCGGTTGAAACAACTACCCAAACCGCGGGCAACTGTATGCGGCTCCCAAGGAGTCACGGCCATAACCGTGGCCGTGACAAAAAGTCATATGCACCCCAAAATAGTGCCAATCAAACTGTCATCTCATCTCGCAAAAAATTAGACCATACCTAAGATAATCGCCCAAAAACTGAAAAAACTATGGCTATGGAATATGGAGACACTAAAACATGATTTTTTTTTGTTTCAAAAATGATATTATTGTGTAAAACTTACATAAATAAAAAAAAGTATACATATTAGGTATCGCAGCATCCGTAATAACTTGCTCTATAAAAATATAACATGACCTAACCCCTCAGGTGAATACCGTAAAAAAATATAAAAAATTGTGTAAAAAAATATATTTTTTTTGTCACCTTACATCACAAAAAGTGTAATAGCAAGCCAAAATAGTGCCAATAAAACCGTCATCTCATCCCGCAAAAATCATACCCTATCCAAGGTAATCGCCCAAAAACTGAAAAAATTATGTCTCTCAGACTATGGAAACACTAAAACATGATTGTTTTTAATTAAAAAAGTATACATATTAGGTATCGCCGCATCCGTCACAATCTGGTCTATAAAAATATCACATTATCTAACCTGTCAGATGAATGTTGTAAATAGCAAAAAATAAAAACTGTGCCAAAACAGCTATTTCTTGCCTCAAAATAAGTGTAATATAGAGCAACCAAAAATCATATTTACCCTAAACTAGTACCAACAATACTGCCACCCTATCCTGTAGTTTCTAAAAATGGGGGTCACTTTTTTGGAGTTTCTACTCTAGGGGTGCATAAGGGGGGCTTCAAATGGGACATGGTGTAAAAAAAACTGTCTGGCAAAATCTGCCTTCCAAAAAATTTGCATGGCATTCCTTTCCTTCTGCGCCCTGCCGTGTGCCTGTACAGCAGTTCACGACCACAGGGCCATAAATATTGAGTTTGGTTTGGCTGTTACCCCTCGCTTTGTTACTAGGAAAAATTGATTAAAATGGAAAATCTGTCCAAAAATTTAAATTCTGAAATGTAATCTCCATTTTCCAATAACTCTTGTGGAACACCTAATGGGTTAACAACGTTTGTAAAATTTGTTTTGAATACCTTGAGGGGTGTAGTTTCTTAGATGGGGTCACTTTTATGGAGTTTCTACTCTAGGGGTGCATCAGGAGGGCTTCAAATGGGACATGGTGTAAAAATAAACAGTCCAGCAAAACCTGCCTTCAAAAAATCGTATGGCATTCCTTTCCTTCTGTGCCATGCTGTGTGCCCGTACAGTGGGTTACGACCACATATGGGGTGTTTCTGTAAACTACAGAATCAGGGCAATAAATATTGAGTTTGGTTTGGCTGTTAACCCTTGCTTTGTAACTGGAAAAAAAAATATTAAAATGGAAAATCTTCAAAAAAAGTGAAATTTTGAAATTGTATCTCTATTTTCCATTAATTTTTATGGAACACCTAAAGGGTTAACAAAGTTTGTAAAATCAGTTTTAAATACCTTGAGAGTTGTAGTTTATAGAATGGGGTCATTTTTGGGTGGTTTTTATTATGTAAGCCTCACAAAGTGACTTCAGACCTGAACTGGTCCCTAAAAATTGGGTTTTTGAACATTTCTGAAAAATTTCAAGATTTGCTTTTAAACTTCTAAGCCTTGTAACATCCCCAAAAAATAAAATATCATTCCCAAAATGAACCAAACATGAAGTAGACATATGAGGAATGTAAAGTAATAACTTTTTTGGGAGGTATTACTATGTATTTTAAAAGTAGAGAAAATGAAACTTGGAAATTTGCAATTGTTTACAAATTTTTGATAAATTTGGTATTTTTTTATAAATAAAATTTTTTTTTTTTAACTTTATTTTACCAGTGTCATGAAGTACAATATGTGATGAAAAAACAATCTCCGAATGGCCTGGATAAGTCCAAGCGTTTTAAAGTTATCAGAACTTAAAATGACACTGGTCAGATTCGCAAAAAGTCCTTAAGGTGAAATAGGGCTGAGTCCTTAAGGGGTTAATAACATATCACATTCCACTTTGAGAACATAATACACATCCCAGATACAGAAGATACAGATCCTCTTAAAAAAAAAAAAATGAAATAAAAAACATAAAAACTACAGATCTTTATAAACTGCTTCTGGACTAGCTGTGGTGTGGATCTAAATTTTTTATGAATTCTGATTTTATGGAATCATAGTTTTTAATTTTACAGTATTCAAATACTTTTTTAATTGCATGTAATAGTATAGTTTCTGAATTATTCAATAAAATGTATCTATTTTTTGCAAGAATCATGGGTAACCCCTTTAAGATACAATCATGATAAAAATACACCATCGTGCACATGTAAAGTAATAACATTGCTTGGTGATAACAATTCGGTGGCTACATTCTTTCAAGTGCAAACATGTATCCACATTTACCATAGCTCGAATTTGGATAATGATTTCTCATCCATAATCTCTCATGGATCCGATTTCTCATGAAACTACACTGCCTTTCCAAAAAAAAAGTCACCACCAAAAAACTAGCTTTGATTACGGCATGCATTCACTGTGGCATTGTTTCAATGAGCTTCTGCAATGTCACAAGATTTATTTCCATTCAGTGTTGCATTTATTTTTCACCAAGATCTTGCATTGATGATGGTAGAGTCTGTCTGCTGCGCAAAGCCTTCTCCAGCACATCCCAAAGATTCTCAATGGGGTTAAGGTCTGGACTCTGTTGTGGCCAATCCATGTGTGAAAATGATGTTTCAGGCTCCCTGAACCACTCTTTTACAATTTGAGCCCGATGAATCCTGGCATTGTCATCTTGGAATATGTCCAAGCCATCAGGGAAGAAAAAATCCATTGATGGAATAACCTGGTCATTCAGAATGTTTCTTGGAGCACATACTGTTGCTGAACCTAGACCTGACCAACTGCAGCAACCCCAGATCATAGCACTGCCCCCACAGGCTTGTACAGTAGGCAAGGAAAAAGGAGAAAAGCAATCCAGCACTCCAAAAGTGCATTTTGAGCCGTCGGTTCCTTTATTGCGGTGATAAATTATTCGTACAGTGATACAACCTCCATTAGTGTGATTCGCAGTCTATGCGTTTCAAACTAATCAGTTCTTATTCATGTAAGACTTAGATCCATGGGAAATTATATAGACACCTAGAGAAAAGTTTCCTCCCCTGAATGGTTTGAGGCAACTCATGTGTCTTAGTAACCAAGCTGGATCGAAAGTCCACATGGTGACTAAAAGCCTTTCAACATGTGATTAACCGCCTCCGGACCGCCTAACGCAGATGTGCGGTCCAGAGGCGGCAGCGCTGCGCAGACTGACGCATATACGCGTCATCTCGCGAGACGCGAGATGACACGCTTTTTCCGGCCCGTGCATGCGCAGTTCGGGCCGGCATTTCGTCAAGGGGGGTCACGTCATCAGCTTGCCAGCCAATGATCGCGGCTGGCAAGCTGATGATTTAAAAAAAAAAACAATCAAGTGCCAGATAACAGATCATATTAGTAAATATGATGTGTTATATGGCTGCCTGCTCCTCTGCTGGTCCTTTTCATCGGTTGGATCCAGCAGAGGAGCAGGCTTCACAGTAAGTACACCAAACACCACACTTTAGCCCCAGATCACCCCCCTGAACCCCAATTAACCCTTTGATCACCCCTTTGATCGCCCCTGTCAATCACTAGTGAAAGGAAAAAAGTGATCAGTGCAAACTGTCACATTTTTTTTCACTGGTATTGACCGTTAGGTTTTAGGATAGTTTAGGCCCCTTGGTTAGGAAGTTTAGGGATCGGTTAGCGCCCAGCCCACCACACCGCAGTCACTGATTCGCTGATTAGCGTATCGCTAATCAGAATTTGTACTTTTATAGTATCTGGAAGTGATCAAAACTGATCACGGTCAGATCTATAATTGTATTAGTGTCACTTTAGTTCGCCCTCCACCCAAAACGCAGTGTTTGCCCGATAAGGCCTGATCGGTCGCCCACGCGTGCGTTCGCCCACACCCGCCCCACCGCAGTGACAAAAAATATATATTTTTTGATCACTGCACATTCACTTTACACGCGCTGCGGCGATAAAAAAATCAGTTGATATTTTTTATCAACCGCAGCGGCCTCCGGTACTTCGATAGCCTCCCCTTTGTAAGACAGGCTTGCTTTTTTTCTTGGGTAGTCTCAGGGAATACCCCTAAGGAGGAGGAGGATTCAGCGAGGCTGCCAGATAAATTTTTGGTGCAGAATTTGATTGCAAAAGCCACCATATGAACAATGCCTAAATATTCAGCATTTACAGACTTGGTGATATTGTGATTTATTTATGGCATACACTTACGCAACATTCTCACGCAGCTAATAAAACGAATATTGAAGTGCATCATCCAATAAATTCATTTCTCTCTATAAAAAGCCTGTTAGTTTGCCTTCTGTCTACAATACTTTAGATGTGCAGAAGGTCACATGAAGGAAGTCAGACATTTCATATCATTGATCCATATGTCAGGTTGTATTATAGCATTAGAAAGGCAGTTGTCATCTAAACATAATAAATCTTTCAGTTTGAAGTCTGTTCCCTTTCCTCATTCACTTGAAGTATATCATACAAAACATTCTCAGATCTTGGATCCCTGTGAAAAATAACTGAAGTTTTATAATGATCAATGTCTTGTGTCCCTGGTATCACCTCATGTAGTGGCACATTTTCAATTTTTAGGGTCCCTGTTTGTATGATTTATCACATTACATAGTGTATAAGCAGGAAAAGATTTTGGGCAGTCTGATTAAAAAAGCCATTGACTTACTGGGGTCCTCTGCTGTCCCTTTATCTGTGGTTTTATTTATTATTTGCAATTTATAAACTACTAGCATGAAATGTAGTACCCAAGAACAGGGGTACTCCAAATTATGTATTGCTATGCATTGTATTTGTGTTTGTTTCCTGGCTATTACTACCATCAAAGAAGATGGCAAAGGGTTGAGTGGGCTGATCTTGCTTCCTGCCAAGAGGGGGTATTCCTGTGTAGCTACAGGGGTGAGAAGACTCAGCGTGCCTTGCTCCTACTCCTGTTATAGATTACTCCAGAGAGAACCATTATCAAATTGCCTCAAACCAAGCCTTGAGGGGATAAGAGACCTGCTACATTTAGCTTCTACAGACACTACTGTGAAGTGAGGGAAAATTGGCCAAAGACACCTTCATCACCAAACTACCACTAAGCCAGTATCAACTGAGTGCTGAATTACCACCAACCAACCTGCCTCAATATTCTTGCTGGTGCCAAAACAGAATTGCACTAAAGCCTGCAGCTACTCTCCCAGAGATAGATAAAAATAAAACCGAGCAACTACTTTGGTTTGGGGGCATTGCCTTGGCCAAAATAACAATAGTTAAATATTGAGGCTCCACAAAGAATCCAAATTTCCGGGAGTGGATGGAGTATATGAACAGGGTAAAGTAGTATGAACATAGTCTTGTCCAAACAGTGGGAAATAAAGCAGCTTGGTTGCGGATATGGGGCAATTGGGAATGATAACACTAGGCGCAATGACGGTAGTTCCGCTGAAAAAGGGGGTTGGAGGGAGGGATGGGAGGGTAAAGATAAGAGGGAGACTTAACACAAGATGAGATTATGTTGTGTCATATTGATTTTGATAATTAATTGGAAGATTGTAGATTTCTATTTTTTTAAAAAAAAAAAAGCCTGCAGCTACTGTTTGTATTCTCAAGTTCCACGTTTCACTTCGTAAAACGACTTTGTTTCATTCTAGCCTTGTTCATCAGTGTTACAACTTTAACTGCAGCAGACCTCAGAGAGCATTAGCCTTTAGTAGGAAACTGTAACACGCTACACTACATCAGGGCCACTACCACTTCCATCCTCCTCACCGGCTCCCACAGGGGCTCACTGCAGATTTTTTTTTATTGTATATTAGATACAGCCAATAACTACAGATGTAGCAGAGGTAACACACAAACTCTTAACTAAAATGTCTTAACTTATTGCGTTATCTTGAAACAAAAGCCATTGAAAAGCAATTGTTTAATGCATTTAGTTGCATTTAGTTTAGATAACATGTCTCATAAAGCATGTGTGTTAACCCTGCTACATCTGTAGCTGTCACTCACAGATTGGGGCGTACATTTAACTCATATGCTCCCATAACAAAACCTGTTTCCCTGTAAGCGTGCGTCAATCACTTCCAGGCAATGTGGCATGCAAAGTGCAATACGCCAGATTTCTGATGAATTTACCTTTTTTATTACGAGGACAAAGTGTTAAGCAAAAAAAGGTATATATTCAAGAAAAGCAAATTATTGGTTTCCACATCAGTTCCATATGTTTTTTTTTTCTGGCTGTTGGGACTATGGTGCATTTGAGGCCCTTTGAATATCAGAGTCTGGGCCAACTAGAGAACCCTCAGGTATTTGGGTGGGCCAGTCATATCCTAAAGTGGATGTTCTGCTCATAGAATCTAGCCAAAAAAATAATGTCAATGCAGTTTTACTGTTTTGTTTGTGACTGACATTTCAAGGACATCTGTCAGCAGGTTTCTACTTATGAAACTGACTGACATATTAAATGTGCAGCCGATGGCATCTGTGTTGGTCCCATGTTCATATGTGGCCGCATTGCTGAGAAAAATTAAGTTTTAATATATGCAAATGCTCCTCTAGGAGTAATCAGTGTTGTTGTTACTCCTAGAGGCTCTGATCTTTATGCAACTGTTGTACCCTCTCCACTTTAGGAGACATCAGCGCTTGGCATGATGATGTTTACACTGCCTGGCCCTGTCAATCAATGTGGAGAGCAGTTGCAGAGAGAGTAGAGCCTCTAGGTGCAATGGAAATGTGCCCATTGCTCCTAGAAACTAATTTGCATAAATTACAACTTCATTTTTCTCAGCCTTGTGGGCAAATATGAACATGGTTTGGGAGAAACCCACAAAAGATTCCACACTTAAAATTGTAGATATAAATAAAAATATTTGCATGATTACGAGAAGCAAAGCACTCTAATACAAAAAAGGTTTATTAGAAAAGGGATACAGGGAATAAGATTTATTGAGCTGTATGAGGGAAGTGGTAAAAGAAGGGGAGGAGAAGAATTAAATAGTTGATCGAGGAGTAAAACTAATATAAATGAGAAAGGAAGGATTTTAGATTGACCTTCATAACACAGAATAGTAATAACGCTGGTTTAATAAAAAATGCAATCAGGAACAATTGGTCAGTGTTTAAGAATGACACTGTATTGGAAGGGATAATCCCAAAAATTCCCAACATTATTTTTAAAAGAGCACCGAATATGAAGGATAAATTAGTACATAGTCATTTACCTTTAAAACAGGAGAAAATGAAAAAGCACCTATTCACATGGTATGGTTTATGTCCACCTTGCAAGAATCGGGTTAAAAAGAACAGGTTGGTTAGAACTCAGGAGGTGATATCTAAAAGTAATGAAAATATATGTAAAATTAAGGGAGAACTCAAATGTGAATATATGGGGATGGTCTAAATGCGTTAGTGCCCATGTGGCCTCCAGTATGTAGGACGAACAATGAGGAAATTAAAGATAAGAGTCCAGGAACATAGCCACAATATTAAAAAAGGACTGGAAACACATAGTGTTTTAGCCCATTTTAAAAAAGATGCATAATAAAAACCCAGAGGGATTAAGGTTTGTAGGACTGGAACAGGTCCACATTAAGTGGAGAGGAGGGAATCCGGTAGCTAAGATCAATAGAAAAGAAGTTGAGTGGATTTACCGACTGGGTACGTTACAACCAGATGGATTGAATATAGAGTTTGATATCAATGCATGTGTAGTAGACACATAGGAAAGACTTTAATTATTTAGAAAGAAGTTGTAAGAGGTCCTGATTTCATTGGCTGGTCAAACATGTGATCGGAATGGTCACTAGCACTGAATGGAGTGCGTGGCTGATAAGATGTAAAAGTGATCACGATAATTTTTAGAGCTATGTGGTTACAAATTTATTGAGGAAACTGAGGTGTTAGTGTGGATTGGATGTATTATATCAGGTGATCGGAATTAAGGGGAGAGGCAGAGGTTATGAATGGAATTGATGTAGTATCTTTCTGTGAAAGACAGGAGTTATGGATTATGTGATTACTATACAAGAATATATAAATTGATTGAGGTTGTGGTTTTAAATGTTTATTTAAAAGATGTTTTTTTTTAAATTGTGAAATAAAATATAATTGCAAGGAGACCGTTCAGGGCAACACCCACATTGTTACAAAAGGGAGTTACTCAAGAAGATTTGAAAATGCCCCTGACAAAGTGGAGGCGAATATGCACTTTATGATTGTGATTTTATGGAGATTGTGAGTATAATAAAGAAGACTTATAAGACAAAGAACTTGCGAGACTTCACTATGTCGGGCTGTTTCTCTTATAATTATAGGAGATAAAAGCACAAAAGATTGTGGAAGTCGAGATTACCTAACTAGGAACTGACCATTTCTGAGGAACTCTCTGTGTGCCTTTAAGGGTCTATTCACACGTCCGCTAAATGGGTCCGCATCAGTTACGCAATTATAGTGCCTGCGATGTACGGTACACAAATTGCGGAATGCACATTGCCGGTGTCCGTGTTTTGCAGATCCACAAAACACTTCCGGACATGTGAATGGACCCTAAGGATGGGTCTGTAGGAGTTGAGTAGCGCGGTTTTATATACATTTTACATATGAACATGGGGCCAACACAGATGCCTTCAGCTGCCAAGCGCACATGTAACAGGACAGCCAGTTTTATAGGCATAAATCTGCTAAAAGATGCCCTTAAATAACCACAAATCCAGTAGAAGAGCTAAAAAAAAGACAGAAAAGGATTTATTTTGATGTTATTAATCTGCATGGATATCCCTTTCAGATATACAATGTACATAGACAGTTGTCCTGGAGAAACTATACATTTATCAGCACTTTGAGTAACATGAATAAATACATTCATGACATTGCCAGGCTGCAGACAGGATACACATTCAAATCTTGACATTTTTATTGAAGTTATATTCCATATTTGTTTTGGGCTTAAATATTACAACTGAAGCAAGCCCCCGAGGAACCTAAAAATAAGATGGAAGTGGGAGTGGGCTTGATGATGTTTAACAGTGTTCTCGCTCCCTAGAGTCGATGTAATAAAGGAGTGGCACCCTATGTTCCCTCAGGGCACTTCCTGTAACTCTGAGCTCCCTGCCTGATGGTAGTTCGAGGGTGCCCATGGTGTTAATGTCCATGTGGGTGTTAGGCAGGGCAATGGCCAGCATATGGTGTTAGGAGAGTAAGAGACAAATTGAACTTAACAAAAGTCTCTCTTTACAGTGTACACAATAGGATTTGTAGTGCATCCATCAGTTATCTGTGCCAATTATTCCCAGATGTCTAACCATGAGATATGCAGTTTGTTGTAGAAATGACCCTCTGGTTATTCTTTTTCTTGCTAAAATTTTCTGTTACTTGGATCTCTGGCGAGCAGCTACAATCTGACAACAATGGCTGTAGTGTGCATTAGTCTGGATGCATAGGGTGTTCCCTATGCAGCAGCAGGATCTGGAAAGCTTTAAGCTGGGTCACCTTGCTGTCTCTCTCTTGCTGTAGCCATTAAAAACCTACACCTTTAGTTCTTGCTTGCTTGCTTGTATTTCCTGGAGCCCGTGGAGATGACTGGGCTCCAGGGTGTGGAGCTAAAGCATATAAGAGAGGAGAACATGGAGACTGCTCCTTCTTCCTCTCTATAGCTACTCTCACTGAAAACGTCTGACGCTACAGGGTGGAGACAGCACACACCCTAAGCTCCAGACAGGGCAGGGCCAATATTGTCAACTCTAGCTTTGCCTTTCTTATGCTGGATCTGAGTGTGCAGTACTTAACATTTCAAAAATTATACAACAAACCAAACTTTGCAGATGCCCCCAGGTCTGGGGTACTGTACAGTCACAAAATTACAATTACAAAATGACTCTGTTATTACACTATTTTATGCCACAAAAATATACTGGCATATACAAGGGAAAATTTGGCATTTGTGAGGCTCTAAGCAAAATTATGTCTGGGGGCCCCGGTGCACAGCTAAGCTCTGCTCTTGTCACACCGCTCAGTCCTGCACTGTCGCACCGCTAAGCTCCAGCATCACCAGCCTGCTAATACTTGCCCTCATAAGCCCGTTAAGCTCTGCTCTCATCTTAACAGTGCAACCTGGGCATTTCTGCTACTGCTCTAAAGCTGTGAAGGGCCCGCTGCTTTTGGCCAATAGGGTGCCCCCTGATCTCTGGGGTCCTAAACATTTTCTTGGTTTGCATGGTGGTAAAGTCTGGCACTGGACGTACAGCAGCCTGATAGACAGAGCCCTAGGAATACGCTTGGCATATACATTGGGAGCTTTTCTCTGTATTTACACAAAACATTGGGCATTACTGTCATGTGAACAGACCCTCAATCTTTGCTGCTCCATTTTCTAATTTGAAAAGTGTAACTAATCCTATTTATTTTGTTTGTTAGATTAAAAGAAGATATGTCATCTCCCCTAACATGTCTGACTTATTTTTCTTAGAACTCTGTTACGCTGTTCCTCTTTTATTCCTCCTGGATAGTCTGAATAAATTGACAGCTGGACATTACTATTCCCCTTGACAAAGGTAAAATCTGTATGTTGATATTCAATTCAGTATAGCTACTGTAGGTCATTAGACAAAAACTACAATTTTGTTGTCTGGTAGTGTAATATAATGTGTATTAGAGAATGTCATAAATTTGCTTTGCAACTTTTAATGCATGTTGCCTAGAACAAAGGCTATGGTCGGCTAACAAAATATCAAAAGAAGATTTTGGACAAGCATTCATTCAAGGTCCTGAATAGATGGTAAAATTATCCCAAAAAATATTCCAATTGGGCTTATCCAAATCAGACCTATGCTGGAGGTGCCACCAGGATTCACGTTCCCTTTTGTGTATATTTTGGGCTTGTCCGATTATTTAGAAGTAATGGCAAAAAATCGAAAACAAGGTCAATGAGATATGTAGTGCTCAGATTTGATAATCCCCAGTTCTGCTATGGCTACCTAATGATTTGTGATCTCCATCAGCACATAATTTACCCACTTTACTAATACAGGCAGCAAGCCTTCTGATCCCCTTAAAGTGGCTCAATAAAGACCCTCCAACAATTGACCAATGGTATAGAAAATTGGATCAACTATTTAGACTGGAGGAATAGGGCAGTTGGGCTTCCAGAAAGCATGCCAAATTCAAAAAAGTATTGCAGAAGGACCCTCGGGATCTAGGGCATAAATAGAGGTCTCAATGCTATAGGGCTTGGGACAGATATTATATAATGATATTATTTTGTATATTATTTTGTTACTTTGGGACATCACTCTTATCTCATCCTATCTCATGTTATCATTCTGTGCCTGTTCATCTCTTGCCAGGGTTCATTCCAATCTCTAAAGGCTAAATTGGAAAAACATTTTGAATATTCCAGCTGTTGTTTTTGCTATAGGAGTAATTGTAGCTTTAAAATATTTGTCTGATATGAAGGACTGTATATATGTCTACATATCTTTGGATCTAATGTAACACTTCATCCTGATGAAAGCATTATTTTCTTTTCCATCTACCTTGTCCCATTTATGTTTGTGATCTTACTTTATTTGTATTTACAGTGAATATTTAATTTAAAAAAAATATTCCCCAAAAAAGAAGACTTTGGACAAAGCAGTGGCTTCAAAAGTGGGACTCTTTTGTCATACGCAATTGATCACAGAGATCCAAGACAACAATCCTGGAGACTTCACCAACTACTTGTCTGACGCTTCATCCCAAACATTGCTACAGCTTGTGATGCAATACATTCAAAACTATTGCCACTCCCAAAGGCATTCATGAGATTATCAAGTAGACAACTCCATATTACACAAACGGATCTATTAACGAGGAACGATATTTTTTAGCATGCTAATAGATTACAGTGGATGAGAAACCAGCGATTTGTTGCTCACCTTTGAATCATTCATACTTATTACACCACACCATTCTCATTCATTGTCACATGACCATATCAACTCACATGGGTTACTCTAAGCAGGAAAATGAAACAACCAGCAAATGCATAGCCATTCTATAAGCAGCTTTATATAAGAAAACATAATAATTTAATTAAATAGGTGTCTTGATGTTTGAAAGTCTGAAAACAGTGGTCAGATGACATCACAAGAGTTTGGGACTTGTAGGCAAGACTGCAGAAACAGAGGAAAGAATTTTAAAAAGAGTCAAAGCCATTTTAATGAATATAGTAGAGAGAAAAGACTGATAAAGAAGGCAGGCCAGCACATGAAAAGCAGAAAGGAGACTTGTAGCAGTGATGAAGCAACAGTAGGAACTGTTTTGACATACTTGTAGATATACCATTTCTTTAGGTTTAGAGAAAAGCAATGATGGGAGTGCTTCTTTATGGTTAAAATGTGCATAGAGCCCTAACTACAAATCAAGACTATATTGTATATCTACGGAAATAATCTTAGCGCATTTTGACTTAGAACTTTCTGAAATTTTCGGAATTTACTATACATTCTAATCTTGACAATTTGCACACCATATATTGTCCACATAATAGACACTTCTTATTATTGATTTAGATATTTTGATCTATATAACTGAGCATTAAGGAAAAATCTAGTTTGACATTTAGTTTTTGCACATCTGTAATATTATACAGTCACAATATGGCTTCAGTAGGAACATGCATATTTAATTTAGGAACAGAAGGCTTTCTATGTAGTCTCTTGTGAAATATCATTTGCTCTTCCCCCTTCGAGAAACAGAAGGCAATGTTGTGTATTTATATCTTTGTAGATTAGACATTGCATGATTACTGAATGGCAATCGGCTTTGATATTTCTTCCTTTTATTGAGCTATGTTAAGAAGCAATTCTCTGATATCTAAAGTTTCCTTTCAAAGCTAAAGAACAACAAAGTCTGAAACCCCATAAGCGTTATAGAATAGTGTCATATCCGGAGTGATTTATAATAGCTGAAGGATAATATTCCCAAGGAACATTCACCTTTCCCAATATAGACTGACCTTTCCCAATAATAATAATATTTATTGATATAGCGCCACCATATTCCGCATACAATTCAGAGGGTACATGTACAAAACAAAAGACATCACAACGTAACTGGCCAATAATGAGCATTTGCTGGAAGCGGGTAAATCAAGCCCCTTAATCAATATTTGGTCGAAGCTGTTGTATAGTGCAGGCCTTAATTAATATTTGGTGGAAGCCGGTATATCAATACCCTGTATCAGTATTTTGCGGAAACAGCTATTTAGAACCCAATAATGATTTTTTGCTGGAAGCTGGTATATCAAACCCCTTAACCTGTTTAGGACATAGGGCGTTTGGTACACCCTGATTTCCCGGTCCTTAAGGACACAGGGCGTACGGTACGTCCTATGTATTTCCGATCACCGCCGCTCGGCGGGCAGTGATCGGAACAAGTTGCCTGCTCAAATCATTGAGCAGGCACCTTGGCTAAATGCGAGGGGGGGGGGGGGTCTCGTGCCCCCCCCCCATGTCGGTGACCGCCGCATACTGCAGGTCAATTCAGAACTGAGGTTTGCGGTTTTACCTTATGCGGCGGGCGGCGGTGCCATCTGGTCCCCATGGGGCTGTAGGGGGGACCCGATGGCATGGAAGGCAGTGCAATGCCTTCCTGAGGCATCTGCACTGCCTTCCAGTGACCCAGCCCCCTGGATCTCACAGGCAGGAAGCTGCATGAGTAATACACACTGTATTACTCATACAGCCAATGCATTTCAATACAGAAGTATTGGAATTCATTGTAAAAGGGATTAGACTCCCAAAAGTTGAAGTCCCAAAGTGGGACAAGAAAATAAAGTCCCCCCCCCCCCCCCAAATTTTAAGTTTCAAGTAAAAATAAACAAAAACGTCATTTTCCCCAAATAAAGTTAAAAAAAAAATTGGCAAAAAGTAGACATATTACATATCGCCGCGTTAGTATCGACTGGCTCTATAAACAAATCACATAATCTAACCCCTCAGATGAACACCGTAAAAAAATAAAAAATAAAAACTGTGCTAAATAAACCATTTTTGGTCACCTTACATCACAAAAAGTACAACATTAAGCGATCAAAAAGGCGTATGCCCACCAAAATAGTACCAATCTAACTGTCACCTCATCTCACAAAAAATGTGCCCCTACCTAAGACAATTGCCCAAAAAATAAAAAATAAACTATATGGCTCAGAATATGGAGACACTAAAACATCATTTTTTTTTGTTTTAAAAAAAGCTGTTATTGTGTAAAACTTAATTAAATTTTTTAAAAAGTATACATATTAGGTATCGCTGCATCCATAATAACCTGCTCTATAAAAACATCACATGACCTAACCCCTTAGGTGAACACCGTAAAAATAAAAAATAAAAACGGTGTTAAAAAAGCATTTTTTTTGTCATCTTACATCACAAAAAGTGTAATAGCAAGCGATCAAAAAGTCATATGCACCCCAAAATAGTGCCAATCGAACTGTCAACTCATCCCGCAAAAAATTAGACCCTACCTAAGATAATCGCCCAAAAACTGCTAAAACTATGGCTCTCAGACTATAGAGACACTAAAACATATTTTTTTGTTTTTAAAAATGAAGTCATTGTGTAAAAATACCACATGATCAAACCTGTCAGATGAATGTTGTAAATAACAAAAGAAGGTGCCAAAACAGCTATTTCTTGTTACCTTGCCTCACAAAAATAGCAACCAAAAATCATATGTACCCTAAACTGGTACCAACAAAACTTTCACCCTATTCCGTAGTTTCTAAAATGGGGTAACTTTTTGGAGTTTTTACTCTAGGGGTGCATCAGGGGGGCTTCAAATGGGACATGGTGCCAAAAAACCAGTCCAGCAAAATCTGCCTTCCAAAAACTGTATGGCATTCCTTTCCTACTGTGCTCTGTCGTGTGCCCGTAAAGCAGTTTACAACCACATATGGGGTGTTTCTGTAAACTACAGAATCAGGGGCATAAATATTGAGTTTTGTTTGGCTGTTAACCCTTGCTTTGTAACTGGAATAAATGGATTAAAATGGAAAATTTGCCCAAAAATTGAAATTCTGAAATTTAATCTCTATTTGCCAATAACTCTTGTGGAACACCTAAAGGGTTAACAACATTTGTAAAAATCAGTTTTGAATATCTTAAGGGGTGTAGTTTCTTAGATGGGGTCACTTTTATGGAGTTTCTACCCTAGGGGTGCATCAGGGGGGCTTCAAATGGGACATGGTGTAAAAAAAAAAAAAACAGTCTAACAAAATCTGCCTTCCAAAAACCATATGGCATTCCTTTCCTACTGTGCTCTGCCATGTGCCCGTACAGCAGTTTACGACCACATATGGGGTGTTTCTGTAAACTACAGAATCAGGGGCATAAATATTGAGTTTTGTTTGGCTGTTAACCCTTGCTTTGTAACTGGAATAAATGGATTAAAATTGAAAATTTGCCATAAAATTGACATTCTGAAATTTCATCTCTAATTCCCAATAACTCTTGTGGAACACCTAAAGGGTGAATTATGTTTGTAAAATCAGTTTTAAATACCTTGAGGGGTGTAGTTTCTTAGATGGGGTCACTTTTATGGAGTTTCTATTCTAGGGGTGCATTAGAGGGGCTTCCAATGGGACATGGTGTAAAAAAAAAACAGTCCAGCAAAATCTCCATCACAGAAATGAGATATGAGAAGTTATTTTTGTAGCGTGGGTCGAGAAGGATGAACAACCTGTAATCAGTGTTGGCCAAAATGCGTATAATGTGAGGGTCACAGGAAAGGCAGCACAACATAAAGTCAGCCATGTGTGTCAACAGACAAGACTTTGCTGTCCTCATCAGGAGGATCACTCTCAATCTCCTCATCCTCTTCCTCCAGTTTGGCCCATCCACGCTGAACAGATGGAATAAACCTTCTGTTGGTACTACCCTCTGTAGCAGAAGCAACCATCTTCTGCTCCTCCTCCTCTTTATCATCATCATCTAATAAGTGCTGAGAAGACGAACGGAAGGTGGTCTGGTTATCACCCTGTGTATTGTCTTTCTCCATTTCCACTTCTTCCACATGCAAAGCATTTGCCTTCATTGTGAGCAGTGAGCATTTTAGTAGACACAGAAGTGAGATGGTTATGCTGATAATAGCGGCATCGCCGCTCACTTTCTGTGTTGATTCCCCAAAGTTGCGTAAAACTTCACAGAAGTCAAACATCCATGCCCACTCATCGCTTGTGAAGAGCAGAAGCTGACTGGAAAGGAGACGCCAATATTGCAGCTGGTATTCCACTACTGCCCTCTGCTGCTCACAAAGCCTGGCCAACATGTGGAATGTGGAGTTCCAGCGCTTGCTCACATCGCAAAACAGTTGATGAGCTGGCAATTGTAAGTGCTGCTGCAGAGTTGCCAGACCTGAAGCTGTCGATGACTTGTGGAAAAGGGCACACATGCAGCGCACCTTCACCAGTAGCTCAGGCATATTGGGGTAGGTTTTGAGAAACCGCTGAACCACTAGGTTGAACAGGTAGGCTAGGCATGGTATGTGTGTGAGCTTGCCGAGCTCCAAAGCCGCCAGCAAGTTACGGCCATTATTAGACACAACCATGCCTGGTTGCAGGTTGAGTGGCGAGAGCCACAGCTCAGTTTTGTCCCTATTCCCCTGCCACATCTCTGAATGCTGTTTGTCAGCAGATCAGTTTAAGCACGACCTGTTGCTGCTTCCCCACTGAACTGCAGTAGCTTCCAGCTACTGACTGATGTCTGACTGGTGCTGCAAGATGATAATTCAGAGGTGGAAGTGGAGTAGGAGGCAGAGGAGGACAAGGGGGGGGGGGGGGTTGCAGCCACTAACATAGGAGGCGGCAGAAACCCTGATGGAAGTAAAGCCCGCAATCCTTGGGTCGGTAGCACCTGTGTTATCCCAGGGTACAACTCACTCCCGACCTCCATAAAGTTCACCCAGTGTGTCTTCAGGGAAATGTAGCGTCCCTGGCCAAAAGCACTTGTCCATGTGTCAGTCGTTAAGTGGACTTTCCCAATAACGTTGGTCAGGGCATGGGTGATGTTAGGGGACACATGCTGGTGTAAGCTTGGGACTGCACACCATGAAAATATTGGCGACTGGGGAAAGAGTACCGCGGGACAGCCACCACCATCAGGAAAGCCTCAGTCTCCACAAGCTTAAATGGCAACATTTCCAGGGCCAGCAATTTGGAAAGATGAGCATTTAGTGCTATGGCATGTGGCTGGGTGGCTGGGTATTTGTACGTTCGTTCTAAGGCCTGGGGTATGGACATCTGTACACTACGCTGGGACACAGAAGTGGATGTGCTTTCTGATGGTGCTTGCGAAGGTCCAGGTGCAGGGCGGGAGGCGCAGGAGGCATCCAGGCCTGCATCTTGGACAGAGGATTGGCCAGAACTTAACACAGGGGATAATGAGGCAATGGTGTGACCTGCAGAAACTGATTGTGGACCCAGGTGTTTGGACCATCTTTTACGGTGCTTTAATGCCATGTTGCGGATCATGCTGGTGGTGGTGAGGTTGCTAGTGTTCACGCCACTGCTCATTTTGGTATGGCACAGGTTTCTTTTATTGTCCACACTTTCCTCAAAAAAGCACCAGACTGCAGAACACCTACCCCTTGGAAAGGGAGATTGCCTGTTTGGTGTGGCCCGCCTTCTCCCTTTTGCCACCCCACTGCCTCTTCCTGCCTGTTTCGGTGCTGTGGATTCCTCCTCCTCTGTACTGCTGTCATCGATCGCTTGCCACCTTCCCAGGTTGGGTCAGTGATTTTATCGTCCATCATCTCCTCCATTATTCCTCACTCTGGTCATCTTCCTGACTTGTTGACCTAACAACAACCTTACTTATTGGCAACTGTGTCTCATCATCATCATCCGCTTCGTGAAACACTAATTGCCTTCCCCACCATCATCTTCTTGTAAGTGTGGATGCTCAAGAGTTTGGGCATCAGTGCACACGATCTCTTCATGTCCCTCTTCAAGCAGGCTTGGCAAGAGGCCCAAATCAAGGAATGGCAATGAATGTTTGGCAAGACTCTCCATGGTGGGAGGAAGGAGGATCAGGGTAAGGATTTTGTTGACCAGACTCCTGGCTACTGAGACTGGACTTGGTGGAAGACAGGGTGGTGCTTAACCAACTGGAAGCATTATCTGCTGCAATCCAACCGACCACCTGGTCGCACTCGTCTGACTTTAAGAGTGGTGTCCTGCGCCGCCCTTCAAACTAGGACATGAAGCTAGGTATCGTGGATGAGTGTGTTTCATGTGCTCTGGCAGCAGGCACAGTTTCACCGCTCCCAGGGCCACGGCCTCTGCGTCCACCTTCAGCAGCACGGACACTTCCCTATCCGTTACTGCACGCCTTCTGCATATTAAATGGTATATATGCTTGCAAGTACATTCAGGTCCATAAACATAGGGACATCAACACAATTCTAACATTTTGGGCTCTATACACCACCATAATGGATTTGAAATGAAATGAACAAGATGTGCTTTAACTGCAGACTGCCAGCTTTAATTTGAGGGTATTTACATCTAAATCAGGTGAACGGTGTAGGAATTACAACAGTTTGCATATGTGCCTCCCACTTGTTAATGAACCAAAAGTAATGGGACAGGATAATAATCATAAATCAAACTTTCACTTTTTAGTACATTGGTTGCAAATCCTTTGCAGTCAATTACAGCCTGAAGTCTGGAATGCATAGACATCACCAGACGCTGGGTTTCATCCCTGGTGATGCTCTGTCTGGCCTCCACGGCAACTGCTTGTTCTTGGGGCGTTTTCTCTTCAGTTTTGTCTTCAGCAAGTGA
The DNA here is from genome assembly GCF_014858855.1 of Bufo gargarizans. NCBI lineage: Eukaryota > Metazoa > Chordata > Amphibia > Anura > Bufonidae > Bufo > Bufo gargarizans. Next base: position 138,553,503 of record NC_058082.1, on the reverse strand, counting down.
AATTCATGCTCAATCGGATTCAGGTCATGTGATTGTCACATCATCAATAAATACAAGAGAACCAGTTTCATTGGCAGCCATACATGCCCACGCCATGACAATACCACCACCATGCTTCACTGATGAGGTGGTATGGTTAGGATTATGAGCAGTTCCTTTCCTTCTCCATACTCTTCTCTTCCCATCACTCTGGTACAAGTTGATCTTTGTCTCATCTGTCCATAGGATGTTGTTCCAGAACTGTGAAGGCTATTTTAGATGTTGTTTGGCAAACTCTAATCTGGCCTTCCTGTTTTTGAGGCTCACCCATGGTTTACATATTGTGGCATTTACTCTGGTGAAATCTTCTCTTGTTTGTTGACTTTGACACACATGCACCTACCTCCTGGAGAGTGTTGTTGATCTGGCCAACTGCTGTGAAAGATGTTTTCTTCACCAGGGAAAGAATCCTTTGGTCATCCACCACAGTTGTTTTCCGTGATCTTCCGGGTCTTTTGGTGTTGCTGAGCTCACCGGTGGTTTCCTTATTTTTAAGAATGTTCCAAACAATTGTTTTGGGCACGCCTAATGTTTTTGCTATCTCTCTGATGGGTTTGTTGTGTTTTTTCAGACAATGATGGCTTGCTTCACAGCTCTTTAGATCTCATCTTGAGAGTTGACAGCAACAGATTCCAAATGCGAATAGCACACTCGAAATACACTCTGTAATTGCTCATTTTAATTGGAATAATGAGGGAATAACACATACCTGGCCATGGAACAGCTGAGAAGCCAATTGTCCCATTACTTTTGGTCCCGTAACAAGTGGGAGGCACATATGCAAACTGTTGTAATTCCTACACCGTTCACCTGATTTGGATGTAAATACCCTCAAATTAAAGATGACAGTCTGCAATTATAGCACATATTGTTTGTTTCATTTCAAATCCATTGTGGTGGTGTAAAGAGCCAAAAATGTTTGAATTGTGTCAATGTCCCAATATTTATGGACCTGGCTGTATGTCACACATGCAGTAGCGCAGGTTTTGTATGTGTATGTGCAAATAAATCAAACTGAATGTCAATGATATTTAGGACGTGCAAACGTTATACAAGAGATGTAGCGCAGGTAATGTCGCTGTCACCAGCTGCTAATAAAAAATTACAGGGAATGTAACAGCTATTTGGGATGCGCAACCGTTATACAGAAGATGTAGCACAGGTAATGTCGCGTCTGTCACCAGTGGCTAACGTTATACAGAAAATGTAGCGCAGGTAATATCGCTGCTGTCACCAGTGGCTAACGTTATACAGGAGATGTAGCGCAGGTAATGTCGCTGCTGTCACCAGCTGCTAACGTTATACAGGAGATGTAGTTTAGGTAATGTCGCTGCTGTCATCAGCGGCTAACGTTATACAGGAGATGTAGCGCAGGTAATGTCATTGCTGTCACCACAGGCTAAGAAAAAATTATAGTCAATGTTACTAATATTTGGGATGCGGATACGTTATACAGGAGATGTAGCACAGGTACTGTAACTGTCCGCAGCGGACACTGTCTACGGAAAAAGTACACTGGATGTCACAGATATTTTTAGGCAGCACACACGTTACACAGAAGATGTAGCGCAGATAATGTCGGCCAAACAATTTCAAGCTATTTAGCGCAGGTTGCGCTAAAATATATATGGCTGCCAGATGCAACAATAGTCCTTAAAATGACCCTTGGGTCTCTAATAATTGCATGCAATTTAGCGCAGGTTGCGCTAATAATATATATTGCTGCCAGATACAACAATAGTCCTTAAAAAGACTTTTGGGTCTCTACAATTGCACGCAATTTAGTCCAGGTTGCGCTAATAATATATATTGCTGCCAGACACAACAATAGTCCTTAAAAGGACTTTTGGTTCTCTAACACCAACCCTGCCTAACAAAAAAAATTAATTTTATTGATTCAATTCCCTACACTATCTGTCCCTTCTATAGCACAGCTCTCCTTGACTAACACTGAGCCGAACAACATGTCATCAGGTGCTTTATAGTACCCGATGATGCATTTCGGCCAGCCAATCACTGTAATGCCAGAAACCAATATGGCTACGGCATTACAGTGAGTGGCAGTACTGACCTGCTTGTTTATTGGCCCAACGATCAGTGATGGCCAGTTCGCAGTGTTCGCCAACGAACACATGCGGGCTGTCATCTTAACTTACAAGTCCGGCGATGCACGGATAAGCCCTTACCTTTGCCTGCGCGGCGAGCCGGTCTGAAACAAATGCAGTCACCGGGAGCAGGCAGTTCTGAGAACAGCCCGATGAAGGCCCCCGGTGGCTGTTCTCGGAACTGCCTACTACCGGTGACCGCATTTGTTTCAGACCAGCTGGCGCCGCAGGCACAGGTAAGGCCTTTACTGTGCATCGCCAGACTTATGAGTTAAGATGGCAACTTGCATGTGCTTGTTGGCGAACATTGCGAACTAGCCATCACTGCCAGTGATGCCTTGCTCATAGTGTGCTCAGCTTCTGAGTAGCAGCATCAATCTTCTTAGTTAGGAGTTATTGTTGGCATAATTCTTTTACCATCTGGATTAGCCTGCAACATCTTGTAATACAATCCCTGGATTAAAAGGCTACTTGATTAACGCCTGGGTGTCTGATGCATAAGCTGTAAGTGGAGAATGTCAAATTCCACAGGTCACTCCCATGCGAATAGAGGTTGCTCTACACAGGTGCGTGATTGTATATAGCTAACTTTTGAAATGCCACACAGCCAACAAACATGCGGGGTGGAGACTCAAGCATCGCGCTCGAGCACATGCAGTATTCGGCTAAACACAGCGATGTGCCGAGCATTGCGATGCTTGAGCCTTACTGTCGTTCGGCCAAGCATGCTCGATCAACACTTTTCCCCACTCCAATCAGGTAATCAGAATAACTCCCTGGATGAAAAAACCCTCTTTAGTAACGATAACCTGTAATATTATTACACTCCAGAAATACATCCAGGCCTCTCTTGAACTCTTTTAGTGAGTTCACCATCATCACCTCTTCAGGCAAAGAGTTCCATAGTCTCACTGCTCTTACCGTAAAGAATCCTCTTTTATGTTTGTGCACAAACTTTCTTACCTCTAGACACAGAGGATGAGTCTAGAGATAAGAATGCATAGTCATAGTCCTGGGAATAAATTGATGATGGGAGAGATCTCTGTACTGACCCCTAAATATATTTATACAGTCGTGGCCAAAAGTTTTGAGAATGACACAAATATTAGTTTTCACAAAGTTTGCTGCTAAACTGCTTTTAGATCTTTGTTTCAGTTGTTTCTGTGATGTAGTGAAATATAATTACACGCACTTCATACATTTCAAAGGCTTTTATCGACAATTACATGACATTTATGACATGACATTTATGCAAAGAGTCAGTATTTGCAGTGTTGGCCCTTCTTTTTCAGGACCTCTGCAATTCGACTGGGCATGCTCTCAATCAACTTCTGGGCCAATTCCTGACTGATAGCAACCCATTCTTTCATAATCACTTCTTGGAGTTTGTCAGAATTAGTGGGTTTTTGTTTGTCCACCCGCCTCTTGAGGATTGACCACAAGTTCTCAATGGGATTAAGATCTGGGGAGTTTCCAGGACATGGACCCAAAATGTCAACGTTTTGGTCCCCGAGCCACTTAGTTATCACTTTTGCCTTATGGCACGGTTCTCCATCGTGCTGGAAAATGCATTGTTCTTCACTAAACTGTTGTTGAATTGTTGGAAGAAGTTGCTGTTGGAGGGTGTTTTGGTACCAGTCTTTATTCATGGCTGTGTTTTGGGGAAAAATTGTGAGTGAGCCCACTCCCTTTGATGAGAAGCAACCCCACACATGAATGGTCTCAGGATGCTTTACTGTTGGCTTGATACAAAACTGATGGTAGCGCTCACCTTTTCTTCTCCAGACAAGCCTTTTTCCTGATGCCCCAAACAATCGGAAAGAGGCTTCATCGGAGAATATGACTTTGCCCCAGTCCTCAGCAGTCCATTCACCATATTTTCTGCAGAAGATCAATCTGTCCCTGATGTTTTTTTGGAGAGAAGTGGCTTCTTTGCTGGCCTTCTTGACACCAGGCCAGCTTCCAAAAGTCTTCGCCTCACTGTGCGTGCAGATGCGCTCACACCTGCCTGCTGCCATTCCTGAGCAAGCTCTGCACTGGTGGGACTCGGATCCCGCAGCTGAATCCTCTTTAGGAGACGATCCTGGCGCTTGCTAGACTTTCTTGGACGCCCTGAAGCCTTCTTAACAAGAATTAAACCTCTTTCCTTGAAGTTCTTGATGATCCTATAAATTGTTGATTGTGGTGCAATCTTAGTAGCCACAATATCCTTGCCTGTGAAGCCATTTTTATGCAACATAATGATGGCTGCACGTGTTTCTTTGCAGGTCACCATGGTTAACAATGGAAGAACAATGATTTCAAGCATCACCTTCCTTTTAACAGGTCAATTCTGCCATTTTAACCCAATCAGCCTGACATAATGATCTCCAGCCTTGTGCTCGTCAACATTCTCACCTGAGTTAACAAGACGATTAGTGAAATGATCTCAGCAGGTCCTTTAATAACAGCAATGAAATGCAGTGGAAAGGTTTTTTTGGGATTAAGTTAATTTTCATGGCAAAGAAGGACTATGCAATTCATCTGATCACTCTTCATAACATTCTGGAGTATATGCAAATTGCTATTATAAAAACTTAAGCAGCAACTTTTCCAATTTCCAATATTTATGAAATTCTCAAAACTTTTGGCCACAACTGTATATAGTTATCAGAATCCCCTTAGTTGCATTTATTCTAAAGTGAATAACCCTACTTTTGATAATCTTTCTGGGTACTGTAGTCCACCCATTACATTTATTTCTATTTTTCCATCTCTACTATGTCTTCCTTGTTCACAGGAGCCCAGAACTATACACAGTACTCCATGTATGGTCTGACTAGTGATTTGTAAAGTGGCAGGACTATGTTCTCATCACAGGCATCTATGCCCCTTTTGATGCAACCCATTATCTTAGGTTTCTGTAGTTTAGTTTGCTGTTCGCTAAAATTCCTAAGTCCATTTTCATGTCAGTGTTAACCAGTGTTTTACCATTTAGTATGTATGGGTAACTTGAATTATTCCTTCCCATGTGAATAACCTTATATTTGTCAGTTAAATCTCATCTGCCACTTTTCTAGTCAAGCCTCCAATCTGGCCAGATCCATCTGTAGCAGTATGCTGTTCTCTTCTGTGTTAATTACTTTACACAGCTTAGTGTCATCTGCAAAAAATGATATTTTACTGTGCAAGCCTTCTACAAGATCATTAATAAATATATTGAAGACAATAGGGCCCAATACTGACCCCTGTGGTACCCCACTAGTGACAGTGACCCAATCTGAATGTGCACCGTTAATAACCACTGTGGCAAAACCAACCTCGCCATTGGGTTTTGGAGGGGCCTGGTTGCCAGCCTCTTGCCCCAGGATTATGGCCCATACTAATTTTGAAGGAGAAGACAGACCGGCTGGACAGCTTAAATCTGTGAAACTGTTTTGAACAGAAAAGCCATGAGTACAGCCAGGTCCAAGAGACTTTTACACTAATTCGTGCTATGTTGGGATGTTAAATGTCTATGTGTATTGTAAAGGGTGGGACATTGTATACGTTGAGTAGTGAGGTCTGTTCCATTGTCTCTCTGTGTGTATTGGCGATTGCCCTCTGTCCTGAGAGATAATTGAATTACAACTCGGTTGTCTCCAGGACAGAGGACATTGTGTATTCTCCTGCCTGTGATAATTATGTTAACCATGGTGTACCATGATTATATCACAGGCAGAGGGGAGGATTCTATGTGGGTTGTAGCCTTTGTGTTATTGGTAATTGCATTTTGTTGATTGTGTCTCAGACAATGCCAGTGTGCTAGTTAATTGCATCAAAGACAATGCTCATTGTATTTTGTTGATTGCGTTACAGACACAGGGAAGGGGGTTTTGTGTACAATTGCTGGGAAGGTTTCAATACTTTAAATGCATGTGATTGGCTAAAATATAAACTGTCACAGTCTTCTACAAGGGCCCCAGGGGGAGTGTCCCTTGCTAGGAGACCTGCATAAAAGGCTGAAAAATAACTCATTAAAGAGCTGCTGTTTTACATTCAACATAGAGCCTCGTCTCATGTGTGTGGGGATTGCTATACGTGTATACTCACCTGGCTATTACTTCTAGCTCTTGTAAGAGCTGTTCCTGTTCCTGGCTCCTGTGGTGGTTTTGGTGTAGAGCGGAGTGCTTGGGAAGCACTGGGAGCATCCATCGACGGAGGTACCCGGTCGGGTGCTAGGAGATCCGTTACAACCACCCTCCATTTTCTATCACTGAGCTAGTTACTTACCCACATACAGACATTTTCTCCCAGTCCAACTGTTCTCATTTTATATACTAAGCTTTTATGTGGTACAGTATCAAATGCTTTGGAGACGTCAAGATATACGGCATCCATTGATTCTCCACGGTCAAGTCTAGAAATTACCTCCTCATAGAAAATGATTAAATTAGTTTGACATGATCAATCCTTCATGATGATATGACATTATTTGCTTATGTTCATTTAGGTACTCCAAGATAGCATCTCTTCGAAAGCCTTTAAACAGTTTACCCACAACAGATGTTAAACTTACTGGCCTATAGTTTCCAGGCTCTGTTTTTGAACCCTTTTTGAATAATGACTCTACATTTTCTAAGCGCTAATCCTGTGAAACACTCCGTGTCAGCACAGAATCCTGAAATTTTTAAAATAAGGGTCTGGCTATGACGTTAATAAATCCTCTTAGGATAGGTGGGGGGTGATGATTTGTCTAAGATGCCGCTGAATTTCTTCCTGGGTCAGACAGGGCACTTTTAATGGGGAATTTACTTTTACATGCTCCATTTCATCTGATAGTTTATCTTACTCAGTGAATACAGTGGAGAAAAAAAATGTAATAGCTTTCCTCTTCCTGTCTGCAACTCCCCCCTCATCACTCTGCAAAGGGCCGACACCTTTAGAATTATACATTTTACCATTTATTTAATTGAAGAACATTTTAGGGTTAATTTTACTCTATTTGGCAATAAATCTTTCTGACTTTATTTTGGATGATTTTATTTGTCTTTTGCATATTCATTTTTTTTTCCTCATAGTTTTTCAATTCTTCCTCATTACCCTCTGGTTTTAGTGATTTAAATGTTTTATTTTTGTCATTTATTGTTTTTTTTTACAATTCTATTTACTCAGTTTTTTTTGTCCCTTACACTTTTATTCCCATAAGGTATGTACTTCACACAATCTCATGATTGCGCTGCTCCCTGTCATTGTACGCAGCTGATGGTGGCTTCTGACATCGATAGTACAGTGTAAAATTAAAAAATAAAATCATAAATACTCTCATCCATTTGATCGAGAAGAGCCGGAAGCCTCCATCTTGATTGTAGATCTAGCTTAAAATCTTGCCCGGCCTGTGATTATGCCATTCTACAGGATTTTGTGTGGAATATTCAATCAAGATGGTGGCAGCCAGCACTTTGCACTCAAATGGATTAGGTAAGTATGATTTTTTTATTTTATTTTTTAGCGCCATTCAGGGAAAATCGATTCACTACCACAAAGCATGAGGAAAATCGACTTTGCGGCAAATCGAATTTTACCTGAAATTTGTGTTGAATTCCACTTTATGGAGTTCAATTCCCTCAACACTAATCTCTATATCTCTCTCTCCTGTAAAAATGTATCGGAATCACTAGTAATTATGATCCTACAAAATCTGATTTAAAAAAAAAAAAAATTATCAAATTTTGATTCTATAGAATTGATTCACTCATCTATAGTAATGACACATAACAAAAACATTATATAAATGTAGTTTGCTGTAATCATAGTGCCCCCATAATAAGACCAGGGTGTCATTTTTTGCGCACAGTAAACAGTGCAAAAAGAAACCTATAAAAATGTGTAATTGTATTTTTCCCAATTGTACCCCTTCAATATTTTCCAACTTCTCAATCCATTGTATGGAATATTAAATGGTGCCATTACAAAATACAACTTGCAAAAAAAAATTTTTTTTAATTAAATGGCTGTGTAAATTAAAAAATATAGTTATGACTTTTGGAAGGCAGGGAGTAAAACATGAAAATAGAAAAACAGAAAATGGCTGAGATGGGAGATGGCTTAAAGCTCGAGAAAGCTTCTAATTAACACCAGTCTGTTTTATTAAAATTACAAGTACCACACAGTAATTAGGCTTGGGTAACTAATGTATGCCATTTTGTCTATGAGCAGAGAATATTTCTTTGTATTTGACTTTTCGAATATGAATGTATATGTTAACTTGCATAACATGGACCTTTAATATGGGAATATTTACTTAGAAATAGCATCTATAGTGCGTCATTAGTAATGACAAACCTGGATTATCATGGATTGTCTTCCAGTGATGACCAGAAAACTTATTAGATATCCCCTTTGAAATATGGATGCAATGACATACAGAAGTAATATGGATGATGTATTAACAATCACCATTGACCTCTATGGGTGTTAAACAACATAAAATGATACAAGTAACTCATTCCATTTATTTCAAATTTGCACATATTTTATATGTTCATGCGAAAAGCTCCATGGATTTGCATTTTCTCCAAAATACAGAACACATACATAAGGTAGTATTATGGATGAAAACACGCTTGTGTGAGAGTGAACTTTAGAATGAAAAATCTGAGAATATTCCTGCTGCATTAAGGAGAAGCATGCGTTTAACCTGCTATCAAGGTCAGAGTTACCTTTTTGTGTAAATGGAGTAGATCAGTTACAAAGTAATGCAGCACATCTACTAAAAGTACAGTATTCATTCCAAAAGCACTTTAAAACTTTCATTTTATTGTGCCTTTTGTTTTCTGGACAGCAGTATAACTCACAAGCAAATGCTATATGTTATTTCAAATCTACTCTTTACTTTCTGTTAAACAAGAGCATAATATTATAAAGTAAGTTATTTATACAGAAACAATCACTAAGGTAAGGCATTCTGAGATAGATTCTGAGTAGTTTGCATGGCTACCCACTTTATGATGGCAGAAGGAATGCATTTGGAACTTGCAACATGGAGCAGAAAGCAATAGTCTTACAAGTAGCAACAGGCTTAGTGGTTACAATATCACATGGGGCAACAATTAGTCTTAGTCAGAGGCAACAGGTGTATTCGTAGTACTGTCTCTCTGGAACTGCCACAACCCTCTCCACTTTGATTGACAGGGCCAGGTGAGATCACATTTACAATGCCTGGTCCTATCAATTAAAGTGGAGAGGTTGTGGCAGTTGCAGAGAGAATAGCCTCTAGGTGTAATGACCCCCCCCCCCCCCCATTGCCCCTAGAGGCTTACTTACATATATTAAAACATTTTTCTCAGCAATGTGGGCACATATGAACATGGGACCAATACAGATGCATTCAGCTGCCAAGCCCACATGCAACAGATCAGCCAGTTTCATAGGTACAAATCTTCTCAGATTTGTCACACTACACATCTCGAGATGTGTAGAGCTATAAGATAAAGTAAGGAAAGGTACATCTTTACTTACTTAAATGATGGAAAATAGAAGTTTGTTCAGCACTCAGATAAAATCCATCATACTCTATTTAGTCTTGAAACATATAGAATTTTTGTTTTACTATTTCTCGTATGCATTTCTGGTGGACAACCAATGTTAGTCATAGCATGATACTTGACAGAGCTTGTAAGGCAGCACATGGCAGACTCCCAGTATATTCAAGCTCTGAATAAGTGTACATTACAAGTGTACAGCTTATTAGAATTGTATACAGTCTAGAGAATTGTCTGTGCAGTAAATACATTTACATCACAAATCTCCTTTAATGGTTAGCTCCAGTTTAGGTTAGTTTACATTTGAAACAAAATAAAGTTTTGTGTGCATTTTCAGATTTCATTTGACGTTTCCGTCAAATAGATCTATCAAAATGCATCCACTGACTGAATTTCCCACAGTTTATCAAAGAGATCCCTGCCCTTATTTTTTACCAGACACCATGCATCTCAAGTAAATGTGAATAAGCTGCAATACCAGACACAGGAGGTGGCAGTAGCATCAGGAGGCCACAAAGTGGCAAGGTGACATAGTGTGGAGGTGGCTGCAGCATCAATAAGCCACAGAGTGGCAAGGTGACATAGTGTGAAGGTGGCAGCAGCATGAGGAGACCACAGAGTGACCCAGGTTACAGAGTGTGGAGGTGGGAGCAGCATCAGGAGGCCACAAATGTGGCAAGGTGACATAGTGTGGAGGTGGCAGCAGCATAATGAAACCACAGAGTGGCAAGGTGACATAGTGTGGAGGTGGAATTTTTCCTTTCTTCTGACAGATCAGAAGAAAGGTCAAATAAATCATGATGTCACTTAGGCCGAAAGCCAAAATAGTGAACCAGTCATGAAGTGGGGAGGCAGCATGAGGAAACCACAGAGCGACCCAGTGACAAATTGTGGAGGTGGCGGCAACAGCAGCATTATCAGGGGGATACCACAGAGTGGCAAGGTGACATAGCGTGGAGATGGCAGTAGCAGCATCAGGAGACCACAGAGTGGCAAGGTGACATAGTGTGGAGATGGCAGCAGCATCATCATCATCATCATCAGGAGACCCAGTGACAAATTGTGGAGGTGGCGGCAACAGCAGCATTATCAGGGGGATACCACAGAGTGGCAAGGTGACATAGTATGGAGATGACAGCAACAGCATCATCAGACCATAGAGTGGCAAGGTGACATATTGTGGATATGGCAGCAGTATTATCAGACCACAGAGTGGCAAGGTAACATAATTTAGATCTGGCAGCACCAGCAGCAGGAGGATACCACAGAGTGGCAAGGTGACATTATGTGGATATGGCAGCAGCAGTAGCAGCAGGATTATACCACAGAGTGGCAAGGTGACATAATGTGGATATGGCAGCAGCAGCAGAAACAGGAGGATACCACAGAGTGGCAAGGTGACCTAATCTGGATATGGCAGCAGCATCATCAGACCACAGAGTGGCAAGGTGACATAATTTGAATCTGGAAGCACCAGGAGGATACCACAGAGTGGCAAAGTAACATAGTGTGGAGATGGCAGTAGCAGCAGCAGCATCAGGAGACCACAGATTTGCAAGGTGACATAGTTTGGAGATGGCAGAAACAGCAGCATCATCAGCAGGAGAATACCACAGAGTGGCAAAGTAACATAGTGTGGATATGGCAGCAGCAGCATCAAGAGTAATCAAAGTGTTGGTGTGGCACCATGGATTATCTAGTCTGATGCATTAGGAATTGGTGGCTGGGAATCCTGGCTGATCCACGCCTGATTCATCTTGACAAAGGTCAGTCTTTCCGCATTTTGGGTGGACAGGTGAGTTCTCCTTGGGGTAACTATTGTCCCCTCCGCACTAAACAACCCACTGTGATGCCACACTACTGGCCAGGCAGGGCAGCTTTTCAAGGGCAAACTCTGCTAGTTGTGGCCACAAATCCAGTTTGGCTACGCATTAGTCCATAGATGGTGTCCTCATCATATGGCAGGGTTCCGAGGGGGATTTGAGACATTTCATTGGTGATGTGAACAACAATGATCTTAATATTAAACTTACGTTTAGGATGAGTAGAAGCAAAATCGACTTCCTGGACATCCGACTAAAGATGGATGATGATGGAGTGATATCCTGTGACCTGTATAGAAAATAATTTTGCCGGCACTAATTCATTTCTATGGAAAAAAAAAAGTCTTCAGTTTTTTTTTGCTGGAGATAAAACTGTAGCATGCTGCGGTTTTATCTTTTGCCTGATCAGTCAAAATGACTGAACTGAAGACATCCTTATGCATCCTGAACAGATTACTCTCCATTCAGAATGCATGGGGATATACCTGATCAGTTCTTTTCCGACATTGAGCCCTTTTGACGGAACTCAGTGCCGGAAAACAAAAACGCTAGTGTGAAAGTACCCTAATTGGGATGGTTCCCTTCTCAGGTTTAGAGGTATCGATTGAATTCTGATTTCACCACGGGGGGAGGGGAGGGCACAATTGGAAGAGATTGCTCGTACAGCGGGAAATGGATTTACCTCTTGGACACGATGGTACCAAAGGGATTGAATAAGACAAATGTGTTTCCCTTACTTTGATCCCCCTGGCTAGGTATAGTATATTGTTTATATTTTTTTTTTTTTATGTTCTCCCCCTTTTAGTTGACACTGTACGCTTATTGTTTGTTTTTTAAATTATTTTAAATTATTTTTAGTTAAATTTATATTATATTTAATTATTTTATTTTAATTATGTTTTAGTTCCCTAGGTGCACATTTGAGAACATTATGTGTGGGATGCTTCTGTATGTATCTTTCTTTCGAGGTCCCGTTGTTGTGGAGGGGATGGAGATTCAAGTCACTGTGTCTTTATCTAAATGAAAATATGAGGAATCAAGATCACTAAAAGAGAAGTCACTTGTCACTATTTATGTAATTGTTATTGTCATGGGGATATATATATATATATATATATATATATATATAAATATATATATACACACACAGTATATAATATTCTTTTGATAATTTTTTTTAACTTTTGGGTACATAAAGGATTTTTAATTAATTACTAATCATTTATCTTTTGCACTTTTCACTGTGTATATGCAGATTTTGTATTTGTATGTATTTATTATTATTGTTTGTACTCCACACCTCTGGACTTTGCACTTTCACTATCACTATGTTTTCACCGGCATAATCTCACGATCCCTTATATATTTTTGCTTGGGTTTTTCCTTCACTATAAATCAACTTTAGGCACAATGTACTGTTTCATATATAAGTTCATTGTCCTGTCATTTCATACCATCATGCTCGTTGTGACCATATCGGGGATATGGATTAGTGTTGATCACGAATATTCGAATTTCGAATTTTTATCGCGAATATAGGTACTTCGAAAATTCGCTAATATTTCGAATATAGTGATATATATTTGTAATTTCGAATATTCAATTTTTTCAGTACACATGATCCCTCCCTGCTTCTAGCTTGTGGGCCAATGAGAAGGCTGCAGTATATTTGACTTTAGGAGTAGTGTTTGCGAATTTTCGTAATACAAATTTTCGCAATACAAATTTTTTATTGCGAATTTTTCAACTTACATTTCAAATATTCGCTATATTGCTATATATTCTTGTGTTAGAATATTACGAATATTCGAAAAAACAAAGTTATGGCAATATAGCGAATATAAAAAAAACAAATATAGAGAAATTTAGCTAATATAGTGCTATAATCTTTTTTTTTCTAGTTGTAATTTTTTTCCAATCTGAGCTTCAGATGAGAAAAAAATTACAACTATTAGACAAAGAAGATTATAGCACTATATTAGCTAAATTGCTCTATATTCGTTTTTTTTCTTCGAATATTCTCTATATTGCTATATATTCTTGTTTTAGACTATTACGAATATTCGAAAAAACGAAGTTATAGCAATATAGCGAATATTCAAAAAAACAACAAATATAGAGGAATTTAGCTAATATAGTGCTATAATCTTATTTGTCTAATAGTTGTAAGTTGAAAAATTAGCAATAAAAAATCATATAAGGAAAATTTGCATTACAAAAATTTGCATATTACACAATCATTACCTTGCCGATTTTTCGAGTAAAAAAATAGTAGAATATAACAAATATTTGAATTTGCAAATATTCTACAAAATATTTGCGAAATATCGCGAATTCGAATCTGACCCCTGCTGCTCATCACTAAAATGGATGTGCGCATCAACTTAATACGCTGGTGGTAGGAGTGTGGATAATGACGGCCATCTGGCTGTTCCTTGATCTCTTCCAAGAGGGCGCCTCTCCTCCTTTCTTCCTGACTGCGTGGGCCGACACAATCTCGTGAAGTTTCTTTTGCGCTTTGATCACGGTGTGCCGCGCCTGTACGGGGGAGGAATGAGGCTTAGATTTTGATGAAGGAAACACGGATTGGATAATGAATTATCTGACACACATGTGACGTGGTCGGTACTATATACTTTGATGTTTTATCCACTTTGCACTTTTGCAGTCTTATTACTGCATTGGACATTGTCTAATGGACCTTAGTTCTATTGATGTACTTTTGGTCAGTTGTGTGGAGTTACAATGATAGTAGTTATATGTACGCACTGCCTTTTTGGTGCTGACCTTATACAGGTCCTTCTAAAAAAATTAGCATATTGTGATAAAGTTCATTATTTTCTGTAATGTACTGATAAACATTAGACTTTCATATATTTTAGATTCATTACACACCAACTGAAGTAGTTCAAGCCTTTTATTGTTTTAATATTGATGATTTTGGCATACAGCTCATGAAAACCCAAAATTCCTATCTCAAAAAATTAGCATATCATGAAAAGGTTCTCTAAACGAGCTATTAACCTAATCATCTGAATCAACTAATTAACTCTAAACACCTGCAAAAGATTCCTGAGGCTTTTAAAAACTCCCAGCCTGGTTCATTACTCAAAACCGCAATCATGGGTAAGACTGCCGACCTGACTGCTGTCCAGAAGGCCATCATTGACACCCTCAAGCAAGAGGGTAAGACATAGAAAGAAATTTCTGAACGAATAGGCTGTTCCCAGAGTGCTGTATCAAGGCACCTCAGTGGGAAGTCTGTGGGAAGGAAAAAGTGTGGCAGAAAACGCTGCACAACGAGAAGAGGTGACCGGACCCTGAGGAAGATTGTGGAGAAGGACCGATTCCAGACCTTGGGGGACCTGCGGAAACAGTGGACTGAGTCTGGAGTAGAAACATCCAGAGCCACCGTGTACAGGCGTGTGCAGGAAATGGGCTACAGGTGCCGCATTCCCCAGGTCAAGCCACTTTTGAACCAGAAACAGCGGCAGAAGCGCCTGGCCTGGGCTACAGAGAAGCAGCACTGGACTGTTGCATGTCATTCGGAAATCAAGGTGCCAGAGTCTGGAGGAAGACTGGGGAGAGGAAAATGCCTGAAGTCCAGTGTCAAGTACCCACAGTCAGTGATGGTCTGGGGTGCCATGTCAGCTGCTGGTATTGGTCCACTGTGTTTTATCAAGGGCAGGGTGAATGCAGCTAGCTATCAGGAGATTGTGGAGCACTTCATGTTTCCATCTGCTGAAAAGCTTTATGGAGATGAAGATTTCATTTTTCAGCACGACCTGGCACCTGCTCACAGTGCCAAAACCACTGGTAAATGGTTTACTGACCATGGTATTACTGTGCTCAATTGGCCTGCCAACTCTCCTGACCTGAACACCATAGAGAATCTGTGGGATATTGGGAAGAGAAAGTTGAGAGACGCAAGACCCAACACTCTGGATGAGCTTAAGGCCGCTATCGAAGCATCCTGGGCCTCCATAACACCTCAGCAGTGCCACAGGCTGATTGCCTCCATGCCACGCCGCATTGAAGCAGTCATTTCTGCAAAAGGATTCCCGACCAAGTATTGAGTGCATAACTAAACATAATTATTTGAAGGTTGACTTTTTTTGTATTAAAAACACTTTTCTTTTATTGGTCGGATGAAATATGCTAATTTTTTGAGATAGGAAATTTGGGTTTTCATGAGCTGTATGCCAAAATCATCAATATTAAAACAATAAAAGGCTTGAACTACTTCAGTTGGTGTGTAATGAATCTAAAATATATGAAAGTCTAATGTTTATCAGTACATTACAGAAAATAATGAACTTTATCACAATATGCTAATTTTTTTAGAAGGACCTGTATGTGCTGCTGCTTAGGATCCGCTTTTAACCGCATTGATGTTATTATATTATGTGATGTCTGTAATAAATAAAGAGTGTATATTTACTACTATTTACTAATGCGTAGTTACTTTTTTTGTGAACCCAGCAGTCCAGCAGATCTTCAATATGGGGTGGAAGGGTGCTGTCCAAGTATGCCACCACCTGCTGGTTCAGGTCCTGCTACCTGCTGCTGATTCTGGTGGTGAGTAGGTTCTTCACTATGAGAGTGAAGAAAGCTAATCATCAGTGACTGTAGACTCAGGCTGCTGCTGATGGAGCTGGTACTGCTCCTGTCACCCCACACCTCCCCAGCAGCTATGGCAGTGGAACATGAGCACAGAGGGCCGACCCGGTCAGACATGCAAAGGGATAGACAGCGGCCAACTGACTACATAGGATGTTTCTGTAGTAGTTCAGTTTGTCCTCCCTCTCAGTGGGTGTAAAAAAGGCCCCCATTCTTGACCCTTCGCGAGGGTTCAACAAGGTTGAGAGTCAGAAGTCATCCCTCTGCCGAATGGTGACAATTCAGCTACGCAAGCAAGTGAGCATGCATCGTGCCATTTGTGCAAGTGACTCAGAGGGACTCCCTGCCTCCATCTCCACTGCATACTGCCACGGTGTGTCCGGGTCCTCTGTCTCGTTTTCCTCATCGCCATGTAGCTCCTCTGGTTGCTCCTGCTCCTTCTGTCCTGTCAGTTGATTAGAAAAAATGCCCATTTCTCTACACATTGCCTGTAGTCTAATGTCCTCATCCCCCTCCAACTCCTCTTCCAGTTCAGCCCCCACAGGGCTCATGTGGCTGTGAGATCTAGGTGCCACGTCTCCTGTCACCAGAACAGCCATTGTTACCAGCATTTGTTCCAGGACATGAAGCAGTGGAATGACGTAGTTCAGCCCATAGACCTGGCGACTAACAAATAGCGTGGCATTCTCAAAGGGCCTAAACAAACGCATGAGCTGCCACTGGCTGACATCGACTGTTACACAGGGGAGTACTCCTATCCACTTGCATCATCAAGAAATCGTTGATGGCCTTTCTCTGTTCGTATAGTTGATCCAACATATGGAGGGTGGAATTCCAACGGGTGGAAACGTTGCATATATACATATGTTGGGGGATGCCGTTCTGCCGATACAGTTCAAAGAGGGTGTGCTTTGCGGTGTATGAGCGGCTGAAGTGCGTGCACAGTTTCCTAGCCATTTTTAGGATGTCTTTCAGATGGGTGGAAGACTTCAGGAACCGCTTGACAACCAGATAGAACATGTGTGCCATGCAGGGCGCATGGCTCAGCCTTCCTTGACGCAGCGCCGACACTATGTACTTCCCGTTGTTGGTCACCATGGTTCTGATTTTCATTTGTTGCGGATAAAGCCAGGATTTGATTTCTTGATGAATCACACGGAGCAGTTCCTACCCTGTGTGACTCTGTTCGCTCCAGAAAATGAGGTGCACAACAGCGTGAGACCGCCGTGCCCTGCACATGTGATATGCTGGAGGAGCACTGTGACTTCTCCCTGCAGGATAAGGACATGGTGGAGGATGATAAGGCACAGGCGGACATTGTCACAGGACCAACGGCGTGACAATGTGGAGGTGGAAGCGGCGTCATCTGTCCAAGTTGCTGGTGTGCCTGTGCAGGAACCACATTCACCCAGTAGGCCGTAAAGGACATGTACTGTCCCTAACCATAGTTACAGCTCAACATGTCGGCGCTGTCATACACTTTCGGAGACACTGACAGGCTCAAGGACTGGCCCACCTTCTGTTCTACATATTTGTGCAGGGCTGGTACTTCCTTTTTTGCAAAGAATTGGGACTTTCCACCTCGGCTCGGCACAAT
This sequence comes from Bufo gargarizans, assembly GCF_014858855.1. Taxonomy (NCBI): domain Eukaryota; kingdom Metazoa; phylum Chordata; class Amphibia; order Anura; family Bufonidae; genus Bufo; species Bufo gargarizans. The sequence goes on along the minus strand of NC_058082.1, from coordinate 138,535,817 downwards.
TCATCAGTTCTCTGAAAAATGCAGAGTCCACCACTTGGAAAGGGAGGGACTGCAGAACCAGCAACTTGGACAGGAGCACGTTCAGCTTCTGGGCCGTTGGATGCGTGCACGTATACTGGTGTCTGTTGGCAATAACTTCGGTGATCGGTTGCTGATTAAATGACTGACGAGGACCAGGAGCATCTGGACCAGCAGAAGAAGGGAATGACAGACAGCTCCCTTCGGCCGAGGTGGTGGAGCCTTGACTGGAAGAAACTGGGTGCGTGCCACTAGGAAAAATGTGGTTCGTTACCAGGAAGTGCGAGTAAATGCTAATAAGTTGCGAATCAAAGTTTTCCAGAATTTCTAAGTGAATTCTGCTTTGTCAGCTTTGATTCGCTCATCTCTAACAGCCACTACCAAATATATGGCACAGTACCTTGCATACAATGATGGGAATGGAACTTCTACAGTCAGTTCAATAGCAACAGTGACAAGAGATGAACCTCACTGATCTTATTTTCATACACACTAAAGACATCAATGTTCCTAAAAAACTAATTGGTAATTTATGTTTTGATTAAGTGTTACACTGTAGCTTACTAGGCTTGTGTGTCTCTGATAGTTTGAAAATGTACTTAGCTTTTTTATTGTGACACTTTTTGGACTAAACATTATTATGCAAAAAATATATAAAATAGAAAGAAAAAAAATGAAAAAGGGTTTGTTGAACAACCATAAACTATCGTTTCAGACATTTAAAACATAGTAGTATATCAAAGCAATGTACAGTGTACACTGAACAGATACAACAAAGGTGCTGTACAGTATGTTTTATGACTTTTATGGGTCTGGCTAATGCCAAAAAATAAAAATAAGTCTAAGAATAAGTATATATGTCTATAAAGATCAGTAACTTAAAACATGAAATAATAATACATAACTATATTGTGTTTAGTTCGAGCTTTCTACCTCTCTGTTACAAATAGCCTTAGTTTAGCTACAGATGAGGAGCAAATTTAATCATTGAGCCCCATAGCAAGACTCTAAAGCCCTGTTACTTTCCACTATCCACCTCTAGCTCCTCCCACTTCCTGCCCTGGCCTATTCCTACCCACCCAAGGTGTACCATTCAATCTTCACAACCACCACCCAGCCATTTATGCACTGGAAGTCTGAATTCTTATTGGCAAACTTCCATTCACCCACCATCATAAACCATTTTCATCTTATGACAGATCAAACGTTTAATCTGAGTAAATGTATCATTTTAAAGGAAAAATACGTTGCTTCAAATTTTCACGGTGTCAACAAATCCCAAAAAAGTTGGGACAAGTAGCAATAAGAGGCTGGAAAAAGTAAATTTGAGCATAACGAAGAGCTGGAAGACCAATTAACACTAATTAGGTCAATTGGCAACATGATTGGGTATAAAAAGAGCTTCTCAGAGTGGCAGTGTCTCTCAGAAGCCAAGATGGGTAGAGGATCACCAATTCCCACAATGTTGCGCAGAAAGATAGTGGAGCAATATCAGAAAGGTGTTACCCAGCGAAAAATTGCAAAGACTTTGCATCTATCATCATCAACTGTGCATAACATCATCCGAAGATTCAGAGAATCTGGAACAATCTCTGTGCGTAAGGGTCAAGGCCGTAAAACCATACTGGATGCCCGTGATCTCCGGGCCCTTAAACGACACTGCACCACAAACAGGAATGCTACTGTAAAGGAAATCACAGAATGGGCTCAGGAATACTTCCAGAAACCATTGTCAGTGAACACAATCCACCGTGCCATCCGCCGTTGCCAGCTGAAATTCTACAGTGCAAAGAAGAAGCCATTTCCAAGCAAGATCCACAAGCTCAGGCATTTTCACTGGGCCAGGGATCATTTAAAATGGAGTGTGGCAAAATGGAAGACTGTTCTGTGGTCAGACGAGTCACGATTCAAAGTTCTTTTTGGAAATCTGGGATGCCATGTCATCCGGACCAAAGAGGACAAGGACAACCCAAGTTTTTATCAATGCTCAGTTCAGAAGCCTGCATCTCTGATGGTATGGGGTTGCATTAGTGCGTGTGGCATGGACAGCTTGCATGTCTGGAAAGGCACCATCAATGCAGAAAAATATATTCAGGTTCTAGAACAACTTATGCTCCCATCCAGACGTCATCTCTTTCAGGGAAGACCCTGCATTTTTCAACAAGATAATGCCAGACCACATTCTGCATCAATCACAACATCATGTCTGCGTAGGAGAAGGATCCGGGTACTGAAATGGCCAGTCTGCAGTCCAGATCTTTCACCTATAGAGAACATTTGGCGCATCATAAAGAGGAAGGTGCAACAAAGAAGGCCCAAGATGATTGAACAGTTAGAGGCCTGTATTAGACAAGAATGGGAGGGCATTCCTATTTCTAAACTTTAGAAACTGGTCTCCTCGGTCCCCAGACGTCTGTTGAGTGTTGTAAGAAGGGGAGATGCCACACAGTGGTGAAAATGGCCTTGTCCCAACTTTTTGGGGATTTGTTGACACCATGAAATTCTGATTCAACATATTTTTCACTTAAAATGGTACATTATCTCAGTTTAAACTTTTGTTCCGTGATTTATGTTCAATTCTGAATAAAATATTAGAAGTTGGCACCTCCACATCATTGCATTCAGTTTTTATTCACGATTTGTATAGTGTCCCAACTTTTTTGGAATCCGGTTTGTAGATGTCAAACAGAAATGGCTAAAACAGATGCCAAGTATGCATAACTGATGCACAGGATCCTTTTTTTCACAGGATTCATTTATTTTTAATGTATTTTTCGGTTCCTTTGACGGATCAGAAGAACTGAATAATAACGGTGACGTGAACTCTCCCTAATCTGCTCCTACACTGAAACAGAATACACCTGATCGCAATTTTGCACCTAGCTTTACCCAATGAACTGTGACTGCTGCCTTTTATATAATGTGCCATAATTTCCCCATGGACTGTGCCAGCTGCTGTTTATTATATAGTGTGCCTTAACCCAAAACCTCCCCCCCAGTGAACTGTGCCTGCTGCTGTTTCAATCTTCCCCACTCCCTCAATGCTGACTTACTGTTTGTGCTACTGTAGCTGGCTGTCACTACTTACAGAGAGCAGTCAGGGCCTTGGTCAGATCCTCATAGTGCTGGACTAGAGTTTGGACTGGCAACTGTTGCATCAGGTCAGCTATAGACTGGTCAGACAGTCACAGTACCAGACAGGCTGGTAGAGGAACAGGACCGGGGACAAGTCGACAGGACTATTTTTTTCCGTCATGTATAACGGAAACAAACTGAACCATTATTTCAAGGTGCAAGAAGAAAGGTGAACGGCCCTCACCAACAATCTTAGCAGGTAAAAACAGGATGGATGTGAAACCTTCTTGCACCTTCAATTGAAGTTTGTGTATTCTTCATAGGCTGAGCACCACTGGAAGTCACGAGAGTACTATGCAGTGTCCGCACATGTATATTAGTCACACTACGCAGCAGTGCCGACCACAATTATCTTAGTTTATTGGAACCATCATTTGGCCCCATAGACATATATTAGGACAGAGCAAAACGGAATGCCTCTTAAAGGCTTCTGTTTTGCATTGCAACCTAGAATTCCATTTTATTCTGTTATAACTCTGTTATAACGGAACCTATGAAGGAATTCAATAATGCCAATGCAAACCCGCCCTTAACTGTGTAGTACACTAAGATTCAAGTAGTCAGTAGCAGTGGCAGTAATAGTGTGCACCAAGATTCATAATCCCTTCTGTTAAATAAAAAGAAATGCCCTGCAGAAGGTGTGTCCAAATGGCTCCTTAGTGGAACAAAATAAAGAAATGGAGGCAGCGACAATAAAGTAGTGATGAAAAAAAAGGTTATTTTAATCCATGTAGCGGCAGTCCAAGCACATGCTAATCCCATCTATTAGCTTTTTACATGACTGTGCATCCGTATTACAGGTCAGTGTTACAGTCAGGTCTAATTTATTGCCCTGTACACAATTAGGCCCCATTCACACATCCGTGTGTGTTTTGTGGATCCGCGGATGTGCAAAACACGGAAACTGGCAATGTGCGTTGCGTATTTTGCGGACCACACATCGCCGGCACTTAATAGAAAATGCCTATTCTTGTACGCAATTGCGGACAAGAATAGAACATGTTCTATAATTTTTTTTTTCGGGAATGGAATTGCAGACCCGGAAGTGCGAATCCGCAATTGTATTGCCCCATAGAAATGAATGAGTCTGCAATTCCGTTCCGCAAAATTGCGGACTTGTGAATGGACCCTTATGCTGTATACCAAAATTCAAGTAGTGGCCCCATGACAGAGTGCAATGGTGGCAGCAATGGTAGTAGCAGTGACAGTAGTGGTCGCATGACAGAGTGGGGACGAAGTCAGCAGCAGCAGTGACAGTGGCCCCATGACAGAGTGGGGGCGGTGGTGGCATTGACAATAGGGATGTGTTTATTGTTATGTTCTTCTGATCTGTCAGAAGAACTGAAAAATAAAGTAAAAAAAATAATAATGGATCGTGTATTTTGAGCATCCGTAAGGTCTCTTTCACACAGTCAGTATTTGGTCAGTATTTGTAAGACGAAACCAGGAGTGGGTCCAAAACAGAAATAGAATATAATAGAAATGTTTGCATCACTTCTGTGTTTTGGACCCAATCCTGCTTTTGGCTTACAAATACTGACCAAATACTGACCATGGGAAAGAGGCCTTACAGATGCTCAAAATCCAGGATCCTTTTTTTCTGCTCTTTTGACTGATTAGAAGAATGGAAAAATGAATGGTGATGTGCACATGGCTAAACAGGGACAATAGTGGCCCCGTAACAGAGCGGGGAGGAGGGTCAGCAGCCGTGGCAGGAAAATTGAGAATAGTTGCTCCATGACAGAAAGTGGAGGGGAGGGGCAGCTGCAGTGGCATATAGCATAAGATGGTGACAGTACACAGTTGTAGCAGAACCCAACAACAGCCATGTGATAGCAAGGGCCAGTGGTATGCATATCCTTGTAAAAATGTTGCATGTACATACCAGTAGGCCAAGAAGCCTCTTTCTAGAAATGTCAGTAGAGGCAGCAGGCAGGTGGCATAAGGTGGCTATCAGCATTAGAATGGAGGCAGCAGCAGTTGGCCTGAAGTAAAGTCTAATTTTGCACAATATTCCAGTGTGCCAGCACACTACAATATGATCTTTAGTGGCAGAATTATCTATTCTATTGTATCAGGCACCGGTGTCTGGAAATCCGGGTTCATCCACATCTAATTAATCCTTATGAAAGTTAGTCTCTCAACATTTTGTGAGGAAAGGTAAGTTCTTTTAGGGGTATCTATGCCCCCCGCCGTACTGAACTCCTGTTCTGATGCCACACTACTGGCTGGGCAGGAAAGAGTGCCCATCGCAAACTTGGCCAGCTGCGGCCAAACTTCAAGTTTGCATACCCAGTATTCCAGGGGATTTTCGGATCGTGGGTGACAGGGTGCAATCCAAGTATGCCACCACATGCTCGTTAATGTTCTGCTGCATTTCCCACTGCAGCTGCTGGGTGATTTCTTCGGAAGGCTCATCAGACTCCAGACTTAAGGTGCTGCCTATGGAGCTGGTGCTGCACCTGCTTCCCCCTTCCATTCATGGCAGTGGAGTGTGAGCGCAGAGAGTCTCCCCAGTCAGACCTTCGTGAGGATGGGCGATGGCACTCATAGGCAGCACCAACCTACTACACAGCATGTCTCTATAGTAGTATATTTTTGCATCCCTCTCTGAAGGTCTTAAAAATGCCCCTGTTTTTGACCGGTAGCATGGGTCTAACAATGTGGATAGTCAGTAGTCATTCCTCTAAATACTGACAATGCGGCTGTTACTACACACACAGCATGTATCTCGCCCTTTCCGCAAGGGACTCGGAGGGTCTCCCTGCTTCCATCTCCACTGCATACTGCCACGGTCTGTGGGGGTCACCTGTGTCATCTTCATTGTCAGACTCAAGCTCCTCCTGCTCCTCTCCTGTCGCTTGGGCAGATAAACTACCTAGTTGTGTATAAAATTCTTGGGCATTTATGTCTACCTCCACATCCTCATCTTCCATTTCCTCCTCCTCCTTATCCTCCTCAGAGCTCAGGTGGCCATGATATGTAAGCACCACATCTTCTTTCCCCTTACCAATCATGTTTCTCAGAATCCCCTCCAGGTTGTGAAAGAGTGGAATGACATCATTCATCTCTTAGCTCTGCTGACTGACAAAAAAAGTTGCCTCCTCAAACTGACTGAGCAAACTGCACTTGTTATGCATGAGCTGCCACTTACTAACGTGGAAGTTACACAGGGGAGTCACCCTTACCTGTGTCCTGCGCACGTCTCTGACTTCTCGCAGCATACTTTCACCCAAATGTAATAATTGGTAGTTGCACGCCTAAAGGAGTCCACAGCGGACCTCTCCTCCAAGTCTTGGTGGGCCTGTAACTGCTGACTGTCCTCACAAAGCTCATTGTCGCTGACAAGTGGAGTAGAGCCGGCAGCTATCATTATTTGACTAGCAGAAGGGGCAGCAAAAGCAAGAGGCAGGTTTAGGGGTTTAGGACAGGTGAGGACCCAGAGGCAGTTCCTGGGCTATGCCAACTTAACATGGAGGCAGAGTAACCCACTGATTCCTGTCTGTGTGTTATCTGTTGGAAACCTGACAGAATGATGCCTTGCATTTTTTGTTTTGTTTTGTTTTGTTTTTGTATTGAACTCTTTGAGGATGGATCAAAACGGAATGCCTTTAAAGAGTTCTGTGTTGCTTTCCATTTTACCAATTCTGTTAATTTCTATTTTAATCACATTTGAAAGTGAAACGCTGATGTGAACCACCCCCCTAATTCTCATTTATGACATTTAAAAAGTCTAAAAAAAGTCACATCTCCATGCTAGTCAACCCCCTGGTATACCTTTACAGACATGCAAATGATAAATTCCCCCTTTTGTGTTTGCTTCACCAGTCACTGGTTATGCTGCAGATGCAACCTGGGGTTTTGCAGCAGCCAAGTCTAACCTTCATTGCATTGAGCAAGAGAGAATGCCTGTAGTCCTTAGACTTTGCTAATCAGAGAGGCCAACACAAAGTATGACTGTGGAAATTTAATTGCTTAACAAGTAATTGTCTACAATACCATTTCAAGGGGGAAATTTACAATTCAAAATGCTACAGAATTATGGCAAATAGAGAGAGAAATCAGTGCAGAAGACAGGACTGTCCCATTTGTGTGATGCTGGGTTCTCCCTAATGTGGCGCAAGGGCCTGTGGAGCAAGGGCCTGCTGTACGACTCGCTCACGGCCTCCACAATGTTCACCCTGTGTGCCGTCAGGGAAATGTAGCGTCCCTGGCCAAATGCACTTGTCCATGTGTCCGTGGTTAAGTGGACCTTCCCAGTAACTGCATTGGTCAGGGCACTTGTGACGTTTCGTGACAGATTTTGGCGTAAGGTGGGCATGGCACACCTTAAAAAATAGTGGTGGCTGGGGACTGCGTAACGCGGGACGGTTGCTGACATCAGGCTGCGGAAGGCTCAGTGTCCACAAGCCTAAATGGCAACATTTCCAGGGCAAGTAATTTTAAAAGGTGCACATTTAGCTCTATGGCCTGTGGGTGGGTGGTTGGGTATTTGCACTTGCGCTCAAAAGCCTAGGGTAAGGACATTTGGAAGCGGCGCTGGGATAGGAAAGCAGATGTGGTCGCTGATGGTGCTTAAGAAGGTCCAGGTGCAGGGCGGGAGGCATCATCGCCTGCACCTTCGACAGGCGATTGGCCAGCACGTACTATAGGGGAAGAGGAGGCAGTGGTGTGACCCGCAGACACAGATTGTGGACCCAGGTGTTCGTCCCACTTATTCCAGTGCTTGGATGCCACGTGGCGGATCATGCTGTTGGTGGTGAGGTTGCTGGTGTTTATGCCCCGGCTCATTTTGGTGTGGCACAGGTTACAAACTACTATTCTTTTGTCTTCCGCACTTTCCTCAAAAAAGCACCGTGGAACAGTTGCAGGCCTGTTGCCACCCCACTGCCTCTTCCAGCCTGTTGCGGTGCTCCAGAACCCTCCCCCTCTGTACTGCTGTCCTCGCTCAGCTTTCCACCTTCCCAGGTTGGGTCAGTGACCTCATCGTCCACCACCTCCTCTTCTGCTTCCTCAATTTGATAATCCTCTTGATTTGTTGACCTAACCATAACCTAAGTGATTGACAACTGTGTGTCATCCTCTTCCTCAACCTCTTGAAACAGTAATTGTGGTTGACTCATTGGCAACTGTATCTCATCATCATCCACCTCATTAAATACTAATTACCATTCCCCACTGTCATGTTCTTGTGACTGTGTATGCTTAAGGGAGGTTGGGAGTCGGGGCAGAAGATCTCATGTCCCTTTTCAAGCATGCTCGGAGAGAAGGCCAAATCAAGTAATTGCGATGAAAGGAGCTCCTCGGAATTTCCGAGTGTGGGATCACTTGTTTCGCCAGATTCTCCATGGTGGGAGAAAGGAGGATCAAGGTGAGGATTCTGTTGACCAAACTTTTGGCTACTGAGACTGGACTTAGTGGAAGACAGGGTGGTGCTTAACCAACTGGAAGCATTATCTACTGCAATCCAACCAACCACCTGGTCGTCACTGGTCTGACTTCAAGAGTTTTGTCCTGCAACACCCTTCAAACTGGGACATTAAGCTAGGTATCGTGGGTGATTGTTCTTCTTGTCCTCTGGCTGCAGGCAGAGTTTCAACGCGCCCAGGGCCATGGCCTCTGCGTGAACCATCAGCATTACGGCCACTTTTCGTCCCCTAATGCTTGCCTTCTTCATATTAAATCTTATTTGCACGCGTGACTCACAAGATGTGGCACGGATGTCACAGTTCATAGCAAGCCATGTATGTGGAAAAAGTACGTAAAAGTATGGAAAAAGGAAAATAGATTTCACTTATAGTTTTCCTATCTCTGGTCCTGACACACAGAAGGTATTGCACAGATGTATAGAAAAAAAAGTATTGAAGATGATTGAAAAAGTATAAGTGAAAATTAGTATTTTTTTTCTATCATTTTTTAAACTTTTTCTATAGAGGGTGTCTGCAGTGACTTGTGACATCTGTGCAATACCTTCTGTGTGTCATGGCCAGAGATAGGAAAAGTATAAGTGAAAACGAGTATATTTTTCCTATCTCTTGCCCTGACACACAAGGTATTGCACAGATGTCACAAGTCACTGTAGACACCCTCTACAAAGAAAAAGTATTGAAAATGATTGAACAAATACAATGGCTATATTATATTGCTACAAAAACGACAAAAATTATATTGCTGCCACCACACACAATAGTCCTTAAAAGGACTTTTTGGGTCTTTGAAACATTTTTCAACTATATAGATTGCGATCACACTCCCTACACTGTCTGTCCCTTCCTAAGTGCAGTTCTCCCTGACTACAAATGAGCCGAACATGCGTCATTGGGTGCTATTTAGCACCCGATGACGTGTTTCTGCCAGCCAATCAATGTAATGCCAGTAGCCAACATGGCTAATGGCCTTACAGTGAGGGCAGTACTTACCTGCACGTTTATTGGTAGGTAAGTACTCCGCAGAACGTTTATTGAGGAGACTTGAGCATCGCGCTCGAACACATGCGGTACTCGGCCGAGTATTGCTATGTGCCGAGCATAGCGATGCTCAAGCCGAACAGTAGTGTGGCTGAGCATGCTCGCTCAACACTAATTAGTACCCATTGTTACTGTAATTACCAATCATATTTGTCTTCTGTACAATATATGTAAGACTGTAACCATTATACAATTTTGCTCCCTGCTGGAGAAAAAGTAAAGCTTATGTGTGCAGGCATCAACCTGCCCTTATTCAAGGCAACATCAAAACAATGGTCATCACAGATTTTATTATGATCTTAATGGGTGAACACATTTCACATCAAGTTTCCCATGAGAATAAAAAAAAACACAAAAAAACACAAAAAAACTGTTGACTGATCATAAAACTTTTCATGATACAAAATTTGATTAAAAACAATCCAGGTGTAAATTATTTTGACAAACACAACATAAAAAAATAATAATAATAATAATATTTCCATGCCTATACTTAAACTTCCTTAAAGCATCATTGTCGTAAAAACAAGATCTTTTTTAATTTTAATTTGACAGTTTTATAGTGATAGAGATTCATAGCATATTAGCACATGCATGCAATTGCAATATTCATTTGCCTTGGAAGGTTCCCAATGCTGGTGGTGCAGAACATGCTTCTGCACATCATCCTCTGTTGTCTGGCATTCAAATAAAACTGACTACAGAGGCAGGCTTGGCAGTTGTGAGCTCCAGATGCCAAGTTGCAGGATTAATTGATCTTTGCTTTGCCATCAGAGAATTTTTCTGTTTACGTGAATTTGACGGAACACTAATTTAACTGATTTTCTTTCCTGAATTAGCTTTTTTCTATTATGTAAATATTTTAACCTTTTGGATACCAGAGTTTTTTTTCTTCCATATTTTCCGTGAGCCATAACTTTTTATTTTTCTGGTCACACAGCTGCATGAGGGCTTATTTTTTGCAAGACAAGTTGTACTTTCTAATGCCACTATTAATTATGGCATAAAATGTAGTGGGAAGCGGTAAAAAATATTCCAAATGGGGTGGAATTGGAAAAAAAAAAACACAATCCCTCCACAGTTTCACGGGTTTTGTTCCCACAAAGTTTTGTTTATGGCAAAACAGACCCATGCCCTTCATTCTCTGGGTCAGTTTGATTGCAACAATACCCCATATGTATAGGTTATTTATGGCTAAATAGTGTACAAATAAATTAAAACTTTAAGAATTTTTTTGTTATATCACCATATTCTGACTCCCATATTTTTTTTATACTTATGTCTACTGAGCTGTTTAGGGGCTAATTTTTTGCAGAACAATCTGTACTTTTAATTGATACCATTTTGGAGTATGCGTGACTTTTTGATCACATTTTATTAAATTTCTTTTGGTAAGAGAAACAATGAAAAAATGGTAAAATGGCCATTTTGACCCATTTTTCAATTATGCCATTCGCCGTATTGGATTTTTTTTTCTATTTTATTAGTATGGGAATTTGTAGTTGCGGTGATACCCATGATGTTTATATTTATTGTTATTTAGGTATTTATTTTTTAATTATACAGAAACAGGGATGATCTAAACTTTTATACATTTTTTATTTTTTATATATTTTTTTACTTTTTTTTGTGTGATCATTATGTGCCACATATATGGGCTTATTACATTTTTTTTAACTTTTAACTTTAGTTTATCAGGAATTTATTATTAGCTTATTTTGCTCACTTTTGCCTATTTCTTATCCTGGCCTGCCATCTGCTGGACAAAATAAGAATTGCAGTTTGAATACTGTTAGCCTACACAGTAAAGCTACCAGTATTCAGCGCAACTACCGATTGGACACACGGGGCATAGGTAGGAAGCCCTGAAATGCAAGCTGTGATCTCACTTGATCACGGCATCTAAAGCATTATTGCCGGTCACGGTAATTAGCCACAGGTCTCTGCTGTATGAAACAGCAGAGATCTGCCGGCCATGACGCCCGCTGCATGTGCAAGCGGGCATCATGTTTACACATCGTACCAGCGCCGAACATGTATGGCGCTGGTAGCCTAAAGATAAAAGAAATTGCACTGGAAATTTATGTTATATGATAATGTCTTTGAAATAATTGATTATTTATCACATTTCATGATCCAAACCTCTTTATGGACAGGGATATATAAGGCTCTATTCATTTTTTTTTAATTTTGTGTTTTTAAAAGGAAGAAACTATGAGGGTACAAAATAAGCATGCAAATGCTTGTCTATCGTAAAATCATTGTATAAAATGTCAACCTTTGGATTAAGAAAGCAATTAATTTATTACTGTGTTCTTATTTATAAAATATCACATGGGTAAGGCCTCATGCACACGACCGTATTTTGTTTCCGTGTCCGATCCATTTTTTTGCGGATAGGATGCGGACCCATTCATTTAAAAAAACGTGGACAGCACACCGTGTGCTGTCCGCATCAGTATGTCTGTTCCGTTGCTCCGCAAAAAAAATAGTGCATGTCCTATTTTTTTCTAGTTTGCGGACAAGGATAGGCATTATTACAATCGATCCGCAAAAAAAAATGATCCGCAAAAAAAACTGATGCCATACGGAACATCATCCTTTTTTTTGCCGATCCGCAATTTGCGGACCCCAAAACACATACACATACGGTCGTGTGTGCATGTAGCCTTACCCTGGGTTCAGACCTGAGCGTTCTGAAAGGAGCGTTCTGTATGTACGGGCGTTTACAATCGCGCATACAGAGACAAGCGAACACACATTGTCGCGCGTTCCCGAATATCTATGTACGGGAACGCACGACAAAACGCCCCAAAAAAGCTCACGAACTTGTTTGAGCGTCGGGTGTTTTACAGCGCGATCGTTCGCGCTGTAAAACGCCCAGGTGAGAACCATTCCCATAGGGAATCATTGGTTTCTCCTTGTTGAGCGTTTTACAGCGCTTAGGAACGCGCTGTAAAACGCTCAGGTCTGAACTTAGGGTAAGGCTCACCTTGCTGTGATAATCCCCAGCTGCAATATTTGTAGGTGCAATACTTCTTAAGTGAACCCCTCAGATTTTTTATATTTGACCTAAAACTATGTCAGATTTTCACACAAGTCTTAAAAGTACATACAAATGCCCAAATCAAACAAATAAATCCAAAATATTAGACTTGGTTGTTTATTTATTAAATAAAATGATCCAATATAATGTGTCTTTGGGCTCATGCACACAAACGTGCCATTTTTGGTGGTCCGCAAATTGCTGATCTGCGAAAAAGGGATCCGGCTTTGTGCCTTCCACAATTTGCTGAACGGAACAGGAGGCCTATTATAGAAATGCCTATTCTTATCTGCAAAACGGAGAAGAATAGGACATGCCTCCTAATTTTTGCGGGGCCACGGAACAGAGCAACGGATGAGGAAAGCACACAGATTGCTGCCCGCATCTTTTGCGAACCCATTGAAATGAATGGTTCCGTATATGTGGACATCCACCCTTTGAGTGGCAAAAGTATGTATGAACTCTTAGGATTAGTAAATAATTTGAAGGTGAAATTAGAGTCAGGTGTTTTCAGTTTACGGAATGACAATCAGATCTGAATGGGTAACCTGTTTTATTTAAAGAACAGGGATCTACAAAGTCTGATCTTCACAACACGTTTGTGGAAGTGTATCAGGGCATAAACAAAGGTTTGTGGTTTCTGAGAACCTCAGAAGAAGTGTTGGTGGTAGTGTTACGGTTAGGGCCTGTTTTACTGATTCTGGGGCAGAATAGCTTGCGACCATTGACAAAACAATGAATTCTGAATTATATCAGCAAATTGTAAAGCAAAACAAAAAAGCCACTCCACATCCAAATAAAGTGAAAAAATCTGTGTCCTTTATTCAACCAAGTGGTAACATTTCAGTCCTTTTACTGGGACTATTATCAAACAAGTGAATACATACAAGTGTTGAGTATTTAAAGGCACAGCCTAAATTGCATACATGATTCGTCATTAAAAAGATGCATGATTTGTGCGAAAGAATGATTAAAAATACACTATAGTAAAAACATGATTGTGTTTTCCAAGTTAAAGTGCATATGCTTGTGATAAGGCCATAATATAAATTACCCATTTTGAACATAAAGTCAATTATACATGTGATTGTGATCATCTGAGCAATTGTGATCACCCATAGCAACATAGGGTAGCTCACCTGCAAATCGCTCAACAGGCAAAAGGCATAGCAATGTAATTAACGCTATTAATAGTGCTTGCAGTGTGTGTAAATACATATAACGCATGTGTACCTTTATGATTCAGCAAAACAAAATGCCAAGTCGGCTAGTATTAAAAAAAATAACAATATAAGGCCTCATGCACAAGACCGTGTGTATTTTGCGGTCCGCAAAAAACAGATTCGCAAAAAATACGTATTACGTCCGTGTGCATTCCGTTTTTTGCGGAACAGAACAGCTTACCCGTAATAATATGTTTATTACAGGTAAACATTAGACTTTCATATATTTTAGATTAATTACACACCAACTGAAGTAGTTCAAGTCTTTTATTGTTTTAAGGCCTCATGCCCACGACCGTTGTGTGCATCTGTGGCCGTTGTGCCATTTTCCGTTTTTTTTCGCAGACCCATTGACTTTCAATGGGTCCGTGGAAAAATCGGAAAATGCACCGTTTTGCAGCCGAGACCGTGATCCGTGTATCCTGTCCGTCAAAAAAATATGACCTGTCCTATTTTTTTGACGGACAACGGTTCACGGACCCATTCAAGTCAATGGGTCAGTGAAAGTACACGGATGCACACAAGATTGGCATCCATGTCCGTGATCCGTGGCCATAGGTTACTTTCATACAGACGGATCCAAAGATCCGTCTGCATAAAAGCTTTTTCAGATCTAAGTTTTCACTTCGTGAAAACTCATATCCGACAGTATATTCTAACACAGAGGCGTTCCCATGGTGATGGGGACGCTTCTAGTTAGAATACACTACAAACTGTGTACAAGACTGCCCCCTGCTGCCTGGCAGCACCCGATCTCTTACAGGGGGCCGTGATCAGCACAATTAACCCCTTCAGGTGCGGCACCTGAAGGGGTTAATTGTACTATCATATCCCCCTGTAAGAGATCAGGGCTGCAAGGCAGCAGGGGGCAGACCCCCCCTCCCCAGTTTGAATATCATTGGTGGCCAGTGCGGCCCCCCTCCCTCTATTGTAATAATTCGGCCCCCCTCCCTCTATAGCATTAGCAACATTGGTGGCCAGTGTGCGGCCTCCCATCTCCCCCCCCCCTCCCGATCATTGGTGGCAGCGGAGTTCCGATCGGAGTCCCACTTTAATCGCTGGGGCTCCGATCTGTAACCAGGACGCTACCGCAGTCCTGGTTGCCATGGTTACTTAGCAATAGTACAATAGTAAAAGATTCATACTTACCTGGGAGCTGCGATGTCTGTGTCCGGCCGGGAGCTCCACCTACTGGTAAGTGACAGCAATGCGCCGCACAGACCTGTCACTTACCAGTAGGAGGAGCTCCCGGCCGGACACAGACATCGCAGCTCCCAGGTAAGTATGAATCTTTTACTATTGTACTATTGCTAAGTAACCATGGCAACCAGGGCTGTAGTAGTGTCCTGGTTGCCATGGTTACCGATCAGAGCCCCAGCGATTAAACTGGGACTCCGATCGGAACTCCGCTGCCACCAATGATCGGGGATGGGAGGCCGCACACTGGCCACCGATGTTGTTAATGCTATAGAGGGAGGGGGGGCCGATGGGGGCGCACACTGTGCCACCAACGAATTATTACAATAGAGGGAGGAAGGAGGGGTCAGAGGGGGCGCACACTGTGCCACCAACAAATTATTACAATAGAGGGAGGAAGAGGGGGGGCGGGGGGGGCGCACACTGTGCCACCAACGAATTATTACAATAGAGGGAGGAAGGGGGTGCGATGGGGGGGCACACTGTGCCACCAACGAATTATTACAATAGAGGGAGGAAGGGGGGGCCGGGGGGGGGCGCACACTGTGCCACCAACAAATTATTACAATAGAGGGAGGAAGGGGGGTGCCGGGGGGGTGCACACTGTGCCACCAACAAATTATTGAATTATTACAATAGAGGGAGGAGGGGGGGGCGATGGGGGGCGCACACTGTGCCACCAACCTATTATTACAATAGAGGGAGGAAGGGGGAGGGGGGCGCACTGGCCACCAATGATATTCAAACTGGGGAGGGGGGCGTCTGCCCCCTGCTGCCTGGCAGCCCTGATCTCTTACAGGGGGATATGATAGTACAATTAACCCCTTCAGGTGCGGCACCGGAGGGGTTAATTGTGCTGATCACGGCCCCCTGTAAGAGATCGGGTGCTGCCAGGCAGCAGGGGCAGTCTTGTACACAGTTTGTAGTATATTCTAACTAGAAGCGTCCCCATCAGCATGGGAACGCCTCTGTGTTAGAACATACTGTCGGAAATGAGTTTTCACGATCTAACTCATATACGACAGTATATTCTAACATAGAGGCATTCCCATGGTGATGGGGACGCTTCAAGTTAAAATATACCATCGGATTGGAGAAAAATTCGATCAGATGGTATAAAAGGGACTCCAGACTTTACATTGAAATTCAATGGGGACGGATCCGTTTGAAATGGCACAATATTGTGTCAACGTCAAACGGATCCGTCCCCATTGACTTGCATTGTAATTCAGGACGGATCCGTTTGGCTCCGCACGGCCAGGCGGACACCAAAACAACTTTTTTTTCATGTTCGTGGATCCTCCAAAAATCAAGGAAGACCCACGGACGAAAAAACGGTCACGGATCACGGACCTACGGACCCCGTTTTTGCGGACCGTGAAAAAATACTGTCGTGTGCATGAGGCCTAATATTGATGATTTTGGCATACAACTCATGAAAACCCAAATTTCCTATCTCAAAAAATTAGCATATTTCATCCGACCAATAAAAGAAAAGTGTTTTTAATACAAAAAAAGTCAACCTTCAAATTATGTTCAGTTATGCACTCAATACTTGGTCGGGAATCCTTTTGCAGAAATGACTGCTTCAATGCAGGCGTGGCATGGAGGCAATCCGCCTGTGGCACTGCTGAGGTGTTATGGAGGCCCAGGATGCTTCGATAGCGGCCTTAAGCTCATCCAGAGTGTTGGGTCTTGCGTCTCTCAACTTTCTCTTCCCAATATCCCACAGATTTTCTATGGGGTTCAGGTCAGCAGAGTTGGCAGGCCAATTGAGCACAGTAATACCATGGTCAGTAAACCATTTACCAGTGGTTTTGGCACTGTGAGCAGGTGCCAGGTTGTGCTGAAAAATGAAATCTTCATCTCCATAAAGCTTTTCAGCAGATGGAAGCATGAAGTGCTCCAAAATCTCCTGATAGCTAGCTGCATTGACCCTGCCCTTGATAAAACACTGTGGACCAACACCAGCAGCTGACATGGCACCCCAGACCATCACTGACTGTGGGTACTTGACACTGGACTTCAGGCATTTTGGCATTTCCCAGTCTTCCTCCAGACTCTGGCACCTTGATTTCCGAATGACATGCAAAATTTGCTTTCATCCAAAAAAAGTACTTTGGACCACTGAGCAACAGTCCAGTGCTGCTTCTCTGTAGCCCAGGTCAGGCGCTTCTGCCGCTGTTTCTGGTTCAAAAGTGGCTTGACCTGGGGAATGCGGCACCTGTAGCCCATTTCCTGCACACGGTGGCTCTGGATGTTTCTACTCCACACTCAGTCCACTGCTTCCGCAGGTCCCCCAAGGTCTGGAATCGGTCCTTCTCCACAATCTTCCTCAGGGTCCGGTCACCTTTTCTCGTTGTACAGCGTTTTCTGCCACACTTTTTCCTTCCCACAGACTTCCCACTGAGGTGCCTTGATACAGCACTCTGGGAACAGCCTATTCGTTCAGAAATTTCTTTCTGTTTCTTACCCTCTGGCTTGAGGGTGTCAATGATGGCCTTCTGGACAGCAGTCAGGTCGGCAGTCTTACCCATGATTGCGGTTTTGAGTAATGAACCAGGCTGGGAGTTTTTAAAAGCCTCAGGAATATTTTGCAGGTGTTTAGAGTTAATTAGTTGATTCAGATGATTAGGTTAATAGCTCATTTAGAGAACCTTTTCATGATATGCTAATTTTATTAGCTAGGAATTTTGGGTTTTCATGAGCTGTATGCCAAAATCATCAATATTAAAACAATAAAAGGCTTGAACTACTTCAGTTGGTGTGTAATGAATCTAAAATATATGAAAGTCTAATGTTTATCAGTACATTACAGAAAGTAATGAACTTTATCACAATATGCAATTTTTTTAGAAGGACCTGTATATATGAAAGCTAACTAAAATATCTATCTAATGTAATGACTCAGCAAAGCACAGAGCACAGCAATAACACTGCTGTCTCTCTCAGAACTCCATAAAACTACAGAAAATGGCTGCTGGGGAGGTTCTTTTATAGTAAGGGGTAGGCAACTTTCCTATTGGTTGCTAGGGATGTTGCTAAGCTCAGACAAAGACATTGCAACCTTCTTATTGGTCCACAAGCAAGAAACAGGGAGGGATCATGGGTTCAGATGAAAAAAAAAACTAGAATATTGACGAATATGAATATACCGTATAGCACTATAGTCTAAATCTTTGTGAATTCTCAAAGTGGCAATATTACCGATTTAAAATTTGTGATTCGAAAAATTGTTATTAACATTGCGTTGTGATGTAATAGTTATTTTTCATACACCTATTGTAACCGTGCACTCTGTGCCTGTAATACCCCATATTGATTCTCACCAAGTTGTTCATATCATAGGTCATATCATTGATAGTGTCCTCCAAATTGTAAGCATCATCTATGATCTTTGTAGCTCTAATAAATTGACTATTAGGCAATGACTTTGAGCATACTATGAGGTTGTGCACTGTTATAACCCAAGATCATATTTTTGTCAGTTGGTTTAACATATAAGTTGGTATGTAGAGTTCCCTTTCAATGAAATATCAACATCCAAAAAGTGTATAAATTCATAGAAATGTTCTAAAGAAAACTGCATGTCAGTGTAGACAATATTCAGAAAATTATGAAAGTCCTGTAACTCAGGCATCGAGCCAGTCTAAATAGCATAAATATCACCTATGTATCTCCACCACCTCAGAATTTGTCTGAAGTGGTGGGACACATAGATGTGTTACTCTTCCATGTAGACCACAGCCATGTTGTTGTAAGTGGGCGCCGTATTGGACCCCATAGCCATCCCCCTAATTTGCTTAAACTATTAATAACCAAAAATAAAATACTTACTCGTCAATATAATATATGATAGAGATAATATGCAATCATGGCATTCATGGGAATAATTAGATGTCTCTAATGCATTTTTCACAGTTTTCAGTCCTATATCATGTTTAATGGACATGTGGAGACTAGTGATGGACGTACATCTGCCAGGATGGTTCGTGATCAAATATTCACGAACCTCAAGTTCGTGGTGGGTCCCATTCATTTTAATGGCAGGTGAACCTGAAAAAACTTCAGCTTATATTTGCAGCCATGAAATAATTACTAGAAGTGCACAAATAGTCCCACAACATGGACAGTGACATACCAGATGTATTATCCAAATTTGCGATCTCCATAAAAAAAATTTTAATGCGAAATATCGGCAATATAATTTTCGCGTACGCCCATGCGCAAATGCACTATACAGTACCAAAATGCAAGAAAGTATATTGGTATATAACACCCCGATTTAAACAGTTTTTTTGGGGGGGACTGGTATATCACACCAGCAGAAATGATTTGTTCCAATAACGCTTGTCCCTCTATATACCTGCAGTGTCGCAGCAGAACCGCACACAACTGCCGCACAAAACAAATGCACAGTAATATACTTTCTAACATAGAAAGTATATTATAACATTGTGCAAAACACGGACACCGGCAATGTTCCTCAAGCAATTTGTGGACCGCACATTGCCGGCACTATAATAAAAAATGCCTAATCTTGTCTGCAATTACGGACAAGAATAGGACATGTTCTATTTTTTTTGCGGAAACGGAAGCACAGATGCGGAAGTGCGGATTCTCAAATGCTGATGCGGACAGCACATTCCTGCCCCATTGAAAATGAATGGGTCTGCACCCGTTCCGCAAAATTGCGGAACGGATGCGGACCCATTTTGCGGACGTGTAAATGGAAAAGATATCCCTCAAAATGAAAATAAATTAAATTATTAAAGTTAAGCAAAAAGCATAGATGTGGTAGGCAATAACAAGTGCTTGGCGGCACTAAAGAACTGTCACGGATGGTGTTACAGAAAACTAGAAGACACAAATGAAGATCCGACTGACCTGATCCAAAACTAAGGAACAAAAGGGTAAGCCCTGTAACAGCCCTAGCACTCTCCCTTACTGCTCAGCCTATGCAAAAATCTCTATGGTAGATAATTGCCTACCCTCGTTCCTCAACAGTATAACACCTGAACACCCTAGAATAGTGAGGGGACACGACCACCGGCTCCCTACACTTAATACGGAGGGAGTCAGGGTCACCTAGGATCAAGCCCACAGGAAAAAAAGAAACAGACTTATCTTGTGGATGCAGCAGTAACAGCTTCTAGCTTCAGCACAATCCAGGAAGTTGTATAAACCGCAAGGTAAGACAGTATGGGGAGGAGATATATTGGGAGGCAATCATGGCTAATAGATGACAGCTGGGAGAGGGAGGAGAGATGTCAAAACGAAAGCTAAACAAAAGAAGTTCATGCAGAAGGTACTGAAGAACGTCTAACAGAACTTCTCAAAGATCTGGTGGTGACAGTACCCCTCCCTCTACGAGTGGACTCCGGACACTCAGAGCCAACCTTCTCAGGATGGAACCTATGGAATGCCCTTAGAAGACGAGTGGCCTTAATGTCCGCCACTAGAACCCACATCCTCTCCTCAGGACCATAACCCTCCCAATGAACGAGGTACTGAAGAGAACCGCGGACAATACGAGAGTCCACAATCCTAGAGACCTGAAATTCAAGATTACCATCAATCACAAATGGAGGAGGAGGCAAAGAGGAGGGTACAGTGGGTTGGACATAAGGTTTTAATAAGGACTTGTGAAAAACATTATGGATCTTCTGAGTCTGAGGAAGATCAAGACGGTAGGCAACGGGATTGATGACGGACAAGATTTTGTAAGGCCCAATAAACTTAGGACCCAACTTCCAGGAGGGAACCTTCAATTTGATATTCTTAGTAGACAACCATACCAGATCACCAACATTCAGGTTCAGACCAGGCACATGTCTCTTATCCGCCACACGCTTATATCTCTCACTTATGCTCTTTAGATTATTCAGAATCTTTTGCCAAATAGATGACAAAGACAAGGAGAATCTCTCCTCATCAGGTAAACCAGAAGCCCCCTTTCCAGAGAATATCCCAAACTGCGGATGAAACCCATATGCACCAAACAATGGTGACCTATCAGAGGACTCCTGACGACGGTTATTTAAAGCAAACTCAGCAAGGGATAGAAAAGAACACCAATCCTCCTGATTCTCCGCCACAAAACAACGCAGATATGTCTCCAGATTCTGATTGACGCGCTCTGTCTGGCCATTCGACTGCGGGTGGAAAGCAGAAGAGAATGACAACCGAACCCCCAAGCGAGAACAGAAGGCCTTCCAGAATCTGGAAAGAAACTGCATGCCCCTATCAGAGACTATGTCTGAAGGGATACCATGCAGTTTGACAATGTGATCAATAAATGCCTGCGCCAGCGTTTTAGCATTGGACAAGCCAGGAAAAGGAACAAAATGCGCCATTTTGCTAAAACGGTCCACCACCACCAGAATCACAGTCTTCCCCGAGGAACGAGGCAGGTCTGTAATGAAATCCATGGACAGATGTGTCCAAGGACGGGAAGGAATGGGTAACGGAAGGAGAGGACCCGATGGCCGTGAATGAGGGACTTTGGCACGAGCGCAGGTCTCGCAGGCTTCCCAAAACCCTCAACCGACTTACGAAGAGCCGGCCACCAGAATCTCCGCACAATGAGATCCACTCTGGCTCTACCCCCGGGTGCCCAGCAAGGACAGTATCGTGGTGCTCCTTAAAAACCTTGTGTCATAAAGTGAGAGGCACAAACAACCTCCCAGGAGGACAAAGATCAGGAGCCTCTGCCTGGGCTACCTGAACCTCTGTCTCCAATTCAGGATAAAGAGCAGACACAACCACCCCTTCAGCCAAAATGGGACCCGGGTCTTCAAAAGTCCCCCCTCCCGGAAAATAATGTGACAGGGCATCCGCCTTCACATTCTTAACCCCAGGGCGGAACGTGACAACAAAATAAAACCTTGAAAAGAACAAAGACCATCTGGCCTGTCTTGGTTTCAGACGCTTGGCTGACTCCAAGTAGGCCAGATTCTTATGGTCGGTAAACACAGTAATAGGGTGTCTGGCTCCCTCTAGCCAATGGCGCCATTCCTTAAAAGCTAACTTGATGGCCAACAACTCCCTATCTCCCACATCGTAATTTCTCTCTGCGGAGGAGAGTTTCTTCGAGAAAAAGGCACACGGTCGCCATTTGGCAGGAGAGGGACCCTGAGACAAAACTGCACCCACACCCACCTCAGAAGCGTCCACCTCAACTATGAAGGGCAGAGAGATATCAGGTTGTACCAAGATGGGAGCGGAAGCAAAACTCTTCTTGATACTAGAAAAGGCCTTACGCGCCTCTACTGACCAGGAGGAAAAATCTACCCCCTTTCTAGTCATATCAGTGAGTGGTTTACAAGGACGTAGGGAGACGATCATTATCATATTAGACAATAGATTTTCTATTTTGAAAAGTGACCAAGTAGAAAAGAGATCAAAGTCAGGAATCTTTCTGATCAAGATCCTCCACCCCACATAAAGGTACGTGGGATGTTAGAAGTCGGACAGAATTTCTTTCCCTACTTTCATCTAGTGGTAACACCAATAAGGCCTCACTCTATTTAGGAGAGGAGCACCAAGGGTAGGGCTAAGAGTAACAGCGAGTTAAAAAGGTCTTAAGAAACCTGTAATTTGTCCAAGGGGCCCAACGTTTAATAAATGTCGGGGGAGTTTGAGCTTCCCAAGAAGCAAGTTCCTCAAAACTGTAAATTTGATCAACCTTTACCCTCCACTGCTCCACCGAGGAAACATTAGTCTGTAGCCAATATTTGGGTATCAGAAGGCGAGCCGCTATCAAAAGTTGTTTGAAGAGAAAGGATGGGGAGGGAGTAGTACTTTCATTGAAATAGGAAAGCAGGGCTCCATAAGGGGATATTTTGAGAAATGAAGAGCAGATAAAATTACAGATCTGAATGATATCTGACCACCACTTTTTAATAGGGGGGCATAGCCACCAGATGTGAAGAAGAGTGCCTTCCTCCTCTTGTAATGCCACCGACGGGACGGCCTTTTGTTTGTCTGCCGCGGTCCTCTGCGTTCCACCGTGGAACGCGGAAGACGCACGAACTCCGGGTTGTGACGCGGCGGCTGCGTTCCACGGTGGAACGCGGAAGTCGTCCGGACCAATCAGCAATCCCTACTCACTTCCTGGTTCCATTTAAGGGCACTGATGAGGCAGCATGGCGTGCTGTGATTGTTGTCGGAACGCCTGCTGCCTCACAACCCGTGTATGGGACCATCACAAACCGGACCCTTCTCATTCCCCTGCTGCCATCTGGAAGACGGATCCGCTCAGTAACCGGACCCTTCTCATTCCCCTGCTGCCATCTGGAAGATGGATCCGCTCAGTAACCGGACCCTTCTCTTTTCCCTGCTACCGTCTGGAAGACGGATCCGCTCAGTCCTGATACTGGAGTCACCGCATAGCTACTGCCAATCGCAAGTACCCTATCTGTGAGAGAGCACCTCTCCTTACCTGCATGCAGGCTGATATAACTGTGTATGACTCTTACTGAGTACCCCCTGTTAACCCTGCGGCAGCTACCGCACTCTAGTATTCTAATACCTACCCGCAGTCTATGAAGCAATAGTATTGGGCCGACCTGAGTTGTTTCTCCTGTGATCACGTGATGGTAGAATCTCAAACTCACCGTTGAGGTTGTGAGTGACGCCTGAGATTCATATCTGATTGATCCTATTTACTCTGCAGTTGAGATCCACTATTGAAAAAATTGCAGACGTGACACCTCTTGGCATCTCCAGCACTTGTTTGAGGAAGATCTAGTGAAGTGTGAGGACTTAATTGGGGTAATGTACCATTGAGACAGGATTTTGTATCCATTTTCCTGGACTCAAACACATCTTGATGATTTATGTGCGATTTCAAATAGTGTGGGTAGAATTGAGAGAGCTTTACAAGCATTATTGATGTTAATAAACATACAAAAACAAAAGACCCAGCAAAACCCACAGAGAGGGGACAAATATGAATGAAAAAGGAAACACAAAACCCCAAAAATACAATAAGATTGAGCACGAGAAAGAAAAAGATGACATTTAAAATGTAATTATTTTGTATTGTTTGTTAATCTTTGTGCCCCATTTTTTATTCAAGTGATCTAATTTACAGTTTATAATGACAAATCTCTTTTTCATATTGCATGGTTTGACTCACTAAAGTTTCTTATTCTTTCAAAGAAAGTAATTTTGTTCATTAACTATTTAGCCAAAATCATTTTCCTAGCCCAAAAAACTAATTGTCCTGTGATAGTCCTTCGATATGACATAATTAAATTCCATAAAATGTATATCCAAGAGGTCATTAAAACATTAGTCTTTAACAACTCATTAAGTCTTTTAATTATACTCCACCAGTTTAGGTTTAGCTTAGGACATTTCTTGATTACATTTAAGACATTCATCTTGTCTATATCCAATTCTATACATAAATGTAGGTGACCTATGCCGTCTAAACACAATAAAATACAGTGAAATTCTGTAACAGAATTCCTTCAGAATCTGTCACAATATTATCCCAATGTTCTAAATGAATCATCTCCCCTATATCTTCTTCCCATTGTGTCTTATGCTTAACACGCAAATTAGAACGTGCTCCCCAAGCAATTAATTATACATTATAGACAAAAAAACTTTTTTTTTATCAAATTGACTGTGGTTCTGGACTGCCTCATCCTACTCAATACACTGGTTCTTAGGATTTGCCACTTTTTACCGGTAATTCATTTCTCACTTTTCCACTTTCACCTGCCCGATATACAGTGGAATGCGAAAGTTTGAACAACCTTGTTAATCGTCATGATTTTCCTGTATAAATCGTTGGTTGTTACGATAAAAAATTTAAGTTAAAGGGGTTCTGCACTTTTATTTAACTGATGATCTATCCTCTGGATAGATCATCAGCTTCTGATCGGCGGGGGTCCGACACCCGGGACCCCCGCCGATCAGCTGTTTGAGAAGGCAGCAGCGCTCCAGCAGCGCCGCGGCCTTCTCACTGTTTACCGCCGGGCCGCCTGCCCACTGATGTCACGACTAGTATCAACTAGAGTGGGCGCGGCTAAGCACCATTCAAGTGAACAGAGCTTAGCCGCGCCCACTCTAGTTGATACAAGTCGTGACGTCAGTGGGCGGGCGGCCCGGCGGTAAATAGTGAGAAGGCAGCGGCGCTGCTGGAGCGCCGCTGCCTTCTCAAACAGCTGATCGGCGGGGGTCCCGGGTGTCGGACCCCTGCCGATCAGAAGCTGATGATCTATCCAGAGGATAGATCATCAGTTAAATGAAGGTGCAGAACCCCTTTAAATATGTCATATAGGAGACACACAGTGATATTTGAGAAGTGAAATGAAGTTTATTGGATTTACAGAAAGTGTGCTATAATTGTTTAAACAAAATTAGGCAGGTGCATAAATTTAGGCACCACAAAAAAATAAAATAATGAAATCAATATTTTGTAGATCCTCCTTTTGCCGAAATTACAGCCTCTAAACGCTTCCTGTAGGTTCCAATGAGAGTCTGGATTCTGGTTGAAGGTATTTTGGACCATTCCTCTTTACAAAACATCTTTAGTTCATTCAGGTTTGATGGCTTCCGAGCATGGACAGCTCTCTTTAAGTCACACCACAGATTTTCAATTATATTCAGGTCTGGGGACTAAGATGGTCATTCCAGAACATTGTACTTGTTCCTCCGCATAAATGCCTTAGTGGATTTTGAGCAGTGTTTAGGGTCGTTGTCTCATTGAAAGATCCAGCCCCGGCGCAGCTTCAGCTTTGTCACTGATTCCTGGACATTGGTCTCCAGAATCTGATGATACTGAGTGGAATCCATGCGTCCCTCAACTTTGACAAGATTTCCAGTCCCTTCACTGGCCACACAGCCCCACAGCATGATGGAACCACCACCATATTTGACTGTAGGTAGCAGGTGTTTTTCTTGGAATGCCTCCATGTATAATGCCCCTTGTTATGGCCAAAAAACTAAATTTTAGTTTCATCAGTCTACAGCACCTTATTCCAAAATGAAGCTGGCTTGTCCAAATGTGCTTTAGCCCACCTCAAGCAAAACTTTTTGCGCTGTGGGTTGAGAAAAGGCTTCCTCTGCATCACTCTCGCATACAGCATCTCCTTGTGTAAAGTGCGCCGAATGGTTAAACGATGCGCAGTGACTCCATCTGCAGCAAGATGATGTTGTAGGTCTTTGGCGCTGGTCTGTTGGTTGACTCTGACTGTTCTCACCATTTGTCGCTTCTGTCAATCCGAGATTTTTCTTGGTCTGCCACTTTGAGCCTTAACTTGAACTAAGCCTGTGGTCTTCCATTTCCTCAATATGTTCCTAACTGTGGAAACAGACAACTGAAATCTCTGAGACAAATTTCTGTATCCTTCCCTTAAACCATAATGGTGAGCAATCTTTGTCTTCAGGTCATTTGAGAGTTGTTTTGAGACCCCCATGTTGCTACTCTTCAGAGAAAATTAAAAGAGGAGGGAAACTTACAATTGACCCCCTTAAATACTCTTTCTCATAATTTGATTCACCTGTGTATGTAGGTCAGGGGCCACTGAGCTTACCAAGCTAATTTGAGTTTCAATAATTAGTTCTAAAGGTTTTGGAATCAATAAAATGACAACAGTGCCCAAATTTATGCACCTGCCTAATTTTGTTTAAGCAATTATAGCACACTTTCTGCAAATCCAATAAACTTAATTTCACTTCTCAAATATCACTGTGTGTGTCTCCTATATGATATATTTAACTGACATTTTTTATCGTAGCAACCAACGATTTACACAGGAAAATCATGACGATTAAGAAGGTTGCCCAAACTTTCGCATCCCACTGTATATGCAGTGTTGTAGGGATGAGTGAGCCGGTTTCTAAACTTTGTTGTTTTTCTAACAGCAGAAGAAACTGAATCTTAATTTTTTTTTTTTTGATAAATCCACTGAAACAGCACATAGCACCATTTTAGTGCACATGTTGATGGGGAAAAAAGCACTAGGGAGGAAGAATAAGGGTTATGACATGACCCTGAGAGGAAATGAGGAGGAGAGCTTGTTCTGATTGGCTCCCAGGCGGACAGATAGTCTCGATGAGCCAATTAGTGCTAAAGCTGTCAGGGTAGAGTCCTAACAGGACACAGGGTAGTGCAGCTATCTACCTGTGAGTGTAAACGTGAATTTGAGAGTCAGGCTTCAATCGTCCATTTCTGTTTATTCCATATCCACATGGTTTGAATTTAATTTTTTGGGGGCATGTTCAATTTAATTAAACCAGCATACACACATTATTACTTCAGCAACACACATAGTAGGGCAGCAATTTACCTGTTAGTGTTAACATAAAATTGAGCATCAGGCCTGGACCTTAATCATTTGTTTATGTTCATTTATTTCTCCACCTGGTTGGTATTTAATTTTTTTGGGACTTGTTCAATTTATTTAAACCCATATACAGGTAATCATTACACCAACACACAGGCCCGCATACAAAGGTATCTGTGAGTGATAATGAATTTAGACCTAAATCCGAGCACCCGAGTATAATGGAAGTCAATGGGAGAACCCGAGCATTAAACCAGGCACCCCCTGCTCTGAAGAGGGGAGAATGCCTGGTTCTTAGGAAAAAGTCAGAAATTGAGGGAAACACCACTGAAATGGTTCGGGAACAGCATGGGGAGGATGTCTGGATGCATCTTGGACTCCCAGGTCACTGCTGAGAACAATGTTGTCCGAGTAGTATGCCACTTTTACAGACTGACAATAATACGCACAAGACCAAAGATAAAATCGATTTTAGATGAAAAATTGTTAGGAAACATTCTTTCCAAAATATTTACTTATATATAAAGTGCTGTCAAAAATGACACGGAAGAGGCACTGCAATACAACCTGTATATCACATAAAGGAGGGCCTCATTCACATTGTGGTACAAATGTTCATGTAGTGGGACTCCTACACTCATAAAGCCTATGCACTAAGTGAAAGGGCTGCCAAAAATTTCAAGCAACAGGCACTACAATACACCATTTGTTACACATGAAGGAGGGCATCATACACAGCCCCTTGAAAAATTATGATTGATGGCCTGCTGGTGACCCTCAAAAACATTTGAAGCAAGGGCCTGATGATCAGACCATCTAAAACAATATGGGTGAGGGCCTTCTGCCAATTTGGTGACTCTAGATAACCTGGGGCTGAACGCACATCCCCGTGATGGCAAAGATCTATTTGGATGTCTGGCCTATCAACTTTCGATTTTATTGTCAGCGAAAACTGTGGTCAAGGGGAATAAGAGTTCGATTCCTGAGAGAGAGCCTGAGAAACAGCTACGGCTATCACATCCAAGCAAGGCAGCATGCGCGCAAATTACCTAAGGTATAATTAGGTAAGGGCCTGCTGGTGAGCTGACTCTGAAAAAGATTTTAGGTGCGGGCCTGCTGGTGAGCTGACACTGTAAAAGATTGTAGGTGAAGGCCTGCTGGTCAGCTGACCCTATAAAAAATTATATGCGAGGGCCTGCTGGTGAGCTGACCCTGTAAAAATTTTATGCGAGGGCCTGCTGGTGAGCTGAGCCTTTAAAAGATTTTAGGTACGGGCCTGCTGATGAGATGACCCTCTAAAAGGTTGTAGGTGAGGGCTTGCAGGTGAGCTGACCTTCTAAAACATTATATACGAGGACCTTCAGGTGAGCTGACCCTGTAAAAGATTTGAGGTGGGGGCCTGCTGGTAATATGACTCTGTAAAATATTTTAGGTGCGGGCATGCTGGTGAGCTGACCCTTTAAAAGGTTGTAGGTGTAGACCTGCAGGTGAGCTGACCCTCTAGAACATTATATGCAAGGGCCTTCAGGTGAGCTGACCCTGTAAAAGATTGTAGGTGAAGGCCTGCTGGTGAGCTGACCCTGTAAAACATTATATGCGAGGGCCTGCTGGTGAGCTGACCCTCTGAAAAAATGTAAGTGAGGGCCTGGTGGTGAGCTGCCCCTTTAAAATATTATATGCAAGGGCCTGCAACTGAGCTGACCCTGTAAAACATAATATGCGAAGGGCATATATGCGAGGGCATTATATGAGACAAATAAGCATGTGTTGATATGAAGGAAGAGGCAAAGGAGATTAAGAAAAGGAAGATTCAGCCATATACACTTGTTTGTGGTGGAAGGGGTGCATGGGATTAAAGTGTATTCAGTACATTATAAACAACACATTTAAAGTGCCTTTATGTTCATCAGCTTTCCTCTGGTGGAGTAGTGAAGTCATGGTCAATCAAGGCCTTGTCCATTTTTATAAGAGTCAACCTGTCAGCATTTTCAGTTGACAAGCGGATACGCTTATCTGTTATAATGCCACCAGCAGCACTAAATACCCGCTCAGATAAAATGCTGGCAGCAGGGCAGGCCAGCACCTCCAAGGCATCGAGTGCCAGTTCGTGCTTGGACACCCAGTAGTTGTAAGGCATTGAGGGATCATTGAGGACGCTGACACGGTCTGCTATGTACTCCTTCACCATTTTCCAAAATTTTCCCTACTTGTGACACTAGGCCGTGCATCAGGGTGAGGGTGCTGGCGGGGTGTCATGAAGCTGTCCCAGGCTTTGGAGAGTGTTGCCCTGCCTCTGTTGGAATTGCTGTGTGTTCCGCTTGTCTGCCCTCCTCGATTGGCCAAGGAACTAAGGACTCTACTGCCAGCTTTGTCAGATGGAAATTTTTTGAGCAATTTTTTAAGAAGAAACTTCTGGTATTGTGCCATTTTGCTCGTCCTCTCCACCAGGGGAATGAGAGATGAGAAGTTATCTTTGTAGTGGGGGTCGAGAAGGGTGAACAACCAGTAATCCATGCTGTCTAAAATGCATATAACGCGTGGGTCGCGGGAAAGGCAGCATAACATGAAGTCATCCATGTGTGCCAGAGTAACAGGCAAGACTTCGCTGTCATCAACAGAAGAATGACTCTTAATCTCCTCATCATCTTCCTCCTCTTCTGCCCACCCACACTGAACTGATGGAATTAAACTTCCATGGATACTACTCTCTGTAGCGGAGGCAACCATCTCCTGCTCCTCCTCCTTCTCCTCTTCATAGTCCAATTCACACTGAGAAGACAAAGTGTGGTCTGGCTATCACCCTGTGTAATGTATTCCACCATTTTCACCTCTTCCACATGCAAAGCGTCGTCCTTAATTGTGAGCAGGGAGTGCTTTAATAGACACAGAAGTGGGAAGGTTATGCTGATAATAGCGTTATCACCACTCACCATCTGTGTTGATTCCTCAAAGTTTCTTAAAACCTCACAGAGGTCAGAAATCCATGCCCACTCCTCACTTGTAAATAGCTGAAGCTGACTGGAAAAGCGACAACCATGTTGCAGCTGGTATTCCACTACTGCTCTCTTGTCACGGACGGTGTACAGGAAACAAGACAAAGCAACATGCATATATGACTGAGTGGATCCAAAGCTAAGGAACCAAAAGGGAGACCCCTGCACAAGACCTGAGACTTTCCCTGGCGGCTCAGCCTATGCAAAGATCCCAGAGGTGGATGGTTGCATATCCACGTACCTCGACTGTATAACCCCTGAACACCCTACAATAGTGAGGGGACACGACCACCGGCTCCCTACACCAGACACAGAGGGAGTCAGGGTCACCTGGGATCCAGCAAACAGAAAATAACAGATAAATGTTCAGCACTTAACTTTGTAGCAGACTGGAAAACAAGATCAGCATGCACACACACTCCAGGAAGAAGTATAAGCCGCCCAGTAATGCACCATGGGGAGGAATTTAAAGGGAAGCAATCAGTCCAACCACATGACAGCTGAGAGAGGCCAACGAGATGAGGAACTGAACAGCACAACAAAGAGAACTCAAGGAGGAGGTTCGGAAAGGCTTCTGTCAGAGCTTCTCAGCTGTCTGGTTGTGACATCTCTGCTGCTCACAAAGCCTGACCAACATGTGGAACGCGGAGTTCCAGCGCGTGCTGACGTCACACAACAGCTGGTGAGATGGCAATTTCAAGTGCTGCTGCAGCGTTGACAGACCGGCTGTAGCTGTCGAAGACTTTTGGAAATATGCACACACATGGAGCACCTTCACCAGTTGCTCAGGCAAATTGGGGTAGGTTTTGAGAAACCGCTGAACCACTAAGTTGAAGACGTGTGCTAGGCATGGGATGTGTGTGAGCTTGCCGAGCTCCAAAGCCGCCACCAAGTTACGGCCATTATCAGACACAACCATGACTGGTTGTAGGCTGAGTGGCGAGAGCCACAGATCAGTCTGGTCTCTTATCCCCGGCCACAGCTCTGCGGTGGTTTGCTGTTTGTCCCCTAAGCATATCAGCTTCAGCATGGCCTGTTGCTGCTTCCCCACTGCAGTGCTACACTGCTTCCAGCTACCGACTGATGACTGATTGGTGCTGCACGCGGATAAATCTGAGGTGGAAGTGTGGGAGGAAGCGGAGGAGGAGAAGCGGGGTTTGAAGCCACTAGCATAGGTGCTGGCAGAAACCCTGATCGACGTAGGGCCCGAAATCCTTGGCGTCGGTAGCACCTTTGGCATCCCAGGGTACGACTCGCTCCTGGCCTTCACAACATTCACCCAGTGTGCCATCAGGGAAATGTAGTGTCCCTAGCCGAATGCACTTGCCCATGGACCTTGCCAGTAACTGCGTTGGTCAGGGCACGTGTGATGTTATCGGACACATTTTGGTGTAAGACAGGCACGGCACCCCTTGAAAAATTGTGGCGCCTGGTGACAGAGTAACACAGGACGGCCTCTGACATCAGGCTGTGGAAGGCCTCAATGTGACTACAAGCCTAAATGGCAACATTTCAAGGGCGAATAATTTGTAAAGCTGCACATTTAGTGCTATAGCTTGTGGGTGGGTGGCTGGGTATTTGCGCTTGTGTTCAAATGCCTGGGGAAAGGACATTTTGGACGCTGCGCTGGGATACGGAAGTGGTGGTCACTGATGGTGCTTGCGAAGGTCCAGGTGCTGATTGTGCACGCAGAGGCCGTGGCCCTGGGCGCGGAGAAACTGTGCCTGCTGCCAGAGCACAAGAAGATGTTTTTTAAGTTGAAAAATCAGATCCCGAAGTTATAACAAATTACCCTCTCTGGAGCCCTTACATTTGAATGCTGTACAGAGACAGATCTCCGTACAGCATTAAAAAAAAAAGTTTTGAGCGAATTGACTTCAGATCTAGGAGCTCGATTCGCTCATCCCTATTGATTATATTCAAAGCAGCATACACTTTATTACTATACCAATACAAAGGGTAGCGCACAACATTTTCTGAGAGGCCCAAAAATGTCAGAGCTATGGAAGGATTCCAAACAAAAGACCCAGAATCTGGGTAGTAGTAGTAGTTTAGATGGCTCCCTCCGCCTCTCAGTCGCAGGAGGATGATATGGAGGTGAGTCCAACACCGTGCCATGAAGTCAGGGGTCACAGCGTTCCTCCTACTTCTCCTTCTTGCAGCCCCAAAGAAGGCTTTCAGTGGAGTTGTCTCAGTCTTCACTACACCTTCCTAGTGGGGCACATTCTTTTTTCCTAAGAAGTGGCAAGAAAGCCCTACCACGCCTTACAGCAGATAGTCAAGAGAGCCTCCCTGTTGACGACTTGTGTGAGAGCAGTCAAGGTTTGTACTGTTCTGAGGAGGAGGTAAAGGAGGAGGCTGCAGACCCCAGGCATTGCTGAGTTGGTGGTGGTAGTAGTGGCCCTCTTAGTTATTGACAGTAGCGGTCAGGGCAGAGCAGGGGAGGGGGCCCAAAGCACCCACTATGATATTCTACAGTCTGATAGAAGCAAAAAGAAGGGTGGCCTTGGGTGACCTAAGGAGGGTGAGGAAGGCAATAAAGAGCAGAGGCTTCACAATTGGAGTTGAGCGGACAACAGGAGCTCCACCAGCATTACCACGACTGGGACCATGTCCCTTATTTGACACTCTCCTCATTCTTTGCGTTCACCCACCAAACTACAGATGTTGCCGGCAGTCTTCTCTTCCGGGTGTAGTGTGATGTAATCGGCGCAGGCGCAATGAGGAAGGAGCTGGCAAGCGTGTGTCCTTCACTCAGTACGTCTGCGCCGATCGAGGAACGTTACAGCGAGGCGCGGGAATCCAGCAGCAGACGGGGCCAATGGGTGGAGGAGTG
This sequence comes from Bufo gargarizans, assembly GCF_014858855.1. Lineage (NCBI taxonomy): Eukaryota > Metazoa > Chordata > Amphibia > Anura > Bufonidae > Bufo > Bufo gargarizans. Next base: position 138,502,597 of record NC_058082.1, on the reverse strand, counting down.
CGCTCGCTGGCCCTGTCTATCAATAGAAGATGAGGCGTGTCTAGAAGCGGCAGATGTGGTGGCTACCAGCAAGTACACGCCCAACTTGCTGGTAGTGAAGAAATTTGCATATGATAAAAGTATGATTTTTACAAGAAATAAGCTACAGACAACGGTAGGACATGTATGATTGCACTCAGCTGACATTAGCAAATAGCTAATGTCGGCTAATAAAAATTGCACAATGGGGGGTTACCGAAGCCCTTTAAGTTATCTTATCAGGTGGACGACTGTTAGAAAGATTAGAGGTCACTTATAGCTTATAATTTACTAAACATGGCTATTATAGCACTGTTCTTTCTTAGCTATAATTGAAACTTACATCCTCCCTATAGTAAGGAAAATGTACGGTATGTATGATTCAGAGAAAGCATACAGTGATCCCACAATGACTCTTCAATATGCTAATTATATTGCAAGGATAAGGATAAATCTTTCACAAGCAGGATATATGGATGCAATGTTATAATTTACATAATTGCTTCCAGGGGCACACAGATAAAGTTTTCTGAACAGAGATATAAAAGTCTTAAAAAATTAAATCCTGAGATCTCAGTATACCATAATGTATATTAAAAAAGAGGTATAGAGTATACATAACAGTATTTTTTTAAATATATATTTTTTTGCTCAAGATCGCTATACAAATATACAGTATTTAACAAAAATTTAACACCAATAAACTATGCTGAATATAATTAGGCTATTCTTTATACTGACCAACAGAAAATGATTCGTTCATTGAAGACCATTTTTTTCCAATTATTGAACATATAATGACTTTCAGTTTCCTTAAGTGACAATTACAACAAAGGTAAGTACACCCCCAAGTGAAACTGCCCAATTAGCCATTTCCCCTCCCTGGTGTCATGTGACTCGTTAGTGTTGCAAAGTCTCAGGTGTCTATGGGCAGCAGGTGTGTTAAATTTGGAGTTATCATTCTTATACTTTCTCATCCTGGGTACTGGAAGCTCAACATGGCACCACATGGCAATGAACTCTCTGAGTATCTGAAAAAAAGAATTGTTGCTCTACATGGCCTAGGCTATAAGAAGATTGCTGACACCCTGAAACTGAGCTGCTGCATGGTGGCCAAGACCATACAGCAGTTTAAGAAGACAGGTTCCACTTGCCATGGTCAACCAAAGAAGTTGAATGCATATGCTTAGCGCCATATCAAAGGTTGTCTTTTCAAAATAGAAATGAGTGCTGCCAGCATTCCTGCAGAGGTTAAAGGATGGGAGGTCAGCCTGTCAGTGCTCAGACCATCTTCCACACAATGCATCAAATTGGCTGTTGTCCTAGAAGGAAGAATCTTCTAAAGATGAGGCACAAGAAAGCCCACAAACAGTTTGCTGAAGACAAACAGACTAATGCTTCATGCACACGGCCGTTGTTTGGGTCCTTATCCGAGCCGTCGTTTTGGCAGCTCGGATGTGGACCCATTCACTTCAATGGTGCCGCAAAAGATGTGGACAGCATTCCATGTGCTGTCCGCATCCGTTGTTCCGTTCCGTGGCCCCGATAAAAAAATATAACATGTCCTATTTTTGTCCGCGCTTTGCGGACAAGTACATTTATATTGAAGGCTGTCTATGCCGTTCCACAAATTGCGTAACGAGCACGGACGCCTTCCATGTTTTGCAGATCCCTACAGTCAAGCATAGTGGTGGGAGTGTCAACATTTACTGTGATATACTAAGGCAGAGCATGATCTCATCCCTTCAGAAACTGGGCTGCAGGGCAGTATTCCAGCATGATAACTATGCTAAACACAACTCCAAGACGACCACTGCCTTGCTAAAGAAATTGAGGGCAAAAGTGCTGGACTGGCCACGCATGTCTCTAGACCTAAACCCTATTGAGCATCCTCAAATGGAAGGTTGAGGAGCACAAGGTCTCTAACATCCACCATCTCCATAATTTCATCAGAGAGGAGTGGAAGAGGATTCCAGTGGCAACCTGTGAATTTCTAGTGAACTTCATGCCCAAGAGAGTTAATACAGATGGCCACAAGAAAATCAGGATGACCCAGTCTGTTGTGGCTAGACTGGGCTATGATGCAGAAGCTGTGAATTCAAATCACATCACAAGCTTTTTCAGAAATAGAGGTTAAATTAGATTTATATATTTTATATTCTTTTAGTAATTGTAAAAAATGTACAGCACAAAATAAATGTGTAATTGCTAGAAAGAAAATAATAATAATAAAGTGTGTGTATATATATATATATATATATATATATATATACACAGTACAGACCAAAAGTTTGGACATACCTTCTCATTCAAAGAGTTTTCTTTATTTTCAACTATGAAAATTGTAGATTCACACTGAAGGCATCAAAACTATGAATTAACATATGTGGAATTATATACATAACAAAATAGTGTGAAACAACTGAAAATATGTCATATTCTAGGTTCTTCAAAGTAGCCACCTTTTGCTTTGATTACTGCTTTGCACACTCTTGGCATTCTCTTGATGAGCTTCAAGAGGTAGTCACCTGAAATGGTTTTCACTTCACAGGTGTGCCCTGTCATCTTGCCTTATAAATGGGGTTGGGACCATCAGGTGCGTTGTGGAGAAGTCAGGTGGATACACAGCTGATAGTCCTACTGAATAGACTGTTAGAATTTGTATTATGGCAAGAAAAAAGCAGCTAAGTAAAGAAAAACGAGTGGCCATCATTACTTTAAGAAATGAAGGTAGGTCAGTCAGTCTGAAAAATTGGGAAAACTTTGAAAGTGTCCCCAAGTGCAGTCACAAAAACCATCAAGCGCTACGAAGAAACTGGCTCACATGCGGACCGCCCCAGGAAAGGAAGACCAAGAGTTACCTCTGCTGTGGAGGATAAGTTCATCTGAGTCACCAGCCTCAGAAATCGCAGGTTAACAACAGCTCAGATTAAAGACCAGGTCAATGCCACACAGAGTTCTAGCAGCAGACACCTCTCTAGAACAACTGTTAAGAGGAGACTGTGTGAATCAGGCCTTCATGGTAGAATATCTGCTAGGAAACCACTGCTAAGGACAGGCAACAAGCAGAAGAGACTTGTTTGGGCTAAAGAACACAAGGAATGGACATTAGACCAGTGGAAATATGTGCTTTGGTCTGATGAGTCCAAATATGAGATCTTTGGTTCCAACCACCGTGTCTTTGTCTGACGCAGAAAAGGTGAACGGATGGAGTTTACATGCCTGGTTCCCACCGTGAAGCATGGAGGAGGAGGTGTGATGGTGTGGGGGTGCTTTGCTGGTGACACTGTTTGGGATTTATTCAAAATTGAAGGCATTCTGAACCAGCATGGCTACCACAGCATCTTGCAGCGACATGCTATTCCATCCGGTTTGCGTTTAGTTGGACCATCATTTATTTTTCAACAGGACAATGACCCCAAACACACCTCCAGGCTGTGTAATGGCTATTTGACCATGAAGGAGAGTGATGGGGTGCTGCGCCAGATGACCTGTCCTCCACAGTCACCGGACCTGAACCCAATCGAGATGGTTTGGGGTGAGCTGGACCACAGAGTGAAGGCAAAAGGGCCAACAAGTGCTAAGCATCTCTGGGAACTCCTTCAAGACTGTTGGAAGAACCATTTCAGGTGACTACCTCTTGAAGCTCATCAAGAGAATGCCAAGAGTGTGCAAAGCAGTAATAAAAGCAAAAGGTGGCTACTTTGAAGAACCTAGAATATGACATATTTTCAGTTGTTTCACACTTTTTTGTTATGTATATAATTCCACATGTGTTAATTCATAGTTTTGATGCCCTCAGTGTGAACCTTCAATTTTCATAGTCATGAAAATAAAGAAAACTCTTTGAATGAGAAGGTGTGTCCAAACTTTTGGTCTGTATTGTACATGCTACTGACATAGTGCTGTGATGTCACAACAATACTTAGTGTACCAATCAGTATTATCTACTTAGATCTGATAAAATGTGAAGTTGTATGTATTGCATCATAAGTGTCAATTTTTTTGCAAATCCAAATATTTTATAACACTCTATCTGCACATAAAGTGATTGTTCTGACATGCATGGGAAATGTATTCAAATACACTTCTGTAATGTCAAATTACTTACAGTGACCATTAGTTCTTCCCAGGGGTGTATCTATCACAAGGCAAACAAGGCATTTGCCTAGGGCGGCACTTGAAAAGGGGGCGGCAAAATGCCTTGTTTGCTTAGTGATAGTTACACAATATGCTAAATATATTTTTTGCCCCTTGTCCGATCCTTCATTATGCGAGCGGCATCGCCGTCGCCGCATAGTGAAGGAGTTGAAAAAATTACTTCCTCCCGACCTCCCCTGCCTTTTGCGTCCTCACGTTGCCGTCGTGACGTCACACGGAGGTGGAGTCACGGGCCGGCAACGCTAGGGTGAGCCTTATCTCCTCCAAGTGCAGAGCGGATCCTGCACACGGTCACCGTGAACACTGAGGCCAGGCCCCGGCCACCAATGCACTGAACCCTGAGCCTGCTGTCTTCAAAAACTGTAAGTACTTAAATTACAGTAATTCACAAAAAATCTATTACTTAGTTGTTTTATGGGGTAAGGGGGTTGGGACCCGTTGGGTGGTTAGAGGGGGGAGAATTAGGGAGGGATTAATACTGTACTAACTCTAGCTGCACATTGTTTTTTAACAAGGAAGGGGTAGGTCAAATTTATATTGGGGGGGTGCCCGAGTTTAGTCTCGCCTAGGGCAGCACAAAACCAAGATACACCACTGGTTCTTCCTCATTGTTGTGAAAATTGCTTCCCACCATCTTTTCCAATCTTCTCAAACTTCGGGTAATTTGAAAACTTTTGCGGAATTCTGCAACGCCCCTTGAACATGCACATTAAACAAGTTTTAGTGTACGAAAATAGCAATTTTGCAAATTTGCGAATATATGACGAATATTCGTGCACATATTTGCGAAAAATCCCAAAATCGAATTGTGCCCCTGTCGAGTGTTTAATGTGGCGAATTGTGCACCTGTTGAGCGGGTGTTTAATGTGGCGGGCGCCATAGTTACCCCAAAGAGAACTCACCTGTCCACCCGAAATGTGGAGAGACTGACCTTTGTCAAGATGATTCAGGCGTTGATAAGCCAGGATTTCCACCCACCAAAAGCTGATGAATCTGATTAGATCATCCATGCCGCCTCACCCAAACCTTGAAAAAAAGAGACTGGTTTCTTCTGGCTACCTGCCTCAACTACTACTCTAATGCTGCCACCCGTCTGATGCCAAGTGCTCTTTATTTCACCTACCTTAGTCAGCGGGTACTGATATTGCCACCCGCCACCCCATTCTGTCACCTTGCCACTCTGTGATATTCTGATGCAGCTGCTGCCGCCATATCAGCACTATATCACCTTGCCACTCTGTGGTATCCTGATGCTGCTGCCATATCCATACTATCTCACCTTGCCACTCTGTGGTATCCTGATGTTGCTGCTGCCAACGCCACACTATGTCAACTTGCCACTATGTGGTATCCTAATACTGCTGCTGCCATCTCCATACTACCGTCTCCTACCTCCAGAATCAGTCATTGTGCCACTCAGTAACCTCCTTATACTGATTCCACCTCCAGACTGTGCCAATCGGTGTCCTTTTCCGGATGCTGCCAACTCCAAACTATGTAATTTTGCCCCTCGGTGGCATCCTCATGCTGCTTAAAACTCTAGACTCGGTCATTGTGCCACTCAGTGGCCTCCTCATACTGATGCCAACTCCAGACTCTGTAATTCTGCCACTCTGTGGCCTCCTGTCACACTGGTTTGCGCTGTGACACTGTTGTCACACTTGCGGTTGCCGGTGGTAACGTGTGGTTTGGTATGCTTTAAGTGGCTTCCTTCCTCTGTCTTATGTTGGAAGGGTTAACTCTCTTCCTAGTGTTTTGTGAACACTGGGTTTTTGTGTGTGTGGGTGTGGCTGCTTGGGCTATTTAGCCTCTGCTGGATGCCTGAAGCTCGGTGTTCCTTCAGCTTTGGTGTATGCTGGTGGTTCACTGTTCCTGGCTTTTACCATCTGTCCAGTGAGGGCCACCCTTGTGGTCATTGATGTTATTATGGTGTCTCTTTCCCTTATTATCTTTTGGTTTGCGTGGGTTATGTTCAGGGTGTTGTATGTCTTGTGTTATGTTACATGGCTGGTGATGGCCAGTCTCACATGTATTGCAGCTATGGGTGTCCCGGGTTCCTGTGTGGTTGTGGTTTGTGCTGTGTCCTTTAATGTTGGTGTGGACAGCAGCACTTGTGCATAGGTTCCAGTCAGTGTTTCTGTGGCAGGTAAGTTTGTTATGGGTTTCGCTTATCTGCCAACTCCATATGCTGTATGTGTTCCCCTCTCCTTGCAGCCTGGCCTCAGATAGAGACTTCGATTCCTCCATGACTGGGATGAACAGGTCGTTTATTTCCGGCTCCTTGGTGAGGGATTACCAGGGCGACTCAGGGTCTCTAGGAATCCAGAGTATGAGCCGTCCTACCATCGGGGTCCGTTCATTTGGTGAGGAGTCAGGGACGCTGTAGGAGGTGACCTGCTCCCTTATTACGCCTTTTGGCCAGGCTGATCCCCTTTTACCCTTTGACACTGCACGGTGACACCTCCTCATACTGCTGCAAACTCCAGACTCGGTCATTGTGCCATTTGGTGGCATTCTCCTAATACTGCCACCTCCATACTCTGTCATTCTACCACTAGATGGCCTCCTCATACTGCTGCCATCTCCAGACTCTCTCATTGGGCCAATAAATGGCCTTATCCTGATGCTACTAACTCCAGACAATGTCATTGTGCCACTCGGTGTCCTCCTCATACTGGTGCCAACTCCATACTCGGTCACTGCACCACTCGGAGGCCTTCTTCTATTGCTACCCCCTCCAGACTCAGTCATTGTGCCACTCGGTGGTCTCCTTATACTGCTTTACCTCCAGACTGTGTCATTGTGACACTTGGTAGCCTTCTTCTTTTGCTTCCAACTCCAGACTGTGTCATTGTGCCAATCAGTGGCCTTCTCCTGATGCTGCCAACTCAAGACAGTGTCATTGTTCTACTTGGTGTCCTTCTCCTGATGCTGACACCCCCAGACAGTGCCATTGTGCCACCCAGTGGCTTCCTCATACTGCTGCCATCTTCATACTCTGTCACTGTGCCACTCGGTGGCCTCCTCATACTGCTGCCACCTCCAGACTCAGCCATTCTGCCACTCTGTGGCCTCTTCATACTGCTACCACCTCCAGACACTGTCATTGCGCCACTCGGTGATCTTATCCTGATGCTGCCACCTCCAGACTCTGTCATTCTGCCACTTGTTGGCCTCTTCATACTGCTGCCACCTCAAGACTCTGTCATTGTGCCACTCAGTGGCTTTCTCCTGATGCTGCCACCTCCACACTCTGTCATTCTGCCACTCCGTGGCCTTCTTATGATGCTGTCAACTCCAATTTCTCTCATTGTGCCACTCGGTGGCCTTCTCCTGATGCTGCCAACTCAAGAATGTGTCATTTAGCCACTCTGTGGCCTCCTCATATTGCTGTCCCCTCCAGACTCTGTCATTCTGCCTCTCGGTGGCCTTATCCTAATGCTGCCACCTCCAGACTGTGTCATTGTGACACTTGGTAGCCTTCTTCTTTTGCTGCCAACTCCAGATTTTGTCATTGTGCCACTCGGTGGCATTCTCCTGATGCTGCCAACTCCAGACTGTCATTGTGCCACTCAGTGGCCTTTTCCTGATACTACCAACTCCAAACTCTGTCATTTTGCAACTCGGTGGCTTCCTCATGCTGCTTCCAAATCCAAACTAAGTTATTGTGCCACTCGGTGGCCTCCTTATACTGCTGCCAACTCCAGACTCTGTCATTGTTCCACTCGGTGGTCTTATCATGATGTTGCCACCTCCAGACTCTGTCATTCTGCCACTCTGTGGCCTCCCCATGCTTCTGAAAAAAGAGAGATGCTTGGCAAATGCATTTTGTACAAAACCATCAGAGCCCGTCAGCTGGACGTCAAGGCAATCTCTGTTAGACGGGTCTTAACACTAAATACTACCTGTTATGCGCCAAAATGGCCACCATAAAGTTCAGGAATTGTTGGATCCACATGCATGCTGGGTCCACTCTACCTTTTACCATTTTTGGTGCCAAAATGGCCTCCATTACTTACGAGTGATGCAGGTACCAATATGCATGCCAAGCCCACTCCATACCTATCCTTGTGCCAGACAGCTTCCAATGAATGCAGTGAGAGCAGGACACAACTTTATACTGAGACTAATTAAAATCAGCCTATGGGGCAGACAGGCTAGTCAGTAATGCACGACTTCTGCCACCTCCAGACTCTGTCATTGTGCCATTTGGTTTCCTCCTCATACTGCTGCAACCTCCAGACTCTGTCACTGTGCCACTTGGTGGCCTTCTCCTGATGCTGCCAACTCAAGACTGTGTCATTTTGACACTTTGTGGCCTCCTCATACTGCCGTCACCTCCAGATTCTGTCATTGTGCCACTCGTTGGCTTTCTCCTGATGCTGCCACCTCCAGACTCTGTCATTGTGCCACTCAGTGGCCTTCTCCTGATGCTGCCAACTCAAGACAGTGTCATTGTTCTACTCGGTGTCCTTCTCCTGATTAGTGTTGATCACGAATATTCAAATTGCAAATTTTAATCACAAATATCGGCACTTCAAGAATTTGCAAATATTTTGAATATTGCTAAATATATTCGTAATTGTGAATATTCATTTTTTTTAATACCAGTTTATGCAATTTTTTTTAATGCAAAATTGAATGCAAATTTTTGCAATCAAGAAAATAATGCCTGGAGATCACAAATTCACGAATTCTCGAATATATGGCGAATATTCACCCAAATATTCATGAAATATTGCAAATTCGAATATTGCCCCTGCCGCTCATCACTACTCCTGATGCTGACACCCCCAGACAGTGTCATTGTGCCACTCAGTGGCCTCCTCATACTGCTGCCACCTCCAGACTCGGCCATTCTGCCACTCGGTGGCCTCCTCATACTGCTACCACCTCCATACACTGTCATTGCGCCACTCAGTGATCTTATCCTGATGCTGCCACCTCCAGACTCTGTCATTCTGCCACTCATTGGCCTCTTCATACTGCTGCCACCTTCCGACTCTGTCATTGTGCCACTCAGTGGCATTCTCCTAAGTCTTCCACCTCCAGACTGTCATTTTGCCACTCGGTGGCCTTCTCCTATGCTGCCAACTCCAGACTTTGTCAATTTGCCACTCGGTAGCCTCCTCATACTGCTGCCAACCCCAGACTGTGTCATTGTGTCACTTAGTGACCTTCTCGTGATGCTGCAAACTCAAGACTGTGTCATTTTAGCACTCTGTGGCCTCCTCATACTACTGCCAACTCTAGACTCTGTCATTTTGCCACTTGGTGGCCTCCTCATACTGCTGTCATCTCCATACTCGGTCATTGTAACACTCGGTGGCCTCCTCATACTGCTGCAACCTTAAGACTCTGTCATTGTGCCACTCGGTGGCCTTATCCTGATGCTGCCAACTCCAAACTCTGTCAATTTGCCACTCGGTAGCCTCCTCATGATGCTTCAAACTGTAGACTCGGTCATTTTGCCACTATGTGGCCTCCTCATACTGCTGCCAACTCCAGACACTGTCATTGTGCCACTCTATGTTTTTATCTTGATGCTGCCACCTCCAAACTCTGTCATTCTACCATTCGGTGGCCTCCTCATACTGCTGCCACCTCCAGACTCGGTCATTGTGCCACTCGGTGGCCTTCTCCTAATGTTGCCACCTCCATACTGTCATTGTGCCACTCGTTGGCCTTCTTCTGATGCTGCCAACTCCAAACTCTGTCATTTTGCCTCTTAGTAGCCTCCTCCTGTTGCTTCCAACTCCAGACTGTGTTATTGTGCCACTCGGTGGCCTTCTCCTAATTTTTGCCACCTCCATACTGTCATTGTGCCACTCGTTGGCCTTCTTCTGATGCTGCCAACTCCAAACTCTGTCATTTTGCCGCTTAGTAGCCTCCTCCTGATGCTGCCAACTCCACACTGTGTCATTATGCCACTCGGTGGTCTTATCCTGATACTGCCAACTCCAAACTCTGTCATTTTGCATCTCGTGGCCTCATCATGCTGCTTCCAACTCCAGACTCGGTCATTGTGCCACTTGGTGGTCTCCTCATACTGCTGCCAACTCCAGACTCTGTCATTGGGCCACTTGGTGGTCTTATTCTGATGCTGCCACCTCCAGACTCTGTCATTCTGCCACTTGGTGTCCTCCTTATACTGTTGCCAACTCCAGAATCGGTCATTGTTCCATTCGGTGGCCTCCTCATACTGCTGCCAACTCTAGACTCTGTCATTGTGCCAGTCAGTGGCCTTCTCCTGATGCTGCCAACTTCAGAGTGTGTCATTGTGCCACTCAGTGGCCTCCTCATAACACTTTTACCTTCAGACCCTGTCATTGGGCCACTCTGTGGTCTCCTCCTGCTGGTTCCACCACACCACTATGTGATAGATTTACTCTGTGTACTTCTCATGCTGTTCCCACCCTCCCCACTTCATGACTGTCCATTATTTGGCTTTCGGCCTGGCTGACATTATGATTTATTTGACTTTCCTTCTGATCTTTTAGAAGGAAGATAAAATGAGACGCACAATGGATCCTGTCTGTGTAAAAGCTGTAAGGCCTGTATGGTCCCATCAGAATTGGCTTATGATTTGGCAGCCAAAAGCAGGAGTGGGTACAAAACACAGAAGACATGCAAATATTCCATTCACTGCCATCTCTGTTTTAGATCCATTCCTGTTTTTTTTTTGCATTATCAATATATATTTGGGTGCTTATTTTTGGTGCCAATATCGATCTGTAAGGCTGAGTTCATACTTGAGTTATTTGGTTAGTTTTGGCCCGTTACTGCCCAGATAAGTGAAGTGTGCAGTGATTCTAAAAGCGACGCCTGTCATCTGCATGTCATACAGGCTCACAGTATTATTTTACTACCAAAGCACACTCCCTATGCATGCTACTGCAAGGCACAGTGTTCTACACCACTGTAAAGGCTCTCTGCAGCCAGGAGCATTTTTTAATGCAGTTTTTTAATATAATTTGCCACAAATATATTCGGATCGAACCAAATTTTGTCTAAATAATTAGGCGAACCGGCTAATCGAATTTTTTAAAAAAAATCGCTCATCTCTAGTGATCTTTTTCCCACAAACAATGCAAAATGAGCAATCATGATAGTGATCTCATACTATAGAGCTGATTGTTGCATGGAAATGGTTTTCTAAACAATAGGTTCTTCTAGTCCGTTAATACCAGCTAAGGTATGCTGTTTATGTTTTGTGTGCCTGTGCAGTGACTTCTGCCTGATTCCCAAATTTGATTCTTCACTGCTAATCTGACTTCTACCTGATCTCCATAGTGACCCTGAACTGCCCACTCAGACTTTGGGCTGATTACTATTTTGCGCATACCCTGTCTGTCCTGACTTAGGCCTGTCCCTGACTACGGTTTTGCCTGGTCCCACAGTGTGCTGACCTGTGTCTCTTGATCCCAATGGGTCTGAAGTCAACAAAAAAAAGTACTGTAGCAGTCTGGTGGTTCCCCTGCAGAGAATGCCCCTTTTTCTTTCCTGCAAAACTCTGGCCCATTTCTGCAAAGTCCATCACCACTTATCAATCATGGCAGAAAAACGTGTAGAAACTATAGATGTGCCAAATTTACCAAAATGGCACCACTTTTTAGACAAGTTTGTGACTCAGACACATTAGTAAATTTGGGCCAATGTGTTTGCTGACTATTGTTTTAATTAGCACTTTTCCTCTGTAGAGAAGGAGATGTTCAATCACCTGAAAAAAAAACGGCAAAGGCTATAGCATCCTACATTTTAATCACCTGATTAACAAAAATGACAGTAGCAGAAAAATGCTACCATCTGGAGCTGGTGCTTTTTACCAAGAAAAACACACCCAATATACAGTACAACTAAACACAAAGCGAGAAAAAGGGCATTTGTGTGAACCTTATCTTCGGAGCGGAGTTACTTCCTTATATCATTTAATATTACATTATCAGAAAACTCCAATATTGACTAATGTATTATTAAACTTTAGACTTAAAAAATAACACCCCCTATAATGTGTATTTAAAACAAAAAATACATCCCAGGATTTAAGGGAATCATTTGGATGTAGTTTACTGTAAAACACCAAACAACAGAATGGGGCTTTCCAGTTGAAGATAATATAAAAAGGCAGTAGTTCATTTAGGAACTAAAATCAGCACCACAGGGAAATAATAGTCACTCCAGGCTGTAACATTTCCATTTATTTATTTTTTTCTCAAATGTTTGTGTCACAGCTTGAAAGAACAAGACAACTCAAAGAAAAGTGGAGAAGTCATGTCTCTTAAAAGAAAGGGAAGCCATGTACTGACTCCTACTTCAGAAAGCGACATGAAAGTGCACAGTACAGGAAAACAATCTGGAAATCCTCTGTACACATATTCACAACAGACCGACTTTAATCTTCAAAAAGAAAAAGGGGACAAAGGAGGAGACCTGATATATGCAGATGTTTTTTTCAAAGCAAATTATGAAGTGTTTATTATTTTGAACCTTTTTCTGTAGTGTGTCCTGTAATGTGGTACCTTTGATACAGATGTATTTTTTTTGTATATTTATGTATAATATGTACTGTATGTACAAGCTGCATGGTTTCATAGCTGGTGAAGCACACTCTGAGGAATTATAGCTTTGTTTCTGCAAGCTCAACAACATCCCACATGTCAAGCATGTTACCCGATAAAACACAAAAAGTGAATCAAGTTAAAATTGATTAGATAGATAGATACTGTAGATGATGTGCCTCTGTCACTGATTGGCTGAGCAGTCATTCTGATGTGTTATAGGGGAACTGAAAGCAGAAATCAGTGGGGGGCCAGGAAGCATCAGAAGCAGCAGGCAATTGGTAAGGTGACTATGACTTATTTTTATTATTTTAAAAAAATGTAATTATTTAATTTATCAATATGAACATGAGCTTCTTTTTATACGTTCTGGACAAAGGAGAGTCCACTTTCCACCTTCACTAAAACTTCTTTTAAGTGCATTCTAGACTAATTTGCCATAGGACAAAAGGGAAACCAGGTAAACACAACACAGCAAACCAAAAACGATGTTGCTGTCAGACTACGTCCCCTTGGCTCACAGCACTACCACAGAGACAGTCACCAGGCAGCACCACATCATATGAACAGATCAGTAAAGATTATTTTGCTTATCAGTATAGGGGGCCATTTGAAAGTGGTCACTGTGCAGCTGGCACGTGAGCTCTGCATTTTTATCAAAATGTATTTTAAAAACCTCATGTTCATATTTTTATAATTTTTTTATCAGAATTGTTGAATCCAATTATGGTGGCTGAATGCAAAAAAATAAATTATACTCAACTCCAATCCAATTGATCATGAAGCGACTATACCGCTCATCCCGATCATGCTGGGGGCAGTAACATCATCACTGGTAAAGAAATAGTGTGCCCTCCTTTCACTACATGCTCAACCCAGGGAGAGATAGAGGGAGAGAGTTTAGTAACCGTGAAGGATTACAAACCCCCATCTTTCATCCATTCCTTGTCTCCAGCAAGCACACACTAATTTAAACGACTAGGTTCACACCCAGCCTAAGAGATATATCAATTAAGTAAAAGAACCATGTCTTTTACAAAACAAAAGTTACCAAATAAGTAAAACATAAGTTCAGATTATATAACAGGGCTCTGTCACAGATAGCAGGTAACAATGAAAAGTATGCACAATTCACTTACTTTACTACACTACCTTGAAAAAAATAAAAAATAAAAGAAACCACGTCACTGCATACCAAGAATATACAGGGCATGGTGCTGTACTATCTATACTTAACTAAATAACAAAATGGTGTACTAATAGAGGCAAGAGTTTGTGCTTGCGATAAGCAAATAGGTTCTGAATGAATTGGATTCGTTATAAACTTCACACAAAAAAATTTGCCTAATGAATCTAAAGTTTTAGGATTTGTTTTGGATGAATCGCACAAAAATTTCACCAACTCCTTAGGCCTCTTTCACACTTGCGTTGTCCGGATCCGGCGTGTACTCCACTTGCCAGAATTACACGCCGGATCCGGAAAAATGCAAGTGTACTGAAAGCATTTGAAGACGGATCCGTCTTCAAAATGCTTTCAGTGTTACTATGGCAGCCAGGACGCTATTAGGCCCCTTTCACACGGGCGAGTTTTCCGTGCGGGTGCGATCCGTGCGGCGAACGTATGGCACCCGCACTAAATCCTGACCCATTCATTTCTATGGGGCTGTGCACATGAGCGATGTTTTTAACGCATCACTTGTGCGTTCAGTTGAAATCGCAGCATGCTCTATATTTTCCGATTTTGACGTGACGCAGGCCCCATAGAAGTGAATGGGGTGTGTGAAAATCGGATGGCATCCGCAAGCAAGATTTGCACGCATGGTTGCTAGGAGACCATCGGGATCATTATTATTTTCCCTTATAACATGGTTATAAGGGAAAATAATAGCATTCTGAATACAGAATGCATAGTAAACCAGCGCTAGAGGGGTTAAAAAAAATAATAAATAATTTAACTCACCTTAGTCCACTTGCTCGCGAAGCCCGGCATCTCCTTGTGTCTCCGCTGCTGATGAACAGGACCTGGGGTGAGCTGCTCCATTAAATAGAGCTTAAGGACCTTCGATGACGTCACTCCGGTCATCAAATGGTCTTTTACCATGGTGAATCACCATGGTAAAAGATCATGTGACGTACCATGTGATGACCGGAGTGACGTCATCAAAGGTCCTTAACCGATATTTAATGGAGCAGCTCACCCCAGGTCCTGTTCAACTTCAGCGCAGAGGAGACACAAGGAGATGCCAGCTTCGCGATCAAGTGGACTAAGGTGAGTTAAATTTTTATTTTTATTTTTTTAACCCCTCTAGCGCTGGTTTACTATGCATTCTGTATTCAGAATGCTATTATTTTCCCTTATAACCATATTATAAGGGAAAATAATACAATCTTCAGAACATCAATCCCAAGCCCGAACTTCTATGAAGAAGTTCGGGTTTGGGTACCAAACATGCGCGATTTTTCTCACGCGAGTGCAACGCATGACAATGTTTTGCACTTGCGCAGAAAAAATTGCGCATTTTCCCGCAATCCGGGCAAAAAAACTCACGCCCGTATGAAAGAGGCCTTTAAGTCCTGGTTGCCATAGTAGGAGCGGGGAGCGGGGGAGCGGTATACTTACCATCCGTGCGGCTCCCGGGGCGCTCCAGAGTGACGTCAGAGCGCCCCATGCGCATCACGTCATCCATGCGCCTGGGGTGCCCTGACATCACTCTGGAGCGCCCCGGGAGCCGCACGGACGGTAAGTATGCTGCTCCCCCGCTCCCCGCTACACTTTACCATGGCTGCCAGGACTTTAGCGTCCCGGCAGCCATGGTAACCACTCTAAAAAAGCTAAACGTCGTATCCGGCAATGCGCCGAAACGACGTTTAGCTTAAGGCTGGATCCGGATCAATGCCTTTCAATGGGCATTCATTCCGGATCCGGCCTTGCGGCAAGTCTTCAGTTTTTTTGGCTGGCGCAAAAAGCACAGCATGCTGCGGTATTTTCTCCGGCCAAAAAACGTTCCGTTCCGGAACTGAAGACATCCTAATGCATCCTGAATGGATTTCACTCCATTCAGTATGCATTAGGATAAAACTGATCAGGATTCTTCCAGCATAGAGCCCCGACGATGGAACTCTATGCCGGAAGACAATAACGCAGGTGTGAAAGAGCCCTTACTTTACTGTGAAAACTGTCTGGGAAACAGAAGTGTGGATAAACACAAAGAATTATATAATATTGGAATGGGTGAAGGAGGCTTGCCGTGGTTGGCTCAGAGGCTGACAGGCAGCCTGTCAACTAATCAAGGGGACGGATTCTGCATGTTCCTTTTGCTCAGAAGGAAGAAATGCCATTCTTGGTCTAGCTTGCGATCTGATAACATGTATGTTGACTGTGTCTGCCAAAAATATAGGGATATAATTAGCTAAATTCAGGGTTTTATCAGGGAAAGGATAGATAGTGAGGGACTGGTCACTCAGAGCTGTGTGTTTCATACAGCTGAATTATGCATTTCAAAATTCAGCAAAAATCCTGCAAAAACATATTTTCTGTAAATTGTCAGCCAGGCAGGCTTTCTTTGTTAAAACTTTAAGTTTCTAGAAATTGCAAAATAGTCAGGAGTAGTGAAAATGGGTAGGTCCCCTAGAAGCGGCAACAAGGAGTTGACAGTTAAAGCAGTTGTCTACTTTTTTAAGTGGTTAACAATGAAAGGAAGGCAAGGAGGGCAACCTATTCTTCAAACAGCTGATTGGCTTGGGTCCCCCCTTTCCCCACCGCCAATCTGATATTGATGAAATATTTGGAGGAGAGGTCATCAATATAAAAAAAAAAATTAAAAGTGTACAACCTCTTTAATTGCTTGTGAGAGAGGCGCAACACTCTAGACAGCCTGTTTTAAATCCACCATGGGCTACTGCACACACTGTGTCTCCAGTCACTAGCAGGAACTGCCCAGACATTAGAAGGCAAACCAAGGTTAGGCCTATTGCACACGGCCGTTTTTTTCCCCCGTTTACTGGCCGTTTTTTGTGTTCCGTATACGGTCCGTATACGGAACCATTCATTTCAATGGTTCCGCAAAAAAAACGGAATGTACTCCGTATGAATTCCGTTTCCGTATTTCCGTTTTTCCGTTCCGTTTTAACATAGAACATGTCCTATTATTGCCCACAAATCACAGTCCGTGGCTCCATTCAAGTCAATGGATCCGCAAAAAAAAACGGAACACATACGGAAATGCATCCGTATGTCTTCCGTTTCCGTTCCGTTTTTTCCTGAACCATCTATTGAAAATGTTATGCCCAGCCCAATTTTATCTATGTAATTACTGTATACTGTATATGCCATACGGAAAAACGGAACAGAAACGGAAACACAACGGAAACAAAAACGGAACAACGGATCCATGAAAAACGGACTGCAAAACACTGAAAAAGCCATACGGTCGTGTGCAATAGGCCTTAGTGGTAAAATTCAGGTGGAGCTGCATGTATTGGTGGAAAAGGAGCTCAGTAGAAGAGCTATATTACTTTATTGATTCAAGAAAAATATGTTTTAGAGCCCCCTTTTTCAGCTTCCACGCATAAGCAGAGCACACACTAATTTAAAAGACCAGGTTTACACCCAAAAAGAGGAAATTGGGAGCACTACTGTTGTTTCTGGGGGGACTTTGCTTATGTGTTATATTGATTGGAATCTGACATCCAAGATTTTGCTAATTAGCAGAAAGAAGCTTTTAATATCTTGTTTTGCACTGTATTAATATAGCAGTTTCATTCAACACATTAGGTTTCCATTGTAAATTGTCAATACTAGTTTTCAGGGTGTTTGTAGAGGGGGATAGACTACAGAAAAAGCACTTGCAGTTTATTAATATGTGCACCAAACCTATCAGACATCATAATAAGTTTTCTGGTAAATGGAAGAATCGAAAACAAAATCCCCATTGCCTCATCATCCGAGAGTCAGAATGTGGGTGGCTGTGTTAGTGCAAACAGCACAAACAGCACAAGCCATCAGGGTAGTAGTAGTAGAACACAAATGTATAAATAAATACCTGCGCTAACTACTGATAGCCTGGCATATTAGCTGAAATTGCTGGTACTTCACCTATTCACAGGCTGTACCTCCTAAAGGAAATATGCCCTGACAACTACAGTATAGTATATCTACCTGCCATTTTGTAGTTTGTTCAGATGCTTGCCCTCAAGTCTTGGGGGTATTCCTGTAAGCAAGGGGCTTTATTGTCCTCCAAATCTTCAGCCTCAACCTATACTCAGCAGAGCCTGTAGGGGAGGGAAAGCCGGCAAGTTTTTCCTGGAGTGCTCTTCTGTGTGATCTCACACTCTCCTTTATAGAAGGTTTCAGAGATCAAAAATATCCTTGGAATGTAGAGGGGAGTGTGACATTACCTGGAAGAATGCTTGAGGAAAAAACTTGCCAGCCTTCCCCAAGTGCACTGCATATAGGTTGACACTGACATACTGTATGTAGCTATGGGTAAATTGATGGTGTTAACAACCAGTGCATAACCCCTTCCAGACACAGTTATGTCATTATTTGCTTTTGCTGCCATAGCGTTAAAGAGAGAAGGAAAGATAAAATATTTGAAAAAAAGATAGAAAACATACAAGTCCTATGAGACTTCAGAATTTTTATATACTAATTTTCATGGTACATGAAGAACATTTCTTTCTGGTAGCATTGATTCAGACATAAATCCAATTTATTAAAAAATTTGATGAATCAGACATTTGCTCATCTCTAGGCTATGCCACATGGTAAATTGTCACCCTAATTTTAATATCTGCAGAGTCCTCTACACTCTAAAACTGCATTGGGGTAGATGTATCAATACTTTTTTTTGCCACTTTTATGACATTAAAAAGTCACAAATATTGGTGCTTTATTTACATTATAATGTGCTACTTTTAGTGACATAATAGTGTATAGATTCACTATGATGAAACCAGAAACGATTGCTCATAGGTGGCATAACTTTCAGTTTATGGTGAACGGGCTGTCAAAAAATGAGGCAAATTAATAAAGATGCCCGTGCGCATCTTGTTCCAATGGTCTTTTCCCTAAGACTTAGGGTACTTTCCCACTAGCGTTAGAAGAATCCGGCAGGCATTCACTACAGGCAGGCATTCCGGATCCGGCATTAATACATTTCAATGGAAATTGATGCCGGATCCGGTAAGTGCGGTAGTGTTCCGGGATTTTTTCCGGAAAAAAATACTGCAGCATGTTGCAATATTTTGTCCGGTCAAATACCGTACAAGGAACGGAGCGGAAGACATCCTGATCCATACTGAATGGATTTCTTTTTTTCCGGTATTGAGACCCTTTACCGGATTTCAATTCCGGCAAAGAATAACGCTAGTGTGAAAGTACCCTTATCCATAAAATTCTTATCACAGCTCGGGGACCGCTTAGGACTTAGAAATACAATGAATGCAGTGATATTCTTTGTTACCAATAAAATGGTAAATGCTCCTACTGTACATTATTTTAAACTCCACATATTGTTCTATGCTGCTATTTGCTAGCATGCATATTAAGTGCAATAGCATTTGACTTTGCATTAAACAGATGGTTTTCCAGATATAATACTGTTGAGGTCCATCATAATTAATACATTAGATGAAGGTAAAATCACATGGCAGTGTATAATTTACTCCAAATCCCATAAGATTTCATTTTCCAGGAAACAATTGTCCTCAAATCACAGATTGCTGGAACACAGGGGTTATTACCTCCTGAAACTTGAGAGGGTTGTTAAAATGATTAATTCTGTAGCTGCCATCCTAACTATTCCTGCTGTAACATAATATATTCATGAAAAAATATGCTAAGGTTATATCTGGATATGAAGCATATATTTATTAAAATAGGAACAGTGCTATCAATGTATGTATACCAATATTTTCTCATTTTATATAGTAACCCTCTAATTTTAATAAATGAAAATGTATAACCCTTGCACTAGTGGCTACGTTAATCATGATAAATCAGTATTACTATTATTGCCACTGTAGTGTATGCTAGTCATATAGTGTCATGGTGTCATAGTGTGTGCATTTGTTTTATCATGTAAAAATCACAGGAATTTAGAGGTATAGTAAAAGCCCCATGCACCTATATGGGTGACCTTGTGCATGAGACCTAAATAGCATCCAGTAACTACAGCCTAATTTACCATGCATGTTCAATTTGTTAGCAAAATACAAATTGTTTAGTTAGTTTATATGTTACAAAGTTGCTGAGTTTTGAGGGAAAATGCAAAAGGGAGTCTGCAATGTGATTATTCACCAACATATCTAACAGTATTGCCCCACAGAAGATTGCAAACGCATTCCAAACATACCTGTATGTACTATGTGTCTTTATTCCACATTGAATTACTTTCTAATAAAGAGATTTAAACACACTTTAAGGGCTCATTCAGGCGACCATACAAATGGGTCCCAATCCGTTATGTCATTTTGTGGAACAGGTGCAGACCCATTGATTTCAATGGGGCCAAAAAAGATGCTGACATCACACAGTGTGTGGTCCACATCCTTAGTTCCGCGACCCTGTGAAAAGGATAGAGCATGTCCAACAAGACAAGAATAAGCATTTCTATTCATAGGACCTGCCATGCGTGGTCCACAAAATGCAGAACGCACATGCGGACCGCAAAGCACTTACATCTGCCTGAATGAGCCCTAAAAGAAATAGTCAAAGGCATAACAAATGTAAATCCAATGACTTACAGTTGACGTCTCCACTGATTTGAGTTGTTCACTTTCTTTTTCTTCTCAATTTGGTCCAGACCTTCATGACATTTTCTCCTGAAGACTGCAGGCCTCTTTGGTCAGGGCTGTGCAGCCCCCACTTTCACATAAGAAGACATCAGGATTAATAAATGGCACATCGTAGATGGGACTACTTACATTTTGCATTACGGTCCTAGAGATTCAGGTTATACCACAGATTTTAACTTATTACTTCTGCACCCTCTATAGCAGTGTTTCCCAACCAGTGTGCCTCCAGCCAAAGGCTGTCAAGGCATGCTGGGAGTTGTAGATTTGAAACAGCTGGAGGCACACTGGTTGGGAAACACTGCTCTATAGCAAATAAACCACCTATCCAAATTACTCCTTTAACAATGCCATCCTAAAGTGTCCACCAATACTGTGCCTGCTCTTGTCCCATGTGCCCACATTATTGTGTCAACAGTGCAACCAAAAACCTGAAATACTTTACTGCAAAAATAAAAGTGCTCAAGGACGCAGGTACAGAACTAGAAAATGATGGGTTCCAAAGAAGACTAAACAGTTTACAGCATTATAACCCATTTTTCAAAATGTGTTTATGTATATATATATTGCCAGGAATATATATATAGGTTATTCCACCACCCGTTAACACCCCCACCCACCCATCCCCACCCGAAATGTAGACCTCAAATATTAAGCCCACACACAGCCCTGTACATGTGAATACAAAATAGACATGGAGAAAGGATATAGCAACGCAAGTTTTTATTTTTGTATAGTATTGAAGCACAATGGAGTTAACATGTCATTTCTAACTGCATAGGGAACACAGTTTAAATACAACCCTTAAAGCGATGGCAGAATTGTGTTTTTCCTAATTCCATCCAATTACAAATTCCTAGATTCTTACTACATTGTATGCAATATTAAATGGTGCCATTAGAAAGAAAAAAATTTTCACATGTAAAACAGTCCACCATATGGCTATATGAACATAAAAATATGTAAAGTTATGTCTCCTGGAAGGCAGGCAGTAAAAAACAAAACAAAAAAAACCCATAAAAACATTGTATCAGGAAGGGGTCAAGGTCATAATATTAAATAAACCATGGGAATACTAATGCTAGGGTGTCCATACAAGGCGGCTAAAGCACATAGGGTTACTCTCTACCTCCATGTGTCTCACATTAGCAATCACATGTTTATGTATCGCACACTAATTATACTAATATGAGGTTAATAATTAAGTAACCCTTTGTGCTTCAAACTAGTGAGCCTATTGTGCCATGAATAGCATAGCCCCATTTTCACTACACGGATCGAGCTGTACTTTTCACGACTCTATATTTTTTTCCACTAGGCCAAAGTTAAAAAGAATGCCTAGTACTTCTTTGATACCTGATCTGAAGTTGTTCTAAGGAAACACAGTTTATACCATGAAGTCAAATGACCACACTGCTGACTAGTGATTGATCTAAAAGACTCTTCACTACATTGCTAAACTGAAGTTACACTTACGCTGGGTTCAGACCTGAGCATACTTGAACGTACGCTCTGTATGCGCGATTGTACGGGCGTTTGCAATCACGCATACAGAGACAAGCGAACGCCCATTGTCGCGTGTTCCCGCTGAAGTCTATGTACGGGAACGCGCGACAAGACGCCCCAAAGAAGCTCATGTACTTCTTGGGGCGTCGGGTGTTTTACAGCGCGATCGTACGCGCTGTAAAACGCTCAGGTGAGAACCATTTCCATAGGGAATCATTGGTTCTTGCCTGTTGAGCGTTTTACAGCGCGTAGGAACGCGCTGTAAAACGCTCAGGTCTGAACCCAGCCTTAAAGAGAACCTTTCATAAGAAAAAAAGAGTCAGAACTTCCTACATTACCATAACGGGCTGCTGCCACAGATGTCAGTACACCTTTTTTTTTTTCTAATGGACCCCCCCCCCCCCCCCCCCCCCCGTTCACCCGCTTTTCTCCAAGCTGTTCGGTTGCCTCATATGCAAATTAGGCAACTAAGTTATAGTAGGCGTTTACTTTTCAGGTTATGATGGGCGCGGTTATCTTCTCCCTGGGAGCGAGCTCATCCAATCCAAGCTCCCCGCTCTCAGCAAGGGAGAATTTGCGAGAACTTGAGCTCCTTCTTAGTGAGTGAGTTAGTGAGACTTTGTAAGAAAAAATAAAAAAAATAAAAAAAAATACGCTAACTTGTGCCAAAAAAAATAATCTTCTATGAACTCGCCATGCCCATCAAAAGTGATCTTTATAGCGCCGCAGCGATTTTAAGTTTTTGCAGTGATCAGAAAAAAAAAATTCTGTCACTGCGGTGGGGCGGACTGAACGCAAGTGTGCGCACAAGATCAGGCCTGATCAGGCGAACACTGCGTTTTTTGTAGAGCCTATAGAACATGTCCTATTCTTGTCCACAATTCCGGACAAGAAAAGGCATTTCCTATATAGTTCTGGCAATGTGCAGATCCGCAAAATGCGGAAAGCACATTGCCAGTGTCCGTGTTTTGCAGATCCGCGGATCCGCAAAACACATACGGATGTCTGAATGGAGCCTTACAGGGGGGTGATCAATGACAGGGGGGTGATCAGGGGTTAATAAGTAACAGGGGGGTGTAGTGTAGTGTGGTGCTTGGTGCTACAGACTGTCTGATATACCTTTTAAGGGTTAAAAAAAAAATCGCATCTACAGCCTGCCAAAGAATGATCGCCACTGGCAGGCTGTAGATGCACTCGTTTACCTCTGGATCCTGTGAACGCGCGCTCCTGTGTGCGCGCTTTCACAGGAAATCTTGCCTCTCGCTAGATGACGCGTCGGCGCGTCCAAGAGGACTAACAGGGACGCCGCCAGGATGCAATCCTGCGGATAAATATCATTTTATTTTTTTCAGGAAGTTAGAAGGCTTATAAGTTCAGAAGCAATTTTTTATTTTTTTGCAAAACCCACTTTTTTGAAGACCAGTTCAGTTATGGAGTCACTTTGTGTGACTTACATAGTAGAAACCACCCATAAATTACCCAATTTCAGAAACTACACCCCTCAAGGTATTCAAAACTGATTTTACAAACGTTATTAACCCTTTGGGTATTCCACAAGAATTAAAGCAAATTGGAGTGGAAATTTTTCAATTTAATTTTTTGGTTCAGATTTTCCAATTAAATCCAATTTTCCAGTGAAACATCAAGGGTTATCAGTCAAAGAAACCTCAAACTGTATTACCCTGATTCTGCAGAAACACCCCATATGTGGTTGTAACCTGCAGTATGGGCGCATGGCAGAGGGAAAGGAGCACCGTATGGTTAACAGAGGGCAGATTTTGCTAATATTGTTTTCAAGTGCCATGTCACATTTGAAGAGTCCCTGAGGTACCCCTAAGAAGGAAAAAAAAAACTAAAAGTGACCCCATTTTGGAAAACTACACTTCTCAAGGAATAAATCTAGGGGTGAAGTGAATACTTTTTCCCAACAAGCGTCTCATAAAATTTAGAAACACATGGGCTGTAAAAATTAAAAAGTTACTTTTAATTCCAATATGAAGTTGCTTTCCCCAAAAAATTTTCATTTTCACAAGGGGTAATAGGAGAAAATGCACCCCACAATTTGTTATGCATTTTTTTCAGAATACGGGAACACCCCCTATGTTGTCATAAGCCACTGTTTGGGGACATGGCAGCACTCAGAAGGGAAGGAGCGGCATCTTGATTTTCTAACATTTAATCTGCAGAAATTAGTTTAGGGTCCATAACATTTTTATTTTTTCACCAATGTAGCTTTGTGAGGGCTTGTTTTTTGCAGGACGGGCTGTAGTTTTTATTGGTCTCTTTGTTTATATACCATATTTTTCACACCATAAGATGCACTTTTCCCCAAAAAAGTGGGTGGAAAATGCCCCTGCATTTTATGGGGCGAATGCTGAAATTTTTACTCGCTTTATACATCGCTGGGAGGAAGGAGGGATTGGAAGCTAGCAACTCGCGGGGTGGGGGGGTGCAGTCACTGTACACTGGGTCTGCACACACCAGTATTCATATGTAAACCATAGGCAATCGATATGTAAATGGTAGGCAATCCATATGTGAACTGCAAGGAAGCGCAATCCACGTAGTACTCACTATGAAATGCCCATACTAGCAGGCAGGCTGGCCAGTCACTTACTTCCTAATGAGCATACTCCTCCCACTTTATTCATGTACCAGGCAGAGCAGGCGCGTGAGGAAGTGAGTGACCAGCCAAACTACAGTGCCTACTAGTACGGGAGTTTCATAGTAAGTACTATGTGGATTGTGCTACCTTGCAGTTTACATATGGATGCCTACAGTTTACATATGAATCCACAAATGATCCCATAAAAGTGCCATACACCGATGCCCCCATAATAGTGCCATCCACAGATGACCCAATAACAGTGCCATCTACAGATGCCCCCATAACAGTGCCATCCACAGATGCCCCCATGACAGTGCCATCCACAGATGCCCCCATAACAGTATCATCCACAGATCCCCCAATACAGTGCCATCCATGGGCAGCTAGGTGGCTCAGTGGTTAGCACTGGTGCCTTGCTGCACTGGGGTCCTAGGTTTGAATCTGAACAAGGACAACATCTGCATGGAGTTTGTATGTTTGTGTGGGTTTCCTCCGGGTACTCCGGTTTCCTCCCACACTCCAAAGACAAACTGATAGGGACCTTAGATTGTGAGCCCCATTAGGGACAGTCGATTGATAATGTCTGTAAAGCACTGCAGAATATGGTAGCGCTATATAAGTGCGTAAAATAAATAAATAAATCCACAGATACCCCCATAACAGTGCCTTACACAGATCCCCCCAACAGTGCCATCCACAGCTCCACCCATAATAGTGCCATCCACAGATCTCCCCATAACAGTGCCATCCCCAGATCCCCATAACAGTGTCATCCACAGATGTCCCCATAACAGTGTCATCAACAGATGCCCCATAACAGTGTCATCCACAGATCCCCCATAACAGTGCGTCATCCACAGATCCCCATAACAGTGTGTCATCCACAGATCCCCAGATCTCCGCATAATAGTGTAATTCACAGACCAACATTAGTTCAAAACCCACCAAAAGCACACCTTTTGGTTTAAAATATGTTTTTTTCTTATTTTCCTCCTCAAAAACCTAGTTGCATCTTATGGGCGAACAATACTATATGTCTTTTTGATTACTTTTTATACATTTTTTGTGGGGGTGAAGTGGGCAAAAATGGTAATTCTGTAAGTGTTTTTATTTTTATTTTTTTGGGGGTTCCTCTTGTGGCAAATATTGTATGATTGTTTTATTCTGTGGGTTGATATGGTTATGGCGATACCAAATTTATGTAGTTAAAAATCCCTTTTGTGTTAAAAAATGTATTATATTTTGCATTGCGATATACTAAAGTACAAAACATTTTTATTTTTTCACCAATGTAGCTGTTTGTTTATTGTGGGACGAGCTGTAGTTTCTATTGGTAGCTGTATGGGGGCTGGTCATAAACCGCTATTTGTGGACATGGCAGCACTCAGAGGGGAAGGAGTGGCATCTGCATTTTCCAACATATAGTAAGGCTGGCTACAGCCTGGATTTGTGGGTGGGGCTGCCCACTATATAATCCCGAGCGGCCTCACCCTGGGGGCGGTCGCTTCGTGCTCCTGCCTCACTCACAGGCGTGTGTTTTCAGGTGCACAGCTGCCACTGGGTGTCATTAGCAAACTAGCTTCTCTGGTGGTAGGAGTCTTTCTTTGCAGCATGGAGCTTGTTATTTTGCTCTCTGCTACCGTAGCATGCACGCGCCATACTACGTAAGTAGGTTGGGCCGGGGCCGTCTCTCCTGGCCGGTCGGAACCGACTTTGCTAGCGAACAGGAGGCTTCGCCTCAGAATCTGCTACCTCAGGTTTTCTCGTTGGACCTTAATACTTCTATTTCTTTTCAACTTTGTTTGTTGGTAATAGGAGTTAGTTCCTATAAATCTTACAAGTTTTACTTCGCTTTGTTCGTCTCGTATGAGAAGTTACTTCAGCCGGTTGCTGTAAAGAAAGAGTTACCCGGGCTGCACGTGACGTCATGTTTGGAGATCGGACGCAGCTGTTATTGTTCAGGCCTCTTGCTGTAGCTGTTCCTTGCCATGTGTCTCCCATTCCCCCGCTACCACCATGTTTAGTCTTCATGTATTTCACTGCTCAATGTACTTAAAAAACCTGCCGCACTTTCATGCTCTGCTGTTATCCTGAGCGGCATTTACACTTTCGGCTTTTATTTCATGTCTTTATGCTGCATCTGCACGTCCTTACTGTACTGCACTTTCCTACTCTTGGTTCGTATTCACTCAGATTGGTCTCACATTCAGCTTCGGTAATGCAGCAAATCGGCAAACAAATGCTGGACTACCCAAATGTACTATATAGAAAGTATATTATTGGTATATCACACCCCTGCCTCAATCAGTTTTTTTTGGGGGGGCAACTGGTATATCACACCAGTTGAAATTATTTGTTCCAATAGCGTTTGTCACTCTGTGTAGCTGCGGTAACGCAGCAAAACCTCAAACAAATGCTGCACTACCCAATTGCACTATATAGAAGGTATATTATTGGTATATCACACCCCTGCCTCAATCAACTGGTATATCACACCAGTAGAAATTATTTGTTCTAGTAGCGTTTGCCCCTATATATAGCTGCAGTATCACAGCAAAAACACACAAAACTGCTACACAATACACATGCACTATAATATACTTTCCATGTTAGAAAGTATATTATAAGTATATCACACCCCTCTGTAATTCACACCTATCGATAGCACACCTATACCAGTCCTTAATAGGACTTTTTTGGCCCTATTAGCTAGCGTTTGGTGTCCCTTACAGTCTGTTCCTGCTCCACACAGCAACCTCTCTCTACAATGGCAAAAGACTGAATGTAAAATGGCGGCTGGATTGGGTTTATTTATAAGGTAGGGGGTATGTTTATGTGCTGAAATGTCTCAATTGGCTGTCCTGTACCACCTGATGGATGTGTCATAGGTCAAAGTTCTTCACAATGTAAAAGAATATGGTGCTGGCGAACATCGCCATATGTTTGCCAGTTCGGCAAACAGCGAACGAGCAAAGTTCGCCGCAAAACGACCTCCAGGCGAACCGCAACACCTTTTCTAATCCTGTATACTGTATGCAATTCACAGTATCTGCTCTCTTGGGATTATATGGTACTTTATCTGTTCCGTCCTATAGGAATTATTTTATAAGGCAATGCTTTAACATATTTTTGTGATGTACTAATAAAGCTGTATCTTTTTCTGAGAATTTTTGGGTATCCATAGACATATATGTCAGTGTCATTCTGACATTATTTACTATCAATGTTATTGCATTAAAGAGGTTAAATATGGGAGGGTGGCAAAATAGAAAAGAGAGAGAGAGAGAGAGAGAAGAGACAAGGAGAGAAAGCTACATATGAGTCCTAGTAGAAATATAATGAATGGTAGTGCTCGTGTGTATACCGTATGTGTGTGTATGTGTGCAGATGCTGTATATACAATATGTGTGTAGATGCTCTGTGTATATGTAATATACTGTATTTGTTTGTAGACAGGGGCGTAACTGCCATAGCGGCAGACCACATGACTGCTATGGGGCCCAGGCAAGAAGGGGCCCAGTCTTAGTTGGGATTATCTCCTCTTGTATAAGATGTGAAAACTTGGTTCCCTCTAAAGGAACAACTTTTAGCAAATGAAGTAGTGGAAAAATGGACCAAGGGTCATTAAAAAGTGTTTAGACAGAAAGACCCTTCTGTCCTGAGTGGGGGGCCTGGTTTGATCCTTGCTATGGATTTCTTACTTCTCTATGTACGCCACTGTGTGTAGATGCTGTGCATGAGTGTATATATGGTGTATACATTTGTATATATGTGCTTTTTACTGTATTTGTGTATATATGCTGTGTATGTGTATATTTGTTACAAGTGTAAGCCTGTCCATGACTGTTCCTCTGAGGCATAGTGACTCCAAATCAATTCCTGGTTGTCTGTAGGCAGAATCCCTGGATTCAGCTTTGTCCAACCTTTAGCGGCCCAAATTTAGGGCAGCAGACAATGCTGGAAACTGAGGAGGTGAGTAACCACGAGACACCAGGTAATTGACTCATTCCCTTACATATACCCTTAAGACCACAAAATATAATAATACACATAGTGATTTTTTTTTTGGTTGAAGACAAGTCCCTTAAATTTGAAGCAAAATCTGAATTTTCTACAATGGGTATTGCCATAAAGTTTTGCACCACTGAAAGAGCCTGTAACATGCAGTAAAAAATGTGCCTTAAGTTATTCAAGTATCTTCCTTAAGGAATCCTGTGCTCCTTGTTTTAACCCTAGATTACAGTACAGTATTATAAATAATAGAATGACCAGTCAAATATGGTGGTATAGTAACAGTATAAAATTAGATAGTTGGCTCTCCTGCCTATCTGAACGGTACTGGGTGCTCTAGCCAGTAAGACTCACCCAGTCTAAAAATTGTTATAATGTGCAAATATATATCCACCCCTTGGTGTGTCTGATTCATTAGATACCCTGTATTAACACAAGAGACAGAAACATTTGAGTTACAGTTCAAAAATTAATTAAAAAACAAACACCAAAAAATAAAAATACTTTTCTTTTCCTTTTTTGAAATTAGGGACGGGCTCATGACCGTATATAGATATAGGGGTTAGTCCCAGCCCAAAAGACATGAAAAAAGTATAAATAACAAAAAATAAAGAATAAAAAATAATAAAAAAATCCCAGTACAAACTGATAGGTATTAACAATATATTGAAATGGTGTAAGGCTTAAAATAGTTGCCTATATATTGATAATAGCTTGGATATTCTACTAGCTACTAAGAATCCATATCAGAGTTTAGATATGCCTTATAAATGCTAGTAAAGGAAGCAGTTAAAATGGAGGCTCATACCACTGAGGAAGAAACAAGAGAAGGTTCTAAAACGCGTTTTGTACAGTTATGGACCTCCTATACATAGAAATGTTGTGAATATACCACAATACGGTGGAAGGTTGTGCACACTCACAGCTTTAATCCACATACAAAGTATCGCATTTGCCAACGCCCAGGGGCGTTTGGCATTAAGTGACATATCCTGGACTGACAAACACTTGGATTAAGGCTTGTTACCAGAGTGACCTAATACAAGGTGGAATAGCGGAGGTAAGTCTGTATTAGTGCTGAAGACCACGTGGAACGCCACGAGGAGGCACTATACTCCGCTCCACAAGTCGGGACTGCTTAACTGTAAGTAACTGCCTTCATCGATCCTTTTTAATGTTATGTGGATATGTGGAGTAATGACAAGCCACGTGTGATTTGGTGTGTTATTGGTGCGGTATGGAAATTATACTGCACACAATATTAAAACAAAACAGTTTGTCTTCCCAAAAGGAATTTATCGGAAGGTCTAATCCCAGGGATATTGTGGTTAATTCCAATATTGGGGCGAATTGAACCACTTTAGGGCATATATATTCAGCTTGAAGGACATATATTTTCAGCTTGATTGCCATTTTATTGATATAAGTATTCATAAGGATATCATTGTTCTGTGTATACTTAGTTTAAATAATATTTTTTTATATTTGATAGCGACTTTCATACAGTGAAGATCCAATATAATTTGCAACTGGTTCACTAATACTGCTAACACATGAAGTTACAGACTCAGACAGAATATATGTACTCAGCTTAATGGTCATCTTATGTACTCACAGGGATAGCTTGATCTTTGGATTACAGTATATATACTCAGCGGCCTTGATGTTGGTAAACTTTTTGTAAGAGATGACCCTATACTGCTGGCATCTAGTTTGTTAATACTGTGAACACTAGTGATGTCCCTAACTATTCGGCGGCAAATAGTTCCCGGCGATCATAGCTTGTTCGCGTTCGCCGCGGCGGGCGAACATATGCGATGTTCGGTCCGCCCCCTATACGTCATCATTGAGAAAACTTTGACCCTGTATCTCACAGTCAGCAGACACATTCCAGCCAATCAGCATACCCTCCCTCCCAGACCCTTACACCTCCTATCAAATAGCAAGGACAGCATCCATCTTAGGGACAGCATCCATCTTAGATTCATTCTGAAGCTGCAGTGTCACAAATTTGACTAAGTTGTAATCGCAATGCGATTAATGCAGGTTATATTAATCGCATTGCGAATTCAACTTAGAGCTGGGTTTCTAATGGTTACAGTGGCGTGGTGTCACCCCTGCCCCCCCCCCCCCCCCGAAGCCATAATAAAGAGATAAAGAAAAAAAAAAAGAAGTCACTAAGTCAGTTCCAATCAGATATCTGGATAGACCCAGAGTCTTGGTCTATGTGCAGATATCTGATTGGAGCTGACTTCTTATTTTCTCTTTTGCACATAAACGTTTAAACTATATTCCTTAGTAAAAATGACCAGTCCACACCATGTGGGTCTATATTTATGAGGGCCCCCCTGAGCAAAGATTATTAAATGTGGCCGGGTGGCCCCAGCCCACAGTTCAACCCAACCCCTTATGTCTCCTGGCCTTGGGCCGTCTCTACAATAATCCACAGTAATTTATGAATGGAGTTAGGTTATTAAATAATTGTTATTGGAGTATTATTAAAATAATTTAGTCTATAAAGTCAGAGCCGCTCTACCTACCTCCTCCTCCCGGCACCAGAGACTCCTGCAGGGCAGCTGCCGCGGCGCCCCACCGCTCACCAGGCTGCAGTGAGTCACACCCCCGCCCCCCTTTACCACGTGACGGTGCGACCAATACAACCATTATGAACTCAGACCTAAGTTGTAATCGCAATGCGAATAATGCAGGTTATATTAATCGCATTGCGAATTCAACTTAGAGCTGGGTTCCTAATGGTTGTATTGCTAGAATATAACGAAGATTGAGAATATAGTGCTATATTCGTTATATTCGTCAATTCTAGCAATACAACCATTAGGAACTCAGATCTAATTTGTAATCGCAATGCGATTAATGCAGGTTATATTAATCGCTTTGCGAATTCAACTTACCACACTCTGCGTCAACTACGTAATTTTCCATGGGAGTTTTGCCATGGATCCCCCTCCGGCATGCCACAGTCCAGGTGTTAGTCCCCTTGAAACAACTTTTCCATCGCTATTGTGGCCAGAAAGAGTCCCTGTGGGTTTTAAAATTCGCCTGCCTATTGAAGTCTATGGCGGTTCGCCCGATCGCGAACATTTGTGGAAATTCGCGTTCGCCGTTCGCGAACGGAAAATTTTATGTTTGCCACATCACTAGTGAACACCTGTAGAAATACAGAGGGAAAACAAGGGTGCGGTTTTCAGTCAAGTGTGAATATAAACCTGCAGTTGAGTAAAGAAAAATGCATATTTGACAATTAAAATTCTAACTGGATGCCAGAGAATGTGATCAGCTATTTGGATACAGCTAGAGTGTGTAATTGGATATATTTATTTGAATACAAATTATATATATTGTGTGCAATTTTAGGCATTTTTATAGATTGGAGATATTTTATTATTGTGAGGATTTTTTTTTATTATTGTGGGGATTTTATCTTAGTGTTAATAAACTGCTTGTATCCACATGAGTCAAATTGATTGAGTGCCAACCAGACCTTGATATATATTTGCACATTATAGTAACAGCATACTAGATGAAATAACACTCATACAGCAATCCTATGCTTATTTATAGTAGATATAGAATATAGTTTTTTATATTGTCATTTCTTTTCTATTTAAAACACATGATTGTGCTCGAAAAATTATCATAGAACTTTTCTAAGAAAAGTATAAGAAATTAATAGAATCTATGCTGATCTTTATTTTTCATTCACTGCTACGGTATACACAGAATAGAAATTAGCTGTGGTTTGATTTTTAATTAGAATATTTAGCGCTCAAGCTATAGTGAAGTTGAATTACATTTTGTTTGAACTTTTTTATATACTTTCACATTCTACTTGTGATAAGAAATCAATTACAAAGTGAAACTTACTATTACAGTCTAAGAATATTGCTTTCTTCATCATCTTGCTAAGAAGATTATCCTCCCAAAGTCTAATAAAACATATTTCATTCTATTTAATTAATTGTGATGGAACTACAATAGGCTGAGAATGGATGATAGATAACATGCTCTTGACACAACTCTGCCAATTTTCTACTTTGAAATCGAGAAATATGTCTGATGCATTTACCCTTTCTATTTGTATGTTAACATTGTAACATTGGAGACATCTGAAAGAAATGGCAGTATCTTTGGGTTCATTCTAATAAAGTTCTAAAACCAATGGTAAATCTGCAGTAAATTAATGTATCAACATACAGATTTTCATGGGCATTTAGCCATACATTTTTGATTTTTGCCTCAACGTGATTGAAATTTGTAAATTGGCATGCTTTCACATCTGCATAGACATCTGTCAAGCGAATTGAAGATTCTGAAACAGAATTTGATCCGAAGTTTAGGAAAAATTTGATTTGCCGCAAAGCTGAATTTCCTCACGCTTCATGTTAACAAATTGATTTTTCCTAAAATGGTGGCTGAAAAAAATAAAATATATACTCACCTTATCCACTTGATGGCAAAGAGGCCATCCACTCCTGTCTTGATTGGAGAAAACTTGCCAAAGGACGTACACTGCAGGTCCTTTGGTGACAGGAGCGGATGGCCTTTCCGCGATAAAGTGGAAGAGGTGAGTACAATTTTTTGTAACCCCAGATTAAGCCCCTGAGCACCTGAATGTGAGTCTTAGATGCAATGTTTAATGCTGATTGAGACTCACATTCAGCCGTTCGGGGGGTTAATTTTGGCTTTAAAAAAAAAGACTTTATCTGAAGGGTTAAATGAGATGGGTGCAATCACCATGCACTGTCATTCAGCCCACTCCATTCAATGAAAAGTGATCAGTGACAAGGTATTTCACAACTAAATTTCTTGAAGCTGCCGAATAAATTTTTTGAAAACTTCACTTATCTCTTCATAGACCGCTTCTGATGTTTGAGGACATTTTTTTTAATCCCATTTCTATGCATTGTTCTGTACATTTGGTAGTTCAAATCAAACATTTTCAGCAAGCAGGTGAGAAGGCTCTGTGGTAAATATTAAAATGGTGCTGGGTAGGACTACCACATTGCTTACAAATCGAAACAGTGGGTGTCATGATAGGTAGGGAAGGGAACAGCAAACTGAAAAACAAACTAAACAACCGACTAAGACACACAAGCTAGGGAAAAAAAAGGTCTCTTCCTAGCAATATGTGACACTCTTTTCCTAGGCTGCTAAGCCCATGTGCATACCTCAATGTTCGATATACACATTTCCCCGTGCCTAAGACTATAACACACTAAACAGACTCTCAGCGACAGGAAAAATGGGTAGGAGACACCCAGCGCCTTCTACCACCGAAGGCGCTAGCGTCCTCACTAGAGGCACTAGAGGCCTAGACCAAACAGAAACCAAAAGGGAAAAGAGAAGGGAAAATACTTATCTAATACGAGAAGGAGCAGACGATCAACCAAGCATCCAAAGCTCACACAAGGTAGAACTATAACCTGCAAAGGCTATAGGGAAAAAGGGAGGTACAAATAGCTTTACTAATCACCAAAAGAACACCACCTGGGAGAAGGTGGTACTGTGCTCAAACTCACAACAAACAAACTATCAGATCGAGTCACGTGCAGCAATTCTGAAAGATCTCCTCAAACCACCCACAGGGCAGGGCATGACAGTACCCCCCCCTTCCCATCCAGGCCCAAATCTATCCGGGTGTGCTCTGTGAAAGCGTTAACGTCGGTAGCTGGACCCCACATTCTTTTCTCGGGACCATATCCCCTCCAATGCACCAGGTACTGAAGGGAACCCCGAAGAACACAAGAGTCGAGAATCCTAGAGATCTGAAATTCCAGATTACCATCAACCAAAACAGGAGGAGGAGGCAAAGAAGATGGTTCCGCAGGTTCTACATACTTTTTCAACAAGGACCTGTGAAATACATCATGGAACTTCCAGGCCTGCGGAAGTTCCAGATGAAACGCCACCAGATTGACAATGGCCGCGATTTTGTAAGGACCAATAAATCTTGGACCCAATTTCCAAGATGGTACCTTCAGCTTCATATTCTTAGTGGACAACCACACCAAATCACCCACACACAGGTCAAATCACCAAGTCATATGTCTCCTGTCAGCCATCCTTTTATATCTTTCACCCATCTTTTTCAAATTGACTTGAATCTTCCGCTAGATAGATGACAAAGAGGTAAAGAACCTCTCCTCCTTTGGTATCCCAGAAGATATGGTCCCAGAAAAAGCACCAAACTGAGGGTGAAAACCATATGCGCCAAAAAATGGTGACTTATCAGTTGACTCCTGCCTGCAGTTATTCAAGGCAAACTCAGCTAAAGACAAGAACGATGACTACACATCCTGATTCTCAGCGACAAAACATATGTCTCCAGGCTTTGGTTATTGTGCTCTGTTTGACCATTCGACTGAGGATGAAAGGCCGAAGAGAAAGATAACTGAATACCCGGGGGAAAGAAAAACACCTTCCAAAACCTGGAAACAAATTGCGCCCCTCTATCAGACACAACATCAGAGGGAACACCATGTAGGTTCACAATGTTATCAATAAAGACCTGAGAAAGGGTTTTTGTGTTGGGCAAACCTGATAATGGTACAAAGTGAGCCATCTTGCTAAAGCGGTCCACTACCACCAAAATCACAGTTTCCCCAGGAGAACTCGGCAAACCAGTAATAAAGTCCATGGACAAATGCGTCCAAGGAAGAGACGGGATGGACAAAGGAAGAAGAGATCCCAATGGCCACGTGTGAGCCACCTTTGCGCGAGCACAGGTCTCACAAGCTGCTACATAACCTTCAACATCTTTACGCAACCCAGGCCACCAGCATCTCATAGAAATTAGATCTACCGTGGATCTACTTCCAGGATGTCCTGCAAGGACCGTATCATGATGTTCCTTGAACACTTTGTATCGCAATTCAGAAGGAACAAACAACTTGCCCGGAGGACAAGAATCAGGTGCCTCCTCTTGTGCCCCCAACACTTCCATCTCCAGCTCGGGGTAAAGGG
Source organism: Bufo gargarizans (assembly GCF_014858855.1). NCBI lineage: Eukaryota > Metazoa > Chordata > Amphibia > Anura > Bufonidae > Bufo > Bufo gargarizans. The sequence goes on along the minus strand of NC_058082.1, from coordinate 138,466,957 downwards.
TGGAAACCACGACCCCATCAGACAGAATTTGAGAGGGATCCTCCGAATCTCCCCCCCAGTAAAGCTACGTGACAACACATCCGCCTTTACGTTTTTAACCCCCGGACGATAAATGACCACAAAATTGAACCTAGTAAAAAACAATGACCATCTAATGCTTAGCAGATTGCAGGTAAGCCAGATTCTTATGGTTAGTAAATTCCATAAACGGATGAGTAGCCCTTTCCAGTCAATAACGCCACTCTTCAAAGGCCAGTTTGATGGCTAACAACTCTCTATTCCCCACATCATAATTTCTTTCGGCGGCCGAGAGTTTCTTGGAGGAAAAATCACACAGACGCCATGGGATTTGTTTTGCTGGGAGAGGGACCCTGCGACAAGACTGCTCCGACACTTACTTCTGATGCATCAACCTCCACAATGAAGGGTTGAGACACATCAGGCTGCATCAGAATGGGAGCAGAAGAAAAAGATTTCTTAATAGAAGAAAAGGCCTGCAATGCCTCCTCCGACCAGACAGAGAAGTCAGTGCACTTCCTAGTCATATCTCTCAGATGTTTGACAATGGTGGAATAATTCAGGATGAATTTTCTTTAGTAATTCGTAAATCCTATAAACTACATCAGGGCTTTCTGATTCTCCGGCCGATCTCATTCCAGTTCCGCATGGACCTTTTCGGGATCCATACGAAAGTCGGAGGCAGAAAGCAAGTACCCCAAAAACGGCAGCTCCGGAACAGCAAACACACATTTTTCCAACTTAGCACACAATCTATTCTCCCGAAGGATCAATAACACTTGTCTCAAATGATCCTGATGGGTCTTCATATCGGAAGAAAAAATAAGTATGTCATCGAGGTAAATAACCAAAAACCTTTCCACCAAATAATGAAAAATGTAATTGATAAAGCACTGAAAGACTGCAGGGGTATTAGTTAAACCAAAGGGCATGACAAAATTCTCAAAGTGTCCCTCAGGGGTATTGAAGGCCTTCTTCCATTCATCCACTTCCCTGATTCTGATCAGATTATAAGCTCCTCTTGAATCCAACTTAGAAAACACTTTGGCACTTACAATCTGATCAAATAGATCCAGAAATAAGAGAAGGGGATAAGGGTCCCGGACAGTAATGAGATTCAGTTCCCGGAAAGCTAGGCACGGTCTAAGGGATCCATCTTTCTTCTTTACAAAATAGAAGCCTGCGGCAATAGGAGACTTAGATAGTCTAAGATACTCAGCGGTACGTTCTCCCTGGCACAAACTGTGCAACCTAGATTCAGCCATTGAGACCCGGTCTGGGTCATCATAAATCAGACCCAGGGCTCCGAAAAATTAATCCACCGACCGGAGTGACTGTGAACCAGTCAGCAGAGAAAAAGCCCAAGACTGAGCGTTGCCCTTTAGCAGAGAGATAATCATCCCTACCTTTTGTTTTTCATCTCCAGATAAAATTGGCAGCAGACAAAAATACAATTTGCAGGATACTCTAGGCTGGAGTGACTCCCACCAGCGGAGACATGCAGCAGAAAATTCTGATACAGTGCAACTGAATTACGGAGGTCAGCTACCTCCTAAGTTAATTCCTGCATGCCATCAGCCAAAGCATCCATTTTGCATGAAATAAGGGAAAACAAAAATGACGGTAGTGGCAGGTTATAATGTCACGATAGGTAGGGAAGGGAACAGCAAACTGAAAGACAAACAAAACAATGGACTAAGACCCACAAGCTAGGGAAAAACAAGGTCACCTTCTAGCAATCCCTGACACACTTTCCCTAGGCTGCTAAGCCTATGTGCATACCTCAATGGTAGATATACATATGTCCCCGTGCCTAAAACTACAGCACACTAAACAGACCCTCAGCAATAGGGAAAAAGAGTAAGAGCCACCTAGCGCCTTCTACCACCGAAGGCGCTAGCATCCCCTCTAGAAGCCTAGACCAAACAGAAACCAAAAGAGAAGGGAAAAGACTTATCTGATACGAGAAGGCGCAGATGATCCATCAAGCATGTAAAGCTCACACAAGGTAGAACTATAACCTGCAAAGGCCATAGGGAAAAAGGGAGGTACAAATAGCGTCACTAATCACCAAAAGAACACCACCTGGGAGAAGGTGGACCTGTGCTCAAACCCACAACAAACAAACTATCAGATTGAGTCACGTGCAGCAATTCTGACAGATCTCCTCAAACCACCCACAGAACAGGGCGTGACAGTGGGACTTATTGTTTTTTTATTATGATGTACAATTTAGAAATGAGCGATTTTCTTGAAATTAGTTTTGGCTCCAATTTTATTGAATTGGTCCAAACCAGTTCTACATGACTCAAAAGTGTGCTAATTGTCCTGAAAATTGGTATATGACACTATGAGTTTTACTAGGACTTATGTGTAGCATTATCTCCTTTTCTCTCCTTTTCTTCTCTATCTCTCTTAGAATTTTGCCACCCTCTTCCAATTTTTTATCTCTTTAATGCAATAACAGCAATAGTAAATTCTGCCAGAGTGACACTGACATATTGTCTATGGATACCCCAAAATTCTCAGAAAAAGACACACTAAGCCTAAAATAATCCAAACATAAATACAGCTTTATTAGTACATATAATGATTGCAGTATTAAATGGACTATATGAAAGATCACAGAACTCACCCAATCTATTCGCAAAAAATATATATGAGGATGATAATACAGCACAAGATAAGGCTACTTTTACATCTGTCTTTTCCTTTCCAGTTTTGAGATCCACCAGAAGATCTCAAACTCGGAGTAAATGCTTTCTGTTCTGGTTTGTTGACTTCCCAAGCCATACACAAAACCACAGCCAGCAGCGTTTTTGCATGTGGCATGGGAAATGTAAGTCAGGCACCAAAAATAATGTAAGTCAATAGGCTCCAGATCCAACATCTATTGAATTGCAAAGGTTTTAGTGCTGGATCTAATATGTTCATTTTTTATATAATACAACTGGATACGTTCTGAATGGATGCCGGATCTCAAAACCGGACAGCAAAAACTCATATGTAGGGTTGAGTGAACCCGAACTGTAAAGTTCGGGTTCGTACCGAACTTTAGGATTTTTGGACCCCGGACCCGAATCCATACATTTCCGTAAAAGTTCAGGTTCGGTGTTCGTTACTTTCTTGGCGCTTTTTGAAAGGCTGATAATGGCATGGCTGTGATTGGCCAGAGCAGCATGTGACCAAGGTTCTATATAAGCTTGAGTCACATAGCGCTGCACGTCACTCTGCTGTTACAAGTGTAGAGAGAGGATGCTGCTGGACTTGTGATTTCAGGGAGAGAATAGGAGAGAATCTAACTAGCGATCTACAGAGAAATAGTTGTGTGGGTGCAGGGTACAATCGTTTCACCCTGCCCTGAGGCCATTGACCCCAAAAAATATAACTTTTATAATTCTGTTAGAAAGGTGGGTGGCGGCGGCCATTTTATGCAAGCTCAGTGCACCAGCACTGCATCTGAGCTTTTGGGACATTGCAAATCACCATTTTTTGGGGGCAAACTACAACATCTGGATTAGTCAGTGTACTGCATCTGAGCTTTTGGGACATTGCAAATCACCATTTTTTGGGGGCAAACTACAACATCTGGATTAGTCAGTGTACAATTTAAGGTAGAAATACACCCATCATTTTCTGGGGTTTTAAAAACACACTTTTTTTTCTTCAGAAAACAGTATTTTCCAGATCTGCAAGTGTTAAATTCAAGTTTAATATATGCAGCTTTCATATTCTGTTACCAAAAAAACACTTTTTGGGCAATCTACAACATCTTGATGAGTCAGTGTGCAATTTAAGCTAGAAATACATCCATCATTTTCTGGGGTTTGAAAAACACACTTTTTTTCTTCAAAAAACAGTATTTTCCAGATCTGCAAGTGTTAAATTCAAGTTTAATGTATACAGCTTTCATATTCTGCTACCAAAAAAAGACTTTTTGGGCAACCTACAACATCTGGATTAGTCAGTGTGAAATTTAAGCTAGAAATACACCCATCATTTTCTGGGGTTTGAAAAACACACTCTTTTGAAAAAAAAAAACACTATTTTCAGGCCTTGCAGCATCAGCACGTGTGAAATTACAGGCTTATATGCTGCTATCAAATTCAGTTGTTAAATAAACACTCATTTGGACACTAAAAATTTAGTTGGCAGCCTTTGATGCAGATGTCATTGTGAGATACACCCTTAAAACATTTGGGTTACATTCAGAGATTTAAAATACAGTGATTTGGTGCACCAATATTGAATTCAGGCCTACACTGGTTCAGGCCGTGTAAGATACACCCTCTACATACAGGGGTTTGATTCAGGGATTTGATGTACAGCCATTTGAAATACAGCCATATTGGGCAAATAAATATTTACTTCAGGCCTACACTGGTTCAGGCCCCGGGATTTAAATTACAGCCATTTTAAATACAGCCATTTTGTGCAAAGAAAAAATTAATTTAGGCCTACACTGGTTCAGGCCCTGTGAGATAATCCCTCTACATACAGGGGTTTGAATCAGGCATTTGAAATACAGCAATTTGAAATACAGCAATTTTGAAATATAGCCATTTTGGGAAAAATAAATATTTACTTCAGGCCTACACTGGTTCAGACCATGTGATATACTCACTCTACATACAGGGGTTTGAATCAGGCATTTAAAATACAGCCATTTGAAATACAGCCATTTTGGGAAAATAAATATTTACTTCAGGCCTATACTGGTTCAGACAGTGTGAGATACCCCCTCTACATACAGGGGTTTGAATCAGGCATTTGAAATACAGCCATTTTGGGCAAAGAAATATTGAATTCAAGCCTACACTGGTTCAGACCGTGTGAGATACCCCCTCTACATACAGTGGTTTGATTCAGGGATTTGAAATACAGCCATTTTGGGAAAATAAATATTTACTTCAGGCCTATACTGGTTCAGACCATGTGAGATACCCTCTCTACATACAGGGGTTTGATTCAGGGATTTAAAATGCAGCCATTTGAAATACAGCCATTTTGGGGAAAAAAATATTTACTTCAGGCCTACACTGGTTCAGGCTGTGTGAGATACTCCCTCTACATACAGGGGTTTGATTCAGGGATTTGAACTTCAGCCATTTGAAATACAGCCATTTTGGGAAAATAAATATTTACTTCAGGCCTATACTGGTTCAGACCGTGTGAGATACCCCCTCTACATACAGGGGTTTGATTCAGGGATTTAAAATACAGCCATTTTGGGAAAATAAATATTTACTTCAGGCCTACACTGGTTCAGGCTGTGTGAGATACTCCCTCTACATACAGGGGTTTGATTCAGGGATTTGAAATTCAGCCATTTGAAATACAGCCATTTTGGGAAAATAAATATTTACTTCCTTCTCCTCATGGCCATCACTGGTGCGTGGATGGGGGGATACAGAGGACACAGACGATACACCTCCCACAGAGGACAGCTTTTCGTTGCCTCTGGGCAGCCTGGTACACATGAGCGATTACATGCTGCAGTGTCTCTGCAACTACAGCCGAGTTGCCCACATTCTAACTTCTGCTGATTACTGTGTGGCCACGCTGCTGGATCCCCGTTACAATGACAATGTACCATCCTTGATTCCCTCACTGTAGCGTGATCGTAAGATGCGCGAGTACAAGTCGCGCTGCTGGTGGCATTCCCACCTGACAGCGGGGGCACAGTGGAAGCACAAGGCGAAGGCAGAGGTCACCAACGCAGCTGGGGCACCGCCAGCACCTCAGAAGGCAGGGTTAGCATGGCCAAAATGTGGAAAAGCTTTGTCAGCATGCCACAACAACCAGCACCACCAGCTGATATGGAACGTCTTAGCAGGAGGCAGCATTTCACCAACATGGTGGAGCAGTATGTGTGCATTCGCCTACACGTACTGAATGACAGGTCTTCCCCCTTCAACTTCTGGGTCTCCAAATTGGGCACATGTCCTGAGCTTGCCCTTTACGCCTTGGAGGTGCTGGCCTGCCCTGCAGCCAGTGTATTATCTGAACTTGTATTTATTACGGCAGGGGGCGTCATCACAGACAAGCGCAGCCGCCTGTCCACAGCCAATGTGGACAAGCTCACGTTCATTAAAATGAACCAGGCATGGATCCCATAGGACTTGTCCGTACCTTGTGCAGAATAGACGTGTATACCGACACTAAGCAGCCATTGTTATACTGCATCACAATTGCTTATGTTTGCATTTGGGATATTTTTACTAATCTAAATTGAAACCAAAAACCTGTGTTGGCTATCTCGTCCTCCTCCACCGCCGCTTCCACCTACTTTGCTACGTCTATTCAAACTCCTACTCCATATGAACTCCACCTTATAAATCCTTTTTTTGTACGTGTTTTATGTTATATCATTTCACTAATTTGTCATTTACATTTTCTGGTGAAATTTACCAATTTTTGGGTGTATAGTACCACCGCTATACCTAGTAGGCCGTTTAAACAAAATATAAAATTGTCATTAACATTTTCTGGTGAAATTAACCAATTTTTGGGTGTATAATACCAATGCTATGCCTAGTAGGCTGGTAAAAAAATAAATAAAAATGGCATTAACATTTTCTGGTGAAATTAACCAATTTGTTGGTGTTTAGTACCACAGCTATACTTAGTAGGCCAGTTAAAAAAAAGAAAAAAAAAGTCATTAACATTTTCGGGTGAAATTCACAAATTTTTGGGCGTATAGTACCACTACTATACCTAGTATGCAGGTTAAAAAAAAATGTCAGTTACATTTTCTGGTAATATTAACCAATTTTTGGGTGTATAGTACCAATGCTATGCCTAGTAGGCTGGTAAAAAATAAAATAAAATTGTCATTAACATTTTCTGGTGAAATTAATCAATTTTTGGGTGTATAGTACCACTACTATACCTAGTAGGCCGGTTAACAAAAAAAAATATATTTGTCAGTTACGTTTTTTAGTTGAAATTCAACAATTTTTGGATGTGAAGTGCCACTGTTATACCTATTAGACCGGTAAAAAAATAAAATAACATTTGTCAGTTACATTTTAGGGTCAAATTCACATATTTTGGGGTGTAATATACCCCTCCCTCTACCTAGTTGACAGCTTAATAAATTTAAAAAAAAATGATTTAACATTTTAGGGTGACAATAAACAATTGTTTTCTGTCATAGACCCCTGTTCTACCAATTAGACAGGTTAATTAATTTCTGTAATTTTTCTGTTACATTCTTGTTTTGACATTATACAATTATTATTTTTTTATTCGTTTTATTGAATCATTGATGTCGGATACATTGCATTGTATCCGTATGCAAAATGATGTTACATATCAAAAGAACAATAATATGTTACAGCACTGTTCCAAAATGTCATATCGATAACAATAAAGTTGTTACAAGCATGTTATAATGAGTTTCATTTGTCATTCAACTCAGTACATTATGCATTTCTAGCAAGCTCTGCATGTATGTCATTCGTTAACCGCTGAGTAGAATATAATGTTTGCGTAGAGGAACACCATACACCCCACACTTTTTGGAACTTAGATACACATTTTTCAAAAATGTTTATACTATGTTTTCATATGGTATGATAGTATTTACTAGCAATCTCCATTGTGACACAGAGGGCGGTCTATCACCCATCCATCTAATAGCTATAGCTTTTTGTGCTAAAAATAGTGTTTCTCTTAAGAATATTCTAGTATGGTGAGAGAATAATTCTTCATCGACAATGCCAAACAGACATATCTTCGGGTGAAGTGGGAGTGAACAATTTAATACGTTTGAAAGCAAGGTTACCACATCTTTCCAAAATTTCTGTACATAGGAGCATGCCCAGACAATATGCCAGAAGTCGGCGCCACCCATTGCGCACCTATGGCATCTAGAATGAGTTAGTCTGCCCATGTTATATACCCTGACTAGGGTTAGGTAGCTCTGATGTATCATGCATAACTGTATAAATTTGTTATTTATAGCAGGCAATACCAGTGTTGGAGATTCCAGTATATCCTCTATGTCTTCTTCTAACATACCCTGAATCAGGGTCTGCCATCTGGTTATTGCTATTATTGGGGTTCCATTCATCTTGGTACTCAAAAAATGAGTGTAAAGTGAAGAGATGAAACCTTTCGGGCCTTGCGAGCGAATAATTCCTATCATAGGAAAATTTTTGATGAGAACCGGAGTATTGCGAAAGTGGGTTTGGATAGCAAGCTGTAGGAATTTATAAAATGCTGTTTAGGCAAGTCATATCTATGATTCATAGAATCAAAATCAATAAAAATGTTATCACCATATTGATCCCCTAAGATGATGACCCCTTGAATCTTCCAAAATACACTATCTGGTAATGATAGTAGAGAGAGAAACATAGGGTTATCCCACAAGGGGGTCTCTACAATATTATTTTTTACCTCATGCATTTGTTTACATGCTGACCATATCTGTATAGCTACTCTGTGAATAGGTAATAATTTCCGGGGAAATAATTTTGGTTGTTCCAGAACCGGCCATAAGGTGCTAAGATTTAGGTATGTAGCAAGGTGTCTCTCTTGTCTAGTTAGATGATTATCAGGTGATATCCATGTGTGTATATTTCTCAATTGTGCTTCTATATAATATAGGCAAACATCTTGTAGAGACATCACCCCCCCCCCCACCACCCCGAATGTCTAGGTCGATTTAAGGTAGTAACGGATAATTTCGGTCTGTTAGTACCACAAATAAAAGAAGACATCAAGGAGGTAAGTCTCTGAAAAAACTTCCTAGCTACCACATAGGGTACATGCTGTAATACGTACAAGCACTTGGGCAAAACAATCAGTTTTATCAAGTCGATTCGTCCTGATACCGAGAGTGGTAACAAGGGAAGCTAGTGCCCATCTTTCCTCCCTCCTTATCCCTATCTGAGTCACAACCTGTGCCCTCCTAATATTATCCGTGGTGGATCTGCCAGGCAAGAATCCAGACTGATCAGGGTGAATAGGCAAACTGACAACTCTCCCCAGTCTTGTTGCTAGAATTTTTGTAAAAATCTTATAGTCAATATTTAATAAGGATATTGGTTTATACGATCCACAGTCAGCTGGATCCTTACCTGGCTTAAGCAATACTACAATTGTGGCATCATACAGAGACAGAGGTAAAGACCCTTTGATAAAAGCGTCTTCATACATATGGAGCAATAATGGGTTAATATGCTCAGCGTATTTAATATATACTTCCAGGGGCAATCCGTCACATCCAGGGGATTTCCCTTTGGCTAACTGTGCTATTGCTTCTGCCAGTTCCAAGTTTGCTATAGGGGCATCTAGAAGACCCACCGCTTCTTGCGTCAATTTGGGAAAGTCTAGTTCATCAAAATAATCAATTGCGTAATCTATGCTATATTCTATTTTAGACTCATAGGTTTTTAAAAAATTCCTGAAACCTTCTAGTTATAGTTTCTGGCTCCAGCAGCATTTGACCATCTGAGTCTTTAATACGCAGGACTGTGGGGGACATCTGATTTTGCGTTACTACATAAGCAAGTAGTTTGCTAGATTGGTTGTCTGCCTTTTAACAGCCATTCTTCTCTATTCTGGGTATTAAGGTTTGCTATATATACACTCTCTAACCTAGAACATTCCGTCGCCAATTCTTCTTCCTGTCTAGCTGCAGATCTTTTAATATAGGAGATGGAGGATCTAAGACATCCCCTTAAGTACGCTTTCATAGTTTCCCATATTAATGAGTGTTCTTCACTATCAATATGGGTTGTCATGAACTCCTATAACTGATCAGGTAAACGATCCATAGGCTCAAATAATGATAACCAAAAGGGATGAATTCTCTGTGAATGTCTATTCCCACTCCTATTTGCCCTCTAATTCCAATTGTAAGGGCGTATGGTCTGAAATACCCCTCGGTCCATGTGCAATATTATAAGTCACTGAAAACATAATTGGGTTCCCAAATACATAATTTATACGGGATAAAGTACCATGGCTAGTTGAGTGACACAAGTATTGTCTAATGTCCGGATGTTTTAGACGCCATAGGTCTACCCATCCCACCTCCTCCATTAATGTCGCTAGATGTGTCACGGGAGATGTGCGTCCTGCCAAATCCCCAACAGGCAAAAAGCTATCCATATTAGTATCCATCATCATATTAAAATCCCCTAGACATATTGTTTTAGCCTGAGGGTAAGATGCAGCAAAACTAATTGCCTGATGAATAATTTGTAGAGATGAGGGAGGCGGCACATACACTCCTAGGATCACATACAGGATACAGTTTATATATGCTGCCACAAATACAAATCTCCCAGAGGGGTCCACCTGATATGTTTCTACTTCCCACCTAAGCGATTTGTGTACCAATAAAAACACTCCCCTGGACATATTAGTATAGCATGAATGTTGTGCTCATTGGATCCAAGGCTTTTGAATCTTTCTAATGGTGTCTGCAGTCAGATGTGTTTCTTGTAAACACAGAATGTGAGGATTATACCGTCTGATTGCAGAAAAGACCATGGTACATTTCCTGTTATTCCCACAGCCTCTTATGTTCCAAGACATTATACTTATCTCAGCCATTTTCTGCAATCAGGGTTATGATAATGACGCTCAGCTTCAAGCTCAGCAGCTCCCACCTATCTATCAGTACTAAATATTGTTCTCGATATTCCATTATAGATCCGATCTCGTAAATACAGTGCATAACATAAACCAGGTGAACCTTAAAACTTAACAAGTTGTGAACATTGCTCAACTTTACGAAGTCGATAGTGAGACTTCCTATATTACCGCACTGTTTGCGGTGTAAACACATAATGATGCATGTGGCACTTGTGGATACAGGGTGTGCTATTGGTTAATTTACCAGTTGTTGGGTTTAACATATATAGGGTGGAGAAGGATAACGGGAATAAGAAAAAAAAACAGGGCCCTAGCCCTAACCTCTCACATCCAGAACTCTAACTTCGCCCCATCCATTCACTGTAAGATCTGCGATTAAATTGTTCTCTTATATTATATCTGGGACCATAACACTATCACTGTTATTCATAGCTTTAAACTTCCTGGTTTATATTAACTATGCTTATTCCCAGTACACATGTTCGATCAATGCTTTGCGGCATATGAAATATATACGGTACATGAAGGGAAAGCATAGTTAAAAGAGAAAACAATGAGTGGATTAGACACATTCACGCATGCCAATTGTAGCACATGATCCCTGTCAGTAGAATTGAGCAGTCTCACCAGTAGCGGCCTAGGAAGAGCTCCTGGAGGAAGAGGTCTAGCTGGAACACAATGTGCACGTTCAATAATAAAGGCTGATGAGAACATAGCCTCTGTGAAAGTGTTTCTGAGCCAGGTAGTGATGAATGCGCAAAGGTTGTTACCTTCAGATGTCTCTGTTAACCCTATAATGTGCAAATTATTCCTTCTTGTACGATTCTCGTAATCATCACACTTCTGTTGCCAAAATATTACTTTCTTTTCCAGCCTTCTTCCATTGCCGAGATTCTGGTCTCGGTTTCTTTGATGCGTTCTCGCATATTCTGAATGTCATGACACAGTAAGCCAATGTCGACTTTCACCTCCTCCAGCTTGTCCACCATAGATGATCAACAGATGGCAATTGCCTGCAATAGTTGGTCTGTGAACTGTTTAAGTGATGTATCATTCTCTGAATTCTCCACTTCGCTATGATCGGGGTTGGAGAGCGGGAACATGAGCCAGCGCCATCTTGGCTTTCAGTGCGAGCAAATTCTTGTAATTTTTCTGCCGCTGCCAGTGGTCTGTATCGGGACCTGTTCCTTCCTCGGGGTCTTCACGATCTTCTGCTCGTCCTGGATGAAATGTTTGCAATCGGTAAGTCTCAGGATTATTGAGAAGTTAGGGCCCGGGTCCGGAGCTCAGCTAGATGCGTCCGCTCATATCAGCTTCCGGCCACGCCTGCGACATTATACAATTTTAGACGTGAATAATCCCCTGCTCTGGATAGGTGACAGGGAATACAATTTCTGAAATGCTTCTTTAATTGATGCGTGATTCAAAGCTTAAACTTAAACAAGTTGTACCACATTTAAGCTTCAATACTTTGTCCCATATTTCCGCTATACTCTTTTGGCCAACATTTGCTCCTCAATAGCTTTTCCCACAATTCCACTTGACTCTTTTGGCCCACATTTGGGCTTCTGTAATTTGTCCCACATTTGCGCCTCAATAGGTTTTCCCACATTTCTTCTCGATCCCATTTTTTTAAAATGAATTTATCTCCATTAAGTTGCCCCTGCAACTTCTGGGTCTCCGAAATTGGGAACATAGCCTGAGCTTGCTCTTTACGCCTTGGAGGCGCTGGCCTGCCCTGCAGCCCGTGTATTGTCTGAATGTGTGTTTAGCACAACTGGGGGGTTATATTTCCCTATGTTTTGGCGGTGTACCCTAATTTAAAAAATAAAAAATAAATTTTAAAACAAAAAGCAGTGTAGGCTACCTCCTCTTCCAACACCGCCACTTCCACCTACACCGCCACATCCACCGCCTCCTCAACCTCCTACTCCATATGGACCTGGTCCTCCTAGATCAAAATTATTATTATTATTTTTTTACGAATGTTATGTTATTTAAAGTCATTTCCCTATCCACATTTGTTTGCAGAGCACTTGCCATGTGCTTAACCACATTTTGATGACATTTGCAGCCCTCTAGCCCTTTCCATGACATTTTTACAGCCATTTTAGTGCTCAAAAGTTCGGGTCCCCATTGACTTCAATGGGGTTCGGGGTCAAGTTCAGGTCACGTCAGTTCGGTCGAATCCGTCGAACCCGAACATCCAGGTGTCCGCTCAACTCTACTCATATATGAAAGAAGCCTTAAACAGTATTTGCACATGAGTATTTAAATAATACATTACCCTGCAACCTGTTTGCAGACTGATAGACTTAAACTAGTACATATGCTAATAAGGTTCAAAACTCATATATAGTTCACTAGTAGATAGCCTGTCCCAGGACAGTGACTGTAGCATAAAATGCATTTATTTAAGGGCATATTTCTTTTTCCAGGGAAACAACTGCAATCTATAGGTATATATAGAAATATCTATGCTTTCAAAAATTACTTAGTGGAATTAGAGATATATGTCTCTACCTCCTGTTGGTTATTATTAGTGATCAGCAAAGCGAGCTTCCGAAGCTACATATGAAGACACTTCGTTCAAAACTTCAGATTAATATACTCATCAGAGCCCACACATTTTAATACTGTACGGAGACGGCTCTCCGTACAGTATTAAAATGTGTGGGCTCTGATGTGCCAAAGTTAGTTACTTGTGAAGTTGCGCTTGACTTCATTGAATAACTTCAGTAGTTTATTTTTAAAGTGGAAAACCACTTATTAAACCAAACTTGGCTTTACTTCTGAGGTACCAGTCCAAACCAAAGTTGAGTTTGGTTTATTATTATTTATTATTTTTAAACAGACTGTAACCCTGTACGTTTACCGTCATGTCATAGTCCTCTTCAAACATTAATAATCACAGTTCACCAATATTATTGGTCGAGTTCCTGGCATTAGTTTCCATACAATTAAGAGGTTTTTTTATATGTTTGCCCTACACCTTTCCTTAAGAACAGTTCTATTCCCTACGTTTATTCCACCCCTATATCCATTACCTCACCACAGGTCGCCACCTACAGTATCTTCCACTTCTATAAAGTAGTCACCTTCCACCCAAGTCCCTACTTTAAATACTCCTCCAACTTTCTAGATATCTTCTCCCTAAAACAGCACCTTTCCCTTTGAGATACAGCCCATTGATATAGTAGAGCCTGTAACAAACAGAGAAGTCAGCCCAGTTCTTCAGGAATCTAAACCCTTTCTTCCTACACCAGTTCTTGAGCCACTTTTTTTTGTAATCTCGGACTGCCTTTATGGTGTGTCTTGTGGTATAGGTAGCATTTCAGAAAATATTACATTTGATGTCCTTGCCCTGAACTTGCAAACCTAAGTCCCTGAAATCATTTTTAAGGACTCTCCACCTACCTTAATTTGGAACATGACTGCTAGGTCTCAACCACCCCCTCCTAGTAATCTATCAATCCAATCCGTGACATGTTGACCTTGAGTGCCAGGAGGACAACAGACCATTTGGTGATCCTGATCTTTGTTACAGATCACCCTATCTGTACCACTAATGATTGTTCTAGTCTCCTGCTTTATGGAGTCGACAATCCCCTTATTGGAAGAGGAAGTGTTTTGCTGCAGCATGCCATCCATGGACTGACATCCTCCTCATCTGCCAAATTTTTAAACTTGATGAAGTATGTCAGATCAGGCTAAGTCTCCTTGGCAGTGATGGCCAGTTCGCATTTTTTGCCCGCGAACATATGCGGGCTGCCATCTTTTTTTCACATGTCTGGCGAGGCACAGGTAAGCCTTTTCCTCTGCTTGTGCGCGAGCTGATCTGAAAACAAGTGCAGTCAGCGGGAGCAGGCAGTTCCGAGAACAGCCACCGGGGGCCTTCATCGAGCTGTTCTCGGAACTGCCTGCTCCCGATGACCGCATTTGTTTTCAGACCGGCTCGCGGCACAGGCACAGATAAGGGATTCTAATATTCACGCTCAACACTAATAATTAGCACACTAAATCAGCCCATTAAAATTACCTGAACATTAAAATTAGGGTCCGAATTTTATGTATCTTGAATCCTGTAATGTTATAAATAAAGTTTGGCATGCTTTGCCAGTTATAAATTCTGTTACTGTTTGATGACAGAGCAAAGCAAACAAGAAACTTCTTGAAATAAAGTAAATGTTTTTATAAAAGCAGCTATCGTTTCATGTTCATCTGGCATAAAATATAATTTTCCTGATATACACAGTTCCATATTTTACACCAGAAGAAAGTTATTTAAGTAAACCTGAGATATTTATTTACAATAGCATGACAATATCGAAATTCTGAGAATGTATGTTTTCCTTGTACTTTAATAAACTGAATATTTGTCTTTGTCTCAACATGTTAGAAGTAATACATTTCCATATATATGATTGTTATGATTTCCATCACACAGTGAGAATATTCATGTACTGTAGCTGAATTTCCTATCTCCTCAGATAAAAGGGACACTACAAAAAATATAAAGCATTGTTCAAGGTATCTGAAAGACAGTTATATTTTCAGAAGTGCAGCTTATTAAAGTATTCAGGATTCTGACTGACTGTAGGAGCTTGGTTATAGTGTATAAAGAGAAAAATATATGGATAGTACAATACATTCTTTAAGAAGAGAGAAAGATTGCTCATATATGCTTGAATCTATAGAGGTCATTATGTTGAGGTTCTGCAAGAAGTATTTCATTTGTATGTTACCACTAGTTTTAATGCCAAGTCTAAATAGTTCTGATAAGTAACAAAAAGGGTTAAAAGTATCAATGATCCAATTTAGCTAATTATAAAGTGATAGTGTTTCAAAAACATTTCAACATAGCACTGGAAATTGATCTGCAAATGCTGATATTCACAATGAAGGATGGTACATGCAACGCAATATTAGCCAAGATGTTCCTAAATAACGAAAATCATTTATTAGGTGCTGCCTATGTCCACAAATTTCTGAATAACAGATTGTCAATTATATTATAATAGCAGTGACAGTAGCAGTTGAGGGCATCTCTAGCATTAGGTATATGGGGCATAGGCCCTGAATTTTTGGCCTTGTGCCCAGAATCCTTGGGCAACCACCACTGTCAATTATATCTGCATCTTCAGTTGAATACTGTGTTAAAGCTCAGAGCCATGAGCCCTTTACCAGTCAACCATCAACAGCTCAGGACCAGCAGACATAATTATGTCAATTCATCATGCCTACCGTACCTGCACTGAGGTCCAACTGCAGTAACTTGTAGGCTGTAGGTCTATACTGGCCTACATCCATCAAGATGCCAGGACAGGACAATACAGTCCAGCACAACGTAGTGATGTCATTGCACACGCCTGTTGACTTCACAGCCTGGAAAAGAACTTTAGGTAGCTGTGCTCCATTGATCCTGTGAAAGGGACTAGATGATTATAAATATTATTTTCAAGGGCAATAAGTGGGAAATATTACTGTGGGAGGTTGTGCTAATGGGTAATTATAAGCTAGACCTTGCAGCTTGTGTATCAACGTAATAAATAGAAATTAATTACATTTAGTCACATGACTACTAAACGTCTTTTTTACACATGCTCCATTATTAAAACGTAACTTTTATATTTTATAAACAAAATATACAAAAAAAATATAACTTATGAGACCATTAAAAATCTCCGCAGCTGGCAGAACAGTACCCTATGCTCTATTTTGATATATACAGTGTACTGAATCGCTGCTTATTTCTCTGCAGCGATGTAGACATAAGGCATAGATGTATTCAGCTAGGTGAGCACTAGTGCTGGCAACGTGTTGCCTACAATGTTTAAATTAAATGATTTAAAAGAGATATCTAATACAAATAATTAGGAGGGTATCTTGGAATACCAAGTTTATGTAATCTAATAGATGCAATATCTATAAGATAATACCTCTACTAATTATTGGTATCAGATATCTCTTCTAAATTATTTAACAATATAAATACATCCCTAGAAAAACGAATAGGAAGTACATTAAAATAAAATAATCGGCAAAAAGAAGAACTCAAATATATTATTGAGAATATTCAGAGAATGGTATGGCACACTATATATTTTTTTCTTTTTTCCTTTTGCTTTTTCCCCTCCTCACCTCCCTTTCCTCCCTCCCCAATTATTTTCCTTTCCCTTCCTCTGAAAATATTGACTATAGAATAATATAATAAATAATTTCTAAATAAATAGTAAATAAATAAAAATTTTTTTTTTTTGAAAGGCAGCAATTTATAAAGCAACTTTTGAAATTGATTAATAATAGTGTGACATAATTATCGTTCATGTATAATTTAGGTAATCATCCTTTTTGTATATTTTGTCTATAGCTCAGAAATAAAAATTAAGTTTTAATAATAGAGCACATATAAAAAAGACGCTTAGGGACACTAAGGGAACACCATTTTTTGTGAAAGAAATATGTGTGATGACTATTAAGGGGGCACCATCACTGTGAAGGGGCATCACGTGAACATTACTATTTTGGGGTCAGCGGGGAGGGGGGAGGATGGAAGTTAGGGTACTCTCACACTTGCGTTGTTGGATTCCAACAGGCACCTCCGGCGACGGAACTGCCTGTCGGATCCGGAAATATGTATGCAAGCGGATAGCATTTGTAGATGGATACGGATACGGATCCATCTCACAAATGCATTGCAATACCGCATCTGTCTCTCTGGTGCAAACCGGAAAAACTGAATATTTTTTTTCACATTTTTAAAGGTCTGTGTATGCACAAGAAGTGTCCTGGGAGCGCCAGAAGCGACTGTCGTGCATAGTGGATGGCTCGCTCCAGATATATTTGCACTCTGCTTTTTGCCTACTGTGCCCTGTGAGCTCTCCTCCTTGGGCTGATCTGGGTACTGAAGTCAGACCGCTAGGTGGCGGCCGTTGCTACCTCCTCTGCCTCATCTGATGTCAAGAATGGCTGGGAAAGGATGGGAAAATAATTTCTCTTACTCGAGTGGAGAGGCTATGGTGGTGGTTGTGTATTTGGGGTGCACACAGCAGAGAGTGAGGAGGGTGCAGATAAAGAGGATGAAGAGGGTTTAGAAGCGGAAGGCTGAGTGAGCCACTCAACTAACTCTGGTGTGCCCTTTGAAGTAATCACACACACCTTCTGCAACTTCCCACTTAAGCTCCGGCCTGGTGCACCTTTCCGACCCCTACAACCCCTGCGGAACTGCCTTCCTCTTCCTCGGTCAGTCATTTTCAAAATTACCCTGTGCCTAAGTCCCTAGAGAAGAGCAGTATTTGTGGAAGCAGGTATATTGCAGGCCTCTATCAATATTTGCTGGAAGAAGGTATATCAAACCCCTTAATCAGTATTTTGTGGAAGCAGGTATATCGCAGGCCTCTATCAATATTTGGTGGAAACAGGTACATCAAACCCCTTAATCAGTATTTTGTGGAAGTAGGCATATCGCAGGTCTCAATCAATATTTGGTAGAAACAGGTATATCAAAACCCTTAATCACTATTTTGTGAGGGTGAGGGTGAGGGATGACGTGATGACGTAGGCAGAGTACGTCACGCTCTCCGCCTCCCCGTGGCTCGGCTGACCTGCTGCCCGGAATCTCCTGGCGTCTCATGAATCTTTTGGCGTCTGTGTGCTGTTCTTCGGCCGTGTCCCCTCTATGGTTGTGGGGCATGTGCCGCTGCCCCGACTGCTGAACCTGTGAGGAGTTCGTCTGCAGCTCTCAGCTTCTCGGCTTCTGTCGATCCTCTCCCCCTCCTCTCCGTCCTGCTGTGATTAGTCCTGTGCTGCCTGGATCGTTGAATCCATCTGGAGTTTCGTCCTGTGCTCCCTGGATTGCTGTATGTATGTGGAGTTCGTCTCCAGTCCCTGCTGACCCTCCCTCCTCCTCCCTGTGCCGTTGTGATTAACGTGTTGTGTCTTTCTCGGCTGAAAAGACCCAGGACTCAGGACGGGCTGCTGAAATTCATCTGGGACCTTTTTCCTGATCGTCCGACATATATCCGACCTCTCCCTCGTGTCATTAGTTCTAACTGATTTGTTTCCCCTTCTCCCTGTTACTGCCGTGATTAACCTCCCTGTGACTGTGACTGTGAACTAATCCTGTGGGGGGATTGACGGGCTGCTGGTGGATTTTCAGGGGGCTTGTATGACTTAATCTAACCTCCATGTGATCGGGACTAACCCTGTGTTGAGATTGACGGGTTGCTGTAGGATTCTCCAGGGGGCTTTGTATGATCTCCTTGCTAGATCCGAATTCCTCCTCGTGTCTCTAGATTTTGTTGACCATCCCCCCTTCTCTCTCTGCACTACTGGGACCAACCTTATACATTTTATTTTTGATAGGTTGCTGGAGATTCGGTTTCTTCGTTTTTGCTGCTGGTGTGTCTTAGGACTTTCCAATCCTGGGGAAGGTTGAAAACCGGTGAGATTGTTCCTTTTTTCTTTTGTCCCCCCTCTTTTTGTCTTCCATATGTCCTCTCCCTTGGATGATACCTACTAACTAAAACTACTTTACCATCTTAAAACATATCTGGTGGCTACAAACATAAAAAGTAGTAAACCATAAAGTATAAGGTGGAAAGTGGAAGAACGGAAAGAGTATAAAGGGAAAAGGAAGGAAAAAAAAAGAAGAGAAAGGGGGGGACAGGGGGAAAGGGGAAAAAAAAAAAAAAAAAGGAGGGAGAAGGAGTAAAGAAGGAAAAGAAAAGGAGAACAAAGAAAAAAAGGAGGAAAAAGAAAAAAAAAAAAAAAAGGAAGAGATATAAAAATAAAAGGAGAGAAAGAAAAACAAGGAAAAAAAAAAAAAAAAAAAGGGGAGGAGAAGAAAAAGAAGAGTAAAGAAAAGGAGGGGAGACGGGAAGAGAGAAGGGAGAAAAGAGGAAAAGAAAAGAAGAAGGGAGGAAAAAAAAAGAAAAAGAACATAGGAACAGACTATGGCTCAAAAAGCTAGCAGGCGCTCGGCTGACCTCTCAAGTCAGAAATCGGGGTCAAAAACCTTTGAAACAACAAAAATAGACCAGTTCTTGAGATCTCCGAGGGTTAATACGAGGGGCGGACAAAAGGAACTTGTCACAAAAAAAAATGATGACTCAGAGGTGACTGCAATAGAATCACAAAAACCTGTCAGATACCCCGAAGAGGAAGACGGTATAATGGGGGAAGTTATCCCTAATGACAACTCCTCTCCGCTAGAAGAAATACTGCTAGCGGTTAAACAAAATGGGGATTTAATACAGGCTGTCACAACCCAACTTGGGTTTATCCAAGTCGATGTGGGACTAATAAAAGACGACCTGTCCAAAATGCGAGACAGAGTTAATAACCTCGAGAGCTCCGTTGCCCTGATACAGAATGAATCCCAAAAAATAAACACTGAAGTCTCCGCACTTAAATTAGAGTGTAATCTTCTGAAGAAAAAGGTGGTGGACCTGGAGGATAGGTCACGAAGATACAACGTGAGAATAATAGGGATTCCAGAGGGTGCGGAAGAGAAGAACCCAACCCAATTCATACAGAAGCAAATTTTTGAGAACTTTGGGAAAGATTCTTTTTCCGCTTTTTTTATGATAGAAAGAGCTCATCGGATCCCAGGGGGTAAGCCAATTCCAGGGAGACAACCTCGGACATTTCTCGTCAAGCTATTGGCCACAGGGGACAAAGATATCCTTTTGAGAAGGGCGAGGGAATGTTCACCAGTTGTATATAATGGTAATAGATTGGCCTTTTTTCCAGATTTTTCAAAAGACATACAAGAAAAGAGACGCTTATTTATGACTGTCAAAAAGAGGCTAAGAGAAAGGGATATTAAATATTCTCTTATGTTCCCAGCAAAATTGCGGATTATTTTCAATGACAAAATCTTATTTTTTGACACCTCGGAAGAGGCTGCGGACTGGCTTGAACAAAATAATCTATGATTTAATTGTTTTAGGATGTGGTGGGAACAATAATGGTTATTAGGGGCCTACACCCCTAAATTTCTTTCTCTTCGCTTCCTAATAGGGGTGGCTGAGCGGGGGGGAGTGTGGGAGGGATGGTCATAGGAGAGAAATCTACCACAATGTGGTGGATTATCTGTATGGGGGGTTGGGGGGTGGGGATTGGGGTTGGGCTGTGGTGCGTCAAAAATATATACAAACTTTTTATTTTTCTTTTTTTTTCTTTATCCCACTTAACCGCTGTCAATAATGTTGACTAGAATTGTTGCCTGGAATATACGTGGTTTGGGGGATAGAGGCAAAAGACAAGCGGTTTTTGACTTGACTCCGGTCCACTTGCCAGCAATAGTATGCTTATTAGAGACCCACCTCACTGAAGAGACCTCTAGGGTGGTCGACAGGGGATGGGCTGCGCACACGTATCATTCTACTTTCTCCAACTACTCAAGAGGTGTTACTGTTTTGATACATAGACTTATTGATTTCATTTGCGAGGCATCCTTTGTCGACCATCAGGGGAGATTTATTTTTCTATATTGTAGGTTAAGGGGGAAGATATGCATTTTGGCCTTTGTCTATATTCCACCGCCATTTTCCTTTTCGGTTCTTAATTCTTTGGTACTATTTATGGATAAATGGCCAGAGTGTCCAACACTGATTATTGGTGATTTCAACTGTGTCATTGACCCTCTACGTGATAGGGTCTCTATGAGTGTCAGGAGTGATAGTCTGGTTCAGGGGTCTCCCCTGGCACGGTTTTGTCTGGAGGCTGGTTTTGAAGATGTTTGGGAATATCTAGGACAGGGGAAAAGGGCTTTTTCATGTTTTAGTAAAGCAGGTAAATCGATGTCTAGAATAGATCTTGCACTGATAAGTAGTAAACATGTGAAACTGGTAAAGCGAATGAAATATGAAACGAGGTCAATATCGGATCATTCTCCGCTACTACTTGAACTCTGCCTATCCCAGGAAAGATACATACAAAAACCTCCTTTTAGACTAAATCCTTATTGGCTATCAGTTATAAAGACACATGAAACAATCCAAAATGAAATTAGCCGATTTTGGGATAATAACTATGGCTCAGCAAAAATTCAAGTGGTGTGGGACACTTTCAAGGCGTATATGAGGGGATTAATGGTTAGTAACATCGCGAACCTTAGAAAGGAGTATGGGAAAAAACAGAAAAATCTAGAAGAACGTGTATCATTGGCGACAGAATCCTTTTACATGAATAGGACGGAGGAGAATAGGGAAAATATGCAAAGAGCAACACAAATATACTCTAATTTTCTATTGGACAAGGCCCAACAGAGCCTTTTTTTTAAAGGGCAAAAATACTTCACGGAGGCAGGTCGACCCGGTAGGTTTTTGTCCAGAGTAATCTCAAACCAACAATCCAAAAAATATATAGATAAGATTCGACTGACTGATGGTAGGACGGTCACTAGACAGGGTCCGGTAGAGAAGGCCTTTGTTGACTATTTCCTTGATTTATATAAAGCCGAATCTAAGATTACAGATGATAAGATAGATTTCTACCTTGATGGGATCGTCTTTCCAACTATTACTGAGGCGCAAAAGAAAACACTTGAATTGGAGATCTCAATTCAGGAGCTTGAGGGAGCTATTAAATTATGCTCAGCCAACTCCACTCCTGGTTCAGATGGACTCCCATATGAATTTTATAGGAAATATGGGGACTGTATTCTCCCTAGATTGTTGGAAGTCTTTTCTGAATCAATGGAGGAAGGGAAGCTGCCAGATTCAATGATGGAAGCTGTAATAACATTAATTCCAAAAAAAGGCAAGGACCCTTTAGATCTAGAATCCTATAGACCAATTTCACTGCTTAATGCAGATGTAAAGCTTTTTGCGAGGGTCCTGGCTACAAGGCTTTCTAGGGTCATTTCCTCTATTGTCCATCCGGATCAGAGTGGCTTTATTCAAAACAAGGGCACACACCATAATCTACATCGACTTTTTTCTAATATTCAGGCCCCTGGGGGGACCGCTCGCTCCATCCTGTCATTGGATGCCTCCAAGGCCTTTGACAGGGTGGAGTGGCGCTTCCTCTGGAAGGTCCTCGCAAGGATGGGCTTTGGGGAAAAGTTTATAGGTACTCTCGGGCTGTTGTATAGATCTCCAAGGGCAAAATTGAGTCTTAATGGAATCCTGAGTAGTAGTATTGATTTATATAGAGGCACACGGCAGGGCTGTCCATTATCTCCCCTGTTATTCGATATTTATATCGAACCCCTTGCGATGGCTATCAGGCAGGATGATCAGGTTAAAGGATTTGGTACGCTAGGATCACAAGACCGTATCTCCTTATATGCGGATTTTTTTATAGACCATACGGAAACTACTCTTCCTAGGATTATTCAAATAGTTAAAGCATTTGGTGAGGTTTCCGGTCTTCTTATAAATTGGGCAAAGACCAGTTTGATGCCAATAGACCCCCTGCCACAGAAAGAGGTTCCTGTGACACAGTTGGACATTGTTGACACCTTTCAATACTTGGGTTTGACTATATCACCTCGGGTTGAAAATTTTGTACAACTCAACTTGATTCCCATAATGGTAAGGAGTAGAGCTAAAATAGGGATTTGGCTGAGACTTCCCCTATCCAGAGCTGACCGAGTTTCACTGGTTAAAATGGTGATACTACCACAATTTCTTTATGTGCTCAGGAATACACCTATTTGGATACAAGATAAGTACTTTAAACTCATGGAAAGAATAATTAATGATTTGATATGGGGAAGAAAGCGAGTTCGAATAAAGTTGGAATATTTGTACAAATCAGTGGAGTGCGGGGGCCTAAATCTCCCTTACTTCAAAGGGTATTTTATTGCAGCCCAGTTATTGAGGTGTTATGAATCAGAGAACAGCGCACTGCTGGGGAAGTTGGTATCTAGTCACGCCCATAATAATATTTTTACCCTGTTGGAATCTGGGCTATTGAAGAGTTATAAGCAAGGCTATAGAGAGACCATAAAATTACTCCTGAAAGCGTGGGCCACAACTAGGACATGGGTGAAGGTTAAGGGTTCACTTACATTTACGCCTCTTTGGCATAATGTGCATCTACAAAGGCTAGATGATATTGCAGCCGACACATTTTGGCAGAAGAATAAAATTCTGTATATTTCACAGGTAGTTAAGGATAGAGATATTAAACCATTTATAGAGATGACACATAATATAGAAAACCTTTCCTGGTTTAGGTATTTTCAATTGCGCTCAGTACTATCCAGTCTGGACGATAAACTGGTG
This sequence comes from Bufo gargarizans, assembly GCF_014858855.1. NCBI lineage: Eukaryota > Metazoa > Chordata > Amphibia > Anura > Bufonidae > Bufo > Bufo gargarizans. Next base: position 138,443,087 of record NC_058082.1, on the reverse strand, counting down.
TTGGATATAGATAATTCATCTTTTTTGAATGATTTGGTAGGGGGCACACTGTCTAGAATAAAAATTTCAAATATATATAAGTTATTACTTAAGGCACGGTTTAGTGATACACAGTCACCAGGACAAAGAACGTGGGAGGCGGATTGTCCGAATTTACAATTAGAAGGGTGGGAGAATATTTTTGGGAACTTAGCTTCACTATCCCAGAACTTTAACCATGTCTTAGTACAATTCTATATCTGCCATAGATTATATATCACTCCTTTATGGATGAATAAGTGTGGATTAAGAGACACGTCTAACTGCCCTAAATGTGACACTGCAGGAGCGCATTTTCTTCATATGATATGGACTTGTCCAGAACTCATAAAATATTGGAATGCTATAAATAATTGTATTATGTATAAACTAAAAATTCGAATCCCCTTTGAATTACAAGTACTTGTGCTTAATGATCTTTCCAAACTAAATAATCATAACTATCAAAAGATCCTCCTGAGTAGGATACTGATGTTGGCCAGAGTGCTGATCAGTCGGACCTGGTTTGCTCAATATACTCCAGATATAAATACATGGATAAATTTAATTAATAAGGTAAAAAACTATGAGAAAATCATGTATAGACAGAGGGAAGCTGAGGAGAAGTGGATTAAGATATGGGCTGGTTGGAGGACCTGACTAGCTGCGATATTTATATATATTTTTTTATTTATTTATTTTTTATTTTTTATTTTTTTGGTTTTTGACGCATCACAGGTAGGAGGGGAGGGGTTAGGAAATCGGGGTTGGGGGGGAATTGCATCCTTTTTTCTATTTCTATCTGTAGTGTTTTTGATATATTAATTAATAAAGATAATCAATTTAAAAAAAAAATCACTATTTTGTGGAAGCAGGTATATCAAACCCCTTAATCAGTGTTTTGTGGAAGCAGATATATCGCAGGCCTCAATTAATATTTGGTGGAAACAGGATTATCAAATCCCTTAATCGGTATTTTGTGGAAGCAGGTACATTGCACCCTATAATCAATATTTGGTGGAAACAGCTATATTGAACCGCTTAATCATTTTTTTGTGGAAGCAGGTATATCACAGTCCTCAATCAATATTTGCTGGAAGCAGGTATATCAGTTTGTTTTGGGAAATAGGTTTATCACACCCATTGCAATTAGTTGTTCCAATAGCGTTTGTCCCTCAATATAGCTGCAGTATTTTAGCAGAACCACACATAACTGCTGCACAATACAAATGCACTATAATATACTTTTTATGTTAGAAAGTATATTATAAGTATATCACACCTCTCAGTATATCACACATATTGATAGCACACCTATACAAGTCCTTAATAGGACTTTTGTGGCCCTATTAACTAGCACTTGTTGTCCCTAACAGCCTGGCCCTGCTCCACAAAGCAAACTATCCCTACACTAAACACATAATGTAAAATGGCTGCCAGGTCGGGTTCTTTTATAGGGTGGGGGTGTGTCCATGTGCTGAAACTTCTCATTTGGCTATCCTGTCCCACCTGATGGATGGGAGTCAAAGTTCAGCGCAATGCAAAAGAATATACGGCGCCAGCGGACATCACCATATGTTCGCATGTTCGGCGTATCACGAACGTGCAAAGTTCGCCGCGAAACGATTGCCGGGCAAACCACAAGACTATCTCTATTAGCCAGCAGTTGTTTCTAAAGAGATCTTCTAAATTACTCTTTTGGTAGGATATTCAAGTTATTTTAGCTATCTCTCTCTATCTGCTCCTGGAGTTGAGAACTAGTATACTTTCCTGGCTAAAACCAGCAGGTAGGAAGCAAAGGGCTACAGTATAAATCTCTGTCTACCCTTATCTTGAAATGGTGTGCAGCCTGTAAATTGAACACATTTGATAAAAACTTTGGCTATTCAATGTTCTATATTTAAAATAGAACATTGAATTTACTCACTGGAGTACAGACTCAAAGAGGTTTTTGAATGGATCACTTGAGTTATACTTCAAGGAATACAGTAAATAAGACAATATTCAAAATAATGTATACATTGTTGTTTTTGTTTTTTCTTTTATAAATGCCATGGTAAATGGTTTAAATGTGTAAATCTATGATGCAGAGTGAGGTTCCTGTGCAAAAGAAATCAACAATGTCTACAATAATACTGTCATTTTCATTACCAATGTATGCCATAGCGCCAAACACATATTAAATATAACACGAAAGTAAGACGGAAGTATTAGAGGCAGAGCACAAGAAATATTATTATGTTTTGCTTAATTTGCCATCAAGCATTTCTTACAACAGAATAGTTCTTCTGGCTTCAAATATACTGCCTTAGTGAAGGTTGATTCATCCTTATGGCATAAAGCAATTTCCCTTTTTTTTTAAGTGTACCATGAAGATAATAACATGTTGCAGCTCAAACAAGAAATCAAGATTTTATATGTTTCTAAACAATAGCTCTCCTACCACAAGCTTGGAGTATTTCTTTCTTTCTCTGTTATTTCATTTTCCCAGCAATTTCAACAGTGCAACATTATTTTGCAAAGATTGTTAAATGTGTCAAGTTTTTGTCCTTTGTTCCTAATTTTAAGCGAGCAGTGCTATACGGCTGGAACTTTCTCTAAATATATGTCTGTACTCAAGCAGCTTGGCTGATGTCCCAGGATGTAAAAATATGCCAAGAAGAAGACTTATTGGTTTATTTACAGAGAAGATTCTATTTGTCACTTTTTTGTGATTGCTATATCCTTTTCTAAATGCGTAAGGTGTTGAACTTTTCTGCAACTTGCTGTAGTTACCTTTGGTGACAGCTCACCCAAACAGTTGTTTATCAAACATTTCTGAATATATGTCCCCGCCTATGACACTTCCACAAATAAAATATTTAAACTGTTGTCAGTGTGCCTGGGCTAGAAATCTGTGATGCAGAACATGACATTTCTTGTTGACAACCACAAAATATTTGGGTTAAAGTATATTATTTTGATTAAAAACATTTTCATCACTTAATTTTTTCATCTCATGATTGCAAGCAAAAAAAAAATCTCTTATCTCTGTTATAATGTAAAAATATTAAAGGGCATTCTAAAACTTAAATATTAATGATCTTTCCTACAAATAGTTCATTAATAGTTAATCCATATTACCGATCAGCAGGTTCAGGCAGCTGCCCGCACTGAAAACTACTGGACAGAACTGACAGGACACTCCATCCATTGAGTTCTGGCCATGAAAGGGTAATAGAGCTCAGCTTCCATTAAACTGAGCCTTCCATCCACCAAATTGTTTGCCCAATACAACTAACTGGTGGGGATGCCAGCTGTCAGACCCCCACCAGTCCTATTTTGGTGACTAGTGGTGGACGAACATCGGCCAGGACAATCAAATGTTCGCGAACTGCTCGTTCGCATTGCGCCCTTTGACTTTATTAGCAGGCAAACCTGAAAAAAATCTCAGGTCATATTTGGAGCCACCAAATACAAACTATGAGTGCACAAATAGTCCCACAACATAGACAGTGACATACCAAAGGGGGATCGTTGTCAAAAATTCCCACAAAAAAAAAGTATTTGAATCAGGGGCCATTTTTCTGCGTCTTAAAGGAAAACTCTCAAAAGTGTGCCCTACTGGAGTCTAAAAAAATGTGCATTTCCTATTTATTTGATGTAAAATGTATACAAATGTGCAGCACTCCATATTTTTGTATCCTGCAGAGTCCATTAAAAAAATGCATACGTTAACGGCCGATGTGGACGCTCTGAGAAGCAATGAACCCCTGGACTACTGAGTGTACAGGCTTGACCTGTGGCCAGAGCTGGCACAATTTGTCATGGAACTGTTGGCTTGCCCCTCGTCCAGTGTCCTGTCTGAAAGGATGTTTAGCACAGCAGGGGGATCGTGACCGATAAGCACACTTGCCTAGCTCACGTTAGTGTGGACTACCTCACATTTCTAAAAATGAATGAGGCATGGATCTCGGAGGAATTCGACACGCGACGAGTCGATTATGTTTGATTGAAATTCCTCATGACAGCCCACAAATATCCGCCACCACCCAGAACAAATCATGGTCCCTGTCTTACGTAAATACAGCGGCATAAAAGGCCTTTTATGTCCGTTGAATGCCTAAATTTTGAGGCCTATACTGACCGACAGGTACATATTTATCCTGTGACCACTTAATATTCCTCAAGCCACAGAATCCAAAGTTCTTTGCTGTCAGGTGAATGCCTATTGGCTATTTTTTGGTGCCTGCACTAGCCGACAGTTACATTTTTAACCTGTGACCTCCTAATGTACCTCCAGCGACAGAATCCAAAGTTCTTTGCTGTTAGGTGAACACCTATTGGCAAATTTTTGGGCCCTGTACTGGCTGACATTTACATATTTATCCTGTGACCGCCTAATGTACCTCCAGCCACAGAATCCCAAATTCTTTGCTGTCAGGTGAATGCCTATTAGCTAATTTTTGGGGCCTGTATTGTCCTACAGTTACATATTTATCCTGTGAACGCCTAATGTACCTCCAGCCACAAAATCCAAAGTTCTTTGCTGTCAGGTGAATGCTAGTGTTGATCACGAATATTTGAATTGCAATTTTTTTCCTCGAATGTAGGAACTTCGAGAATTCGCAAATATTTAGAATATAGTGATATATATTCGTGGTTTCGAATATTCAAGATTTTTTTTTAATCAGTACGCATGATCCCTCCCTGCTTCTAGCTTGTGGGCAAATGAGTAACATAGTAACATAGTAACATAGTACATAAGGCCGAAAAAAGACATTTGTCCATCCAGTTCGGCCTGTCATCCTGCAAGTTGATCCAGAGGAAGGCAAAAAACCCCTGTGAGGTAGAAGCCAATTTTCCTCACTTTAGGGTAATAAAAATTCCTTCCCGACTCCAATCAGGCAATCAGAATAAATCCCTGGATCAACGATCTCTCTCTAGTAGCTATAGCCTGTAATATTATTACGCTCCAGAAATACATCCAGGCCCCTCTTGAATTCCTTTATTGTACTCACCATCACCACCTCCTCAGGCAGAGAGTTCCATAGTCTCACTGCTCTTACAGTAAAGAATCCTCTTCTATGTTTGTGTACAAACCTTCTTTCCTCCAGACGCAGAGGATGTCCCCTCGTCACAGTCACCGTCCTGGGAATGAATAGATGATGGGATAGATCTCTGTACTGACCCCTGATATATTTATACATATTAATTAGATCTCCTCTCAGTCGTCTTTTTTCTAAAGTGAATAACCCTAATTTTGATAATCTTTCAGGGTACTGTAGTTGCCCCATTCCAGTTATTACTTTAGTTGCCCTCCTCTGGACCCTCTCCAGCTCTGCTATGTCTGCCTTGTTTACAGGAGCCCAAAACTGTACACAGTACTCCATGTGTGGTCTGACTAGCGATTTGTAAAGTGGTAGGACTATGTTCTCATCACGGGCATCTATGCCCCTTTTGATGCAACCCATTATCTTATTGGCCTTGGCAGCAGCTGCCTGACACTGTTTTTTGCAGCTTAGTTTGCTGTTTATTAAAATTCCTAGATCTTTTTCCATGTCAGTGTTACCGAGTGTTTTACCATTTAATAAGTACGGGTGACTTGCATTATTCCTTCCCATGTGCATAACTTTACATTTGTCAGTGTTAAACCTCATCTGCCACTTATCTGCCCAAGCCTCCAATCTATCCAGATCTATCCAGTAGGCTGCAATATCTTTGACTTTAGGAGTAGTGTTGATTGCAAATTTTCGTAATGAGAATTTTCATGATGAGAATCAGAGATCGTGAAAACTCAGACCCAATGGTATATTCTAACCCCCAGACATGCCCATGGTGATGGGGACTCTTGTCGGAGAGTAGTATGCCAAAGTGGAGCAATTGTACAGATTTAAAAAAAAAAGACAAATATTCTAAAAAAACTAATATATTCGTTTTTTAGAATATTTGTAATATTCAAAAACAAGAATATATAGCAATATAGCAAATATTGCTATGAAAAAAAAAACGATTACAGAGCAATTTAGCTAATATAGTGCTATAATCTTCTTTGTCTAATAGTTGTAATTTTTTTCTCATCTGAAGTTCAGATTGGAAAAAAAATTGCAACTATAAAAAAAAGATTACAGCACTATATTAGCTAAATTGTTCTACATTCGTTTTTTTTTTTCGAATAGTCGCTATATTGCTATATATTCTTATTTTAGAATATTACGAATATTCGAAAACGAATATATAGCACTATATCGAATATATTATAATTTTTTGGGAATATTCGTCTTTTTTTCCATTTGAAGTCATGAGTCCTCCCTGCTTAAGTAACTATAGGTACTTCGAGAATTCGCTAATATTTCGAAAATAGTGATATATATTTGTGAATTTGAATATTCAAGATTTTTTTTTAAATCAGTACACATGATTAGAGTTGAGCGAACACCTGGATGTTCGGGTTCGAGAAGTTCGGCCGAACATCCCGGAAATGTTCGGGTTCGGGATCCGAACCCGATCCGAACTTCGTCCCGAACCCGAACCCCATTGAAGTCAATGGGGACCCGAACTTTTCGGCACTAAAACGGCTGTAAAACAGCCCAGGAAAGGGCTAGAGGGCTGCAAAAGGCAGCAACATGTAGGTAAATCCCCTGCAAACAAATGTGGATAGGGAAATTAATTAAAATAAAAATTAAATAAATAAAAATTAACCAAAATCAATTGGAGAGAGGTTCCATAGCAGAGAATCTGGCTTCCCGTCACCCACCACTGGAACAGTCCATTCTCAGATATTTAGGCCCCGGCACCCAGGCAGAGGAGAGAGGTCCCGTAACAGACAATCTGGCTTCATGTCAGCAGAGAATCAGTCTTCATGTCATAGCAGAGAATCAGGCTTCACGTCACCCACCACTGTAATAGTCCATTTTCATAAATTTAGGCCCAGCACCCAGGCAGAGGAGAGAGGTCCCGTAACAGACAATCTGGCTTCATGTCAGCAGAGAATCAGTCTTCATATCATAGCAGAGAATCTGGCTTCCCGTTACCCACCACTGGAACAGTCCATTCTCAGATATTTAGGCCCCGGCACCCAGGCAGAGGAGAGAGGTCCCGTAACAGACAATCTGGCTTCATGTCAGCAGAGAATCAGTCTTCATATCATAGCAGAGAATCAGGCTTCACGTCAGCCACCACTGCAACAGTCCATTGTCATAAATTCAGGCCCAGCACCCAGGCAGAGGAGAGAGGTCCCGTAACAGACAATCTGGCTTCATGTCAGCAGAGAATCAGTCTGCATGTCATAGCAGAGAATGAGGCTTCACGTCACCCACCACTGCAACAGTCCATTTTCATAAATTTAGGCCCAGCACCCAGGCAGAGGAGAGAGGTCCCGTAACAGAGGATCTGGCTTCATGTCACCAGAGAATCAGTCTGCATGTCATAGCAGAGAATCAGGCTTCACGTCACCCACCACTGCAACAGTCCATTTTCATAAATTTAGGCCCAGCACCCAGGCAGAGGAGAGAGGTCCCGTAACAGAGGATCTGGCTTCATGTCACCAGAGAATCAGTCTGCATGTCATAGCAGAGAATCAGGCTTCACGTCAGCCACCACTGCAACAATCCATTGGCATATATTTAGGCCTAGCACACAGGCAGAGGAGAGAGGTCCCGTAACAGACAATCTGGCTTCATGTCAGCAGAGAATCAGTCTTCATATCATAGCAGAGAATCAGGCTTCACGTCAGCCACCAATGCAACAGTCCATTGTCAGATATTTAGGCCCAGCACCCAGGCAGAGGAGAGAGGTCCCGTAACAGAGGATCTGGCTTCATGTCACCAGAGAATCAGTCTGCATGTCATAGCAGAGAATCAGGCTTCACGTCAGCCACCACTGCAACAATCCATTGGCATATATTTAGGCCTAGCACACAGGCAGAGGAGAGAGGTCCCGTAACAGACAATCTGGCTTCATGTCAGCAGAGAATCAGTCTGCATGTCATAGCAGAGAATGAGGCTTCACGTCACCCACCACTGCAACAGTCCATTTTCATAAATTTAGGCCCAGCACCCAGGCAGAGGAGAGAGGTCCCGTAACAGAGGATCTGGCTTCATGTCACCAGAGAATCAGTCTGCATGTCATAGCAGAGAATCAGGCTTCACGTCACCCACCACTGCAACAGTCCATTTTCATATATTTAGGCCCAGCACCCAGGCAGAGGAGAGAGGTCCCGTAACAGAGGATCTGGCTTCATGTCACCAGAGAATCAGTCTGCATGTCATAGCAGAGAATCAGGCTTCACGTCAGCCACCACTGCAACAATCCATTGGCATATATTTAGGCCTAGCACACAGGCAGAGGAGAGAGGTCCCGTAACAGACAATCTGGCTTCATGTCAGCAGAGAATCAGTCTTCATATCATAGCAGAGAATCAGGCTTCACGTCAGCCACCAATGCAACAGTCCATTGTCAGATATTTAGGCCCAGCACCCAGGCAGAGGAGAGAGGTCCCGTAACAGAGGATCTGGCTTCATGTCAGCAGAGAATCAGTCTTCATGTCATAGCAGAGAATCAGGCTTCACGTCACCCACCACTGCAACAGTCCATTTTCATAAATTTAGGCCCAGCACCCAGGCAGAGGAGAGAGGTCCCGTAACAGAGGATCTGGCTTCATGTCAGCAGAGAATCAGTCTTCATGTCATAGCAGAGAATCAGGCTTCACGTCACCCACCACTGTAAGAGTCCATTTTCATAAATTTAGGCCCAGCACCCAGGCAGAGGAGAGAGGTCCCGTAACAGACAATCTGGCTTCATGTCAGCAGAGAATCAGTCTTCATATCATAGCAGAGAATCAGGCTTCACGTCAGCCACCAATGCAACAGTCCATTGTCAGATATTTAGGCCCAGCACCCAGGCAGAGGAGAGAGGTCCCGTAACAGAGGATCTGGCTTCATGTCAGCAGAGAATCAGTCTTCATGTCATAGCAGAGAATCAGGCTTCACGTCACCCACCACTGTAAGAGTCCATTTTCATAAATTTAGGCCCAGCACCCAGGCAGAGGAGAGAGGTCCCGTAACAGACAATCTGGCTTCATGTCAGCAGAGAATCAGTCTTCATATCATAGCAGAGAATCAGGCTTCACGTCACCCACCACTGTAACAGTCCATTTTCATAAATTTAGGCCCAGCACCCAGGCAGAGGAGAGAGGTCCCGTAACAGACAATCTGGCTTCATGTCAGGAGAGAATCAGTCTTCATGTCATAGCAGAGAATCAGGCTTCACGTCACCCACCACTGCAACAGTCCATTTTCATAAATTTAGGCCCAGCACCCAGGCAGAGGAGAGAGGTCCCGTAACAGACAATCTGGCTTCATGTCAGCAGAGAATTAGTCTGCATGTCATAGCAGAGAATCAGGCTTCACGTCAGCCACCAATGCAACAGTCCATTGTCAGATATTTAGGCCCAGCACCCAGGCAGAGGAGAGAGGTCCCGTAACAGAGGATCTGGCTTCATGTCACCAGAGAATCAGTCTGCATGTCATAGCAGAGAATCAGGCTTCACGTCACCCACCACTGCAACAGTCCATTTTCATAAATTCAGGCCCAGCACCCAGGCAGAGGAGAGAGGTCCCGTAACAGACAATCTGGCTTCATGTCACCAGAGAATCAGTCTGCATGTCATAGCAGAGAATGAGGCTTCACGTCAGCCACCACTGCAACAATCCATTGGCATATATTTAGGCCTAGCACACAGGCAGAGGAGAGGTTCATTCAACTTTGGGTAGCCTTGCAATATAATGGTAAAATGAAAATAAAAATAGGATTGAATGAGGAAGTGCCCTGGAGTCCAATAATATATGGTTATGGGGAGGTAGTTAATGTCTAATCTGGACAAGGGACGGACAGGTCCTGTGGGATCCATGCCTGGTTCATTTTTATGAACGTCAGCTTGTCCACATTGGCTGTAGACAGGCGGCTGCGTTTGTCTGTAATGACGCCCCCTGCCGTGCTGAATACACGTTCAGACAAAACGCTGGCTGCCGGGCAGGCCAGCACCTCCAAGGCATAAAAGGCTAGCTCTGGCCACGTGGACAATTTAGAGACCCAGAAGTTGAATGGGGCCGAACCATCAGTCAGTACGTGGAGGGGTGTGCACACGTACTGTTCCACCATGTTAGTGAAATGTTGCCTCCTGCTAACACGTTGCGTATCAGGTGGTGGTGCAGTTAGCTGTGGCGTGTTGACAAAAGTTTTCCACATCTCTGCCATGCTAACCCTGCCCTCAGAGGAGCTGGCCGTGACACAGCTGCCTTGGCGACCTCTTGCTCCTCCTCTGCCTTGGCCTTGGGCTTCCACTTGTTCCCCTGTGACATTTGGGAATGCTCTCAGTAGCGCGTCTACCAACGTGCGCTTGTACTCGCGCATCTTCCTATCACGCTCCAGTGCAGGAAGTAAGGTGGGCACATTGTCTTTGTAGCGTGGATCCAGCAGGGTGGCAACCCAGTAGTCCGCACAGGTTAAAATGTGGGCAACTCTGCTGTCGTTGCGCAGGCACTGCAGCATGTAGTCGCTCATGTGTGCCAGGCTGCCCAGGGGTAAGGACAAGCTGTCCTCTGTGGGAGGCGTATCGTCATCGTCCTGCCTTTCCCCCCAGCCACGCACCAGTGATGGACCCGAGCTGCGTTGGGTGCCACCCCGCTGTGACCATGCTTCATCCTCATCCTCCTCCACCTCCTCCTCATCCTCGTCCTCCTCGTCCTCCAGTAGTGGGCCCTGGCTGGCCACATTTGTACCTGGCCTCTGCCGTTGCCAAAAACCTCCCTCTGAGTCACTTCGAAGAGACTGGCCTGAAAGTGCTAAAAATGACCCCTCTTCCTCCTCCTCCTCCTCCTCCTCCTGGGCCACCTCCTCTTCCATCATCGCCCTAAGTGTTTTCTCAAGGAGACATAGAAGTGGTATTGTAACGCTGATAACGGTGTCATCGCCACTGGCCATGTTGGTGGAGTACTCGAAACAGCGCAACAGGGCACACAGGTCTCGCATGGAGGCCCAGTCATTGGTGGTGAAGTGGTGCTGTTCTGTAGTGCGACTGACCCGTGCGTGCTGCAGCTGAAACTCCACTATGGCCTGCTGCTGCTCGCACAGTCTGTCCAGCATGTGCAAGGTGGAGTTCCACCTGGTGGGCACGTCGCATATGAGGCGGTGAGCGGGAAGGCCGAAGTTACGCTGTAGCGCAGACAGGCGAGCAGCAGCAGGATGTGAACGCCGGAAGCGCGAACAGACGGCCCGCACTTTATGCAGCAGCTCTGACATGTCGGGGTAGTTGTGAATGAACTTCTGCACCACCAAATTCAGCACATGCGCCAAGCAAGGGATGTGCGTCAAATTGGCTAGTCCCAGAGCTGCAACGAGATTTCGCCCATTATCACACACCACCAGGCCGGGCTTGAGGCTCACCGGCAGCAACCACTCGTCGGTCTGTTGTTCTATACCCCGCCACAACTCCTGTGCGGTGTGGGGCCTGTCCCCCAAACATATGAGTTTCAGAATGGCCTGCTGACGTTTACCCCGGGCTGTGCTGAAGTTGGTGGTGAAGGTGTGTGGCTGACTGGATGAGCAGGTGGAAGAAGAGGAGGAGGAAGCCGAGAAGGAGGAGGTGGCAACAGGAGGCAAAGAATGTTGCCCTGCGATCCTTGGCGGCGGAAGGACGTGCGCCAAACAGCTCTCCGCCTGGGGCCCAGCTGCCACTACATTTACCCAGTGTGCAGTTAGGGAGATATAGCGTCCCTGGCCGTGCTTACTGGTCCACGTATCTGTGGTTAGGTGGACCTTGCCACAGATGGCGTTGCGCAGTGCACACTTGATTTTATCGGATACTTGGTTGTGCAGGGAAGGCACGGCTCTCTTGGAGAAGTAGTGCCGGCTGGGAACAACATACTGTGGGACAGCAAGCGACATGAGCTGTTTGAAGCTGTCTGTGTCCACCAGCCTAAATGACAGCATTTCATAGGCCAGTAGTTTAGAAATGCTGGCATTCAGGGCCAGGGATCGAGGGTGGCTAGGTGGGAATTTACGCTTTCTATCAAATGTTTGTGAGATGGAGAGCTGAACGCTGGCGTGTGACATGGTTGAGACGCTTGGTGACGGAGGTGGTGGTGGTGGTGTTGGTGGTACATCCCCTGTTTGCTGGGCGGCAGGTGCCAACGTTCCTCCAGAGGCGGAGGAAGAGGCCGAGGCGGCAGCAGCAGAATAGGCCGAGGCGGCAGCAGCAGAAGAGGTAGCAGGGGGAGCCTGAGTGACTTCCTTGGTTTTAAGGTGTTTACTCCACTGCAGTTCATGCTTTGCATGCAGGTGCCTGGTCATGCAGGTTGTGCTCAGGTTCAGAACGTTAATGCCTCGCTTCAGGCTCTGATGGCACAGCGTGCAAACCACTCGGGTCTTGTCGTCAGCACATTGTTTGAAGAAGTGCCATGCCAGGGAACTCCTTGAAGCTGCCTTTGGGGTGCTCGGTCCCAGATGGCGGCGGTCAGTAGCAGGCGGAGTCTCTTGGCGGCGGGTGTTCTGCTTTTGCCCACTGCTCCCTCTTTTGCTACGCTGTTGGCTCGGTCTCACCACTGCCTCTTCCTCCGAACTGTGAAAGTCAGTGGCACGACCTTCATTCCATGTGGGGTCTAGGACCTCATCGTCCCCTGCATCGTCTTCCACCCAGTCTTGATCCCTGACCTCCTGTTCAGTCTGCACACTGCAGAAAGACGCAGCAGTTGGCACCTGTGTTTCGTCATCATCAGAGACATGCTGAGGTGGTATTCCCATGTCCTCATCATCAGGAAACATAAGTGGTTGTGCGTCAGTGCATTCTATGTCTTTCACCGCTGGGGAAGGGCTAGGTGGATGCCCTTGGGAAACCCTGCCAGCGGAGTCTTCAAACAGCATAAGAGACTGCTGCATAACTTGAGGCTGAGACAGTTTCCCTGGTATGCATGGGGGTGATGTGACAGACTGATGGGGTTGGTTTTCAGGCGCCATCTGTGCGCTTTCTGCAGAAGACTGGGTGGGAGATAATGTGAACGTGCTGGATCCACTGTCGGCCACCCAATTGACTAATGCCTGTACCTGCTCAGGCCTTACCATCCTTAGAACGGCATTGGGCCCCACCATATATCGCTGTAAATTCTGGCGGCTACTGGGACCTGAGGTAGTTGGTACACTAGGACGTGTGGATGTGGCAGAACGGCCACGTCCTCTCCCAGCACCAGAGGGTCCACTAACACCACCACGACCATGTCCACGTCCGCGTCCCTTACTAGATGTTTTTCTCATTGTTATGGTTCACCACAACAACAAATATATTATTTGGCCCAATGTATTGTATTCAAATTCAGCGGGATATAAATTTGAGGCCTAGTATTTAGGCGCTGGGTGACCGGTATGGATTTAGTGACAGAATTAGACTTGGAAATGCACAGAAGCGTGTGTGTGAAGTTATTCTGAATGACCCTATGTGCACCTTCAATATGATCTACCCTTTTAGGGATAGATTTCAAATAGCTCTGATATAGCAGAAACGACTAAATTATGAAATTGCTAAATTGGGAATTGTATTTCAACCCAGAAGAAAAAATGTGCTTTGACGGACACTAAATAACTTTCCCAGCTACAACAGGACAGCGGTAACGAGAGATTTAGCAGGATATAAATTTGAGGCCTAGTATTTAGGCGCTGGGTGACAGGTATGGGTTTAGTGACAGAATTAGACTTGAAAATACACAGTAGCGGGTGTGTGTGAAGTTATTCTGAATGACCCAATGTGCACCTTGAATATTATATACCCTTTTAGGGATAGATTTCAAATAGCTCTGATATAGCAGAAACCACTAAATTATGAAATTGCTAAATTGGGAATTGTACTTCAACCCAGAACAAAAAATGTGCTTTGACGGACACTAAATATCTTTCCAAGCAACAACAGTACAGCGGTAACGAGAGATTTAGCAGGATATAAATTTGAGGCCTAGTATTTAGGCGCTGGGTGACAGGTATGGGTTTAGTGACAGAATTAGACTTGGAAATACACAGTAGCGGGTGTGTGTGAAGTTATTCTGAATGACCCAATGTGCACCTTGAATATTATATACCCTTTTAGGGATAGATTTCAAATAGCTCTGATATAGCAGAAACCACTAAATTATGAAATTGCTAAATTGGGAATTGTACTTCAACCCAGAACAAAAAATGTGCTTTGACGGACACTAAATAACTTTCCCAGCTACAACAGGACAGCGGTAACGAGAGATTTAGCGGGATATAAATTTGAGGCCTAGTATTTAGGCGCTGGGTGACAGGTATGGGTTTAGTGACAGAATTAGACTTGGAAATACACAGTAGCGGGTGTGTGTGAAGTTATTCTGAATGACCCTATGTGCACCTTCAATATGATCTACCCTTTTAGGGATAGATTTCAAATAGCTCTGATATAGCAGAAACCACTAAATTATGAAATTGCTAAATTGGGAATTGTATTTCAACCCAGAACAAAAAATGTGCTTTGACGGACACTAAATAACTTTCCCAGCTACAACAGGACAGCGGTAACGAGAGATTTAGCAGGATATAAATTTGAGGCCTAGTATTTAGGCGCTGGGTGACAGGTATGGGTTTAGTGACAGAATTAGACTTGAAAATACACAGTAGCGGGTGTGTGTGAAGTTATTCTGAATGACCCAATGTGCACCTTGAATATTATATACCCTTTTAGGGATAGATTTCAAATAGCTCTGATATAGCAGAAACCACTAAATTATGAAATTGCTAAATTGGGAATTGTACTTCAACCCAGAACAAAAAATGTGCTTTGACGGACACTAAATAACTTTCCCAGCTACAACAGGACAGCGGTAACGAGAGATTTAGCAGGATATAAATTTGAGGCCTAGTATTTAGGCGCTGGGTGACAGGTATGGGTTTAGTGACAGAATTAGACTTGAAAATACACAGTAGCGGGTGTGTGTGAAGTTATTCTGAATGACCCAATGTGCACCTTGAATATTATATACCCTTTTAGGGATAGATTTCAAATAGCTCTGATATAGCAGAAACCACTAAATTATGAAATTGCTAAATTGGGAATTGTACTTCAACCCAGAACAAAAAATGTGCTTTGACGGACACTAAATAACTTTCCCAGCTACAACAGGACAGCGGTAACGAGAGATTTAGCGGGATATAAATTTGAGGCCTAGTATTTAGGCGCTGGGTGACCGGTATGGATTTAGTGACAGAATTAGACTGGGATATGGCCAAAAAATAACCACACTATTGCTGGTTAAATGCACTTGGTGACGGGCGCAGCTTGCCCCTGATGTAGTATATGGCCAAAAAATGAACAGACTATTGCTGGTTAAATGCACTTGGTGTCACAGCTTGACCAACCACACTACTGAGGGTTAAATGCACTTGGTGACGGGCGCAGCTTGCCCCTGATGTAGTATATGGCCAAAAAATAAACAGACTATTGCTGGTTAAATGCACTTGGTGTGACAGCTTCACCCTGATGTAGGCTTTAGCCAGAAAACAACCACACCATTGAGGGTTAAATGCACTTGGTGACAGGCGCAGCTTGCCCCTGATTTTGTATATGGCCAAAAAATGAACAGACTATTGCTGGTTAAATGCACTTGGTGTGACAGCTTCACCCTGATGTAGGCTTTAGCCAAAAAACAACCACACCATTGAGGGTTAAATGCACTTGGTGACAGGCGCAGCTTGCCCCTGATTTTGTATATGGCCAAAAAATGAACAGACTATTGCTGGTTAAATGCACTTGGTGTGACAGCTTCACCCTGATGTAGGCTTTAGCCAAAAAACAACCACACCATTGAGGGTTAAATGCACTTGGTGACAGGCGCAGCTTGCCCCTGATTTTGTATATGGCCAAAAAATGAACAGACTATTGCTGGTTAAATGCACTTGGTGTGACAGCTTCACCCTGATGTAGGCTTTAGCCAAAAAACAACCACACCATTGAGGGTTAAATGCACTTGGTGACAGGCGCAGCTTGCCCCTGATTTTGTATATGGCCAAAAAATGAACAGACTATTGCTGGTTAAATGCACTTGGTGTGACAGCTTCACCCTGATGTAGGCTTTAGCCAAAAAACAACCACACCATTGAGGGTTAAATGCACTTGGTCGCAGCTTGTGCTGGCGCACCACAAGACACAAAATGGCCGCCGATCACCCCAGAAAAATGTGACTGACAAACGGTCTGGGCAGCCTAAAAACAGTGAGCAATTGAGGATCAGCAGCTCAATGATCCACAGCTGCAGATCGATCAGTTAATCAAGTCCTTTGGAGGAGTTAATCTGCCTAATCTCGCCCTACTGTCGCAGCCGCAACCTCTCCCTACGCTAATCAGAGCAGAGTGACGGGCGGCGCTATGTGACTCCAGCTTAAATAGAGGCTGGGTCACATGGTGCTCTGGCCAATCACAGCCATGCCAATAGTAGGCATGGCTGTGATGGCCTCTTGGGGCAAGTAGTATGACGCTTGTTGATTGGCTGCTTTGCAGCCTTTCAAAAAGCGCCAAGAAAGCGTCACAAAAGCGCCAAGAAAGCGACGAACACCGAACCCGAACCCGGACTTTTACGAAAATGTCCGGGTTCGGGTCCGTGTCACGGACACCCCAAAATTCGGTACGAACCCGAACTATACAGTTCGAGTTCGCTCATCCCTACACATGATCCCTCCCTGCTTCTAGCTTGTGGGCCAATGAGTAGGCTGCAATATATTTGACTTTAGGAGTAGTGTTTATTGCAAATTTTCAGAATGCAAATTTTTGTAATGAGAATTTTCATTATGAGAATCTTCGTAATGAGAATCAATGAGATCGTGAAAACTCAGATCCGATGGTATATTCTAACCTCCAGACATTCCCATGGTGATGGGGACTCTTGTCGGGGAGGAGTATGCCAAAGTGGAACAACTGTACTTATTTTTTTTTTTAAAGACGAATATTCTAAAAAAACTAATATATTCGTTTTTTAGAATATTTGTAATATAAAAGAAAACAAGAATATATAGCAATATAGAGAATATTCGAAAAAAACGATTATAGAGCAATTTAGCTAATATAGTGCTATAATCTTCTTTGTCTAATAGTTGTCATTTTTTTCTCATCTGAAGTACAGATTGGAAAAAAATTAAAATTATAAAAAGAAGACTATAGCACTATATTAGCTAAATTGTTCTACATTTGTTTTTTTTTTCCGAATATTCGCTGTATTGCTATATATTCTTGTTTTAGAATATTACGAATATTCGAAAAACAAATATATAGCACTATATCGAATATATTATTTTTTTTAGAATATTCATCTTTTTTTTCATCTGAAGTCATAATTCCTCCCTGCTTAAGTAACTAGCATATGCCAGAGACTTTTGTAAGTCTTTAGCTGACACTCTAGGATCCTTCTTCACCTCATAGAGCAGTCTGCGCTGTGATCCTGCAGTCATCTTTACAGGACGGCCACTCCTAGGGAGAGTAGCAGCAGTGCTGAACTTTCTCCATTTATAGACATATAGGTATTTGTCTTACCGTGGACTGATGAACAACAAGGCTTTCGGAGATACTTTTATAACCCTTTTAAGCTTTATGCAAGTCAACAATTCATAATCGTAGGTCTTCTGAGAGCTCTTTTGTGCGAGGCATCATTCACATCAGGCAATGCTTCTTGTGAAAAGCAAACCCAGAACAGTTTTTTTATAGAGCAGGGCAGCTGTAACCAACACCTCCAAATTTCATTGATTGGACTCCAGTTGGCTGATACCTCACTCCAATTAGCTCTTGGAGATGTCATTAATCTAGGGGTTCAAATACTTTTTCCACCTGCACTGTGAATGTTTACACGGTGTATTCAATAAAAACAGGGTAACATTTAATTATTTGTGTGTTATTAGTTTAAGCAGATTGTGATTGTCTATTGTTGTGACTTAGATGAAGATCAGATCACATTTTATGACCAATTTGTGCAGAAATCCATATCATTCCACAAGGTTCACATACTTTTTCTTGTAACTCTATATTTGTTTTTGAATATTGCGAATATTCTAAAAAAAACTAATATTTTCATTTTCTAGAATATTTTTGTTTAATCTGTACAGTTGTTCCACTTTGGCATACTCCTCCCCGACAAGCGTCACCATCGGAACGCCTGGTGGTTAGAATATACCATCGGATCTGAGTTTTCTCATTACGAAAATTTGAATCACGAAAATTCTCATTTTGGAAATTCGTATTATGAAAATTCGCAATCAACACTATTGCTAACGAATATTCGAATTTGCGAATATTCGACAAATATTCGACAAAATATTAGAAATTCGCAAATTCAAATATGACCCCTGCCGCTCATCACTAGTGAACGCCTATTGGCTAATTTTTGGGGCCTGTACTGGCCAACAGTAGCATTTTTATCCTGTGACCGCCTAATGTACCTCCAGCCACAGAATCCAAAGTTCTTTTCTATCAAGTGAATTCCTATTGGATATTTTTTGGGGCCTGTACTGGAGTGGCAAGTTCTCACAACAATAATTAGTGCAGCAATCATCAATATCTCATGAAACTTTATAAAAAGTGAAGTTGTGTGTACCGCAAAAAAAATTAATTGCCTCATTAGGGATTTTCGCAATGGCGCTTTTTTTTAAACACTCGATATGCATATACAGCGATTGTCATAACATGCATGTGAAATGTAATCAAATACACTGCTTTAATGTCAAATTACTTACAGTGATCAGAAATTCTTCCTCAATGTCACGAAAATTATTGCCAACCATCTTTTCTGATCACATCCAACTTCGGTCTGGTGGAAACACCGTTGCTGTAGTAGGCCGCACATATATGTGTTGGGTTTGCACCAGACATAGCATTTTCTTTGATGGCCGAAAAGTTAAATTTTAGTTTCATCAGACCAAAGCACCTTCTTCCATACATTTTGGGAGTCTCCCACATGCCTTTTCGCGAACTCACAACATGCCTTTTTGTTTTTAACTGAAAGTAATGGCTTTCTTATGGCCACTCTGCCATAAAGTCCAACCCTATGGAGCATATGGCTTATTGTCGTCCTATGTACAGATACTCCAGTCTCTTCTGTGGAACTCTGCAGCTCCTTCAGGGTTACCTTAGGTCTCTTTGCTGCCTCTCTGATTAATGCTCTCCTTGTCCGGTCCATGAGTTTTCATGGGCGGCCATCTCTTGGCAGGTTTGCTGTTGTGCCATATTCTTTCCATTTGCTTATGATAGATTTGATGGTGCTCCTGGGAATCATCAAAGATTTGGATATTTTTTTATAACCTAACGCTGACTTCTCAACAACTTTGTCCCTTACTTGTTTGGAGTGTTCCTTGGTCTTCATGGCAGTGTTTGGTTAGTGATGCCTCTTGTTTAGCCGTTGCAGCCTCTGGGGCCTTTCAAAAAAGGTGTGTATATGCAATAAAAGATCATGTAACACTTAGATTGCACATTGGTGGATATTATTTCACTAATTATGTGACTTCTTAAGGTAATTGGTTGTACCAGAGCTTTTTATGTGCTTCCTAACAAAGGGGGTGAATACATGCGCACATGCCAATTTTCTATTTCTAAACAATAGTTTTAATTTTATATTTTTCTCATTTCACTTCACCAACTTAGACTATTTGATTTTTTGTATCATCTTTTATCTTCCTGTGGTTATCCCCTGATGAATCCGGTGACTACCTTACCGGAGGAAACGTGTCGGGATCGATATCTATTTTTGAGATCAACATCCAATTAATAATTTTTGTGTAATTAGCAGATTTTTGGGAGTTATTTTCTATAGGGCCAGAACAACAGGGTCAGCCACCGATAAGTGGGGTCGCTCCTCTAGGGGGTGATTCTCCCGCATTTAGGCGGGAGACCTCTCCGCTTTTAGGCAGGGTTGTAATAGCTGCCTAGGGACGTATATCTCCCAGAAACCATGCCTTTTCTACCAGAGAGGAGCTAGTGATTTTTTATACAATTTTTCTTCAGTATATCTGCCGTGAAGAGCTCCTTCTGGAACCCTGTTGGACCCTCCTACGAAAATTTGTTTGTCTCTTGTGGTTGGATACATCTCCTAATCCTCATCAAACCGTGAGTAGGTGACTATATAGTCCAAAAGAGTAATTGAAAATATACATACTCTAGGTCTGCTCATAATACACAAATCTATCGTTTATATGTAGTTATCTAAATTCTCATTGTGGGACTTATTTTAAAATATATCGATATAAAAGTTAAGTTTTAGTAGGATTAATTATTCAGTGATATACAGGTATATTTCCTACAAATTATATATTTTCATGCTGTGAAAAATCAAATGTTTCCAATAATATCCTAGGTGGCCGTAGAAAATATAATAAAGATGTGACCATCCTTAAAGCGTAGTATGTGGCAAAACCCATCAAACAGATGCCTCAATATACGTCGCTAGTATCCAACTGTATCATCCAGCCAACTGGTGAACTAGACCTCTCCATCCGATGGTCCTAAAGAAGTAAAAGTTAAAAAATATATTATTACTAAAGAATGCTGTATCCTCGAGTTTCAACTCCATCATGCAAAGTTTACTGACAGCTGAGAGCGCCCGTCTCCATCCCTGGCCCTCCTTCTTTTTTGAATGCACAGTTGAAGATGAATCACTATTAACCGCCTCCGGACCGCCTAACGCAGGATCGCAGTCCGGAGGTGGCTGTCCCAGGCACAGTGACGCATATACGCGTCATCTAGCGAGACGCAAGATTTCCTGTGAACGTGCGCACACAGGCGCGCGCGTTCACAGGATCGGAAGGTAAGCGAGTGGATCTACAGCCTGCCAGCGGCGATTGTTCGCTGGCAGGCTGTAGATGCGATTTTTTTAACCCCTAACATGTATATTAGATGCTGTTTTGATAACAGCGTCTAATATACCTGCTACCTGGTCCTCTGGTGGTCCCTTTTGCTTGGATCGACCACCAGAGGACACAGGCAGCTCAGTAAAGTAGCACCAAGCACCACACTACACTACACCCCCCCCTGTCACTTATTAACCCCTTATTAACCCCTGATCACCCCATATAGACTCCCTGATCACCCCCTGTCATTGATCACCCCCCTATCATTGATCACCCCCCTGTTAGGCTCCATTCAGATGTCCGTATGTGTTTTACAGATCCATGGATCCATGGATTGGATCCGCAAAACACATACGGACGTCTGAATGGAGCCTTACAGGGGGGGTGATTAATGACAGGGGGGTGATCACCCCATATAGACTCCCTGATCACCCCCTGTCATTGATCACCCCCCTGAAAGGCTCCATTCAGACGTCCGTGTCTGTGTACAGATCCATGCATCAATGGATCCATGCATCAAACACATACGGACATCTGAATGGAGCCTTACAGGGGGGTGATCAGGGAGTCTATATGGGATGATCACCCCCCTGTAAGGCTCCATTCAGACGTCCGTATGTGTTTTACGTATCCATACATCCATGGATCGTATCCGCAAAACACATACGGACGTCTGAATGGAGCCTTACAGGGGGTGATCAGGGAGTCTATATGGGATGATCACCACCCTGTAAGGCTCCATTCAGACATCTGTATGTGTTTTACGGATCCACGCATCCATGGATCGTATCTGCAAAACACATACGGACGTCTGAATGGAGCCTTACAGGGGGTGATCAGGGAGTCTATATGGGATGATCACCCCCCTGTAAGGCTCCATTCAGACATCCGTATGTGTTTTACGGATCCACGCATCCATGGATCGGATCCGCAAAACACATACGGACATCTGAATGGAGCCTTACAGGGGGGTGATCAATGACAGGGGGTGATCACCCCATATAGACTCCCTGATCACCCCCCTGTCATTGATCATCATTGATAAAAGGCTCCATTTAGACATTTTTTTAGCACAAGTTTTTTTTTTTTCTTACAAAGTCTCATATTCCACTAACTTGTGTTAAAAAATAAAATCTCACATGAACTCACCATACCCCTCACGGAATTCAAATGCGTAAAATGTTTTAGACATTTATATTCCAGACTTCTTCTCACACTTTAGGGCCCCTAAAATGCCAGGGCAGTATAAATACCCCACATGTGACCCCATTTCGGAAAGAATACACCCCAAGGTATTCGCTGAGGAGCATATTGAGTCCATGAAAGATTTAACCTTTTGTCCCAAGTTAGCGGAAAGGGAGACTTTGTGAGAAAAAAACAAAAAGAAAATCAATTTTTGCTAACTTAGCGGAAAATGATGATTTTTTTTTCTTACAAAGTCTCATATTCCACTAACTTTTGACAAAAAATACAAAATTCGAGGAACTCGCCATGCCCCTCACTTGTGGGGTAGTTATACTGCCCTTGCTTTTTAGGGGTCCAAATGCGTGAGAAGTAGTTTGAAATCAAAATGTGTAAAAAAAGCCCTGTGAAATCCTAAAGGTGCTCTTTGGAATGTGGACCCCTTAGCCCACCTAGGCTGCAAAAAAGTGTCACACATGTGGTATCCCCATACTCAGGAGAAGTTAGGCAATGTGGTTTGGGGTGTCATTTTACATATACCCATGCTGGGTGAGAGAAATATCTCGGCAAAATACAACTTTTCCCATTTTTTTTATACAAAGTTGGCATTTGACCGAGATATTTATCTCACCCAGCATGGGTATATGTAAAATGACATCCCAAAACACATTGCCCAACTTCTCCTGAGTACGCCGATACCACATGTGTGACATTTTTTTGCAGCCAAGGTGGGCAAAGGGGCCCACATTCCAAAGAGCACCTTTAGGATTTCACAGGGCATTTTTTATACATTTTGATTTCAAACTACTTCTCACGCATTAGGGCCCCTAAAAAGCCAGGGCAGAATAACTACCCCACAAGTGACCCCATTCTGGAAAGAAGACACCCCAAGGTATTTCGTTATGGGCATAGTGAGTTCATGGAAGTTTTTATTTTTTGTCACAAGTTAGTAGAATATGAGACTTTGTAAGGAAAAAAAATAATCATCATTTTCCGCTAACTTGTGATAAAAAATAAAAAGTTCTATGAACTCACTATGCCCATCAGCGAATACCTTAGGGTGTCTACTTTCCGAAATGGGGTCATTTGTGGGGTTTTTCTACTGTCTGGGCATTAACATGACAGGTGCTCAGAAAGTCAGAGCTGCTTCAAAATTCACATTTTTGTACCATAGTTTGTAAACGCTATAACTTTTACCCAAAACATTTTTTTTTGCCC
Source organism: Bufo gargarizans (assembly GCF_014858855.1). NCBI lineage: Eukaryota > Metazoa > Chordata > Amphibia > Anura > Bufonidae > Bufo > Bufo gargarizans. The sequence continues at coordinate 138,419,811 of NC_058082.1, read as the reverse complement.
AAACATTTTTTTTTATCAAATACATGTAGAACAATAAATTTAGAGAAAAATGTATATATAGATGTAGTTTTAAAAAAAAACATTTTACAACTGAAAGTGAAAAATGTCATTTTTTTGCAAAAACTTCATAAAATTTTGATTAATAACAAAAAAAGTAAAAATGTCAGCAGCAATGATATACCACCAAATGAAAGCACTATTAGTGAGAAGAAAAGGAGGTAAAATTCATTTGGGTGGTAAGCTGCATGACCGAGCAATAAACGGTGAAATAGTGTAATGCAGAATTGTAAAAAGTGGTCTGGTCATTAAGGGTGTTTAAGCTAGGCGGGCTGAGGTGTTAATTTTCACTTATGAAAAATGCTAGTGTGCACAATGACATTTGTTATACAGCACTATGTTTTTTATATGCATACACAGCTCTTTTGAGTATATTTTACTATGTATATTTGATTGATACTTGTTTATGCAAATATGTTGTGACCCTATAAATATGCACTTTGTACTGAGATGTATTGCTTGAAAATGGTTCCAGCAAGTGGACCGAAACGTTGCATGGCACGCATGGATGTATAAAAGGATCCTACTATTTTCACCTATTGGAAGTACTGCAGTGTTTATTTTTTATTGATCTATCACCCTGGTTAAGTGTAATACCGCTGGCACCCCTTGTTACTGACTATTTCATCAGATGTGCTGCCCTGAACTTTTGTATATATCTCTCTCTATATATATACCCCTTATCTTTTTTGTATCTCTCTCTCTATATTACTCCTTTTCTTTTCAAACTTATTAATTTACTGAATTTTCTTTACTGAGTTACTATGTTTTATATAATTGACCCCAATGTTGTGTTTTGATGCATTACTACATATAAAAAGCTTGATTTTTAAAAATGATTTTAATGCTAGCTTTTATAATAAGTACAATAGCAATTCAAAGAAATCTGTCTTTGAACAGATCTGTTTTAGCCTGATGACTCCAGGGGCACAGAGCAACACATATGGTCAAGTATGTAACGTACAATCTATGCAAAGAATATTTAAAAGGCAGTATGTACAATTTAAGCCTTGTACCTAGCTCTGACTATAACAAAAGTCAGTATAGTTCCTCCCAATTGGCTGAGGCTGACTGCAGGGCATTATGGGCAAGCCTAAAGATTGAGGCACCACCCAGGGTCATGTGATCCTCATTTTTTAATCTTCACTGCTGTGTTCGGAAGCTCTGATTGAGCTATAAAACAGAGGATGCTAATTTGAGTGATTTGTCCGAATTGAATCTCAAAAGTTTGGGATTTGACCAATGTTTTTGTCATAACACGCATGGCACGCATGGATGTATAAAAGGATCCTACTATTTTCACCTATTGGAAGTACTGCAGTGTTTATTTTTTATTGATCTATCACCCTGGTTAAGTGTAATACCGCTGGCACCCCTTGTTACTGACTATTTCATCAGATGTGCTGCCCTGAACTTTTGTATATATCTCTCTCTATATATATACCCCTTATCTTTTTTGTATCTCTCTCTCTATATTACTCCTTTTCTTTTCAAACTTATTAATTTACTGAATTTTCTTTACTGAGTTACTATGTTTTATATAATTGACCCCAATGTTGTGTTTTGATGCATTACTACATATAAAAAGCTTGATTTTTAAAAATGATTTTAATGCTAGCTTTTATAATAAGTACAATAGCAATTCAAAGAAATCTGTCTTTGAACAGATCTGTTTTAGCCTGATGACTCCAGGGGCACAGAGCAACACATATGGTCAAGTATGTAACGTACAATCTATGCAAAGAATATTTTAAAGGCAGTATGTACAATTTAAGCCTTGTACCTAGCTCTGACTATAACAAAAGTCAGTATAGTTCCTCCCAATTGGCTGAGGCTGACTGCAGGGCATTATGGGCAAGCCTAAAGATTGAGGCACCACCCAGGGTCATGTGATCCTCATTTTTTAATCTTCACTGCTGTGTTCGGAAGCTCTGATTGAGCTATAAAACAGAGGATGCTAATTTGAGTGATTTGTCCGAATTGAATCTCAAAAGTTTGGGATTTGACCAATGTTTTTGTCATAACACCTCCCATTTGCTCATCTCTAGTAAACATATTGAAGAAAAGTTTCTGCAGGCCGTGCTTAAATGGAGTCTATTAGCTGTTATGAATGTGGAAAACTGCTGCCAGCGTTAGGTTAAGCTTGGGCAGAGCAGGAGAAATATCTTTTTCAGAGGTTTTATTATCAGGAACAGTGTGAAAATGAACTTTTATTTTTTCCGGCACTGCTCCTGAAAAAACACTTAAGCTTCACTATCAAGCACTCTCTGCTCTCTACATTGAGTTGCTTCATAGCTCTTCCCGTCTGCTCTAAATGATAGCTTTAGCAGTCTCCTAGTTGACTGCTAGAGCTGTCATTCAAAGCAGATGGGAGGTGTTGTGAAGCCGCTTACTTCAGACAGCTGAGGGCCCCTCCTAGTTAAGCCACAGTTCCAAGGAGCTGCATCTTGAGGAATTCAGTTCATATTCACACTACTCCTTATAATAAAAGTCTTAAAAATGTGTTAATGGGGGTGGGGATACTTTTGAAAATACCTTAAATGAAGCATTTAACATGTAGAATATGACCGCCACAGCAGCTTACTCCTTTAACAGTGACCCTCCACAGAACTCTGCACCCTTAGCAGTGACCGCCACAATTTCCCGCCCCCTTAACAGTGACCTCCATAGCACCCCCTTAATATTGACCCTCCACAGCACTCCGCGCCCTTAACATTTACCTTCACAGTGGACCACCCCTTTAACAATGACCTCCACAGGGCCCTACCCCTTAACAGTGACCGTAACAGCAGCCCGCTTCCTTAAAAAAGACCTCTAGAGTATCCCATCCCCTTAACAGTGACTTCCACAGTTCCACATTCACTTATGATTGACCTCTAGAGCAGCCTGCCCCCTTAACAGTGACCTTCATAGTACCATGCTTCATTAACAGTAACATATAACAGTGAAGAAACATGGCTGAGTTGTTATAGAAACCTGGTGTAAAACTGTGTGTATGTCAAGACTGAAGGACCTGCCAACATCTACTGGCTAATAAGGGTCATATGACTGTGTGCATGGCAGTTAGGATATAAGTGAAGAGAACTGAGATCTTTACGGAAACCATTCCAGATAAAGATAACATAAATAAATAAAATCTCAAATGAAAAAATTATAGCAAATAGAAAAGGTAAATGACAGTAATGGAACAATAAACTGACGAAAGCATATTGATAATATATTCCTTCAAATGACTCTTCTTTACGTTAAATGGGTTCTGCACTTTCATTTAACTGATGATCTATCCTCTGGACAGATCATCAGCTTCTGATCGGCGGGGATCCGACACCCGGGACCCCCGCCGATCAGCTGTTTGAGAAGGCAGCGGTGCTCCAGCAGCGCCGCAGCCTTCTTAATGTTTACCGCCGGCCCACTGACGTCATGACTAGTATCAACTAGCGTGGGCGGGGCTAAGCTCTGTTCACTTGAATAAGGCTTAGCCGCGCCCACGCTAGTTGATACTAGTCGTGACGTCAGTGGGCCGGCGGTAAACGGTGAGAAGGCCGCAGCGCTACTGGAGCACCGCTGCCTTCTCAAACAGCTGATCGGCGGGGGTCCCGGGTGTCGGACCCCCGCCGATCAGAAGCTGATGATCTATCCAGAGGACAGATCATCAGTTAAATGAAAGTGCAGAACCCCTTTAAGCTTTGTTCCTTTAGCCCTGCACAAGTTTTATCATTTGGGCAAAAGTTCTAATTCCATACAATGATTGTTAGCACTGTAAAAGGCAGTATTCATGTAAGAAATTCACCACTTAAATCTTGATCTTTTATATCCAAAATTATTTCAGTTACTCCTATAAACAATAGTTTGTGCAGAATATCTAAGACATACACTATTTGCAATGTTTATATTAATTCCGTACTAGTAGGGAATAAGTTAAATTGTAATGTAGAATGAACAACTTAACAGTAATTATAACATATAAGCATCAAAGTAAGAAAAATACAATATACGATTGCTTTCGAAGGGAAAAAAAAAACAATATGTGGCTCAGTTAAAGAACTAGATAAAAAGATAAATGAGATAATGACTGTATATGTGAAAAGTAGTTTAAGAATGTACAAGGGCATGATAGTGCCATTGCTATTGTGAACTTTACATTTGAAATCTCATATCAAATGACTTTATTTGACCTGACTGTCAACATAATTTAAAATGCATTGGCATTTATCTTCAGGAATTTGAACAAATTAAACATAGCAGCAATTAAGATTAAATATTCTGTAAGGTCACTGAAAAAAAATAAAACAAGAAAGAGCATGTCTGTGGACTTGAGATTCATATTATTAACTCAACACCTTAGCTTAACTTTATTTTATCCAATGATGAATATTGATTGCACAGTTATGACTTATCTCCTAACACCAAAAAGTTATACATTTATCTTGCTAAAACATATTACTTATTCTTTTTGAATCAGTGAAATTTTCATGCTCTCTGTTTAAAGAATAAGTGTCATATTTTTTTTTTATTTGCTAGTTTATTAGAGCTAGGCATGTATACCTGAGTAAGGGTACTTTCACACTTGTGTTAAACTTTTCCAGTATTGAGTTCCGTCCTAGGGGTTTTATCCTAATGCATTCTGAATGGAGAACAATCTGTGGTATTTTCAACGTCCAAAATTCCGGAACACTTGCCGGAATTCCATTGAAATGCATTAATGCCGGATCCGTGCCCAAGTGTTCTTGAAAAACTGATCCGGTATTACGGTCTGCGCATGCGCAGATCTTTAAAGATGTAAAAAAGATAAATACCGGATCTGTTTTTCTGGATGACAGCTGGAGAGAAGGTATTGCAATGCATTTGTGAGACAGATTCACATCCGGATCAGTCTACAAATGGTATCCATTTGCATACAGATTGGAACTGCCTGCCGGAATCCAACAACACAAGTGTGAAAGTAGCCTTAGTCTGTCAATGATTGCCAAAAGATCTGCAATTACCTTATAATAACAGTTTTCATTAATATCTCCTGTCCCTTTCCACTGCTCCCTTAAAAGACCGTTGCTATGACTCATCTGTCTCCGGCTAGGAAGACAGAGGGTCGGTCCTTTACACTGCATGCCTGCATTAGGCTTTAGAGTGAGGAGGCGTGTCTCTCAGTAATCCAATCTGATTGGCTGGCAGGAAGCTGCTGGCTACAGCAAGTTTGTATGTGACCTAAGGGAATGCAGTTTTTTGCCTCAGAGAACTGGCAGAGGAACTATCTTGAGAAGATCCTCATAATGTAGGATTTAAAACAGCCTTAACTAAGGGGAAAACTCAAGGAAAACTAAAGATTGCTTTATGCATAATGCTGCTGCAGCAGTAACACATGCAAAAAAAATTTTTTTGATGAAAATATGACAGTTATCCTGTAACGTCACTTAATGGAAGCATTTATTTTTTACATTAAGACTCCTTTCTATTTCTACTCAAACAGGTTTTTTAGAACATATAAATATAGGTAACAGATAAGGATGGATTCACACTTGCGTTATGGCTTTCCGTTATAGGTTCTGTTTATAACTAGAGTTGAGCGGACACCTGGATGTTCGGGTTCGAGAAGTTCGGCCGAACTTCCCGAAAATGTTCGGGTTCGGGATCCGAACCCGATCCGAACTTCGTCCCAAACCCGAACCCCATTGAAGTCAATGGGGACCCGAACTTTTCGGCACTAAAAAGGCTGTAAAACAGCCCAGGAAAGGGCTAGAGGGCTGCAAAAGGCAGCAACATGTAGGTAAATCCCCTGCAAACAAATGTGGATAGGGGAATGAATTAAAATAAAAATTAAATAAACAAAAATTAACCAAAATCAATTGGAGAGAGGTCCCATAGCAGAGTATCTGGCTTCACGTCACCCACCACTGGAACAGTCCATTCTCAGATATTTAGGCCCCGACACCCAGGCAGAGGAGAGAGGTCCCGTAACAGAGAATCTGTCTTCATGTCAGCAGAGAATCAGTCTGCATGTCATAGCAGAGAATCAGGCTTCACGTCAGCAACCACTGCAACAGTCCATTTTCATAAATTTAGGCCCAGCACCCAGGCAGAGGAGAGAGGTTCCGTAACACAGAATCTGGCTTCATGTCACCAGAGAATCAGTCTTCATGTCATAGCATGGAATCAGGCTTCACGTCACCCACCACTGTAACAGTCCATTTTCATAAATTTAGGCCCAGCACCCAGGCAGAGGAGAGAGGTCCAGTAACAGACAATCTGGCTTCATGTCAGCAGAGAATCAGCCTTCATGTCATAGCAGAGAATCAGGCTTCACGTCACCCACCACTGCAACAGTCCATTTTCATAAATTTAGGCCCAGCACCCCGGCAGAGGAGAGAGGTCCCATAACAGACAATCTGGCTTCATGTCGGCAGAGAATCAGTCTGCATGTCCTAGCAGAGAATCAGGCTTCACGTCAGCCACCACTGCAACAGTCCATTGTCAGATATTTAGGCCCAGCACCCAGGCAGAGGAGAGAGGTCCCGTAACAGACAATCTGGCTTCATGTCAGCAGAGAATCAGTCTTCATAGCATAGCAGAGAATCAGGCTTCACGTCAGCCACCAATGCAACAGTCCATTGTCAGATATTTAGGCCCAGCACCCAGGCAGAGGAGAGAGGTCCCGTAACAGACAATCTGGCTTCATGTCAGCAGAGAATCAGTCTTCATATCATAGCAGAGAATCAGGCTTCACGTCACCCACCACTGCAACAGTCCATTTTCATAAATTTAGGCCCAGCACACAGGCAGAGGAGAGAGGTCCCGTAACAGAGAATCTGGCTTCATGTCAGCAGAGAATTAGTCTGCATGTCATAGCAGAGAATCAGGCTTTACGCCAGCCACCAGTGCAACAGTCCATTGGCATATATTTAGGCCCAGCACCCAGGCAGAGGAGAGAGGTCCTGTAACAGACAATCTGGCTTCATGTCAGCAGAGAATCAGTCTTCATAGCATAGCAGAGAATCAGGCTTCACATCAGCCACCAATGCAACAGTCCATTGTCAGATATTTAGGCCCAGCACCCAGGCAGAGGAGAGAGGTCCCGTAACAGACAATCTGGCTTCATGCCAGCAGAGAATCAGTCTTAATATCATAGCAGAGAATCAGGCTTCACTTCACCCACCACTGCAACAGTCCATTTTCATAAATTTAGGCCCAGCACCCAGGCAGAGGAGAGAGGTCCCGTAACAGACAATCTGGCTTCATGTCAGCAGAGAATCCGTCTTCATATCAGCCACCAATGCAACAGTCCATTGTCAGATATTTAGGCCCAGCACCCAGGCAGAGGAGAGAGGTCCCGTAACAGACAATCTGGCTTCATGTCAGCAGAGAATCAGTCTTCATATCATAGCAGAGAATCAGGCTTCACGTCACCCACCACTGCAACAGTCCATTTTCATAAATTCAGGCCCAGCACACAGGCAGAGGAGAGAGGTCCCGTAACAGAGAATCTGGCTTCATGTCAGCAGAGAATTAGTCTGCATGTCATAGCAGAGAATCAGGCTTTACGCCAGCCACCAGTGCAACAGTCCATTGGCATATATTTAGGCCCAGCACCCAGGCAGAGGAGAGAGGTCCCGTAACAGAGAATCTGGCTTCATGTCAGCAGAGAATCAGTCTGCATGTCATAGCAGAGAATCAGGCTTCACGTCAGCCACCAGTGCAACAGTCCATTGGCATATATTTAGGCCCAGCACCCAGGCAGAGGAGAGAGGTCCCGTAACAGAGGATCTGGCTTCATGTCAGCAGAGAATTAGTCTGCATGTCATAGCAGAAAATCAGGCTTCACGTCAGCCACCACTGCAACAGTCCATTGTCAGATATTTAGGCTTAGCACCCAGGCAGAGGAGAGAGGTCCCGTAACAGAGAATCTGGCTTCATGTCACCAGAGAATTAGTCTGCATGTCACCCAACATTGGAACAGTCCATTGGCATATATTTAGGCCCCGGCACCCAGACAGAGGAGAGGTTCATTCAACTTTGGGTAGCCTCGCAATATAATGGTAAAATGAAAATAAAAATAGGATTGAATGAGGAAGTGCCCTGGAGTACAATAATATATGGTTAAGGGGAGGTAGTTAATGTCTAATCTGGACAAGGGACGGACAGGTCCTGTGGGATCCATGCCTGGTTCATTTTTATGAACGTCAGCTTGTCCACATTGGCTGACAGGCGGCTGCGTTTGTCTGTAATGACGCCCCCTGCCATGCTGAATACACGTTCAGACAAAACGGCAGGCCAGCACCTCCACGGCATAAAAGGCTAGCTCTGGCCACGTGGACAATTTAGAGACCCAGAAGTTGAATGGGGCCGAGCCATCAGTCAGTACGTGGAGGGGTGTGCACATGTACTGTTCCACCATGTTAGTGAAATGTTGCCTCCTGCTAACACGTTGCGTATCAGGTGGTGGTGCAGTTAGCTGTGGCGTGTTGACAAAACTTTTCCACATCTCTGCCATGCTAACCCTGCCCTCAGAGGAGCTGGCCGTGACACAGCTGCCTTGGCGACCTCTTGCTCCTCCTCTGCCTTCGCCTTGGGCTTCCACTTGTTCCCCTGTGACATTTGGGAATGCTCTAAGTAGCGCGTCTACCAACGTGCGCTTGTACTCGCGCATCTTCCTATCACGCTCCAGTGCAGGAAGTAAGGTGGGCACATTGTCTTTGTAGCGTGGATCCAGCAGGGTGGCAACCCAGTAGTCCGCACACGTTAAAATGTGGGCAACTCTGCTGTCGTTGCACAGGCACTGCAGCATGTAGTCGCTCATGTGTGCCAGGCTGCCCAGGGGTAAGGACAAGCTGTTCTCTGTGGGAGGCGTATAGTCATCGTCCTGCCTTTCCCCCCAGCCACGCACCAGTGATCTGCCCGAGCTGCGTTGGGTGCCACCCCGCTGTGACCATGCTTCATCCTCATCCTCCTCCACCTCCTCCTCATCCTCGTCCTCCTCGTCCTCCAGTAGTGGGCCCTGGCTGGCCACATTTGTACCTGGCCTCTGCTGTTGCAAAAAACCTCCCTCTGAGTCACTTCGAAGAGACTGGCCTGAAAGTGCTAAAAATGACCCCTCTTCCTCCTCCTCCTCCTCCTCCTGGGCCACCTCCTCTCCCATCATCGCCCTAAGTGTTTTCTCAAGGAGACATAGAAGTGGTATTGTAACGCTGATAACGGCGTCATCGCCACTGGCCATGTTGGTGGAGTACTCGAAACAGCGCAACAGGGCACACAGGTCTCGCATGGAGGCCCAGTCATTGGTGGTGAAGTGGTGCTGTTCCGCAGTGCGACTGACCCGTGCGTGCTGCAGCTGAAACTCCACTATGGCCTGCTGCTGCTCGCACAGTCTGTCCAGCATGTGCAAGATGGAGTTCCACCTGGTGGGCACGTCGCATATGAGGCGGTGAGCGGGAAGGCCGAAGTTACGCTGTAGCACAGACAGGCGAGCAGCGGCAGGATGTGAACGCCGGAAGCGCAAACAGACGGCCCGCACTTTATGCAGCAGCTCTGACATGTCGGGGTAGTTGTGAATGAACTTCTGCACCACCAAATTCAGCACATGCGCCAGGCAAGGGATGTGCGTCAAACCGGCTAGTCCCAGAGCTGCAACGAGATTTCGCCCATTATCGCACACCACCAGGCCGGGCTTGAGGCTCACCGGCAGCAACCACTCGTCGGTCTGTTGTTCTATACCCCGCCACAACTCCTGTGCGGTGTGGGGCCTGTCCCCCAAACATATGAGTTTCAGAATGGCCTGCTGACGTTTACCCCGGGCTGTGCTGAAGTTGGTGGTGAAGGTGTGTGGCTGACTGGATGAGCAGGTAGAAGAAGAGGAGGAGGAAGCCGAGAAGGAGGAGGTGGCAACAGGAGGCAAAGAATGTTGCCCTGCGATCCTTGGCGGCGGAAGGACGTGCGCCAAACAGCTCTCCGCCTGGGGCCCAGCTGCCACTACATTTACCCAGTGTGCAGTTAGGGAGATATAGCATCCCTGGCCGTGCTTACTGGTCCACGTATCTGTGGTTAGGTGGACCTTGCTACAGGTGGCGTTGTGCAGTGCACACTTGATTTTATCGGATACTTGGTTGTGCAGGGAAGGCATGGCTCTCTTGGAGAAGTAGTGGCGGCTGGGAACAACATACTGTGGGACAGCAAGAGACATGAGCTGTTTGAAGCTGTCTGTGTCCACCAGCCTAAATGACAGCATTTCATAGGCCAGTAGTTTAGAAATGCTGGCATTCAGGGCCAGGGATCGAGGGTGGCTATGTGGGAATTTACGCTTTCTCTCAAATGTTTGTGAGATGGAGAGCTGAACGCTGCCGTGTGACATGGTTGAGACTCTTGGTGACGGAGGTGGTGGTGGTGTTGGTGGTACATCCCCTGTTTGCTGGGCGGCAGGTGCCAACGTTCCTCCAAAGGCGGAGGAAGAGGCCGAGGCGGCAGCAGCAGAAGAGGCCGAGGCGGCAGCAGCAGAAGAGGCCAAGGCGGCAGCAGCAGAAGAGGTAGCAGGGGGAGCCTGAGCGACTTCCTTGTTTTTAAGGTGTTTACTCCACTGCAGTTCATGCTTTGCATGCAGGTGCCTGGTCATGCAGGTTGTGCTAAGGTTCAGAACGTTAATGCCTCGCTTCAGGCTCTGATGGCACAGCGTGCAAACCACTCGGGTCTTGTCGTCAGCACATTGTTTGAAGAAGTGCCATGCCAGGGAACTCCTTGAAGCTGCCTTTGGCGTGCTCGGTCCAAGATGGCGGCGGTCAGTAGCAGGCGGAGTCTCTTGGCGGCGGGTGTTCTGCTTTTGCCCACTGCTCCCTCTTTTGCTACGCTGTTGGCTCGGTCTCACCACTGCCTCTTCCTCCGAACTGTGAAAGTCAGTGGCACGACCTTCATTCCATGTGGGGTCTAGGACCTCATCGTCCCCTGCATCGTCTTCCACCCAGTCTTGATCCCTGACCTCCTGTTCAGTCTGCACACTGCAGAAAGACGCAGCAGTTGGCACCTGTGTTTCGTCATCATCAGAGTCATGCTGAGGTGGTATTCCCATGTCCTCATCATCAGGAAACATAAGTGGTTGTGCGTCAGTGCATTCTATGTCTTTCACCGCTGGGGAAGGGCTAGGTGGATGCCCTTGGGAAACCCTGCCAGCGGAGTCTTCAAACAGCATAAGAGACTGCTGCATAACTTGAGGCTGAGACAATTTCCCTGGTATGCATGGGGGTGATGTGACAGACTGATGGGGTTGGTTTTCAGGCGCCATCTGTGCGCTTTCTGCAGAAGACTGGGTGGGAGATAATGTGAACGTGCTGGATCCACTGTCGGCCACCCAATTGACTAATGCCTGTACCTGCTCAGGCCTTACCATCCTTAGAACGGCATTGGGCCCCACCATATATCGCTGTAAATTCTGGCGGCTACTGGGACCTGAGGTAGTTGGTACACTAGGACGTGTGGATGTGGCAGAACGGCCACGTCCTCTCCCAGCACCAGAGGGTCCACTAACACCACCACGACCATGTCCACGTCCGCGTCCCTTACTAGATGTTTTCCTCATTGTTATCGTTCACCACAACAACAAAAAATATTATTTGGCCCAATGTATTGTATTCAAATTCAGCTGAATATAAATTTGAAGCCTAGTATTTAGGCGCTGGGTGACAGGTATGGGTTTACTGACAGAATTAGACTTGGAAATGCACAGTAGCGTGTGTGTGAAGTTATTCTGAATGACCCTATGTGTACCTTGAATATTATATACCCTTTTAGGGATAGATTTCAAATAGCTCTGATAAAGCAGAAACCACTAAATTAGGAAATTGCTAAATTGGGAATTGGATTTCTACCCAGAACAAAAAATGTGCTTTGACAGACACTAAATAACTTGCCCAGCCACAACAGTACAGCAGTAACGACAGATTTAGCGGGATATAAATTTGAGGCCTAGTATTTAGGCGCTGGGTGACAGGTATAGATTTACTGACAGAATTAGACTTGGAAATGCACAGTAGCGTGTGTGTGAAGTTATTCTGAATGACCCTATGTGCACCTTGAATATTATATACCCTTTTAGGGATAGATTTCAAATAGCTCTGATACAGCAGAAACCACTAAATTAGGAAATTGCTAAATTGGGAATTGTATTTCAACCCAGAACAAAAACTGTGCTTTGACGGACACTAAATAACTTGCCCAGCCACAACAGTACAGCAGTAACGACAGATTTAGCTGGATATAAACTTGAGGCCTAGTATTTAGGCGCTGGGTGACAGATATACGTTTACTGACAGAATTAGACTGGGATATGGCCAAAAAATAACCACACTATTGCTGGTTAAATGCACTTGGTGTGACAGCTTGACCAACCACACTACTGAGGGTTAAATGCACTTGGTGACAGGCGCAGCTTGCCCCTGATGTAGTATATGGCCAAAAAATAAACAGACTATAGCTGGTTAAATGCACTTGGTGTGACAGCTTGACCAACCACACTACTGAGGGTTAAATGCACTTGGTGACAGGCGCAGCTTGCCCCTGATGTAGTATATGGCCAAAAAATAAACAGACTATTGCTGGTTAAATGCACTTGGTGTGACAGCTTGACCAACCACCCTACTGAGGGTTAAATGCACTTGGTGACAGGCGCAGCTTGCCCCTGATGTAGTATATGGCCAAAAAATAAACAGACTATTGCTGGTTAAATGCACTTGGTGTGACAGCTTGACCAACCACACTACTGAAGGTTAAATGCACTTGGTGACAGGCGCAGCTTGCCCCTGATGTAGTATATGGCCAAAAAATAAACAGACTATTGCTGGTTAAATGCACTTGGTGTGACAGCTTCACCCTGATGTAGGCTTTAGCCAAAAAAACAACCACACCATTGATGGTTAAATGCACTTGGTGACAGGCGCAGCTTGCCCCTGATGTAGTATATGGCCAAAAAATAAACAGACTATTGCTGGTTAAATGCACTTGGTGTGACAGCTTCACCCTGATGTAGGCTTTAGCCAAAAAACAACCACACCATTGAGGGTTAAATGCACTTGGTGACAGGCGCAGCTTGCCCCTGATGTAGTATATGGCCAAAAAATAAACAGACTATTGCTGGTTAAATGCACTTGGTGTGACAGCTTCACCCTGACGTAGGCTTTAGCCAAAAAACAACCACACCATTGAGGGTCAAATGCACTTGGTCGCAGCTTGTGCTGGCGCACCACAAGACAAAAAATGGCCGCCGATCACACCAGAAGAAAGTGACTGACAAACGGTCTGGGCAGCCTAAAAACAGTGAGCAATTGAGTATCAGCAGCTCAATGATCCACAGCTGCAGATCGATCTCTGAATGAAGTCTTTTGGAGGAGTTAATCACTGCCTAATCTCGCCCTACTGTCGCAGCTGCAACCTCTCCCTACGCTAATCAGAGCAGAGTGACGGGCGGCGCTATGTGACTCCAGCTTAAATAGAGGCTGGGTCACATGGTGCTCTGGCCAATCACAGCTATGCCAATAGTAGGCATGGCTGTGATGGCCTCTTGGGGCAAGTAGTATGACGCATGTTGATTGGCTGCTTTGCAGCCTTTCAAAAAGCGCCATGAAAGCGACGAACACTGAACCCGAACCCGGACTTTTACGAAAATGTCCGGGTTCGGGTCCGTGTCACGGACACCCCAAAATTCGGTACGAACCCGAACTATACAGTTCGGGTTCGCTCATCCCTATTTATAACCACAGGACATTGTTTTCAGTCCTGCATAAAAGAAACCAGACAGATCCATTATGCTTGACCATAGACTTCTATTGTGACAGATCAAAATGGAATGCCTCTTAAAGGCTTCAGTTCTTCATTTTGTTTGGCCATTCCATTATAACTGTTAAAAACAAAACCTATAACAGAATGCCATAACGCAAGTGCGAACCCACCCTAACAGACTTTTGAGTCCAAAAAAAGGATATTCTTGCAGATGCTCTTGTTTCTGGGGCAGCTTTTGTAAAAAAAAAAAACTATGGGGGATACTTATTAATAGTTAAATTGGCATTAAACATATGATTGTATGAACAGTCAGCATGCCTAGAAAGCATTTACAGAGCAAAAGGGCACAACTATCATGGTGGTGTTTCTGTACTACAAACAAGTCCGGGTACCTGTGTGTCCAATTCCTGTCAAAGTGGCTCCCCATTGTTTTGGGGGCAACAAAGGAAAAGTTTGATTGGATGACTATATATGCAACCATAGATAATAAAAAATAAATCTCACAATTATCTTTAGTGTGATATTTTATTTGTGTCTTTACATAAAACACCAGATATTGACCCCAACTGTAATCTCAAGGGCACTGAAGAATATTGATTTCAGTAATGCACTTGGTGTGGGATATAACACTTAATATTATCTGCTCTAGTCTCTGTATCTATGCCTCTGCCTCTCTCATTGCAACTCAAACCCCCTCTCCACCCATTGATAGCTTTCTAGAGTGCATGTAATAGAATGTGAGTCAGTGAGCTGACAGTTAGTCTTTGGCTTACAAGAAGGATTCAAAACCAAATTCAGAATGTTAGTTTAGGAAGGGGAAGGGAAAAGCACTGATGAGTGGAGAAAGAGGAATTTTGTTCTGATAAGCTATATTACAAAATATCTATGCAAAGTTGTTGCAACCAGACATAGACGTATCCAGGATGTGGGCAACAACTGTCACATGCTTTATGCCAAACCATGTTAGGGCTCTTTCACACCTGCGTTCTTTTCTTCCGGCATAGAGTTCCGTCGTCAGGGCTCTATGCCGGAAGAATCCTGATCAGTTTTATCCTAATGCATTCTGAATGGAGTGAAATCCATTCAGGATGCATCAGGATGTCTTCAGTTCCGGACCGGAACGTTTTTTGGCCGGAGAAAATACCGCAGCATGCCGCGCTTTTTGCTCCGGCCAAAAATCCTGAAGACTTGCCGCAAGGCCGGATCCTGAATTAATGCCCATTGAAAGGCATTGATCCGGATCCGGCCTTAAGCTAAACGTCGTTTCGGCGCATTGCCGGATCCGACGTTTAGCTTTTTCTCAATGGTTACCATGGCTGCCGGGACGCTAAAGTCCTGGCAGCCATGGTAAAGTGTAGTGGGGAGCGGGGGAGCAGCATACTTACTGTCCGTGCGGCTCCCGGGGCGCTCCAGAGTGACGTCAGGGCGCCCCAGGCGCATGGATGACGTGATCGCATGGAGTGCTCTGACGTCATTCTGGAGCACCCCGGGAGCCGCACGCACTGTAAGTATACCGCTCCCCCGCTCCCCGCTCCTACTATGGCAACCAGGACTTTAATAGCGTCCTGGCTGCCATAGTAACACTGAAAGCATTTTGAAGACGGATCCGTCTTCAAATGCTTTCAGTACACTTGCGTTTTTCCGGATCCGGCGTGTAATTCCGGCAAGTGGAGTACACGCTGGATCAGGACAACGCAAGTGTGAAGAAGGCCTTAAGCCACAAAGGGCAGTATAATGAAGAGGAAGTAGCACTCTCATGAATTGCCACAATTTTTTAATTAGTCTTTTATAATGTTCTGAGATACTAACTTTTGGATTTTCATTACCTGTAAGCCATAATCATCAACATTAAAAGAAGTAAAAGCTTGAAATAGATTACTCTGTGTGTAATGAATCTATAGAATATAATTTTTAAGTTTAACTTTTTTAATAGAATTATTTAAATAAAAGTTAATTAACTTTTCAAAAACACAGAAATATAGTGGCAAATCTGGGGGAGCTGCTCAACCCCTAACACTGTAGCGTGTTTTTCATTGGGGGAGCAGCCCCACCGCATGTGGACCGCAGCAAACGACTATCCCCAGCAAAAAATATTTTGCATACGGTGGAGGATGTCGGCGCGGTCCACATGCACCACAAAGGCATCCTACACAAAACGGAGCATTGTGCGGATGAAAATATAATCATAAATCACAGAAAAAATGCACCACATGGATATGCCACTGACTATACTGGCTAGTCATAAATGCAGATATTAAAAGCTGAGACTTTTGCCAATATATTCCTGTCAGGAAGATATCGGAGCCCAACATGCACCACGTCACGGTTCTCAGCATGGCAAGGGGTCCTACCACTACGCTACCTATGGTGTGAACAAGGTCTGAGGGTGATGTAATCCAGCTCACAGCCAGGCTTCCACACAACCGCCTAGCAGGACAACTAGTGCAATGTGAACAAAGCCAGACTGTAAGCCACACCCATATCAGACTATGTAATGGAGGCTACCAGGTGCAAAGAGTGTTTGAATGCCAGGTGAAGGCACATACACTACATATAAAACAAGACAAAAACACAGAAATATAGTGGCAAATCTGGGGGAGCTGCTCAACCCCTAACACTGTAGCGTGTTTTTCATTGGGGGAGCAGCCCCACCGCATGTGGACCGCAGCAAACGACTATCCCCAGCAAAAAATATTTTGCATACGGTGGAGGATGTCGGCGCGGTCCACATGCACCACAAAGGCATCCTACACAAAACGGAGCATTGTGCGGATGAAAATATAATCATAAATCACAGAAAAAATGCACCACACGGATATGCCACTGACTATACTGGCTAGTCATAAATGCAGATATTAAAAGCTGAGACTTTTGCCAATATATTCCTGTCAGGAAGATATCGGAGCCCAACATGCACCACGTCACGGTTCTCAGCATGGCAAGGGGTCCTACCACTACGCTACCTATGGTGTGAACAAGGTCTGAGGGTGATGTAATCCAGCTCACAGCCAGGCTTCCACACAACCGCCTAGCAGGACAACTAGTGCAATGTGAACAAAGCCAGACTGTAAGCCACACCCATATCAGACTATGTAATGGAGGCTACCAGGTGCAAAGAGTGTTTGAATGCCAGGTGAAGGCACATACACTACATATAAAACAAGACAAAAACACAGAAATATAGTGGCTAGAGTTGAGCGAACACCTGGATGTTCGGGTTCGAGAAGTTCGGCCGAACATCCCGGAAATGTTCGGGTTCGGGATCCGAACCCGATCCGAACTTCGTCCCGAACCCGAACCCCATTGAAGTCAATGTGGACCCGAACTTTTCGGCACTAAAAAGGCTGTAAAACAGCCCAGGAAAGAGCTAGAGGGCTGCAAAAGGCAGCAACATGTAGGTAAATCCCCTGCAAACAAATGTGGATAGGGAAATGACTAAAAATAAAAATTAAATAAATAAAAATTAACCAAAATCAATTGGAGAGAGGTTCCATAGCAGAGAATCTGGCTTCCCATCACCCACCACTGGAACAGTCCATTCTCAGATATTTAGGCCCCGGCACCCAGGCAGAGGAGAGAGGTCCCGTAACAGAGAATCTGTCTTCATGTCAGCAGAGAATTAGTCTGCATGTCATAGCAGAGAATGAGGCTTCACGTCAGCCACCACTGCAACAGTCCATTGGCATATATTTAGGCCCAGCACCCAGGCAGAGGAGGGAGGTCCCGTAACAGAGAATCTGTCTTCATGTCAGCAGAGAATTAGTCTGCATGTCATAGCAGAGAATGAGGCTTCACGTCAGCCACCACTGCAACAGTCCATTGGCATATATTTAGGCCCAGCACACACACAGGCAGAGGAGAGAGGTCCCGTAACAGAGAATCTGGCTTCATGTCAGCAGAGAATCAGTCTGCATGTCATAGCAGAGAATGAGGCTTCACGTCAGCCACCACTGCAACAGTCCATTGGCATATATTTAGGCCCAGCACACACACAGGCAGAGGAGAGAGGTCCCGTAACAGAGGATCTGGCTTCATGTCAGCAGAGAATCAGTCTGCATGTCATAGCAGAGAATCAGGCTTCACGTCAGCCACCACTGCAACAGTCCATTGTCATAAATTTAGGCCCAGCACCCAGGCAGAGGAGAGAGGTCCCGTAACAGACAATCTGGCTTCATGTCAGCAGAGAATTAGTCTGCATGTCATAGCAGAGAATGAGGCTTCACGTCAGCCACCACTGCAACAGTCCATTGGCATATATTTAGGCCTAGCACACAGGCAGAGGAGAGAGGTCCCGTAACAGACAATCTGGCTTCATGTCAGCAGAGAATCAGTCTGCATGTCATAGCAGAGAATGAGGCTTCACGTCACCCACCACTGCAACAGTCCATTGGCATATATTTAGGCCTAGCACACAGGCAGAGCAGAGAGGTCCCGTAACAGACAATCTGGCTTCATGACAGCAGAGAATCAGTCTGCATGTCATAGCAGAGAATGAGGCTTCACGTCACCCACCACTGCAACAGTCCATTGGCATATATTTAGGCCTAGCACACAGGCAGAGCAGAGAGGTCCCGTAACAGACGATCTGGCTTCATGTCAGCAGAGAATCAGTCTGCATGTCATAGCAGAGAATGAGGCTTCACGTCAGCCACCACTGCAACAGTCCATTGGCATATATTTAGGCCTAGCACACAGGCAGAGGAGAGAGGTCCCGTAACAGACAATCTGGCTTCATGTCAGCAGAGAATCAGTCTGCATGTCATAGCAGAGAATGAGGCTTCACGTCAGCCACCACTGCAACAGTCCATTGGCATATATTTAGGCCCAGCACCCAGGCAGAGGAGGGAGGTCCCGTAACAGACAATCTGGCTTCATGTCAGCAGAGAATCAGTCTGCATGTCATAGCAGAGAATGAGGCTTCACGTCACCCACCACTGCAACAGTCCATTGGCATATATTTAGGCCCAGCACCCAGGCAGAGGAGGGAGGTCCCGTAACAGAGGATCTGGCTTCATGTCAGCAGAGAATCAGTCTGCATGTCATAGCAGAGAATCAGGCTTCACGTCAGCCACCACTGCAACAGTCCATTGTCATAAATTTAGGCCCAGCACCCAGGCAGAGGAGAGAGGTCCCGTAACAGACAATCTGGCTTCATGTCAGCAGAGAATTAGTCTGCATGTCATAGCAGAGAATGAGGCTTCACGTCAGCCACCACTGCAACAGTCCATTGGCATATATTTAGGCCTAGCACACAGGCAGAGGAGAGAGGTCCCGTAACAGACAATCTGGCTTCATGTCAGCAGAGAATCAGTCTGCATGTCATAGCAGAGAATGAGGCTTCACGTCACCCACCACTGCAACAGTCCATTGGCATATATTTAGGCCTAGCACACAGGCAGAGCAGAGAGGTCCCGTAACAGACAATCTGGCTTCATGACAGCAGAGAATCAGTCTGCATGTCATAGCAGAGAATGAGGCTTCACGTCACCCACCACTGCAACAGTCCATTGGCATATATTTAGGCCTAGCACACAGGCAGAGCAGAGAGGTCCCGTAACAGACGATCTGGCTTCATGTCAGCAGAGAATCAGTCTGCATGTCATAGCAGAGAATGAGGCTTCACGTCAGCCACCACTGCAACAGTCCATTGGCATATATTTAGGCCTAGCACACAGGCAGAGGAGAGAGGTCCCGTAACAGACAATCTGGCTTCATGTCAGCAGAGAATCAGTCTGCATGTCATAGCAGAGAATGAGGCTTCACGTCAGCCACCACTGCAACAGTCCATTGGCATATATTTAGGCCCAGCACCCAGGCAGAGGAGGGAGGTCCCGTAACAGACAATCTGGCTTCATGTCAGCAGAGAATCAGTCTGCATGTCATAGCAGAGAATGAGGCTTCACGTCACCCACCACTGCAACAGTCCATTGGCATATATTTAGGCCCAGCACCCAGGCAGAGGAGGGAGGTCCCGTAACAGAGAATCTGTCTTCATGTCAGCAGAGAATTAGTCTGCATGTCATAGCAGAGAATCAGGCTTCACGTCACCCACCACTGCAACAGTCCATTGGCATATATTTAGGCCCAGCACCCAGGCAGAGGAGGGAGGTCCCGTAACAGAGAATCTGTCTTCATGTCAGCAGAGAATTAGTCTGCATGTCATAGCAGAGAATGAGGCTTCACGTCAGCCACCACTGCAACAGTCCATTGGCATATATTTAGGCCCAGCACACACACAGGCAGAGGAGAGAGGTCCCGTAACAGAGAATCTGTCTTCATGTCAGCAGAGAATTAGTCTGCATGTCATAGCAGAGAATGAGGCTTCACGTCAGCCACCACTGCAACAGTCCATTGGCATATATTTAGGCCCAGCACACACACAGGCAGAGGAGAGAGGTCCCGTAACAGACAATCTGGCTTCATGTCAGCAGAGAATTAGTCTGCATGTCATAGCAGAGAATGAGGCTTCACGTCACCCACCACTGCAACAGTCCATTGGCATATATTTAGGCCCAGCACCCAGGCAGAGGAGGGAGGTCCCGTAACAGAGAATCTGTCTTCATGTCAGCAGAGAATTAGTCTTCATGTCATAGCAGAGAATGAGGCTTCACGTCAGCCACCACTGCAACAGTCCATTGGCATATATTTAGGCCCAGCACACACACAGGCAGAGGAGAGAGGTCCCGTAACAGAGGATCTGGCTTCATGTCAGCAGAGAATCAGTCTGCATGTCATAGCAGAGAATCAGGCTTCACGTCAGCCACCACTGCAACAGTCCATTGTCATAAATTTAGGCCCAGCACCCAGGCAGAGGAGAGAGGTCCCGTAACAGAGAATCTGGCTTCATGTCAGCAGAGAATCAGTCTTCATATCATAGCAGAGAATCAGGCTTCACGTCACCCACCACTGTAAGAGTCAATTTTCATAAATTTAGGCCCAGAACCCAGGCAGAGGAGAAAGGTCCCGTAACAGACAATCTGGCTTCATGTCAGCAGAGAATCAGTCTTCATATCATAGCAGAGAATCAGGCTTCACGTCACCCACCACTGTAAGAGTCAATTTTCATAAATTTAGGCCCAGAACCCAGGCAGAGGAGAAAGGTCCCGTAACAGACAATCTGGCTTCATGTCAGCAGAGAATCAGTCTTCATATCATAGCAGAGAATCAGGCTTCACGTCACCCACCACTGTAAGAGTCAATTTTCATAAATTTAGGCCCAGAACCCAGGCAGAGGAGAAAGGTCCCGTAACAGACAATCTGGCTTCATGTCAGCAGAGAATCAGTCTTCATATCATAGCAGAGAATCAGGCTTCACGTCACCCACCACTGTAAGAGTCAATTTTCATAAATTTAGGCCCAGAACCCAGGCAGAGGAGAAAGGTCCCGTAACAGACAATCTGGCTTCATGTCAGCAGAGAATCAGTCTTCATATCATAGCAGAGAATCAGGCTTCACGTCACCCACCACTGTAAGAGTCAATTTTCATAAATTTAGGCCCAGAACCCAGGCAGAGGAGAAAGGTCCCGTAACAGACAATCTGGCTTCATGTCAGCAGAGAATCAGTCTTCATATCATAGCAGAGAATCAGGCTTCACGTCACCCACCACTGCAACAGTCCATTGGCATATATTTAGGCCTAGCACACAGGCAGAGCAGAGAGGTCCCGTAACAGACAATCTGGCTTCATGACAGCAGAGAATCAGTCTGCATGTCATAGCAGAGAATCAGGCTTCACGTCAGCCACCACTGCAACAGTCCATTGTCATAAATTTAGGCCCAGCACCCAGGCAGAGGAGAGAGGTCCCGTAACAGACAATCTGGCTTCATGTCAGCAGAGAATTAGTCTGCATGTCATAGCAGAGAATCAGGCTTCATGTCAGCCACCACTGCAACAGTCCATTGGCATATATTTAGGCCTAGCACACAGGCAGAGGAGAGGTTCATTCAACTTTGGGTAGCATCGCAATATAATGGTAAAATGAAAATAAAAATAGGATTGAATGAGGAAGTGCCCTGGAGTCCAATAATATATGGTTATGGGGAGGTAGTTAATGTCTAATCTGGACAAGGGACGGACAGGTCCTGTGGGATCCATGCCTGGTTCATTTTTATGAACGTCAGCTTGTCCACATTGGCTGTAGACAGGCGGCTGCGTTTGTCTGTAATGACGCCCCCTGCCGTGCTGAATACACGTTCAGACAAAACGCTGGCTGCCGGGCAGGCCAGCACCTCCAAGGCATAAAAGGCTAGCTCTGGCCACGTGGACAATTTAGAGACCCAGAAGTTGAATGGGGCCGAACCATCAGTCAGTACGTGGAGGGGTGTGCACACGTACTGTTCCACCATGTTAGTGAAATGTTGCCTCCTGCTAACACGTTGCGTATCAGGTGGTGGTGCAGTTAGCTGTGGCGTGTTGACAAAAGTTTTCCACATCTCTGCCATGCTAACCCTGCCCTCAGAGGAGCTGGCCGTGACACAGCTGCCTTGGCGACCTCTTGCTCCTCCTCTGCCTTGGCCTTGGGCTTCCACTTGTTCCCCTGTGACATTTGGGAATGCTCTCAGTAGCGCGTCTACCAACGTGCGCTTGTACTCGCGCATCTTCCTATCACGCTCCAGTGCAGGAAGTAAGGTGGGCACATTGTCTTTGTAGCGTGGATCCAGCAGGGTGGCAACCCAGTAGTCCGCACAGGTTAAAATGTGGGCAACTCTGCTGTCGTTGCGCAGGCACTGCAGCATGTAGTCGCTCATGTGTGCCAGGCTGCCCAGGGATAAGGACAAGCTGTCCTCTGTGGGAGGCGTATCGTCATCGTCCTGCCTTTCCCCCCAGCCACGCACCAGTGATGGACCCGAGCTGCGTTGGGTGCCACCCCGCTGTGACCATGCTTCATCCTCATCCTCCTCCACCTCCTCCTCATCCTCGTCCTCCTCGTCCTCCAGTAGTGGGCCCTGGCTGGCCACATTTGTACCTGGCCTCTGCTGTTGCCAAAAACCTCCCTCTGAGTCACTTCGAAGAGACTGGCCTGAAAGTGCTAAAAATGACCCCTCTTCCTCCTCCTCCTCCTCCTCCTCCTGGGCCACCTCCTCTTCCATCATCGCCCTAAGTGTTTTCTCAAGGAGACATAGAAGTGGTATTGTAACGCTGATAACGGTGTCATCGCCACTGGCCATGTTGGTGGAGTACTCGAAACAGCGCAACAGGGCACACAGGTCTCGCATGGAGGCCCAGTCATTGGTGGTGAAGTGGTGCTGTTCTGTAGTGCGACTGACCCGTGCGTGCTGCAGCTGAAACTCCACTATGGCCTGCTGCTGCTCGCACAGTCTGTCCAGCATGTGCAAGGTGGAGTTCCACCTGGTGGGCACGTCGCATATGAGGCGGTGAGCGGGAAGGCCGAAGTTACGCTGTAGCGCAGACAGGCGAGCAGCAGCAGGATGTGAACGCCGGAAGCGCGAACAGACGGCCCGCACTTTATGCAGCAGCTCTGACATGTCGGGGTAGTTGTGAATGAACTTCTGCACCACCAAATTCAGCACATGCGCCAAGCAAGGGATGTGCGTCAAATTGGCTAGTCCCAGAGCTGCAACGAGATTTCGCCCATTATCACACACCACCAGGCCGGGCTTGAGGCTCACCGGCAGCAACCACTCGTCGGTCTGTTGTTCTATACCCCGTTCTATACCTGTGCGGTGTGGGGCCTGTCCCCCAAACATATGAGTTTCAGAATGGCCTGCTGACGTTTACCCCGGGCTGTGCTGAAGTTGGTGGTGAAGGTGTGTGGCTGACTGGATGAGCAGGTGGAAGAAGAGGAGGAGGAAGCCGAGAAGGAGGAGGTGGCAACAGGAGGCAAAGAATGTTGCCCTGCGATCCTTGGCGGCGGAAGGACGTGCGCCAAACAGCTCTCCGCCTGGGGCCCAGCTGCCACTACATTTACCCAGTGTGCAGTTAGGGAGATATAGCGTCCCTGGCCGTGCTTACTGGTCCACGTATCTGTGGTTAGGTGGACCTTGCCACAGATGGCGTTGCGCAGTGCACACTTGATTTTATCGGATACTTGGTTGTGCAGGGAAGGCACGGCTCTCTTGGAGAAGTAGTGCCGGCTGGGAACAACATACTGTGGGACAGCAAGCGACATGAGCTGTTTGAAGCTGTCTGTGTCCACCAGCCTAAATGACAGCATTTCATAGGCCAGTAGTTTAGAAATGCTGGCATTCAGGGCCAGGGATCGAGGGTGGCTAGGTGGGAATTTACGCTTTCTATCAAATGTTTGTGAGATGGAGAGCTGAACGCTGGCGTGTGACATGGTTGAGACGCTTGGTGACGGAGGTGGTGGTGGTGGTGTTGGTGGTACATCCCCTGTTTGCTGGGCGGCAGGTGCCAACGTTCCTCCAGAGGCGGAGGAAGAGGCCGAGGCGGCAGCAGCAGAATAGGCCGAGGCGGCAGCAGCAGAAGAGGTAGCAGGGGGAGCCTGAGTGACTTCCTTGGTTTTAAGGTGTTTACTCCACTGCAGTTCATGCTTTGCATGCAGGTGCCTGGTCATGCAGGTTGTGCTCAGGTTCAGAACGTTAATGCCTCGCTTCAGGCTCTGATGGCACAGCGTGCAAACCACTCGGGTCTTGTCGTCAGCACATTGTTTGAAGAAGTGCCATGCCAGGGAACTCCTTGAAGCTGCCTTTGGGGTGCTCGGTCCCAGATGGCGGCGGTCAGTAGCAGGCGGAGTCTCTTGGCGGCGGGTGTTCTGCTTTTGCCCACTGCTCCCTCTTTTGCTACGCTGTTGGCTCGGTCTCACCACTGCCTCTTCCTCCGAACTGTGAAAGTCAGTGGCACGACCTTCATTCCATGTGGGGTCTAGGACCTCATCGTCCCCTGCATCGTCTTCCACCCAGTCTTGATCCCTGACCTCCTGTTCAGTCTGCACACTGCAGAAAGACGCAGCAGTTGGCACCTGTGTTTCGTCATCATCAGAGACATGCTGAGGTGGTATTCCCATGTCCTCATCATCAGGAAACATAAGTGGTTGTGCGTCAGTGCATTCTATGTCTTTCACCGCTGGGGAAGGGCTAGGTGGATGCCCTTGGGAAACCCTGCCAGCGGAGTCTTCAAACAGCATAAGAGACTGCTGCATAACTTGAGGCTGAGACAGTTTCCCTGGTATGCATGGGGGTGATGTGACAGACTGATGGGGTTGGTTTTCAGGCGCCATCTGTGCGCTTTCTGCAGAAGACTGGGTGGGAGATAATGTGAACGTGCTGGATCCACTGTCGGCCACCCAATTGACTAATGCCTGTACCTGCTCAGGCCTTACCATCCTTAGAACGGCATTGGGCCCCACCATATATCGCTGTAAATTCTGGCGGCTACTGGGACCTGAGGTAGTTGGTACACTAGGACGTGTGGATGTGGCAGAACGGCCACGTCCTCTCCCAGCACCAGAGGGTCCACTAACACCACCACGACCATGTCCACGTCCGCGTCCCTTACTAGATGTTTTTCTCATTGTTATGGTTCACCACAACAACAAATATATTATTTGGCCCAATGTATTGTATTCAAATTCAGCGGGATATAAATTTGAGGCCTAGTATTTAGGCGCTGGGTGACCGGTATGGATTTAGTGACAGAATTAGACTTGGAAATGCACAGAAGCGTGTGTGTGAAGTTATTCTGAATGACCCTATGTGCACCTTCAATATGATCTACCCTTTTAGGGATAGATTTCAAATAGCTCTGATATAGCAGAAACGACTAAATTATGAAATTGCTAAATTGGGAATTGTATTTCAACCCAGAACAAAAAATGTGCTTTGACGGACACTAAATAACTTTCCCAGCCACAACAGGACAGCGGTAACGAGAGATTTAGCGGGATATAAATTTGAGGCCTAGTATTTAGGCGCTGGGTGACAGGTATGGGTTTAGTGACAGAATTAGATTTGGAAATGCACAGTAGCGGGTGTGTGAAGTTATTCTGAATGACCCTATGTGCACCTTGAATATTATATACCCTTTTAGGGATAGATTTCAAATAGCTCTGATATAGCAGAAACCACTAAATTATGAAATTGCTAAATTGGGAATTGTATTTCAACCCAGAACAAGAAATGTGCTTGAACGGACACTAAATAACTCGCCCAGCTACAGCACTAAGGACAGATTTAGCGGGATATAAATTTGAGGCCTAGTATTTAGGCGCTGCGTGACAGGTATGGGTTTAGTGCCAGAATTAGACTTGGAAATACACAGTAGCGGGTGTGTGTGAAGTTATTCTGAATGACCCAATGTGCACCTTGAATATTATATACCCTTTTAGGGATAGATTTCAAATAGCTCTGATATAGCAGAAACCACTAAATTATGAAATTGCTAAATTGGGAATTGTATTTCAACCCAGAACAAGAAATGTGCTTGAACGGACACTAAATAACTCGCCCAGCTACAGCACTAAGGACAGATTTAGCGGGATATAAATTTGAGGCCTAGTATTTAGGCGCTGGGTGACAGGTATGGGTTTAGTGCCAGAATTAGACTTGGAAATACACAGTAGCGGGTGTGTGTGAAGTTATTCTGAATGACCCAATGTGCACCTTGAATATTATATACCCTTTTAGGGATAGATTTCAAATAGCTCTGATATAGCAGAAACCACTAAATTATGAAATTGCTAAATTGGGAATTGTATTTCAACCCAGAACAAGAAATGTGCTTGAACGGACACTAAATAACTCGCCCAGCTACAGCACTAAGGACAGATTTAGCGGGATATAAATTTGAGGCCTAGTATTTAGGCGCTGGGTGACAGGTATGGGTTTAGTGCCAGAATTAGACTTGGAAATACACAGTAGCGGGTGTGTGTGAAGTTATTCTGAATGACCCAATGTGCACCTTGAATATTATATACCCTTTTAGGGATAGATTTCAAATAGCTCTGATATAGCAGAAACCACTAAATTATGAAATTGCTAAATTGGGAATTGTATTTCAACCCAGAACAAGAAATGTGCTTGAACGGACACTAAATAACTCGCCCAGCTACAGCACTAAGGACAGATTTAGCGGGATATAAATTTGAGGCCTAGTATTTAGGCGCTGGGTGACAGGTATGGGTTTAGTGCCAGAATTAGACTTGGAAATACACAGTAGCGGGTGTGTGTGAAGTTATTCTGAATGACCCAATGTGCACCTTGAATATTATATACCCTTTTAGGGATAGATTTCAAATAGCTCTGATATAGCAGAAACCACTAAATTATGAAATTGCTAAATTGGGAATTGTATTTCAACCCAGAACAAGAAATGTGCTTGAACGGACACTAAATAACTCGCCCAGCTACAGCACTAAGGGACAGATTTAGCGGGATATAAATTTGAGGCCTAGTATTTAGGCGCTGGGTGACAGGTATGGGTTTAGTGCCAGAATTAGACTTGGAAATACACAGTAGCGGGTGTGTGTGAAGTTATTCTGAATGACCCAATGTGCACCTTGAATATTATATACCCTTTTAGGGATAGATTTCAAATAGCTCTGATATAGCAGAAACCACTAAATTATGAAATTGCTAAATTGGGAATTGTATTTCAACCCAGAACAAGAAATGTGCTTGAACGGACACTAAATAACTCGCCCAGCTACAGCACTAAGGACAGATTTAGCGGGATATAAATTTGAGGCCTAGTATTTAGGCGCTGGGTGACAGGTATGGGTTTAGTGCCAGAATTAGACTTGGAAATACACAGTAGCGGGTGTGTGTGAAGTTATTCTGAATGACCCAATGTGCACCTTGAATATTATATACCCTTTTAGGGATAGATTTCAAATAGCTCTGATATAGCAGAAACCACTAAATTATGAAATTGCTAAATTGGGAATTGTATTTCAACCCAGAACAAGAAATGTGCTTGAACGGACACTAAATAACTCGCCCAGCTACAGCACTAAGGACAGATTTAGCGGGATATAAATTTGAGGCCTAGTATTTAGGCGCTGGGTGACAGGTATGGGTTTAGTGCCAGAATTAGACTTGGAAATACACAGTAGCGGGTGTGTGTGAAGTTATTCTGAATGACCCAATGTGCACCTTGAATATTATATACCCTTTTAGGGATAGATTTCAAATAGCTCTGATATAGCAGAAACCACTAAATTATGAAATTGCTAAATTGGGAATTGTATTTCAACCCAGAACAAGAAATGTGCTTGAACGGACACTAAATAACTCGCCCAGCTACAGCACTAAGGACAGATTTAGCGGGATATAAATTTGAGGCCTAGTATTTAGGCGCTGGGTGACAGGTATGGGTTTAGTGCCAGAATTAGACTTGGAAATACACAGTAGCGGGTGTGTGTGAAGTTATTCTGAATGACCCAATGTGCACCTTGAATATTATATACCCTTTTAGGGATAGATTTCAAATAGCTCTGATATAGCAGAAACCACTAAATTATGAAATTGCTAAATTGGGAATTGTATTTCAACCCAGAACAAGAAATGTGCTTGAACGGACACTAAATAACTCGCCCAGCTACAGCACTAAGGACAGATTTAGCGGGATATAAATTTGAGGCCTAGTATTTAGGCGCTGGGTGACAGGTATGGGTTTAGTGCCAGAATTAGACTTGGAAATACACAGTAGCGGGTGTGTGTGAAGTTATTCTGAATGACCCAATGTGCACCTTGAATATTATATACCCTTTTAGGGATAGATTTCAAATAGCTCTGATATAGCAGAAACCACTAAATTATGAAATTGCTAAATTGGGAATTGTATTTCAACCCAGAACAAGAAATGTGCTTGAACGGACACTAAATAACTCGCCCAGCTACAGCACTAAGGACAGATTTAGCGGGATATAAATTTGAGGCCTAGTATTTAGGCGCTGGGTGACAGGTATGGGTTTAGTGCCAGAATTAGACTTGGAAATACACAGTAGCGGGTGTGTGTGAAGTTATTCTGAATGACCCAATGTGCACCTTGAATATTATATACCCTTTTAGGGATAGATTTCAAATAGCTCTGATATAGCAGAAACCACTAAATTATGAAATTGCTAAATTGGGAATTGTATTTCAACCCAGAACAAGAAATGTGCTTGAACGGACACTAAATAACTCGCCCAGCTACAGCACTAAGGACAGATTTAGCGGGATATAAATTTGAGGCCTAGTATTTAGGCGCTGGGTGACAGGTATGGGTTTAGTGCCAGAATTAGACTTGGAAATACACAGTAGCGGGTGTGTGTGAAGTTATTCTGAATGACCCAATGTGCACCTTGAATATTATATACCCTTTTAGGGATAGATTTCAAATAGCTCTGATATAGCAGAAACCACTAAATTATGAAATTGCTAAATTGGGAATTGTATTTCAACCCAGAACAAGAAATGTGCTTGAACGGACACTAAATAACTCGCCCAGCTACAGCACTAAGGACAGATTTAGCGGGATATAAATTTGAGGCCTAGTATTTA
Source organism: Bufo gargarizans (assembly GCF_014858855.1). NCBI lineage: Eukaryota > Metazoa > Chordata > Amphibia > Anura > Bufonidae > Bufo > Bufo gargarizans. The sequence continues at coordinate 138,390,546 of NC_058082.1, read as the reverse complement.
GGCGCTGGGTGACAGGTATGGGTTTAGTGCCAGAATTAGACTTGGAAATACACAGTAGCGGGTGTGTGTGAAGTTATTCTGAATGACCCAATGTGCACCTTGAATATTATATACCCTTTTAGGGATAGATTTCAAATAGCTCTGATATAGCAGAAACCACTAAATTATGAAATTGCTAAATTGGGAATTGTATTTCAACCCAGAACAAGAAATGTGCTTGAACGGACACTAAATAACTCGCCCAGCTACAGCACTAGGGACAGATTTAGCGGGATATAAATTTGAGGCCTAGTATTTAGGCGCTGGGTGACAGGTATGGGTTTAGTGCCAGAATTAGACTTGGAAATACACAGTAGCGGGTGTGTGTGAAGTTATTCTGAATGACCCAATGTGCACCTTGAATATTATATACCCTTTTAGGGATAGATTTCAAATAGCTCTGATATAGCAGAAACCACTAAATTATGAAATTGCTAAATTGGGAATTGTATTTCAACCCAGAACAAGAAATGTGCTTGAACGGACACTAAATAACTCGCCCAGCTACAGCACTAAGGACAGATTTAGCGGGATATAAATTTGAGGCCTAGTATTTAGGCGCTGGGTGACAGGTATGGGTTTAGTGCCAGAATTAGACTTGGAAATACACAGTAGCGGGTGTGTGTGAAGTTATTCTGAATGACCCAATGTGCACCTTGAATATTATATACCCTTTTAGGGATAGATTTCAAATAGCTCTGATATAGCAGAAACCACTAAATTATGAAATTGCTAAATTGGGAATTGTATTTCAACCCAGAACAAGAAATGTGCTTGAACGGACACTAAATAACTCGCCCAGCTACAGCACTAAGGACAGATTTAGCGGGATATAAATTTGAGGCCTAGTATTTAGGCGCTGGGTGACAGGTATGGGTTTAGTGCCAGAATTAGACTTGGAAATACACAGTAGCGGGTGTGTGTGAAGTTATTCTGAATGACCCAATGTGCACCTTGAATATTATATACCCTTTTAGGGATAGATTTCAAATAGCTCTGATATAGCAGAAACCACTAAATTATGAAATTGCTAAATTGGGAATTGTATTTCAACCCAGAACAAGAAATGTGCTTGAACGGACACTAAATAACTCGCCCAGCTACAGCACTAAGGACAGATTTAGCGGGATATAAATTTGAGGCCTAGTATTTAGGCGCTGGGTGACAGGTATGGGTTTAGTGCCAGAATTAGACTTGGAAATACACAGTAGCGGGTGTGTGTGAAGTTATTCTGAATGACCCAATGTGCACCTTGAATATTATATACCCTTTTAGGGATAGATTTCAAATAGCTCTGATATAGCAGAAACCACTAAATTATGAAATTGCTAATTTGGGAATTGTATTTCAACCCAGAACAAGAAATGTGCTTGAACGGACACTAAATAACTCGCCCAGCTACAGCACTAAGGACAGATTTAGCGGGATATAAATTTGAGGCCTAGTATTTAGGCGCTGGGTGACAGGTATGGGTTTAGTGCCAGAATTAGACTTGGAAATACACAGTAGCGGGTGTGTGTGAAGTTATTCTGAATGACCCAATGTGCACCTTGAATATTATATACCCTTTTAGGGATAGATTTCAAATAGCTCTGATATAGCAGAAACCACTAAATTATGAAATTGCTAAATTGGGAATTGTATTTCAACCCAGAACAAGAAATGTGCTTGAACGGACACTAAATAACTCGCCCAGCTACAGCACTAAGGACAGATTTAGCGGGATATAAATTTGAGGCCTAGTATTTAGGCGCTGGGTGACAGGTATGGGTTTAGTGCCAGAATTAGACTTGGAAATACACAGTAGCGGGTGTGTGTGAAGTTATTCTGAATGACCCAATGTGCACCTTGAATATTATATACCCTTTTAGGGATAGATTTCAAATAGCTCTGATATAGCAGAAACCACTAAATTATGAAATTGCTAAATTGGGAATTGTATTTCAACCCAGAACAAGAAATGTGCTTGAACGGACACTAAATAACTCGCCCAGCTACAGCACTAGGGACAGATTTAGCGGGATATAAATTTGAGGCCTAGTATTTAGGCGCTGGGTGACAGGTATGGGTTTAGTGCCAGAATTAGACTTGGAAATACACAGTAGCGGGTGTGTGTGAAGTTATTCTGAATGACCCAATGTGTACCTTGAATATTATATACCCTTTTAGGGATAGATTTCAAATAGCTCTGATATAGCAGAAACCACTAAATTATGAAATTGCTAAATTGGGAATTGTATTTCAACCCAGAACAAGAAATGTGCTTGAACGGACACTAAATAACTCGCCCAGCTACAGCACTAGGGACAGATTTAGCGGGATATAAATTTGAGGCCTAGTATTTAGGCGCTGCGTGACAGGTATGGGTTTAGTGACAGAATTAGACTTGGAAATACACAGTAGCGGGTGTGTGTGAAGTTATTCTGAATGACCCAATGTGCACCTTGAATATTATATACCCTTTTAGGGATAGATTTCAAATAGCTCTGATATAGCAGAAACCACTAAATTATGAAATTGCTAAATTGGGAATTGTATTTCAACCCAGAACAAGAAATGTGCTTGAACGGACACTAAATAACTCGCCCAGCTACAGCACTAGGGACAGATTTAGCGGGATATAAATTTGAGGCCTAGTATTTAGGCGCTGCGTGACAGGTATGGGTTTAGTGACAGAATTAGACTTGGAAATACACAGTAGCGGGTGTGTGTGAAGTTATTCTGAATGACCCAATGTGCACCTTGAATATTATATACCCTTTTAGGGATAGATTTCAAATAGCTCTGATATAGCAGAAACCACTAAATTATGAAATTGCTAAATTGGGAATTGTATTTCAACCCAGAACAAGAAATGTGCTTGAACGGACACTAAATAACTCGCCCAGCTACAGCACTAGGGACAGATTTAGCTGGATATAAATTTGAGGCCTAGTATTTAGGCGCTGGGTGACCGGTATGGATTTAGTGACAGAATTAGACTGGGATATGGCCAAAAAATAAACAGACTATTGCTGGTTAAATGCACTTGGTGTGACAGCTTCACCCTGATGTAGGCTTTAGCCAAAAAACAACCACACCATTGAGGGTTAAATGCACTTGGTGACAGGCGCAGCTTGCCCCTGATTTAGTATATGGCCAAAAAATGAACAGACTATTGCTGGTTAAATGCACTTGGTGTGACAGCTTCACCCTGATGTAGGCTTTAGCCAAAAAACAACCACACCATTGAGGGTTAAATGCACTTGGTGACAGGCGCAGCTTGCCCCTGATTTTGTATATGGCCAAAAAATGAACAGACTATTGCTGGTTAAATGCACTTGGTGTGACAGCTTCACCCTGATGTAGGCTTTAGCCAAAAAACAACCACACCATTGAGGGTTAAATGCACTTGGTCGCAGCTTGTGCTGGCGCACCACAAGACACAAAATGGCCGCCGATCACCCCAGAAAAATGTGACTGACAAACGGTCTGTGCAGCCTAAAAACAGTGAGCAATTGAGGATCAGCAGCTCAATGATCCACAGCTGCAGATCGATCAGTTAATCAAGTCCTTTGGAGGAGTTAATCTGCCTAATCTCGCCCTACTGTCGCAGCCGCAACCTCTCCCTACGCTAATCAGAGCAGAGTGACGGGCGGCGCTATGTGACTCCAGCTTAAATAGAGGCTGGGTCACATGGTGCTCTGGCCAATCACAGCCATGCCAATAGTAGGCATGGCTGTGATGGCCTCTTGGGGCAAGTAGTATGACGCTTGTTGATTGGCTGCTTTGCAGCCTTTCAAAAAGCGCCAAGAAAGCGTCACAAAAGCGCGAAGAAAGCGACGAACACCGAACCCGAACCCGGACTTTTACGAAAATGTCCGGGTTCGGGTCCGTGTCACGGACACCCCAAAATTCGGTACGAACCCGAACTATACAGTTCGAGTTCGCTCATCCCTAATAGTGGCAAATCTGGGGGAGCTGCTCAACCCCTAACACTGTAGCGTGTTTTTCATTGGGGGAGCAGCCCCACCGCATGTGGACCGCAGCAAACGACTATCCCCAGCAAAAAATATTTTGCATACGGTGGAGGATGTCGGCGCGGTCCACATGCACCACAAAGGCATCCTACACAAAACGGAGCATTGTGCGGATGAAAATATAATCATAAATCACAGAAAAAATGCACCACACGGATATGCCACTGACTATACTGGCTAGTCATAAATGCAGATATTAAAAGCTGAGACTTTTGCCAATATATTCCTGTCAGGAAGATATCGGAGCCCAACATGCACCACGTCACGGTTCTCAGCATGGCAAGGGGTCCTACCACTACGCTACCTATGGTGTGAACAAGGTCTGAGGGTGATGTAATCCAGCTCACAGCCAGGCTTCCACACAACCGCCTAGCAGGACAACTAGTGCAATGTGAACAAAGCCAGACTGTAAGCCACACCCATATCAGACTATGTAATGGAGGCTACCAGGTGCAAAGAGTGTTTGAATGCCAGGTGAAGGCACATACACTACATATAAAACAAGACAAAAACACAGAAATATAGTGGCAAATCTGGGGGAGCTGCTCAACCCCTAACACTGTAGCGTGTTTTTCATTGGGGGAGCAGCCCCACCGCATGTGGACCGCAGCAAACGACTATCCCCAGCAAAAAATATTTTGCATACGGTGGAGGATGTCGGCGCGGTCCACATGCACCACAAAGGCATCCTACACAAAACGGAGCATTGTGCGGATGAAAATATAATCATAAATCACAGAAAAAATGCACCACACGGATATGCCACTGACTATACTGGCTAGTCATAAATGCAGATATTAAAAGCTGAGACTTTTGCCAATATATTCCTGTCAGGAAGATATCGGAGCCCAACATGCACCACGTCACGGTTCTCAGCATGGCAAGGGGTCCTACCACTACGCTACCTATGGTGTGAACAAGGTCTGAGGGTGATGTAATCCAGCTCACAGCCAGGCTTCCACACAACCGCCTAGCAGGACAACTAGTGCAATGTGAACAAAGCCAGACTGTAAGCCACACCCATATCAGACTATGTAATGGAGGCTACCAGGTGCAAAGAGTGTTTGAATGCCAGGTGAAGGCACATACACTACATATAAAACAAGACAAAAACACAGAAATATAGTGACAAATCTTTGTTCACATTGCACTAGTTGTCCTGCTAGGCGGTTGTGTGGAAGCCTGGCTGTGAGCTGGATTACATCACCCTCAGACCTTGTTCACACCATAGGTAGCGTAGTGGTAGGACCCCTTGCCATGCTGAGAACCGTGACGTGGTGCATGTTGGGCTCCGATATCTTCCTGACAGGAATATATTGGCAAAAGTCTCAGCTTTTAATATCTGCATTTATGACTAGCCAGTATAGTCAGTGGCATATCCGTGTGGTGCATTTTTTCTGTGATTTATGATTATATTTTCATCCGCACAATGCTCCGTTTTGTGTAGGATGCCTTTGTGGTGCATGTGGACCGCGCCGACATCCTCCACCGTATGCAAAATATTTTTTGCTGGGGATAGTCGTTTGCTGCGGTCCACATGCGGTGGGGCTGCTCCCCCAATGAAAAACACGCTACAGTGTTAGGGGTTGAGCAGCTCCCCCAGATTTGCCACTATATTTCTGTGTTTTTGTCTTGTTTTATATGTAGTGTATGTGCCTTCACCTGGCATTCAAACACTCTTTGCACCTGGTAGCCTCCATTACATAGTCTGATATGGGTGTGGCTTACAGTCTGGCTTTGTTCACATTGCACTAGTTGTCCTGCTAGGCGGTTGTGTGGAAGCCTGGCTGTGAGCTGGATTACATCACCCTCAGACCTTGTTCACACCATAGGTAGCGTAGTGGTAGGACCCCTTGCCATGCTGAGAACCGTGACGTGGTGCATGTTGGGCTCCGATATCTTCCTGACAGGAATATATTGGCAAAAGTCTCAGCTTTTAATATCTGCATTTATGACTAGCCAGTATAGTCAGTGGCATATCCGTGTGGTGCATTTTTTCTGTGATTTATGATTATATTTTCATCCGCACAATGCTCCGTTTTGTGTAGGATGCCTTTGTGGTGCATGTGGACCGCGCCGACATCCTCCACCGTATGCAAAATATTTTTTGCTGGGGATAGTCGTTTGCTGCGGTCCACATGCGGTGGGGCTGCTCCCCCAATGAAAAACACGCTACAGTGTTAGGGGTTGAGCAGCTCCCCCAGATTTGCCACTATATTTCTGTGTTTTTGTCTTGTTTTATATGTAGTGTATGTGCCTTCACCTGGCATTCAAACACTCTTTGCACCTGGTAGCCTCCATTACATAGTCTGATATGGGTGTGGCTTACAGTCTGGCTTTGTTCACATTGCACTAGTTGTCCTGCTAGGCGGTTGTGTGGAAGCCTGGCTGTGAGCTGGATTACATCACCCTCAGACCTTGTTCACACCATAGGTAGCGTAGTGGTAGGACCCCTTGCCATGCTGAGAACCGTGACGTGGTGCATGTTGGGCTCCGATATCTTCCTGACAGGAATATATTGGCAAAAGTCTCAGCTTTTAATATCTGCATTTATGACTAGCCAGTATAGTCAGTGGCATATCCGTGTGGTGCATTTTTTCTGTGATTTATGATTATATTTTCATCCGCACAATGCTCCGTTTTGTGTAGGATGCCTTTGTGGTGCATGTGGACCGCGCCGACATCCTCCACCGTATGCAAAATATTTTTTGCTGGGGATAGTCGTTTGCTGCGGTCCACATGCGGTGGGGCTGCTCCCCCAATGAAAAACACGCTACAGTGTTAGGGGTTGAGCAGCTCCCCCAGATTTGCCACTATATTTCTGTGTTTTTGTCTTGTTTTATATGTAGTGTATGTGCCTTCACCTGGCATTCAAACACTCTTTGCACCTGGTAGCCTCCATTACATAGTCTGATATGGGTGTGGCTTACAGTCTGGCTTTGTTCACATTGCACTAGTTGTCCTGCTAGGCGGTTGTGTGGAAGCCTGGCTGTGAGCTGGATTACATCACCCTCAGACCTTGTTCACACCATAGGTAGCGTAGTGGTAGGACCCCTTGCCATGCTGAGAACCGTGACGTGGTGCATGTTGGGCTCCGATATCTTCCTGACAGGAATATATTGGCAAAAGTCTCAGCTTTTAATATCTGCATTTATGACTAGCCAGTATAGTCAGTGGCATATCCGTGTGGTGCATTTTTTCTGTGATTTTTAATTAACTTTTCAATGATTTTCTAATTTATTTAGATGCACCTGTATTAACAATAATAAAATTTATAATAACAATAATTAAACATTGATAATAATGAATAGGTATTATAGTACCATAGGTCCTTTTAACCCTGCACTTGTTTCATTTTAATTTAGAATATGAACATTACGATGATTTTAATGATTTAATTAAGATTAGATGGTATTTTTATGTCCTAAGTGCATGATCTACTACTGGACCAGACTGATCTTTGTCCTATTGTGACTTTTCAATAAAGTACTATTTCCCTTCCCATGGCTTATGTCTAGATTTATATAATGGATTTTGAGTAGTAGCTACATTAGGATAAATGAAAAGGAGATTATGAGAGGAATTTTTGTGCATTTTTATTTTCTTTTTCTGTATTTAGTGTCAAGGGATTTATTAATGATCTATTGGACCAGTCTAAATATACTAAATATTTTCAGCTTCTTTGCTTAATATACAGTTCAGTAGCTACTGTATTTATTTATATTTTTTTACTAATGTGACCTGTCATTTGGATAGGTCAGTATCTGATTGATGGGAGTCTGACAAGCTGGACCCCCAATAATCAGCTGTTCCACAGAGGACAGGTCATCATTAAAAAAAAAACTAAATGCAAAGTGAATGAACAAAAAAGAAATGTAAATCAAATCAATATTTGGTGTGACCATCCTTTGCTTCAAAGCAGCATCAGTTCTTCTAGGTAGACGTCTCACAATTTTTGAAGGAACTTCTGTGTTTCAAACACCTTGGAGAACTAAAAACAGATCTTCTATAGATATAGGCTTGATCAAATAATACAGTTCTATTCTTGAAATTATATTGACTACAGCATTTTTTCCATATCTGCCTAAAACTTTTGCACGGTACTGTATATATACATATATGATATTTTTGCCTAACTTTATGATTTCTTGAAGCAATTAGCAAACCAATTGTTTAGTTTAGCCTTAACTGTTTTGTGCAGTGGACAAAAACTGTTCTCAATTTATATTTGAAAATGGATTAATCGATTTTTATAGCGGGGCCTTAATAAGGCTTCTTTACCCCATTACAAGGAAATGCTGATCATTAATTGATTGTTCTCCTGTTTCAAAACATACTTCATTAGTTGTCATTCATCTTCTTTATTTCCATAGCAGTGGTGTGCCTAGGTTGTTTGGCACCCGGGGTGGGTCCTTTTTCTGGCATCCACCCCCCTAATACTTTAAAAAAATCTTACCCCCTCACAGTGGTATTGCCCTCATTGTACAACCTTCACAGTAGTTTTGTACATATGTGTCCCTCCTAACAGTAGTTATGCCCACATTGTGCCCCCTTAAAGTACTTATGCCTTCATGGTGCCTCCTTCCCCGTAGTTATGCCCTCATTGTGCCTCCCTCACAGTAGTTCTGCCCTGTCTGTGCCCTTTTACAATAATAATGCCCTATCTGTGTCCCTTTACAGTTCTAATGCCCTCTTTGTGCCCCCTTCACAGTAATAATCCCAATTGTGCCCTCTTCATAGTAATAATCCCAATTTTGTCCCTTCTTAGTAATAATCCCTATTGTGCCTCGTTAACAGTAATCATTTCCTTAATAATAGGAATGCCCATTGTTCTCCCTTTACAGTAATAATTCCCATCGTGCCCGCTTAATAGCAATAATGCCCATTGTGCCTCCTTAATAGTAGTAATGCCCATTGTGCCCTTTTCACATTAATAATATTCATTGTGCCAACTTCACAGTAATAATGCCCTCTGTGCCCCCTCCATAGTACAAATCCCCATTGTGCTCCCTTAATAGTAGCAATTACCTCTGTGCTAGTAATGCCCATTGTGCCCCTTCACTGTAATATTACCCTCTGTGCCCCCTTTATAGTAGTAATGCCCTCTGTGCACTGTGCCCCCTTCAGAGTAATAGTGCCCTCTGTGCCCCCTCCATAGTAGAAATGCCCATTGTGTCCCATCCACAGTAGAAATGCATATTGCGCACCCTTCACATTAGCAATTTCCTTTGTGCCCCATCCAGAGTAGAAATCCCCATTGTTCCCCCTCCAGAGTAGAAATGCCCATGGTTCCCCCTCCAGAGTAGATATGTCCATTGTGCCCCCTCCAGAGTAGAAATGCCCTCTGTGTAAAAAAAAAAAAAACAGTCTCTGCCTTCCATATACTACTGATAATTGTTAGAACTATGTATGAACTCTTGCAATGTTGTCAGTATTTTTCATGCTAGTCTAATAGAGAATAAGTTATGTAATCTCAATCGTCCTTAAAGAGGACCTATCACCACAAAATGCAACATGATCTGGAGAAGATCAGCAGATTGATATACTGTATAAAGTTGGTCATGCCCTTTGAAAAATATGATTTTAATCAATATCTCACTGAATACTAGAACATATTCCCAAATTTTGACAACTCTGAGTTTCATAGAACATTTGTTTAACCCATAACATGAACGTAAGGTTAATAATATAACTAAATTTAAAAAGCTTCAGTTTTACTGAAAATAGCTAATGTCAAAATAAATACACCCTGCATCAAAAGCTACTATATCTAGTATTTTGTATGACCTCCATGATTTTTAAGGACAGCACCAAGTCTAGGGTAGGCATGAATTGAATAAGTTAGCGACATATTGCAACATACTTTTCATTGTTCATGAACTACCTCTTTTAAAGCCTAAATGCTAGCTAGAGAGTGATGCTCAACTTGTCTCTTCATAATTTTCCATAGGTGTCCGATTGGGTTCAGATCAGGAGACATACTTGACCACAGAGTCATTTCCCCCCTGTTCTTATTCAGAAACGCAACAGTGGCCTTAGATGTGTGTTTTGGATCATTGTCATGTTGGAAAAGTGCACGATAATCAAGGGCATAAAGTGATGGTAGCATCTTCTCTTTCAATATAGAGCAGTACCTCTGTGAATTCATGATACCATCAATGAAATGCAACTCCCCTACACTAGCAGTGAAGGCTCATACGGGCCCACATAAGGGCACTGCCACCACAATGTTTCACTGTAGGCACCATGCAAGTTTTTTTTTCTACTCCTCACCTTTGCAATACTATACAATTTTGAAGCCATTAGTTCCAAAAATAGAGAGATTGTCATGTATTATATGGTGTATTATATACTTCATTCATGGCATAACCACTTAAAAAACAAACAAACAGTAAGGCACATGTCAATCTGACTTTCCATTGACTTCTATGAAACTGACATGGTTCTCCATAGCAGTGGACCGACATGCACACTACTGCTCCAATCAGACAGGGAAGCTCAGGGATGTCTCATTTTCGGGATCTCAGGGCACTCTTGCACATATTACCAAACAAAAAAGATATGAAAGAAATAAAATAAATTCATTTGGTAATACATATATGTGAAATTCAAATAATAAAAAGGTGCAGTTTATACTGCAATATACCGTATGTTTAATTCACAGTATTAATTGCTGTAATGGGCCATGAATGCTGTCAGATCAATGTTGCAGAATACAAACAGAGCTCTTCAACAGTTTCTCTAGGTTACTCTTTAGTATTTCATCTTCCCAATTAATGAATATTAAAGGCTATTTTGAATATGAAAATGAAATTTTAATTGCAATATAGATTTTAATTAATGGCCCTAAAGGGTTATATCTAGGACATACTTAATGAGGCTGTGATTATGTCATTAAAATGTCAGTAAATCTTGTCTGAACATTTAATTTTACTTACTTTATGTACTTTTTTTTGTTTATATATATATATAAAGTTTTAGATCTAAAATAAAGGATGTCATTTTGTCCAGTGGTCACAATTCATAACCATTATTTCAGCGCATTCTTTTTTTGTAAAAAATTATTTCTAGACGTAACAATAAATTAATATTGACACAGTGTTCTGTTGAGATGAGCAAATTCAACTATAATTCATTTTAAATTGAATTGGTTGATTTGGTTATAGGTTGAATTGGTCATAAGATTTGATTTGGTCTGAATAATTTAAACCCGAATGGAAAGTGAGCAAAGGGCTGTATCCAACCCCTTTCAAGATTTTTTTCTCTGGGTATGAGTAAACAGATGTGAGTTGGTGGTAGCAAACAGCGTGTTTAAAAACAGAGTACACTGTCAGATTTAAATATTTTATTAAAATGGTTCCAAAATAATATTTTTTGGGTGGCATATGATTTCTTATCTGTCTTTTGATCTAGAAAGAAGTGACCACCAGTTTGAGCATTTCATATTGCACAAATCAATTAAATCAATCAATTGCAATCTTTTGGGATATGGATAATGAATCTGATTAATGTAGACTTGATTCACTCACCTTTAGTTTTCTGTCAGTTAGCATTTCCTGCATCAGATTACTGTACATTTTCCAAATTACAAATCACACTAGCAAGTTCTGTGTAGACATTCAATAAGCCAAGGAAAAAGAAGTAGTGTAAATGCATGTCAGGATCAATATAATCTGAAAACTATAATTTTGTAAGTAGCTTTGATCTATATGCAATACTAGCAGAAGGACCCAGCTTCAAACAGGTATATTTAATCTATTTCATTTAATGTTTGTGTGTGTCGTTAAAAGATATCGACAGTATCCACTATAACAGTGACATCCACAGTACCCCTCCCCTTTAACAGTGACCTTCACAGCGGCCACCCCTTTATTAGTGACCTTCACAGTACCCCATCTCATTTACAGTGATTTCCACAATAACTTGCCCCCTTAACAGTCACCTTTACAGAGCTCAGTTCCCTTAAATTGTGACCTCTACAACACCCTGCCCCATTAACAGTGACCTTTAACCTTTACAGCACCCCACCACTTAACACTGACCTCCATAGCAGACTATCCCTTTGCCTGTGACCTCCACCGTTCCCTGCCCTCTTAACAGAGACCTCCACAGGGCCCGCCCCTTTAACAGGGACCTCCAGAGCATCCCGCCCCCTTAACAGTGACCTCCATAGCAGCCCGCCGCCTTAACAGTGACCTCCACAGCACCCCGCCCCCTTAACAGTGACCTCCATAGAAACCCACCCCCTTAAAAGTGACCTCCACAGCAGCCCTCCCTTTAACAGTGACCTCCACTGCGGCCGTTCCTTTATTAGTGACCTCCACAGCACCCCATCTCCTTAACTGTGATTTCCACAACACCCATCCCCTTTATAGTGGCCTCTACAGCAATCTGCCCCTTAACACTGATCTCCATAGCAGATCGTCCCCTTAACTGTGACCTCCACAGCAGCCTGCCCCTAGGGTTGCCAGAGGTCCGGTTTTAGGCCGGACAGTGTGGCTTTTAGACTCCCTGTCCTCCATCCAGCACAGAGCCTGGTGTCATGCCTTGCCCTGTGAATGTGCGGAGATCTGTCAGACTGACTGCACATGTCTGACTCTTCTCTTTGTTTTGGTTTGGGTTTGAGCTGGATCCACCTTCCCTCAGGTGTACTGGGTTGATTGTTAGCAAGGCTATTTATTCCTCCTTCTCCCAGTGGCCTGTGCGGGTTATAATTCATTCCTGTGGGCTTTGGATGTGTTGTAGATCATCTGCTTCAGCTCAGCTCAAGATTAGACCTCTCTGTTTCTTCCCTTGGTGTCTTTTATCTAGGCCTCTAGGGAGACGCTTGCTTCCTCCTGTTTGAAGAAGCAGGTCGCCTCTTCCCTTTTCCCTACTGCTCAGTCATATTGTGCAGAATTTAGAAGATTGGCAACTGAATCGGGATGGAATGATTCTGCACTGTGGAGTCAGTTCTGTCAGGGGCTATCTGAGAGGTTGAATGATACCCTTGTTTTTCATGAATATCCCGATTCATTGGAGACGGCCATGTATTTGGCAGTGTGGCTTGATAGACATCTTAGAGAGAGGTATAAGATTCCTCTCTAGCGGGGAGTCCCGTCTGAAAGTGGATCCGTCCCACCTAGTCCCCGGGAAATACGACATTTGAATCTGGGGCAGGAGAGGAGCCTATGCATTTGGGCCAGGTTTCCTTTCGCTCAGGTGATAGGAACTTTAGGAAGCTGAATAAGCTATGTTACTACTGTGGTAAAGAAAGTAATTTTGTTTTTATGCTTGTCCTTTTGTTAAACCTCAAAAAAGTTATGAAAAACTGCGGAAGTATTCACATAAAGAGGAAGAAAAAAACTTCCCTGACTCTTGGTATTGTGAATGGGGAGTCTGAGCAAGCTAATATGCATTCTCACTGCAATACCCATTTCCTCCTGCCTGCCATGGTGGCGCTAGACTTTGAGGTATTTGTTGACAGTGGTGCAGAGGTAAACCTTACTGACTTTCATTATCTCCAAAATCTTGGTTTTAGAACTAGCCCATTAGAAATGGTAATACCAGTATTTGCTATTGATTCCTCCCCTCTCTCACAAAAGAGTCTTACTCATATTGTTCATGACATTCAGTTAAGGGTGGGTGATTCACATGTTGAGTCCATTTATTGTTTTGTTATGAGGGGCTAGCCCTCTCCGATGGTTCTAGGTTTACCATGGTTGATAAAGCTTAACCCTACTATTGACTGGCAAACAAGACAAATCAGTAGCTGGAGTGAATTTTGGTCCTGTCAACTATGGTCCTACCTCAGTTTCTCTCTGATTTTGAGGACATATTCTTGGAGGGTGGAGCTCAGGAGCTGCCCCTCCATCTAGAATATGATTGTCTGGTCAATCTCATCCCTGGAGCTAAACTGCCAAAATCTCGGCTATACAACCTTTCCCAACTCGAAAGAGAGGCTATGCGGAAGTATATTGCCGAGAGTTTAGCAAAGGGACATATTAGGCCATCTAAGTCCCCTGTGGCCGCTGGCCGTGTTTGGATTTCCGAAAATTTAATCTTATTACGGTCCGTGATCCGTATCCCCTTCCTTTGATTTCTGATCTATTTGATCAAATTGTCGGAGCCAAGGTGTTCTTCAAGTTGGATTTAAGAGGAGCCTATAATTTGATCAGAATAAAGGGAGGAAATTTTGAGAATCTTGTCATGGTTTAACTAATGCACCAGTGGTCTTTCAGCGTTTTGTCAATGATATTTTCTATCATTTAGTGGGAAGGTTTATTGTTATTTTTCTTGATGACATACTAATTTACTCACCCGATTCGGAGACCCTTCGGGATCATGTGAGACAGTTGTTGTCGATCCTTCGGGAGAAAGAATTATATGCAAAATTGGAAAAAATGTGTATTTGCTGTCCAGGAGATACCGTTTTTGGGATACCTGCTTTCTGGCTCTGATTTTCGTATGGACTGCGAAAAGGTCCGGGCAGTACTGGAAGGGTACCGGCCTGAGAATCAGAAAGCTCTGATGTGGTTTTTGGGTTTTACCAATTACTACAGAAAATGAATCTTGAATTATTTCACCATTGTAAAACCTTTGACAGATATGACTAAAAAAGGTGCCGTCTTCTCTGTCTGTTTTGCGTCTGCTCCCATTCTGATGCAACCGGATGTGTCTCAACCGTTCGCCATGGAGATTGATGCATCAGAAGTGGGGGTCGGAGAAGTTCTGTCGCAGGGTCCATCCACTAGCAAATGGCATCCATGTGCTTTTTTCTCCAAAGAACTCGCCGCCGCTGAAAGAAATTATGATATAGGAGATAGAGAATTACTGGCCATTAAATTGACCTTTGAAGAATGGCGTCACTGGTTGGAAGGGGCTACTCATCCTATTACGGTATATACTAACCACAAGAATTTGGCTTACCTGCTGTCTGCTAAGCTACTGAATCCTAGACAGGCTAGGTGGTCACTGTTTTTTCTAGGTTCAATTTTATGGTCACCTTTCGCCCTGGGGTTAAAAAGGCAGATGCGTTGTCATGAAGTTTTCCTGGGGGGAGTGATTCGGAGGATCCCACTCTGATTTTGGCTGATGGGGTGGTTGTTTCCACTCTGTACCCCGAGTTGGAGATGGAGTTGTTGGGGGCCCAGGAGGAGGCTCCTAATTCCTGTCCTCCAGACAAATACAAAGTTTTCAAGGAATACAAAGTTTTCAAGGAACATCATGATACAGTCCTTGAGGGACATCCTGGAAGCAAATCCACCATCGATCTTATTTCCCAGAGATTCTGGATGTCAACATTTCACTTGCAGTACAGAATTGATCACAACACACCATCAGAAAATCCATCTGTGCAGAAGTTCTCTTCTGTGCACCCCTTGCTGTCATTCCAGTTTGCCCTTGTTCTCTGAACCACTTAGACACATAATGTTGAACATTGCTGACATCTCGGTCTAGGTGAATAAAGACTGGTCAGTGTGATAAACCAAGGGCTCTCAGTTCAAAATCTGAAGAAGAATGTTGTGCAATGATCTATTCTGTACTGCAAATTAAATTGAACATAACATCCCAAGCATGATCACATTGCTTTTAATAGGCTATGGACTGACTGACCACAGCATTTACACCAGATTATGAGCTAACTGACTGCCACATTTACACTAGACTATATACTGACTCATTACAGCTTTTACATTAAACTATATACTGACTGCCACATTTACACTAGACTATATATTGACTCATTACAGCTTTTACACTAGACCATATACTGACTCATTACAGCTTTTACATTAAACTGTATACTGACTGACTGCAGCATTTACACTAGCGCCATCTACAGATCCCCCTCCCCATAACAGTGTCATCCACAGATCCCCTCCATAACAATGCCATGCACAGATCCCCCCATAACAGCACCATCCACAGATCCACCATAACAGTGTCATCCACAGATCCCCATAACAGCGCAATCCACAGATCCCCCATAACAGTGTCATCCACAGATCCCCCATAATAGTGTGTCATCCACAGATCACTTTGTTTCTTACACCGTTCACACAATTTTTATGTACAGGATTCGTAGGATTCAAGATTCGAAAGATTCAATATATTTGAGAACCTTTTCAGATTCAGATTCGGATTTGAAAAAAATTGGATTTGTCCCTCCAGCTGTTGCAAAACTACAGCTCCCAGCATGCCCAGACAGCCTACTGCTGTCAGCCTACAGCAAAGCATGGTGGAAGTTGTAGTTTTACAACAGCTGGAGGGCCCTAGGTTGGACATCACTGCACTAGACTATACACTGAAAGACTGCAGCATTTCCAATAGACTATATACTGACTGACTGCAGCGTATACATTAGCTGACTGCAGCATTTACATTAGACTATATACTGACTAACTGCAGTGTATACATTAGCTGACTGCTGCATTTACATTAGACTATATACTGACTGACTGCCACATTTACACTAGACTATATACTGACTGACTGCAGCATTTACATTAGACTATATACTGACTGACAGCAACATGTACAATAGACTATATACTGACTGACTGCAGCATTTACACTAGACTATATACTGACTGCAGCTTTTACATTAGACTATATACTGACTTGCTGCAGCATTTACACTAGACCATATACTGACTGCAGTATTTACACTAGACTATATACTGACTGACTGCAGCTTTTACATTAGACTATATACTGACTGACTGCAGCTTTTACAGTAGACTATATACTGACTGACTGCAGCTTTCACAGTAAAATATATACTGACTGCAGCTTTCACAGTAGACTATATACTGACTGACTGCAGCATTTACATTAGGCTATATACTGACTGACTGCAGCATTTACTCTAGACTATATACTGACTGCAGCATTTACTCTAGACTATATACTGACTGCAGCATATACACTAGACTATATACTGACTGACTGCAGCTTTTACATTAGACTATATACTGACTGACTGCACCATTTATACTAGACTATAATCCGACTGAATGCAGCATTTACACTGGATTATTTACCAACTGATTGTAGCGTTAACACAAGACTATATACTGACTGACTGCAGCGTTTACATTAGACTATATACTGACTGACTGCAGCATTTACTCTAGCCCAGGCATTCTCAAACTGTGGCCCTCCAGCTGTTGTAAAACTACAACTCCCACAATGCCCTGCTGTAGGCTGATACCTGTAGGCTGTTCGGACATGCTGAAAGTTGTAGTTTTGCAACAGCTGGAGGGCCGCAGTTTGAGGATGCCTGCTCTAGACTATATACTTACTGCAGCATTTACACTAGAATAAACACTGACTGACTGCAGTGTTTACATTAGACTGTATACTGACTGACTGCAGCTTTTACATTAGACTATATACTGACTGACTGCAGCATTTACTCTAGAATATATACTGACTGCAGCATTTACACAAGACTATATACTGACTGACTGCAGCATTTACACTAGACTATATACTGATTGACTGCAGCATTTACTCTAGACTATATACTGACTGCAGCATGTACATTAAACTATATACTGACTGACTGCAGCATTTAAATTAGACTATATACTGACTGCAGCATTTACACTAGACTATATACTGACTAACTGCAGCATTTACACTAGACTATATACTGACTGCAGCTTTTACATTAGACTATATACTGACTGACTGCAGCTTTTACATTAGACTATATACTGACTGACTGCAGCATTTACACTAGACTATATACTGACTGACTGCAGCATTTACACTAGACTATATACTGACTGCAGCTTTTACATTAGACTATATACTGACTGACTGCAGCATTTACACTAGACTATATACTGACTGACTGCAGCATTTACACTAGACTATATACTGACTGACTGCAGCATTTACACTAGACTATATACTGACTGACTGCAGCTTTTACAGTAGACTATATACTGACTGACTGCAGCGTTTACAGTAGACTATATACTGACTTCACTGCAGCTTTTACAGTAGACTATATACTGACTGACTGCAGCGTTTACAGTAGACTATATACTGACTGACTGCAGCTTTTACAGTAGACTATATACTGACTGACTGCAGCATTTACAGTAGACTATATACTGACTGCAGCTTTCACAGCAGAATATATACTGACTGCAGCTTTTACAGTAGACTATATACTGACTGACTGCAGCATTTACAGTAGACTATATACTGACTGACTGCAGCTTTTACAGTAGACTATAGACTGATTGACTGCAGCATTTACAGTAGACTATATACTGACTGCAGCTTTCACAGCAGAATATATTTTGACTGCAGCTTTTACAGTAGACTATATACTAGACTGAAGCTTTTACAGTAGACTATATACTGACTGACTGCAGCATTTACAGTAGACTATATACTGACTGACTGCAGCTTTCACAGTAAAATATATACTGACTGCAGCTTTCACAGTAGACTATATACTGACTGACTGCAGCATTTACATTAGGCTATATACTGACTGACTGCAGCATTTACTCTAGACTATATACTGACTGCAGCATTTACTCTAGACTATATACTGACTGCAGCATATACACTAGACTATATACTGACTGACTGCAGCTTTTACATTAGACTATATACTGACTGACTGCACCATTTATACTAGACTATAATCCGACTGAATGCAGCATTTACACTGGATTATTTACCAACTGATTGTAGCGTTAACACAAGACTATATACTGACTGACTGCAGCGTTTACATTAGACTATATACTGACTGACTGCAGCATTTAAATTAGACTATATACTGACTGCAGCATTTACACTAGACTATATACTGACTAACTGCAGCATTTACACTAGACTATATACTGACTGCAGCTTTTACATTAGACTATATACTGACTGACTGCAGCTTTTACATTAGACTATATACTGACTGACTGCAGCATTTACACTAGACTATATACTGACTGACTGCAGCATTTACACTAGACTATATACTGACTGCAGCTTTTACATTAGACTATATACTGACTGACTGCAGCATTTACACTAGACTATATACTGACTGACTGCAGCATTTACACTAGACTATATACTGACTGACTGCAGCATTTACACTAGACTATATACTGACTGACTGCAGCTTTTACAGTAGACTATATACTGACTGACTGCAGCGTTTACAGTAGACTATATACTGACTTCACTGCAGCTTTTACAGTAGACTATATACTGACTGACTGCAGCGTTTACAGTAGACTATATACTGACTGACTGCAGCTTTTACAGTAGACTATATACTGACTGACTGCAGCGTTTACAGTAGACTATATACTGACTGCAGCTTTCACAGCAGAATATATACTGACTGCAGCTTTTACAGTAGACTATATACTGACTGACTGCAGCATTTACAGTAGACTATATACTGACTGACTGCAGCTTTTACAGTAGACTATAGACTGATTGACTGCAGCATTTACAGTAGACTATATACTGACTGCAGCTTTCACAGCAGAATATATACTGACTGCAGCTTTTACAGTAGACTATATACTAGACTGAAGCTTTTACAGTAGACTATATACTGACTGACTGCAGCATTTACAGTAGACTATATACTGACTGACTGCAGCTTTCACAGTAAAATATATACTGACTGCAGCTTTCACAGTAGACTATATACTGACTGACTGCAGCATTTACATTAGGCTATATACTGACTGACTGCAGCATTTACTCTAGACTATATACTGACTGCAGCATTTACTCTAGACTATATACTGACTGCAGCATATACACTAGACTATATACTGACTGACTGCAGCTTTTACATTAGACTATATACTGACTGACTGCACCATTTATACTAGACTATAATCCGACTGAATGCAGCATTTACACTGGATTATTTACCAACTGATTGTAGCGTTAACACAAGACTATATACTGACTGACTGCAGCGTTTACATTAGACTATATACTGACTGACTGCAGCATTTACTCTAGCCCAGGCATTCTCAAACTGTGGCCCTCCAGCTGTTGTAAAACTACAACTCCCACAATGCCCTGCTGTAGGCTGATACCTGTAGGCTGTTCGGACATGCTGAAAGTTGTAGTTTTGCAACAGCTGGAGGGCCGCAGTTTGAGGATGCCTGCTCTAGACTATATACTTACTGCAGCATTTACACTAGAATAAACACTGACTGACTGCAGTGTTTACATTAGACTGTATACTGACTGACTGCAGCTTTTACATTAGACTATATACTGACTGACTGCAGCATTTACTCTAGACTATATACTGACTGCAGCATTTACACAAGACTATATACTGACTGACTGCAGCATTTACACTAGACTATATACTGATTGACTGCAGCATTTACTCTAGACTATATACTGACTGCAGCATGTACATTAAACTATATACTGACTGACTGCAGCTTTTACATTAGACTATATACTGACTGACTGCAGCATTTAAATTAGACTATATACTGACTGCAGCATTTACACTAGACTATATACTGACTAACTGCAGCATTTACACTAGACTATATACTGACTGCAGCTTTTACATTAGACTATATACTGACTGACTGCAGCTTTTACATTAGACTATATACTGACTGACTGCAGCATTTACACTAGACTATATACTGACTGACTGCAGCATTTACACTAGACTATATACTGACTGCAGCTTTTACATTAGACTATATACTGACTGACTGCAGCATTTACACTAGACTATATACTGACTGACTGCAGCATTTACACTAGACTATATACTGACTGACTGCAGCATTTACACTAGACTATATACTGACTGACTGCAGCTTTTACAGTAGACTATAGACTGATTGACTGCAGCATTTACAGTAGACTATATACTGACTGACTGCAGCATTTACACTAGACTATATACTGACTGACTGCAGCATTTACACTAGACTATATACTGACTGACTGCAGCGTTTACAGTAGACTATATACTGACTGACTGCAGCTTTTACATTAGACTATATACTGACTGACTGCAGCTTTTACAGTAGACTATATACTGACTGACTGCAGCGTTTACAGTAGACTATATACTGACTGACTGCAGCTTTTACATTAGACTATATACTTACTGACTGCAGCTTTTACAGTAGACTATATACTGACTGACTGCAGCATTTACAGTAGACTATATACTGACTGACTGCAGCTTTTACAGTAGACTATATACTGACTGACTGCAGCTTTTACAGTAGACTATATACTGACTGACTGCAGCATTTACAGTAGACTATATACTGACTGACTGCAGCTTTTACAGTAGACTATATACTGACTGACTGCAGCATTTACAGTAGACTATATACTGACTGACTGCAGCTTTTACAGTAGACTATAGACTGATTGACTGCAGCATTTACAGTAGACTATATACTGACTGCAGCTTTCACAGCAGAATATATACTGACTGCAGCTTTTACAGTAGACTATATACTAGACTGCAGCTTTTACAGTAGACTATATACTGACTGACTGCAGCATTTACAGTAGACTATATACTGACTGACTGCAGCATTTACAGTAGACTATATACTGACTGACTGCAGCATTTACATTAGACTATATACTGACTGACTGCAGCATTTACAGTAGACTATATACTGACTGACTGCAGCATTTACATTAGACTATATACTGACTGACTGCAGCTTTTACACTAGACTATATACTGACTGACTGCAGCTTTTACAGTAGACTATATACTAGACTGCAGCTTTTACAGTAGACTATATACTGACTGACTGCAGCTTTTACAGTAGACTATATACTGACTGACTGCAGCTTTTACAGTAGACTATATACTGACTGACTGCAGCTTTTACAGTAGACTATAGACTGATTGACTGCAGCATTTACAGTAGACTATATACTGACTGACTGCAGCTTTTACAGTAGACTATAGACTGATTGACTGCAGCATTTTCCTATGTCTGTTCCTCTGTAGAAGTTCATTATCTTAAAAATGAATATCTTAGTCACTGATCTATAAAATACAAGTAATAGTTAATGAGCCAAAATATCAATGCAATTTAATTTCACAAATTTGCGCACATTTGTACTCCCAATAAAGTCTTAGAAGGCTTTATCCTTTTGTAGTAACTTAGGTAAATGTATCTGTATAATGGATGGCAGAGGTTACCAGTCTTCATCAAAGCTCTAAAATCTGTTAATAGCAACCAAAGGGCCCAAGATAAAAAGCATTTTGTTTACACTTTATTGAAAATCCTTCTAAAGAGAAGAATTGAGTTGTACATGATTTTACTAATGACAAAATGATTTACAAGGACTGAACAATAGATTAAAATGTACTAATTGATGTACTGTTCCTGACTGCCTTCCCAAGTAATACACCACTCATTTTTCATCTAATCATTAATTCTTCAATATGGCCAACAAATCACATATTTTTTAATAAATGTGCTGTTCCCCTATAATTTACTGCTCTTTGAGAAATTGCTGTGAACGTACATTTTATTCATAATCTATGCTATTCCATCATAATCATCTCAATACGGTAATTTTATCTCTTAATGGGGTGGATCAATATTTATCATAGACTATATTAAGCCTTAGGTAATTGATCATTTTGCTCACATTTCAATAAAACAGTTTTAGTATGATTGCTGTTTAATATCCAGATCAATATAATGAGCTGTCATTGATCAAAATCTTTGGTTCAGATCTTATTTCTAATCTTGACATTTTTCTCATGGGTCCAATTGAGCAAAGATTTAATGGTAACAAAATCCTTGTACCCTGGTTAACTGCTGTTTTGTCTTAAGGCTACTGATGTGTCAATAAGTGTCTCCCATCCCTAGATACCGAATGTCGCGTGACTGGAACAAATATGTTCAATGTTTAATAGTGTTTTAGAATTGTATAAAAATAACTGCACTAATGGGAAAGAGTAAAAAAATATAACCATCAAAGGGTGGGAAAAAGCACTATGAAATTCCATCTGTGGATGCTAGAAGCCTCAAACCTGGTCCAGAGTTACATATAGCAAACAATGGGAAGAGTGGCAAAACAGTATTATACTTCAGATGGTAGTTACTTTGATAATAAAATATGAGTTAAAGTGACGGTGTCATGATTTCTGCCGACCTGAGAGTTGTAGATGACAGTGGAGAGAAGCTATGCTCTCTTATATTTAGTTTCATATGATTTGGAACTAGATTTCAGAAATAAAGCTGAGTAAATCCTAGCAGGACTCATAGGAGACACAATGACAGTTCTGATAGCCCTGCCCACCCACAGTGATTGACAGTCTGTTGTGTAATACACCGATACAATCATCCTGTGTGCAAGGGGTAATCAGGACTCTCAGTGTCCCTCATAGGAGTCCTGTCTAGATATGTTCTGTTTATGGCT
Organism: Bufo gargarizans; assembly: GCF_014858855.1. Taxonomy (NCBI): domain Eukaryota; kingdom Metazoa; phylum Chordata; class Amphibia; order Anura; family Bufonidae; genus Bufo; species Bufo gargarizans. Next base: position 138,367,060 of record NC_058082.1, on the reverse strand, counting down.
CCCCGGCCAGCACCCCCATAGAAATGCCTATTCTAGTCCGCAATTGTGGACAAGAATAGGACATGCTCTATTTTTTTCCGGAGCTGCGGACCGGAAATTCGAATGCGAACAGCACACTGTGTGCCGTCGAGAATGAATGGGTCTGCACCCATTCCGGACAATTGCAGAACGGATGCGGACCCATTCTACGGACGTCTGAATGGAGCCTTAGACGTGGGAAACCACCTCCAAATCACATAAACCTATATACTGCAGAGCTCAGCTAGTCTCCTTCTATCATATCATCATATAAGACATCAAAAATCATCTGTCAGGTTTCCTTTAGGAGCCACAATAAAATAAAAGAGACCCCTGGCAGCTTATAGCGTCTAGCAATTACATGCGTAACTGTAACTATCCAGCGACAGCGCAATACTCTTTTTTTTTATCTAAGTAACTACCAATTTAAAGAGCATCTGTCAGCAAACTGGCTGACCTGTTACATGTGCGCTTGACAGCTGAAAACATCTGTGTTGGTCCCAATTTTACATGTGCACGCATTACTGAGAAAAATGACATTTTAATACATGCAAATGAGCTTCTAGGAGCAATGGGGGCATTTCCATTACATCTAGATGCTCAGCTCTCTCTGCAACTGCCTCACACTTTGCACTTGCACTAGTTATTGACAAGACTAGGCAGAACCTGATGATATTTTTACTGCCTGGCCCTATCAATCAAAGTGACAGTGTGTATAAACTGCAGAGAGAGCTGAGCCTCTCGAAGTAACAGCAACACCCCTATTTCTCCTAGATCCTCATTTACATATATTAAGACCAGTGATGAGCGGCAGGGACAATATTCAAATTTGCGATATTTCACAAATATTTGGGTGACTATTCGTCATATATTCGCAAATTTGTGATCTCCAATCATTATTTTCTTGATTGCAAAAATCGGCAATCAGAAAATTCCCAATAAAAAATTGGAGTTAAAAAAATTTGCAATATGAAAATTTGTGATCACCACTACTCTTAAAGTCAAAGATATTGCAGCCTTCTCATTAGCCCACAAGCATAGTGCTATATATTCGTTATATCGAATAGTCATAATTTTTTTCCATTTGAAAACATGATTCCTCCCTGCTTAAGTTGCTTGTGGGCCAATGAGTCATTGGCCCCCAAGCAAGAAGCAGGGAGGAATAATTTTTTCAGATGGAAAAAAAATTACGAATATTCTAAAAAAAACTAATATATAGCACTCCAGAATATAGTGCTATATATTTGTTTTTAGAATATTCGTCATTTTTATTTCCATCTGAAAAAATGATTCCTCCCTGCTTCTTGCTTGGGGGCCAATGACTCATTGGCCCACAAGCAACTTAAGCAGGGAGGAATCATGTTTGCAGATGGAAAAAAATTACGAATATTCGATATAACTAATATATAGCACTATATTCGAAATATTCTCAAATTCGCAATTTGAATATTCACGCTCAACACTAATTGGCATAAGCCCCTTTTTGTGAACACGCACGAGAACAGCAGCACTGATTAACGCTATTACCATATGATTGAGAATTCCACTTTGTTGATTCTATTGGCTCCTATTTGTCGTGCATATGGCCATTTTACACTTACAAATGTAGTAGAACTACCTACTGTAAAATGAACTGTGATAACACATATAACAATTGCAAACCAATGAAAAATGTATTAACATTTTGTTGTCATTGCTTACTTAACATATTAATCTGTTTTAGCTCTGCTACATCTGAATATTTTATAATTACTTTTTAATCACTCCAAGTAGAGGAATAGATACGATAAAGATAGAATAAGGGACATTTATCAAGACTGGTGTTCCCATATGTCAATCTTGATCCCTGGTCACCAGAGTGAGATCCACTTAATTTATTAGAAGGCAAATGTCTCTTAAAGGGGTTGTCTCACTTCAGCAAATGGCATTTATTATGTAAAGGAAGTTAATACAAGGTATCTACTAGTATATTGTGATTATCCATATTACCTCCTTTGCTGGCTTCATTCATTTTGCTATCGCATTATACACTGCTTGTTTCCAGGGGTTATGACCACCCTGTAATCCAGCAGCGGTGGCCATGCTTGCTCACTATAGAAAAAAGCACTGACCTATGAGCGAACCCACAATCCTGGCTATCAGAGAAGCCAGTGTTTTTTGTTTTTCCTATGGTGAGCAAGCACCACCACCGCTGCTGGATTGTAGGATGGTCATAACCATGGAAACAAGCAGTATATAATGTGATGGAAAAATGAATCCAGCCAGCAAATGAAGCAATATGGACAATCACAATACATTAGTAAGTGCCTTGTATTAACTTTCTCTACATGATTAATGCCACTTGCTGAAGTGAGACAACCCCTTTATAAAATTAGCATATGTCTGGCAGTCCATGCACAAGAAATGGAAGTCTGTGTCAGCCAAAACCAGTTTCTGGCATAAGTTGCTGATGACGTCACCACGCATGCCCAGCATGATCACATGGTGACATCATCACAGTCACTGCAGGTCCTTTAGTGGGTTTTCTTCAATCAAGACAAGAGCGGGCAGCCTCTCCGCAATCAAGTGGATGAGGGGTGTATATATATATATATATATATATATATAAAAATATATATATATATTTAACCCTATTTAACCCTGAGCAGATAAATGTGAGTCACAAATGCTGCAATCAGTGCTGAATCTTAAGGGTTAAATGACGAGGCAGATGGTGCAATCGCTGTTCCCCATCATTGTGCCCGCTCCATACAATGGAAAACAATTTATGACAAAGTAATTTGTAACATATTGTATCTCTTGTCAAAATTTAGCAAAGCTGCTGAATCAGATTCTTCAAAACTTTGCCCATCTTTACTGATGACCTATCCTGGGAAAAAGTCATCAGTATCAAAATCTCAGAAAACCCTTAGGCCCCTTTCGCACGGGCGAGTTTTCCATGCGTGTGCAATGCGTGAGGTGAACGAATTGCACCAGCACTGAATCCGGACCCATTCATTTCTATGGGGCTGTGCACATGAGCAGTGATTTTCATGCATCACTTGTGCGTTGCGTGAAAATGGCAGCAAGTTATATATTATGCGTTTTTCACGGCACCATATAAGTGAATAGGGTTGAGTGAGAATCGCAAGCATCTGCAAGCAAGTACAGATGCGGTGTGATTTTCACGCATGTTTGCTAGGACACGATCGGGATGGGGACCCGATCTTCATTATTTCCCCTTATAACATGGTTATAATGGAAAATAATAGCATTCTGAATACAGAATGCTAAGTAAATTAGGGATGGGGGGGTTAAAATAAAAATAAAAAAATTAACTCACCTCATCCACTTGTTCGCGCTGCCCTGCTCGTCTTCTTTCTTCTTCTTTGAGGACCTGGGAGAAAAGGACCTTTGGTGACGTCACTGCGCTCATCACATGGTCCATCACCATGGTGATGGAACATGTGATGGACCATGTAATGAGCACAGGGACGTCACCAAAGGTCTTTTTTCCTTTCAGGTCCTCAAAGAAGAAGAAAGAAGACTTCCTTTTCCGTTGGGCCGCACTCATGGGCATTTGTCTGTTTGATTATAACATTAGATGCAGGTGAGCTGGATATTTTATAAAGAGCACATTTACAAGGAGAGCCGCATCCTCAGAGGAAGGCATCGCCGAAACATACGTCGGGATACGTGGCTCTCCTGAGGTGGATATTTCCAATACAATTGGTATGCAATGATACTATGTTTACTACGAGTATAAGGGATGTAGCTGTTCTTGGATTTGTTACATATAATCTTTTGAGGCCCTGGCCTTTGTTTATATTCATTTAGGTTACTTTGACCAACTTTGGTACTGTGCCACGGCCATATATTTACGGATATGGAGATTTAGTTGCTGCTATGCACTTGCACTTTGCTGTGCCGTCTGCTGGGACCGTTTGTTGATGTGAAGATTTATGCATTTGCACTTTATACCCTTTGGGTGTTATATGTTTATTTATATAGATATCAACGTTAGTCATTTATTCATGCGCAGCACTCAGCTAGATGATATACTTGTTTTTTCTCCATTCCTCCTTTGTCCCCTTTTTTTCTTGATATATATGTGCTGATAAACCGCCTCAGATGTAGTCATTTTTTATCTGATGTATCATGTTCTTATTTTATATATGTAATTTGTATTCAATAAAGAATTTACTTTTTGATGATATACCCATTGAATATCAGTTTATTTACGGTATAAGGTGTATTTATGTACACTGAGTGGGTTTGTACTTACTTTTTATTTTATTTTTTCTACATAGTACATTTATAGTTTACCTGTATGTCAGAATCTTTGGTTATGGATCTGATGGATTTGAAGGCAAGAGAATGTACATAGCAATCTTGTCTTGCAGAAGTATTTAGAGATGTGAATTCTTCAGATAGTTGTGGTGCTCGGAGAAATGTGAGTGAATCCATAATATCCTCAATGTCAGCAGTTAGTGATGGCGACAATCACGCCAGTTTGGGCTTAACCATGCGATGGAGAGGAAAGAATAAGAGAAGATGGGACAATAAAGGACAGCCCAATAAGAGGAGACAAGATGATGAGAAAGAAGGAGTGCAGAAAACTAACAGTCTAAAGGTAATTAATTTATCTGATTGCCAGCTTTCTTACACTGATATATCCGCGTTACAGAAAGGACTAACGTTTTCACCTTGCTCTCCCCCTGATATCTTTACAGTGGTAAAAGACCTTCACCTTTTTGGATGTCTACTGGTTTTAAAAAAGTGGTTTCATGGATCTGAGAAGGATGTTGTTTTTAGTACACCTATGGAGAAGGAAGCTCTTGGTGTTTTGGAGAGTTTACTAGAGGAACAACTTACCGATACATCAGGTGAGATTCCTGTGGTGCTGAAGAAACGTTCAGAAAAATTTCCTCCTCTGGCCATTTGCCCGGCTGTGGATCTCTTTGTGAAATCTGTCACTAATGAGCTCCACAAGCTACCTCAAAATAATACACGGAACAATTTAACATCAGACCAACGTCTAAGTTTGAGAAAATTACAGTCTCTTCCGGACTTAATTTTTAAGCCGGCAGACAAAGGCGGTCATTAGTCAGAGCACACATGGAGCACTGTGTACAGTTCTGGGCTCCAGTTAACAAAGCAGACATAGCAGAGCTGGAGAGGGTCCAGAGGATGGCAACTAAAGTAATAACTGGAATGGGGCAACTACAGTACCCTGAAAGATTATTAAAATTAGGGTTATTCACTTTAGAAAAAAGATGACTGAGAGGAGATCTAATTAATATGTATAAATATATCAGGGGTCAGTACAGAGATCTATCCCATCATCTATTCATTCCCAGGACTGTGACTGTGATGAGGGGACATCCTCTGCGTCTGGAGGAAAGAAGGTTTGCACACAAACATAGAATAGGATTCTTTACGGTAAGAGCAGTGAGACTATGGAACTCTCTGCCTGAGGAGGTGGTGATTGTGAGTACAATAAAGGAATTCAGGAGGGGCCTGGATGTATTTCTGGAGTGTAATAATATTACAGGCTATAGCTACTAGAGAGAGATCGTTGATCCAGGGAGTTATTCTGATTGCCTGATTGGAGTCAGGAAGGAATTTTTTATTCCCCTAAAGTGAGGAAAATTGGCTTCTACCTCACAGTTTTTTTTTTGCCTTCCTCTGGATCAACTTGCAGGATAACAGGCCGAACGGGATGGACAAATGTCTTTTTTCGGCCTTATGTACTATGTTACTATGTTTCTATGTAACATAGACATCTAGCCTCGTAAAATGTACGAGTCAGAAGCCTATCGCCAACTCAGGGATACATCTTGCTATAAAAAACTTTTAAGATTTAATCCTCTCTCATCCTACAGCAGCCTATTGTGGGACCTTTTAAATAGAGCTGTTGATGATGGAATTATCTCCAAACAACTACAGGAAGCATTAACTGTGAATGGCCCCACAATACCGACATTATATCTTCTACCTAAAGTCCACAAGAGTGTGAAGAAGCCCCCAGGTAGGCCTATTATATCTGGTTGTGGGGGCCCTTTTGAAAAGGTGTGTAAATTCTTGGATCATAAATTAAAGCCACTGGTCAAATGTCTTCCTTCATATGCACGAGACACTGCTAACTTATTTGAGAAAATTGATGGGATTCATGTAGACCTGGATATGTTACTTGTAACATGCGATGTAGAGTCTCTCTACACTAACAGAAAACACATAGATGGAATAAAAGCTACATCTTACTTTTTGTCTATGAGTGACAATGACAGTGTGATGTCAAGATATCTCACAGACCTTTTATAGTTTGTGTTGACACACAATTTTTTTTACGTTTAATGGCTCCTTTTACCTGCAGCTCCAGAGCACGGCTATGGGGGTGGCTTTTGCACCCTCATATGCCAATTTGTTCCTGGGGCTGTGGGAGGCTGTTCATGTCCGATCGTGGTACGTCGATGGACCGGGTCATTTTTTGGACCCGGTACATCAACGATATCCTCTTGATCTGGCATGGGTCATCAGATGGGCTTTAGGGTTTCATCAATGAGCGCAATAAAAATGGATATAATAACCAATTTAACCTATAAGTATGATTCTAAGACAGTGAACTTTTTGGATGTTATGATTAAAGTTGATGTATGCGGTTATTTACAGACAGACATATATAGGAAGGAGACGTCCGTGAATGTGTTACTGCACGCCTCATCGTCACACCCTAAACAGACCATTAGGGGAATTCCAACTGGTCAATTTATTCAGATAAGAAGGATCTGCTCCAATGATGTTGATTTTGAGCGACAATCAGATATCTTGAGAAATTGGTTCTTGGAAAGGGGATATAGTAAAAGATCTGTTAAGAAAGCATACAACAGGGCCAAACATACACCGCGGGAGAGTTTGGTGCATCCAAAGTCAAGGAATCAATCAGTTGAAATGGTAAGATATGTTACCAAGTACCATTCACAATAGGAGGACATGTATCAACTGTTGAAAAGGTTTTGGCCAATTCTAAGGACTGACCCAATCTTTGCAAAGTTCCTGTCCCCGGCCCTGGGTTTTATAGCGAGGAGGTCAAGGAACTTGAGATTTCATTTAGTGAAATCATACTATACTCCATGTGAGACAAGTACAGTTTTTGGGTCAAGTGGACCAAAACAGGGTTGTTCCCCGTCTGGCAGATGTGTTGCATGCCCCAATTTGCAGAAGGCCACAAAATTCAACTCAGACAAAAACCTATAAGATTGCACACAGCATATCCTGTACTACAAAAGCAATGATTTATTATGCTACCTGCCCATGTCAAAAAATCAATGTCAGCCTTACCACTAGGGAATTAAAAGTGAGGGTTAGGGAACACGTTCAGAACATAGTGAAAGCCAGGAATGACGAGGATCTGGTTAATTTGAAACCAATTCCCAAACATTTTAGGAGATATCATGAGGGTAACCCATCCCTATTGAGGGTACGTGGCATTGATCACGCCAATTTAGGGATGCGGGGAGGGAATGTAGTGTAAATATTGGATCAATGTGAGACCATGTGGATCTGGACCTTAGATACCATGTAACCAAGAGGTCTTAAGGATGTCCTGGGTTTTGATCCATTTCTCTGAGTACCACACAGTTTAGACTATTTTAAATTTTAATTAATTTTTTATGTAGGTTGTCCTTGTTCTATGCTCTGTATGTATATTGTGTATATTCATAAGTGTTTTTATGTTTTCTAGCTAATTCTGCATCTGCTTGTGTTCCTATGTTCTCGTGTTTGTATTCCTGGACTCTGCTACCTATATGAGCCTTGCCTGCTTGCCTCGCTTCTCCTGTTGCTGACCCAGATTGCCTGACCTGTACCTGTGCTGCCTGCCCTAACCTGTTGCCTCTGCCCCATCGTTCGGTGCTGCACTGTTGCTCCTGGTTACGACTCAGCCTGCTGACAATGCCGCTACCTCAGGTACCTTGCTCAGGTACTGTCACGGAAGGTGTACAGAAAACTAGAAGACACAAAATGAAGATCCGACTGACTGCATCCAAAACTGAGGAGCAAAAGGGAGAGCCCTGCATCAGACCTGGCTCTCTCCCTAACTGCTCAGCCTATGCGAAAATCCCAATGGTAGATGATCGCATAGCCTCGTACCTCGACTGTATAACACCTGAACACCCTATAATAGTGAGGGGACACGACCACCGGCTCCCTACACTTGATACGGAGGGAGTCAGGGTCACCTGGGATCCAGCAAACAGGAAAACACAAATTAACGAACAAAACTTATCTGTAGAAAACTCAGTAGTAGCATCAGCATGAACACACTCCAGAAAGTAATATAAACCACAAAGTGATGCAGTATGGGGAGGGATTTAAAGGGATGCAATCAGTGCAACTACATGACAGCTGAGAGAGGCTAACGAGATGAGAAAATGAAAGCAAAACAAAAGGAACCTCAAGGAGGAGGTTCTGAAGGACGTCTGTCAGAGCTTCTCAGATGTCTGGTGGTGACAGTACCCCTCCTTCTACGAGTGGACTCCGGACACTCAGAGCCCACCTTCTCAGGATGGGACCTATGGAAAGCCCTGATGAGACGAGTGGCCTTAATGTCCGTCACTGGACCCACATCCTCTCCTCAGGACCATAACCCTCCCTAATGAACGAGGTACTGGAGAGAACCGTGGACAACACGAGAATTCACAATCCTAGAGACCTGAAATTCAAGATTACCATCAACCACAATCGGAGGAGGAGGCAAAGACGAGGTTACAATGGGTTGGACATAAGGTTTTAATAAGGACTTATGAAAAACATTATGGATCTTCCAAGTCTGAGGAAGATCAAGACGGTAGGCAACAGGATTGATGACGGACAAGATTTTGTAAGGCCCAATAAACTTAGGACCCAACTTCCAGGAGGGAACCTTCAATTTGATATTCTTAGTAGACAACCACACCAGATCACCAACATTCAGGTCCGGACCAGGCACACGTCTCTTATCCGCCACAAGCTTATATCTCTCACTCATGCTCTTTAGATTATCCTGAATCTTTTGCCAAATAGATGACAAAGACGAGGAGAATCTGTCCTCATCAGGTAAACCAGAAGACCCCTCTCTCGAGAATGTCCCAAACTGCGGATGAAACCCATATGCACCAAAAAATGGTGACTTATCAGAGGACTCCTGACGACGGTTATTTAAAGCAAACTCAGCAAGGGACAAAAAAGAACACCAATCCTCCTGATTCTCCGGCACAAAACAGCGCAGATATGTCTCCAGATTCTGATTGACGCGCTCTGTCTGACCATTCGACTGCGGGTGGAAAGCAGAAGAGAATGACAACCGAACCCCCAAGCGAGAACAGAAAGCCTTCCAGAATCTGGAAACAAACTGTGTGCCCCGATCATAGACTATGTCTGAAGGAATACCATGCAATTTGACAATGTGATCAATAAATGCCTGCGCCAACGTCTTAGCATTGGGCAATCCAGGAAAAGGAATGAAATGCACCATTTTGCTAAAACAGTACACCACCACCAGAAACACAGTTTTCCCCGAGGAACGAGGCAGGTCCGTAATGAAGTCCATGGACAGATGTGTCCAAGGACGGGAAGGAATGGGTAACGGAAGGAGAGGACCTGATGGCCGTGAATGAGGGACTTTGGCACGAGCGCAGGTCTCGCAGGATGCCACAAAACCCTCAACCGACTTACGAAGCGCCGGCCACCAGAATCTCCGAGCGATGAGATCCACTGTGGCTCTTGCCCCCGGGTGCCCAGCAAGGACAGTATCGTGGCGCTCCTTAAAAATCTTGTGTCTTAAAGCGAGAGGCACAAACAACCTCCCAGGAGGACAAAGATCAGGAGCCTCTGACTGGGCTACCTGAACCTCTGCCTCCAATTCAGGATAAAGAGCAGAGACCACCACACCTTCAGCCAAAATGGGACCCGGGTCTTCAAAATTCCCACCTCCCGGAAAACAACGTGACAGGGCATCCACCTTCACATTCTTAACCCCAGGGCGGAACGTGACAACAAAATTAAACCTTGAAAAGAACAAAGACCATCTGGCCTGTCTCGGGTTCAGACGCTTGGCTGACTCCAAGTAGGCCAGATTCTTATGGTCAGTAAACACGGTAATAGGGTGTCTGGCTCCCTCTAGCCAATGGCGCCATTCCTCAAAAGCTAACTTGATGGCCAACAACTCCCTATCTCCCACATCGTAATTTCTCTCTGCGGAGGAGAGTTTCTTCGAGAAAAAGGCACACGGTCGCCATTTGGCAGGAGAGGGACCCTGAGACAAGACCGCACCCACACCCACCTCAGAAGCATCAACCTCAATTATGAAGGGTAGAGAAATATCAGGTTGTACCAAGATGGGAGCGGAAGCAAAACTCTCCTTGATATTAGAAAAGGCCTTACGCGCCTCTACCGACCAGGAGGAAAAATCGACCCCCTTTCTAGTCATATCAGTGAGTGGTTTAACAACAGAGGAATAATTCAAAATAAACTTCCTGTAATAATTGGCAAAACCCCAAAAACGCATCAGCGCCTTCTGATTCTCAGGAAGCTCCCACTCAAGCACAGCGCGGACCTTCTCGGGGTCCATGCGAAAACCAGAAGCGGAGACAAGAAACCACAATTTATTCTCCCGCAGGATGAGCAAGTAAGTGTTCCTTATGAGTTTTGAAATCAGGAGAAAAAATCTAAATGTCATCTAGATACACTAATACAAATTTCCCCATTAAATAATAAAAAAATGCTGTTCACAAAATGCTGAAAGACTGCTGGAGCATTCATTAAACCAAAAGGCATAAACAAATTCTCAAAATGGCCCTCAGGGGTATTGAAGGCCGTCTTCCATTCGTCTCCTTCTCTGACCCTGACCAGGTTGTATGCCCCTCTTAGATCCAACTTGGAAAACACTTTAGCCCCAACATTCTGGTTAAACAGGTCCGGGATCAGAGGAAGCGGATAAGGGTCACAAATTGTGATACTGTTCAGCTCCCTGAAATCCAGACATGGTCTTAAAGAACCATCTTTTTTCTTAACAAAGAAAAAAACGGCGGCAACAGGTGACTTCGAGGGTCGTATGTGTCCCTTTCTCAGACTCTCAGAGATATAAGAAGACATAGCGACCCTTTCAGGTTGGGAGAGATTGTTTAAACGAGATTTAGGCAGCTTGGCGCCTGGGATGAGATTAATAGGGCAATCGTACTCCCTGTGCGGGGGCAAATCCTGAACTCCACTCTCAGAGAAGACATCCGAAAATTCAGAGAGAAAAGATGGTACAGTCTTAGTAGAAACCTCAGAAACAGATGTCGTGAGGCAATTCTCTCAGCAAAAGTCACTCCAACCATTTATTTGTCTCGCTTGCCAATCAATGGTGGGGTTATGTTTAGTGAGCCAGGGTAGCCCCAACACTAGAGGAGTAGGCAATCCGCTAAGGACGAAACATGACACATCCTCAACATGAGCATCACTCACAATTAATCGGATATTGTGAACTATGCCCTTTAATGATTTCTGAGAAAGTGGAACAGAATCAATAGCAAAAACAGGAATATCCTTTCCCAAAGTGCATACCTGGAAACCATGAGTTATTGTAAATTGATTATCAATGAGATTGACAGCTGCTCCACTATTTACAAAAATCTCACAAAAAATGTTCTTGCTCTCTAGCGCCACCCTGGCAGGCAGGACAAAACGGGAACTACAAGCAAACGGAAAACCTTCAATTTCCGCCTCAACCCTGCCAATGTTAACAGATGGAACATTTTTAAAGGATTTTTTCCTTCTTGTTTCTTTATTACTCCCAAAAAACTGCCTGAATATCCTAGAGGGACAAACATTTGCCAAATGATTTATACCTCCACAACAAAAACAAACCTTCCCATGTGGGCTGAATCTTCTATTGTCAGAGGCAATCAACCCCAGCTGCATGGGCTCCTGCTCAGAAGGGGTTGACAGCGACTGAGACCCCTGCGCACAGAATGAGACCGCTGCACTGTCCTGGGATTGAGTATGACAGGAAGGAGTGATCTCTCCTCTCTCTCTAAGACGCCTGTCAATACGAACGGCCTGAGACATGGCAGAGTCCAAGGAGGTAGGCCTCTCATGAAAGGCAAATGCATCTTTCAATCCCTCTGAAAGACCATGGCAAAATTGACTTCGGAATGCAGCATCATTCCAACCAGTATCAGCTGCCCATCTCCGAAATTCTGAGCAGTATATCTCTGCGGATTGTTTACCCTGGCATAACAGACTTAGTCTAGACTCAGCCAAAGCAATACGATCCGGATCATCATATATCTGACCCAGGGCTAAAAAGAATTCATCCACTGAACGGAGGGGCCGTGCCCCCACCGGCAGCGAAAAGACCCACGACTAAGCGTTACACCTGACCAGCGATATAATGATCCCCACCCTCCATTCCTCATCACCAGAGGAATGGGGAAGAAGGCGAAAATGGAGTTTGCAAGCCTCTCTAAACCGCACAAAATTGTCACTACCCCCGGAGAACGTATCCGGGAGCGAGATCTTAGGCTCAGAACCAACTCCATGAACACAAGCTGAACCGGTCAATTGAAACTGAGAAAGAGTCTTACGGAGATCTGGTACCTCCAATGAAAGACCCTGAAAGCGTTCAGTCAAAAATGAACCCGGATCCATGCTTGAGACGGTTTTGGCAGTTTATAATGTCACGGAAGGTGTACAGGAAACAAGACAACACAAAATGAATATACGACTCACTGGATCCAAAACTAAGGAACAAAAAGGGAGACCCCTGCATCAGACCTGGCACTCTCCCTGACTGCTCAGCCTATGCAAAAATCCCAATGGTAGATGATCGCATATCCTCGTACCTCGACTGTATAACACCTGAACACCCTATAATAGTGAGGGGACACGACCACCGGCTCCCTATACTAGATACGGAGGGAGTCAGGGTCACCTGGGATCCAGCAAACAGAAAAACACAAATGAATACACAATACTTATCTTGTAGAAGACTGGGAAGTAGGATCAGCATGCACACACACTCCAGGAAGAAGTATAAACCGCACACTGATGCACTATGGGGAGGAATTTAAAGGGATGCAATCAGTACAACTACATGACAGCTGAGAGAGGCTAACGAGATGAGGAACTGAAAGCAAAACAAAGGAAGCTCAAGGAGGAGGTTCTGAAAGGCATCTGTCAGAGCGTCTCAGATGTCTGGTAGTGACAGGAAGGCACGGCTTTCTTGGAGAAGTAGTGCCAGCTGGGAACAACATACTGTGGGACAGCAAGCGACATGAGCTGTTTGAAGCCTAAATGACAGCATTTCATAGGCCAGTAGTTTAGAAATGCTGGCATTCAGGGCCAGGGATCGAGGGTGGCTAGGTGGGAATTTACGCTTTCTCTCAAATGTTTGTGAGAAGGAGAGCTGAATGCTGGCGTGTGACATAGTTGAGATGCTTGGCGACGGAGGTGGTGGTGTTGGTGGTACATCCTCTGGTGGCTGGGCGGCAGGTGCCAACGTTCCTCCAGAGGCGGAGGTAGAGGCCGAGGCGGCAGCAGCAGAAGAGGCTGAGGCGGCAGCAGTAGAAGAGGTAGCAGGGGGAGCCTGAGTGACTTCCTTGTTTTTAAGGTGTTTACTCCACTGCAGTTCATGCTTTGCATGCAGGTGCCTGGTCATGCAGGTTGTGCTAAGGTTCAGAACGCTAATGCCTCGCTTCAGGCTCTGATGGCACAGCGTGCAAACCACTCGGGTCTTGTCGTCAGCACATTGTTTGAAGAAGTGCCATGCCAGGGAACTCCTTGAAGCTGCCCTTGGGGTGCTCGGTCCCAGATGGCGGCGGAGTCTCTTGGCGCCGGGTGTTCTGCTTTTGCCCACTGCTCCCTCTTTTGCTACGCTGTTGGCTCGGTCTCACCACTGCCTCTTCCTCCGAACTGTGAAAGTCAGTGGCACGACCTTCATTCCATGTGGGGTCTAGGACCTCATCGTCCCCTGCATCGTCTTCCACCCAGTCTTGATCCCTGACCTCCTGTTCAGTCTGCACACTGCAGAAAGACGCAGCAGTTGGTACCTGTGTTTCGTCATCATCAGAGACGTGCTGAGGTGGTATTCCCATGTCCTCATCATCAGGAAACATAAGTGGTTGTGCGTCAGTGCATTCTGTCTTCCACCGCTGGGGAAGGGCTAGGTGGATGCCCTTGGGAAACCTTGCCAGCGTAGTCTTCAAACAGCATAAGAGACTGCTGCATAACTTGAGGCTCAGACAGTTTCCCTGGTATGCATGGGGGTGATGTGACAGACTGTTTTCAGACCTCATCTGTGCGCTTTCTGCAGAAGACTGGGTGGGAGATAATGTGATTGTGCTGGATCCACTGTCGGCCACCCAATTGACTAATGCCTGTACCTGCTCAGGCCTTACCATCCTTAGAACGGCATTGGGCCCCACCAAATATCGCTGTAAATTATGGCGGCTACTGGGACCTGAGGTAGTTGGTACACTAGGACGTGTGGCTGTGGCAGAACGGCCACGTCCTCTCCCATCCACTGACACTACCACGACCATGGCCGCGTCCCTTACTAGATGGTTTCCTCATTGTTACCGTTCACCACAATAAGAAAAATATTATTTGGCCCAATGTATTGAGTTCAAATTCAGGCCTTTTTTTACAGACACCTAACACTATCTGGCAATCTATTTAGGTACCGTATTACACTAATAAAGGCACAGCAGTAACGACAGATTTAGCTGAATATAAATTTGAGTCCTAGTATTTTGGCGCTGGATGACAGGTATACGTTTACGGACAGAATTAGACTTGGAATTGCACAATAGCGTGTGTGTGAAGTTATTGAGAATAACCCTATCTGGACCGTGAATCTTATATACCCTTTTAGGGATAGATTTAAATAGGTCTGATACAGCAGAAACCACTAAATTAGGAAATTGCTAAATTGGGAATTGTATTTCAACCCAGAACAAAAACTGTGGTTTGACGGACACTAAATAACTTGACCAGCTACAGCAATAATGACAGATTTGGATGAATATAAATTTGAGGCCTATTTTTTAGGCGCTGGGTGCCAGGTATACGTTTACAGACAGAAATAGACTTGGAATTGCACAGTAGCGTGTGTGTGAAGTTATTGAGAATAACCCTATCTGCACCGTGAATCTTATATACCCTTTTAGGGATAGATTTAAAGTAGGCCTGATACAGCAGAAACCACTAAATTAGGAAATTGCTAAATTGGGAATTGTATTTCAACCCAGAACAAAAACTGTGCTTTGACGGACACTAAATAACTTGACCAGCCATAGAAATAACCACAGATTTAGATGAATGTAAATTTGAGGCCTATTTTTTAGGCGCTGGGTGACAGGTATACGTTTAAACACAGAAATAGACTTGGAATTGCACAGTAGCGTGTGTGTGAAGTTATTGAGAATAACCCTATCTGCACCGTGAATCTTATATACCCTTTTAGGGATAGATTTAAAGTAAGTCTGATACAGCAGAAACCACTAAATTAGGAAATTGCTAAGTTGGGAATTGTATTTCAACCCTGAACAAAAATATATCCTTTGCCAGACAGGGATGAGATAGACAGTATTACAATTGGCTGGCCACAGCTGAAACACCAGATTTAGGGTACTGCTATTTTGGCAATTGTATTTAACCCCTCAATAAAATAGCAAGCACAACCAAGCCCCTGATGTAGGATATAGCCAAAAAATAACCACACTATTGATGGTTAAATGCACTTGGTGACAGCTTCAACCTGATGTAGGATATAGCCAAAAAATAACCACACTATTGAGGGTTAAATGCACTTGGTGACAGCTTGACCCTGATGTAGGATATAGCCAAAGAACAACCACACTATTGAAGGTTAAATGCACTTGGTGACAGGCTCAGCTTGCCCCTGATGTAGTATATGGCCAAAAAATAACCACACTATTGATGGTTAAATGCACTTGGTGTGACAGCTTGACCCTGATGTAGGATATAGCCAAAAAACAACCACACTATTGAGGGTTAAATGCACTTGGTGACAGACTCAGCTTGCCCCTGATGTAGTATATGGCCAAAAAATAACCACGCTATTGATGGTTAAATCCACTTGGTGTGACAGCTTGAACCTGATGTAGGATATAGCCAAAAATAACCACACTATTGATGGTTAAAAGCACTTGGTGTGACAGCTTGACTCTGATGTGGGATATGGCCAAAAAACAACCACACTATTGAGGGTTAAATGCACTTGGTGACAGCTTGACCCTGATGTAGGATATAGCCAAAGAACAACCACACTATTGATGGTTAAATGCACTTGGTGACAGGCTCAGCTTGCCCCTGATGTAGTATATGGCCAAAAAATAACCACACTATTGATGGTTAAATGCACTTGGTGTGACAGCTTGACCCTGATATAGGATATAGCCAAATTACAACCACACTATTGAGGGTTAAATGCACTTGGTGACAGACTCAGCTTGCCCCTGATGTAGTATATGGCCAAAAAATAACCACACTATTGATGGTTAAATGCACTTGGTGTGACAGCTTGACCCTGATGTAGGATATAGCCAATAAACATCCACACTATTGAGGGTTAAATGCACTTGGTGACAGGCTCAGCTTGCCCCTGATGTAGTATATGGCCAAAAAATAACCACACTATTGATGGTTAAATGCACTTGGTGTGACAGCTTGACCCTGATGTAGGATATAGCCAAAAAACAACCACACTATTGAGGGTTAAATGCACTTGGTGACAGGCTCAGCTTGCCCCTGATGTAGTATATGGCCAAAAAATAACCACACTATTGATGGTTAAATTCACTTGGTGTGACAGCTTGACCCTGATGTAGGATAGAGCCAAAAAATAACCACACTATTGAGGGTTAAATGTACTTGGTGGCAGCTTGTGCTGTCGCACCACAAGACACAAAATGGCCGCCGATCACCCCAGGAAAAAGTGAATGAAAAACGCTCTGGGCAGCCTAAAAACAGTGAGCAATTGAATAGCAGCAGTTAAATAAACCACAGCTGCAGATCGATCACTGAATGAAGTCTTTTGGAGGAGTTAATCACTGCCTAATCTCGCCCTAACGTCGCAGCTGCAACCTCTCCCTACACTGATCAGAGCAGAGTGACGTGCGGCGCTACATGACTCCAGCTTAAATAGAGGCGGGGTCACAGCCATTGGCACTGGCCAATCACAGCCATGCCAATTATAGGCATGGCTATGACGGCCTCTTGGGGCAAGTAGTATGACGCTTGTTGATTGGCTGCTTTGCAGCCTTTCAAAAAGCGCCAAGAAAGCGACGAACACCGAACCCAAACCCGGACTTTTACTAAAATGTTCAGGTTCGGGTCCATGTCACGGACACCCCAAAATTCGGTACGAACCCGAACTATACAGTTCGGGTTCGCTCATCCCTAATTTTAATTGTTGCACCCAAAGCGCTATTAAATAGCCTTCCCTTATCAGTAAGGAACTCAACATATCCAGTATTATCCCTATTTGATGACAATGGAAATATTCTTAGACCGAACCTTATAGCTCAGACCTTTCCGGAATGCAAATTTTCACCCCCCCTTAACTTCCTTCCTTTGGGCCTTTATATCTAAAAACATAACTAAAGGTTCTCTGACTCACCCGCTAACCTGGTTTGAAAGTCTATTAGTAGGCTCTGACCCACGTCCTAAACTGATATTGCTGATTTGTAAAAAACTTTCTACCCCTATTCTCATGCCTAAACCTGCATTCATTGGTCATTGGGAGAAAGATCTTGAGACCTCCTTTCCCCAGGCAATAATTTCTAAAATCCTATTGAGGCCCCATAAAGCATCAAGGTGCATACACATTCAGGAAAACACCTACAAGATACTAACAAGATGGTATAAAACCCCAGATGTAACCAGTAAATATAATTCTGATAATGGTGATGTTTGCTGGAGATGCTGTAAAGATAGGGGCTCATACTTTCACATCTGGTGGACTTGTACACAAATTAAAACGTGGTGGTCAAAAATCTTCGATGAATGTAACAGGATTTGCCATTCAGATATCCCCATTACATCACAATTAGCCCTTTTAGGGGTACAAACTTCCAGCTCCCTGAAATCTTTCCCTCCATTGTTTAATCACTTATTCCCCAAGTACTGGCTCTCTGAAGAGACTCCATCCATTCTCCAATGGATAGCCAAAATAGATCAACTCTATAGATTTGAGGAGCTTGCGTCATAGGAGAATGGTAGGAATTTAGCATTTAAGAATTGTTGGCTGCCCTGAACCTCTTTCAGGAACCTCTAATTGTGTAGTAAACCTAACAATTACTTTGACTAAAATAGCTTATTCCTTGAATTGAACGTTGTGTCCATTCATTTTGGTCCCCGTAGGATTGTTACGGAAGGATTGTACCCTTTTTATGACTGTAATGTAAACTTAGTATGTACCTGAAAAGAAAATGACTTTACTGTACTTTGTTCTTTTCCATTGTATGTAACATCACTATTTTCTTCAATAAATAATTTTGAAACAAAACAAAAATAAAATAAAAAAATAACAGAATATAACAGCAGTATCTAACGCGTGAATTTCACACTGACAGATGCAGCAAAGGCAGCAAAGTTTGTATTTTGCCCAAAAAGGGTGTTTTTTTCTAATAAAATAAGATAACAGCAGTATCTAACACGTGTATTTCACACTGACAGATACAGCAAAGGCTGCAAATTTTGTTTTTTGCCCAAAAAGGGTATTTTTTATAACAGAAGATAACAGCAGTATCTAACGTGTGTATTTCACACTGACAGATTCAGCAAAGGCTGCAAAATTTGTATTTTGCACAAAATGGTTGTTTTTTAAATAACAGAAGATAACAGCAGTATCTTACACATGTATTTCACACTGACAGAAGCAGCAAAGGCTGCAAATTTAGTATTTTGCCAAAAATTGGTCCTTTTTTAATAACAGGAGATAACAGCTGTATCTAACGTGTGTATTTCACACTGACAGATGCAGCAAAGGCCGCAAATGTAGTTTTTTGCCCAAAAAGGGTGTTTTTTTGAATACCCAGAAAATTATTGCAGTATTTCAAGATTATATTTGACACTGACAAATGCAGAATAGGCCCCAGGTGTAAGGTATTGCCAAAAATGGGTGCTTTTTTAAACCCATAAAATTATTGCTGTATTTCAAGCTTGCATTTAACAATGACAGATGCAGCAAATACCTCAAATTAAGTATGTTGCCCAATAAGGGTGTTTTTTTTTAATAGCAGAATATAACAGTGGTATCTATCGCTTGCATTTCACACTGACAGATGCAGCAAAGACTGCAAATTTAGTATTTTGACCAAAAAGGGTGTTTTTTTTGTAGCAGAATATAACATTGGTATCTAATGCTTGTATTTCACACACTGACAGATTCAACAAAATCTGCAAATTTAGTATTTTGCCAAAAAAGGGTGTTTTTTAAATAAAAGAAGATAACAGCAGTATCTATCGCTTGTATTTCACACTGACAGATGCAGAAAAGGCTGAACATTTTTGCAGTATTTCAAGATTACATTTCACACTGACAAATGCAGCATAGGCCCCAGATGTAGGGTATTGCCAAAAATGGGTGCTTTTTTAAACCCAGACAATTATTGCAATATTTCAAGCTTGTATTTAACAATGACAGATGCAGCAAATGCTGCAAATTTAGTATTTTGCCCAAAAAGGGTGTTTTTTTTAAACCCAGAAAACTATTGCAGTATTTCAAGCTTATATTTCACACTGACAAATGCTGCAAAGGCACCAGATGTAGGGTATTGTCAAAAATGGTTGTTTTTTTAAACCCAGAAAATTATTGCAGTATTTCAAGATTGTATTTAACAATGACAGATGCAGCAAACGCCGCAAATTTAGTATTTTGCCCAAAAAGGGTGTTTTTTAAAACCCAGAAAACTATTGCAGTATTTCAAGCTTATATTTCACACTGTCAAATGCTGCAAAGGCACCAAATGTAGGGTCTTGCAAAAAATGGGCGATTTTTTTTAAAACCCAGAATATAATTGCAGAATTTCAAGCTTGTATTTGACTGTCACAAATGCACATATGCTGTGCTGGTGTATTGAACTTGCATAAAATAGCCGCCGCCGCCACCCACCTAACTAACAGACGGATAAAAGTTAGTTTTCTGTGTCACTGGGCTCTGGGCAGGGTAAAAATATTGTGCACTGCACCCACAAAACAAAATCTAGGTAGAACGTTATGTTAACAAACACTTCAGATTAAAGATTATTTCCTATTCTCTCCCTCACAGCAGCAGCATCCTATCCCTACACTAATCAGAACAGAGTGACGTGCAGCACTACGTGACTCCAGCTTATATAGAGGCTGAGTCACATGCTGCACTGGCCAATCACAGCCATGTCATTAGTAGGCATGGCTGTGATGGCTTCTAAGGGCACAAGAGTAAAACATTTGTTGATTAGCTGCTCTGCCAGAAACTCCAAACCAGAAATTTACTGAAAAGTTCGGGTTCGGGTCCGGGGTCCAAAAATCCTAAAGTTCGGTATGAACCTGAACTTTACAGCTCGTGTTTGCTCAACCCTAGTGGTAACAAATATTATTTTTTTACTAAAATGGTGGTTACACGTGTTACAAAGTGAAAGTAAGAAGTCTGGAAATTCAATATGACCCATAATGCTATGTAGCCAGCCAATCAGCAGATAGCCATCTCCTATGATACCAGTAATTCAGACCTGTCTACTCCATTTTACTGTGAACTGAGCATAGGGAGAGATGTGGCAAGCGCTAGGGACAGTGTTTTAGCAATGTTAGAAAATTGGAAAGTGTCAGTGTAGGGAGATCGTAGGGAGAGTTTTCAGACACTTTAGGGAGAGCATAAGGAAAGCATAGGGATACTTCCGAAACAGGGACAGTGCAAGCTCTGTGTAATTGCCCTATGCATCTTGTTCAAATGATGTGTCATTCATTCTGTTCTGTTATACATAGAATAAATGTGCATCAGTTTTACCATCCACAGTCAGTTTAATATATAGGCAAATGTACCTAGTTCATCTGCTGTGCCATTAATAATTAATCTGTTCAGTTATACATAGACATACTGTACATCAGACCCATTATCAATAGGTGGGTTAATATCGAGGCACGTTTTTCTATTCTATCTCCTTTGCCATTCATACTTCATCTGTTACATTACTTATACAGTTACTGTACACTATGGCCAACATACAGTTGCCTGGGCTCTCAAAAGGAACAGGCAGTGGCAAAAATGCAGCAGAAGAAGGGGTGGTAGTAGCAGCAGCAACAGGCCAGAGCTGCCACTGTCATCCAGTGGTCATGTTTTGACTAACAATCCAGCTGTAACTGGAATGGTTGACTCGCTCTTTAACATCATCTCAGGCGATGATATACACAGACAAAAAAAAAAAAAAAAACAATACAACAGCACTCAGCAAACACAAATAAAGTACAATAATGCCATAATCATAGAAAATATTTTAGTGCTAATGCTATGCTCATTTTATCAAGTCAAGATTCTTGACAAATACATTTTGTACCAGGCTTGATCACATTTGGCCTATAGATTTGATCAAATGCTGCCTGTAGATTGCACTTTATTTTCATTGTAACATATTCCCTTTAAACATCACTTTCAAGTACTGTACTGATAGTTTGCTGCAACCTCTATAACTTTACTAAATAAATTATTAGGGCAGAGTAATGTCACTTATGTGTGAACTAAACTTAGAAGCATACCTAATATACTTTAACAAATAATTTCCTTTTCAACTCCAGTTTTTTAGATTTCTAGGAAATGGTTCATGCAATATCTTTGAAAAAAATTAATTTTCAGCAAATAAATATAGGCTTTATTGGTAATTCGGCCAAGTTGAATCCACAGTAGCTTTATTTCCAGGGAGGTGACATGGTGTAGTATGCAGTGGAAATACACTGAAGAAAAATATAAACACAACACTTAACGGTTTTGCTTCCATTTTGCATGGGCTGAAATCAAAGATCTGAAACATTTTCTACATACACAAAAGACCCACTACCCTCAAATAATGTGATCAAGAATATTCAAATTTTTATCACGAATATTGGCACTTTGAGAATTTGCTATTTTTGAAATCGAGAAAATAATGACTGGAGATCACAAATTCTCAAATTCGCTAATATATGATGAATATTTGCCCAAATATTTTTGAAATATATCTCAAATTCGAATATTGCCCCTGCCGCTTATCACTGCTCTCAAATATTGTTCACAAATCTGTCTAAATCTGTGTTAGTGAGCACTTCTCCTTTGCCTAGATAATCCATCCCACCTCACAGGTGTGGCATATCAAGGTGCTGATTAGACCACCCACCCGGACAGCTGCAGCCTCAATCGGTTTGCATAACCAAAGAATTTCTGCACAAACTGTCAGAAACCGTCTCAGGGAAGCTTATATGCATGCTTGTCGTCCTCATCTGGGACTGGACCTGACTGCAGTTCGTCATCGTAACCGACTTAAGTGGGTAAATGCTCACATTCAATGGCGTCTGGCATGTTGGAGAGGCGTTCTATTCACGGTTTTCACTGTTCAGGGAAGATGGCACACAGCATGTGTGGCGTCACGTGGATCGAGTGGCCCATGGTGGCGGTGGGGTTATGGTATTGACAGGCATTGACAATGAACACAGGTCCTTTTTTATGGTATTTTGAATGCACAGAGATACCGTGACGAGATCCTGAGGCCCATTGTTGTGCTGTTTATTCACGACCATCACCTCATGTTGCAGCATGATAATGCATGGCCCCATATTGCAAGGATCTGTACACAATTCCTGGAAGCTGAAAACATACCAGTTCTTGCATGGCCAGCATAATCACCGGACATGTCATCCATTGAGCATGTTTGGGATGCTCTGGATCGGCGTATATGACAGCGTGTTCCTGACAAAATTCTGCAACTTTGCATACCTATTGAAGAGGAGTGGACCAACAATCCACAGGCCACAATCAACAACCTGATCAACTCTATGCGACGGAGATGTGTTGCACTGCGTGAGGCTAATGGTGGCTACACCAGACACTGACTGGTTTTCTGACCCCCCTTCCCAGTAAGGTAAAACTGTGCACATTTCAGAGTGTCCTGTTATTGATGATGATGATGTATAGTCTTGTGTACACGCAGTCTTACCCTTAGGGCCTTGATGCGCTTAGCTGGCTGAGAAGAAGGCATGACACTTTGCCATGGGCCACAAAGGCCTAGAGAATAAGGCACCTAGTCCAGAGACCAATTTCCTAGCACTTATCAAATGGAAAATCAAAAAAAATGGAAGGTAGGGAAGGGAGGGAAGGTAGGGGGATCTCAAGGTTCAAAGGGTTCAGATGATATATAGAAAATGTGAAGAGAATAAAATTAATAAATGTGAGGAAAAGGTATCTTTAAAATAGAAGGGACATTACCAACCATGAATTTATAGACTAAGATTTAGGAAAACCCCCAAAATTATATGAACCAAAAATAAGTGTTATATAGGAAAGTAAGGTTTTCAGTGCACTTCTGAATGAGAGAAGACTGGAAATCATATTGTAGGAAGTCTACAGGGAGTGCAGAATTATTAGGCAAATGAGTATTTTGACCACATCATCCTCTTTATGCATGTTGTCTTACTCCAAGCTGTATAGGCTCGAAAGCCTACTACCAATTAAGCATATTAGGTGATGTGCATCTCTGTAATGAGAAGCGGTGTGGTCTAATGACATCAACACCCTATATCAGGTGTGCATAATTATTAGGCAACTTCCTTTCCTTTGGCAAAATGGGTCAAAAGAAGGACTTGACAGGCTCAGAAAAGTCAAAAATAGTGAGATATCTTGCAGAGGGATGCAGCACTCTTAAAATTGCAAAGCTTCTGAAACGTGATCATCGAACAATCAAGCGTTTCATTCATAATAGTCAACAGGGTCGCAAGAAGCGTGTGGAAAAACCAAGGCGCAAAATAACTGCCCATGAACTGAGAAAAGTCAAGCGTGCAGCTGCCAAGATGCCACTTGCCACCAGTTTGGTCATATTTCAGAGCTGCAACATCACTGGAGTGCCCAAAAGCACAAGGTGTGCAATACTCAGAGACATGGCCAAGGTAAGAAAGGCTGAAAGACGACAACCACTGAACAAGACACACAAGCTGAAACGTCAAGACCGGGCCAAGAAATATCTCAAGACTGATTTTTCTAAGGTTTTATGGACTGATGAAATGAGAGTGAGTCTTGATGGGCCAGATGGATGGGCCCGTGGCTGGATTGGTAAAGGGCAGAGAGCTCCAGTCCGACTCAGACGCCAGCAAGGTGGAGGTGGAGTACTGGTTTGGGCTGGTATCATCAAAGATGAGCTTGTGGGGCCTTTCTGGTTGAGGATGGAGTCAAGCTCAACTCCCAGTCCTACTGCCAGTTTCTGGAAGACACCTTCTTCAAGCAGTGGTACAGGAAGAAGTCTGCATCCTTCAAGAAAAACATGATTTTCATGCAGGACAATGCTCCATCACACGCGTCCAAGTACTCCACAGCGTGGCTGGCAAGAAAGGGTATAAAAGAAGAAAATCTAATGACATGGCCTCCTTGTTCACCTGATCTGAACCCCATTGAGAACCTGTGGTCCATCATCAAATGTGAGATTTACAAGGAGGGAAAACAGTACACCTCTCTGAACAGTGTCTGGGAGGCTGTGGTTGATGGTGAACAGATCAAAACACTGACAGAATCCATGGATGGCAGGCTTTTGAGTGTCCTTGCAAAGAAAGGTGGCTATATTGGTCACTGATTTGTTTTTGTTTTGTTTTTGAATGTCTGAAATGTATATTTGTGAATGTTGAGATGTTATATTGGTTTCACTGGTAAAAATAAATAATTGAAATGGGTATATATTTGTTTTTTGTTAAGTTGCCTAATAATTATGCACAGTAATAGTCACCTGCACACACAGATATCCCCCTAAAATAGCTAAAACTAAAAACAAACTAAAAACTACTTCCAAAAATATTCAGCTTTGATATTAATGAGTTTTTTGGGTTCATTGAGAACATGGTTGTTGTTCAATAATAAAATTAATCCTGAAAAATACAACTTGCCTAATAATTCTGCACTCCCTGTAAGGGACACCTGTGCAATATTCAATCTAATCAGCACCTTGATATGCCACACCTGTGAGGTGGGATGGATTTTCTCGGTAAAGAAGAAGTGCTCACTAACACAGATTTGTGAACAATATATGAGAGCAATGGGTCTTTTGTGTATGTAGAAAATGTTTCAGATCTTTGAGTTCAGCTCATGCAAAATGGGAGCAAAACCGAAAGTGTTGCGTTTATATTTTTGCTCAGTGTATATTGGTTTTCTTTATATTTATGCACATCACTACATTGCATATGTGTCTTTAACAACTCTTTGCATGTCATCATTAGTGATGAGTTGCACGGCAATATTTGAACTTGCGATATATTTCGCAAATATTTAGTATTTTGTATTTTCATAATATTCTACATTCTTTTTTTTACTCGGCGAGGTAATGATCGCGTAATATGTGAATATTACGCGATCAATACAGGCGTGAGTCAAAAATGAATATATAGCACTAACGAATATAGTGCGTCATATTCGTTTTTTAGAATATTCGTCATTTTTTTCAATCTGAAGTCATGATTCCTCCCTGCTTAAGTTGCTTGTGGGCCAATGACTCATTGGCCCACAAGCAAGAAGCAGGGAGGAATCATGTATTCAGATAAAAAAAAATGCTGACTATTCGAAAAACGAATATATACCAATAGCACTATATTCTAAATATTCGCAAATTCTCAAAGTTGCGATATTCGCGATAAAAAATCGCTTTTCGAATATTTGTGCTCAACACTAGTCATCATATAGTTGATGGCAGCTAATTTAAGTTTTTAAGTTTTTATTAAACAGTTGGATGTGCTGGATGTAGAAGATGTATAACTACTGACATACAAAAGTATTTTTTTAATATAAATCATTATGTTATGTTACCATTAGATATTGTAAAGATTACATTTTGCATTTAGGAAAACACACTCTACCATAAGGCCCCATTTACACAACAGTGTCTGTTTTGTGGGCCATGTGCACCCTGCATTTTCTGCACCTCACTGTATTACAAATGGTTATTCTTGTCTGCAAAATGAACAAGAACAAGAATACTATATAGGCCCTAGTAGAGACCCGCGGGAGGTAAACCTCAATAATCAAATGACCAAAAATCCCTGTAGGGGTACTACTGTGCGTGAATTAAAATGATATGCTTTATTAGATTGTTGTTAAAATTTGGGTTTCTAACAAACCATGAAACCCCACAACACTAAAACTCTCAGGTGAAGCGCTGGTTAACTACTTATTAATTTAAGTCCCTGCAACCATGTAGCAAAGGGACTTTTAGTGTTGTGGGGTTTCATGGTTTGTTAGAAACCAAAATTTTAACAATCTAATAAAGTATATAATTTTAATTCACGCACAGTAGTACCCCTACAGGGATTTTCGGTCTTTGACAATTTGATCATTGTGACATATGGATGCGCACACCATTCACAGCATGGAAAATGAATGGATCCTCATCCGATCCAGAACAAAAATACCTTTGTGTGAATGGAGCCTTACTGACACTTGTAAATTAAGCTGGAGAAGTTACCGTAGTTACTCATTACCATAGATATAGTAAACATTTATAGTCTTCAGATTGTGACTGAACAGCTAAGCAGTTTTTTCTACAATCTTAAAAGCATATAATATGTTGTTATTGATCTAACCTAGCATATTTCACCATATATGTACCCAAATATAAAGTTAATAGAAAACTATGTTCTGATGCTATTTCATTTGAAATATACAAGATTTAACAGGATTAATTTGTAGCTCATTATAACTCAAAGAAATATGAATCTAGTGCACACAATAGTAGGTTCATGAGAAAAAAAATAGAGAAGGAATGAGTATGGTTAAAATTGCTGAGCACTTAGAGAATTCTTTAAGGCCTTTTTGTACAATTTGGAAAATGTACCTTAGAGTTTTATTCCATTTTGTCTAAGACTGTGGTAATGATGATGGACTTGTGTGATTTTCTAGTTATATGAAAACACATTTTTGTCATTTTGCTTTTACATGTATTGTAAGGGAAAAATCAGGTAAAGTAAGTGTATGTTATTTTTTTATTCAAAACAGCAAAATTGCAGTGTAAAGTTTGTCAACAGAACAGAAGCAGAGAACCTGCTTCTCTCAATTGTCTAAGATTTAGTTTGAAATAAAAATAACAATAAAACTTGAAACAAAGGAACCATAACCCATTCAGAAACTGTAAAGTAAGAAAAGGCAAACTTCAAAACCCAATTATGTACTATGCACTGTCCAAGTGTGGATTGCCTACAGAATAAGAAGTTTACGGCTGCTGTGGAGCTTGTTTGCGCTTAAGATTTTATAGTACATTTGAGAAATAAGGAGCTTATATAAAGTATAATATTGTGTGCTACAATGAATAAAATGTGTACATTATTGTAGGAAAATAAATGTTGAGGCTTAAGCTGCACTTGGTATATTCTTACACAATGAACAATAATACTGTGACATTTGTGTTGTATGTTTTTGTCAAGGGCAATAGTATTTTTATCTGACGTTCAGTCAAAAACATCATAAGACCCTATTTACATGACAGATTTTGCCAATGTTTTTCATTGTGGATGCCACAGACTGGTTTACAGTTTAGACCCATTGAATGGAGTTTGACAATAAGCCGTAGATTCCAATGGCACCTGTCCGGACTCCATGCCAAGAAAGCACATACTGTATCATTTTTTGCTACTGCCACAGAAAAGGCATTTTTTGCGGACCTATTGTAACAATGCCTACACTTGTCTGCAAAATGTTCTATCTTTTTTTGCAGGATCTCACAATGGACTTATGGATGCGGACAGTTTTTTATGCGGCCTCATAGAAATAAATGGGTCCATGTGAGATTAACAAAAAATGCTGATCGGATGTGGACCAAAAATACGGTCATGTGAATGGGGCCTTAGACTGATGGATGCCTGATGGATTTCATTATATAGTTAGTCAATGACATTGTGAACAAAAGCCATGTCACAAGTGGGAATAGTTTATTTTTATATATATATATACTATACTATATTATATTATATGATATTTAGTTTGTTATATAAATAAACATGTTATCAATATCAGTATTTATTTGATTAAAATATCAATTGAGTAAAAGTATCAATGTAATTATTTTAAACATATTTGTTTGCAAATGTGTTTTCACTTCTTATTTTGTACCTCGCATTGTCAATATTTTTTTAAGACAAAAAAGGAATACTTTCATGAATAGTTTTCGTTTTTTTACTTCCATTCAATGCAATTAATTTGTATTATGTGCTGCATGTGGCTGTTGCTTTTCTGAATTTCTTTTTTTCCGTCACATTGAGATAATTTTATTTGCCTATAATTACACCAGAGTTTGTGTTGTGTGTAATCTGGAAAGAGTGTCTCATTTTATTGTATCTTCTTGTGTATGTGTTGTTTTTTATCAAACACATAAGTGTTATTAGTATGCCATGTCTGCACCAATCTGCCTAGCAGCACACTCACCACTGAATTACTGTAAACCAGATCCGCACTGACCATTTGGATAATATGGGCCAATTTGGACACTGCCATATGACCCCATAGTCAGTAATAATTTTTGTCATTTTATAACAATTCTTAAAGTTTCTTGGCTTTCCAAAAATGCCTCTGAAATTAATTTATCCAAACTCATGGTATTCTGGCTATAAGGGTCCAAGACCTTAAATGTTCCAGATTACTTTTAGGCCGCCCTTTCTATAAACTAAAAAAAACAAAAAAACATTTAATATTCATTTAAGTTGTCCAAGTCAAGTCTACCCCAAAACACCAACATTAATGGTGGCCCCAATTTTTTTTTTTTTTACCATAGTCTAGCTGTCCCTATGAAAGAGCAATTATTGGTGAATCTCTGCTAAATTGGCAAGATTTACTAAATTTTAGCAATGTCTATGGTCAGATTGAGGTAGGTTGTCACAAACAGAAATAAATAGTTGGTTAGGGTAATTACCAGTACTAAAAATGGTTGCACAAGATTAAGCATTCATTTTCCTTTGATCATAAGTGAATATGTTGCTAGAAATAAATTATTAGATTTTTAGTTAAAAAGATTTCTGACTATTATAACCTGTATGGTTGACTTCTACTACTCTTCCCCTTTACACTGAGCACTCCTATATACAGTGGCCATGTGAACTTGTCATGTAGCCTCTTCATTCAATAGATATGGTGTCTGTTATCTAGAGGCTAAAAACCAATACAGACAGAAAAATCACCACCAGGAGATTGTAATGTTTGTATCCAGTCAATTCAATCTTCTCCCCTGGGATTTGTTTTACAGACAGCTTATCACTATGGCCACAGGGGAAACATTCATTAGAGATCATTTGTTTTTGAGGTTGAAGCTTTCCATTTTGCCATTAGACATTATATAGGCTGAATGTTTTTCAATGGAATTACTGACTGGATTCTAGACAAAAACGTCTGCCCTCATTAATAATATAGCTGCAGTTCATATATTCATCCACTTAAATTTCAACAACAGGGTGCAAACATGGACAGGTTCATTGAAACAGTATAGATTTTTGTTGATTTAGAAAGTAGATTGTCTTTACTATTATTATATTATGTTATTGTCACGGTCCCTCAGGTGACTGATGTCAGGAAATCAAGGAGATTGTCTGAGCGTGGAGGAATCTAACAGCCTCCTTGATTTCTCTTGATTCAGTGTTGATAGAGTCAATGACAACTTCCCTTTTCTCAGCTTTTGCTCAGTGGTCATCACTTCTACCCTTTATAGTCTACCCGACCAATCATTTGGGTTTGGCTGAGCTGGTGTAAGTTTTTAACTGGTGTTCCTGCTTGCCCGTCTCTACAGAAGTTAAGTGTTGCGTTTGTTTGTGTTTGTAATATTACCTGTTGTTTGTATCTGGGTCTGAGACAGAGACTTCCATTTATCCATCTGGGAAGGAATGAGTTGTTTCTGGTACTAACCTTTTCCAGGGCCTTATAGGGATATAAAGGCCTAGGTATACTGCATATGAATATTCCTACCTTCAAGGTTTATACCTATTGATAGATAGTTAGGGCCTGGATTAGGGTTGTCTAGGAGGTGACCTGTTTCTTCCCTAGTTTCCAGGCCCAGTTACTGTTCCCTTTCCCTCTTGTGTTCAGTGTGGAGTTTCCCCTCACACTGATTGTGACAGTTATAGACAATTTATAGCAATGTTGAAAACTGTCCTGACAGATAATGACTAGTGATGAGCGAGCACCAAAGTGTTCGGGTGTTCGGTGCGAACACATCGCAATATTCCTGCACTCAGCCAAGCACCCGAGTATAATAGAAGTCAATGGGAGACAACCAGGCACCCCCTGCTCAGATGAGGGGAGGGTGCCTGGACAATAGGAAAAGGTCTGAAAGTGATGGAAACACCTCTGAAATCGATCAGGAACAGCAGGGGGACCATGTCTGGATGCATCTTGGACACCAATGTCGCTGCTGGGAACCATGTTGTCCAAATTTTATGCCACTTTAACAGACTGAGAAAAAAACTGACATAACCCCGCCCCTACAAAAAATATCCTTTTTAGAGGATTTTTTTTTAGGAAACATTCTTTCTTGTAGATTCAATTTAAGTGCTGCCAAAAATTGCAAGGAAGAAGAGATACAGCCTGTATATCACATAAAGGAGGGCCTCATTCACATGGTGCTACAATTGTTCAGGTAGTGTGACTCCTACACTCATAAAGCCTATGCACTAAGTGAAAGGGCTGCCAAAAATTACAAGTAACTGGCACTACAATGCACCCTTTATTACACATAAAGGAGGGCATCATACACACCCTTTAAACATTATCATTGATGGCCTGCTGGTGACCCTCAAAAACATTAGGAGCAAGGGCCTGCTGATCTGACCACCTAAGAAGTTAATTGACCTGGTCAGCATAGGCTACCAAGAAAGAATGAACAACGTCTAATCGTAATGTTCCTTTGGGTTCCAGAGAACGTCACATAGCAAAATCAGCGCAGGAAATGGCGGTCAGCATTTGTTGCCTCTTTACATTATGGAACTGTACCACAATTACAAGCTGCTATCTGACTATTTGGAATTCTATTGTCTACCCCAAAGAAAGATCTAGGGAAAGTGGCACATACAATGAAAAGAAGGAATACAATTGTAATTCCTTCAGGCCCCAATTGTCAAGCCTGACATATTTATTTTTAAAGATTGAGGGAAAAAAACAAAAACAAATTTGTGTGCTAGATGTTCCCCTAAGTGGCTTTGATGGTGGTTGAGGGGGGATTTTCACTGGGGCGCCAGGGCAGTGGTGGAATTACAAAAATCTTGTGTTAAAGTCTTATATTAAAAAGGAAAAACAGAAAAATATATATAAAAATATATGAATATATATATATATAATTATCTAAAAATATAAAAACATGAAAACAAATATCATATATATATATCAAAGAAATATATATATATATATATATATATATATATATATATGTACATATTTTCCTATAAAAAAGGAGTTTGTGGTTGTGGGTAATTAAAATGGGGACTTACTTCACCAGGGAGGGCGGTATAGGATAAGCATATGATTACTATACCCTTCCCTCCCCCACCGATATCGCTTGATAGAGTGGTATGAACTCGCCTCCACGTCCCAGAAGAATGACTCCAGGGTTCCAAGTGGAGAGTTCTTTAATGGATAATAGCTCTTTTTAAAAAAAAAAAAAACATTGCAATATTTACCCCTGTGCCACTATATAAAAACCAGAATCCTGTAAAAAAAAACACATGTGTGAAAGGTTCACCACTGAAGGAAACCAAATTATGTTTCCTTCCAAGTCTGAAACATAGAAAATAATATACCAGCTAACCCCCCAAAAAATTGTAGGTGAGGGCCCGCAGGTGAGCTGTCCCTCCCTGAAGAGGGATATGAGGATGTCTTATGCACTGATCCCCAAACTCTTAAGCCTCCAAAGTCAGAAGAAGATGACGGGGGGGAAGGTGGAAAGCCAATCGAGGACAGCAGGACAGAGGAGGAGGGATCCGCAGCACCACAACAGGCTGGAAGAGGCTGTGTGGTGGCAAAAGGGAGAAGGTGGGCCACAATAAACAGGCCCGCAACTGTTCCCCCGTGTGGAAATCTCCCTTGACAAGGGGTAGGTATTCCGCAGTCTGGGGCTTTATTGAGGAAGGTGGGGATGATAAAAGAATTGGAATTTGCTAACTGTAACTGTGCTATACCTAAATACGAATACATTTCATAAATAACAATAACCATAACATATTTTACATCCTAATAAACTAACTAAAAACATAACAATAAACACTCAAACACGGGAACATAATGGGGGAAAACTGTACACTGGAGGCTAAATGAGTAGGGGTGGAAACAGTAGCAACCTCAACCTTACCAGCAGGATCCGCCACATGGCATTACAGCCCCCTAATCCGTGGGCCGAACCCCTGGGTCCACAATCAGTGTCTGTGGGTCACACCACTGCCTCCTCTTCCTCCCCTGTGTTTTATGTGCTAGCTAATCCTGTGTCCTAGACGCAGGCCTGGAGGACTCCTGCCCTGCATCTGGACCTTTGCAAGCACCATCTGCTAGCACACCCACCCGTGCCCTGACCAATGCAGTTATTGGGAATGTCCACTTAATGACGGACACATGGACAAGGGCTTTTGGCCAGGGACTCTACATTTCTGTTACAGCACACTAGGTGAACCTTGTGTAGGCCGTTAGCGAGTCGGACCCTGGGGTGCCACCGACGCCAAGGATTAAACGGGCATTACTTCCATCAGGATTTCTGACACCACCTACATTAGTGGCAGCAACCCAGCCTTCTTCTCCTCCTCCTCCACTGTAAACTCTGAATTCTCATGGGGAATCAGCAACAGGCCTTGCTGAAATTAATTTGCTTGGGTGACAAAAAGCACATTGCCGCAGAGCTAGGACAGGGTATAAGGGACCAGGTTGGCTGTGTCTGATAATGGCCATAAGTTGTTGGCAGCTTTGTAGCTCGGCAAGCTCACACACATGGCACTCATACAGCATACTGTATATGTACCATGCACAAAAAACATCCCAAACTTATACACTAATATAACTAAAAACCTAACAAACAAGAGTGGAGTTAAACCAATGGCATGGACTTTTTAAGAACTCATAAATAACCAAATAACCATAACATATTTTATTTTACAGCTTAGTCTGAAAATCTAACAATAACAATAAAAAAATGAAACCCTGGAATATAACAGGCCCAGCCTTCAGCAAATCAGGGCCATCACAGGGACAGAAAACAACCTCTGCCCAGTGAAGAAGGTAAAATTGTAGATGGGGCAAATTCTGATATGGCCATGTGGATCCCACCTTAATGTCGGGGATCCGGCCATACCATGCCTAGGCCACGTGTTCTCAATTTTCTCCAACCTCCCCCATTTTGCATGAGCTACTGGTGAAGGTGTGCTGTGTGCGTGCTCATTTCCAAAAGTCATCTACAGTTGCCGTCGGTTTGGCAATGCTGCTGCAGCGCTTGCATTTGCCAGCTAACAGACTATTGTGCGACGTGAGCATGCGCTGGAACTCTATGTTCTACATGTGGTCCAGGCTTTGTGAGCAACAGAGGGCAGTAGTGGAATACCAGCTGCAACATGTTCTTGTATGTCTGACCTCTGTAAGGTTTTACACAACTTTGAGGAATAAACACGGATGGTGAGTGGCGATGCCGTCATTATCAGCCGAACCATACCACTTCTGTGTCTAGTGAAGGCGGACACCTCACATGTGTAAGAGGTGGAAATAGGGGGAAGACATTACACAGGGTGATAGCCAGAACACCATCAGTTCGGCTTTTCAGTGTGAATTGGATGATGAGGAGGAGGGGGATCAAGAGAGAGTTGCCTACGCTACAGAGGATAGTAGCAATAGCAGGTTTATTCCATCTGTTCATAGATGGGCAGGAGAGGAGGAATAGGATAAGGAGAATGAGAGTCATCCTCCTGATGCCTGTTGGGAATCTGGCACACATGGCTGACTTCATATTAGGCTGCCTTTAAACGCATGTTAGACAACACGGATTACAGTTTGTTCACCCTTATCGACCCCCCCTACAAAGGGAACTTCTCATCTCTCATTCCTGTGGCGGAGAGGACAAGCAAAACAGTGCAATAACAGAATGTCCTTGTTTAAAAATTGCTTAGAAAATTTCCATATGACAACAGTGGAGGCAGAGAGTGGAGGTAAACCAATAGCAGGGCCTGTTAATTACCACATAAATAACCAAATAACCATAACATATTTTACAACCATAATAACAATTATAATACCAACTATAATACAAACAAAAAAACTATAATAATAACAGAACAGAATGTCATTGCAGAAATATTTACAGCTGGCAACACTGGTGGCAGAGTACGTAGTTTATTGGCCAACCCAGGAGGGGAGAAGAGGGGGACACATCGCAGTTCCAACAGAGGCAGGACAACACTCTACAAGCCTGGGACAGTTTCATGACACCCCACCAGCACCCTCACCCTGATGTGTGGCCTAGTGTCACAAGGAGGGAAACATTGTGGAAGATGGTGAAGGAGTACATAGCAGACCGTGTCAGCATCCTCGGTGATCCCTCTGTGCCTTACAACTATTTTGTGTCCAAGCTGGACACATGGCAGAAACTTGCGCTCTATGCCTCAGAGGTGCTGGGATGCCCTGCCCTCAGCGTTTTGTCAGAGATGGGAAAATAGTGTTGCTGGGGGCATAATAACTGATAAGCGCATCCGTCTGTCAACTTAAAATGCTAATGGGTCGACTCTTAAAAAAATGAACAAGGCCTGGATTGCCCCTGACTTCTCAACTTTACCAGAGGAAAGCGGGTGAACATAAAGGCACTTTAAATGTGTTGTTTGTAAAGTACTGAATACACTGTATTCACATGCACCTCTGCCACCACCAAAAAGGTTATATGGTTCAATCTTCC
Organism: Bufo gargarizans; assembly: GCF_014858855.1. Classification (NCBI taxonomy): domain Eukaryota; kingdom Metazoa; phylum Chordata; class Amphibia; order Anura; family Bufonidae; genus Bufo; species Bufo gargarizans. The sequence continues at coordinate 138,331,931 of NC_058082.1, read as the reverse complement.
TTTTCTTGTCCTTCTCCTCCTCCTCCTCCTCCATCATATCAACATGCTTTTTAGGCTGCCCTCGCTTATAATGTTTTATAGGGTCAGTGAAACCCTTGCACAGGTGCCAGAGGCGACACTCAGAGCCATCTCTGTGGGCACCCTTACTCTTGAAAAAGTCTATGGTGCACCAATATGCCTTACAGTTTTCCTGCCATTTATCAGCGTCAGGTACGCCATGAATGGCAGAAGCAGCACATTAACTGTAGGCAGGCCACTATAGTTAAATAATAAGAACATGGAAGATATGTGGGAGCGGAGCCAGCGCCTGAGCCGAGAGGACATGCTTTGCTGAGCTCCGTACACTACCTTACTACCTTGCCAAGAACCCGCTTACGTTGGCTGACAACAACTAAAATGGTCAAAATCGGAGGGCAGAAGCCTGCTGAAGCTGGTGCGATGCCTAAATCTCACAATCTGGGAGCAGGAATGGCGAAATTTCTGAAGAAACAATCCAGCACGGCTGTGCTCAGAGAATCCAAGATGGCGCAGGCGGAGGATCGCACTCCCGCCGAGACAGAAGAAGGAGCTTCAGAGGACGAAAGTGACGGAGGTGAGTCAGTTAACTCACGTCACCTGCCTGTCTCCAGACGCTTTATCAATCAGGCCCTAGCAGAAACTTTATCCCCACTTAAGCAGGAGATTTCAACTCTTACTCAAGAGATCCAGCATATAGGCCATAGAGTGGAATCGCTTGAGGCCACACAGTCGGCTTCCTTGGAGCATAGCTCTGCCATTTCACAGTCTCTCTCCTCCTGTCAGCACCACATTAACTCCCTCTATGCCGCAATTGAGGACCAAGAAAATCGGAGTAGGCGAAACAACCTTAGATTCAGAGGCATCCCAGAAGCTGTGCCTGCTGAAGAGCTTACCTCCACTATAAAGAAAATTGCTGCATCACTCCTGAGCAGAGAAGACCCTGCTGATATGATTATAGAGAAGGCGCATAGAGCCCTAAGGCAAAAACCAAGAGATTCTGAACCTCCTAGGGACATTATATGCCGATTTTTGAATTTATTGGACAAAGAAAAAATATTGGCAGCGGCTAGAGCAGATAACACAATTGCACTTGGTGACGCCACAGTCACAATATATCAGGACCTTGCTCGTGTTACCCTGCAGAAAAGAAGAAACCTCAAACCCCTTACAGAGTATCTTCGCAACAGCCGAATCCCATATAGATGGACTTTCCCGTTCGGTCTCACATTTTCGCATGCAGGAAAATTCATCAGGGTCTCTTCCTATGAGGATCTTCAAGCAGCCTTCATTACCATGGACATTTCTCCAATGGACATTCCTAATTGGGATACTGTATCCGACATTACATCACTCCCAGATCTCCCGAAAATGACCCCATGGGAAAAGTCACCTACAACTAAACTTCAGCGATTCAGACGCAGGAGCGGATTGCTGACTCCAAGAAGAATCACCTGAGCCATCTTCACCTAAAATAGGACTCTCAGAAGTTCTCAAACAGTACCTAAAGTGTTCTCCTACCTTTGTGTTTCACTACTTCTCCCAATTCTAAATGTACTTGTCCTTCCTGAAGGGCACTCTCTTGCAGTATGTTATCTGTCCTTCTTATATCTGTATAGCATACCTGTAGGCTCCATCGTTTAACTTCTTTCATCCCACTCACTGGCAAGACCTATTACATGGGTTCACCCATTTTACCCCCTCACACGAATGAGCTTGTAGATTGTACACTGCTCATATTGAAAATCCCTTTCATCTTGTTATATTACCATAATTATGTTCATAGTTATGTTTATGGTTGTGCTTTCCATATCTCTTCCCTCAGTCATGATACTCTGAATCTACTCTCCTCAAGTTACCATGTATTTGTAGGACAGATGCTTACTCTTCCTGAGGCCGCCTGTTGGGGTGCTCTCCGCACTGACCCCGCAAGGTACTGGTATGTCAGCCCGGTCCAAATCCTATTTAAAACACAATGGTAGACCTAAGTATAGTCACCTATAACGTAAAAGGCCTTAGATCTCCATCTAAAAGATCTCAGATTTTCTCCCTTTTGGGGAAAGAAAAGTGCTCAATACTTTTTCTCCAGGAGACCCATTACAAGCACGGTAAATATCCAGCTGTCTCCTTCTCCAGGTTCCCAACCTGGTATCACTGTGGAGCAGACGGTGCCGCCTCAAGGGGAGTAAGCATTGGATTTAGAAAAAATGTCCCTTTCACGTACACCTCTCATGTTCAGGATCCCGAGGGGAGGTATATCATCCTAAAAGGCCATATTTCTCAGAAAATGTACACCTTTGTTAACTTATATGCACCCAACTCTGACCAAGTATCCTGGCTGTTGTCTATTCTATCTTTAATAGAAAACACTCAGAAAGGTACTCTTGTCTTAGCAGGCGATCTCAACATTGTGCTGCATCCTCTCACTGATACATCCTCTAAAAGGTACTCCTTCTCTGCCAGATTACTGAAAAAAATGAATGCTAAGCTATGCAATCTGGGCCTTATTGATATTTGGAGATGTCTTAACCCAAATTGCTCTGATTATTCATTCTACTCCTTTCCAGGCCAATCCTACAGCAGAATTGATTATATCTTTGTCCCTAAGGACCAGGTACAGTTCTGCACAGACACGGAGATTGGTAACATCTCTATCTCTGACCATGCCCCGGTATTCTGCACCATGCGTTCCCCAACCAATACTGGTAGGTCCCCTCTCTGGAGGCTTAACAAATCTATACTGAGCAGCAAAGCAAACAGAAATTATTTTACGTTATTACTAGACAAATATTTTACCTTAAACAATACACCTGAGATCCAAGTCCTTTGGGATGCCCACAAGGTATTCATCAGGGGACACTTTATTAGCAAGTGCTCCTTTATTAAGAAGCAATCTGATAAACATTTGTCTTCCCTACTAGACCAGATTCATGCACTTGAATCTATACATAAAAGATCCCTAGCACAACAACATTTGGTCAAACTTAACGCCCTTAGAGCAGATCTCAAAAATGTATTAAACGAGAGATCAGCAAAATATTATCTGTCCTCACAACAACAAATTTTTGCTCATGGCAACAAAGCATCCAAATTTGTGATGAACCGTATTAAACGTAGGCAACAAGCTAGACATGTGACTTCTATCAAACGTTCCTATGGCCCACCAATCTTCTCTTCTACGGCTATAGCGGAGCAATTCAAGACTTTTTATGAATCTCTTTACAATCTTAGATGAAGGTCAGTCGCTATCAGTTAGAGAGATTGAAACGCGTCGCTTCTTAAACTCACTAAAACTTCCAATGCTTTCTCCCACCCAAAAAGACGCCCTAGCAAAACCATTCACAATTCAAGAATTGACCTTAGCTTTAAAAACCTCCCCTAAAGGAAAAAGTCCCGGACCAGATGGTCTTACCACCTCCTACTACCTAACATTCCAAAACTCACTACTTCCCTATTACCTCCGAGTATGTAACTTAGCTTTGCAAAATGTTTCACTGTCCTCTGAGATGACCAATGCCTTAATAACAATAATCCCAAAAGAGGGAAAAGATCCCTCATCTTGTGCGAATTATCGCCCCATATCCCCAGGGCCGTCTTTAATATTGATTGGACCCTGGGCAAAAATTTACTTGGGCCTCCTGGATCCCGCCTTCCCACACCTTAGCAGGCAATCAAGCCCTCCACCACAACACACACACAAAATTCACACATCTGGTAGAGTACAGTGAATGACTGTAAATGCTTCCAGTTCTGAAGACTCCACCCACAGTATACAGGCCCCCCACAGCACAGACCCCCCCCAGTAATCAGGCCCACCACAGTATACAGCCCCCCCCCCAGTATACAGACCCTCCCACAGTGAACAGGCCCCACACAGTATACAGCCCCCCACAGTATACAGGCCCCACACAGTATACAGCCCCACACAGTATACAGGCCCCCCACAGTATACAGGCCCACACAGTATACAGGCCCCTACACTATACAGGCCCCCCACACTATTCAGGCCCCCACAGTGTACAGGCCCCCCACAGTATACAGCCCCACACAGTACACAGCCCCACACAGTATACAGCCCCCCACAGTATACAGGCCCCCTACAGTATACAGCCCCACACAGTATACAGGCCCCCCACACTATACAGGCCCCCAATAGTATACAGCCCCCCCACAGTATACAGACCCCCACAGTATACCAGCCCCCCACAGTATACAGCCCCCCCCAGTATACAGGCCCCCCACAGTATACAGTCCCACACAGTATACAGCCCCCCACAGTATACAGCCCCCCACAGCATACAGCCCCACACAGTATACAGCCTCACACAGTATCCAGGCCCCTCACAGTATACAGGCCTCACACAGTATACAGCCCCCCCACAGTATACAGTCCCACACAGTATACAGTCCCACACAGTATACAGGCCCCCACAGTATACAGACCCCCACACAGTATACACCCCACACAGTATACAGGCCCCAACAGTATACAGGCCCCCACAGTATACAGGCTTTCCACAGTATACAGTCCCACACAGTATACAGGCCCCCCACAGTATACAGCACCCCACTGTACAGTAGTTACAGTATATTAGCATAACAGCCCCTGTCACTTCTACTGCAACACTCCCGTTAGGACCTGTGATGACCTCATAGCCATGTGACCAGTAATATTGCTAGGTTACTGGTCACATGGTGATGCTGTCATCTAAGGTCCTAGATCACATTCACAGCTCTAACAGTATGATGCCTGGACTCAGCACCCCCTGTATAGCTGACAGCCTGACACCCGGGGCAGTGGCTAGCAGGGCTCAAGAGGCAGCTGCCTTGGGCCCCCCAGGAGCAACTGGGCCCAGGGCAGCTTCCCCTTTTGCCCCTTGGTAAAGACGGCCCTGCATATCCCTCTTGAATATAGACCTGAAATTGCTTGCAAAAATGATGGCCACCAGATTACAATCCCTTCTCCCAACCTTAATACATCCGGATCAAGTAGGATTTGTACGTGGTCGAGAGGGAAAGGACAACACCACCAAAATTATTGATGCCTTGTACTTTGCCTCATAAAAAAAAAACACTCGTCCTTCTAGGCACTGATGCCGAAAAGGCATTCAACCATATAGACTGGTCTTTCATCAAGCTTACCCTGCAAAAATTCTAAATCCCCGATCCATTCATACATGCAATTTTTGCAATGTATAACAATTCCTCTGCTGCGGTTTCAGTTAACAATCTCATCTCTTCACGCTTCTATAATATAAAACGGTACCCGTCAGGGATGCCCCCTTTCCCCTCTTATTTTTGTCCTAATAATGGAAACCTTGATGCAGGCCTTTAGGCAGGACAACAAAATCATAGGCTTAAAAATTGAATCATCAGAATTTAAATTAGCTGCTTTTGCAGGTGACCTTTTGATACTCACCACTAATCCCCTCACCTCCATGCCTTTAATAACTTCACTCCTAGCGAAGTTTGGCTACTTATCTAATTTTAAAGTTAACCCACACAAATCACAAATTCTCCACACTGGCCTTTACCCCAAAACTCTCTCAGCTCTCAGAACCAAGTCCCCTTTTGATTGGTCCTCTCCTCATCTAAACTACTTAGGTATCAAACTAACCTCTCACCTTCCTAATTTATTTTGCCTTAACTACACACACCCTCTGTCCACTATGACTGCTCAGTTGGATTCACTGGATAACCAATATCTATCCTGGTTTGTGAGAAAAAACTTAGTTATGTCCCTAGTGATTCCGAGACTCACTTACCTTATACAAGTCCTTCCGATAGCAATCCCTAGATCTTATTTTCGCTCCTTGAACAATCACATCAGAAAATGTATCTGGCAGGGAAGGAAACCTAGGATCTTGTTTGCAACCTTAACCAAGCCCAAACATCTAGGAGGAATAGGCCTTCCGGACCCTGAGAAATATATGAAGGCTATACATTTATGTAGAGTTGTAGACTGGCTCAGACCCTATATGCAAAAGCAATGGTTAACTCTGGAAAACGTATTCTTCCCTTCTACACTTAGGGCCTTGTTGCTGGTGGACAAAACACTCCCTGCCCGAGCCTCTATCCCAAATCCGATAATACACACTACTATCAAGGTATGGGAGTGGTTCTCAGCTAATTACCAGACCCTAAACCTACCTTCCCCTTACTACAAGTAAAGGATATAATATCTCTAGCACTTAAGGAAATAAAAGACTCCTCCCCTATTGAGATCAGATCCTCCAGCAAGCCAATATTAAACTTACTAGATGACGATGGCTGTACCTTACCTGATCCGCTTCTTATGGAGTCTTTAAACCTCTCATCTTCCAATAACTTATTTATCAGCTATGTAAAAAAAGAACTTCGCTTTTGGGCAAAAATATTAGATGCACAAGGACCTTCAGAATGGTTCGATAACCTAATAACATCTTCCAAATATCCTCCCAAGCTTATATCCACCATGTATAAAAAAAATAAACCTCCCCTCCTCAGATGTTAAATCTGCTTTTGTCGGTTCATGGGAGAAAGACTTAAAGAAAAGCTTTTCACATAAAGAAATTATTAAACTCTGCTCTTTTCCTCAAAAACTCTCCCGCTGTGTACAGGTTCAGGAAAATGGCTATAAAGTACTGTCTAGATGGTACAAGACTCCAGATAAGATTTCAATGTTCTATACCAGTGATGGTAAACCTCTTAGAGACCGAGTGCCCAAACTGCAACCCAAAACCCACTTATTTATCGCAAAGTGCCAACACGGTAATTTAACCTGAACACCAATTTCATATATCTTCCATGTACGTTATCATTTAGCTATAATAACCTGCCTACATTCAATGCGCTGCCTGTGCTGTTCATAGAATGTCCTGCACTGATGAATGGCAGGAAAAGTCGAAGGCATATTGGTACACCATAGACTTTCTCCAGGGTCCGGGTGCCCACAGAGAGGGCTCAGAGTGCCGCCTCTGGCAACCGTGCCATAGGTTCGCCATCCCTGTTCTATACCAATGTTCCTGATAGCTGTTGGGGATGTGAAGCCACGAAAGGCACGTTTCTTTACATTTGGTGGGAATGCCACAAGATTGCTGAATGGTGGAAAACCATCTTCCAAATTAGTAACGAAGTTTGTAAGTCTACGTTCCCATGCACCCCTGAAATTGCGTTACTTTCATTTGGTATCCGAGGCAGAGACACACACACAATGTCCTTATTTTCCTCTCTGCTATCAGCAGCTCGCCTAATGATTCCTACTCAATGGCATTCAACTGAAACCCCAAAGGTTGAACATTGGCTCAATAAAGTCGACCAGATTTATCTTCTGGAAGAACTATCCCACTGGGAATTAAATACCAGGACCACATTCCTGTCTATCTGGTCCCACTGGAAAAAATACAGGCATTTTATATAACACTCCATGCATACAATGACCTTTTTTCAAGTAGACATGACTGACCTTCCCCCCCACTTCCCCCTTCTCCCTCTTTCCTTTCCTTTTCTCACCATCCTTGAATTCAATGTTTACTTATCTGCTTTAATTGTATTACCTTATACATGATCATTTGTCTATGGAAGATACATCTATTGTTCACTGGACAGCAATATGTTGATTTTCACATGTATACTGCTAAGCTAAAACAATAAACAATTGTTAAAGAGAAAAAAAAAAAAAGAACATGGAAGATATACTATATTGGACTGTAGTATTCAGGGTAAATAATCATGTGGGCACTTTGGGATAAATAAGTGTGTTTGCAGTTTGGGCAATCAGTCTCTAAAAGGTTCGCCATCGCATCGCCTTCACTATTTTAGAGGGTTAGCGCACCTGGAGGCCCTCATCTACATTATTTTACTCTGTTTCATTGAGCCCAGGGCCACAGCCTCTGTGTGAACCATCAGCATCGCGGGCACTTCCATGTCCCCTACTAGCCACCTTCTTAATATGAAATGTTATATATGCTTAAAACTACCTACAGTATTGTAGGATATGTATGTGTACGCGCCAATCAATTAAAACAGGTATTTTGGATGTGCACACTTTACACAGGGGATGTAGCTTTGATAATGTCAGAGACTACCATACACTGTCTGCAGATGAAGTACAGTATATGTTAGTAATATGTATGAAATGCACACACAGTAAATGTGACACAAATATTTTACTTCTTACAAAAATACACTGTTTTCACATGTGGTACTGTATTTGAAACAGAGAGCCACGCACTATGGACACTAGATTATTTTTTTTTTTTTAATTCTTTATTTTCTATTTTTTAGCAACTTACATCCAACATACCATAACAGATACATCATAGGAAAAGAGCATTGGTACATGGTGTCGATAATACGGTGCAGTAATTGGAGATATACAGGCAAAATAAAAGGACACACTGGGAGTCAAGTTTATTTTTTATTTTTTGTTAGTGTCAAGTCCTTTCTACTATGCCTCCTAAAATGTACAATCTCTAGAATATTCTTAATGGGTGGTGGATATGGTTTGTGTCATATGTCAGCTGACAGATAGTAGAGAGTAGGTTTGTGCCCGAATGTTGAATGGGGATTTGCTAAAGGGGGAGGGGGGTGTTGGGGGGGGGGGGGGTATCTTACTAGCTTCGCAGATGTATATACTACTAACATTTATCTTTAGCGCATCATTTTCTTGATGCATCCTTTTTCTACGCAGCATTTTCAAAAACAACATTTCTCAACGCAAAGGGTCCTTTGGAGAGGTCATTTGGTCACAATGGCTAAAACGCAACCTGTCTCGATGACTGGAAGTCTGGCCACGAGCTCCAAATCTTAAGAAATTTGTCTCTAGTTCTATTGTTATAACTAGATATCTCCTCAAATGTGCAGATTTGATCCACTTTCTGAATCCATTCATGATGAGTAGGTGGGTCTCTGCTGAGCCAGTGAACTGGAACTAACGCTTTTGCTGCCGCGATTAAATGAGTGGCTAGGTTTAGTTTGGATGGTTTGTATGAGGTTGATGCTTTCGCTAGCACTATGTGCTCTATGTTTAGTGTTAAAGATGTTGTTCAGACCTTGTTGATTGTTTGTTCTATGTGGGACCAGTAGGTGGTGATCACTGGGCATGCATACCAAATATGGGATAGCAAACCTTCACCAGTCTCACACCTCCAACAGGCATTTGTTTGGGAAAGATTATGTTTAAAAAGGAACTCAGGTGTCCTGTACCATCTGGTCAGTATCTTGTAGTGATTTTCTTGTAGCCTAACACATTTGGAGAAGCCTTGTGATGTGGCTAGAATTGTTTTTACTTCAATGTCTGAAAGTGTGATATTCAATTCTTTTTCCCACTCAGCAATAAAATCTGGTTTTATAGCAGTCTGTGGGGAGCAAATTTGAGCGTATAAGTTTCCCACTCTTCTCGATGAAGCCTGATCTGCTTCTAGGAGAGTTTCAAATGGGGTGAGTTGTCTATGGATCGAGAAAACCGCAAGAAATCTCTCTGTTACTTTACGAAAGTGTGCCAAGTGGAGGTCATTTATATATGGGACATTGAGCAACCTTAGAAGTTCTGCATGTGTCGGGGCTTTATTTAGTGTGAAGAGTTCAGTTAATGTAATGGGTTACATAATGGGTTACAGTAATGGGTTACAGTTTGCATCCCGAAGGATTTTGTCAATTGGCCACCAGAGGATTTTTGTTAACGGTGTCGTTATTGAAGCCTGGACTAGAGGGATGATATTGATTTGTTTGTTGGGTTTCACTAGTTCCAGACAGTTATTTATGTGTATTGCCTTGTAGTACGCAGTTATGTCCGGCATGCTTATGCCCCCTGCTTCTTTCCTTCTGGCCAAGAGTGAGTAGGCCAGACGCGGCCTCCATCCCCTCCAGGGAAATTTTGAAAGCCAAGATCTAAGGGATGCAAAGAAAGTTGTTGGTAAGTCTATCGGAATCATCGAAAACTTATATATTATTTTTTGCATTATGTAAGTTTTAAGGAGATTCTTCCTCCCTAACCAGGATATATATGAGAAATCATATTCTTGTAATAGTTTTTTGACCTCCTGTAGGAGAGGGGCGTAATTTAAAGGGTATAAGTCAGTGAGTTTACCTGGAAGTTGGATACCCAGATACTTCAGGGAGCTGGGGGCCCATGGGAACGATGATTGTCCTCTTATTTCGCGGAATTTGTTTGGAGGAAAGTGATATTTAGTATTTCAGATTTCGAGACGTTTACTTTGAAAGAGGAAATTATACCATATTCTTCAAACAATTTCGTCAGGATTTGTAGGTCTGAGGTGGGGTCAGACATTGAAAACAAAAGGTCGTCAGCAAAAGCAACACACTGAAGTTTAAAGGATCCAAGTTGAAAGCCTTTAAAATTTGGGTTTTGTTGAACACTTTAACATAGTACATAAGGCCGAAAAAAGACATTTGTCCATCCAGTTCGACCTGTCATCCTGCAAGTTGATCCAGAGGAAGGCAAAAAAACCCTGTGAGGTAGAAGCCAATAAAAAATCCTTCCCGACTCCAATCAGGCAATCAGAATAAATCCCTGGATCAATGATATCTCTCTAGTAGCTATAGCCTGTAATATTATTACGCTCCAGAAATACATCCAGGCCCTTCTTGAATTCCTTTATTGTACTCACCATCACCACCTCCTCAGGCAGAGAGTTCCATAGTCTCACTGCTCTTACCGTAAAGAATCCTCTTCTATGTTTGTGTACAAACCTTCTTTCCTCCAGACGCATAGGATGTCCCCTCGTCACAGTCACCGTCCTGGGAATAAATAGATGACGGGATAGATCTCTGTACTGACCCCTGATATATTTATACATATTAATTAGATCTCCTCTCAGTCGTCTTTTTTCTAAAGTGAATAACCCTAATTTTGATAATCTTTCAGGGTACTGTAGTTGCCCCATTCCAGTTATTACTTTAGTTGCCCTCCTCTGGACCCTCTCCAGCTCTGCTATGTCTGCTTTGTTCACTGGAGCCCAGAACTGTACACAGTACTCCATGTGTGGTCTAACTAATGATTTGTAAAGTGGTAGGACTATGTTCTCATCACGGGCATCTATGCCCCTTTTGATGCAACCCATTATCTTATTTGCCTTGGCAGCAGCTGCCTGACACAGTTTTTTGCAGCTTAGTTTGCTGTTTATTAAAATTCCTAGATCTTTTTCCATGTCAGTGTTACCGAGTGTTTTACCATGTAATAAGTACGGGTGACTTGCATTATTCCTTCCCATGTGCATAACTTTACATTTGTCAGTGTTAAACCTCATCTGCCACTTATCTGCCCAAGCCTCCAATCTATCCAGATCACTCTGTAGTAGTATACTGTCCTCTTCAGTGTTAATTACTTTACACAGTTTAGTGTCATCTGCAAACATTGATATTTTACTATGCAAGCCTTCTACAAGATCATTAATAAATATATTGAAGAGAATAGGGCCCAATACTGACCCCTGAGGTACTCCACTAGTGACAGTGACCCAATCTGAGTATTTACCATTAATAACCACCCTCTGTTTTCTATCACTGAGCCAGTTACTTACTCACTTACAGATGTTTTCTCCCAGTCCGAGCATTCTCATTTTATATACTAACCTTTTATGTGGTACAGTGTCAAATGCTTTGGAGAAGTCAAGATACACGACATCCATTGATTCGCCGCTGTCAAGTCTAGAACTTACCTCCTCATAGAAACTGATTAAATTTGTTTGACATGATCGATCCCTCACGAAGCCATGCTGATATGGCGTTATTTGCTTATTTCCGTTAAGATGCTCTAACATAGCATCTCTCAGAAAACCTTCAAACAGTTTACCCACAACAGATGTTAAACTTACCGGCCTATAGTTTCCAGGCTCTGTTTCTGGACCCTTTTTGAATATTGGCACCACATTTGCCATGCGCCAATCCTGTGGGACATTCCCTGTCAATATAGAATCTGCAAATATCAGAAATAAGGGTCTGGCTATGACATTACTTAATTCCCTTAGGATACGAGGGTGTATGCCATCCGGTCCTGGCGATTTGTCTATTTTAATCTTTTTAAGTCGCTGATGTACTTTGTATTAGTGTTTCTAAAACTAAAATGAAGAGAGATGGGGAAAGTGGGCACCCCTGACGGATACCATTCGTAATTTTGAATGGAGTTGATAGGGTGCCATTCACTTTTATGCGAGCTGAGGGTTTGTCATATAGCGTGAATATGGCATATTCAAATTCTGCGGAAAGTTGAACTTACGCATAATAGCCTCCATAAACATCCAATCTACCCTATCGAACGCTTTTTCAGAGTCAATCCCTAAGAGTGCCAATGGGCGTTTGTGTTGGTGTGCTGCGTGTATAACATGCAGGAGTCTGCATGAATTGTCACGCCCTTCTCTCCCTTTGACGAAACCTGCTCGTTCTGTCCCAATAAGACGGGTGAGTAAGGGGCTAATATGCATGGCCATTAATTTAGCCCATATCTTTAGATCCAAATTTAGTAGTGAGATGGGGCGATAATTTGTATTATGTATTAACATTATGTGTGCTTCTTGTGCTTGTGGGTATAAGGAACTTCTTGACAGTAACTGGTTGCATAATGTTGTGAAACAGGGAGTTAGAACATCACTGAATTTTTTGTAGTACAGGAGGGGGAGACCACCAGGTCCTGGGCTTTTTCCCGGGGGGAAGGTGAACATGATTTCTGCAGTGATTGGAGTTAGCAGTTCAGAGGCTTCTTCTGCTGATATTGTAGGTAGGTTTAGGTAGATAATTTTTTTTGTATCTGCTCTGGTTGGAGTGCATCATGGGAAGCTCTAAGGTTATACAAGCCTGAGTAATAAGTATGGAAGGCTTTGCCTATGTCAGGCGTTTGAGTATAAACTGTACCTTGTTTTGACTTTATTTTGTGGATGTATGTTTTGTCTCTGGATTTCTTTATCAGGGCTGACATGAGTCTCCCCCCATTGTCTCCATGTGCATATAGTTTATGTCTAAAATAAAGTTGTTGTTTTGCGTGACATAGATCCAGTATGTGTTTTAGATGGCGCCTCAGGTTTTTTAGTTCATTTAGCTTATCAGGAGAGTTGTTAAGTTTTAGTTCCTTTTCAGCTGTGTTTATGTTCGCTAGTAATGCATCAATAGCTTTTTGTTTGTCTCTTTTAGCCTTAGAACCTAATGCCACTAGAACACCTCTGATGTAGGCCTTGTGAGATTCCCATAGAAGGGTCGGTTTGGTCTGAGGCGTGTCATTATTTTCAAAGAAGGAGAGTAAATGTTCTCTGATGTAAGTTTGATTTTCATTTGTGTCCAGTAATGTTTCGTTCAGCTTCCATATCCATTCTCCACGGGGGAGCTGAACAAGGTGACATTGTACCGAACATGGAGCGTGATCCGAAATTGTGATGTTTCCTATCTGTGCTGATGAGAATATAGTAAAAACTGAGACAGACATTAGAATATAATCGAGTCTATGAAATGAGTTATGGGAAGTGGAGTGAAAGGTATAATCTCCCGCTGAAGGATTGTTTAGTCTACAAACATCCACTAACCTTAAGTCATGTAGTTTGTTTCGTAATTTCTCAATTTCTCTCAAAGAAATTTTTGATTTTCCCTCTGACGAATCCTCTAGGAGATAGAGTGTCATATTAAGATCTGTGCCTACAATTATTGGACCCTCTGCAAACAACTGCACGGTGTCCATTGCTTTGCATAGCCACACCACTTGGCCAGTGTTTTCAGCGAACGTGAATTTTTGTGTGCCAATTTCCCCTTTTAAAAACATTAACCTAACCTCTGTATCCATATATGACTTAGTAAGCACAAAGATTATTGAATGGTGCACCGCTATTGATACCCCTTGTGATGCTGAAGAGGCACTAGGGTTATGGTACCATTGTGTAAAGGACGATTTAGGCAGTTTTGGGATGCAATTGGCTTTAAAATGCATCTCCTGTAGGAAGACCATATGTGCTTTGAGCTTTCTCATAAGGAGCAAAACATGGCTTTGTTTGTTGGGCGAGTTAAGACCTTTGCATTGAGTGTTGTGATATTGCAATCCATCTGCGACTGCTGGTTTTGGATGCGGATGGGGGGGAGGTGGTCAAAGGCAAAGGGCGAGATGTAAAGGGAGTTAGTTAGGGAAATAGAGTGGGCACCGAGTTGAGAAAAGGGTGTTTTAGGAGAGAAAAAAGTAAAAGAAGGAAGAGAGGAAAAGAGGATAGAAAAAAATGAAATATGCGGCTAAGTTGCTGAAAGAGGATACCAGAGTTGATACTCCTCTAGATTTATGAGGGATGTATTAAGGAGCGAGGACAGTGCCTGTCGTGACCTGCAGTATGCAAGCTTATACATTGAGGAGGGGTAGAGTAAGCCCTCCTGAGGGAAATAAACGGTTATTGATAAACTGACCCTTGAAACACGTTGGGCAGAGTTTCAGATAATATTTGTTCAGTATGTAACTAGTAGGGTGGAACAAGACTAAATAGTTAATGTCCGGTTAGAGAAAGGAAGACCTCTAATATGCAGTGTTGGTCGGATATATAGCAGTGCTCGACGATGTGGGTATTCTCATAACATTAATAGACTCTCATAATTAACCGTCTTTCCTGATGATATGTGGTATCTCCTAGCAGGCAATAGAGGTGGTTCGGGGAAGAAAGTGGGTGGGGAGGAAGGGGGGGGTGTAACGTATGGGATAACATTCAGTGCATATATGGCAGATACCTCACAGGAGTAATTCTAATACTGCAGATGAATCAAACCATACTCTAATTGTGTAATGAGTATGACTGAGATCAATCCCTCTGGATCTACCTGATCTAATGATCTGTACCCAAGATGAGAAAAACATCAATGCGTAAAAATATTTAATGAGAACAGTGCCGTTACATAATTGAGATACTTTCTGCTGGCATTTGGTATGTCCCTTGAAAAATAAATGGTGGAAGTGGTGGAAGTGGTATGGTGGAGGGGGGGGGGGAGAGAAGGGGGGGTCCATAAACATTAAACAATGATGTTCTATACCATATGTAAACATTTCTAATGTACCATGATATGAGTCACTTGTAATGTAAAACATTTGTGATGAAAGGCATTTTGAGCAGTAGATATCTTAACCTTAGAAAAACTGTTATAATCAATGGTTGACTTCGGATGACACCTGGTATATCGCCTAGTAAAGTTAGAGGGGGGTGGATCTCAATATAGAACAATGCTCAATCACCAATATCGTTCTTACAATATTGAGAGACTCTAAGGGGGGAGGGGGGGGGGGGGGTGAGAGGGATAGGGTCTACACACAATAATGGTCATAGAAGCAGTAATAGTTTTCCCTATGTTGTAATGTAATTGCCTTTGCAATAAGTGACCTTTGTTGGTAGTTTACTAATTCTCTAAAATATAGATATATCCCCCAAAAGTGAGAGGGAGAATCAGGGGGGGATACGGGATGGGATAATATTCAGAACATATATAAGAGATACCTCAAAATTGTAATTCTAATATTGCGAATGAAACAGACTATATTCTAACAGTGCAATGAGTATAACTGAGATCGAACCTTTTGGATCTACCTGATCCAATGAGCTCTACACCAGATGAACAATATGCCTGAGAGAGAAAAAAGAATAAGGCAGTAACATAACAGTACAACCGTATAACATTGAGGGCTATCTGGTGTAAACTATCACTCATGGACATAGCAATGTCAGAGTGTTAAAATGGTGGTTTAAGTCCCATTCAGGCAGGATCATGAATTTTTCCATGCAAATTCTTCTCCGGCCGAGGAAATAAGTTCATGGATGCCTGCTGCCACGGAGCTTGTGTTGGGAGCGTTGGCAAAGTGGCTGGTGCTGAAATCGACAGCAATGATGGAATAACGATCGGATCCAAGTCCAGTTGGCACCATGACTTTTGTAGATCTTCTGGTGTGTGGATTCAAATCCTGCGGCCGTTATAGATCACCATTAAGCCAAAAGGATAGAGCCAGGAGTATACTATGTTCTTCTGTCGAAGCTTTTCCAGAAGCGGTCTGAGGAGCCTCCGTTTTGCTAAGATGGAGGGAGCCACATCCTGGTAGAAAGCAAGCTCCACATCAGCATATCGAATGGGTGCCCTCTCCCTTGCTGCTCTCAGGGTCTTTTCAGTGTCTGTGTAAGACTGAATACCACAGATGACATCCCTCGGTGGGTCAGTTGGAGGGTAATGGCTTGAGAGATCTGTGGATCCTTTCTATGGTCACGGCCCTTGTCGCGGTCTCATCTAGTAGATTGCAGAAGAGTTCATCCTCCACCTTCCTCAGAGAATCCATCGCCCAGGACTCAGGTAAGTCTTTTATTCTAATATTCCACCTTCTGTTCCTGTTCTTCTGGTCCTCTATAATCGTTACCGCTCTGTTTAGGTGAACTAGGTGATCCGAAGCTTGCATTTCTAAGGCTTCTGAGTGTGCCATTATATCTGCACACGTGTTCTCCAAAGCCTCCGATATGTTTAATGTCCGACTTGATCTAAGATAAATCTGATAGGACTGGATGAAGTGCTTGGGTAATTGTCGATCTAAAGAAGTCTTTAGACGAGGCAGTGAGCTCTAGATCTCCATGCTCTTCATTACTGCCACTGAGCTGAATTGTCTCCTCCTCACTCTCCACTGCCGCTGCGTATTCCGCCGCCATTTTTGGCGAGCGGGGCTGAGAACTCTGAGCCCTGCTATGAAGGAATCTGTGCATGTTCGATGAGTTTTTCGGGTTCTGGTGCATACCCGCTGCCTCTGTTCTCTTGTCTCTGGCGTATTTGATCATTTTATAATCTCTGGAGGGTCAGTTTGTTAGCTTGCAGGGACTGCTTTGCAGGAGCTCTCCGCTCACACGTCTTTCTCCATGTGTGGTCAGGCTCCGCCCCCCTGGACACTAGATTTTGAGCAGATTATTTATTTTGTCGCTAGACACAGTATATGCCCCAGTAATGAACAGAATATAGACACTAGATTATGTACAGATTATTTAGATTGGCGCAGCAGACACTCTTTTCAAATGTGATAGAGTATTTGTCACATGAATCCACAGTACATAGACAGTATATTTGGCACAAAACAGTAAAATTTGTCCCAAATAGAAATAATTCTCTGCTGAACTACTGTATATATGGTTGCGGACTAAATTCACACACACATGAGGCCCAAAATACTGAAATTGGTCCCAAATGGAAATAATTCCCTGGTCAATAACTGTATATATGGTTGCTGCCTAAATGTACGCACAGAAGTCACCCAAAGTAGTGAAATTTGTCACAAATAGAAATAATTCCCTGGTGAATAACTGTATATATGGTTACTGCCTAAATTCACGTACAGATGTGACCAAAACTAGTGAAATTTGTCCCAAATAGAAATAAATCTATGCTGAATTACTGTATACAGTATAACGGTTGCAGTCTAAATTCACACACAGATGAAACCCAAACTAGGGATTTTTGTCCCAAATAGAAAGAATTCTCTGCTGAATTACTGTATACAGTATATGGTTGCAGTCTAAATTTACGCACAGAAGTCACCTAAACTAGTGAAATTTGTCCCAAATAGAAATGATTCTAGGCTGGAATACTGTATATAATGTTTGCGGATTGAGCTCACACACAGATGTGGCACAAATTAGGTTAATTTCCCCAGAAAAATACATTTCTATGATGGAGCGGTGTATATCTCACTAGCAGGCACACTCTAGTGAATAAGCCCCTTTTTGGAATTTCTGCTAAACACACTGCTTTCTGATCGTGTACTGTAGATCTCACTGATATGTAATATTTATTTATTTTGGAAGCTTTTTGGTACTGAACAAAATGATTTTCCAGCCCTGCACTATCTGTCCCTTCCTGCAGATGACAGTCCCTAATTCTGCTGAATTTAACCCTTGTTAAAAAATATAAAAAATGCTGCACTGCTGTCAAACACACACTTTAGTCCTGAAGAGGACTGCTTTGTCTTTCAAGAGCTTTATGGGAGTTCAATCATTGTGATTTCAGCAAACCACTATATGTCCCTGCCTACTGTCGGCTCTCCCTGACGCTGAATGATCCGAGCGCGGGACGTTGGCTCCTATATAAACTAGTACCATGTGTTCCGGACAGCCAATCAGTGTAAGGCTTATAGCTAACATGGCTATAGCATTACACTGGAGGGAATTACTTACCTGAACGCTGATTGGATGCTACAGGAGGCGACCAAACGTGCGGGGAGGAGACTCGAGCAATGCCACGAGCACACGTGGTATTTGGCCGCTACGTGCCGAGCATAGCGATGCTTGACCGAACTGTTACTAGGCCGAGCATGCTCACTCATCACTAATAATGACTAAATAAAAATTGTATATAGCATGATAAAAAAAAATCCATGGAGGAATAAATGTAAGAAAAGCTGAGTAAAAAAGAGATATTTTGCTCCATAATGCTTTCTGAAAAAGACATATTTCCATCAGTATTTATTTTATAACGTTTTCTCTCCCTTTTGACAAATAATTACTTGCCTTCACTTACAGATGCCAGCATTTTCAAATTATAGGAGGTAATAAAAAATATGTGTTTTTAATAGGATTTCACTGAAAAACAATAAATTGCGCTTGGGGTTTCCCCAGGTTATCCATTGTTTTGCTGTGCACGTCATTTGGAAGTAATAATATTGGCTGATATAGAGACAGATTTAATTAAAGTGAATAGTTCCAGTAACATATATCCATTTTAGCCAAGAGTTCAATTAGTTAGATAAAAATAAATGAACATTTAACCTTTCTGCTTCTGCTTCATTATTAGCTCTATGCTTTATGCCACAGAAACATGGCTTATTTCTGCATAAATAGCAGCATAATGTGTATAACTTTTCACACCTAATAAAATGGGCATTGTTTCACTCAAGGGACGTTACTACTAATATTTTTATGTATTTACAGAATGATACTTCCAGCAATTAAGTGAGGCACAATTTAGTATTTATATTAAAGACATTTGGATGATTTAACTCCTTAAAGGGGTTGTCTCATCTCGCCGTTACTAAGGCGGGATGAGACACAGTTCCGACCACCTTCCAGCCGGGAGACAGCGCTTTGCTGCTCCAGCGCTCTGCTGTTTCAGTAGCTCTCATTGCCATGCATGAGAGCTACTAAAACAGCGTAGCACAGAAAGCTATGCTTAAAAAGACAAATGAGACCGCGCGTTTTCCTTCCTTCTAAAATACAGGTGTTCTCCCTCTCACCACACCAAGAGGAGAACGTGGTCTGCAGACGTCCTTTCCTTTAAAACATCCTGTGGAACATCAAAGTGCGCTAATAGTGAATTACCGCTATTTTGATCTTGTTATAAATGCACTATTATACTCACAAACACAAGCAGGTTAAGGCCGAATGCACACTGCCGTGTTTCATGAGCTATACCAGTGTACCACTGCACTGCGGCGGCAGCAGGAAGCGCACGGCGTCATAGCAACCAATGACGCCGTGCGCTCCTGCTCTCAGCAGGAATCCAGCCTGTGGTTCCACGGATCGCTCACGGCCGTGAAACACGGCAGTGTGCATTCGGCCTAAGGCACATCAAGTGAAGTCAAGTCTCCTTTTCCCTTTGTATCAGCTCATACGATATGTCGTTTTAGGGAAAGGGTTGCTCCCATAGTGAAATACCATCAATAAATGTATAAAAAGCTGTTTATTATACTCACAAGCGTCTTTTTAAAACAAGTGTATAATACAAATATCCCGCGTCCCGACCCGAGTTTCTCACCTATGGCTTCATCAGGTGCATCTATAGGTGCGAAACCCGGGTCGGGCTGTTTGAGGATGCGGTCTCCTCTTGGAGTGGTGAGCGGGAGTACACCTGTATTTTAGGAGGAAGGAAAACGTGTGGTGTCATTTGTCTATTTACGCTCTATGTGAACTGAACCCACATCAATTTGGAGACTTGTTGCACATTCCATCTAACTACGGACTGGAATTATTATTTTATTACAGAAAGCTATGCTGTCTCCCTAAGGGCTCATGAACATGAACGTATTTTCTTTCCATGTCCATTAAGTTTTTTTTGTGGCCTGTTTGCTGAACCATTAATTTCAATGGGTCCCCCCAAAAAACAGAAGTTACTCAGTGTGCATTCCTTTTCCGTATGTCCGTTCCGCAAGAAAATAGAACACGTCCTATTATTGTCCGCATTAAGGACAAGGATAATACTGTTCTATTAGGGGCCAGCTGTTCTGTTCTGCAAAATATGGAATGCACACGGACGTCATCCGTATTTTTTGCGGATCCTTTGTTTTGCAGACTGCAAAATACATATGGCCGTGTGTATGAGCCCTAACTTAGAAACAGCATAGCTTATTGTGCTACACTGTTTCAGTAGCTCTTATGCAGGCAAATGCGAAGTGTTGATCACAAATATTCTAATCGAAAATTTTTATCGCAAATGTCAGCACTTCGAGAATTTGCGAAGATCTAGAATATAGTTCTATATCTTCGGAATCGCGAATATTCTAGATTTTTTTTTTCATCAGTACCCTCATTGGTTCTTGCTTGTGGGCCAATGAGAAGGCTGGAAAACCTTTGTCTGAGCTTAGCAACATCCCTAGCAACCAATAGGAAAGTTGCCTACCGCTTACTATATAGAAAACTCCCCAGCAGCCATTTTCCGCTATTTTATGCAGTTATGAGAGAGAGAGAGAGAGAGAGAGAGAGCAGTGTCATTGCTGAGCTCTGTGCTTTGCAGACTCATCTGGATCCTGATTCAATTACATTAGATAGTTAGCTTATACAGATAGTTAGCGGGAGATAGTCAGTGTAGGTTAGATAGTGATATAGTGTAGCTGGTTCCAGTGAAGGGTGTTAGGTAGTGTGATAGCAATTACTATACTGTGGATTTTCTCCAGTCTCAGAAAACATCTAGCAGCTTGAAAAATGTAGCAAAAGTGAACCACGCCTGTATATACGTGCTGTTTGCCGATTTTCGCAATCAAGAAAATAATAGAGATCCAGAATTCCAGAATTTGTTAATTTATGGTAAATATTAAGTCCAAAATTTGCGAAATAACATGAAAACGAAAATTGCCTATGCTCATCACTAGGAATGAGAGCTACTGAAACAGCAGAGCGCTGGAGCACTCGGCTGTTTCACGGCCGGTAGGTGGCCGGATCTGTGTCTAACCTCGGCTTACCAACGGCATGATGGGACAACCCCTTTAAAGACTGCAAATGCACCTTTTTACAGTGGCTTAGTATAAGCGCTGCATTGGTCTTTCATGCAGCAAAGAGCAGGAGATTAGATTTCTCGTGACAGCCTGGATACTGCTCTAATGATCCTGGTCAGCTGAAGTGGAGATTCTGGCCATTTAACTCCTTAGATGCAATTGACCACTGCTTCAGGGGTAGGGGTCCCCTCTGTCAGCCATTGGCATCGTCGCAAATGAGATGAAATTAAGTCTCCTCTGAATATGTGCCCTATTAGGTCATGCCATAGGCAAGGCCTAATTGCTTGTATGTCAGGATCCTTCTACATGAGTAGCACAATGTATTATGGAAGTCATAGTCAAAGTCCCTTTTGGGACTAATTAGTAGGTAAAAAAAATGAACATTTTATTTTAAAGAATTTCAAGTTAAAAAAACAAACAAAAAACACTCACCTTTCTTTTTCTCTAATGGAAAAAAAGCTTTTAAGTGGAAAAAAATGTCTTCCACATACTTTGCATCACTGCATCCATAACAACCTGCACTATACAATTATTGCATCATTTATTCCTCATGGTAAACACTGTAAAAAAAAATATGGCAGTGTCACAGTGTGGTTGACTGTGACACACATTGCCAATTGTGCTCGCCTTAGTTGCTGTGGTGCACTGGCTGCAGTTTTCCTGTGTAGGCTGGTTGACTTGGGTGACGTGTAGTGTGCGACGGTCTGTGTGAGTACTATTCCTGGTGTATGCATGCTCCCCGTGTCCACATCACTGTGTTTTCCTGTGACATGTGCCATGCAGGCTGCATACTGGCTGTGGGTGGTTCCCATGCTTGCTAGTTTTTTGCATGCAAGCTGGCTGCGGCCTTGTGTGTGAATGCGGGCCAGTGTATATGGACTTTCTGTTCTGTTTGTCTCTGTTCATGTGGGGTTAATGTTCTGTTCTGGGTGTGGTTTACTAGGGGTCAGCTGATATTTTAAACCTGCTATATTATCCTGTGAGCTGTGGGTTTGGGGGTCAGTCTGTCTCCAGCTTTGCTGGGTGCAGGATTTCGGGTTTTGCCATCTGCCCTTACTGTCTGGCCACCTAGTGAAACATGAAGGTCACTTGGTCATTGTATATTGCCTGGTCTCTGCTTGATGTTTCCTCACTTTCATGTTTTGTCTTTTTGCCCATGGACTAACTCTGCATGGGGAGAGGCATCTCTTTTGCCTTGTGGTGATGCTCTATCTGTTCGACCATGAACTAACTCAGCATGGGTAACATGCATCTGCTAATCTGGTTCTGTGTCTTGTGGTGCAGCTCTGTCTATTCACCCATGGACTATCTCTACATGGGGAACAGACATTTGCTTGTCCAGTTCTGTGTCTAGTGTGGAGCTCTGTGTGTTCGCCAATGGACTAACTCTACATGGGGAACAGACATCTGCTTGTCTAGTTTCTTGTCTAGTGTGCAGCTCTATGTCTTCGCCCATGGACTAACTCTGCATGGGAACAAGCATATGCTTGTCTGTTTCTGTGTCTTTGTTCCGTTATGTCTTGGCTGAACAGTTGTCCTGTGTCCTGGTTATGTTTGGGTTCCTGTTCTTGTGCCTGAGATCCATTTTAGTCTTGTGTTTGTCTGGGCTGCTGATGCTTGCTCCAATGTTGTTCTGTACAGGAAAGTGGCCAAGTGTACTGTGACCATCCTGGAGTTGTAACAGGTGAGACCTCAGCTAAGTTCATCCCCACCACAAGGGGGTCTGTGTAGGACGGGGCTCTCTTGGTCAAACCGATGTACTTGTTCCAGTGGTATTATTTGCCACTATACACTTATCAGCTGGTCCAGCATTCTGCCATGTTCATATCTCACATTAATAAAGTATTTGTTTTGGTCCTTGCCTTGTTGTCTAATTGCTTGCCTTGTTGTTGCATGCCTGAGAGATATTTCTGGAATTGTACTGACACATACAATAAAGCTATCATGTTTTCTATGCCAGAAAGTGAACGTTGCTAAATTTATAACATAAAAAGTCAATGGTGTTATTGCTGTTTTTTTCTATTTTGCTCCAGAAAGACTTTATAAAAAATTAACCAATGATTATAGGTACCCTGAAATGATGGCTACCATAAAAAATAAAATTTTCTTGCAAAAATCAAGCCCCATATTGCTACAAATAGGAAAAATTTTAAAAAAGCTCTTAAAATGTAACAATCAAAAAATTAAAAACAAAAAATGCTTTGTCATCAAGGTGCAAAATGCAAACAAGAAAAGGGGTAAATAATGTCTGTGGCACTGAACAAACAATAAAAGTAAATTTAAATTTTAAAATACAAAAAACTGTCATTTTATACAAAATATATGCTTATATCCTATGTCAAAATGAATTTCTAGTACAATTAATTTTGAAGAGCCAAAGATATACATGTACTGCAACTACAAACATGGCCAAAAAGCAAAAAAAGGCAGGTAAAAAGTAATAAGCTGTACTTAGACAACATCTGGATAGTGATGGACGAACATCTGCTGGGACGGTTGGCGCGAACACGATCAAATGTTCGCGAACCGCAAGTTTGCGGCGGGTCCCATTCATTTTAATGGCAGGCGAACCTGAAAAACCTTAAGCTCATATTTGCAGCCAAGAAATAATTACTAGAAGTGCACAAATAGTCCCACAACCTGGACAGTGACTTACCATATGTATTATTTGAATTTGTAATCTCCATGAATAATTTTTTTCAATGCAAAATATTTGCAATATAATTTTCGCGTACGCAAATGCACTATACAGTACCCAAATGCACTATAAAGAAAGTATATTGGTATATAACACCCCACTTCAATCAGTTTTTTTGGGGGGGTGACTGGTATATCACACCAGTAGAAATTATTTGTTCCAATAACGTTCCAGAAGGTGAAGCGTGGCCAGGGTGCCAATGGTGGCACTACGGCCCTGCATCAACATATGCAGCATCACCAAAAAGTGGTCTGGAAGAAGCGTGGCTCCCACCCTTCCTACTTCATGACTGGGCTACTATTTTGCCTTTTGGCCTGGCTGACATCATGATTTATTTGACCCTTCTTCTGATCTGTCAGAAGGAAGGAAAAATGAGACGCACAACGGATCCTGTCTGTGTAACAACTGTAAGGCCTGTATGGTCCCATCAGAATTGGCTTATGATTTGGCAGTCAAAATCAGGAGTGGGTACAAAACACACAAGACTTGCAAATATTTCAGTCATCTCTGTTTTGGATCCACTCCAGTTTTTTTGGGCATTAGCAATACTGATGGACTACTGACCAAATGCTGACCGAGTGAAGGCGGATGCTTATCAGACAGGATTCGTTTTTTGGGGGTTATTGTTCTGTAGAGATGGCCTTGTGGTTTACCCAGCGGTCGTTTTGTGGCGAACTTTGCTCGTTCACGATTTGCCGACCGGGCAAACATATGGCTATGTCCGCCTGCGCCATATTCTTTTGCATTGTGGAGAACTTTGACCCATGACACATCCATTAGATGGTACAGGACAGCCAATGGAGATGTTTCAGCACATGGAACTCCCCCTACCTTATAAGTAAACCTGATCTGGCCGCCATTTTACATTCAGTATTTTGCCAGTGAAAGGAGAGGTTGCTGTGTGGAGCAGGTATAAACTGTTAGGGACACCAAACACTAGCTAATAGGGCCACAAAAGTTCTTTTAAGGACTGGTATAGGTGTGCTATCAATAGATGTGACTTACTGAGGGGTGTAATATATTTATAATATATTTTCTAACATAGAAAGTATATTATAGTGTATATTATAGTGCATTTGTATTGTGCAGCAGTTGTGTGCGGTTCTGCTGCGATACTGCAGCTACACAAAGTGCCAAACGCTATTGAAACAAAAAATTTCTACTGGTGTGATATACCAGTTGCCCCCCCAAAAAAACTGATTGAAGCAGGGTTGTTATATACCAATAATATACTTTCTATATAGTGCATTTAGGTAGTGCAGCATTTGTTTGCTGTTTTGATGCGTTACCACAGCTACAGATAGTGACAAACGACATTGGAACAAGCTATTTCTACTGGTGTGATATACCAGTTGCCCCCCCCCCCCCAAAAAAAAAAGTGAATGGTTGTGATATACCATCTTCCATAAATACTGCTCTTCTATAGGGACTTTTGTCACAGGGTCATTTCTGCAGGGGTGGTAGGGGTCAGGCAGGTTCTTATATGTACGCTGAATACATATATTATGCATTCTATGGTACACTGGCCTGCTGCAAAATTGATATCCAATGACCGTGTAATCTACCTTCAGCCACTTACTTACTTGATCTTTTATGTCCGCTGAATGCATAATTTTTGTGGCCTGTAGTACACTGGCCTGCTGGAAAATGGATATCCATTGACCGTGTAATCTACCTCCAGCCACATATTTACTTGTTTTTTTATATACGCTGAATGCATAATTTCTGGGACCTGTAGTCCACTGGTCTGCTGTAAAATTGATATCCAATGACCGTGTAATCTACTTCTAGCCACATACTTCTTCTTTTATGACCAGTGACGACCACGTGTTATCATATTTCAACTATTATCATTATAGCTTTTTTCAAGAGGGGTGATTTTGTTAGCCATGTTTTTAATCCAATTTTATGTTTTTTGTTCTTTTAAACATATGTATTTGACCTGTATTTGTACTGGCCTGCAGTACAATTGGTATCCATTAACCGTGTAATATACTTCTGGCCACATAATCACTTGATCTTATCTGTCATGTGAATGCCTAATGTTTGGGGCCTGTAGTCCAGTGGCCTACAGTAAAATTTTAATCCATTGACTGCATAATGTACCTCCTCGAGCCACATAATCAGAATTTCTTTTATGTCAGGTGAATGCCTAATTTTTAAGGCCCGTACTCCTGTGGCCTAAAATAAAAAAATTCTAGGCTCCGACAGGGTGCATTTCAATGAATTTCCCTTTAACCGCCTCCGGACCGCCTAACGCAGGATCGCGGTCCAGAGGCGGCAGCTCTGCGCAGAGTGACGCATATACGCGTCATCTCGCGTGAGCCGAGACTTCCTGTGAACTTGCGCACACAGGCGTGCGCGTTCACCGGATCGGAAGGCAAGCGAGTGGATCTCCAGCCTGCCAGCGGCGATCGTTCACTGGCAGGCTGGAGATGCGATTTTTTTAACCCCTAACAGGTATATTAGACGCTGTTTTGATAACAGTGTCTAATATACCTGCTACCTGGTCCTCTGGTGGTCCCTTTTGCTTGGATCGACCACCAGAGGACACAGGCAGCTCAGTAATAAGTAGCACCAAACACCACTACACTAAACCCCCCTGTCACTTATTAACCCCTTATTAACCCCTGATCACCCCTGATCACCCATATAGACTCCCTGATCACCCCCCTGTCATTGATCACCCCCTGTCATTGATCACCCCCCTGTAAGGCTCCATTCAGACGTCCGTATGATTTTTACGGATCCACGGATACATGGATCGGATCCGCAAAACACATACGGACGTCTGAATGGAGCCTTACAGGGGGGTGATCAATGACAGGCGGGTGATCACCCATATAGACTCCCTGATCACCCCCTGTCATTGATCACCCCCCTGTAAGGCTCCATTCAGACATCCGTATGATTTTTACGGAGCCACGGATACATGGATCGGATCCGCAAAACACATACAGATGTCTGAATGGAGCCTTACAGGGGGGTGATCAATGACAGGGGGGTGATCACCCCATATAGACTCTCTGATCACCCCCCTGTCATTGATCACCCCCCTGTAAGGCTCCATTCAGACGTCCGTATGTGTTTTGCGGATCCGATCCATGTATCTGTGGATCTGTAAAAATCATACGGCCGTCTGAATGGAGCCTTACAGGGGGGTGATCATCCCATATAGACTCCCTGATCACCCCCTGTCATTGATCACCTGCCTGTAAGGCTCCATTCAGACATTTTTTTGGCCCAAGTTAGCGGAAATCTTTTTTTTTTTTTCTTACTAAGTCTCATATTCCACTAACCTGTGTAAAAAAATTAAATCTCACATGAACTCACCATACCCCTCACGGAATCCAAATGCGTAAAATTTTTTAGACATTTATATTCCAGACTTCTCACGCTTTAGGGCCCCTAAAATGCCAGGGCAGTATAAATACCCCACATGTGACCCTATTTCAGAAAGAAGACACCCCAAGGTATTCCATGAGGGGCATATTGAGTCCATGAAAGATTGAAATTTTTGTCCCAAGTTAGCGGAAAGGGAGACTTTGTGAGAAAATACTAAAAAAAATCAATTTCCGCTAACTTGTGCCAAAAAAAAGTCAATTTCTATGAACTCGCCATGCCCCTCATTGAATACCATGGGGTGTCTTATTTCCAAAATGGGGTCACATGTGGGGTATTTATACTGCGCTGGCATTTTAGGGGCCCGAAAGCATCAGAAGAAGTCTGGGATCCAAATGTCTAAAAATGCCCTCATAAAAGGAATTTGGGCCCCTTTGCCCACCTAGGCTGCAAAAAGGTGTCACACATGTGGTATCGTCGTACTAAGGAGAAGTTGGGCAATGTGTTTTGGGGTGTCATTTTACATATACCCATGCTGGGTGAGATAAATATCTTGGTCAAATGCCAACTTTGTATAAAAAATGGGAAAAGTTGTCTTTTGCCAAGATATTTCTCTCACCCAGCATGGGTATATGTAAAAAGACACCCAAAAACACATTGCCCAACTTCTCCTGAGTACGGCGATACCAGATGTGTGACACTTTTTTGCAGCCTAGGTGGGCAAAGGGGCCCACACTCCAAAGAGCACCTTTCGGATTTCACCGGTCATTTTTTACAGATTTTGATTTCAAACTACTTCTCACGCATTTGGGCCCCTAAAATGCCAGGGCAGTATAACTACCCCACAAGTGACCCCATTCTGGAAAGAAGACACCCCAAGGTATTTCGTGATGGGCATAGTGAGTTCATGGAAGTTTTTATTTTTTGTCGCAAGTTAGTGGAATATGAGACTTTGTAAGAAAAAAAAAAGAAAAAAATCATAATTTTCCGCTAACTTGTGACAAAAAATAAAAAGTTCTATGACCTCACTATGCCCATCAGTGAATACCTTAGGGTGTCTACTTTCTGAAATGGGGTCATTTGTGGGGTGTTTGTACTGTCTGGCCATTGTAGAACTTCAGGAAACATGACAGGTGCTTAGAAAGTCAGAGCTGCTTCAAAAAGCGGAAATTCACATTTTTGTACCATAGTTTGTAAACACTATAACTTATACCCAAACCATTTTTTTTTACCCAAACATTTTATTTTTAAATCAAAGACATGTAGAACAATAAATTTAGAGAAAAATTTATATATGGATGTCGTTTTTTTTGCAAAAATTTACAACTCGCTACATTTCGATTAATAACAAAAAAGTAAAAATGTCAGCAGCAATGAAATACCACCAAATGAAAGCTCTATTAGTGAGAAGAAAAGGAGGTAAAATTCATTTGGGTGGTATGTTGCATGACCGAGCAATAAACGGTGAAAGTAGTAAAGTGCAGAAGTGTAAAAAGTGGCCTGGTCATTAAGGGTGTTTCAGCTAGGGGGGTTGAAGATGCATTAAAATGTCCCCTGATTAAGATACATATTTTTTGTTGAAATTTTTGTCATTGATCCCCCTCTAGTATGTCACTGTCCATGTTGTGGGACTATTTGTACACTTCTACTAAGTATTTGTTGGCTGCAAATATGAGCTGAAGGATTTTCAGGTTCACCTGCCATTAAAGTGAATGGGGCCCGCCGCGAACTTGCGGTCCGTGAACATTTGATTGCATTCGCGCTCGCGTTCGCGAACCGTCCCAGCCAATTTTCGTCCATCACTATTGTTCTGACGGATCAGAGGAAGGGAAAAATATTCAGTGACGTAAACACAAACTTACTGATGACACCCTCTCCACTCTGTCGGGGGGGGGGGGGGGGGCTCTACTTGTATAAGCGTTTAATATAGGAGGTTCTGTAGACATCTATGTGAAATAAGCTGAAGACTTCTTGGCGCTATTTGGTCAGGTTTGGCCCTGTGACTGCACAAATAAGTGAAGTGTGCAGCGATTCAAAGAGCGACGCCTGTCACCTGTATGTCATATTGACTCATAGTATTATTTTACTACCACAGCAGACTTCCTATGCGTGTTAATGCAAGGCACAGTATTCTACCCCACTACAAAGGCTCTCACCAGCCAGGAAATAGCAGTTTTTTAACTAAAATTGCCGCAAATAAATTCGGATCGATCCAAATTTTATATAAATATTCTGAGAACATGCTGAATCAAATTTTTGAAAAATTTGTTCATGTCTAGTCAATCGCGTACATACCATAGCATTTTTTATTCATAACATTTTAGTTGACAGAAAGTGAATGCTTCATCAGAGTAAGACATAATTTAATTTATGGTCACACATTTAAACTTACAAAGTGTTAGAATCTGTCATTAGCCTCATAATTAAAAGTATTTTGCACTTATTCCATTAAATGTTTGGAATCGTACCCCTAGGAAAAATGTCACTATGATGAGATTATTAGTGCAATATTAAGTTTAAGAAAACAGATGTTAGAGAACGTAAGAGGACAGCTACTAAACTGTATGCAGCAGATGTCTCTGCCAGATATTAAGTAACACCCTATTATATTTTTATTTGTGGATAGATAGCAACAACTTAAAAAGGTCAATAGAAAGTCATTAACTTTACAAAAAAAAATTAACATTTATAAGCAGTGAACTCATAATCTAGATTAACATAAACAGATCACACATTTTAGCAGCATGGCTGAATGTTATAAATGCTTTTATGAATGACATTGAATGTTTACTCTTACATCTTCTGAATAAAAAAAAAACAAAGTACAAACTATTGGCATAGCAGTTTTTATACCAGTACACTTCTATATTCTTGTATATGAGCCAAGTTTATATAAAAACATGGCTCATATAAAATGTTTATACATTCTTGATTTTAACCCCTTCAAAGACCCTGCCATTTTTCACCTTAAGGACCAGGCCATTTTTTGCAAATCTGACATCTGTCACTTTAAAAAGCTTTTACTTATCCAAGCCATTCTGAGATTATTTTCTCATCGCATATTGTACTTCATGACAGTGGTAAATTTGAGTAAAAATATTTCATTTTTATTTCTAAAAGAAAATACAATTTTTTTTTAAATAAAAAAATTTGCTATTTTTTTTTAAATTTTATTTCTCTGCTTTTAAAACAGATAGAGATACCTCCTGAAATAGTTATTACTTTACATTTCCCATATGTCTACTTCATGTTTGGATCATTTTGTAAATGCCATTTTCTTTTTTTGAGGGGACATTAGAAGGCTTAGAAGTTTAGAAGCAAATCTTACATTTTGTAGGGGTTTTTTTTTTTTTTTAATTTGTCTTTATTTGAATTTCACACAAGGAACAAATCCATAAAAATCAAATAAGCACAGATCATTAGAGTTGAGCGAACACCTGGATGTTCGGGTTCGAGAAGTTCGGCCGAACATCCCGGAAATGTTCGGGTTCGGGATCCGAACCCGATCCGAACTTCGTCCCGAACCCGAACCCCATTGAAGTCAATGGGGACCCGAACTTTTCGGCACTAAAACGGCTGTAAAACAGCCCAGGAAAGGGCTAGAGGGCTGCAAAAGGCAGCAACATGTAGGTAAATCCCCTGCAAACAAATGTGGATAGGGAAATTAATTAAAATAAAAATTAAATAAATAAAAATTAACCAAAATCAATTGGAGAGAGGTTCCATAGCAGAGAATCTGGCTTCCCGTCACCCACCACTGGAACAGTCCATTCTCAGATATTTAGGCCCCGGCACCCAGGCAGAGGAGAGAGGTCCCGTAACAGACAATCTGGCTTCATGTCAGCAGAGAATCAGTCTTCATGTCATAGCAGAGAATCAGGCTTCACGTCACCCACCACTGTAAGAGTCCATTTTCATAAATTTAGGCCCAGCACCCAGGCAGAGGAGAGAGGTCCCGTAACAGAGGATCTGGCTTCATGTCAGCAGAGAATCAGTCTGCATGTCATAGCAGAGAATCAGGCTTCACGTCAGCCACCACTGCAACAGTCCATTGTCATAAATTTAGGCCCAGCACCCAGGCAGAGGAGAGAGGTCCCGTAACAGAGGATCTGGCTTCATGTCAGCAGAGAATCAGTCTGCATGTCATAGCAGAGAATCAGGCTTCACGTCAGCCACCACTGCAACAGTCCATTGTCATAAATTTAGGCCCAGCACCCAGGCAGAGGAGAGAGGTCCCGTAACAGACAATCTGGCTTCATGTCAGCAGAGAATTAGTCTGCATGTCATAGCAGAGAATGAGGCTTCACGTCAGCCACCACTGCAACAGTCCATTGGCATATATTTAGGCCTAGCACACAGGCAGAGCAGAGAGGTCCCGTAACAGACAATCTGGCTTCATGACAGCAGAGAATCAGTCTGCATGTCATAGCAGAGAATGAGGCTTCACGTCACCCACCACTGCAACAGTCCATTGGCATATATTTAGGCCTAGCACACAGGCAGAGCAGAGAGGTCCCGTAACAGACAATCTGGCTTCATGTCAGCAGAGAATCAGTCTGCATGTCATAGCAGAGAATGAGGCTTCACGTCACCCACCACTGCAACAGTCCATTGGCATATATTTAGGCCTAGCACACAGGCAGAGCAGAGAGGTCCCGTAACAGACGATCTGGCTTCATGTCAGCAGAGAATCAGTCTGCATGTCATAGCAGAGAATGAGGCTTCACGTCACCCACCACTGCAACAGTCCATTGGCATATATTTAGGCCTAGCACACAGGCAGAGCAGAGAGGTCCCGTAACAGACAATCTGGCTTCATGACAGCAGAGAATCAGTCTGCATGTCATAGCAGAGAATGAGGCTTCACGTCACCCACCACTGCAACAGTCCATTGGCATATATTTAGGCCTAGCACACAGGCAGAGCAGAGAGGTCCCGTAACAGACAATCTGGCTTCATGTCAGCAGAGAATCAGTCTGCATGTCATAGCAGAGAATGAGGCTTCTCGTCACCCACCACTGCAACAGTCCATTGGCATATATTTAGGCCTAGCACACAGGCAGAGCAGAGAGGTCCCGTAACAGACAATCTGGCTTCATGTCAGCAGAGAATCAGTCTGCATGTCATAGCAGAGAATGAGGCTTCACGTCACCCACCACTGCAACAGTCCATTGGCATATATTTAGGCCTAGCACACAGGCAGAGCAGAGAGGTCCCGTAACAGACAATCTGGCTTCATGACAGCAGAGAATCAGTCTGCATGTCATAGCAGAGAATGAGGCTTCACGTCACCCACCACTGCAACAGTCCATTGGCATATATTTAGGCCTAGCACACAGGCAGAGCAGAGAGGTCCCGTAACAGACAATCTGGCTTCATGTCAGCAGAGAATCAGTCTGCATGTCATAGCAGAGAATGAGGCTTCACGTCACCCACCACTGCAACAGTCCATTGGCATATATTTAGGCCTAGCACACAGGCAGAGCAGAGAGGTCCCGTAACAGACGATCTGGCTTCATGTCAGCAGAGAATCAGTCTGCATGTCATAGCAGAGAATGAGGCTTCACGTCACCCACCACTGCAACAGTCCATTGGCATATATTTAGGCCTAGCACACAGGCAGAGCAGAGAGGTCCCGTAACAGACAATCTGGCTTCATGTCAGCAGAGAATCAGTCTGCATGTCATAGCAGAGAATGAGGCTTCACGTCACCCACCACTGCAACAGTCCATTGGCATATATTTAGGCCTAGCACACAGGCAGAGCAGAGAGGTCCCGTAACAGACGATCTGGCTTCATGTCAGCAGAGAATCAGTCTGCATGTCATAGCAGAGAATGAGGCTTCACGTCACCCACCACTGCAACAGTCCATTGGCATATATTTAGGCCTAGCACACAGGCAGAGCAGAGAGGTCCCGTAACAGACAATCTGGCTTCATGTCAGCAGAGAATCAGTCTGCATGTCATAGCAGAGAATCAGGCTTCACGTCAGCCACCACTGCAACAGTCCATTGTCATAAATTTAGGCCCAGCACCCAGGCAGAGGAGAGAGGTCCCGTAACAGACAATCTGGCTTCATGTCAGCAGAGAATTAGTCTGCATGTCATAGCAGAGAATCAGGCTTCATGTCAGCCACCACTGCAACAGTCCATTGGCATATATTTAGGCCTAGCACACAGGCAGAGGAGAGGTTCATTCAACTTTGGGTAGCCTCGCAATATAATGGTAAAATGAAAATAAAAATAGGATTGAATGAGGAAGTGCCCTGGAGTCCAATAATATATGGTTATGGGGAGGTAGTTAATGTCTAATCTGGACAAGGGACGGACAGGTCCTGTGGGATCCATGCCTGGTTCATTTTTATGAACGTCAGCTTGTCCACATTGGCTGTAGACAGGCGGCTGCGTTTGTCTGTAATGACGCCCCCTGCCGTGCTGAATACACGTTCAGACAAAACGCTGGCTGCCGGGCAGGCCAGCACCTCCAAGGCATAAAAGGCTAGCTCTGGCCACGTGGACAATTTAGAGACCCAGAAGTTGAATGGGGCCGAACCATCAGTCAGTACGTGGAGGGGTGTGCACACGTACTGTTCCACCATGTTAGTGAAATGTTGCCTCCTGCTAACACGTTGCGTATCAGGTGGTGGTGCAGTTAGCTGTGGCGTGTTGACAAAAGTTTTCCACATCTCTGCCATGCTAACCCTGCCCTCAGAGGAGCTGGCCGTGACACAGCTGCCTTGGCGACCTCTTGCTCCTCCTCTGCCTTGGCCTTGGGCTTCCACTTGTTCCCCTGTGACATTTGGGAATGCTCTCAGTAGCGCGTCTACCAACGTGCGCTTGTACTCGCGCATCTTCCTATCACGCTCCAGTGCAGGAAGTAAGGTGGGCACATTGTCTTTGTAGCGTGGATCCAGCAGGGTGGCAACCCAGTAGTCTGCACAGGTTAAAATGTGGGCAACTCTGCTGTCGTTGCGCAGGCACTGCAGCATGTAGTCGCTCATGTGTGCCAGGCTGCCCAGGGGTAAGGACAAGCTGTCCTCTGTGGGAGGCGTATCGTCATCGTCCTGCCTTTCCCCCCAGCCACGCACCAGTGATGGACCCGAGCTGCGTTGGGTGCCACCCCGCTGTGACCATGCTTCATCCTCATCCTCCTCCACCTCCTCCTCATCCTCGTCCTCCTCGTCCTCCAGTAGTGGGCCCTGGCTGGCCACATTTGTACCTGGCCTCTGCTGTTGCCAAAAACCTCCCTCTGAGTCACTTCGAAGAGACTGGCCTGAAAGTGCTAAAAATGACCCCTCTTCCTCCTCCTCCTCCTCCTCCTCCTGGGCCACCTCCTCTTCCATCATCGCCCTAAGTGTTTTCTCAAGGAGACATAGAAGTGGTATTGTAACGCTGATAACGGTGTCATCGCCACTGGCCATGTTGGTGGAGTACTCGAAACAGCGCAACAGGGCACACAGGTCTCGCATGGAGGCCCAGTCATTGGTGGTGAAGTGGTGCTGTTCTGTAGTGCGACTGACCCGTGCGTGCTGCAGCTGAAACTCCACTATGGCCTGCTGCTGCTCGCACAGTCTGTCCAGCATGTGCAAGGTGGAGTTCCACCTGGTGGGCACGTCGCATATGAGGCGGTGAGCGGGAAGGCCGAAGTTACGCTGTAGCGCAGACAGGCGAGCAGCAGCAGGATGTGAACGCCGGAAGCGCGAACAGACGGCCCGCACTTTATGCAGCAGCTCTGACATGTCGGGGTAGTTGTGAATGAACTTCTGCACCACCAAATTCAGCACATGCGCCAAGCAAGGGATGTGCGTCAAATTGGCTAGTCCCAGAGCTGCAACGAGATTTCGCCCATTATCACACACCACCAGGCCGGGCTTGAGGCTCACCGGCAGCAACCACTCGTCGGTCTGTTGTTCAATACCCCGCCACAACTCCTGTGCGGTGTGGGGCCTGTCCCCCAAACATATGAGTTTCAGAATGGCCTGCTGACGTTTACCCCGGGCTGTGCTGAAGTTGGTGGTGAAGGTGTGTGGCTGACTGGATGAGCAGGTGGAAGAAGAGGAGGAGGAAGCCGAGAAGGAGGAGGTGGCAACAGGAGGCAAAGAATGTTGCCCTGCGATCCTTGGCGGCGGAAGGACGTGCGCCAAACAGCTCTCCGCCTGGGGCCCAGCTGCCACTACATTTACCCAGTGTGCAGTTAGGGAGATATAGCGTCCCTGGCCGTGCTTACTGGTCCACGTATCTGTGGTTAGGTGGACCTTGCTACAGATGGCGTTGCGCAGTGCACACTTGATTTTATCGGATACTTGGTTGTGCAGGGAAGGCACGGCTCTCTTGGAGAAGTAGTGCCGGCTGGGAACAACATACTGTGGGACAGCAAGCGACATGAGCTGTTTGAAGCTGTCTGTGTCCACCAGCCTAAATGACAGCATTTCATAGGCCAGTAGTTTAGAAATGCTGGCATTCAGGGCCAGGGATCGAGGGTGGCTAGGTGGGAATTTACGCTTTCTATCAAATGTTTGTGAGATGGAGAGCTGAACGCTGGCGTGTGACATGGTTGAGACGCTTGGTGACGGAGGTGGTGGTGGTGGTGTTGGTGGTACATCCCCTGTTTGCTGGGCGGCAGGTGCCAACGTTCCTCCAGAGGCGGAGGAAGAGGCCGAGGCGGCAGCAGCAGAATAGGCCGAGGCGGCAGCAGCAGAAGAGGTAGCAGGGGGAGCCTGAGTGACTTCCTTGGTTTTAAGGTGTTTACTCCACTGCAGTTCATGCTTTGCATGCAGGTGCCTGGTCATGCAGGTTGTGCTCAGGTTCAGAACGTTAATGCCTCGCTTCAGGCTCTGATGGCACAGCGTGCAAACCACTCGGGTCTTGTCGTCAGCACATTGTTTGAAGAAGTGCCATGCCAGGGAACTCCTTGAAGCTGCCTTTGGGGTGCTCGGTCCCAGATGGCGGCGGTCAGTAGCAGGCGGAGTCTCTTGGCGGCGGGTGTTCTGCTTTTGCCCACTGCTCCCTCTTTTGCTACGCTGTTGGCTCGGTCTCACCACTGCCTCTTCCTCCGAACTGTGAAAGTCAGTGGCACGACCTTCATTCCATGTGGGGTCTAGGACCTCATCGTCCCCTGCATCGTCTTCCACCCAGTCTTGATCCCTGACCTCCTGTTCAGTCTGCACACTGCAGAAAGACGCAGCAGTTGGCACCTGTGTTTCGTCATCATCAGAGACATGCTGAGGTGGTATTCCCATGTCCTCATCATCAGGAAACATAAGTGGTTGTGCGTCAGTGCATTCTATGTCTTTCACCGCTGGGGAAGGGCTAGGTGGATGCCCTTGGGAAACCCTGCCAGCGGAGTCTTCAAACAGCATAAGAGACTGCTGCATAACTTGAGGCTGAGACAGTTTCCCTGGTATGCATGGGGGTGATGTGACAGACTGATGGGGTTGGTTTTCAGGCGCCATCTGTGCGCTTTCTGCAGAAGACTGGGTGGGAGATAATGTGAACGTGCTGGATCCACTGTCGGCCACCCAATTGACTAATGCCTGTACCTGCTCAGGCCTTACCATCCTTAGAACGGCATTGGGCCCCACCATATATCGCTGTAAATTCTGGCGGCTACTGGGACCTGAGGTAGTTGGTACACTAGGACGTGTGGATGTGGCAGAACGGCCACGTCCTCTCCCAGCACCAGAGGGTCCACTAACACCACCACGACCATGTCCACGTCCGCGTCCCTTACTAGATGTTTTTCTCATTGTTATGGTTCACCACAACAACAAATATATTATTTGGCCCAATGTATTGTATTCAAATTCAGCGGGATATAAATTTGAGGCCTAGTATTTAGGCGCTGGGTGACCGGTATGGATTTAGTGACAGAATTAGACTTGGAAATGCACAGAAGCGTGTGTGTGAAGTTATTCTGAATGACCCTATGTGCACCTTCAATATGATCTACCCTTTTAGGGATAGATTTCAAATAGCTCTGATATAGCAGAAACGACTAAATTATGAAATTGCTAAATTGGGAATTGTATTTCAACCCAGAACAAAAAATGTGCTTTGACGGACACTAAATAACTTTCCCAGCCACAACAGGACAGCGGTAACGAGAGATTTAGCGGGATATAAATTTGAGGCCTAGTATTTAGGCGCTGGGTGACAGGTATGGGTTTAGTGACAGAATTAGACTTAGAAATACACAGTAGCGGGTGTGTGTGAAGTTATTCTGAATGACCCAATGTGCACCTTGAATATTATATACCCTTTTAGGGATAGATTTCAAATAGCTCTGATATAGCAGAAACCACTAAATTATGAAATTGCTAAATTGGGAATTGTATTTCAACCCAGAACAAAAAATGTGCTTTGACGGACACTAAATAACTTTCCCAGCCACAACAGGACAGCGTTAACGAGAGATTTAGCAGGATATAAATTTGAGGCCTAGTATTTAGGCGCTGGGTGACAGGTATGGGTTTAGTGACAGAATTAGACTTGGAAATACACAGTAGCGGGTGTGTGTGAAGTTATTCTGAATGACCCAATGTGCACCTTGAATATTATATACCCTTTTAGGGATAGATTTCAAATAGCTCTGATATAGCAGAAACCACTAAATTATGAAATTGTTAAATTGGGAATTGTATTTAAACCCAGAACAAAAAATGTGCTTTGACGGACACTAAATAACTTTCCCAGCCACAACAGGACAGCGTTAACGAGAGATTTAGCAGGATATAAATTTGAGGCCTAGTATTTAGGCGCTGGGTGACAGGTATGGGTTTAGTGACAGAATTAGACTTAGAAATACACAGTAGCGGGTGTGTGTGAAGTTATTCTGAATGACCCAATGTGCACCTTGAATATTATATACCCTTTTAGGGATAGATTTCAAATAGCTCTGATATAGCAGAAACCACTAAATTATGAAATTGCTAAATTGGGAATTGTATTTCAACCCAGAACAAAAAATGTGCTTTGACGGACACTAAATAACTTTCCCAGCCACAACAGGACAGCGTTAACGAGAGATTTAGCAGGATATAAATTTGAGGCCTAGTATTTAGGCGCTGGGTGACAGGTATGGGTTTAGTGACAGAATTAGACTTGGAAATACACAGTAGCGGGTGTGTGTGAAGTTATTCTGAATGACCCAATGTGCACCTTGAATATTATATACCCTTTTAGGGATAGATTTCAAATAGCTCTGATATAGCAGAAACCACTAAATTATGAAATTGTTAAATTGGGAATTGTATTTAAACCCAGAACAAAAAATGTGCTTTGACGGACACTAAATAACTTTCCCAGCCACAACAGGACAGCGTTAACGAGAGATTTAGCAGGATATAAATTTGAGGCCTAGTATTTAGGCGCTGGGTGACAGGTATGGGTTTAGTGACAGAATTAGACTTAGAAATACACAGTAGCGGGTGTGTGTGAAGTTATTCTGAATGACCCAATGTGCACCTTGAATATTATATACCCTTTTAGGGATAGATTTCAAATAGCTCTGATATAGCAGAAACCACTAAATTATGAAATTGCTAAATTGGGAATTGTATTTCAACCCAGAACAAAAAATGTGCTTTGACGGACACTAAATAACTTTCCCAGCCACAACAGGACAGCGGTAACGAGAGATTTAGCAGGATATAAATTTGAGGCCTAGTATTTAGGCGCTGGGTGACAGGTATGGGTTTAGTGACAGAATTAGACTTGGAAATACACAGTAGCGGGTGTGTGTGAAGTTATTCTGAATGACCCAATGTGCACCTTGAATATTATATACCCTTTTAGGGATAGATTTCAAATAGCTCTGATATAGCAGGAACCACTAAATTATGAAATTGCTAAATTGGGAATTGTATTTCAACCCAGAACAAAAAATGTGCTTTGACGGACACTAAATAACTTTCCCAGCCACAACAGGACAGCGGTAACGAGAGATTTAGCAGGATATAAATTTGAGGCCTAGTATTTAGGCGCTGGGTGACAGGTATGGGTTTAGTGACAGAATTAGACTTGGAAATACACAGTAGCGGGTGTGTGTGAAGTTATTCTGAATGA
Organism: Bufo gargarizans; assembly: GCF_014858855.1. Lineage (NCBI taxonomy): Eukaryota > Metazoa > Chordata > Amphibia > Anura > Bufonidae > Bufo > Bufo gargarizans. The sequence continues at coordinate 138,292,642 of NC_058082.1, read as the reverse complement.
CCCAATGTGCACCTTGAATATTATATACCCTTTTAGGGATAGATTTCAAATAGCTCTGATATAGCAGGAACCACTAAATTATGAAATTGCTAAATTGGGAATTGTACTTCAACCCAGAACAAAAAATGTGCTTTGACGGACACTAAATAACTTTCCCAGCCACAACAGGACAGCGGTAACGAGAGATTTAGCGGGATATAAATTTGAGGCCTAGTATTTAGGCGCTGGGTGACCGGTATGGATTTAGTGACAGAATTAGACTGGGATATGGCCAAAAAATAACCACACTATTGCTGGTTAAATGCACTTGGTGACGGGCGCAGCTTGCCCCTGATTTAGTATATGGCCAAAAAATGAACAGACTATTGCTGGTTAAATGCACTTGGTGTCACAGCTTGACGCACCACACTACTGAGGGTTAAATGCACTTGGTGACGGGCGCAGCTTGCCCCTGATGTAGTATATGGCCAAAAAATGAACAGACTATTGCTGGTTAAATGCACTTGGTGTGACAGCTTCACCCTGATGTAGGCTTTAGCCAAAAAACAACCACACCATTGAGGGTTAAATGCACTTGGTGACAGGCGCAGCTTGCCCCTGATTTAGTATATGGCCAAAAAGATGAACAGACTATTGCTGGTTAAATGCACTTGGTGTGACAGCTTCACCCTGATGTAGGCTTTAGCCAAAAAACAACCACACCATTGAGGGTTAAATGCACTTGGTCGCAGCTTGGATGCACTTGGTCGCAGCACCGCACAAGACACAAAATGGCCGCCGATCACCCCAGAAAAAAAGTGACTGACAAACGGTCTGGGCAGCCTAAAAACAGTGAGTGAGCATTTGAATTTCAGCAGCTCAATGATGCACAGCTGCAGATCGATCGATTAATCAAGTGAAGTCCTTTGGAGGAGTTAATCTGCCTAATCTCGCCCTACTGTCGCATCCGCAACCTCTCCCTACGCTAATCAGAGCAGAGTGACGGGCGGCGCTATGTGACTCCAGCTTAAATAGAGGCTGGGTCACATGGTGCTCTGGCCAATCACAGCCATGCCAATAGTAGGCATGGCTGTGACGGCCTCTTGGGGCAAGTAGTATGACGCTTGTTGATTGGCTGCTTTGCAGCCTTTCAAAAAGCGCCAAGAAAGCGTCACAAAAGCGCCAAGAAAGCGACGAACACCGAACCCGAACCCGGACTTTTACGAAAATGTCCGGGTTCGGGTCCGTGTCACGGACACCCCAAAATTTGGTACGAACCCGAACTATACAGTTCGAGTTCGCTCATCCCTACAGATCATCCATTCACAATTAATAAATACAGTTCCTTTTTCTTTCCCTACCATTTTGTAGGGTTTACATAATAGAAACCACCCATAAATGGCCTCATTTTCAAAACTAAACCTCTCAAGGTATTTAAAACTGATTTTACAAACTTTGTTAACCATTTAGGTGTTCTACAAGAATTAAAGAAAATGGAGATAAAATTTCTAAATATAACTTTTTGGGCAGATTTTCCAGCCAAACAAAACTCTATATTTTTTACCCTATTTCTGTAGTTTACAGAAGCACCCCATATGTGGTCGTAAACTGCTGTATGGGCACACGGCAGGGTGCAGAAGGAAAGGAAAGCTATAAACTTTTTGGAAGGCAGATTTCAATGGTATAATTTTAAGGTGCTACTGTATGTTACATTTGAAGACCCCCTGATGTACCCCTAGAGTAGAATTTCCCAAAAAGTGACCCCATTTTGGAAACTACACCCCTCAAGGTATTCAAAACTGATTTTACAAACTGTGTTAACCCTTTAGGTGTTCCACAAGAATTAAAGGAATATGTAGATAACATTTCAGAATTTCATTTTTTTTGGGTAGATTTTCCATTTTAATAAATTTTTTCCTGTTAACAAAGTAACGGTTAACAGCCAAACAAAACTCAATATTTATTACCCTAATTCTGTAGTTTACAGAAACACCCCATATGTGGTTGTAAACTGCTGTACGAGCACACAGCAGGGCGCAGAAGGAAAGGAATGCCTTATGGTTTTTGGAAGGCATATTTCACTGGGATCATTTTCAGTTGCTATGTTATATTTGAAGACCCCCTGATGCACCACTAGAGTAGAAACTCCAAAAAAGTGACCCCATTTTGGAAATTACAGGATAAGGTGGCAGTTTTGTTCATACTATTTTAGGGAACATATGATTTTTGGTCGCTCTATATTACACTTTTTGTGAGGCAAGGTATCACAAAATAGCTGCTTTGGCACAGTTTTTTTTTTTATTTACAATGTTTATCTGACAGGTTAGATCATGTGGTATTTTTATTTTCAGGTTATTTCGGACGCAAAAATACCAAATATGACTTTTTTGGGATATTTGCTTTAGTTTTACATAAATAAGCATTTTTAAAAAAGCATTTTTAGTGTCTCCATATTTTGAAAGCCATAGTTTTATTTTTATTTTTTGGGTGACAGTCTTAAGTAGGGGCAATTTTTTTTTATATGAGATGATGGATTGATTGGTACTATTTAAGGTTGCATATTACTTTTTGATTGCTTGCTATTACACTTTTTGTGATGTAAGGTGACAAAAAATGGCTTTTTTGCCAGTTTTTTTTAATGGTGTTTACCTGAGGGGTCAGGTCATGTGATATTTTTATGCAGCAGGTTCTTATGGATATGTATACTAATATGTATACTTTTTAAATTTATTTAAGTTTTACACAATAACAGCATTTCTGAAACAAAATCATGTTTTAGTGTCTACATATTCTGAGAGCCATAGTTTTTTTATTTTTTGGGTGATCGTCTTAAGTAGGGACTAATTTTTTGCGGGGCGAGATGACGGTTTGATTGGTATGATTTTGGGGTGCGTATAACTATTTGATCTCTTGGTATTAAACTTTTTGTGATGTAAGGTGACAAAAAATGTCATTTTTTGCACTGTTTTTATTTTTTTATTTTTTATGGTGTTCACCTCAGGGGTTAGTTCATGTGATATTTTTATGCAGCAGGTTCTTATCTATGCGACGATACCTAATATTTATACTTTTTTAATTTTTTTAAGTTTTACATAAAAACAGCATTTTTGAAGCAAGAAAATCATATTTTAGTGTCTCCATACTCTGAGAGACATTTTTTTTTATTTTTTGCCTGAATGTTTTATGTAGGGGCTCATTTTTTGCAGGATGAGGTGACGGTTTGATTGGTACTATTTTAGAGAGCATACGCCTTTTTGATCGTTTGGTGTTGCACTTTTTTTGTTTTAAGGTGACAAAAATTGATAGTTTTAGCATAGTTTCTTTTAATATAGCGTTCAGGTGAGGGGGGAAATCATATGATATTTTTTTAGAGCCAGTCATTACGGATGTGGCAATACACAATATTTCAGGATTTTTTTTTTCTCTAATTTTTTTACAATTGTATGTTTTATTTTGGGATTTTTTTTATTTTACTTGAAACTTTATTTTTTATTATGAAAAATCCCTTTTTTTACTTTTTTAAAGAGTAGGCAATAAAGAAAATGGTGAATTATCCAAGTCATGTTGAATTCAGCATGTGGATCATTCCAGTACTAGAGTTGAGCGAACACCTGAATGTTCGGGTTCGAGAAGTTCGGCCGAACTTCCCAGAAATGTTCGGGTTCGGGATCCGAACCCGATCCGAACTTCGTCCTGAACCCGAACCCCATTGAAGTCAATGGGGACCCGAACTTTTCGGCACTAAAAAGGCTGTAAAACAGCCCAGGAAAGGGCTAGAGGGCTGAAAAAGGCAGCAACATGTAGGTAAATCCCCTGCAAACAAATGTGGATAGGGAAATAAATAAAAATAAAATAAATAAAAATTAACCAATATCAATTGGAGAGAGGTCCCATAGCAGAGAATCTGGCTTCACGTCACCCACCACTGTAACAGTCCATTGTCATATATTTAGGCCCCGGCACCCAGGCAGAGGAGAGAGGTCCCATAACAGAGAATCTGGGTTCATGTCAGCAGAGAATCAGTCTTCTTGTCATAGCAGAGAATCATGCTTCACGTCACCCAACACTGGAACAGTCCATTGTCAGATATTTAGACCAAGGCACCTAGGCAGAGAAGAGAGGTCCCGTAACAGAGAATCTGCCTTCATGTCAGCAGAGAATCAGTCTTCATATCATAGCAGAGAATCATGCTTCACGTCACCCACCACTGTAACAGTCCATTCTCATAAATTTAGGCCCGGCACCCATGCAGAGGAGAGAGGTCCCGTAACAGAGAATCTGGCTTCATGTCAGCAGAGAATCAGTCTTCATGTCATAGCAGAAAATCATGCTTCACGTCACCCAACACTGGAACAGTCCATTGTCAGATATTTAGGCCAAGGCACCCAGGCAGAGGAGAGAGGTCCCGTAACAGAGAATCTGGCTTCATGTCAGCAGAGAATCAGTCTTTATGTCATAGTAGAGAATCAGGCTTCACGTCACCCACCACTGTAACAGTCCATTGTCATAAATTTAGGCCCCGGCACCCAGGCAGAGGAGAGAGGTCCCGTAGAGAATCTGGCTTAATGTCAGCAGAGAATCAGTCTTCATGTCATAGCAGAGAATCATGCTTCACGTCACCCAACACTGGACCATCCATTGTCAGATATTTAGGCCCAGGCACCCAGGCAGAGGAGAGAGGTCCCGTAACAGAGAATCTGGCTTCATGTCAGCAGAGAATCAGTCATCATTTCATAGCAGAGAATCATGCTTCACGTCCCCCACCACTGTAACAGTCCATTGTCATAAATTTAGGCCCCGGCACCAAGGCAGAGGAGAGAGGTCCCGTAACAGAGAATCTGGCTCCATGTCAGCAGAGAATCAGTCTTCATGTCATAGCAGAGAATCATGCTTCACGTCACCCAACACTGGAACAGTCCATTGTCAGATATTTAGGCCCAGGCACCCAGGCAGAGGAGAGAGGTCCCGTAACAGAGAATCTGGCTTCATATCAGCAGAGAATCAGTCTTCATTTCATAGCAGAGAATCATGCTTCACGTCCCCCACCACTGTAACAGTCCATTGTCATAAATTTAGACCCCGGCACCAAGGCAGAGGAGAGAGGTCCCGTAACAGAGAATCTGGCTTCATGTCAGCAGAGAATCAGTCTTCATGTTATAGCAGAGAATCATGCTTCACGTCACCCAACATTGGAACAGTCCATTGTCATATATTTAGGCCCCGGCACCCAGACAGAGGAGAGGTTCATTCAACTTTGGGTTGCCCCGCAATATAATGGTAAAATGAAAATAAAAATAGGATTGAATGAGGAAGTGCCCTGAAGTACAATAATATATGGTTAAGGGGAGGTAGTTAATGTCTAATCTGCACAAGGGATGGACAGGTCCTGTGGGATCCATGCCTGGTTCATTTTTATGAATGTCAGCTTGTCCACATTGGCTGTAGACAGGCGGCTGCGTTTGTCTGTAATGACGCCCCCTGCCGTGCTGGATACACGTTCAGACAAAACGCTGGCCGTCGGGCAGGCCAGCACCTCCAAGGCATAAAAGGCTAGCTCTGGCCACGTGGACAATTTAGAGACCCAGAAGTTGAATGGGGCCGTACCATCAGTCAGTACGTGGAGGGGTGTGCACACGTACTGTTCCACCATGTTAGTGAAATGTTGCCTCCTGTTAACACGTTGCGTATCAGGTGGTGGTGCAGTTAGCTGTGGCGTGTTGACAAAACTTTTCCACATCTCTGCCATGCTAACCCTGCCCTCAGAGGAGCTGGCCGTGACACAGCTGCCTTGGCGACCTCTTGCTCCTCCTCTGCCTTGGCCTTGGGCTTCCATTTGTTCCCCTGTGACATTTGGGAATGCTCTCAGTAGCGCGTCTACCAATGTGCGCTTGTACTCGCACATCTTCCTATCACGCTCCAGTGCAGGAAGTAACGTGGGCACATTGTCTTTGTACCGTGGATCCAGCAGGGTGGCAACCCAGTAGTCCGCACACGTTAAAATGTGGGCAACTCTGCTGTCGTTGCGCAGGCACTGCAGCATGTAGTCGCTCATGTGTGCCAGGCTGCCCAGAGGTAAGGACAAGCTGTCCTCTGTGGGAGGCGCATCATCATCGTCCTGCCTTTCCCCCCAGCCACGCACCAGTGATGGGTCCGAGCTGCGTTGGGTGCCACCCCACTGTGACCATGCTTCATCCTCATCCTCCTCCACCTCCTCCTCATCCTCGTCCTCCTCGTCCTCCAGTAGTGGGCCCTGGCTGGCCACATTTGTACCTGGCCTCTGCTGTTGCAAAAAACCTCCCTCTGAGTCACTTCGAAGAGACTGGCCTGAAAGTGCTAAAAATGACCCCTCTTCCTCCTCCTCCTCCTCCTCCTCCTGGGCCAACTCCTCTTCCATCATCGCCCTAAGTGTTTTCTCAAGGAGACATAGAAGTAGTACTGTAACGCTGATAACGGCGTCATCGCCACTGGCCACGTTGGTGGAGTACTCGAAACAGGGCACACAGGTCTCGCATGGAGGCCCAGTCATTGGTGGTGAAGTGGTGCTGTTCCGCAGTGCGACGGACCCGTGCGTGCTGCAGCTGAAACTCCACTATGGCCTGCTGCTGCTCGCACAGTCTGTCCAGCAGGTGCAAGGTGGAGTTCCACCTGGTGGGCACGTCGCATATGAGGCGGTGAGCGGGAAGGCCGAAGTTATGCTGTTGCGCAGACAGGCGAGCAGCGGCAGGATGTGAACGCCGGAAGCGCGAACAGACGGCCCGCACTTTATGCAGCAGCTCTGACATGTCGGGGTAGTTGTGAATGAACTTCTGCACCACCAAATTCAGCACATGCGCCAGGCAAGGGATGTGCGCCAAACCGGCTAGTCCCAGAGCTGCAACGAGATTTCGCCCATTATCGCACACCACCAGGCCGGGCTTGAGGCTCACTGGCAGCAACCACTCGTTGGTCTGTTGTTCTATACCCCGCCACAACTCCTGTGCGGTGTGGGGCCTGTCCCCCAAACATATGAGTTTCAGAATGGCCTGCTGACGTTTACCCCGGGCTGTGCTGAAGTTGGTGGTGAAGGTGTGTGCCAAACAGCTCTCCGCCTGGGGCCCAGCCGCCACTACATTTACCTAGTGTGCAGTTAGGGAGATATAACGTCCCTGGCCGTGCTTACTGGTCCACATATCTTGCACAATGCACACTTGATTTTATCGGATACTTGGTTGTGCAGGGAAGGCACGGCTCTCTTGGAGAAGTAGTGACGGCTGGGAACAACATACTGTGGGACAGCAAGCAACATGAGCTGTTTGAAGCTGTCTGTGTCCACCAGCCTGAATGACAGCATTTCATAGGCCAGTATTTTAGAAATGCTGGCATTCAGGGCCAGGGATCGAGGGTGGCTAGGTGGGAATTTACGCTTTCTCTCAAATGTTTGTGAGATGGAGAGCTGAACGCTGCCATGTGACATGGTTGAGATGCTTGGTGACGAAGGGTGTGGTGTTGGTGGTACATCCTCTGTTTGCTGGGCGGCAGGTGCCAACGTTCCTCCAGAGGAGGAGGAAGAGGCCGAAGCGGCAGCAGCAGAAGAGGTAGCAGGGGGAGCCTGAGTGAGTTCCTTGTTTTTAAGGTGTTTACTCCACTGCAGTTCATGCTTTGCATGCAGGTGCCTGGTCATGCAGGTTGTGCTAAGGTTCAGAACGTTAATGCCTCGCATCAGGCTCTGATGGCACAGCGTGTAAACCACTCTTGTCGTCAGCACATTGTTTGAAAAACTGCCACGTTAGGGAACTCCTTGAAGCTGCCTTTGGGGTGCTCGGTCCCAGATGGCGGTGGCCAGTAGCAGGCGGACTCTCTTGGCGGCGGGTGTTCTGCTTTTGCCCACTGCTCCCTCTTTTGCTACGCTGTTGGCTCGGTCTCACCACTGCTTCTTCCTCTGAACTGTGAAAGTCAGTGGCACGACCTTCATTCCATGTGGGGTCTAGGACCTCATCGTCCCCTGCATCGTCTTCCACCCACTCTTCCTCCCTGACCTCCTGTTTAGTCTGCACACTGCAGAAAGACGCAGCAGTTGGCACCTGTGATTCATCATCAGAGAGGTGGTATTCCCATGTCCTCATCATCAGAAAACATAAGTGGTTGTGCGTCAGTGAATTCTATGTCTTCCACCGCTGGGGAAGGGTTAGGTGGATGCCCTTGGGAAACCCTGCCAGCAGAGTCTTCAAACAGCATAGGAGACTGCTGCATAAGTTGAGGCTCAGACAGTTTCCCTGATATGCATGGGGGCGATGTGACTGATTGGCTTGGTTTTCAGGCGCCATCTGTGCGCTTTATGCAGAAGACTGGGTGGGAGATAATGTGAACATGCTGGATCCACTGTCGGCCACCCAATTGACTAATGCCTGTACCTGCTCAGGCCTTACCATTCTTAGAACGGCATTGGGCCCCACAAAATATTGCTGTAAATTCTGGCATCTACTGGGACCTGAGGTAGTTGGTACACTAGGACGTGTGGCTGTGGCAGAACGGCCACGTCCTCTCCCAGCACCAGAGGGTACACTAACACCACCACGACCATGTCTGCGTCCGCATCCCTTACTAAATGTTTTCCTTATTGTTACCGTTCACTACAATAAGAAAAAAATTATTTGGCCTTTTTTTACAGGCACCTAACACTATCTGGCTATCTATTTAGGTACCGTATTACACTAATACAGGCACAGCAGTAACCACAGATTTAGCTGAATATAAATTGTAGGCCTAGTATTTAGGCGTTAGATGACAGGTATATGTTTACGGACAGAATTAGACTTGGAAATGCACTGTAGTGTGTGAAGTTATTGAGAATGACCCTATCAGCACCTTCAATGTAATATACCCTTTTATGGATAGATTTAAACTTGGCCTGCTACAGCAGAAACCACTGATTTAGGGAATTGCTAATTTGGGAATTGAATTTTAATCCAGAAAAAATATATATCTTTTACCAGACAGCAGACAGTATTACAATTGGATAGCCACAGCTGAAACACCAGATTTAGGGTACTGCTATTTTGGCAATTGTATTTCACCCCTCAATAAAACAGCAAGCACAGCCAAGCCCCTGATGTAGGATATAGAAAAAACCAAAAAGCACACTATTGATGGTTAAATATACTTGGTGGCAGCTTGTGCTGGCGCACCACAAGACTTGGCCGCCGATCACCCCAGAAAAAAGTGACAGAAAAACGCTCTGAGCAGCCTTAAAACAGTGAGCAATTAAATAGCAGAGGTTGAATGATACACAGCTGTACATCAATCACTTCAGTAAGTGTTTTTGAAGACTAAATCACTGCCTAATCTCGCCCTAAAAGCAGCAGCTGCATCCTCTCCCTATACTAGTAACAGCAGAGTGACGTGCAGCGCTACGTGACTCCAGCTTATATAGAGGCTGGGTCACATGCTGCACTGGCCAATCACAGCCATGCCAATAGTACGCATGGCTGTGATGGCCTCTTGGGGCAAGTAGTATGACGCTTGTTGATTGGCTGCTTGGCAGCCTTTCAAAAAGCGCCAAGAAAGCCCCGAACACCGAACCCAAACTTTTATGAAAATGTTCGGGTTCAGGTCCGTATCACGAACACCCCAAAATTCAGTACGAACCCGAACTATACAGTTCGAGTTCGCTCATCCCTAGATGTGTACCATATGTGAGTGTTTTACCCACCACGTGTTGTTAGCGTGGGGTCTTTTTAACCGCATTGACATTGTATATTTATGTATTTTTGGTCATGAATAAAGTTTAAAGATTTTCTATGAGTTATTGGTGCGTTTGGTTATAATGGTATTTCATTTTTTTACCACATAAAGTGACAAATGACAAGTTTCCAAAAGAGGCCTGAAAAATCACAATGTCCTTAAGGGGTTAATAGGAGAACATGTCTACCCGTATTTATATACAGACATGTTAATTATCAGAAAGCAAAACTATGGCTTGTACTAAACAAGCCTCAAAAGACTCCTTCTAATATTTGTGAGCAGCAGCAGTACCGTATGGATGTGGAAAGGGTAAGGTATATAGGGATAACTGTGGCATGTTGCACCAAAAATAGTTGCAGTGGTAACAGATCACTGTGGAACAGAAAAGGCAGTAGAATAGATGTGTGAAGATATGTAGAAGTAATAGTAGTATTAGTGGCTGGGAAGGCCTAATGGTAATGGCAGCAGAAAGAGTAGCAGCTGAAATGATAACAGAAGCAGCAGCTGTACAGCACCAAACATGATGGTAGGCAGGCAGGCAGTGGCAGATCTATTCATCATCTTCAGCTGGAGGTATTTAAAAATCCTTGTGTATCCATATGTCATTCATTTTTACAAAAGCAATATTTTGTATGCTGACAGGGAGCAATTTTGTTTGTTTAAGTGTGACAACTCAACCTGCTGCTCTGATAACCTTCTCTGAAACTACACTGGGGTTTGGAAAAGACAGTACATAGAGAGCAAACTGGGTCAATTCCACCCACTGTTCCAATCTGCCTAACCAGAACATCATGGAGTCAAGGAAAAAGGTATATGAAAGGGAAAGGCTACAGTCTGGTTGATTGTATATAAATAAACTGCATTTTGTTGATGAAGTAGCAATTTTTATAGACACCTGGAAAATGTCTGGCCAATGGCACAAAAAAAGAGTTACATTTTATCGATGACAAAAAAAAAATTGTGGACACCTAGCAAAAAGTTCAGCTGACGACATAGAGATGAATAAAATTTTGTTGACGATGAGAATTGCTGACATCTGACAAAAAGTGTGGATGACGACATAAAGAATAATACCATATTGTTGAAGGCATGTAACTGCATAACATTTATATCTGGACAGAGCTAGTAATACCTGCTGAATTCAGTTTTGGGGAAGATGTGGAACTGCACCACAATTACCACAACTAAGTGATATGGCAGCAACTGTACCTTCAGCAACTTGGCCAGGAGGGAGTTCAGCTTGACATAAGCTAATTGCTGGTTGCTCTTTCTCATGGCTACTCATTCCATTATGGATCCCTCACGATAAAAGAGAAAGTGTAGTCTCTGCTTGGAGACGTGGTCTGGCTGCCAAAAAGAAGACCGGAAGATGGAGGACAGACTTGTTCAGAATGATTGCCAGTTCTATTTTCCAATTGGGTCTAATAATGCTGCCTCATACAGTGAATATAAAAAGTCTACACACCCCTGTTAAAATGTCAGGTTTCTCTGATGTTAAAAATTAGACAAAGATAAATCATTTCAGAACTTTTTCCACCTTTAATGTGACCTATAAACTGTACAACTCAATTGTAAAACAAACTGAAATCTTTTAGGTGGAGGGAAGAAAAAAAGAGAAAAACTAAAATAATGTGGTTGTATAAGTGTGCACACCCTCTTATAACTGGGGATGTAGATGTGTTCAGAATTAAGCAATCACATTCAAAATCATGTTAAATAGGAGTCAGCATACACCTGCAATCATTTAAAGTGCCTCTGATTAACCCAAAATAAAGTTCACCTGCTCTAGTTGGTCTTTCCTGAAATTTTCTTTGTCACATCCCACAACAAAAGCCATGATCCACATAGAGCTTCCAAAACATCAGAGGGATCTCATTGTTAAAAGGTATCAGTCAGGAGAAGGGTACAAAAGAATTTCCAAGGCATTAGATATACCATGGAACACAGTGAAGACAGGCATCATCAAGTGGAGAAAATATGTCACAACAGTGACATTACCAAGAACTGGACGTCCCTCTAAAATTGATGAAAAGACGAGAAGAAAACTGGACTGGGAGGCTACCCAGAAGCCTACAGCAACATTAAAGGAGCTGCAGGAATATCTGGCAAGTACTGGCTGTGTGGTACATGTGACAACAATCTCCTGTATTCTTCATATGTCTGGGCTATGGGGTAGAGTGGCAAGACGAAAGCCTTTTCTTACAAAGAAAAATATCCAAGCTAGGCTACATTTTGCAAAAACACATCTGAAGTCTCCCAAAAGCATGTGCGAAAAGGTGTTATGGTCTAATGAAACCAAAGTTGAACTTTTTGGCCATAATTCCAAAAGATATCTTTGGTGCAAAAACAACACTGCACGTCACCAAAAGAGAACCATACCCACAGTGAAGCATGGTGGTGGCAGCATCATGCTTTGGGGCTGTTTTTCTTCAGCTGGAACTGGGGCCTTAGTTAAGCTAGAGGAAATTATGAACAGTTCCAAATACCAGTCAATATTGGCACAAAACCTTCAGGCTTCTGCTAGAAAGCTGAACATGAAGAGGAACTTCATCTTTCAGCATGACAACGACCCAAAGCATACATCCAAATCAACAAAGGAATGGCTTTACCGGAAGAAGATTAAAGTTTTGGAATGACCCAGCCAGAGCCCAGACCTGAATCCGATTGAAAATCAGTGGGGTGATCTGAAGAGGGCTGTGCACAGGAGATGCCCTCGCATTCTAACAGATTTGGAGTGTTTTTGCAAAGAAGAGTGGGGAAATCTTGCCAAGTCAAAATGTGCTATGCTGATAGACTCATACCCAAAAATACTGAGTGCTGGAATAAAATCCAAAGGTGCTTCAATAAAGAATTAGTTTAAGGGTGTGCACACTTTTGCAACCATATTATTTTATGTTTATATTTTTTCTTCCCTTTACCTAAAAGATTTCAGTTTGTTTTTCAATTGAGTTGTACAGTTTATAGGTGACATTAAAGGTGGAAAAAGTTCTGAAATTATTTATTTTTGTCTCATTTTTTAACATCACAGAAACCTGACATTTTAACAGGGGTATGTAGACTTTTTATATCCACTGTATGTTGCAATAGAGCCCTGGAACCTATGTTTGTGCTTGAATGCATAACTTATATTCACGTGAGCTATACTTTCATATAGCTAGTGGCAGCTAAGTTTGGCCAAGGTCTATAGGTATCATTAGCATCAATGCACCACAATATAAGCAGATCTGGCCCAGATCATAGCCACCACCCTTCTTCTCTGATGTCACCTCCTTCTGAGCACCCCAATCTGGCTCCCATGTCCTGTCCAACACACAATCCTCATCACAGTCCTAACCCTCCCAGGCTTTTTTTATCAGACTGTAATATTTCATTGCGGGCTCTTTAGCCCTCCTCCTTATTAGTGATGAGCGGCAGGTGCTATATTCGAATTCGCAATATTTCACAAATATTTGGGCAAATATTTGTCATATATTTGCAAATTCGCAAATTCAAGATTAATTTCTTGATTGCAAAAAATCTGCAATGTAATATTCTCATAATGTTCACAAAATAAAGGTGTGAGTCACTTTTGGTTGGCACGGCAGAACATTAAAAATGGCTTTATATGCAGTTGGAGCGCTCCAATATATTCACAATTGTGCTAATCGGCACTGATGAGGCTAATATTTTTGCGCAATACGTAAAACTTCACATCTTAGCAGGTCTTCATGTATATATGGACAGCAGAACCTATCACACTACCTAACACACTGCACTGCAACAGCTACACTATATCAGAATATAACCTACACTGACTACCTCCCACTAACTATCTGTATTATATTTATAAGCTATCTAACTATCTATCTAATGCAGTGTGGAAAGCATAGAGCACAGCAATGACACTGCTGCCTCTCTCAGAACTTTAAAATACTGTAGAAAATGGCTGCTTGGGAGGTTCTTAAGTAGTAAGGGGTAAGCAACATTCCTATTGGTTGCTAGGGAAGTTGCTAAGCTCAGACAAAGACATTGCAGCAGCCTTCTCATTGGCCCACAAGCAAGAAGGGAGGTTACTGATGAAAAAAAATAATAATAGAATATTCTAAATTACGAATATATATCACTATATTCTAAATATTCACAAATTCTTGAAGTGCTGATATTTGCGATAATTTTTTGCGATTTGAATATTCGCACCCAACACCACTCCTGATTGCATGCTCTGTATTTGTCCACAGTGCCACTGTCGCTACCAGTGCCCCTACCATCAGCACCGTGGCTAAAAGTGCCGCTTCTACTACCACTGCCAACACAGCTTGGAGTCACCCACCTTCACCTGAACCTCTTCCTCATGGCAGTCCAAACCCTGAAGCTGATGCTTCTCACAAAAATTATTACCAGGAAGATTATCTTAAGTTTCTTCCATAGCACATGGGGTTTTGTTGCCTTTTCTTAGGAAAAAGGAAGGTGTCACACTAGGAGGGTGCAATGAAGACAGATATGATACAAGTGAAAGGCTTCTCTGGGGTTGCAAGGAGGAGGAATGCTGTGAACCCTGGCTCAAACTTACAGTGTCAGACTTATAGAGGACATCAGGGGCGTAGCTAGAAATGTATGGGCCCCATAGCAAAAATAATTTTATGGGCCCCCCCCCCCCCCGTACCATCCACAGATCCCCCTCCCCTAAACAGTGCCATCCACAGATCCCCCTCCCCTAAACAGTGCCATCCACAGATCCCCCTCCCCTAAACAGTGCCATCCACAGATCCCCCTCCCCTAAACAGTGCCATCCACAGATCCCCCTCCCCTAAACAGTGCCATCCACAGATACAGATTCCCCTCCCCTAAACAGTGCCATCCATAGATCCCCCTCCCATAAATAGTGCCATCCATAGATCCCCCTCCCATAAATAGTGCCATCCACAGATCCCCCTCCCCTAAATAGTGCCATCCACAGATCCCCCTCCCCTAAATAGTGCCATCCACCACAGATCCCCCTCCCCTAAATAGTGCCATCCACCACAGATCCCTCTCCCCTAAATGGTGCCATCCACCACAGATCCCCCTCCCCCAAATAGTGCCATCCACCACAGATCCCCCTCCCCTAAATAGTGCCATCCACCACAGATCTCCCTCCCCTAAATAGTCCCATCCACCACAGATCCCCTGCTCTAAATTGTGCCATCCACCACAGATCCCCCTCCCCTAAATAGTGCCATCCACCACAGATCCCCCTCCCCTAAATAGTGCCATCCACCACAGATCCCCCTCCCCTAAATAGTGCCATCCACCACAGATCCCCCTCCCCTAAATAGTGCCATCCACCACAGATCCCCCTCCCCTAAATAGTGCCATCCACCACAGATCCCCCTCCCCGACGCTCACAGGAGCACATTTATAAACTAATCAGTAACTTTAATAATTTAATCATTAATATTGCTGCCTAGTGGGAGGAGCAAGCGTGTGACGTCAGTGAATGAGCGCCGCTCGGCCGCACTGCCTGCTGTTACCGTTGCCGGAGCTAAGACAGAGTAAGATATCCAAATCCAATCCAAGTAAAGAGATCATCATCAGCGATGTCAATGATTAAATTAAAGTTACTGATTAGTTTATAAATGTGCTCCTGTGAGCGCATGGCCCTGTATATTCTAACCCCCTGAGAGCGTGAAAACTCAGATCCGATCGTATATTCTAACCCCCAGGCAAGCGTCCCCATCACCATGGGAGCGCCTGGGGGTTAGAATATGATCGGATCTTCTGAGTTACTCAGTGGCCTGGCTGAAGCCTCCCCAGCCTCTGTGTCGGCCCGGCCCTGCGTGTGCCCTGCTCCAGTCCTGACTCCTTCTCCCCAGCCAGGCCCAAACCGCGGACCGCCCGCGCCCCGCTGCCTGTGTGTGTAAATAAAAAAATAATAATCAACAGAAGGCAGCCTAGACGGGCCCCCAGTAGCGTAGGGCCCCATAGCCACTGCTATGGTTGCTATGGCGATTCCTACACCACTGGAGGACATCAACATCATCCTTCTGTAACTGAGAGAAGGAGTAAATCATCCAGGCCACAATATCATCCTCCTTGTTCTGCTGTCCATCGGAATTGAGGGAGAACTGTGGGCTGCTGCTACTACTAAGGCCGAATGCACAGGGCCGTGTTTCACAGCCGTGTGCGGGCCGTGGAACCGCGGCCTGGATCCCTCCTGAGAGCAGGAGCGCACGGCGTCACTGGTTGCTATGACGCCGTGCGCTCCCTGCTGCCGCCGCAATACAGTAATACACTGGTATGATCTATACCAGTGTATTACTGTACTGTGCCGGCAGCAGGGAGCGCACGGCGTCATAGCAACCAGTGACGCCGTGCGCTTCTGCTCTCAGGAGGGATCCAGGCCGCGGTTCCACGGCCTGCACACGGCTGTGAAACACGGCCGTGTGCATGGGGCCTAAGTCTGATGTTGCTACTGCTGTTTGAACTACTACAGCCACCCACATTTTGACTCTCAGATGATGAGTAGTGTTAAGCGAGCATGCTCGGCCGAATACCAGTTCGGCTCCAGCATTGCTATGCTCGGCACATGGTGGTACTCGTCCGAGTACCGCATTAGCTCGAGCGCGATGCTCGAGTCTCCCACCCGCACGTTTTGCGGCTGCTAAGCAGCCCATAAACGTGCAGGTAAGTACTGCCCTCACTGTAATGCCAGTAGCCATATAGCACTCGATGACGCGTGTTCGGCTCATTCTAAGTCAGGGAGAGCTGAGCATAGGAAGAGACAGAGAGTGGAGGGAGTGTAATTGAAATACATTTTTCTACAAAAAAAATTCATAGACCTAAAAGTCCTTGTAAGGACTATTGTGGGTGACAGCAGCAAAATATGTTTGTAGCGCAACCTGCATTAAATTGCTCTGTGTTAGGGAGAGCTGTGCATAGGAAGGCACAGACAGTGTAGGATGTGTAATAGGAAGATTTTTATACAAAAAACTTTTCAGAGACCCAAAAGTCCTTTAAGGACTATTGTGTGTGTAAGCAGCAATAATTTTTTTTAGCGTATCCTGCGCTAAATACCGCGTAATAGGCCGCTGCAGACAGTTAAATTATTTGCGCCACATCCTGTGTAAATTGTGCACATCCCTAAAATATCAGTGACATCCAGTGCACTTTTTCCGTAGACGGTGACTGCTGCGGACAGTTATTACCCATGCCACATCTCCTGTTTAAAGTGTGAGCATCCATAAAATAAATATCAGTGACATCCAGTACACTTTTTTCTGTAGACGGTGTCCTCTGCGGACAGTAAAATTTTCTGCGCCACATCTCCTGTTTAACGCGTGAGCATCCCTAATAGTGATGAGTGACATAGGCAATATTCAAATTTGCGATATTTTGTAAATTTTTGGCCGAATTTCTGCCATAAATTAGCAAATTGGAGAATTTGTGATCTCCAGTCATTGTTTACTTGATTGCGAAAATCAGCAATGCAATATATTCATAATAAATTTGCGATTAGAATATTTAACACTATTTGCGAATACTAATATATAGCACTATATTCTAAATATTTGCAAATTCTCGAAGTGGCGATATTCGCAATTAAAATTAGCGATTTGAATATTCACGCTCAACACTAAGTCCTAAAATATCAGTGACATGTAGAGCACTTTTTCCGTAAACGGTAAAAAGCTGCGGACAGTTAAATTATCCGCGCCACATATCCTGTTTAAAGTGTGCATCCCTAAAATATCAGTGATATCCAGTACACTATTTCCATAGACAGTGTCCCCTGCAGACAGTTAGATTATCTGCCCACATCTCCTGTTTAAAGTGTGTGCATACCTAAAATATCAGTGGCATCTAGTGCACTTTTTCCGTAGATGGTGTCTGCTGCGGACAGTAAAATTATCCGCGCCACATCTCCTGTTTAAAGTGTGCACATCCCTAAAATATCAGTGACATAATCCAGTACACTTCTTTTGTAGATGGTGTCCCCTGCGGACTGTAAAATTATCAGCGCCACATCTCCTGTTTAAAGTGTGCGCATCCCTAAAATATCAGTGACTTCCAGTACACTTTTTTTGTAGACACTGCGCACTGTGACATTACCTGTGTTACCTGTCCTGTATAACGTTTCCTCATCACAAATACCTTAGTAAATTTTTTTGCACATACACTTCCAAATCCTACGCTACTGAACGTGTCACCTACTTTCAAGCATATATCACATTTAAAATGAAGAAGGCAAGCAGTAAGGGACGGTGAAGTGGCCATGATGTTGATGGTGCATGCAGAGGCTGTGCCCTGGGAGCGGAAGAAAAAGGGCCTACTGCCAGAGCACTGTTATACATAGCTTCATGTCCCAGTTTTCAGGGCGGTGCAGGACACCACTCTTAAATTAAGACCACTGCGACCAGGTGGTCGGTTGGATTGCAGCAGATAATGCTTCCAGTCAGTTAAGCACCACCCTGTCTTCCACCAAGTCCAGTTTCAGTAGCCAGGAGTCTGGTCAACACAATCCTCACCCTGATCCTCCTTCCTCCCACCATTTACAGTCTGGCCAAACAAGTGATCCCACACTTGGATATTCCAAGTACCTCTTTTAATCACCATTACTTGATTTGGCCCTCTCGCAAAGCACACTTGAAGAGGAACATGAAATCTTGCACCCTGATTCCCAACCTCTTGAACATCCACAGTCACAAAAACATAACGCTGGGGAATGGCAATTAGTGTTTAATGAGGTGGATGATGATGAGACATAATTGCCAATGAGTCAACCACAATTAGTGTCTCAAGTGGTTGATGAAGAGGATGAGACACAGTTTTCACTGTGGTTGTGGTTAGGTCAACAAATCAGGAGGATGATCAGAGTGAGGAAGTGGAAGAGGAGGTGGTGTACAATGAGGTCACTGACCCAACCTGGGAAGGTGGAAAGCCGAGCAAGGACAGCAGTACAGAGGGGAAGGATCTGCAGCACTGCAACAGGCTGGAAGAGGCAGTGGGGTGGCAAAGGGGAGAAGGAGGGCTACACGACACAGGCCAGCAACTGTACCACGGAGGAACCTCTTGCGGAATTCTCCGTTGCCAAGTGAAATATATTCCGCAGTATGGCGCTTTTTTGAGGAAACTGCTGAGACAAAAGAATAGTAGTTTTCAACCTGTGTCATATGAAAATGAGCCGGGGAGTGAACACTAGCAACCTCACCACCACCAGCATGATCCACCACATGGCATCTAAGCACCATAAAAAGTTGGACGAATGCCTGGGTCCACAATCTGTGTCTGTGGGTCACGCCACTGCCTCTTCTTCCCCTGTTTTACGTGCTGACCAATGCCCTGACGAAGGCGCAGGCTCGGATGCATCCAGCCCGACACCTGGACCTTCGCAAGCACCATCAGCGACCACATCCACTTCTGTGTCCCAGCGCAGTGCATAAATTTCCTTACCCCAGGCATTTGAACGCAAGCGCAAATACCCAGCCACCCACCCACAGGTCATAGCACTAAATGCGCAACTTTCCAAATTACTGGCCCTGGAAATGTTGCCATTTAGGATTGTGGACACTAAGACCTTCCGCTGCCTGATGTCAGGAGCCGTCCCTAGTTACGCAGTCCCCAGCCGCCACTATTTTTGACGGTGTGTCGTGCCCACCTTACTCCCACATGTGTCCGATTACATCACACATGCCCTGACCAACGCAGTTACTTGAAAGGTCCACTTAATCACAGAAACATGGACAAGTGCATTCGGCCAGGAACGCTACATTTCCCTGAAGGCATACTGGGTGAACGTTGTGGAGGCCGGGAGCGAGTTGTACCCTGGGATGGCAGCTCCTAGGTCGATCAGGGTTTCCGCCAGCACCTGCGTTAGTGGCTTCAACCACCACTTCGCCTCCTCCGCTTCCACCTCTGAATTATCCACGTGCAGCACCAGTTAATCATCAGTTGGTAGCTGGAAGCAGTGTAGCACTGCAGTAGGGAAGAGGCAACAGGCCGTGCTGAAGCTGATATGCTTTGGGGACAAAACAGCACACTGCCACAGAGCTGTGGCAGGGGATAAGAGACCAGACTGAGCTTTGGCTCTCGCCACTCAACCTAGAACCAGGCATGGTTGTGTCTGATAATGACCGTAACTTGGTGGCGACTTTGGAGGTTGGTAAGCTCAGACACATCCCATGCCTAGTCCATGTGTTCAACCTTGTGGTTCAGTGGTTACTCAAAACCTACCCCAATTTGCCTGAGCTACTGGTGAAGGTGCGCCGCTTGTGTGTGCACATTTCCGCAAGTCACTGACTGCTTCAGCTGGTCTGTCACCGTTGCAGCATCGCTTGAAATTGCCAGCTCACCGGCTGTTGTATGACGTGAGCACATGCTGGAATTCCACATTCCTGTTAGAATCTGGACTTGAACCTGTTCCACATGATGGCCAGGCTTTGTGAGCAGCAGAGGGCAGTAGTGGAATACCAGCTGCAACACTGTCGTTGCCTTTCCAGTCAGCTTCCACTATGCACAAGCAAGGACCCACTCCTTGCTTGTGATGTCTGACCTCTGTGAGGTTTTAAGAAACTTTGAGGAATCAACACAGATGGTGATCGGCGATAACGCTATTATCAACGTAACCATCCCACTTCTGTGTCTACTCAAACGCTCGCTGCTCACAATTAAGGACGACACTTTGCATGTGGAAGAGGTGGAAATGGGGAAAGACATTACACAGGATGATAGCCAGACCACCCTCAGTTTGTCTTCTCAGCGAGAATTGGACGATGAAGAGGAGGAGGAGGAGGCGCAGGAGATGGTTGCCTGTGATTCAAAGGGTAGTACCCATGGAAGTTTAATTCCATCTGTTCTGCGTGGGTGGGCAGAAGAGGAGGAAGAGGATGAGGAGATTGAGAGTGATCCTCCTGATGATGATAGCAAAGTCTTGCCTGTTGGTACTCTGGCACACATGGCTGACTTCATGTTACGCTGGTTTTCCTGCGACCCGCACATTCCTCTGGTGGAGAGGATGAGAAAAACTGTGCAATACCAGAAGATCCTTGTTGAAAAATTGCTCCAAAAATTTCTATCTGACAATACTGGCGGCAAAGTTCCTTGTCCAATTGAGGAGGCTAAACAAGGGGAACACACAGCAGTTACAACAGAGGCAGGGCAACACTCTTCAAAGCCTGGGACCATTTCATGACACCCCACCAGCACCCTCACCCTGATGTGCGGCCTAATTTTGGAAGATGCTGAAAGAGTACATAGCAGACCGTGTCAGCATACTCAATCATCCCTCAATGCCTTACAACTACTGGGTGTTTCCAAGCTGGACACGTGGCACGAATTGGCGCTCTATGCCTTGGAGGTTCTGGCCTGCCCTGCCACCAGCATTTTGTCTGAGCGGGTATGTAGTGCTGCTAGTGGCATTATAACTGGTAAGCGTATCCGCATGTCAACTGAAAATGCTGACAGGTTGACTCATACAAATGAACAAGGCCTGGATTTCCCCTGACTTCTTGACTCCCCCAGAGGAAAGCGTCTGAAAATGCATAGAAATACATCCAGGCGCCTCTTGAACTCTTTAAGTGAATTCTCCATCACCATATGCTCAAGCAGAGAGTACTCTCACTACTCTTGCCATAAAGAATCCTGTTCTATGTTTGTAAACAAACCTTCTTTATTCTAGATACAAAGGATCAGGGCTGCACTGCCAATTAGATCAGGTGAGGCGATCACCTCAGGCGGTGCGCCCCTGGTGACAAGTGGGGGGCAGGCCAAGCAGGTGGCAGTCAGGGTGCTGGTGAAGGGTGACCAGAGACGGTAGTGACTCTAGGATGCCATCTTCCGCCCATCTCTGCTGTCCATACAAGCCCAGCTCCAGCGTAGGCCTGGTATACAGATGGGCAGATGGCATCCCAGCGTCAGTACTGTCTCAGTGCCTCTCTACAGTTATCCTGCCACATCAGAACCATGAATGCCAGACTGCCACGCCACCTATTTGGCCTGGCAGAGATCTGGCACTTCACTCATTGATTTATTACCATTATTATTGCATTCTTGCTGAGCCACCATCCCCCCACACACAGACTCAGGGACAGGGAGGGAGGTCATCATTGTAACATCTGACATGGCCACCCAACTTAATCACTACTAGTGCCACTAACTTCCTTTCTACCTCTGCTCTGTAGTAGTCTCAGTCTGGACTGGACTCTGTCATTCTGGACTCTTCTAGCGCGGCTCACTGGCTCAGGGCTCACTCAGACTCAGGGCCTGGTCAGTACTCTGACTCAACAGTTCTCTGTCTGGAGTCTGAAGTGACACAGTGCACACTGACTAGTGGACTCGGTCTTCTGCCGCGGCGCCGCCTCCTGCTCCTTGCAATCTTCTGCTGGCTCTGACTCCCATGCTCCGCACTGTGTTTCCCGCCTGGAAAGTGGGCGGAGCCGGAGGGAGCCAGGCCAGCGGCCAGCCTAATGATTGCCACTAGGAGCAGGAGGCGGCGCCAACCATGTATGTTAATTAGTCTAGTTGTTAACAGTTAACTAACCAACACAGTAGTGCGCACTGCGCCCGCCACGACCGCACAAATGAATCATCAGGGCCGGGCGGGCGCACGCACTAAACAGCTCTCTGCCTCAGACTCTAACTCTGGCCATTGCGCGTCCTGAAAAAAACGTACAATATAAACTTTCAGCCAACGCCGGAGCGCCCCCCTGCAGTTTGGCGCCCGGGGCAATGGCCCCCCTGCCCCCCCCCCACGCTACGCCCCTGGGCAACAATGCACAGGGAGCTGAGCGCTTCCATTGTGGATGCGCTAATCTCCATAGTCATCTGTATCGCCGTCCTCAAGACAGCAATAGAGATGGATGCTGCGGGGCACTAGGCCTACAGCCTATCAGAGGCCGGTGCAGACGGCACAAAGACGACATTGTGCCGCCTGAGCTGTATAGCTTGGGACACAGGCTGGAAGACGCCTCCATCGCATTGTTGCCAGCCTGATGGAGGTACGCATGTGGGCTTACTTTTTTTTGTATGGTACAATACAGGAGAGGAGAGCTATGGGGGCACTGTGGGGACACTTGTTACTGGCACATAATTGGGGGGGCACTTGTTACTGGCTCATGATTGGGGGTCATATATGGTGAGCACTTCTTTCACTGAGGGCCTCTACTGAGGCAGTATATAGGGGCATTTTATACTGGTACATTTTTTTGGAGCACTAGAAGGAAGGAGGGAGAGGAGCTATATAAGGGCATTTACTGGGGGAACTATATAGGGGTATTTTACAATGGCACATTATAGGGGCACTATGGGGACATTAGCCCAACTGGGGGCATTAAAAGGGGGTATTTTTTGCGCTGACACAGTATAAGGGGACATTTTTTGTACTGTCACATTATAAGGAGAATTATTACTACTGGGGGGGCATTATAGTTGGCTTTATTACTATTGGGGGTCTATGGGGAACATGCAGTGGCCTAACTATAGAAGTTACAGCGGTCACAATGCGACCGGGCCCCTAATTCAGGGCCCACCAGGAGAGATGGAGTAAAGCAGGCCCCACAAGTGTTTTTTTATTAAGTGCGACGGGCCCTCCCAATATTTTGTTCGGCTGCGCTTGTCAGAGTGAGACCTGTGACCTGCGCAGTGGGTCCCGCAGGATCACAGCATCCTGGAATGACAAACCTGCCGGCCACCTCAGCCCTCAAGTGAGGAGACCGGAACAAACAAGAGTAGGTAGTTTTTTGTTTTTATGTAAAAAATGGCACACACCAGCGTCCGGCTTCATATGGAGGGGGGACATGAATGATGATCAGTGGTGTCGTGAGGCAGTGTGTCTGAATTCAGAAGCCCCCGTGCCAGCCATAACAGGGTACCCGCTCCAGCCATAACAGAGAAGCCAGGGGCAGCAAATAATGAGGGGTCAAGGGGCAAATGAAAATGAAATACTCTGTGGGACAAAAATTAAATGTATAGAGGGAGTTGGCGGGGACAAAATGAAATATAGTAAGAGTCTCATTATATTTCATTTTGCCCTCACTCCCTCTATATATTAAAAAAATGTTGTCCACAAAGTATTTCATTTTCATTTTGCCCCCTCATTATTTGCTGCCCGTGGCTGCCCTCATATGGTCGGCGCGCCCCCCCCCCCTCCCTTCCTGAATTCAGACACACTGCACACTGCCGCAGGGCACCACTGATCATCATTCATCTCCACCCCATCCCTCATATGAAGCCAGTGTGTGCCATACATAAAAAAAAAAATACTCTAGTGACTAGAGTATTATTATTATTTTTTATGTATGGCTTCATACGGACTGGGGGGGTAAGGGTAGGGGCAGAGGCTTGTGGCAGGGCGGAGGCTCGAGGGGGGGCCCCAATTAAAAGTTTGCCCTGGGGCCCATAGAACTCTAGTTACTCCCCTGGGAACATGATTACTATTATGGGCACTATGGGAGCATTATTACTTCTGGGGCATAGTGGGGACATGTTGGGTGCACTGTTGAAGCACTATTACTATCATGTGTGCTCTAGCAGAGAATTATTACCATTAGTGGGACTGTTGGGAGCTCTATTACCGTGGGGACACCTTGGCACAGGATCAGCTTACCACAATTATTTTTGGGGGACTACACTGTTAGTGTCAGGGTCACTATTTGCTGGACGCTGTTATTTTAGGACACGGTGTGCCAATAATTATTGAAGGGCACTATCTTCATGGTACTAGAATTATCAGAGGGTTTATCTGTTTCTGCAGTACAATATTGGGGCGCACAGTGGCACAGTATTGGAAGTGGTAGGATGATTTGTCCAGAAGATGGGCGGATGATGGAAAAGTAGTACACTAAGATTTTTTCTGTCAAACTGCAGAGACGAGAAATGGCAGAAAAATAGTGGACTGGTCTGAAAGGAGAAGATGAGGAATGAGAACATCTACATTAGAGGAGACATCATTGGATGTAAGAGGTCTGGGGTGCAGTATTACCCTGTATGTTCTGTAGTGATATATGTAATGTTAGAAGGGAAAGGGTTAGGTTGAAAGGGGGTGCTTTTTCAATTTTCGACTCAGGCAGCAGAAAGGCTAGATGCACCTGTGCAAAGGATGTCCCCTCGTCATAGTCACGGAGATCAGGGCCGGTGCTACCATAAGGCAGACCAAGCGGCTGCCTTAGGGCGCACCCTGGGGGAGGGTGGAAAAATGTGACATGGAGGGGGAGAAATGTGACATGGAGGACTAATGTGACATAGGGGGGTGATTTGACATGGAGGGGGAGAAATGTGACATGGGGGGCATGATGGCTTACATGGGGGCATGATGGATGGGGGCTGATGGCTGACATGGGTGTTAATGGCTGACATGGGGGGGCTGATGGATGAGGGCTGATGTCTGACATGGGGGTCTGATCTCAGGTCTGATTAACATTGGGGGGCTGATTGGGGCTGAGCTGAGGTCTGATTAACATTGGGGGTCTGATTGCTGGTCTGACCTGAGGTGTAATGGAAAATATTTTTTTTCTTATTATCCTTCTCTAAAACCTAGGTGCGTCTTAGAGGGCGAAAAATACGGTCCTCACACCAGCGATTGTCTGAAGCAGACAGAAGATTCCAGGACCACACAGAGGAGAAGCCAGCTGCTGCAGGTGAGCTGCGAGGGGGGAAAGGCAAAATGTAGCTTTGCTTGTGTTGGCAAAAATCCTTGCACCGGCCCTGACGGAGATAAATAGATGTTGGGTGACATCTCTGTACTGACCCCTGATATATTTCTAGATAGTCATTAGATCTCCTTTTAGTCGTCTTTTTTTCTAAACTGAATAACCCTAAGGGTGCATTCACACAATGTGTTTTGCGGTCTTCAAATTGCGGATCCGCAAAACATGAATACCGACTGTGTGCACTCCGCATTTTGCGGACCGCATATGGCCAGCACTAAACAGAAAATGCCTAATCTTGTCCGCTATTGCGGACATAAATAGAACATGCTCTATATTTTTTGTGGGGCCGCGGAACAGAACAGCGGATGTGGACAGCACGTGGTGTGCTGCCCACATCTTTTGCAAACCCATTGAAATGAATTGGTCTGCTTTGCAATTTTGAATGTGGACCCATTTATATGGTCCTGTGAATGCACCCTAATTTACTAATTTTGATAATCTTTCTGGGTAGTGCAGTGCAACCATTCCAGTTATTACTTTAGTTGCCCTCCTCTGAACCCTCTCCAGCTCTGCTATGTCTACCATGTTCACAGGAGCCCAGAACTGTACACAATGCTCCATGTGTGGTATGACTAGTGATTTTTAAAGTGGTAGGACTATGTTCTCATCATGTGCTTCTATGCCCCTTTTGATGCAACCCATTATCTTATTGGCCTTTACGGCAGCTGCCTGACACTAGTTACTACAGCTTAGTTTGCTGTTCAGTAAAATTCCTAAGGCACATGACCGTATATGTTCCGTATGGCATCAGGTTTTTTTACTGATCGTTTTTTTTTTTTGCGGATCCATTGTAATAATACCTATCCTTGTCCGCAAACTAGAAAAAAATAGGACATGCACTATTTTTTTTTGCGTGGCAACGGAACGGACATGTTGCTGTGGACAGCACACGAAGAAATGAATGGGTCCGCATCCTATCTGCAAAAAAACGTAACAGACACGGAAACAAACAACGTTCGTGTGCATGTAGCCTAAGTCTTTTTCCATGTCAGTCTTAAGGCTCATTCACACAACCGTGGTTTGGTTCCGCATCCAAGCCGTGTGCTGTCCGCATCCGTTGCTCCATTCTGTGGCCCCGCAAAAATAATGTCATGTCCTATTTTTGTCCATTTTGCGGACAAGAATAGGCATTTCTGTAAAGGGCCATTCGTTCCGCAAATTGCGGAAGGCACACAGGCGGCATCTATGTTTTGCAGATCCGCAATTTGCGGGCCGCAAAGCACATCACGGTCGTGTGAACAAGCCCTAACCCAGTGTTATACTATTTAGTATGTACGGGTGACTTGCGTTATTCCTTCCCATGTGCATAACCTTACATTTGTCCGTTTTAAGCCTCATCTGCCACTTTTCTGCCCAAGCCTCCAGTCTATCCAGATCCATCTGTAGCAGTATATTGACGTCTTCCCTGTTAATTACTCGACACAGTTTAGTGTCATCTTCAAATATTAATATTTTACTGTGCAAGCCTTCTACAATAACATTAATAAATATATTGAAGAGAACAGGGCCCATCACTGACCCCTGTGGTACCCCACTAGTGATAGTGACCCAATCTGAGTTTGTACCGTTAAAAAGTTAGTTTTCTATCACTGAGCCAGTTACTCACCCACATACAGACATTTTCTCCCAGTCCAAGCATTCTCATGTTATATACTGACCTTTTGACATCCTTTGGATAGGGCATCAGCATCTGACTCATGGGGGTCTTACACCGAGGACACCCACAGATCAGATGTTTGAGAAGGCACATCCATCTTTATTCACCCTGTCGTGTTCCCCATAAATTTTCACTTTAACCTCTTCAGGATCCTTCCAATTTTCATAACTTTGGAACACTTTTACTTATCCAAGCCATTCTGAGATTGTTTTCTCATGACACATTGTACTTCATGAGTACAAATTGCAAAATTCGCAACTTTTAAAATTTCTATTTTTCTGCTTTTAAAACAGATAGTGATACCTCCTAAAATAGTTATTACTTTATGTCTACTTCATGTTTGAATCATTTTATTTTTAGGGACGTTAGAAGGCTTAGAAGTTTAAATGCAAATCTTGAAATTTTTCTGAAAATTTACAGAACCCACTTTTTAGGGACCAGTTCATTAGTGATGGAAAAACATCAGCCTGGACGGTTCGTGAACGCGATCGTGCAAACGCGATCAAATGTTCGCGAACCGCAAGTTTGCGGCAGGCCCCATTCACTTTAATGGCAGGCAAACCTAAAAAACCTTCAGCTCATATTTGCAGACACCAGATACTTAGAAGAAGTGCACAAATCATCCCACAATATGGACAGTGACATACCAGAGGAGGATCAATGACAAAAATTCCCACAAAAAATATGTATTTTAATCAGGGGCTATTTTAATGCATCTTAAATTGAAACTCTCAAAAATGTGCCCTGCTGGAGCCTAGAATTTTTTTGTTTTAGGCCACGGGATTACAGGCCCCAAACATAAGGCATTCACTGGATAGAAAACATCAAGTGATTATGTGGCTGGAGATATATTAGACGGTCATTAGATTCAATGTACAGTAAAGAACAAGCTTTGTCTTCTTCTCATTGTCACTAGTAGAGGCCTAAGTATGGCAGGCAGGTTCCCCCAGAAGTATATTGCTGGATAAGCAGCCAATACTGCACTTGCATCACTCTTGACAGGATTCGGCTCCAGGTGTAGAGGAATTGTGTTTTTGGAATGTTTTTTCCATCGCAACACCCACCACGTGTCACATCTGTGACAGGTCCCAGAAGGTCTGAAAGATTATCTACCCATTAGTGATCTGACAGCCTCTTTTGGTTTCACTTTGTCTGTGTGTTGCTGGTATGTCCACACCTCCTGTTCAGGTGTGGATCATGTGACATTTACCTCGCCCCATTTAGTATTTTCCCATCACTCCTTGCTTGGTATAGCTTCATTTGGTCTTGGACGAGCTGGAGTGTGGTTCGTGTTGAAGTCCTGTTCATCCTTCATCTTCTGGAGTTAAGTGTTCCGCTTGTCGTGTTTTGTATTCCCCCCCGGTTGTTTACTAGGCCTCAGAGAGACGATAGTTCCATCACCAGGGAAGGAATAGGTGGTCTCTGGCCTGTCATTATCTTTAGTGCATCTGATGGTCACCAGGGTTTTCTAGGTTTCCGTGTATGGGTATCTCTACCATCGAGAGGTGCCCATACGGATAGGAGTTAGGGCCAGGAGCAGGGTTTTATAGGTGGAGACCCTTTTCTTTCCCTAGAGGTGAGGCCTAGTGTCTTTCCCCTTCCTTCTTGATTGTCTTTTGGTGTTCTCCCCTACTACATCCGTCACACCACGTCGTTGAATAAACTGAACATGGCCGATTCTCTCCCAATAATTTTTTAAATGTTATTATTACATTTAGTAAACATTTTATTATGAAATTTATTCAAAATATATTATAAAATTTGGTGTTTCCATTATCAATCTTCAGTGTGGGGATCCCACACGGGTTCTACACACTTCCAAAATAAAGTGGGCCGAGTAGATGACGGATGATCTTCCCAGGAGCTGCTATTGGGATCCACGGTTCATTTCTGAGACATCTGTGTTGGAATCTGAAGACCATCTCCATCTTCGTGCACCACAGGATGTCCTCCTCCTGCGTTAGAATTTTTTTTTTTCATTATAAAATGTATTATTATTAAATTTATTAAATATAATAAGGATGCCTTCCTTTCCATTCCATGATGACTGGGAACCCCTGACGAAGAGACTGGGCCCTGGTTGGTTTGAATCGGGATTAAACTCTTCCAGGCTCCAAGCAATCTTGTAACTTTGTCTTCTCATTGTCTGTTGCTAGTAGAGGCCTAAGCATGCCAGGCAGGTTCCCCCAGAAGTATCTTGCTGGATGAGCAGCCAATACCACACGTGCAACAATTTTGACAGGATTCGGCTCCAAGTGGAGAGTAATTCTTTTTTTTTTTTTATGCTTTCTCCATCGCAACACCACGTCATTGAAAAAAAAAGAAGACTGACCGATTCTCTCCTAAGAATTTTTTTAAAGTTATTATTAAATTTATTAAATATTTATCATTGATTTTATTAAACCAAAACTTGATTAAAATTATAAGAAAGTATTCTTAAATTTGCCAAAACTGGCCTAATAACTCAAGTATGAACTCTGCCTTATAGGTCGATGTTAGTGTCAAGAAGAAGAGCACTCCTTTTACACCCTTGTCAGCTGATTCCACATAGATGTGTACAGAACCAGTTCTATTACACGCTTATACAAGTAGATCCCCCCTGACAGAGTGGAGATGATGTCAGCAGTAAGTTTGTGTTGACGTCACTGATTAATTTGCCCTTCCTCTGATCTGGGAGAACAATAACCCACAAAAAACGGATTCTGTCTTTGGAGCATACACCTTCACCCAGTCAGCATTTGCTCAGTATTGCTAATGCCAATAAAAACAGGAGTGGAGCTAAAACAGAGTTGACATGTGAATGGAATATTTGCATGTCTTCTGTGTTTTGTACCCACTCCTGCTTTTGTCTACCAAATCATAAGCCAATTCTGATGGGACCATACAGGCCTTACAGCTGCTCCGCATACAGGATCTGTTGTGTGTCTCATTTTTCCTTCCTTCTGACAGATCAGAAAAAAGGTCAAATAAATGATGATGTCAGCCAGGCCGAAAGACAAAATGCTGACTCAGTCATTAAGTGGGAAGGGAGTAAACAGCATGAGAAGTCCACAGAGTGGACACAGAGTGGACCTATGACATAGTGGTGAGGTGAAAGCAGCATGAGGATACCACACAGTGGCCCAATGAAAAAGTCTGGAGATAGCAGCTGCATCAGGAGGCCACAGAGTGGCACAATGACAGTGTGGTGGCAGCAGTATGAGGAGGCCACCGAGTGGCACAATTACAGTATGTAGTTTGCAGCAGTATGTAGAGGCCATTGAGTGGACAGGTTACATAGTGTGGAGATGGCAGCATCAGGAGGCCAGAGTGGCAAGGTGACATAGTGTGGACATGGCAGCAGCAGCCTCACCAGGAGGCCACAGAGTGGCAAGGTGACATAGTGTGGACATGGCAGCATCAGTAGGCCACAAAGTTGCAAGGTGACATAGTGTGGAGGTGGGTGGCAATACTAATACTCGCTGAAGATGGTGGGTGAAAGAAAGAACACTTGGCATCAGATGTTTGGCATCAGGCGGGTAACAGCATCAGAATAGTAGCTGTCAAAATGTTGGTGTGGCATCATGGATGATCTAGTCTGATGCATCAGGCATTGGTGTGTTGAAATCCTGGCTGATCCACACCTAATTCATCTTGATGCAGTGTCCCACTATGTGCTATATGTGGGCACTTTAAACTCTTGCTAATACAGTTGTGTTCAAAATTATTCAACCCCCACTGAAATTGAGTGTTTTGGCCAGTTTGGCATTGATTTTGATCATTTCAGTCATCTTGTTTACAATTAAATCAAAGAGGCACTTGTAAGTCAGACAAATATAACATAACATTTATAATGAAATAACCACAAATGACTTTTCTGTGCTCACATCATTATCAATTTTATTCAACCCCCAAGTGACATTCAATCTTAGTACTTAGTACAACATCCTTTTCCAGTTATAACAGCTTTTAAACGTGAAGCATAGCTTGACACAAGTGTTTTGCAGCGATCTACGGGTATCTTCGCCCATTCTTCGCCCATTCTTCATGGGCAAAAGCCTCCAGTTCAGTCACATTCTTAGGCTTGCACGCTGCAACTGCTTTCTTTAAGTCCCACCAGAGGTTCTCAATCGGATTTAAGTCTGGTGACTGCAATGGCCACTTCAAAATGTTCCAGACTTTAATCTGCAACCATGCTCTAGTGGACTTGGAGGTATGCTTGGGATCATTGTCCTGTTGAAAGGTCCAATGTCTCCCAAGCCTCAGGTTTGTGACGGGCTGCATCACATTTTCATCCAATATCTCCTGGTACTGAAGCTTCCCTGTACCTGTAGAAGCAAAACAGCCCCAAAGCATGATTGACCCCCGCCATGCTTCACAGTAGGCAAGGTGTTCTTTTCTTCATAGGCCTTGTTCTTCCTCCTCCAAACATAGCGTTGATCCATGGGCCCAAACAGTTCTAATTTTGTTTCATCAGTCCACAGAACACTATCCCAAAACTTTTGTGGTTTGTCCACATGACTTTTGGCATACTGCAGTTGACTCTTCTTTGGAGACAGCAAGGGGGTGCACCTGGGAGTTCTGGCATGGAGGCTGTCATTACGCAGTGTGTGCCTTATTGTCTGAGCTGAAACTTCAGTACCCACATCTGACAAATCTTTTTTCAGTTCCTCAGCAGTCACACGGGGACTTTTCTCCACTTTGCACTCCAGGTAGAGCACATCAGTCGAAGTCAGCATCTTCTTTTTGCCACGACCAGGTAGCGTTTCAACAGTGCCCTTTGCCTTGAATTTGCAAATAATGCTTTCTATGGTGTCTCTTGGTATGTTTAACATCTTTGCAATCTTCTTATAAGAGAAATCACCTCTTCTCTTGTCTTCCTGGACCATTCTTTTGACTTCACCATATTTGTAAACACACCAGTAAATGTCTAGAAGAAGCTGAGTATCACAGTCCTTTTAAATCTGCCTAATTGGTGCTTATTATGCTTGATTGCTGCTCCTTGACATCCACAGGTGTTTTCAATACCTGATCGAAAACACTTAAATGAACCTCTGTTCTTAAAAGTGGTAGTCTATAAGGGGTTGAATAATTGTGTCAATGAAGAAATCACAAAAAAAACATTTAATACTGTATTACAAAAACAATTGATGTTATTTTAGTTGCATTTGGTTCTTTAAAAAGTCCTTGTAAGATTTCATTCTGAACACAATTACAAATGTACACTAAATTCCCTAAAACCCTTTACAGCATTGGGGGTTGAATAATTTTGAACACAACTGTAATGTGATTCGTTACGACAAAGCGTAAGGAAATTTGCATTCGTTCAGAATTGATTTTTTCCTTGAAATTCGGAACGATTTTGACTACATCAGCTTTGATTCGCTCATCTCGAATCACAACAGTTGCAATTAGTTGTTCCAATAGCGTTTGTCCCTCTGTATAGCTATGGTATCTCAGCAGAACCGCACACAAATGCTGCACAATACAAATGCACTATATATAAATTATATTATAGGTATATCACACCCTTGCTTCAATCAGTTTTTTGGGGGGGGGCAACTGGTAAATCATAACAGTAGAAATTATTGGTTCCAATAGTGTTTGTTACTCTGTGTAGATGCGGTAACACAGCAATACCCCAGACAAATGCTGCACTACCTAAATGCACTATATGGAAAGTATATTATTGTTATATACCAATAATATATAGAAAGTATATTATTGGTTTATAACACCCCTTCCTCAATCATTTTTTGGGGGGGCAACTGGTAAATCACACCAGTAAAAAATTATTTGTTCCAATAGCGTTTGTTACCCCTTTAGGTTTTCCACAGAAATTCAAGAGAATAGTAGATAACATTTCTGAATTCCACTTTTTTTTTTAGCAGATTTTCTATTTTAATCCATTTTTTTCCAGTAACAAAGCAAGGCTTAACAGCCAAACAAAGCTCAATATTTATTACCCTGATTCTGTAGTTTATAGAAAAGCCACATTTGGCATCACAAACTGCTGTATGGTCACACGGCAGGGCACAGAAGGAAAGGAACACCATATAGTTTTTGCAGGGCAGATTTCACTGGGATAATTTTAAGTTGCAATGTCACATTTGAAGACCCACTGATGCACCCCTAGAGTAGAAACTCCCAAAAATGACCCCATTTTGGAAACTACAGGATAAGGTGGCAGTTTTGTTGGTACTATTTTAGGGTACATATGAATTTTGGTTGCTTTATATTACACTTTTTGTGAGGCAAGGTAACGAAAAATAGCTGTTTTGGCACCATTGTTACTTTTTGTTATTTACAATGTTCATCTGACAGGTTAGATCATGTGCTATTTTTATAGAGAAGGTTGTTGGTTGTTACAGATGAGATAATATCAAATATGACTACTTTTTATATTTGTTTCAGTTTTACATAATAAAGCTTTTTTTGGGGGGGCAACTGTCTAATTTAGGGTCTTATTTTTTCGGGATGAGATGACAGTTTAATTGGTACTATTTTATTATGCATATGACTTTTTGATGGCTTGGTATTACACTTTTTGTGATGTATGGTGACAAGAAATGGCTTTTTTGACACCTTTTTTATTTTATTTTTTTACGGTGTCCATCTGAGGGGTTAGGTCATATGATATTTTTATATAACAGGTTGTTACAGATGCGGCAATACCTAATATGTATACATTTTTATTTATTTAAGTTTTATACAATAAAAGCATTTTTGAAACAAAAAAAAATATGTTTTAGTGTCTTCATATTCTAAGAGCCATAGTTTTTTTTATTTTTTGGGCGACTGTCTTATTTAGGGTTTCATCTTTTGCAGAATGATATGACAGTTTGATTGGTACTATTTTTGGGTGCGTATGACTTTTTGATTGCTTGGCATTACACTTTTTGTGAAGTAAGTGACAAAAATTTGTTTTTTTTACACAGTTTTGTGCTGTTTTTACGGTGTTCGTCTGAGGGGTTATGTCATGTGATATTTTTATACAGCAGATCGTTATGGATGTGGCTATACTTAATATGTATACTTTTTTTATTTATTTAAGTTTTATACAATAAAAGCATTTTTTCAAACAAAAACAAATCATGTTTTAGTGTATACATATTCTGAGAGACATAGTTTATTTTTATTTTTGGGGCGATTGTCTTTGGTAGGGTCTTATTTTTTGCGGGATGAGATGACTATTTAATGGGTACTATTTTGGAGTGTGTATGACTTTTTGATCACATGGTATTACACTTTTTGTGATGTAAGGTGACAAAGAATGGCTGTTTTGCCACTTTTTTTTTTTTTTTTACTGTGTTCACCTGAGGGGTTAGGTCATGTAATATTTTTATATACCTGGTTGTTACAGACATGGCGTTACCTAATATGTCTACTTTTTTATTTTATTCACTTTGAACACAATAACATTTTTGTAACAAAAAAATATTATGTTTTAGTGTCTCCATATTCTGAGAACCATATTTTATTTTTATTTTTTGCCCGATTGTTTTATGTAGAGGCTAATTTTTTGTGGGATGAGGTGACAGTTTGATTGGTACTATTTTGGGGGGCATACACCCTTTCAATCGCTTGGTGTTGCACTTTTTGTGATGTAAGGTGAAAAAAATTATTGTTTTAGCATAGTTTTTATTTAATTTTTTTCTTCAGGTGAGGGGGTGTTCAGGTGAGGGGGTGGATCATTTGATATTTTTATAGAGCTGGTCATTACTGACATGTAAATAGGCAATATTTCTGTTTTGTTTTTGTTTTTTTTTGTTTCAATTTTGTGTGTTTTATTTGTGGATTCATTTTTTTTTTTACTTGAATTTTATTTTTGTCCCGCTCTGGGATTTCAACTTCTGGGATCTGATACCCTTTGCAATTCAGTACAATACAACCTGTATTGTAATGCATTGGCTGTCAACTTTTATGCTGACAGCCTGCCTGTGAGACCCAGCCTAAAGGGGCTGGATCTCATAGGCTTCCATAGAAGGCAAGCCCCAATGCCTATGG
Organism: Bufo gargarizans; assembly: GCF_014858855.1. NCBI lineage: Eukaryota > Metazoa > Chordata > Amphibia > Anura > Bufonidae > Bufo > Bufo gargarizans. The sequence continues at coordinate 138,257,641 of NC_058082.1, read as the reverse complement.
AGGGCATCAGGTCGCCTTCTCTGCCCTCCTGTCTTCGCCACTGCAGCGCTGGGACCCGACGGGGAAGTGTTGGGCACCACTGCCCTCCACGAACCCTCTGCATGCTGCGGTCAGCTTGAATACAATGAGTTAATAAGCCTGCATCTGTGTTTTCACCGATGCTGGCATATGCGGCAGGGGCCCGGTTGTCAATGACTGCTGTTCTGTGCCTCTGATTGGGTGGGCGCAGCTCCGGCACCCGCCCAATCAGCCCGCAGTACATGTACCGCTCTGGTGCTTAAGTCAGATCTACCAGTGCCATGTTCGGCGAGGGTCCCCTATGGGTTAAAATGGTTTGGGTGCTATTCATCACTTTCTTAATATCAAAAATAAATATTTAATCTAATTCAGCACTTTTAAATGTCTAAAATGTGGCTGAAGTCATGGACATTATAATGTGTTTCTCAAGGAAATATATATTTTATATATATATATATATATATATATATATATATATATATATATTGTTTTGTTTTTTTTTTAGTTTTTTTTTGTTTCTCTCTCTAGTGGAATAGTTTGATCAAGCTGAATTTTATGTGTGTTGATAGATACAAGGAACCAGATGGAATGGTACAGCAATATGGGATTTCAAATAATTGATGTGGAAGCTGTTTGATTTATTTAGCATTATCATTCACTGATAGGATGTCTAGTTCCAAATAATGTTCACACAAGTTAGAGGATATTGCTTAGAAGTTGAAAATATAAAGGGATTTTTAAATGTTTTCTTCTCTTAGTATATCTGGTAACATGTAAAATAATAAAAACAATCAACCCTTGTAGCTTCGTAGTTGTAAATCAATGTGATTTTGATTAATCATTTATTTAAAAATTTCTGGTGAAAGACCATTCCAGGTATAATGTTGACCTTTACATTGGCATTTCATGTAATGTTCCAAATCTCAGGAAAGCCTCTTAGAATCATGCCAGTTCTGATTGGCTGGATATAACTGCATTAGACAATTCTTCATTAGCTGTGTCTAAACAAGTCTTAGCATTGTAATCCTCCGTTAAGCTTTGGGAAAAGAGGGTCATACATAAATCATTACGGATGATTTCAGAAAATTATTTAAAGGGACTATAAATTTAAGTTTACTATGTTAGATGTATCAGTATATACATAATGTATAATATTTAAATATATACAAAGTAAGACAAAGTATTAAATTACATTCTAATTTCTGCATATGTTTACAGTGGTTTTCTTGGAAGATTTATCATTATTATTATTTACTCAAAAAAGGTATAAAGCACAAAATGAGATCATGGTTGATTCATTCTTCTTGTTTTGATCGCTTAATATTTATTTTATAATTTATTATTATTAGTATTATTATTAGTATTATTGATAATAATAATATTGTTACAAATAACAACAAAAAAATATAATTACCCACAACCACTGGCTACCCCCTGCTGCCATTCCAATGCTGCTATATTCCTCTTTGCTCTGCACTTCCAATCCTGGCTCAACACACTAAAAATGCAAGAATAGGACTGCTTAACCAACCACTGGCTGAAGTGGGTCACTACTGAGGCCAATTATTTGCTGAGGAGACCTTTCCTGC